>NW_020622381.1:15014384-16468367 GCF_003573695.1 Papaver somniferum
ATGTTTGTCAATGTTAGTGATCAAAACTATAAGTATTGATTTCTAGCCTACATAGATAAAGGTCTCGGACTAGGATAAAAAGTGTAGTTGAGCTCAAGACTCCATGGCAATCATCATACAAGACGAAGGACTACTCAAGAACTGGTGGATCTTCATCGACTAAAAGGTATGTGGAGACTTGAACTTATCTTTCACTCAAAAGTCTATCTATTCTATCTCCTACTCTTGAGACAAAAGTCGTATTGATATATAGAATTTCATTATACACATTTGCTATTTTGAGCCGAGTATAACTCGCCTATCTATTTCTCGAAATATTTGTTGGTAAGCTTTCGCTTTAGCCAAATTCATCTTTACCTAGTGACGAAAGTCATGTTATGTTTCAATCACTTTGGAAATTGCTCTGACGAAAAATGTTATGTGAATAACGGCTATATAACGTCATCTGAGAATGTTTCAATGATTGAAATGAGAGTTTAGATTACATAACCATTGGTAGGATATAAGCATTTTTGTGGAAACACATATATGTATAAGTCCTTATTCCTTGAATCAAAGTTTGCGAACTTTGTTGATCAAGAGAAAGGGAATGTGGCGTGAGCCAAGTCCACGAACTAAGTCCGTAAACTCAGTCCGCGAACCGGCGTAAGTTCTCGACCCGAGAATTTCTGCTGGAGTTTGTGAACTCCTTCTGTGAGCTTAAGTCCACGAACCCAGTCCATGAACTTGAGCAGGTTATATCTAAAACCGGTTGTTCTTGAAATCATGTTTATATAAACTAAGGAATGCTTTTGCAAACCGTGGCTATAAAGTTCATGAACCGATTCGAGTGAATCAAACCGTTTTTGCTTCGATTGTGTCTTGTGTAGTTACATAAGATCTAAGCAATTGAATAACTCTCTAACTAGTTCATTTGAGTCATTTGGACTAGTTATGGTGAAGAAGAATATGGTGGATATGAAAGTGAGCATATGGCTAACCATTTGGTTAACTATTGTTGAACCAACAAATGTTAATGTTTGGGTACGGTTCATAAACCCAAAATTGGACATTTCATTTGTGTGTAACAAGCTAAGTTTTCGATCTAACAGTTGAGAAATATTAGCTTGAATCTAATCAGGTTTTTATCTAACGGTGAATATTTAATGCTTTGTTACCAAGCTAACATTGATTGCAAACCCTGATTTGAAAGACTATATAAGGGAGAACTCTAGCAACTGGGAAACCTAATCCCCACACCTTACGTGTGATACTAGTTGCATAGCTAGAGTCGATTCTCCTTTAACCTTTGGTTTCTTCTTCTAAACCAGGTTAACGTCTTAAAGACTTCATTGGGATTGTGAAGCCAGACCGATACTATTTTTCTTGTAGTTATGTGATCTGATCTTGCTGATTCTATCGTTACGAGTACAATTGTAATAATTGGCTCGAGATTTATATCTCCGATAGGCAAGATAGAAAAGTAATCACAAACACTTCGTCTCATCGTTTGTGATTCCACAATATCTTTTTTCGCTGCGTCGATTAAGATTATTGTGAGGTGATCAATAATACTAGGATGTTCTTCGGGAATATAAGACCGGTTTATTGATTGGTTCCTGTTCACCTTGATTTATCAAAAGACGGAACAAAACTCGTAGGTATATTCGTGGGAGAGGGATTTATCTATTACCATAGACTTTTCTGTGTGATACAAATTTGTTTATTAAAGTCTTCGACTTTGGGTCGTAGCAACTCTTAGTTGTGGGTGAGGTCAGTTAAGGGAATCAAGTACGTAACATCCTGCTAGGATCAGAGGCGTAGGAGCATAACTGTACCTTGGATCAGTGTGAGATTGATTGAGGTTCAACTACAGTCCAGACCAAAGTTAATTTGGAGTAGGCCAGTGTCTATAGAGGCTTAATACAATGTGTGTTCAATCTGGACCAGATCTCGGGGTTTTTCTGCATTTGCGGTTTCCTCGTTAACAAAATTATGGTGTCTGTGTTATTTCTTTTCCGCATTATATTTTGTTATATAATTGAAATATCACAGGTTGTGCGTTGTTTAATCAATTAGAATATCCGACCTTTTGGTTGTTGATTTAAATTGATTGACACTTGGATATTGGTCTTTGGTACCATCCAAGTTATCTCTCTAGTATTTGATAAAGACTCGCAGATTTCTATTTGCTCGAGTATATATAAAATCGAGAGATTGAGATATAAACTCTTTGATATACTTTTTATCTAGATTGAGTCTGATTGTCTAGTTGATTCTCTAGAAAGTATATTGGAGTTTGTCCATACAGATTGCTAAGCGAAATATTGGGTGTAGTTGTTGTACCCTCGCTTTTTCATGAACAAATTAGCAGCAGTGCCTTCTTGGTTCAGGGAGAATAAAGCACAACGTGGTAATAACAATGTTGGGCTCGACCTAGTTATTCTGTTTTGGTATTGATATAAAATTGAAACTGGTACCGCCCTTAACAGAAAGTAGGTGTTCTTAATAATTCTTAGGTTATAGGTGCTCCTGTAATTTCTGATTTTGACACATTATAGACTGGTGTAGTACTACACTTCAATTCAGTTAATTTCAATGTTGCTAAGCAACCAATTATGCTTCTTTTTCTCTTCTTTTATGTCCATGACTCCAAAGTAACTACAAAATGAAAAACAAAGCGTAATATCCACTAATATAAGAGAATTTTCTAAGAAAAGCATAAGTATTTGATACTCAAATGATGTATTTTCGTCTCTTATCATTACGCAAGTGTTTTTGTTCGAATTTTTCAAACAAATCGATCCTCAAGGATTCTGAGGAAAACCTACGTATGAAGTCACTTGAATGTGATAATATTTATCAAAAGTATTATTTGTTGGAAGAGAAACTTACAGAATCTGAAGTAAGGATTGAATCTCAACAAACAAGTTTTGATGACAGAGAAAGCGCTTATCTCGCTCGAGAAAAACGCTTTGAGGCTGATTTAGCTGCTGCTCTTGATAAAATCAAGAGGTTGGAAGATGACTTGAAAAATTTCAATACTAGTTCAAGCAAATTAACCACTATGCTAGGAGCAAGTAAAAATCACCGTGATACACGAGGATTGGGCTATAAGGGAATAGATGCTCCAAGTATTAACAAAGACGTATAATTTTTCAAGCCTAGTGATTCTACTCAACAAAAGGTTTCCACTGCTGGCAAAAGTGAAATACCTTCACCGGAAGTCAAAGTTCGAAAGAGCAATGTATATCAACCTCCAAAGTCAGCACACACGGATTGAGGTAAGAATATTTCTTATGTTCGCCACTATTAGGAAATCAAAGGTCACCTGGATTGAAGATGTCCTTTCCGTATAAGGAATGAGAAACTTCATGATGTTCTTGTTTGGGTATCACAAGAAGTTGTGAAACCAAGATCATATGTTAAGACTAATCCTCATAACGTTACAGGTTGTAACTGTCCAACCTATAGGCAAAGGAATCATTGTTGTGATAAACCTAGATTTTCCTATAAACGTCATACGAAGCCCTTTCACAATTGTAATGGTTATCAAAAGGATAACTTTGTAAAGACGAAGACAAGATCCGATGCTCCCAATTGGAGAAAGATTAACTTGCAAAAGAATAGTCAGTCCAATTCTCTTTCGAGAAATCTCGAAGAGAGTAACGGGAAGAAGCTTCCGGTTGTTTCTAAATGCACTCATAAGTGGGTTCCAAAGAAAGTCAATGACGCTTTGAGTGTGAAAAGGAATGATCTCCTAGAAAATTCTATGATTACGGAGAAGGCAATATCCATGATGTTGTAACTTAAAGAGTTCTTCGGAAAGATCGATTTGGATGTGAAAGGTTCTAAAAGCAATCTCTTTCATGATAATCCAAAAGTCACTTGTGATGAGCAAGACATTGTTCACCTCAACACAACTTGAGTGTGTTGTAAGTGCATCCTCACCAAGGAATGCCCTTTTATGTATACGGTGAAGGAAGCACGAAAGTTAGGGCGCACAAATTATGTTCGGTAAGGCTGTAGAATTCAACTGGATTCTTCTAAAAAGGTATGTCTATAAACTTGAGCAAGATTTGTGTTTTTATTTGCTTAGAGAACTTATAATGATCCACGTACCTTTCTTATCGTTCATTTCTACCTAACTTGATCTGTGCTTAAGGTTCTTAAATGTTTAGGTTTGAAATTGAAAAGTCGAGGGTACCTAGATATAACTCAAGCTAAAACTTTTCCTACCTATAAGTCCTTTCTCTGAAAGTGATTGTCTATCGACTGAGTCGAGACAATACAACTAATTGGTTCACACTTCGTGTGATCGTCTATGGATACGAGATCGAGAAAATACAACAACGAAGTATGTTTACTTGATACAAAGATTCGGACTTAACCAAACACAATAGGATTCCTTATCAAGTAAATAGGAATTAACGTTTGCGTAATTTACTTTAATTATAATAAAACAATTATAATGCGGAAATATAAAGTAAATGACACAGGAAGATTTTGTTAACGAGGAAAACCGCAAATGCAGAAAAACCCCGGGACCTTGTCCATAATTGAATACTCTTAGGATTAAGCAGCTATACAAAATAAACCAACTTCGTATAGTTGATACCAAGAAACTAAACCTATAGTTCACCTAGTTCCGTCTGTATTCCCACGCCTCCGACCTGTAAGCAAGTCACGTACTTGGACCAATTCCTTTGGTTCGTATTCCAAACAGTAAAGGAAAAACAAACCTGTTTGGTATCAACTCTCTTCAACCAAGTGATATGAGTTGGACAAAGGTCTTCTGTTTATCTTAAAATAAACTCCTTTGCCAGGTTCCAAGCTCTATCTTATGTTCAATTACCAAAAGGTAATCGTTAAGATTTTGCAATCAATACCTTTAATCCCAAGGAAACGTATTGATGTCGATCTACACAACTATTCTATCAAAATACCACAAGGATAAATCGATTATAGTTGGATCCTCTTTTACCGAAACAAGTATTGTGCACACCAAAGATTTATATAACCGCCAAGTCAGAAATCTTTTATCTCTTCTTTGTCTTCAAATCTTCTTAGTTCGTCAATAAACACCTGCACACAACTGCGCGCTAGAGCTTCTCAATCCCAAAGAAGACTTTAAACTGATCGGACGTAAGAGATTTCGCCTAATTAGGTTACTCTCCTCTCCGAATAGGCAGCTTGACCAGTAAAAGTACAACAAAGGAAGTTTACTGTCACGAAGGATTAGTTTGCTAGAAAGGCAAACTTCAAGTATTTATAGACAAGGAAGTTTCGATACCAAGGAATTCCCAAAACCGAAAATATTCTCAAGATATTCTATAATAATTTCCATATTCGGTTTTCATAATTCATGAGAATGCTCTGTCCAAAATATTGATCGAAAATCTCCTTGGAAAATCTTTAACTAGCAAATACACATTACTAATTCTTATTTTCTATATATAATTAAAAACCTTAATTAAAAGATTCTTGACTTATTTAATTTCGATCCTGGGATTTATGTATTATTGCATGTGTTCACAGTGTGTCGACATCCTTTCTTTTTAAGTCCTCTTTCATACTTACTCACTTGAAACCGATTTACCACACTTCCAAACAATTTTAGAATTGGTTCATATGACTTTCAAGAGCTATGCGATTGATTAAGAACTTCTCAATCACAAATCATGGGTTTAACGGTTCTACCAAAACAAGTTTCGGTTCTACCTCCATGTGAGTATTGTGCATAGTCATACTAGCTTCCAAAAATTCGATTGACTAGGTACTAGGATTGGTTCCCCACATATATATAGTATCTAACTCATATGTGTTGCACATGTCCATAGGATCGGTTCCCCTTTGCCTAAAAACGTGTTGCACATGTTCATAGGATCGGTTCCCCTTTCTCCTATAAACCTTACTGCACCCCATACAAGGATCGCTTCCCCTTTGTGATGTGTTGCACCTCTTACTAGGATCGGTTCCTCTTTACCCAGTGTTAGGCCTTACAAACTTCACAAACTCGATCATACCAACAGGTGATTATTTAAGATCGGTTTCACTAATAAAAGTCATACCAATACAAAAGTCAGGTCTCATGTGAATAGTTTTAACAAGAACACAAACAATTCATGAGCGGTTTTACTAATCACACATATTGGTCGTTCATAAATATGCAATGAAGAACATCCCCGATAACGCCTGGAGATTTCCTTTTCGGTTCACAAACAAAGTTCATGAACTTACTTCCTTAAAACACATGTAACAACATTGTTTCCTAGGATGAAATCCTCACCTCATACCCATACATAATCACAATAGCATTCATACGATTATGTTGATGTCTTATCTACAAAGTTTAATGGTTAAGCAATAAACCTCGTATTGAATTCCTTAATACTATGTCTATCTAGAGTGTTCATGCTTCGCATTTTTGTTTTTAATATGCACGACTTGAAAGATATGTTTGGGAATGAAACAGTTCAAGTCAAATATCACTAACATCAAGTGGAAGGATGATGTTGTGGTTGTAGCTCCGTATTTCCTCACTTCTTCAAGTCTTCGCAATACTTGTAATGTCTCATATCCTAATACTTTCAAGCTAACCTATACGAAGTTGACTCTAGTATATTTAATCAAGCGACTCTTAAATGAGTTTTGATTCACAAAAATATGACAACCAAACTTGACATACCAACGCTTGGTGGGTTCACCCGAGCTATGCTCTAACAATCTCCCCCTTTGTCAATTTTAGTGACAAAACTCTTACAATCATATGGATAAACAAATTACAATAATTCATTACACATACGCTTGATTCCCGAATTCAACAACACATAACCTGCATACATTCAATCCTTAAAAATGCAATAGCAGTTGACATTATAATAACAAAGCTCATACTCCCCCTAAAGGTGAGATAGGTAGATTTGCAATCCTCACGTCTTTGTTATACCAAATCATATGATATGTTACTGCCCCTTAGTCCGTTCTTTTCCTCATTCGTTATATAAACGTTCAAGCACCATTGTCCTCTTCCCCAGTGACACCAATCAATATGAATTGACACCAGCATCACTTGTTTACTCCATATATTTCTCCCCCTTTTTGTCACAAAATGACAAAGAAACGAAAAAATAAAGGACAACACGAAAAGGATCTTACAAATCTTAAAATAGACTTGCAACCTGTTGAGTCAAGCACGAGGGTTCCACACACCATTTTTTATAACCAATATCAAAACCGAAACTACAACGTAATTATGTTTTGTTATGTTATCATGGAAACAATTTCCCGAAGCAATTTTCCCAACTAGCTCAGCAAACCAAAAATCAACTAATCACATTAGTTCCTTTGCTAAAACGATTGTATAAATACAACCGCTTCGTTCGATAAGACCAAAACAAAGATAAACTCCATTTTTCTCATCGGGTTCTAATTATCCATATAACTTATACCTTTAAATTTTAAACAATCCAAATACTAGGTTAGTTAACTAGCATTTCCTTGTTTAGGCATTCGATTAGACTTTAATAACCGAAACCTCCACTTTGATAAGTCTAACTAAGATCATAATTAACTTAGTTTATCTTATCTGGAATCGAATTGGACTAAACAACTCATCCCCTCGGAAATTTTTTTGTCAAGCCATAAATAATTCATACAAACCAAAAAAAATCAACTTGCATAATTATTCACCTCAACCGGAAGCAATTGAAACAACATAAACATTAAAGCACTGCAATTGCACCGTACAATTTTGTAAGCCTAAACGATTGATACCACACAACAAAGTAAGATAACAATAGTTTTTCTTAACCGGAACCAATTGAATCACACACACATCCATACACACATAATGGAATAAAAGCATCAATTGTACCGAAATTTTGTTAAGCAAAAGCAAAAATATATGAGCAATAACATTAGGCTTTTCTTAAACATGAAAACAATTAACTAACAAGATTGTTACCTCAATTTCGCATCCAACTTCTCCAATATGATCGCATTTTCTTCTTCCAGGGAGAATTGATATCGAAATACCATTATGTTGTCATCCTTATGCAAAAACAAAAGAATAACAACAACCAACCTTTACCAGATAAAGGTTGAAAATCGGTTTTTATTGCAAGCAATAGTTGAAAACCGTCGAAACACATATGCTTTTATGATAAACCAAAACCGATTCAACATATTGTGACTTTTTCACATATTGTTTCTATCATAACCCCTCATGATCCTTTGATAAAGCCTACCAACATGGGATAGAACTTAATCCTGCTAAATCAAAAAGTCACCCAAACCATAAGGGTTTATGAGATCGAATATCAAGGTAATAAAACCGAAATCAAACATCCCATAAACATACATATCAATAAGATAAAAGCATTTAAGCACAGGCGATGTAAACTGAAAACTATCACAAGAAAAATTACCAATCAAATAATTTTATTCATAATAGACTTAATACAATCAATGGAAGAAATCAAAAATTGATGTCTATTTTTCTATCTCAGTTCTCGTGACGATTGCTTTCAAAAACTGGATTCAAATTCTTCTTAGCACTTTTCTTATCATTAGATAATCTGATCATTTCAGACAATTGAGAGTGAAGATCCGCTAGTACTTCTTTTGAATCCTTTATCATCAACTCATGATATCTAATGCAACCTTTAACAGAAAGGATCTATTTTCTCAGAGAATCTTGAGAGTTATCATCATGAGTTTCAGTCATAACAAATGCACAGAGTGCTAAATCATCAAGGGATGACCCTTCCTTTCCTGATTTCTCCATTGAAACACAAGTAGTCTTCTTTCGGACAAGAAGAAGATATATAAGTTTGGAGAAAATCAAGGAATAATTCGATTTATGAAAACCGAGACTATTTTTCAAAAAATAAAAGATATCTTTTATTTTTCTCAAAAAGAGCAGACATGCTCGACTTGCCCAGATTTATGCTTCCTCACAATCAGAAATTTGGGCAACAAGTGAGGATGCATAATTCAACACAATCAATGCATGTTGAGATGAGAATTATTCTCACCATAGTTAACAAAGACATCCTTTGGATGGCTTATAAACACACTAGGTTGTGTTTCCTTTTATTCTTTCTTCCTCTTGTAATTGTAAGAGATTGCAATTTCTTTTTGAGATCTTATAAACTCACCAGTCTTCAAAATATTCATCCCTTTGCAAAGAGCCTTGATAAATTTATTTCCAAGGAAAGTTTCAGTATGATTATTTCTTCTACATGAAGAGCTTATCATATTATCGGAAAACCTAGTTCCTGATTCTTTCAGTTTTTTATCCGAATTTTCTTGTTCAGATTTCACCATACAGATTTTATCCGAAAGGAATTTCAAAAGGTTTTTAAGAACCAAGCTTAACCTTTTATTCTCCTTAATTTCCAACTCATGTTTTTCTAAGAGTTGATTAGACTCACATAATTTATCATCATTAGAGTTGGAAAGAAGTGCATTGCAATTAGATAGTTCTTCATTGGATTCTTCCTCCGGAATATCATCAAGAATGGAGACATACGCCCTATTGCACTTTCTAGATCTTCTGCTGGGACAGTGTTTTGCCATATGTCCGAATCTGCGGCACTTGAAGCATTGTACTTCCTCATTACCCTTTTTATGGAAAACCAATGGAGTATCAGGAACATGTTTATCAATAGATGAGATGTCCTTTATTCGTTGTGCTAGAAGCACAAGAGTTGAGTCAAGCTCTTTTTCAACATATATCTTTTCTTCTTGACAACGACTCTTCAGCAAAGTTTCTTTATCAAAGATCTTTAACTTTCCTACAAGAGAGCTTCGAGAAAGTATAGAAAGATTGTTTCCTTCTATTATAGCATGTTTCTTAGACTTGTATCTGGATGGCAACGATCTGAGAATTTTGCATATTATTTTTTTTTCAGGTATAACCTTTCCTAATAAAAAAGATGCATTAACAATCTCAGAAAGTTTAGAGTTAAACTCCTCGAAAGTATCGTTATCACCCATCTTGAGATGTTCCCATTCAAATGAAAGGGAAAGAAGTCTAGCTTCTTTTTCAGAATCATCTCCTTCGAATACAGTCTCAAGACTATCCCATGCTTCTTTAGAAGTCCTGCAACTCAGCACATGATGTAGAAGATCATGGCTAACTGCATGTATGATGGCGTTCAAACCAACAGAGTTCTGCATTGCACGAATTCTTTCTTCGTGAGTGTAGTCCTCTAAGCGTTTAAACTCAGTTTACGAATAATCCATCCGTTGTTGATATCCGTCTTCGATTAATAACCAAGTATTGAAATCTCGGGATTGAAGAAAGGCTTTCATAGAAGATTTACACAACGGGTAGTTAGTCCCATTAAATCTTGGTGGTACGTTAACTGAATCACATAATAGATTCATTCTTATAGGATGGATCGCACCAAACACAGATTGTTAGCTCTTTTCGTGTTTGCCTTCTCTGATACCAATTGAAAAGGCGAGGGTACCCAAATATACCTCAAGCTGAAACTTTTCCTTCCTATAAGTCCTTTCTCCGAAAGTGATTGTCTATGGACTAAGTCGATACAATACAACAAATCGGTTCACACTTCGTGTGATCGTCTATGGATACGAGATGGAGACAATACAACAACGAAGTATGTTTACTTGATTCAAAGGTTCGGACTTAACCAAACACAATAGGATTGCTTATCATGTAAATAGGAATTAAAATTTGTGTAATTTACTTTAATTATAATAAAACAATTATAATGCGGAAATATAAAGTAAATGACACAGCAAGATTTTGTTAACGAGGAAAACTGCAAATGCAGAAAAACCCCGGGACCTTGTCCAGAATTGAATACTCTCAGGAAGCCGCTATACAAAATAAATAAACTTCGTATAGTTGAGACCAAGGAACTAAACCTATAGTTCACCTAGTTCCGTCTGTATTCCCACGCCTCCGACCTGTAAACAAGTCACGTACTTGGACCAATTCCTTTGGTTCGTATTCCAAACAGTAAAGGAACAAAAAATATGTTTGGTATTAACTCTCTTCAACCAAGTGATATGAGTTGGACAAAGGCTCTTCTGTTTATCTTAACATAAACTCCTTTGCCAGGTTCCAAGATCTATCTTATGTTCAATTACCAAAAGGTAATCTTTAATGTTTTGCAATCAATACCTTTAATCCCAAGGAGGCGTATTGATGCCGATCTACACAACTATTCTATCAAAATACCGCAAGGATAAATCGATTATAGTTGGATCTTCTTTTACCGAAACAAGTATTGTGCACACCAAAGATTTATATAACCAAGTCAAAAATCTTCTATATCTTCTTTATCTTCAAATCTTCTTAGATCTTCAATAAACACCTGCACACAACTCTTGAATATCTTGTGATCAATCACACACAGAACGGAGTCTGTTAACAATGGATTATCACAAGATCGTCTTTAGCACTAACAATATTCTAAAGATCCCTGTCGAAACCTTGAACTAGTTTGAGTGAATCTTATATCAGAAGAGAAGACTCTCAATCATAAACAAACTAGGTGCAATCAAAGTTCAACCACCGTTAGTCAATCAAATCAATATGAAAACAAAAGATAAACCGCAATTATCTAGTTTCCCACCAACGATACGCGCTAGAGCTTCTCGATCCCAAAGAAGACTTTAAACTGAGCGGTCGTAAGAAATTTCGCCTAATTAGGTTACTCTCCTTTCCGAATAGGCGGCTTCACCAGTAACAGTACAACAGAGGAAGTTTACTGTCACGAAGGATTAGTTTGCTAGAGAAGAAAACTTCAAGTATTTATAGACAAAGAAGTTTGGACACCAAGGAATTTCCAAAACCGAAAATATTCTCAAGATATTCTATAATAATTTCCATATTCGGTTTTCCTAATTCCTAAGAATGCTTTGTCCAAAATAATGATCGAAAATCTTCTTGGAAAATCTTTAACTAGCAAATGCACATTACTAATTCTTATTTTCCATATATAATTAAAGACCTTAATTAAAAGATTCTTAACTTATTTAATTTCGATCCTGGGATTTACTTTCTTCTTAGACGTTAAGGAATATCTTTGAACAATAAAAAATATACGCATTACTGCATGTGTTCAAAGTGTGTCGACATCCTTTCTTTGTAAGTCTTCTTTCATACTTACTCACTTGAAACCGATTTACCACACTTCCAAACAAGTTTAGAATTGGTTCATCTGACTTTCAAGAGTTATGCAATTGATTAAGAACTTCTCAATCAAAAATCATGAGTTTAACGGTTCTACCAAAATAAGTTTCGGTTCTACCTCTATGTGAGTACTGTGCATAGTCACACTAGTTTCCCAAAATTTGATTGACTAGGTACTAGGATCGGTTACCCACATATATATGGTATCTAACTCATATGTGTTGCACATGTCCATAGGATCGGTTCCCCTTTGCCTAAAAACGTGTTGCACACGTCCATAGGATCGGTTCCCCTTTCTGCTATAAACCTTGCTGCACCCCATACAAGGATCGATTCCCCTTTGTGATGTGTTGCACCTATTACTAGGATCGGTTCCCCTTTACCCAGTGTTTGTCCTTACAAACTTCACAAACTCGATCATACCAACAGGTGATTACTTAAGATCGGTTTCACTAATAAAAGTCATACCAATACAAAACTTAGGCCTCATGTGAATAGTTTTACCAAGAACACAAACAAGTCATGAGCGGTTATACTAATCACACATATTGGTTTTTCATAAGATATGCAATGAGGAACAACCCCAATAACGCCTGGAGATTTCCTTTTCGGTTCACAAACAAAGTTCATGAACTTACTTCCTTAAAACACATGTAACAACATTGTTTCCTAGGATGAAATACTCATACCCATACATAATCACAATAGCATTCATACGATTATGTTGATGTCTTATCTACAAAGTTTAATGGTTACGCAATAAACCTCCTATTGAATTCCTTCATACTATGTCTATCTAGAGTGTTCATGCTTCACAATTTTGTTTTCAATATGCACAACTTGAAAGATACGTTAGGGAATGAAACAGTTCAAGTCAAATATCACTAACCTCAAGTGGAAGGATGATGTTGTGGTTGTAGCTCCATACTTCTTCACTTCTTCAAGTCTTCGCAATACTTGTAATGTCTCATATCCTAATACTTTCAAGCCAACCTATACAAAGTTGACTCTAGTACATTTTATCAAGCAACTCTTAAATGAGTTTTGGTTCACTAAAATATGACAACCAAACTTGACATACCAACGCTTGGTGGGTTCAACCGAGCTATGCTCTAACTGGAAAATAATAGTTCGGGATGTTTGGACTACATGGTACATATACCAGGTATGCATAACATCATTTAAAATCAAAATCCAGGGGTTTAAGTATGCATAACCGTTTGCATACTGCTCCGGGATACGAAAAATTCGTTTGCAAACCCTATGCATACTTGACGTCGATATTCGGTAAATTTGTTTTGGCCGTAACTTCTTCGTACGAACTAGGAATGACCTCATTATTTTTGCATTATCTTCCTCTTTGAATTCTATTCAAAATGGTGATGAGAAATTTTAAATTTGAATGAGTTGAGGTTGGTATTTGTCCCGTATCTTGTTTTTGAGTAATTTGCTCCGTTTCGTCGCACTTGTTCTACTTCTGTTGGACTTGGGTACTTGAATTCTTAGAGTAATTCTCTTATAAGCTCATTTGTATATTTTACAAGAATGATGTTGGTGAATCACAAATAAAAAAAGTTCAAGAATAGGCAGTAGTACGCATTCCTATGGGATTCTTGAATGTTCACCATCATCTTATGTGAACAATGATGCATGGTCTTTAATGACTTTTTATGTTCTTCTTTGTTAATAAAATCTTTCTATACGACTTTGGTAACCACTCTTGGTGTAAATACGTGCGAAAAAGATTGATTCTACCTTCAAAAGGCAAATATTGTTTTTGCAGTATTAATCTTTATTGGTTTTATATATTGCAATTTGGTTATGGGATATGTGTGTTTGCATCCGTGAACCTGTGACTGTCCCATAATTGTTCAAAAGTTATCTCTATTATGTCAGTATGAAAGTATTGATAGAAGATAGAATGAACTTTTGACATTACAAAAGTTAAATCCTTTTATGTCATTGTTTTGATGGAAGAAAGGATAAAAAAAAAATTTACAAGGTTTAAGTCTATTGTATGTCATTGTGCAAATAGTGATGGAAAATAGAATGAATCCTTGTCTATTCCGCAGTATTGGTCGATCTCCGATCCACATTTTTGTGCATATACTGTGTTGCTCCATAAGTTTTCTTATGTTTGAGCATAACCAATTAAATTGATCATTCTCTTGTGGTCAGTTTAGTTATTGCTTCGTAAGTTTTCTTATGACTAGCATAACCAATTGAATTGATCGCTTTCTTGTGGTTAATTTAGTTGTGCAATTCCAATGAATTAATCATGGGTTTTCTTGTGGTTAATTTAGTTGTGCATTTCAATTGGATTAATCATGAAATCTTTTGTGAATAATTCAATTGAATACTTTGGAGTCAAATTCTTGTTTTCATGTGATTTGGTTATGTCCAAAGAAATCCTTCTTTTCTTGTAAAAGCAAGGTCGCCTTTGTTGTTCTTTCGGGAATGACATTTTATGGGGGAAAGTTCATTTTGAACTTGTGCTTAATTTCCAAATCTTTGTGGGGAGTGCGGTTGTGGAATATTTAGGGGTTATCTTGTATCTTTATTAACTCCTTGATGAATGCATTTAACTTAGGATTTACGATTGCATCTAAATTTGTTGGTATGTTAATACACCTTTTGGTCATGAAGTATCTCTGTGTAAATTTCATTAGGATCCCACTAATTTTCGTACCTTTGCCAATTTTTTTGACAAAAAGGGGGAGAATTAATGTGTAGTTCAGACTACAAATACATATGGTTTACGGATCATTATGTAAGGGTGAGTGGTTTTCATGTTGAGATATGTATTGACTAAGGGGGAGTGACACATATCACCATAGTATTATTGTCAAAGTTGTGATACAATTGAACTTTGATGTTGTGTAATAATACTATGACACTGTATAACAATGATTGAGAGCATTTTGTTTTATCATTGTTATAGCTACGTGATTATGATTTTTCTGGGGTTGTAGTAGTGAAGGTTCAAACTCTCGGATTTGTGAAGGATAATTTTTTTTTAGACTTAATAAAAATAAATAAATAATTTTATATGCACAATATTAACAAAATATGGGAGAGAATTTTTATCGGGGATCAGGATTCCACCATTCACCAAAATTTATGTGATTCAATAACAATTCTTATCATGCAATTCTAGACAATATAACTCCAATCAAAGGAAATTGTGATTCTAATAATTGCCTAAATTAGATTTTGAAAACATCCACTATTAATCGCGAGCATGAAGTATCAAAAGAAATTTACTAAGCATACTCCATCAAGAGAAAACACAATTGATTAATAAAAATCATTTACTCCATTTTTATTCGGTGCAATTAATCATAAAAGAGTTGCATAAATAAATTTAAATAAATTTTACCACATAACTTTTGGAAGAATGGCTTCCTCCTTCACCCCTGGGATTGGGTTTAGCTACTCATGATGAAAAACCTCTCAAATTGATTCATTGATACTCAAAAGTTGTTTACAATCAAGAAAAAATGGAGAAAAACGGTTTACAACAGTGTTTGCGACACATATAGAGCGTTCAAAAAGAACAATACAACAGAGGTGTTGTTGTTCTGAAGTGGGGGAAAGGAATTGAGTATTGTCGCAATTAAGCGACACTAATCAACGACAGTCCCTGAGGGTATTATGTTCTTCGTGTTCTTCCTTGCACCAGAAGCAAGCTTTTCTCCTGCGTGACTTTCTTTCGATTCTTCTCGGCTCCTAAACTCTCCCAAAGACTCTTCTAAACTCTTTAGCCTTGTATTTATAGTGTTTTAGAATAAAAATATCCGACCATAACACCGTATAATCTCCCATTAATCCCGTCATTGCTCGCTGCCCATATTTAACAATAATTTCCATTTTTGGCTTCTACACACGTAAACTTTGATCATGCACGCTCTAGTTAAGCTTCCCCACTCCTCCGAAGTCATCGAACTCCTCCAAAACACTCCATGCATGGCAAACACACAATCAAACTCGTGTTACAGGACACGTTGCTCTGTTTTGAGCTCGTGACTCAAACCAGGATTTCCATCCAATTCCGATCGAATCCGATGCCCACAATGTGTTCCCTATCCCATATCACAACTTCCCACCAAATTTCAGCGATTGAATCGCACTAAAACACCTTCATTTTCTCGATCACAAATCTGCCAGTTTTGAATACATTTTTCCCGCCAAAAAGCTGTTTTTGAATTTAAAGAGAAGATGGATGCCCCTTAACCAGAGCTTGGGTGCGAATAGCAATTAGGTGGAAATAGTAATTTTTGGGTGGAAATAGTGATTTTTATGGGTTCCTCCGGGACATTTCTGGGATGCTTCCGGTGCATTTCTGGGGTGCCTACAATACATTTCTCCGGGGTGTAAAACACTGCTTTTTGATCCCATTTCGCCGCAAGGGCTTATTTCTCTAAAAATTCCTACAAAGACATAAAAGAACACAATAAATACAAAATTGAGAACTAACAATACATACAATAGAGACATATTAGACACATAAATGCGTCTATCAACACCCCCAAACTTATTATTTGCTAGTCCTCGAGTAAATTTATTCTAGAAAGGAAAATCATTTGAACCCCTAGGTGGCCCTAGTGGCGGAGTGTTGTCTCCGGAGGGTTTACCAGAGGTGTACCCACAAAACCTTTATACTCCAGACCCTAGCTATCTACAACGAACCTTGGAAGGCACTAAAGAATCTCCTTGGTTGGCATACTTATTGACTACAAGAGGAAGTACCCTGATGCGAAATTCCAATTGATGTACACGAGTTTGCACTCAAGCATACTAAAATTCATATATAAGTGACAGAGCTCTACTCAGATAGTTGCACTATGGACATCATATTCGGAGTCAAACTAATCACATGGAAAGATTAAGAGATGGATATAGAAAAACATAGATGGTTTTGATGTTTACTAAGTGAACGGCGTTTCCCATATCTGTCTGAAGGTCTCCGCCAAAATGAACCTATCCTAATGGATTGAGATACTAGTCTGACTAATATCAACACACTGGCATATACAAGGGAACCAGTGGTCGATAACCTAACTCTAGGTCCACACAACTGGCATATACAAGGGTACCAGTGGTCGACTTTATTGAATTTATTCCTTTTGGTCAAATGGTCTGGTCTCAAATTTTTTTTTTTCAACTTTTTTTTCAACTTTTTTTTTTCTTGGTATCTCAATCACTCTAATTCACCCTAGCATTGGTAACAACTTGAATCGTGAGCCCCACCTAATCACTTAGAGTAACATAGTTTAAAAATAAAATAAAATAAAAGGACTCAACGAGATATGGTGAAACTATCATGTTATTTCTAACACCTGAGCTCTGTGCTTTTATGAATAGACTCTTTAGATGTTTCCATCTAATCAGAATGGTTCCTCAACTCCTACAATCAAAATGCTTCCATCCACTTAGATTGGTTAGTGTCATCCTTAATAGGGATAAATTTCTAGGCTCTGGAGTTTATTTATTCATACTGCAACTAAAAAGTTTCTCCCATACCCCCAAACTTAAATCTAACATTGTTCTCAATGTTCTAAAGATGAAATTAAAAGCATGAACAAGGAGAAACTGTTACCATTTGAAGCAAAAGAGATAAGGAAAGATATTACCGTGTTGCATGAGATTGGGTTACCTCCCAAGAAGTTCTAAGTTTAATGTCTTCAGCCAGACTTAGGAAAGATTAGTCACCTCGAATCATATAGTAACAGTCGAAATAACTGTGGGTCTTCAAAACCAAATAGAGATGACCAAAGGAAACTGCAATAAACCAAGAAAATGAACAAGACTAGCAACCCCTTACCTAGTTTCCTGATTAAGATATCTATATCTAATTGTGGTTCAGATTCAGGTTCAGGTTCTATAGAAGGGTCTAAATATATTTCTTTAGGCTGCAACTCCTCAAAATTGAGATCCGAATTATTAGGTCCTAGAGTCTGTAAATACTTAAATAAGAACTTAGAAGCACATAATAATAACCTAAATAATTGAGGATCCTCTAAGTCAATCAGGTTTGACTTACATAATTGACCAAAATGAGAGTAGTGGTCATTCTTAAGCAAATGTGTCGATTCTAATTTCCTAAAGCATTTAGGTTTAGTCTCACAACTTAATATTCGACACATTTGGAATATAAACGTTCCCACAGTTGGAAGAAAACTATTTGGTGGGAAAACAAAGTCAATCTGGAGATCATAGCCTGGGCAAACCACATCAACCAGAGAATGGGTTTCTAACGACTGAACTTCTTCCTGGACATCATTAGGTTCTGGAAAACGAGTATGAAGGTAATCTTGTAAAATTGTCGAGGCAGAGATATCAAGTCCTAAGTGAAGGGACTTTCTGAGATTTAAAGGTAAGGCACTAGGAAGGTGATAATCACCCCCAAACTTAGAGTTTTCAGTGTCTCTAGATAGACTAGTTACAATCTCCCTAATTTCTGGATCATTAGATTCTTGAAAATGGTCAATTGATTCTTCTAATTTATTATCAGGTAGTGCATCTTTACTCCTCTCTACGGGTATATCTTCTTCATCTAATACTATTGTTTCTAAGTCGCTAGACTCTAAAACAACATTTTCGGAATAAACCCGTTCCTCTAAACCACTATCGGCTTCGTAATAAAAAGGAAAAACTACATCGTCTAAAACGGTGGTATCCCTAATCAAATCCTCGTCCTCTTGAATAGGTGAATAATCATAAAAATTATTTGGATTTGAAGTAGAAATAATATAATCACTATAAATCTCAATTGGATTACTAGATTCCTGATCACTATGCCTACATATTTCAGATTCTTCATCACTACTATCCTCATCATCATAATAGTACGAAGATGATTGAACCTTATTTAAATAAGTAGTGTCTTTTATTCTAGCCTCGTCCTCTAAATTAGGCAAATATTCACTATTGATATCAAGGGTAGAACTAGAAACCCTATTTTGGAATTTTAGATTATTTCGAGCAGCATTAGCCAACTGTTCATTTTCTGCCTCTAGACGTGCCTGAATTTCACTGAGCGTAACACTTATACGTTCACCACTCTCGTTTATCATCTCAGAATATCGTGTACACTCTTCTTTTGAACTATTCGTTGCAACTAAACGTTTATACGTCCTTTCAATCCATTGTTGGGTCTCTTCTAGAGATAGAACAGGTTCAGAAATATCATAATCAGGACTAGTTTCCAAAAATGAGTAACCAGTACTACAGTGTTCCTGATTTTCTTGCTCGTAAGACCAATTCGCGTGTGGATAGTAATTGGCCTCACCATGGTATGGACCATAACCTTGAAAAGGTTGGCGTTCCCAACTACTATTCCCACCATGGTCATAAAACTGATGATGTCCATATTCAAATTCAGGTCGATACTCATTGTATTGGCTTCTATCATACCAGTTCGACATTCTTAATTGCAAGGGAATTCTACACAACCACAAACAAGGCTGACTCGACCAAATCAATCCTATAAAATCTAGCAAACAACAAGCATGATGGCTCCACTTAGATTGTTTCTAGACTTGCTTCTATCTCTCGAAGGGGAATTCGTTACAATTTAATCAAACCCCTCTGGAATCAATCCGAGTCAAAGTAAGTTGAATTGAGGCGAGGGAAGCTCAGTGGATCTTTGATACCCAAGGCCTCACCGCTATCACAAGGCGGCGCAGTCACGCATTCAACTCACAGAAACCATCATGAACTTCGAGGTGTGCTTAAGAAAGTAACCAATATCCTTCGAAATTTTTTCCTGATAAGCGCGATACCCTATCGGTCTCTTTCTAATCAGATTTTAAAGCTTGGGTTCACGTTAGGTTTTGTTCTCCTAAAGCGGGCAAGAAGGGAGCAGTGATGAAATCCGAACCCTTATCTTGTTTAGGCCAGGCCTTGCCCTTTTACTAGGAAAATAAAGACAGTCCGGTTCGTCCTCAAACAATTAGCACCTTAAGGATTACAGTAACTCGCTTGCAGAGGATTCGCGAGTGTTTCGATTGGACTTACCTCCCGTACCAGACGGGGGATGAACCGTTGTCGTCGACTCGGGCCACGACTCCTATGCCGTGTGCGAACCCGAGGGGCCGAGGTGATATTGTAATCACCGTCCTTCCCTGCACACAGTTTGTATTTAAGGGTACCCTTCCGTAGGGTTTAAAAATTAAAGTCCAAATGTCCAGTCCAATTTAAAGTTCAAAAAAAAAAATTACAGTTTTCCTCACACACTCAAAAAAAATTAAAAATTAAATCCTAAAATTGTCCTCTTTTCTTCTCTTTTCGCTTTAAGCTTTTTCCTCTCCAAGTCCTTAGTTTTCACTTTGAACCTGCAAAATAAAGACAAAAAGAAACGTAAAAAGGAACAAACAATTCTAAAAAAAAAAAAAAATTCTACCTAAACACAATTCCCCGGTAGCGGCGCCAAAATGATTATGATTTTTCTGGGGTTGTAGTAGTGAAGGTTCAAACTCTCGGATTTGTGAAGGATAATTTTTTTTTAGACTTAATAAAAATAAATAAATAATCTTATATAAACAATATTAACAAAATATGGGAGAGAATTTTTACCGGGGATCAGGATTCCACCATTCACCAAAATTTATGTGATTCAATAACAATTCTTATCATGCAATTCTAGACAATATAACTCCAATCAAAGGAAATTGTGATTCTAATCATTGCCTAAATTATATTTTGAAAACATCCAATGTTAATCGCGAGCATGAAGTATCAAAAGCAATTTACTAAGCATACTCCATCAAGAGAAAACACAATTGATTAATAAAAATCATTTACTCCATTGTTATTCGGTGCAATTAATCATAAAAGAGTTGCATAAATAAATTTAAATAAATTTTACCACATAACTTTTGGAAGAATGGCTTCCTCCGTCACCCCTGGGATTGGGTTTAGCTACTCATGATGAAAAACCTCTCAAATTGATTCATTGATACTCAAAAGTTGTTTATAATCAAGAGAAAATGGAGAAAAACGGTTTACAACAGTGTTTGCGACACATATAGAGCGTTCAAAAAGAACGATACAACAGAGGTGTTGTTGATCCGAAGTCGGGGAAAAGAATTGAGTATTATCGCAACAAAGCGACACTAATCAACGACTGTCCCTGAGGGTATTATGTTCTTCGTGTTCTTCCTTGCACCAGAAGCAAGCTTTTCTCCTGCGTGACTTTCTTTCGATTCTTCTCGGCTCCTAAACTCTCCCAAAGACTCTCCAACTCTTCTAAACTCTTTAGCCTTGTATTTATAGTGTTTTAGAACAAAAATATTCGACCATAACACCGTATAATCTCCCATTAATCTCGTCATTGATCGCTGCCCATATTTAACAATAATTTCCATTTTTGGCTTCTACACACGTAAACTTTGATCCTGCACGCTCTAGTTAACCTTCCCCACGCCTCCGAAGTCATCGAACTCCTCCAAAACACTCCATGCATGGCAAACACACAATCAAACTCGTGTTACAGTACACGTTGCTCTGTTTTGAGCTCGTGACTCAAACCAGGATTTCTAGCCAATTCCGATCGAATCTGATGCCCACAATGTGTTCCCTATCCCATATCACAACTTCCCACCAAATTTCAGTGATTGAATCGCACTAAAACACCTTCATTTTCTCGATCACAAATCTGCCAGTTTTAAAATATATTTTTCCCGCCAAAAAGCTGTTTTTGAATTTAAAGAGAAGATGGATGCCCCTTAACCAGAGCTTGTGTGTGAATATCAATTGGGTGGAAATAGTAATTTTTGGGTGGAAATAGTAATTTTTATGGTTCCTCCGGGACATTTCTGGGATGCTTCCGGTGCATTTCTGGGGTGCCTACGATACATTTCTCCGGGGTGCAAAACACTGCTTTTTGAGCCCATTTCGCCGCAAGGGCTTATTTCTCTAAAAATTCCTACAAAGACATAAAAGAACACAATAAATACAAAATTGAGCACTAACAATACATACAATAGAGACATATTAGACACATAAATGCGTCTATCACTACGTATCTCGAACAACTGTGATGTTGAACTTACAACCTTTAGGATCATGGAGTACTTGGAAGTGACGAAGATTTTGAGTCGCGTTGAAGATGCCAAGGAGATCAAGCATGTAGATGAGAAGCTACATTTCTTTATCTTTTTTGTAATCCATATGTATTGGTAGTTTTGTCACTAAAATTGACAAAGGAGGAGATTGTTAGAGCATTGCTCGGTAAAACTCGCATGTGTTGCTATCTCAAGCATGTTTGTCAATCTTAGTGATCAAAACTATAAGTCTTGATTTCTAGCCTATTAATAGATGTCTCGCACTAGGACATAGATAGTGTAGTTGATCTTAGATCTCTCGACGTTCATCTCTTGAAGACGAAGAACTATTAAGGGGTGCTTGTGGAACTTCTTCGACAAAAGGTATGCGGATACTTGAAATCATCTATCACTTGGAAAGTCTATTTCTACTATCTCCTATATTGAGACATAAGTCGTGTTACGATATACTTTTCTCTACACACATTTGAGATTTCGAGATGAGTATATCTCGCTTACATATTTCTCGAAATATGTGTTAGTAAGCTTTCGCTTCGACCAAGTTCATCTTATATCATGAGAAAATTTCCGATTAACATTTTACATAGTTTGTGTGATACAATCATTTGATGTAGGCTTGGAATGTTTCGATAATGATTATTTCAACATATTGAAAATTGCTTTGATGCTAATAGTGTGTGAAAACGACTATTGTCATTATAGAAGAATGTTTCAATGATTGAAATAAAGAGTTGATGATGTAACCATCTTTGGATATAAGCATATATAATGTGTTCGCACATTAGTGTATAAATCCATAAACCGGAAGCCAAGAGTATGCATATGTGTGTATACGAAATTGGTGAAGGAGACAGGTTAAGTATGCGTACCCGTAAGCATACTGGCGGAAGTTATCGAACCGAGAATTTTTGCTGAGTTTGGTTTTTGACAAACTCTTAACTAGTCACCTTAAGTATGCGTACCTGTACGCATACTGGCGGAAGTTTTCGAACCGAAAATTTCTGCCGAGTTTGGAAACTTTACAAACTCAAAATACGGTTGCTTAGGTACGCATACCCGTACGCATACTTAAGCTGATTACTTTGTCAAATCGGTCAGTTCATGGACTTAAACATTTAAATCATAAGGAATGCAATCTTTGCAAACCGTGGCTATAATTTCCATGATTGATTCAAGTGAATCAAACCGATTTGGTTTCAATTGTGTTTTCCATATAATTGAACAACTCTTTAACTAGTTTCATTTGAGTCATTTGAACTAGTTGTAGTTAAGATGAATAAGGTTGATATGAGAGTAATCATATGGCTAACCTCGGTTAACTATTTGTGAACCAACCTGGTGTACACATTTAGGTACGGTTACATAAACCTAAATGAGGGTACATTTCATTTGTGTGTAACAAGCTAAGTTCGATCTAACGGTTGAAAGATATTAGCTTGGTTGAATCAGGTTTTTCATCTAACGGTGAATATTGAATGCTTTGTTACCAATGTAACTTGGATTGCAAACCCTGATTTGAAAACTATATAAAGGAGAACTCTAGCAACTAGGAAGACTAATCCCCACACCTCCTGTGTGTTACTAGTTGCATAACTAGATTCAATTCTCATTTAACCTTAGGTTTCTTCTCGAGACCCTGTAGGTTAACGACTTGAAGACTTCATTGGGATTGTGAAGCCAGACCCAACTATTATCTTTGTAGTTGCGTGATCTGATCTTGTTGTTTCTATCGTGTTTATTGCAATTGAAATAATTGGCTCGAGATTTTATATCTCCGATAGGCAAGATAGAAAAGTAATCAAAAACAAACTTCGTCTCATCGTTTGTGATTCCACAATAACTTGTTTCGCTAGTCGATTAAGTTTATTGTGAGGTGATAGATGATACTAGGCTGTTCTTCGGGAATATAAGTCCGGTTTATCAATTGGTTCATGTTCACATTGATTTATCAAAAGACGGAACAAAAACTCTTGGGTATTTCTGTGGGAGACAGATTTATGCAATTCTATAGACTTTTCTGTGTGGGACAGATTTGTATATCAAGTCTTCGAATTTGGGTCGTAGTAACTCTTTGTTGTGGGTGAGATCATCTAAGGGAATCAAGTGCGTAGTATCCTGCTGGGATCAGAGACGTAAGGAGCGCAACTGTACCTTGAATCAGTGTGAGATTGATTAGGGTTCAACTACAGTCCAGTCCGAAGTTAATTGGTAGTAGGCTAGTGTCTGTAGCGGCTTAATACAGTGTGGTGTTTAATCTGGACTAGGTTCCGGGGTTTTTCTGCATTTGCGGTTTCCTTGTTAACAAAATTCTGGTGTCCGTGTTATTTCTTTTCCGCATTATATTTTGTTATATGATTGAAATATCACAGGTTGTGCGTTAAGATCAATCAATTAAAATATCCAACCTTTGGTTATTGATTTACATTGATTGACACTTGAACATTGGTCTTTGGTACCGTTCAAGTAACTCCTCGTATATTCAATCAGGCTCGCAGATTTCTATTTGCTGATTGCGGATTGAATTAAGAGTTAGAGATATTAATCTCTTTGATATAATTTATTCTGACTGTCTAGTTGATTTTCTAGAAAGTGTATTGAAGTAAGTCCTCTCAGATTGCCAAACGAATTGTTGGGTGTGGTTGTTAGACCCCCGTATTTTCAGTCCCGATCTTGTATCCATAGACGATCACACAAAGTGTGAATACCGATTTATAGTATTGTCTCGACATTGTCCATAGATAATTACTTTTGGTAAGAGGACTTGTAGGCGAATAAATTAAAGATTTTTGTGTATTTGGGTACCCTCGTCTTTTCAATTGGTATCAGAGCACGAAAACACGAAAAGATCTAACAATTTGTGTTTGGTGCGATCCAACCTATAAGAAAGGAATCCCATGAATGATTCAGTTAACGTACCACCAAGATTTAATGGGACAAATTACCCATTTTGGAAATCTTCTATGAGAACCTTTCTTCAATCCGGAGATTTTAATATTTGGCTATTAATCGAAGACGGATATGAACGACCGAAAGAAGAATATTCGGAAAACGAGTTTAAATGCTTAGCGCTTTACACTTATGAAGAAAAAGCTCTTGCAAAGCAGAATTATGATGGATTGAATGCCAGAATACATGCAGTATGTCATGATCTTCTTCATCATGTCCTATAATGTGAAACATCTAAGGAAGCATGGGATACTCTTAAGACTGTATTTGAAGGGAATGATTCCGAAAGAGAAGCATGACTTCTTTCTCTTTCTTCTGAATGGGAATACCTTAAAATGGATGATAACGATACCTTCGAGGAGTTTAACTCTAAACTTTCTGAGATTGTCAATGTCTCTTTCACCCTTGGAAGGGCTATACCTGAAAAGGAAATAGTATGCAAGATTTTCATATCGTTACCATCCAGATACGAGTCTAAGAAACATGCCATAATAGAAGCCAATGATCTGTCTATACTTCCATGAATCTCTCTTGTAGGAAAGTTAAAGATCTTTGACAAAGAAACTCTGCTAAGTAACTAAAATATTATATATGATACAAGTCAATCTTCGAAAGAAGTATGTATAAAAAAGATCGAGAAACGTTGTCAAAAGGATGAAATACTTGTTGAAAACGAGCTTAACTCAACAATTGTACTCCTAACACAATGGATTAAGGATGCCTTATTGAAACATAATTTTAATCCTGATACATTATCTTTTTGTTATGAAAAAGGTAATGAAGAAACCAATGTTTCAAATGTCGTAGATTCAGACATATGGCAAAACAGTGTTCCAGCAGAAAATCTCAGAAGTGCAACAAGGCTTACGTCTCTACTCTAGATGATATCCTGGAGAAAAAACCCTAGGAGGGAATATCTAGCTGTAATGCACTTCTTTCCAAATCTAACAATAATATATCTTGTGAGTCTAATCAACTCCTAAAGGACTGTGTAGAAAAACTTGAGTTGGGGATCAAGGAAAATACGAGATTAAGTCTAGAACTTGAAAAACTTTTGAAACCCATATCAAATAAAACTCAAGTGGTAAAATCTGAGCAAGAGAAATTGGTTGGCAAACCAAAGAGGTCAGAGGGTAAATCTTCTGATAAAGTGTTAAGTTCATTATGTGGAGAAGATAACCACAGTGAAATGTTCCATGGAAACTCCAACAAAATGAATTCATCAAAGATCTTTGCAAGGTCATAAAGATATTGAAGGCTGATGAGTTTATTAGATCTCAAAAAGGAACTGCAGACTCTTGCAATAACAAGAGAAAGAAATAATACAAAGAAACACAAGCTATTGTGTTTATAAATCATCCTAAGGATGTCTTTGTTGGCTATGGTGAGATTAATCCTCACCCCAACACACACTGATTATGTTGAAAGATGCATCCTCACTTGTTTCCAAAAAAAAAAAAAAATCTGATTGTGAGGAGGCATAAAACTGGGAAGAATGTGCAAATCTGTTCGTCAGGTAACAATCGATATCTTTTACTTTTGGGATAAATATATTCGGTTTCCATAAACCAAATTATATCTCCCCTTGATTTTCTCCTATGTTATATTATATATTCTTCTTGTCTGGAAGAAGACCATCTTGCGTCAATGGAGAAATCGGTAAAGGAAGTATCATCCCTTGATGATTGTGCACTGTGTTCATCGGTTATGACTGAAACTCAGGATGTTTCTCAACATGATAATCTTCAAGATTCTCTAAGAAAACAGATTCTTATTGTTAGAAGTTGCATTCGACATCATGAGTTGATGATAAAGGATTCAAAAGAAGTACTAGCAGATCTTCATTCTCAACTGTTTGAGATAAACAAATCCTCTACTGGAAAAGAAAGTGCTCAGAAGAATTTGAATCCAGTATTCAAAAGCGATCTTCTCAAAACTCGTGATTAGAAGAAAATAGACATCATTTTTTTATTTATCTCAATTATTGTATAAGGTCTATTTCTGAATAAAACTATCTATTATTTATGATTATAATTATTATTTTATAATTTTTCTTGTGATAGTTTTTCCGATTACATAGCATGTGCTTGAATGTTATACATTATTGCTATGTGTTTATGAAATATTTGATTTCGGTTTTCATAACCTTAATATTTGATCTCATAAGTGTGAACCCATATGGTTTGTGCGGCGTTTTGATTTAGCGGGATTAAGTTCTAGCCCATGTTGTTAGGCTTTATCAAAGGATCATAAGGTGTTCCGAATGAGACTCATATGTAAAAAGTCACAATGTGTTGAATCAATTTGTGTTTACATGAGTTGTGTTTAGCATAAACATATGTGTTTCGGGTTTTCAACTTTTTCTATTGGCACGCATTAGTTAAAACCGATTCAACCTTTCTCTGGTAAAGGTTGCTCTTGTTGTTGTTCTTTTTTTCTTGCGAGACAATGACAACACAATGGGGGAGAGTTTTAACTTGAACTTGCGCTTAATGATATATCTTTCTTGGGAGAAGAGGATGCGGAATCTGAGGTAACGAATTTGTTAGTTAATCGTTTTCCTATTTAAGAAAAGCCTGAATTTTATTGCATACATTTTGCTTTTGCTTAAAAAAATTCGGTACAATTGATGTTTATTCCATTATGTGTGTATGGATGTGTGTGTGTATGATTCAATTGTTTCCGGTTAAGAAAAACTATTGTTTGATATCTTTATTTATTGTTTGGTATCAATTTTTTTTGGCTTAACAAAATTACGGTGCAATTGCGGTGCTATAATGTCTATGTTTGTTTCAATTGCTTCCGGTTAAGAGAAATAATTGTGCAAGTCAATTTATTTGGTTTGTATTTAATTTTTATGGCTTAACAAAGTACGAGATCATTTATTTAGTCCAATTCGATTCCGGATTAGAGAAACTAAGTTAATTCTGATCTTAGTTAGACTTATCAAATTGAAGGATTCGGTTATTCAAGTCTAATCGAATTCCTTGACGAGAAATACTATTTAACTAGCCTAGTAATTGTCTTATCTAAAGTGAAAGGTCTAAGTTATTGTCTGAATAATTAGAGCCTGATGAGAAAAATAAAGTTAATTCTGATCTTTATTTTGATCTTATCGAAATAAGCGATTGTATTTATGCAATCGGTTTAGCAAGGGAACTAGTTTCTTAGTCAATTTGTTAAACTATTAGGTAAAATTACTTCAGGCAATTGTTTCCTTGATAACATATTAAAACCAAATTACTTGTAGTTTCGGTTTTGATATTGGTAATCTAAAATGGTATGTGAATTCTTCGTGCTTAACTATTATAGGTTGTACAAGTCTTTTAGATTTGTAATATCCTTTCGGTTTGACCTTTATTTGCTCGTACCTTTGTCATTTTGTGACAAAAGGGGGAGAAATATATGGAGTAAAAAAGTGATTTGTAATCACTAAGGAAAGGAAAATTGTGCTTAAACGTTATATCCAACGAAAGAGTAAAGAATTGACTGAGAGGGAGCAACATATCATATTGCTATTGTAGTTATCGTGACTACAAAAGGGGAATAACAAAGATGTTCGGATTGAAAATCTTCCTATCTTACCTTTAGGGGGAATATTAGCTTTGTTATTCAAATGTCAACAACGACATTTATGGATTGAATATATACAGGTTATTGTGCTGTTGAAACTTGGAATCAAGCGTATGTGTAATGAATTCTTGTAATTTGTTTATACATATGTATTAAGAGTTTTGTCACTAAAATTGACAAAGAGGGAGATTGTTAGAGCATAGCTCGGTTGAACCCACCAAGCGTTGGTATGTCAAGTTTGGTTGTCATATTTTAGTGAATCAAAACTCATCTAAAGAGTCGCTTGATTATGTACTAGAGACAACTTCGTATAGGTTAGACTAGAAAGTCTAGGATTATGAGACATACAAGTATTACTCGAAGACTTGAAGAATGTGAAGAAGTAACAAGATACAACGACGACATCATCCTTTCTCTTGAGGTTAGTAATATTTTGACTCGAACTGTTTCATTCCTAATGTATCTTTCAAGTCGTGTTATATTTAAAACATAAATGCGAAGTTGTGAATGATTATACTCTAGTAGTGAGACATGATTACATGATCATAGTGTTAAGGAATTAGGATACGAATTATAATACTTATCTTTTGAACATCGTATATATATGACATCGACATAATCGTATGAATGCTATTGCGATTATGTGTATGGGTAGAGGTGCATCCTAGGAAACAATGTTTACATTTGTTTAAAGGAAGTACATTCATGAACTTGGTTTATGAATCAAAAGGGAAATTGCTAGGATTATTGGTATTGTTATTCATTGCATATCTTTGGATTACCAATATGTGTGAGTTAGTAGTTACGATCATAACTTGTTATGTATCTTGGTATAACTAGTCACGGTGCCTGACTTATGATTTGGTATGACTTTTATTAGTGTAACCGATCCTAAGTAATCACCTGAGATGGTATGATCGATATTTGTAATTGGTGTGATCAATCCTAGTAATTGGTGTGACCGATCACAAAAGAGTTGTGTAATTTATCCATGTAATTGGCGTACCCGGTCCTAGTAATTGGTATAACTGATCCTGGTAATTGGTATAACCGATCCTAGTGACTTGTGTAACCGATCACAAGTAATACCATGAGTCTATGGTAACCGGTCCTGGTAATTGACGTAACCGATTCTGGTAACTGATGTAACCGGTCCCAGTAACCATATTGAGGTAGAAACGATCCTTGTGTTTGGTAAAACAATAAGCCCATGATTAGTGAATTGATATTTGATCAATCACATAGTTGTCTTGGAATACAGATGTACCAATTCTAAACTTGTTTGGAAGTGTGGTATAATCGACTCCAAGATTTTACATATGAAAGAGGATTTACAAAGAAAAGATGTCAACATACTTTGAACATGATCAATAACTCTTATCTTTTATTGTTCAAATATATTATTTAATAACTCAAGGAGATCCCGGTCCGAAATAAATTAAGAATCTTTTAATTAAGATTGTTAGTTTTATATGCTTTTAATTACCAGCAATTAAATGCATATCTCTAGAAAATAAAAATTGGTAATGTGCATTTACTAATTGGAGATTTTCTAGTCAGATTTCGGAAATATTGGACAAAGCATTTCCAGGAATTATGAAAACCTATTTTGGACATTTATTGCATATCTTGAGAATATTCGGTTTTGGAAATTCCTTGGTGTCCAACCATCCTTGGTCCATAAATACCCAAGTTTGCATTTCGATCAAACTATCCTAAGAGCCAGGCAAACTTCATCTTTTTGTTGTTTCTGGTGGAGCCGTCTACGCAGAGAGGAAAGTACCCTATGAAAAAGCGGGGGTCTAACAACCACACCCAATATTTAGATTATCAATCTGTATGGACTAACTCCAATATACTTTCTAGAGAATCAACTAGACAGTCAGACTCAATCTAGAGAAAAGTATATCGAGGAGTTAATATCTCTCTCTTGATTTGATTTTACTCAAGCAAATAGAAATTTGCGAGTCTTTATCAAATACAAGGATAACAAACTTGGATGGTACCAAAGACCAATATCTAAGGATCAATCAATTTCCAATTAACAACCAAAGGTTGGATTTCACAATTGATCGATACAAACGCACAACCTGTGATATTTCAATTATATAACAAAATATAATGCGGAATAGAAATAACACAGAAACCAGAAATTTTGTTAACGAGGAAACCGCAAATGCAGAAAAACCCCGTGACCTAGTCCAGATTGAATACCACACTGTATTAAGCCGCTACAGACACTAGCCTACTACAAACTAACTTCGGTCTGGACTGTAGTTGAACCCTAATCAATATCACACTGATTCAAGGTACAATTGCGCTCCTTACGTCTCTGATCCCATCAGGATACTACGCACTTGATTCCCTTAGCTGATCTCACCCACAACCAAGAGTTGCTACGACCCAAAGCCGAATACTTTAATAAAAAAATCTGTATCGCACAGAAAAGTCTACGATGATAGATAAATCTGTCTCCCACAAATAAACCTAAGAGTTTCGTTCCGTCTTTTGATAAAATCAAGGTGAACAGGAACCAATCGATAACCCGGACTTATATTCCCGAAGAACAGCTTAGAATTATCAATCACCTCACAATAATCTAAATCGTATGGTAGCGAAACTAGATATTGCGGAATCACAAACGATGAGACGAAGATGTTTGTGATTTCTTTTTATCTTGCCCTATCGGAGATATAATCTCAAGCCAATCTTACAATTGAACTCGTACCATAGAAAATGGCAAGATCAAATCGCTCAACTACAAGAGAAGTAGTTTCGTCTGGCTTCACAATCCCAATGAAGTCTTCAAGTCGTTAACCGACAGGGTCTCGAGAAGAAACCTACAGTTAAAGGAGAATCGATTCTAGCAAACCAACTAGTATCACACATGAGGTATGGGGATTAGTTTTTCCAATTGCTAGATATCTCCTTTATATAGTTTTCAAATCAGGGTTTGCAATCCAAGTTACCTTGGTAACAAAGCATTAAATATTCACCGTTAAATGAAAAACCTGATTTATCCAAGCTAATATCTTTTAACCGTTAGATCGAAACTTAGCTTGTCATACACAAATGTATTCATTTAGGTTTGAGTGACCGTACCTAAACGTGTACAATTAGTTTGTTCACAAATAGTTAACCAATGGTTGGCCATATGAGTACTTTCATATTAACCATATTCATCTTTCTCATAACTAGTTCAAATGACTCATAAGAACCAGTTCAAGAGTTGTTCAATTGCTTAGATCTTTATACATAGACACAATTGAATCAAAATCGGTTTGATTCATTTCAATCAATTCATGAACAATATAGCCACGGTTTGCAAAGATTGCATTCCTTATTGATTTATTGTTTAAGTTCATGAAACTACCGATTTGAGAAATAACCAGCTTGCGTACGCGTCCGGGTATGCGTACCTTAGCTACCGGATTTGAGTTGGCTTTTGGTTTCCAAACTCAGCAGAATTTTTCGGGTAGAAAAGTTCCGCCAGTACGCGTACGGGCACGGGTACGCGTACCTAAGGTGACTGGTTTATGAGTTCGTAAACTCCAAACTCAGCAGAATTTTCTGTGAGGAAAAGTTCTGCCAGTACACGTACGGGTAAGCGTACCCAACCTATCTACTTTACCTATACCGTATGCACACATATGCACACACTTGGTTTCCAGTACATGGATTTATACACTAATGTGCGAACACACTATATATGCTTATATCCATAGTTGGTTACATAATCTCAACTCTACATTTCAATCATTGAAACATTCTTCTATAATGTTATAATAGTCGTTAGACATAAAGAATCGACTATCGTCATCAAAGCTATTTACAAGATTGAAATGTCATCTTGACTTTCATCACGGGTAAAGATGAAAATGGTTAAAGCAAAAGCTTACCAACACATATTTCGAGAAAAAGATAGGCGAGTAAACTCGGCTCGAAATAGCAAATGTGTATGTATGAAAACTATCATACTTATACGACTTTTGTCTCAAGAGTAGGAGATAGAGTAGATAGACTTTTGAGTGACAGATGAGTTCAAGTCCCCACATGCCTTTTGATCGGATGAAGTTCCACTGGTTCCTTGAGTATTTCTTCGTCTTCGTAAGATAATCGCCATGGAGTCTGGAGCTCAACTATTCCTAACTATCCTAGACCGAGACTTAGTGATGAGTATACTAGAAATCAAGACATATAGTCTTGATCACTAACATTGACAAACATGCTTGAGATAGCAACGCATGCGAGTTCGACCGAGCAATGCTCTAACAATCTCCCCCTTTGTCAATTTTAATGATAAATATATCAATACATATGGATTGCAGAATAGATTAAAACTTTGTAGATTCTCGTCCACATGCTTGATCTCCTTGGTGCTTCAACATTACTCGAAAACTTCCTCTTTTCCAAGTACTCCCATGATTCCATAGATGTTCAATTCAGTATCATAGTTGTTGAAGTTCGGTAGCCATAAAAATGAGAAAACAAAACCTCTCGATCATTGTTATACAGTGTTATAGTATTATTACACAACATCAAAGTTCTTATATCACAACTTCGACAACAATACTATGGTGATATGTATCACTCCCCCTTAGTCAATACTTTTGTCTCAACATGAAAACCACTCCCCCTTACATAATGACCCGTAAAAACGTAAATCATATGTATTTGTAGTGTGAACTACATATTAATTCTCCCCTTTTTTGTCAAGAAAATTGGCAAAGGTACGAAAATGGGATCCTAATGAAATTTCCACGAAGACGCTTCAAGACCAAAGAAAAGTACATATCAACTTATTTAGATGCAATTATAAAGCCGAAGCTAAATGCATTCATCAAGGAGTTTATAAAGATACAAGATAACCCCTAAATAATTCCACAGCCGCACTCCCCACAAAGATATGGAAATTAAGCGCAAGTTCAAAAGAACTCTCCCCCATTTGATGTCATTCCCGAGAGAACAACAAGAGCGACCTTACTTTTACAAGAAAAGAAGGATTTTATTGGACACCAAAAACCATAATGAAATGATTTTCTATATCCAAAATTCTCAATTAAACTAACCACAATAAACCCATGATTAATTTAATCGGAATACACAATCAAATTAAACACAAAATTGATCAATTTAATTGAACATGCTCAACATAAGAGAACTTACAGAGCTACGACTATGTTAACCATAAAAGAATGATTAACTCAATTGTTTTATGCTCAACACAAGAAAACCTTATGGAGTATTGCAGTATACACATAAGATATGGATCAGGTAAGGATCAATACTGCGGCATATACAAAGATTCATTCTATTTTCATCACTATTTGCATAACGACATATAATAGACATAATCTTTGTAAACAAAAGATTTTAACCTATCTTCCATCAAAGAATTGACATAATAGACTTAACTTTTGTTTGTCAAAAGTTCATCGATCTTGTATCAATATTTGCATATCGACATATAACCGAGATAACATTTGACATCGTATGGGACAATAATAGTTCAGGGACGCAAACACACATATCCCATAATATATTGCAATATATAAAATCATAAAGATTAAGATTGCAATCAACATCTTCCAAAATAACTTTAGAATTTAAATAAATAAATCTAAAAACACGAAGATGAAAACGTTGGACATAGCTATGTGTACTCACAATAATGGCTATTACAAACTCTAGTTATTCTTCTAAACAAAACACGAAAATAGAAGATTTACTAGACATTAATAGCATTTCACTTACTTTCAGAATTCTTCTCGTATTCCCTATAATCTCCAAGCTCATCTTCTCTTCCAATCTTTTGGAAGATAGAATCAGTTCGTTTTTCAGAGCACTCACTTGTTCCAAAACGAGATTCATGGTTAAAGAGAGCTTCTCAAACTGGGATACAGACAGATTTCCATCAAAAGAACCATCACGTTTGTCGGAGGACAACTCATTATCAGATAAGTTAAAACGAATCTTCTTGGATTGAAATGGAACAGTCCACACATCACTTTCTTTGCTTAAAAAAAATGGATGAAAACATGATAGAAGAGAGAAATGAAATGCTCAGTCTTTGAGGAAAAGAAACTTCTTAAAAGGAGGAAAGATATTCCAAGAAGGTCTTTTGACTGAAACCTTAGACAAAGGGTAGGTAAGAGATACGGTTTTTAAAGGAGAACCCGTTTATGAACACTCATCGGAAGAGACTATTAATCAAACCTAACAGACTAAGAATAGATATACAACCCTCTCAGTTGGATATGGTCCTTGTTTTAAAGAGGGTACAAGAACCATTTCTTACTCTTATTACACAATAAGTTCCTTCCTATCCAGACCAGGGTCGGAAGGTTTCTATTTCAAAGATGTACTTTGATTTTGTTCTGCCTTTGAGAGACCAGAATTGAGAATTTTATCCATTCTTCTTGGAAAAATTTGGAGTGTTCTGTTTGTTGATTTAAGTGGGATATGAGTAGCCTTGGAAATCTCTCTTGTATTATTAATAGTGCTCATGAAATATTTCTTTTTCCTCTTTGACAAGCGTTTTTTGATAAAGGAAACAATTTCTTGATTTCTTGTGCTCAGATTATCTGGATGATCCTGTTTTTCACACAAGGTATCAAAATATTTTGAAACAGTCTTGTGGTTTTCTATAACATTCCTTTCATTGGATATAGAGTCAGGAGTAATTTGCTGAGAATAAATAATCGAGTGATTGCATTTCTTATGAGAATCACTATTGCGAGTTGTGATTTCTTGTCTTAAAACAACCAGTTGATCTTCTAAAAGTTCAATCATTTTCATTAAGCTTTTTTCCTTTGGAGTGACAGGATTGAGTGAATTGGAGAGAACTGGACTGTTTGGATGACATGTGTGATTGTCAGCAAAGAGGCTAATAGAACTTTTCCAGACTTCTTCCTATGGACAGTAGTCAAGAGTATCCATCCAAACCTTTGTTAACTCATTAACCTTTTGTTTATGGGTGAAAACTGTTTCTACTGGTTTTGGTAAATTTGGGTGTGTGTGGATGAGAAATGAATCTAAAGCCTAAACAAATGCACTGCACGGGAGTGCTTTTGATTCGAGAGATCAATCTATACAATTCTGGCCTAAACCAAGAAATGGTCGTTCCAGACTTGCTTCGGTCACAAAATGAAGGAGATGGGGTTGATCTTAGGGAGGGAAGCGAAGAAGGTGTTGAGATTGTTAAGGTGTTGGCTGTTTATGACTTGTATCAGAATGATGAACTGGCTTGCACAATATAAGCTATCAGTTCTGGGTGTTTTCTGAGTACTATGACAACACTTGGTTTTTCTCCGTCTGTATCTGTCTTGGAAATAGGTGAAGAACCTATTTATACAAGTAATTGAGCGCAACCCTCATCTCTTGTATGAAGTGGAGGAGGTGAAGTGATGGAGTAGTGGGGTCGTGTATGAGTGGTGATTGTCACATGATCACACCTTTGCCACTTCCCTCATTACTGTTAACCGTCCACCTTTTCCTGACACGTTCTCGTAATGGCCGTTGCACGCTGCACGCTGTAAACCGCCAGACCGATACCCCAGTAAGTATCCCTCAGTTTGTGACATGCTTGATGTCTCGAATGAATGGATCGTGGCACCCACTGTAGGAAATAGCACATGTTTCTAAGTTAAATAACTAAGTTATTTAAGGAATTGATATTCATGAAATATCGTGTTTGCTCGATGCATGTAATGCATCGAAAACAATCAATATGTATGAAGCATCGCTGTTTTAAAGCTGAACTAAATAAGTCGTTGATTAAGCGTCTTAAAACAACATCACGTCCAACCATATTCGAGTGATCGTTAGGAGGATGCACGAGTAGGCCACCATCTGGTCGATCACTCACTGTGGAAGAGTGGCGGACGACGATCATTGAGGCGCTAAATTTGTCGCCTAACTTTAAATCTAAGCCGTCCATCCAAGCTGGCAAAGTTGGACGGACGAGATGATTTACGACGCATGTTTGCTGCCGTTGATGGATTTTAGGGTTTTTAAGAGGTGCACAAGCATCCCTCTTTGGCTTGATCGAATTCAATCATGGGCGTTAATTTTGGTGGGACCGACCGGGCATGCGTGTAGACGGCCTGCCGGTGAGCATGTCTACACTTCTCGGTTTCACGAAGATTCGATCTAGGCCGCTCAATTTGACCGGAAAAGATGAGTGGTCGTGATCGATTTGCGACAGAAATCCATTGACGCAAAGGATTTGGAAGCCGCGTGACATGCCACCTTGGGGCTCGCGTCTCGAGGTGCTGAATCCTAGTCTGCCTAGGACGACCGGCTACATGCAAAGGTGGGCCCACAATGATCACGTTGACACTCTTGGGACCTCTTAAGTCTATATCTACACCCTCCATCCAGGCTTGCGAAGATGGATGGTCGTGATCGAACTATGACAGATATGTAATGCCGCAAACCTTAAATAGGGTTTTGAAACAGTCACGTATACATGACTTTGGACAAACGGTTTAGCAAGTCATGTTTCTCCTTTGGAGAGACCGATCGTGTGGGGCCCATATTGGGATGACGGTGAACATATGTGCACCTTCCAGATGGTCCTAGGCGCGATCTAATCCATCCAAATATACTGGCTAAGTTGGATGGTTGTGATCGTTTTAAGACACTAGTGGAATTTCCGCGACCCTTTAAAGCATCACACCAGCCATGTTTCGAGAAAACGTTCATTGCTCCGTGGCATTGCCGTGAGAAAGCCGATCGGGTAGGTGAGAAGTGGGCTCGCCAACGTGTGTGTTGACGCTTCTCTGATCATTCATTGGATGATCTAATCCGTCCAACCAGGCTTGCGAAGTTGGACGCTTGTGATGGTTTTAAGACTGCCATGGACAGTCTATGTTCGATCGAACCTCTTCAAAGAAGTACGGCCACCCTACTTAGGGTTGGCGTTTGACGTTGCTGGGATGTGTTCGTGTGATGTTCGACCGGCTAGATCACAAGTGGGCCCTCCGGTCGTCATCACGTCAATCGCCCATTCTTTCCAAGGTTCGGCTAGGCTTGTTAAATTGCGCGGCCAACTTGTGTGGCCACGATCGTTTCTGAGACTGATATGGACAGTCCAGAGTTTCCTTAAGGAAATTAAATATGTTCGATCGAGATGAAAGCGCATCGATTCGAAATTCTCTCTTTTCAGAGAGTGATGTAGCATGTACGGGTATTTCGTACATGTCTCAAAATTGGCACTTGGAGATTCATGTTACTCTGCTGAGAGTGAACACTTGGTCTTCATGTCATGCTAATGATGAGAGTTCGGCGAGGAACAACACATGAAATACTAGGAAAATCATGCATTAATTAATAATGCTAAAATTCACAGAATAATTGGGATTGTTGATGCATGCACCATTCTGGGTGAATTTCTTGTATTTATTGAATTGCTTCGAATAAATAAAGCGAAGAGGTACTCATCACTTATCAAACGGCCTTATCCTTTGCAGGATGTCAGCGCATTAAATAATGGTTTTACAATTTTAGCCCTGAACTAAAATCCACCATCAACACCTTCTCATCATAATTTTTAGAACTATGAGCACTTCTGTAGCACTTTAAACAAGACTTAGTTTTATGATTCTTTTGATCTTTATTATTCTCCTTATTGATTGAGTTATTTTCTTATGAGACTTTCTTTTACTCTGTCTGAATGTCTTTTTCAACTGTTGTATGAACGATGAAAGAAATGAATTAAAGATATTCTCATTTTCTTCAATCATTTTTGAGCGGCGAGAATTCTTATCAGTTGTGGTAACAGAGTTTGCTACCAATTGATGTTTCTCTCGTTGTTGTAATTCAAGATCAAAAATCTTTAACTTTCCAACCAGAGTATTTCTGGAGAGAGTATCAAGGTTATTTCCTTTAACGATGGCTTGCTTCTTAGAATCGTATCTAGACGGCAGCGATCTGAGAATTTTCATCACAATGTCCTTTTCAGGAATAGTCTTACCCAATGCAAAATATGCATTGACAATTTCAGACACTTTGTGATTAAACTCATCAAATGAATCTTCATCTGTCATACGAAGGTTTTCCCAATCAGAATTAAGGTTTTGAAGCCTAGTTTCCTTTTCACTGGTATTTCCTTCGAATACGGTTTCTAAGATATCCCATGCATCTTTAGACCTAGTGCAATTTGACACATGTATGATGGCTTTCGAACCGTCGGAGTTTTGCTTCGCAACAAGTATCTCAGCAGCATCGTATTTGAAAATATTTTTTGGAACATTAACGTTACCTACTGCAACAACGGGAGCATCATACCCATTAACAACATATACCCATGATTGGAAATCACGCGCTTGAAGAAAAGCTCGCATAGTAATTTTCCACCATAAGTAATTAGAGCCATCGAAGACTGGTGGTACGTTAATAGAGATAGCACCTGTGTCCATAGAGTCAGATCGCTACAAACACAGACTTGTAAGATCTTGAACGTGTTTGCCTGCTCTGATATTAATTGAAAAGGCGGGGGTCTAACAACCACACCCAATATTTCAATTAGAAATCTGTATGGACTAACTCCAATATACTTTCTAGAGAATCAACTAGACAATCAAACTCAATCTAGAGAAAAGTATATCGAGGAGTTAATATCTCTCTCTTGATTTGATTTTACTCAAGCAAATAGAAATCTTAGAGTCTTTATCAAATACAAGGATAACAAACTTGGATGGTACCAAAGACCAATATCCAAGGATCAATCAATTTCCAATCAACAACCAAAGTTTGGATTTCACAATTGATCGATACTAACGCACAACCTCTGATATTTCAATTATATAACAAAATATAATGCGGAATAGAAGTAACACAGAAACCAGAAATTTTGTTAACGAGGAAACCGCAAATGCAGAAAAACCCCGGGACCTAGTCTAGATTGAACACCACACTATATTAAGCCGCTACATACACTAGCCTACTACAAACTAACTTCGGTCTGGACTATAGTTGAACCCTAATCAATATCAAACTTACTCAAGGTACAGTTGCGCTCCTTACGTCTCTAATCCCAGCAGGATACTACGCACTTGATTCTCTTAGCTGATCTCACCCACAACCAAGAGTTGCTACGACCCAAAGTCGAAGACTTTAATAAACAAATCTGTATCACATAGAAAAGTTTACGATGATAGATAAATCTGTCTCCCACAGATAAACCTAAGAGTTTTGTTCCATCTTTTGATAAAATCAAGGTGAACAAGAACCAATCGATAACCCGGGCTTATATTCTCGAATAATAACCTAGAATTATAAATCATCTCACAATAATCTAAATCGTATGGTAGCGAAACTAGATATTGCGGAATCACAAACGATGAGACGAAGATGTTTGTGATTTCTTTTTATCTTTCCCTATCGGAGATATAATCTCAAGCCAATCTTACAATTGAACTAGAAAATGGATTCACAATCCCAATGAAGTATTCAAGTCGTTAACTGACAGGTGATAGACGCATTTATGTGTCTATTTTGTTCTCAATATTCTGTATTTTTAGACTCGATTAAGTACTTATTGTGTTATTTTGTGTTCTTGTAGGAAATTTTAGAGAAATAAGCCCTTGCGGCGAAATGGGCTCAAAAAGTGGTGTTTTACACCCCCAAGATAAAGTATTAAAGGAACCCCAGAAATGCACTGGAAGCGTCCCAGAAATGTGCCGGAGGAATACAGAAAAATTACTATTTCCACCCCAAAATTACTATTTCCACCCCAATTGTTATTCGCACCCCCAGTTTGGATAGGGGACACCATCTTCTTCATTTGAAAAACTGAATTTTGGCGGGAAAACATGCATGAGAACTGGCAGAAGTTTGATCGAATTTTTTAACGTGTTATAGGGAGATTAAATGGCTGAGACTTGGCAGGAAGATGTGACTAAGCCTAAGGAAGATATTTTGGGTGTCGGGTCCGATCGAATTTGGCTAGAATTGGCTAGGGAAGCCACGAACTCAAAACAGAGACACACGTACAGGGAGGAGAAAAACACGAGTTTTGGAGAGTTATGGACGTGTTTCGATCGAGTTTGATGGATCCAGCAACACTCTGGGTGATTACAACATGATTTGGAGCGTGTGGGAAGAGATTTGGAGCGTGAAGAAGTTATTTTTGGAAATTATTCTCCGAAATAAGAAAAAAAAATATTCCGAGAAAGAAGGATTTTCACGAGTTATTGCAGGGGATTTGATGATGCATGTGAGTATATAAAGGTTATTTGGGTCGAGTAGAAGGGCTGTCGAGAGTTCGGGGAAGCTTTGGAGGCTACAGAGTGAAGAAAAATCGAGTTGCAGAGCCACCATTTCTGCTGCTGCAACTCAAGAACACGAAGAACATTAGACAACCAGAAACAGTCGTTCATACTACAGCAACAACGACTGTCACTTGAGGGTCGTAGTATTCTGTATACTACAGCACCTTTCGTTTATCTTTCTTTGTAACGGTGTTTGCAAAAATTATAAACGTTGCAAACACCCGATTTTCATTATTATCTCCATTTTATCATTTGTACACCTCTTTTGAGCAATGAAAAATTCCTTTGAGCGTGTTTCCAATATGCGGAGTTAGAACCCATCACTGGGACGACGGAGGAGGCCGAGCTTCATACATGGGTAATTTTGTTAATTCTTTTTAAGACTTTTGCATTAAAAATTAATTGAAATATGATTTAATTTAATTGGTTGTTATTTGATTAGATGGGTCATGCTTAGCTTAGGTGATTTGATGTTCCATGCTTAACATTTACAATTAATGTTTTGAGAATCTACTTTGGCAAAATAAGAGTCCATATAATTTATATTTTGAGCGATTATTGTTGAGAATAAATCATTGAGCCCTATGTTATGAAAATTGGCCGAATCATTAGTCCCAGTACCTCTCTACCAATTTGTCAATATATTTGTATATAATTTTTATAAATCTAAAAATCCTTCACCTTCACAAGTCTTAGAGTTCGAACCATCCTTACCATTGCTACAACCCCAGAAAAATCTTAAATCAACAGGGTCTCGAGAAGAAACCTACGGTTAAAGGAGAATCGACTCTAGCAAACCAACTAGTATCACACAGGAGGTGTGGGAATTAGTTTTTCCAATTGCTAGATGTCTCCTTTATATAGTTTTCAAATCATGGTTTGCAATCCAAGTTACCTTTGTAACAAAGCATTCAATATTCACCGTTAGATGAAAAACCTGATTTATCCAAGCTAATATCTTTCAACCGTTAGATCGAAACTTAGCTTGTCACACATAAATGAAATGTATTCATTTAGGTTTGAGTGACCGTACCTAAACGTGTACACTTAGTTGGTTCACAAATAGTTAACCAACGGTTAGCCATATGAGTACTTTCATATTAACTGTATTCATCTTTCTCATAACTAGTTCAAATGAATCATAAGAACTAGTTCAAGAGTTGTTCAATTGCTTAGATCTTTATACATAGACACAATTGAACCAAAATCGGTTTGATTCATTTGAATCAATTCATGAACAATATAGCCACGGTTTGCAAAGATTGCATTCCTTATTGATTTATTGTTTAAGTTCATGAAACTACCGATTTGAGAAATAACCAGCTTGGGTACGCGTCCGGGTATGCGTACCTTAGATACCGGATTTGAGTTGGCTTTTGGTTTCCAAACTCAGCAGAATTTTTCGGGTAGAAAATTTCCGCCCCGTACGCGTACCTAAGGTGACTGGTTTATGAGTTCGTAAACTCCAAACTCAGCAGAATTTTCCGGGAGGAAAAGTTACGCCAGTACGCGTACGGGTAAGCGTACCCAACATGTCTCCTTTACCAATACCGTATGCACACATATGCACACAGTTGGTTTCCGGTACATGGCTTTATACACTAATGTGCGAACACACTATATATGCTTATATCCATAGTTGGTTACGTAATCTCAACTCTACATTTCAATCATTGAATCATTCTTCTATAATGTTATAATAGTCGTTAGACATAAAGAATCGACTATCGTCATCAAAGATATTTGCAAGATTGAAACGTCATCATGAATTTCGTCACGGATAAAGATGAAAATGGTTAAAGCAAAAGCTTACCAACACATATTTCGAGAAAAAGATAGGCGAGTAAACTCGGCTCGAAATAGCAAATGTGTATGTATGAAAACTGTCATACTTATACGACTTTTGTCACAAGAGTAGGAGATAGAGTAGATAGACTTTTGAGTGAAAGATCAGTTCAAGTCTTCACATACCTTTTGGTCGAATGAAGTTCCACTGGTTCCTTGAGTAGTTCTTCGTCTTCGTAAGATAATCGTCATGGAGTCTGGAGCTCAACTATTCCTAACTATCCTAGACCGAGACTTAGTCATGAGTATACTAGAAATCAAGACATATAGTTTTGATCACTAACATTGACAAACATGCTTGAGATAGCAACGCATGCGAGTTCGACCGAGCAATGCTCTAACAATCTCCCCCTTTGTCAATTTTAGTGACAAAACTATCAATACATATGGATTACAGGATAGATTAAAACTTTGTAGCTTCTCATCCACATACTTGATCTCCTTGGTGCTTCAACATTACTCGAAAACTTCGTCTTTTCCAAGTACTCCCATGATTCCATAGATGTTCAATTCAGCATCATAGTTGTTGAAGTTCCGTAGCCATAACAATGAGAAAACAAAAGCTCCTGATCATTGTTATACAGTGTCATAGTATTATTACACAACATCAAAGTTCTTATATCACAACTTCGACAACAATACTATGGTGATATGTATCACTCCCCTTTAGTCAATACTTTCGTCTCAACATGAAAACCACTCCCTTTTACATAATGACCCGTAAAACACGTAAATCATATGTATTTGTAGTGTGAACTACATATTAATTCTCCCCCCTTTTTGCCAATAAAATTGGTAATGGTACGAAAACGGGATCCTAATGAAATTTCCACGAAGACGCTTCAAGACCAAAGAAAAGTACACATCAACTTATTTAGATGCAATCATAAAGCCGAAGCTAAATGCATTCATCAAGGAGTTTATAAAGATACAAGATAACCCCTAAACAATTCCACAGCCGCACTCCCCACAAAAATATGTAAATTAAGTGCAAGTTCAAAAGAACTCTCCCCCATTTGATGTCATTCCCGAGAGAACAACAAGAGAGACCTTACTTTTACAAGAAAAGAAGGATTTTATTGGACACCAAAAACCATAATGAATGATTTTCTATATACAAAATTCTCAATTAAACTAACCACAAGTAAACCCATGATTAATTTAATCGGAATACACAATCAAATTAAACACAAAAGTGATCAATTTAATTGAACATGCTCAACATAAGAGAACTTACGGAGCTACGACTATGTTAACCATAAAAGAATGATTAACTCAATTTTTTTATGATCAACACAAGAAAACCTTATGGAGTGTTGCAGTATACACATAAGATATGGATCAGGGAAAGATCAATATTGCGGCATATACAAGGATTCATTCTATTTTCATCACTATTTGCATAACGACATATAATAGACATAATCTTTGTAAACAAAAGATTTTTACCTATCTTCCATCAAAGAATTGACATAATAGGATTAACTTTTGTTTGTCAAAAGTTCATCGATCTTGTATCAATACTTGCATATCGACATATAACCGAGATAACTTTTGACATCGTATGGGACAATAATAGTTCATGGACGCAAACACACATATCCTATAACATATTGCAATATATAAAATCATAAAGATTAAGATTGCAATCAACATCTTCCAAAACAAACTTAGAATTTAAACAAATAAATCTAAAAACATGAAGATAAAAACTTTGGACATAGCTATGTGTACTCACAATAATGGCTATTACAAACTCTAGTTATCCTTCTAAACAAAACACGAAAATAGAAGATTTACTAGACATTAATAGCATTTCACTTACTTTTAGAATTCTTCTCGTATTCCCTATAATCTCCAAGCTCATCTTCAATCAGATCAATTCTTGATTCGAGGTTTTAAATCTTCTCTTCCAATCTTTTGGAAGATAAAATCAGTTCATTTTTCAGAGCACTCACTTGTTGCAAAACGAGATTCATGGTTAACGAGAGCTTCTCAAACTGGGATACAGAAGGATTTCCATCAAAAGAACCATTACGTTTGTCGGAGCACAACTCATTATCAGATGAGTCAAAACCAATCTTCTTGGATGGAAATAGAAGAGTCCACACATCACTTTCTTTGCTTGAAAGACTGGATGAAGACATGATAGAAGAGAGAAATGAAATGCTTAGTCTTTGAGAAAAAAAAACTTCTTAAAAGGAGAAAAGATATTCCAAGAAGGTCTTTTGACTGAAACCCTAGACAAAGGGTAGGTAAGAGATAACGGTTTTTAAAGGAGAACCCGTTTATGAACACTCATCGAAAGAGACTATTAATCAAACTTAACAGACTAAGAATAGATATACAACCCTCTCAGTTGGATACGGTCCTTGTTTTAAAGAGGGTACAAGAACCATTTCTTACTCTTATTACAGAATAAGTTCCTTCTTATCCAGACGAGGATCGAAAGGTCTCCATTTCAAAGATGTACTTTGATTTTGTTCTACCTTTGAGAGACCAGAATTGAGAGTTTTATCCATTATTCTTGGAACAGTTTGGAGTGTTCTGTTTGTTGATTTAAGTGGGCTATGAGTAGCCTTGGAAATCTCTCTTGTACTATTAATAGTGCTCATGAAAGATTTCTTTTTCCTCTTTGACAAGCATTTTTTGATAGGGGAAATAATTTCTTGATTTCTTGTGCTCAGATTATCTGGATGATCTTGTTTTTCAAAAAAGGTATCAAAATGTTTTGAAACAGTCTTGTGGTTTTCTATATCATTCCTTTCGTTGGATATAGAGTTAGGAGTAATTTGCGGAGAAGAAATAATCGAGTGATGGTATTTCTTATGTGAATCACTATTGCGAGTTGCAATTTCTTGTCTTAGGACAACCAGTTGATCTTCCAAAAGTTCAATCCTTTTCATTAAACTTTCTTCCTTTGGAGTGACAGGATTGAGTGATTTGGAGAGAACTGGACTGTTTGGAGGACATGTGTGATTGTAAGCAAAGATGTTAATAGAACTTATACAGACTTCTTCCTATGAACAGTAGTCAAGCGTAGTCGTCCGAGCCTTTGTTAACTCATTAACGTTCTCATCAGAATTTTCTGAAGTATGAGCACTTCTGTAGCACTTTAAACAAGACTTAGTTTTATGATTCTTTTGATCTTTATTATTCTCCTTATTAATTGAGTTATTTTTCTTATGAGACTTTCTTTTACTCTGTCTGAGTGTCTTTTTTAACTGTTGTATGAACAATCAAAGAGATGAATTAAAGCTATTATCATTTTTTTCAATCATTTTTGAGCGGCGAGAATTCTTATCAGTTGTGGTAACAGAGTTTACTACCAATTGATGTTTCTCTCGCTGTTGTAATTCAAGATCAAAAATCTTTAACTTTCCAACCAGAGTATTTCTGGAGAGAGTATCAAGGTTATTTCCTTCAACGATGGCTTGCTTCTTAGAATCGTATCTAGACGGCAGCGATCTGAGAATTTTCATCGCAATGTCCTTTTCAGGAATAGTCTTACCCAATGCAAAAGATTCATTAACAATTTCAGACACTTTGTGATTAAACTTATCAAATGAATCTTCATCTGCCATACGAAGGTTTTCCCAATCGGTATTTCCTTTTCACTGGTATTTCCTTCGAATTCGGTTTCTAAGATATCCCACGCATCTTTAGACCTAGTGCAATTTGACATATGGTGCTGAAGATTTGGGGTAATGGCATGTATGATGGCATTCAAACCGTCAGAGTTTTTCTTCGCAGCAAGTATCTCAGCAGCATCGTATTCGCCAATATTTTTTGGAACATTAACGTTACCTACTGCAACAATGGGAGAATCATAGCCATTAACAACATATACCCATGATTGAAAATCACGCGCTTGAAGAAAATCTCGCATAACAATTTTCGACCATAAGTAATTAGAGACATCGAAGACTGGCGGTACGTTAATAGAGATATCACCTCTGTCCATAGAGTCAGATCGCTACAAACACAGATTTGTATGGTCTTGAACGTGTTTGCCCGCTCTGATACCAATTGAAAAAGGGGGGTCTAACAACCACACCCAATATTTCGATTAGCAATATGTATGGACTAACTCCAATATACTTTCTATAGAATCAACTAGACAGTCAGACTCAATCTAGAGAAAAGTATATCGAGGAGTTAATATCTCTCTCTTGATTTGATTTTACTCAAGCAAATAGAAATCTGCGAGTATTTATCAAATACAAGGATAACAAACTTGGATGGTACCAAAGACCAATATCCAAGGATCAATCAATTTCCAATTAACAACCAAAGGTTGGATTTCACAATTGATCGATACTGACGCACAACCTGTGATATTTCAATTATATAACAAAATATAATGCGGAATAGAAGTAACACAGACACCAGAAATTTTGTTAACGAGGAAACCGCAAATGCAGAAAAACCCAGGGACCTAGTCTAGATTGAACACCACATTGTATTAAGCCGCTACAGACACTAGCCTACTACAAAATAACTTCGGTCTGGACTGTAGTTGAACCCTAATCAATATCAAACTGATTCAAGGTATAGTTGCGCTCCTTACGTCTCTAATCCCAGCGGGATACTACGCACTTGATTCCCGTAGATGATCTCACCCACAACCAAGAGTCACTACGACCCAAATTCGAAGACTTTAATAAACAAATTTGTATCACACGGCTGGAAAAGTCTACGATGATAGATAAATCTGTCTCCCACAGATAAACCTAAGAGTTTTGTTCCGTCTTTTGACAAAATCAAGGTGAACAAGAACCAATCGATAACCCGGACTTATATTCCCGAAGAACATCCTTGAATTATCAATCACCTCATAATAATCTAAATCATATGGTAGCGAAACTAGATATTGCGGAATCACAAACAATGAGACGAAGATGTTTGTGATTTCTTTTTATCTTTCCCTATCGGAGATATAATCTCAAGCCAATCTTACAATTGAACTCGTATGATAGAAAATGGCAAGATCAAATCGCTCAACTACAAGAGAAGTAGTTTCGTCCGGCTTCACAATCCCAATGAAGTCTTCAAGTCGTTAACCGACAGGGTCTCGAGAAGAAACCTACGGTTAAAGGAGAATCGACTCTACCAAACCAACTAGTATCACCCAGGACGTGTGGGGATTAGTTTTTCCAATTTCTAGATGTCTCCTTTATATAGTTTTCAAATCAGGGTTTACAATCCAATTTACCTTGGTAACAAAGCATTCAATATTCACCGTTAGATGAAAAACCTGATTTATCCAAGCTAATATCTTTCAACCGTTAGATAGAAACTTAGCTTGTCACACACAAATAAAATGTATTCATTTAGGTTTGAGTGACCGTACCTAAACGTGTACACTTAGTTGGTTCACAAATAGTTAACCAATGGTTAGCCATATGAGTACTTTCATATTAACCGTATTCATCTTTCTCATAACTAGTTTAAATGACTCATAAGAACTAGTTCAAGAGTTGTTCAATTGCTTAGATCTTTATACATAGAAAACAATTGAAACAAAATCGGTTTGATTCATTTGAATAAATTCATGAACAATATAGCCACGGTTTGCAAAGATTGTTGTAGATGGTGGATTTTCGACAAGGGCTAAAATCGTAAACTCATAATTATACGAAGCTCTGATCCAGCAATCAGACGTGAGTATCGAGACACTGGTGTCTCGTCGAATTCTCAACGGAGAGTACTTTCTCTCAGAGTACATATAGATATGTAGTCTCACGACTGGACAACGGCATATCTCATGAATACTGAATACTTTCAGTGATTATTTCTATATAGTATCACGAAATGGACGGCTCCTAGACAACTTGCTCTGCTAGTATAGAGCGATAACGTCTTCAGAAACAAACAACGAGTTTACCCTGACTATATAAAGGATATGACTTACCGACAAGCTCATATCGGGATAATTAATGCTCCTAGACAGCTTGCTCTGCTAGTATAGATCCACAAAGTTAATTATTCCTAATTACAATTGCTCCTATTCCATGGTCGAATCCACGGTTGGTCCCATGGAATGGCAATAACAATTGCTCCTATTCCATGGTCGAATCTGCGACTGGTCCCACGGAATGGCAATAAAGAATTGTTCTGATTCTATGATTGAATACACGGCTTGATCTCATAGAATAACAATAACTATATTATCTCATTACTCCGATTTCATAATTGAATCCACAACTGGTCTCATAAATGGTAATAGATAAATCTTAATTACTCTGATTCTATGGTCGAATCTACGATCCCATGGAATGGTAATGCTCACTTTATTATTCTGAATTCGTAGTCGAATCCTCAGCTGATCCTATGAATTAATAATAAACATCTTATTACTCATTTTTGTGAATTATTCTCCACTGAATTCCACAATTAGTAATAAATAATCAATAACCGGGCGTCTGAGCTACCTTTAAGTAAGCCCTGATTCAAATGGTGAAGGTGTATTCAACGATGATACACTAACAGTCACCGCACGAACGAGTATTTCAAAAATACAACGAAACGATGAACCTATGCAAAATAGAGAAGAAAATAATAAATAATTAAAAATATTGACCAGGGTGCTGGGAGCACGGACACACGACCGACCGACCGTGTCGTGGTCAATCCCACGCCAGTTTTATATTTTTAATGCATTTTTATTATTTTCCATGATTTGATGAAAATTCTATCATTTTATCAAATCTCCTTCGTCTTGAGGAAACTCCTCGGTTTCATGGTACTTCCATAAATCCATAAAAAATAATATAAAATTAAGGAAAGGAATGTGGGGCGTGACCATTGGCCAACCGGCCATTCCTTGGTCCCAAGCGGCCCCACACCCACGGTTCCTTATTATTTTATTATTATTATTATTATTTCTCTAATTTCATGAAAAAACTCCTTGATTTCATGGTATTTTTGCACAAATCATCAAATAATAATAAAATAAAATAAATTATGAAAACTTGTTGGACCGGGCCTTGGACGGCCGGCCATGCCCTAGCCGGTCCCACACGCCTCTTTGTTTTATTATTTTATTATTAGTTTTCCTTGAATTCATCAAATTCCTTGATTTCATGGTATTTCTCTCAAATTAGGAAAAATTCCCTCAAATCATCAAAATACCTAAAAATATTAAAAAATTAGGAAAACTCGTGGGACCGGGCCCTAGCCGGCCGGCCATGCCTTCCACGGTCCCACACGCCCTTGTTTTTTATTATTTTAATATTTTTTGCTTCCTTGAACTCATGAAAACTTCTTCAATTCATGGAAACTCCCTAAATTCATCAAATTTCTCAAAATTCATGAATTTTTCATAAAATCATTATAAAATTAGGGAAACTCGTGGGACGGCCCTAGCCGGCCGGCCATGCCTTCCACGGTCCCACACGCCCTTGTTTTATTATCTTAATATTTTTTGCTTCCTTGAACTCATGAAAACTCCTTCAATTCATGGAAACTCCCAAAATTCATCAAATTTCTCAAAATTCATGAATTTTTCATAAAATCATCGAAATATTATAAAATTAAGGAAAAGGCACCACGGGACCGTGGTCACGACCGGCCGACCATTCCTTGACCACGGTGGACCCACGCCTCCTCATTCCTTATTTTATAATTATTTTTCATCATCTCATGGTGTTTTCCTCAGTTTCGTCGAAACCCTAATTTTGGCATATTTTCTCGAATGGATGCTCAATTGCACGTCAGAAAATATAAAAATTCTCAGGACTGAGACGCGGACGCCTTGGGGACACGAGCACGCTATCTTGACCGACCAAGATTATCTCTTTGGCTCACGGAAGCCGGACCCATCAATTTTCACAGTCTTGACCTAATTTGCACAATTGCTCGTATTAGGTCCAAAACTCTCCCAAACACTTTGGATTTTCATGAAGTGATCGTCAGGCGGTCACGGGACAACCCAGGGCCGGTTTCATGATTCCATGGTCGGTCCCTTGCCTCGTCCTGATTAATTAGGTTTTCTCACCTAAGGCTCGGACGAGCATTTTCGAATAAATGATTAAACCAGCATTTAATCATTCTTTCACCAACAAATCGTCAACTCTTCAGGAGTTCTTCGTATTTGCTCACGTGAGCATATGGAAACTACATGTTTGATCCACGGTCCCATGTAATCGCTCCCTCCTTCGTCCCATGGTTGAAATTCTGACGAACCATGAATTGATCATCAATTGATCAAATTAGGGTTTCTGAATCCAAGGATCATCATTCCAGATTCTAACCTTAATAATTTCATGATTACCTCATGGTCATTAATTTTATTATGCTCGGTTCAACGACCAGTATTCTAATTAATATTTTTGGTACGCTGCCAATAATCCATCAGACGAGCAACAAATGCTTAGACGACCAAATATTCAACAATTCATCACATGAGCAACACTTGCTCAGATGATAAATATTTGTTCAAACCAAGGAATATTGGTTCAACAATCAATATTCAACGATCCATCGAATGAGCAATACTTGCTCACTTCATCGTAAGAACTATACCTCTGTCTCATGACATGTTCAATTCACGAGTTTTAGAACATCATGTTCAACTCAACGACTACATGGACTCATCGTCTCATCAAACCACGAAGTCATCAATTGACTAACAAACCACGAGACGTCAATCTTGTCACTTGGGGGGATATCACTTAGGGTTTTGGTCTGGCGGTCTACGGTACGTGTGTTCAAACACACGATGGAATGTGAGCAAGTCGTGCAATCAATTGAAGGAATTCACGAGGTAGTGGGTGGAAAATCGACCAAGTCTCCACACGTTGATCAACTGGTTTCAAACACGATCTCCACTTTCCCACTCCTTGATTCCATCAACTGTCACACTTCATGGAATCATGGTATCTAAAATTCCAACAATATAAATAAGTCTCTGAATCATGATTGAATCATCAACATCATCAGTATCATCAATCTCACGTCTCATCGACAACACGAGATCATCAACTCATCAATTGAGCAACTACTCTCAATTGAGCAATTTCAATCACTCAGAGCTTATCGTATTCGGAATTCACACACCCACAATCTTTGATTACCATTGATTCCATACATTTCTCAGCTTCCCTCCTACAGATCAACCCATCCTCTCTTGTGACCGAATTTACTCTGGAACGATCATTGTCTTGATTTAGGCCGGAGTACTACAGATTGATATCTCGAATCTAAAGAACCCCCTTTGCAGCGGTGCATCTGTGTGAGGTTTAACATTTCGCTCGGTTCGAGGAGTCTCCTCCGCATGGTCGTCTCCTCAATTCCTTAAAAACCAGCAAATCGTTTTTCCCCATCTACAGATTGGCGACCACAGTGGGAGATCATTCTCTCGGTTGCAATCTCACAATTTCACAAGTCGGGTTGATCTCATGTCGGTTTCAGTTACGAATCCTAACACAAACCGTGCTAGAACTAGCAACAACAACAATCAGAATATCCCGGAGACAATTCCGACCTCCAACACTGATGGTGGTGACATTACTCCTCCTCATGCCGAAGGTCATCCACTGTGCGGACGACACGCTGAAGAAGTCAGGGGAGATCCACCACCTACCATTGTTGATCTTACCAAAGCGCAGGAGACTCTTGCAAAGAATCAGACTGACATGGATGCTACACAGAAGGAGCTGTGTAATTATCTCAAAACTCTTACTGATAAGGTGTCAGAGAAGACTCAAGAGAAGGGAAAGTAGAAGGAGAAATCCTCAGACGACGATCCTGAAGTAATTCCAATCCATACAGTAGAATACGACAAAGTCCACAAAACTGCTGCAGACAACTCATCATCGAAGGGATCATCGAATTTCATCACTCGCGAGGATCTGGAGCACCTTTTGAAGAACCGTGTAAAAGACAAAACATCGCATGTCCATCGTCATCAACCTCCTTATCCTGCCTCTACGCAGAGGATTCCACTCCCCAAAGGTTACGTTTCTCCAACCTGCACCTTATATGATGGAACTGGCAATGCTAGAGAACATGTCTCTAGTTTTCTCGAATCCCTGGGAGAACATGAACACAATCATGTCGTCCGTCTCAAGGAATTCTCAAAATCTCTGAAAGGCAGAGCATACACCTGGTATAACAACATCGCACCAGGGACTATTAACAATTGGGGAGAAATGGTTAACGCATTCTACAGGAAATACTTCTTCGTGTCAGAACAAGTCACCCTCTCCGACCTTGGAAGGATGTTTCAGAGGGTCAGTGAAATCCCAATGATTATGTGAAAAGGTTCAGAGTCCAAGCTTTGGATTGTCATGACCCAAACGTCACGGAGCAACAACCGGTGGAGTTGTGCATCAATGGCATGCTCCTGGTCTACAGGGCCTTGCTAGAGAACCTTCGATTTCAGACTCTCTCAGAACTTCATGAAGCAGCCAAACGATCAGCGACTACTACACCTGCTTTGCTGAGAAAAGTCTACAAGGTCGAGGAACCTCGGAGAAGCCGATGCCTGATCAACAAACAATACAATGTCCAACCTTCCATGAACGTTATTGCTCAAGCAAAAGGAAAGCTCCTGCTCAAACATGATACATCCAACACCTCATCGTACAAAAGCATCAAGAAAGGATAACCAATATTAGACAAACCTCGATCCGGCATTAACGAACGGGGAGATGATCGGACATACTCAAACTTATCATGAAGCAGCGATCGAGTTACTAGAAGTCTGGGTTCAAGATGATACAATCAACTTGATATTCGTCAAACAGAGCCAACTGAAGCAAGATGGAGAACCCCAGGTACTGTCATCTTCATGGATTCATCAATTATCCAACAAGTAACTGCAATATTTTGAAGCACTTAACCAAAGAGAAGGTTGATCCACAATAGCTTCAACTGGGCACTGGAGGAGTACACAAGAATCCTCTCCCAATCATAATCTTTACACTCTCTGAACAACCTATCAAAGAGGCAGTTCAATCCTTGGTCGAACGTGAATTGCTCTATCTGTCGAAGGCACAAAAGAGAGACATGTTCACAGCACTGAACCACATCGTGTCAAGAAGTCCATTCCGGAAATACTTCTTGAGCCTCCAGCCACAAACCAAGAGATGTACGACTGGGGACTGCTTACCACAGTCGAAGAAACGAATTTGGAAGAACGTTGATCGATGCCGGCACCGCCATCAACATCATTCCACTGAAAACATCAGATCCGAAGGAATCAGTCGACAAGAAGATACTCATGTTCCCATATCAATCAGATACCTTAAAGGAGCGCTTGAAATACTTATGGCTACATCACTCTCAAAGTGAACATAAGTTCAACACTGAACAGAAACCAAGTTTCACATAATCAGGAAGATGCAGGATATGACATGTCCTTCAGACGAGCGTGGATCCACGCTGAAAATATGGGTACTTACAGAGCGCCTTTGGTTACACGTCTATCCAACGAAGAAAGTTCTGATCCAGAAGATTTGACGAACATTCCATCATCAGAGTACTTGGAGGAATTTCAAACTTTGACGAGGTTGAAGAAAGAACCTGCAAAATATGCATATACATCTATCAAGAGGTTCCGCACTTAGGAAAGTCTCATCCCATGTCTATATTATTTATTTCCTCACATGCTATCCTAGCATGGGGACTCAATTCTGCTAGCAACTTTGCAAGACGCTATGAATGGTAGCTTCACCACATTAGTATTTTACCAAGTGGTTGAATCTGACGCTCCTCCGAATCAAGCACTGAAACATTCATTACCGAGATGATGTCCAAACATGGCAATGAACACTTTGGGTGTTTCTCCTGCAAGTCCATGTGTTCCACAAAATCAGAAAGCTCTGATGTCTGCACAAGTGTCGAATCCCACTACCGCAACGAAAGGGATGACGAATCAATGGAAGATACTCCAGGGCCGAGATGATCAAACATTAGATGCTTAAGGAATATACGCTTCAACGCTCAAGCATCTAAGAAGCCATCAAATTGTACTCCCAATCAAAGAGTACAGCTTCAGAGCAAATATCTCGACAATGACACATTGATTTAACACCAGCACATCAAAGTGTAACTAAACGATAAGTCTTCGTTATCCCATGATAATACTTCTGAAGCATATGCAACATCATTCATACATGGATGACACTAACTCCTTCAATATACACTGGGAAACCTGAGGTGATTTCGTGAAACTTCATCAACAGGTTTTCGCTACATCACAATCCCCTGCATGATTGAGGAACTTTCTCTCTTCACCAATCACATCCAGTATGAAAACTCTTGATGCCATTTACCGCGACAATGTCGACTCACTGACAAAGCCAGTTCGTGGTAAAGTTATGCTTTCAAGAGCATTCAGGTTGAACTCTCAGTACACCTTCATCTTACGGACGCTCAACTCATCAACTAGTTCGTGAATGTAAAAGGCTCACTGGATAGATGAGCAAAGATTATATCTATAATCATGGTTCTAGCCTTTTTCGGTATTTGGAGCAATTCCAACCATGGCATCAGCATCAAATAATCTTTAAAGGAACACCATCCATGATCTCATCATCTACAAGGATCTCTGCAGCGTAATCATTCATGGTCTCAGCACCAACAACGGTCTCAGGAGCAACATCCTCAGGGCTTCATTAACTAATCATTCTCTTAAGTGTTACACATGAAGCAGACTTCTCCAAAAACTAATGATTCATATCAAGATGTGTAGACCTGGTAACATTCTCACATGAAAGTCTTCCCAAAGATGGCACGATTGGTGGGCATAATCCAAAGTCTCCTCCAAGATGTTCTCATCGCCTCTACAGATGAGATACGAAATGCTCCGGGCCATGGGTTTACATAAACGTACCAACGGGTGAGGAATGGGACAATACTTCCTCAATGAAATATGTTAGTCTATGTTTCTTCTACAACATACCAGAAGGGAGCATCAATCAGACATACGAGCTGAAAGATATGACCTTTACCGTCAGGTCTACGGAATCTGAAAAATTTGTACGGGATTACAAATTGCAAATGCGCACGCTTCGTTGGATGACCTCTACAACTCCAAATTGAGTGATTCTTTTCTCATGTGATAACTCAGCCTATTAGATTCGAAATTTGGGGTCAAGCATCGAATTCCGACCTTGTATGAGGTCCCTACAGCTTCTAGAGCGTACAACATGCAAGCAACAATTCTTAGACGGGATTCATGACTTCCACAGTCGATCGGTGTCCACCAGGTCTCTTCGCTAAGTCCTTCATCAAGGTACCTCCAACTTCGACCACCTAGGTCTTTACATCAATTTTTCTACCTGGGTCCTCAATCTAGGTCTCACCAGAAGAAGGGAAAACGAAAGGGAGAGACTTAACAAAATACTGGGGACTGACGGTCCACTTGTCAAAACGATCGATTTCACAATCCAAAACCGATCAAGAAATCAAGACCAGAATAAAACCTCACATCTCTCAGAAGTCCAGGGTTCAAGATATCATGGAAAGAAAACTAAAGAAAGTCAGCAAAATAAGATTTCTTCTTTTCTTCATCCATCTTCTTCAACACGGCATCACTGGTGGTGAAAGAAGTGTCACCTTCCACCGCTTTCCTTATAGCATCAATCTTTTGACGAAGCCACTTCAGATTGAAGCCAAGTTCTTCAGCTTTCTCCAAGTTGTACTCCCAATCAAAAAGTACATCCCGGGTGACATTATTTCCAGTTGTGATGCGGATATCATTTATAACACGCAATATGGCTTCTACTTTCCTCGTCAAGAAATAACTATGCTCCGGATCCTTGGTAACGACGATGTGCCCATACATCTTCCAAGGTTTCTCGTACAAGTCTGCATATCCAATGGGAACGCTGAATCCGCCAACTAGTTCATGATACGGGAGTGAAGCATCGAACGTAGGATCAAAATCAACTCCTGCGCTTGGATATTCATGCACCACTATACGGTTTTCAATTACTAGAGCAGCCTCCAGGGCAACAGTTTCTTCAGTATTCTCTACTGGTGTCTCGGTTTCTTCTATCACTGAAGCAGCAACAATCTGAGTTTCCAAGACTTTTATGACAACCTTATCATGGCCTTGAATTTCAGAGATGGTTTTCTCTTTATCAATAACTCCAGGGCAGTTTGAGTTATCCTCATTGGTTTCAATATCCTCAACTTCGGTATTTGGCACCTAATACGAAGATTACATGAGGATTAGAGTCATTTAAGCTTGAAACCAAATGAGATCATAAAATAAATCATACAAGAAATCCAAAATTATCAATATTAATCATTATACACTCAAGGCACGAGCAAATAGCATGAAAGTCATGAAAATACGTTTTACGGTAACCTCGTCTGAAGAAACTGTACTCTGCCTTGTACTAAAAGACAAACTGGGATCAATCTACGAGGAATATGAAAATTGTTTATATAACATTATCTTCGTATGGATTTCCTTTACAACGTCTCAAAATTTCATGACAATCCGATGAACGAGCAAAGAGATGTGGCTAAAACATGGAGCAACATGCCATCTGAAAAAGTTCTGAAGGTCTCCTGGAAGTTCACTATTTCGCCTTTTTCAGGCCCTAAACATGCTCAACCTTCAAATAGCTTCCTTGCTAAAGCTTGGAAATTTCCTGGGATTTAAGATACATATGTAAACCGCGAAAATCCGACTTCGGACGAAAATTCTACAGCGTTTCTAGTAAAATCTGAAGTCTGAAATTTTCCGGTGACGTATTTCGGCAAAGTTATCCATAAATTCACATGGATTTTCATTCATTCGTTCACGAATCAGCGATATCATACTTCTTTGAAGAAATTACAGGAGATATACTTACTAAGGGAGTCTCTAAATCATTTGAAGGCTCGACGATGCCAGAATCTCCGTTGACAACACCGTTATCTCCATTCGGTTCGGGATTTCGGGAATTCTCCATATTCTCATCTCCCAAAGAAGAGTGCGCTTCATCAACATAATTCTTATCTACAATGATTTCTTCCTGGATTCATCAACAAAAATTATTATTATTTCATTCAAGGAGATGCCGCGATCACCTGCACGAAAGAGATATTTACATCGACTTCTTCATCAGTACTGGATTCCTGAATTGTTCGTCTGGGAACAAGTTGAAGACCGTCAATCGATGGAGAAAAAGTCTGAAAAGAAATAACAAAACCTTGGTCTCGTGATCCTAATTGCACGGGCAGGAAAAAGTCATGACACAAGGAGCACTAACAACTCACCAAAGAAACGGCTGGGGACTGCACGTCATTTGCTAACATCCTGTAGTCCTTACTTCTGGGTGCTCCGCCCCGAATACTTTCTTCCATTTACGAGGAGTCTACATTGATCTAAAACCTCACTACATGATCAGCCTGTGGTATAGTTAATGAAATAACCAGGAGTACAACTCAGTATGAAGGATCTCTCACCATCACTTAGAGGTCCCAGAAGTACCATTTCTTGAAGTTACACCCGCGGAGATGTCATCCCTGGAAACATCGTCTTTGAAAGTGTCATCATGGGAGTCAGTCATTCTTGCAAAGTGGCTGTGACAGATGCATAACATTCAGCGCATCATTTATACAAAGCGCATGATTCAGCAAAACAACGAATCATGGAATAAAGATGCTCACATCAGCGTCTGCAAAAATGGTAACTTTCTACTCTTACCTGTTTATGATTCCACTAACAGTACATGAGTTAATACTTCAAAGCTTGCTCGTTCCTTCAAACCTGCTAAGACGAGCAAAATTCTGACATGATTTTTACAAAACCATGAACAACCCACGTAAATTTTACAATGTGAACATTCACTGGTTTCTCAAAATCTGGACAGACGTCCATTCTACGATTGTGAAAACTCACATATAGACATTCTTTCACCATGTATGGTTGTCTACTTTCAACAATTGTTCAAAATCAAAATATTGATTTTACAAAATATATTTTAACGTGAAACTCACGTAAATTTGAAAAATATATCTATATATTTTTGCTCCCTCGCACGAGCATCTGTCTTTGAAGCGAGAGTATATTTTCAAAGATTTCCGAAAGATCGAAGATAAAAAATTTCATGAAGGCTCATAAACAAAATTTTATTACTAACAGACGCACGTCTATCAAAAAAAAATTCTCTCGTACGAGCATCCACCTTTGAAACGAGAGTTTATTCCACTTTGTGAAATCTCACATATTTAAAATATAAAATTCCGGTTTTCGTGAAAGCTCATAGAAGAATTTTATATCATTAGACTCAGGTCTATTTTGTTTGTTCCTTAAACTAACGAATGAACGAGCGTCTATTCATAAAACAAGGATTTTTTTTCATGGCCCGTCCCGCGAATCTGACCAACCACGGACTCGTCGTCCAAATCAGTGGTTCAACACCAATTTATGCTCATCAAACGACACTCCAATCATGACATTGAAGCCTTCATCAAGTCGTGGTTTGCTCATGCTCTCTAAATCCGGTAACGTCTCAACTTACGACTAAGTTCAATTACTGGTATTGTTATTTATGGCCGGAAAATCACCATTTAATGCTAACTGAGGAACATAGCTTTCCTCAGTAAGAAGGGGACTTAATGTAGATGGTGGATTTTCGACAAGGGCTAAAATCGTAAACTCATAATTATAAGAAGCTCTGATCCAGCAATCAGACGTGAGTATCGAGACACGGGTGTCTCGTCGAATTCTCAACGGAGAGTACTTTCTCTCGGAGTACATATAGATATGTAGTCTCACGACTGGACAACGGCATATCTCATGAATACTGAATACTTTCAGTGATTATTTCTATATAGTATCACGAGATGGACGGCTCCTAGACATCTTGCTCTGCTAGTATAGAGCGATAACGTCTTCAGAAACAAACAACGAGTTTACCCTGACTATATAAAGGATATGACTTACCGACAAGCTCATATCGGGATAATTAATGCTCCTAGACAGCTTGCTCTTCTAGTATAGAGACACAAAGTTAATTATTCCTAATTACAATTGCTCCTATTCCATGGTTTAATCCACGATTGGTCCCATGGAATGGAAATAACAATTGCTCCTATTCCATGGTCGAATCTGTGACTGGTCCCACGGAATGGAAATAAACAATTGTTCTGATTCTATGATCGAATCCACGGCTTGATCTCATAGAATAGAAATAACTATATTATCTCATTACTCTGATTTCATGATTTAATCCACAACTGGTCTCATAAATGGTAATAAATAAATCTTAATTACTCTGATTCTATGGTCGAATCTACGATCCCATGGAATGGTAATGCTCACTTTATTATTCTGAATTCGTAGTCGAATCCTCAGCCGATCCTATGAATTAATAATAAACATCTTATTACTCAGTTTTGTGAATTATTCTCCACTGAATTCCACAATTATTAATAAATAATCAACAACCGGGCATCTGAGCTACCTCTAAGTAAGCCCCGATTCAAATGGTGAAGGTGTATTCAACGATGATACACTAACAGTCACCGCACGAACGAGTATTTCAAAAATACAACAAAACGATGAACCTATGCAAAATAGAGAAGAAAATAATAAATAATTAAAAATATTGACCAGGGTGCTGGGAGCACGGACACGCGAACGACCGACCGTGTCGTGGTCAATCCCACGCCAGTTTTATATTTTTAATGCATTTTTATTATTTTCCATGATTTGATGAAAATTCTCTCATTTTATCAAATCTCCTTCGTCTTGAGGAAACTCCTCGGTTTCATGGTACTTCCATAAATCCATAAAAAATAATATAAAATTAAGGAAAGGAATGTGGGGCGTGACCATTGGCCAACCGGCCATTCCTTGGTCCCAAGCGGCCCCACACACACGGTTCCTTATTATTTTATTATTATTATTTCTCTAGTTTCATGAAAAAAATCCTTGATTTAATGGTATTTTTGCACAAATCATCATATAATAATAAAATAAAATAAATTATGAAAACTTGTGGGACCGGGCCTTGGCCGGACGGCCATGCCCTAGCCGGTCTCACACGCCTCTTTGTTTTATTATTTTATTATTAGTTTTCCTTGAATTCATCAAATTCCTTGATTTCATGGTATTTCTCTCAAATTAGGAAAAATTCCCTCAAATCATCAAAACACCTAAAAATATTAAAAAATTAGGAAAACTCGTGGGACCGGGCCCTAGCCGGCCGGCCATGCCTTCCACGGTCCCACACGCCCTTGTTTTTTATTATTTTAATATTTTTTGCTTCCTTGAACTCATGAAAACTCCTTCAATTCATGGAAACTCCCTAAATTCATCAAATTTCTCAAAATTCATGAATTTTTCATAAAATCATTATAAAATTAGGGAAACTCGTGGGACCGGGACCTAGCTGGCCGGCGCCTTCCACGGTCCCACACGCCCTTGTTTTATTATTTTAATATTTTTTTCTTCCTTGAACTCATGAAAACTCCTTCAATTCATGGAAACTCCCAAAATTCATCAAATTTCTCAAAATTCATGAATTTTTCATAAAATCATCAAAATATTATAAAATTAAGGAAAAGGCACCACGGGACCGTGGTCATGACCGACCAACCATGCCTTGACCACGGAGGTCCCACGCCTCCACATTTCTTATTTTATAATTATTTTTCATCATCTCATGGTGTTTTCCTTAGTTTCGTCGAAACCCTAATTTTGGCATATTTTCTCGAATGGATGCTCAATTGCACGCCAGAAAATATCAAAATTCTCAGGACTGAGACGCGGATGCCTTGGGGACACGAGAATGCTATATTGACCAACCAAGATTGGCTCTTTGGCTCACGGAAGCCGGTCCCATCAATTTTCACAGTTTTGACCTAATTTGCACAATTGCTCGTATTAGGTCCAAAACTCTCCCAAACACTTTGGATTTTCATGAAGTGATCGTCAGGAGGTCACGGACAACCCAGGGACGGTTTCATGATTCCATGGTCGGTCCCTTGCCTCGTCCTAATTAATTAGGTTTTCTCATCTAAGGCTCAGACGAGCATTTTCGAATAAATGATTAAACCAGCATTTAATCATTCTTTTACCAACAAATCGTCAACTCTTCATGAGTTCTTCGTATTTGCTCACGTGAGCATATGGACACTACATGTTTGATCCACGGTCCCATGTAATCGCTCCCTCCTTCATCCCATGGTTGAAATTTTGACGAACCATGAATTGATCATCAATTGATCAAATTAGGGTTTCTGAATCCAAGGATCATCATTCCAGATTCTAACCTTAATAATTTTATGAAGACCTCATGGTCATTAATTTTATTATGCTCGGTTCAACGACCAGTATTCTAATTAATATTTTTGGTACGCTGCAATAATCCATCAGACGAGCAATACATGCTCAGACGACCAAATATTCAACAATTCATCACATGAGAAACACTTACTCACATGATAAATATTTGTTCAAACCAAGGAATATTTGTTCAACAATCCATTTTCAACGATCCATCGAATGAGCAATACTTGCTCACTTCATCGTAAGAACTATACCTCTGTCTCATGACATGTTCAATTCACGAGTTTCAGAACATCATGTTCAACTGAACGACTACATGGAATCATCGTCTCATCAAACCACGAAGTCATCAATTGACTAACAAACCACGAGACGTCAATCTTGTCACTTGGGGGGATATCACTTAGGGTTTTGGTCTGGCGGTCTACGGCACGTGTGTTCAAACACACGATGGAATGTGAGCAAGTCGTGCAATCAATTGAAGGAATTCACGAGGTAGTGGGTGGAAAATCGACCAAGTCTCCACACGTTGAGCAACTGGTTTCAAACACGATCTCCACTTCCCCACTCCTTGATTCCATCAACTGTCACACTTCATGGAATCATGGTGTCTAAAATTCCAACAATATAAATAAGTCTTTGAATCATGATTGAATCATCAACATCATCAGTATCATCAATCTCACGTCTCATCGACAACACGAGATCATCAACTCATCAATTGAGCAACTACTCTCAATTGAGCAATTTCAATCACTCAGAGCTTATCGTATTCGGAATTCACACACCCACAATCTTTGATTACCATTGATTCCATACATTTCTCAGCTTCCCTCCTACAGATCAACCCATCCTCTCTTGTGACCGAATTTACTCTGGAACGGTCATTGTCTTGATTTAGGCCGGAGTACTACAGATTGATCTCTCGAATCTAAAGCACCCCCTTTGCAGCGGTGCATCTGTGTGAGGTTTAACATTTCGCTCGGTTCGAGGAGTCTCCTCTGTACGGTCGTCTCCTCAATTCCTTAAAAACCAGCAAATCGTTTTTCCCCATCTACAATTGTATTCCTTATTGATTTATTGTTTAAGTTCATGAAACTACCGATTTGAGAAATAACCAACTTGGGTACGCGTACGGATTTGAGTTGGCTTTTGGTTTCAAAACTCAGCAGAATTTTTCGGGTAGAAAATTTCCGCCCCGTACGCGTACCTATGGTGACTGGTTTTTGAGTTCATAAACTCCAAACTCAGCAGAATTTTCCGGGAGGAAAAGTTCCGCCAGTACGCATACCCAACCTATCTCCTTTACCAATACCGTATGCACACACTTGGTTTCCTAGAGATATATTTATACACTATTGTGCGAACACACTATATATGCTTATATCCTTAGTTGGTTACGTAATCTCAAATCTACATTTCAATCATTGAAACATTCTTCTATAATGTTATAATAGTCGTTAGACATAAAGAATCGACTATCGTCATTAAAGCTATTTTCAAGATTAAAACGTCATCATGACTTTCGTCACGGGTAAAGATGAAAATGGTTAAAGCAAAATCTTACCAACGCATATTTCGAGAAAAAGATAGGCGAGTAAACTCGGCTCGAAATAGCAAATGTGTATGTATAAAAACTATCATACTTATACGACTTTTGTCTGAAGAGTAGGAGATAAAGTAGATAGACTTTTGAGTGATAGATGAGTTCAAGTCTCCACATACCTTTTGGTAGGATGAAGTTCCACTGGTACCTTGATTAGTTCTTCGTCTTCGTAAGATAATCGCCATGGAGTCTGGAGCTCAACTATTTCTAACTATCCTAGACCGAGATTTAGTCATAAGTATACTAGAATTAAAGACATATAGTTTTGATCACTAACATTGACAAACATGCATGAGATAGCAACGCATGCGAGTTCGACCGAGCAATGCTCTAACACCCTAATTAGGCGAAATCTCTTACGACTGCTCGTTTAAAGACTTCTGTGAGATCAAGAAGCTCTACGAGTACCGTTGATGGGAAACTAGATAATTGCAGTTTATTTTAGTTTTCGATTGATTTGATTGACTAACGGTTGTTGAACTTTGATTGCACCTAGTTTGTTTATTCTTGAGAATCTTCTTTTTTTATATAAGATTCACTCAAACTAGATCGAAGTGTCGACGGGATCTTTAGAAATGTTTGTAGATCTAAAGACGTCTTGTGATAATCCATTACTAACAGACTCCGTTATGTGTGTGATTGATCACAAGAGATTCAACTAGTGTTTTGCAGGTGTTTATTGAAGATTAAAGAAGATTTTAAGACAAAGAAGATTTCTGATTTTGTTTCTATATCTTTTGTTGTGCACAAATCTTGATCGGCTGGGATCCAACTAGAATCGGATTTATTCAATTGATTAGTTATGTAAGATCGGCATCACCTTATAGTTTCTTGTTTGATTCTGTATTGATTGATTGCAAATTTAAACTCTGCTACTTCGGTAGTTGTTGGATAGATTGATCTAACCAGACAAAGAAGTTTATTTGTTAAACGGAAGAGCATTTGCTTATGACTTGAGATATATTCATCTGAAAGAATCGAGAGAGTTGTTACCAAACAGATTTGTTGTTCCTTTACTGTTTGGAATACGATCCAAAGGAATTGTTCCAGTGCGTGCACTTATTGAATGTCGGAAGCGTAGGGATACTGAAGAAACTAAGTGAACTATAGGTTTAGTTGCTTGGTCTCAACTATACGAAGTTAATTTATATTTTGTATAACGGCTTAATTCTGAGAGTATTCAATTCTGGACTAGATCCCGGGGTTTTTCTGCATTTGCGGTTTCCTCGTTAACAAAATCCTTCTGTGTCATTTACTTTTATTTTCCGCTATTATAATTTTTGATTATTATAAATTAAAGTGAATTACACAAAAGTTAACTCCGTATTACTTGATAGTGATCCTATAGAGTTTGGTTAAGTCTGAACCTATTATAAAGTAATCACACTTTGATTGTTGTATTGTTTCGATCTCGTATCCATAGACGGTCACAAAAAGTGTGAATACTGATTTGTAGTATTCTCTCGACTTTGTCCATAGACAATCACTTTCGGTAAGAGGACTTAATGGTGGATAATTTAAATATTTTGGTGTATTTGGGTACCCTCGTATTTTCAGACTTCATTGGGATTGTGAAGCCAGACCCAACTATTTTCTCTGTAGTCGCTTGTTCTGATCTTGTTGTTTTCTATCGTGATTGAGTATTTTCTTCTCTAAGATTTGCTCGATATTTAATCTCCGATAGGGAAGATAAAAAGTAGTCACAAACATCTTTGTCTCATCGTTTGTGATTCTATAATATCTTGTTTCGCTACCATAAGATTAAGATTATTGTGACGTGATTGATATTTCTAGGTTGTTCTTCCGGAATATAAGTCTGGTATATCAATTTGTTCCTGTTCACCTTGATTTATCAAAAGACGGAACAAAACTCATAGGTTTATCTGTGGGAGACAGATTTATCTATACAATAGACTTTTCTGTGTGAGACAGATTGGTTTATCAAGTCTTCGACTTTGGGTCGTAGCGAGATCATCTAAGGGAATCAAGTGCGTAGAGTCCTGCTGGGATTTAGAGACGTAAGGAGCGCAAATGTACCTTGATCAGTGTGAAATTGGTTAGGGATCAACTACATTCCAGTCCGAAGTTAACTTGGAGCATGCTAGTGTCTGTAGCGGCTTAATATAGTGTGGTGTTCAAATCTGGACTAGGTCAAGGGGTTTTTCTGCATTTGCGGTTTCCTCACTAACAAAACTTATGGTGTCTGTGTTATTTCTTTTCCGCACTATATTTGTTTATATAATTTAAATATCATAGGTTGTGTGTAAGTTCAATCAATTGTGAATCCAACCTTTGGTTTTTGATTAAATTGATTGACACTTGGATATTGGTTTTTGATACCGTCCAAGTTATTTCTTATATTCAATCGACTCGCAAATTCCTATTTGTTTGATTACGGATTGAATTGAGAAATAAAGATATAACTCTTTGATATACTTTTCTTAAGATTGAGTCTGACTGTCTAGTTGATTCTCTTAAAAGTATATTGGAGTTAGTCCATATAGATTGCTAAGCGACATATTGGGTGTGGTTGTTAGACCCCCCGCTTTTTCAATATTGGAAGGAAAAAATGAAACTTAAGAAATATGAACGGACAAACGATTTTGTCCGTCAATTTTGGTTGACTGAAACGTTGTCTTTCCACGACCCTTGACCCAATACTATGGATTTCCATGAGGATTGCTCAAAAATTGGCCAATCGTCATGGAAATCCAATGGTTTCACTTTTCCATGATATTTGGGCAAGGTTTCGGTCAAACAAATTTGACGGACAGAGTCAAACCGGTCAAGCTTGGTTGGCACGGAATCGTGTGGAAAATACATAGTATCCCTTTAAGTTGTTAACTTAACCAAATGGATTTGAATAGCTTTCTTCTTCTTTGTTCTCCTTCATTTTTTTTCTTTTTTCTCTCTGTTGGGGCGCGATGGTACTCTGAGGACATCAAACAATACAAAAAGGAATGTAACTTTGAGCCTTCCGAAAATATTCAAGAGTTAAATTCTAAGTTTGAACATGCGTGGGTTTTTGTAGGTTTTAGTATACCTTGTAAACAAAGCCTTCTCCAAGTTTATTAGCTTCAGGGAAATTGTTACAACACTTATTGTACTTGTTAGAGCATAACTAGGTCAACCTCGCATGAGTTGCTATCTCAAGCATGTTTCTCAATGTTAGTGATCAAAACTATGAGTCTTGATTTCTAGCCTACATAGTTAAGTCTCGGACTAGGATAGGAAAAGTGTAGTTAAGCTCAAGGACTTCATGGAGATTCATCATACAACGACGAATATCTATACAAGGAACCGTGGAACTTCATCGACAAAAAGGAATGTGGAGACTTGAACTTATATATCACTCAAAAGTCTATCTATTCTATCTCCTACTTCTTATGAGACAAAAGTCGTATGCTATATAGACTAGATCATACACACTTGACATTTCGAGCTGAGCATTCATTGCTTATCTTTTATCTCGAAATCGTGCGTTGGTAAAGCGTTTCGCTTTGATCAAATTTACCTTCACCTAGTGACGAAAGTCATGAAAGTTTCAATCACTTTAAGAATTGCTCTGACGTGAATCGGTTTGTGAATAACGGCTACATAGCGTCCTCTGAGAATGTCTCAATGATTGAAATGAGAGTTTAGATTACATAACCATGTATTCCTTGAACCGAAGTTTTCGAACTTTGTTGATCAAGAAAAATCGGGAGGATTGTGGAATTGGCTTGCCAAGTCCGCGAACTCAGTCCGCGAACTGTCGGAAGTTCTCGACCGAGAATTTCTGCTGGATTTTCCAAAACTCATTTGTGTGCTTTGTCCGCGAACTCAGTCCGCGAACTGGCGGAAGTTCTCGAACCGAGAATTTCTGCTGAGTTTGGAAAACTCAACCGATTAACTTAAGTCTGCGAACTTGTTTGTGAACTTAAGAGGTTATGATCTAAAGATGTGCTCTGAACAAGAAACATTAAATTACTAAGGAATGCTTTATGCAAACCGTGGCTATAATTTTCATGAGCCGATTCAATCGAATCGAATCATCTTTGTTTCAATTGTGTCTTGTGTAGTTACATAAGATCTCATAGCAATTGAACAACTCTCTAACTAGTTCATTTGAGTCAATTGAACTAGTTATGGTGAAGAAGAATAAGGTTAATATGAAATGCTCATATGGTTGCCTTTTGGGTTACTATGTTGAACCAACATGAACGTACACGTTTGGGCATGGTTTTCACGAACCCAGTAAACATTTACCCAAGTGTGTGTGACAAGCTAAGTTTTCGATCTAACGGTTGAGAAATATTAGCTTGAATCTAGATCAGGTTTTCATATAACGGTGAATAAGGATTGCTTTGTACCTAAGGCAAAACCCTGATTTGAAGGATATATAAAGGAGACATCTAGCATTGAGAAAACCTAACCCCACACATCTGTGTGCTAATAGTGCGCTCGCTAGAGTCGATTTCCATTAACCTTTGGTTTTCTTCTATAAAATCGGGTTAACGACTTAAATACTTCATTGGGATTGTGAAGCCAGACCGATACTACTTTATCGTAGTTGTGTGATCTGATCTTGCATCTTCTATCGTACGAGTACAATCGATTGATTGTCTTGAAATCGTGAGAGTTCTCCGATAGGCAAGAAAATGAAGTCACAAACATCTTCGTCTCATTGTTTGTGATTCCTCGACAATCCGCTTGTGTAGTCAGGAAGGATTGTAGAGAGGTGATTGATTAATCTAGGATGTTCTTCGGGAATATAAGACTGGATTATCAATTGGTTCCTGTTCACCTTGATTTTATATCTTAAGACGGAACAAAACCTAGGGTTTATCTGTGGGAGACATATTTATCCTTTAATAGACTTTTCTGTGTGAGACAGATCTGTTTATTATCAAGTCTGTGATTTTGGGTTACAGCAACTCTTGGTTGTGGGTGAGATCAGCTAAGGGAATCAAGTGCGCAGTATCCTGCTGGGATCAGAGGCGTAGGAGTATAACTGTACCTAGTATCAGTGGGAGATTGATAGGGGTTCAACTATAATCCAGTCCGAAGTTAGCTTGGAGTAGGCTAGTGTCTGTAGCGGCTTAATACAATGTGTATTCAATCTGGACTAGGTCCCGGGGTTTTCTGCTTTTGCGGTTTCCTCGTTAACAAAATTTCTGGTGTCTGTGTTAATTCTTTTCCGCATTATATTTTATATAATTGAAATAATACAGGTTGTGCGTTCGTGATCATCAATTGGAAATCCAACCTTTGGTTTTTGATTGATCCTTGGACATTGGTCTTTGGTACCGTCCAAGTTATCTCTCTTTGATAAAGACTCGCAGATTTCTATTTGCTTGAGTAAAGATCAAATCAAGAGATTGAGGTATAAGCTCTTTGATATATCTTTTTATTGATTGAGCCTGACTGTCTAGTTGGTTCTCATAAATAGTATATTGGAGCTTGTCCATACATATTGCTAAGCGAAATATTGGGTGGTGTTGTTCGACCCCCGCTTTTTTAGTACTGAAGTTGAATTGTAAAGATTTTGTTGTAACATCATCAACATCTATATGCCCAAAACAACAAACGGTGCATACACAAAAACCAAGAGACATGTATATGCCTAGACTATTGTTTATGGGTAAAAACTGATCTGCTGGTTTTGGTAAATTTGGGTGTGTGAATGAGAAACAAATCTAAACCTAAAACAAATGCACTGTACGGGAGTACTTTAGATTCGAGAGTTCAATCTGTACAATCCTGGCCTAAACCAAGAAATGGTCGTTCCAATCTTGCTTCGGTCACAAGGTGAAGGAGAAGGGTTGGTCTTAGGGAAGGAAGCGAAGAAGGTGTCGAGACCAGAATGGTTAATTCTGAAGGTGTGGCTATTTTATGACTTGTATCGGAATTTGGAACTGGCTTGCGAAATGAAATCTATCAGTTCTTTAGTATTTTTTTGGATACTGTGTTGTTGTTCTCACCAAAACTTGTTGTCTGGTCGAAAATAGGTAAAACCTATTTATACAAGTCATATTGAACGCACCCTGATCTCGTAGAAAGTGGGAGTGATTGAGTGATGGAGGAAATACTAATAAGAATATTGAGGCAAGAGGTGGCGTGACTTTTTAGACTTTGAAGGGTTTGAGCCACCGGGCATGTATTACTACGCCTTCTAACTTGCCCGTGTTGATGAGCTTGCAGTAGCCTCCCAAAATAACTTCTGCTACTAGGTATGGTTCGTCCGTGGAGTCGGACGAAGGAGGCTGAGCGGCAACTTTCACTACCATGTCTCCAACTTGGAATGGGTTTTGATGTTACACCGCTATTTGATTCTTGGATCCATTATTGTTAACTAAGACAACTTCCAAACTTTTGATGAAACACTTGAAGGGGCCTGCATCCCATTCACACCTTCCAATGACGCCCGAGTTGATAATTGGATCTAGTCCCCAGGCCTGGGCGGGAGGATAAGTGACTGGTTGCAGAAAAGGTTGTTCAATGAGACTTACTTTTGTCCGAAATTTGCATATGTACGTTGATGGGCTTTCTCCAGGCAGCTGGGTTACATTGGAAAGTTGTAGATAAGACAACATGTAATCCTCAGGGTCGGACAGCTTGTTGGAAATTCTTTCTGGTACGGACACCGGCAGAGGACATGCTCCTAATTTTTCTTTATTGTTATGCACCCACGAGCGCCCCAGAATCATATCATAATTTGGGCATTCTTTGACAATGTAGAATTTGCCGTGTGTTAAAGCATCTCCCACCTTTATTTTGAGATTGATGTAGCCGTAAGCATTCATTGCTTCTCCTTCTGTATTTTTGACCACAATTGGGGAGTGAGTAGCCTCTTGCTTTGAAACTCCTGCAGATCTCAAAGTTTTGACAATAACAATGTTGAAGTCGGAGCCCGCGTCGATTAGTGTGCTATCGAACTCGACATCCTTCAGGTGAGCAGTGGTCAGCAGTCCCCAGTTGCACTTTCCAACAGTGTTTCCCGAGAGAGATCAGGATTTAGGAATGGCTTGTTCAACAGAGAAAAGCCGTTTTCTCGACACAACGCGATTGAGGGATGCAAATATGTCTTGACGCTGCACCTTGGAGATATAGAGGATTTCGCATACACGTTGCATCATGGACTGCACAGTTTTGTGAACGGAGTCCTCAGAAAGCATACAACTCCTGACTGGAAGAGGATATCTTTGAACTCCCTCATTTCCCAGTTGAAGTTCCCCCGCTTCTACTTTTTCCTTGAAGATGCGTTTCAATCTATTGCATTCGTTGGTCGGGTGATAGACGAATCTGTGGTAACGGCAATACTTGGGATTTGCCATTTCCTCTTCAGCTGGCAGGCGTCTGATATGAGGCATCTTGATGGCATCATCCTGAATCTATGCTTCCAAGAGTTCAATTACCTCCTTGATTGGGAATGGGAAATCCAGGGCAGATTCTCCGGCTTCTTGGTGTTGCACAGGGGATTTAGTCATGGCCTTTCGAGGTGGAGCCGCCTAATGTGCTGGTGCTGCACGCTTGGGTGGATGTTCTGCTGCTGTAGTTTTCCTTTTTACTCCTTCACCCACCACGCTTACAGAGGGGCCGGTGTTATATTGCTTTTTGATGAGGCATCTGTTTCCTCGAGTTTCGTGTGCGTCTTCACTCTTGGCCCGGCCTGGTTCTTTCTAACAATTCTGGTGTTGTTGTGGCCGACCGCTTAGCAGCTTCATGAAGTTCAGAGAATGTCTGGAAGCGTAGATTCTCCAGTAAGGCGTGATAAATGGGAACCGTGCCATTGATGCAAGAGTCCACCAATTGTTGTTCAGTCACGTTTGGATCGTGACAATCCAACGCATGAATTTTTTATCTCTTAACATAATCATTCAGATGTTCATTGTTTCGTTGGAACATCCTTCCTAAGTCTGAAAAGGTGATTTGTTCAGACACAAAGAAATACTTCTTGCAGAAAGCTGCGACCATATCACGCCAGTTGGATATGTTTTTTGGTGCAATGTTGTTTTACCAGGTGTACGCTCTTCCAGTAAGTGGCTTTGAAAATTCTTTCAGGCGGAGGACATGATTGTACTCGTGTTCACCCAAGAATTCTAGAAATCGAGAGATATGTTCACGTGCATTACCAGTACCGCATATAAGGAGAAATGAGGATAAGAATATCCCCTCGGAAGAGGAACTCTTTGCACATCATGAGGATATGGAGGTTGATGCTGGTGCATGTCCACCGGGTTTTCTCTGTCTCGATTTCGGAGAAGTCGTTCCAAATATTCACGCGTGATGAAATTGGATGGTTGATTCCTCTCCAATGGACGGGCCTCTTCATCTACAAGGGTGCGCCCTGCTGAGGTGCTGGTTCCAGGAGTATTAAAAGTGCTCCCCATTGACTCTGGTTGGCATGGTTCCTGCGGTAGCCGCTTCGTTAATGTCTTGAGGAAAGTGATTACCTCCTTCTGAATTGAAGCCATGTTTGTCTGAGCCTTAGCAAGAACTTCATGTCTTTCCATCAAATTAGCAATGGTAATAGGGGGTTGGCCTCCTCTGGTTCCTCCAGTTTCTCATCCCAATGGTGGAGTGGTGGCAGCTCTGGTAACAACTGGGGGTGTCACGCTTGAAGAAATATTGGGGGTGGCGGCAGCGGATCTGGATCTGATGATCGGAGGTATAACGCCTGAGGGAACGTTTCATGCGCCGCTGGTGTTGGTCTTGCTGATAGGTGGTAAATTGATGCCACTGGAAGGGACGTTTATACCAAGGACATTCTTAGCGCTGGTGGCATCAGGGCTTGTTGCTAATCTGGATCTAAGCTCTACCATCTTGAAATTGGAATTGAAAAAATGAAATTGAAAATCGAAAATTGATATTGCAACCGAGAGATTAATCTCCCACTGTGGTCGCCAGTTTTTTATGGGTAAAAACTATTTCTGCTGGTTTTGGTAAATTTGGGTGTGTGAATCAGAAATAATCTAAACCTAAAACAAAGGCACTGCACGAGAGTACTTTAGATTCGAGAGATCAATCTGTACAATCCTGGCCTAAACCAAGAAATGGTCGTTCCAGTCTTGCTTCGGTCACAAGGTGAAGGAGAAGGGTTGGTCTTAGGGAAGGAAGCGAAGAAGGTGTTGAGACCAGAATGGTTAATTCTGAAGGTGTGGCTATTTTATGACTTGTATCGTAATTTGGAACTGGATTGCGGAATGAAAGTTATCAGTTCTTTGGTATTTTTTCTGGATACTGTGTTGTTGTTCTTACCAAAATTTTTTGTCTGGTCGAAAATAGGTAAAACCTATTTATACAAGTCATATTGAACGCACCCTGATCTCATAGAAAGTGGGAGTGATTGAGTGATGGAGAAGTGGGGTTATGTGTAACTGTCAGAAACCATGTTCCCACTTTGGAAGTAATTGGTTAGTTTACACCCACTACTTCTTGCCGCCACTAACCGCCCTGCTTTTTGACACTTTCTTATAATGGGCGTGTTGCACTCCCCACATTGTAAACCGCCATACCAATACCCTGATGAGCATCCCCCGGTTTGTGACATGTTTGATGTCTCGAGTGTTTTCATGGAAAACATGTAGCAGGTTGCTATGTGTGGTAAGTCAAAATCGAGAGAATTGCCACAAGAGAATAGCACGTGATGCTATTTTTCTTGTCTTAGTTGGTCGCCCAAAACTTGACACAGGCCTGTCAATTCTGTGGCGAATTTGGACGGCTGAGATCGTACCTCATGAGAAAGGGTGGCCATTGATTATGGCCACATTCTGTTGGCGCCTGATGGTAGCACAGTGGCGTCATTGGCACATGCCAATGGTGTAGTGGAATGTCAGTGGCATAGTGGTGCCTGGCGTATCCATGGAAGTTATTTTGGAATATTGGTGTTAGACCCAGATATGGCTCTGGCAACATTGGCCCTTTTTCTATATCAAACTTAAGGCCTTATGAGAATTACTTGACTTAGTTAGCGTGGCAAATTTAGCTAAATTAGGGTTTGGCATATCGAAACCCTAATTAGCGCGTACGGCATGGTCGCGGCACGGTGGCGCTGCCATGCAATCGGTGCCATGGCCACATTAAAGAAATCATGGTAGGCCATAATATGGGAATAACCACAGGCACAAGGATGTCCACGGGTGATTATAGAATGACGCCGTTTTTAAGATTTGGCGGGTCCGACATGGCTCGTGGCATGTTGTAGGGCCAAAGTGACGTAATTGGCCACGACTGGAAATTAGGGTTTCGACTAATGCCACTAAGGCAGAGCCGTGTTTGGAATACCCTGATTGGAATATGTTATGGCGTTTGTCCACGAACAAGAAGTGAGTTAGCACGTTGGCGTGCTATTTATGGCATGTTGACACGATCAGCATGCCACTGCGACAAAGTGGCACGTTTGGCATGTTCGGCATGCTACTGCAGCAAAGTGGCACGTTTGGCATATCACTAGCATGCCGAAGCATAATTGCATGTTTGGCATGTTTGGTATGCCAATTAGCGTATTGGCGCGACTTTGGGAAGCCAATTTGACATTGTGACCATCTAGCGTAATTTTGCCTCTTTCGATACTGCGGCAGGTTTAGAGCGACCTGATTGGTCGACTAAATAGAAGTCGGCCAAACATGGGCGTGGCCACACTTCTGTGTGCGTGTGGAGGATTTAAAGCGACCTGATTGGTCGATGGGAAATAGGGCCGGCAAGTGTGGGCCCAACCACAACTCATGTGCATGTGGCGGGTTTAAGGCGACCTGATTGGTTGATGGGAAATAGGGGTCGGTTCGAGCAGCATGGGGTGTGGCCACTTGCAAGTGGGGTCGGTTGGCCCATGGGATTTCCACACCTCCCTTTGTTGCTGCTCCTATTCCGCGGCTCCTTTTATTCCTTGTTTTCTGATTTTGGGTAGGATTTTACACCTACAAATCCATGGCGGATTAATTGCCTAGTTCGCGTAGGATTAATTTCGACATGTAAGGTCTAATACACTGCGCAGGGCGCAAAATCCTAATTTTGCAAATTAGTGAGGGTAATATTTGAATCTTGTGAATTATCACAAAATTGATTGAATTTTATGTGTTGACACAGAGTTCTTTAAGTTTATTGCCAAAGAGTCGCATGCTTTCTAATTGAGTACTTTTACGCAAGGACCTTAACCTCGATACTTGGAAATCCGCGCTACTATGTTGCGAGTGAACACAAATTTTCATGCCATATATATATTAAGGGTTCGGACGGGGAACATAGGACAGAAAGTATTCAAAGAAACTTATAATACGGCAAGGAAAGGTGCCGAAATTTACAGAATATCTGGGATTATTGCTACATGCACCATTCTGGGTAAATTTCATAAGAAAATATTGAGTTGCTCAATAAACGTTCCAGTGAAGAGGTTGAACACTCATCACTTTTACATGGCTTTGTTTCTTTGCAAAGTGACGGCATACTAAACGCAAGGTTTACAATTTTAACCCTGAACTAAAAACCACCATCAACAACCATGTCATGTTTGATGGATGAACTTACCTTCAAACTTATTTCTCTGTGTTTTTCATTGTTCACAATAATTTTCGTTTCAAAGATGTTTTTTTGTTGATACTAGGCCAGCGAATGTTGACAATTACTGTGCTCTTATTGACTCTGACTCTTTACATAAAGACTTGTTTTCTTTCTTCTCAAAAACTTGTAAAAATCCATACATAACTAAAACAAGAGGTAGGTATTTATAGAGTCAATAGTGACTCTACAAGGTGTCTCTTCATCCATAGGTGACTCTCCATGTATAATTGTGACTCTCCATAACAATTGTGCACTAAGTGTCTTATGGTGAAAAGGCATGACCCAAAGCAAACCTTTTGGACTTTAACATTTGAAATCAATTTCCACTCATATAAAATACTTTTAATCAAAAATTCCAAAAATTTCAGCAAAAAAGTGCATGTGTCGGTAAATAATGGGGTGAACCGTGAGTCCCTAGGTAAATATATAGATGTGTATTTATTGAAAACTATAAGATACGAAACCCATGAATTACATATACATTGGGTAACTTTATGTAGACTGGTGGATTCTAGATATACCGAGTGAATCACGTGAATTCCATGAATTACTTGAATTTCCCCTTTGACGCCAAAATAAATTCTATAGTAGTATATAAATTTGAATTCTGGCAACTTCCACCTAGTGTATTTAGTAAAACTTAATAACAAATTGAAGTATGTTAGAGCATAGCTCGGTTGAGCCCACCAAGCGTTGGTATGTCAAGTTTGGTTGTCATATTTTAGTGAACAAAAACTCATTTAAGAGTCGCTTGATTAAATGTACTAGAGTCAACTTCGTATAGGTTAGGTTGAAAGTATTAGGATATGAGACATTACAAGTATTGCGAAGACTTGAAGAAGTGAAGAAGTACGGAGCTACAACCACAACATCATCCTTCCACTTGAGGTTAGTGATATTTGACTTGAATTGTTTCGTTTTCTAACATATCTTTCAAGTCGTGCAAATCGGAAAAAAAATTGTGAAGCATGAAAACTCTAGATAGACATAGTATTAAGGAATTCAATACGAGGTTTATTGCTTAACCATTAAACTTTGTAGATAAGACATCAACATAATCGTATGAATGCTATTGTGATTATGTATGGGTATGAGGTGAGGATGTCATCCTAGGAAACAATGTTGTTACATATGTTTTAAGGAAGTAAGTTCATGAACTTTGCTTGTGAACCGAAAAGGAAATCGCCAGGCATTATTGGGGATGGTCATCATTGCATATCTTATGAACGACCAATATGTGTGATTAGTATAACCGCTCATGACTTGTTTGTGTTCTTGGTGAAACTGTTCACATGAGGCATGACTTTTGTATTGGTATGACTTTTATTAGTGAAACCGATCTTAAGTAATCACCTGTTGGTATGATCAAGTTTGTGTAGTTTGTAAGGCCTAACACTAGGTAAAGGGGAATCGATCCTAGTAAGAGGTGCAACACGTCACATAGGGGAATCGATCCTTGTATGGGTTGCAGCAAGGTTTATAGCAGAAAGGGGAACCGATCCTATGGATATGTGCAACACGTTTTTAGGCAAAGGGGAACCGATCCTTTGGACATGTGAAACACATATGAGTTAGATACCATATATATATGTTAAGAATCTTTTAATTAAGGTTTTTAATTATATATGGAAAATAAGAATTAGTAATGTGCATTCGCTAGTTAAAGATTTTCCAAGGATATTTTCGATCATTATTTTGGACAGAGCATTGTCAGGAATTATGAAAACCGAATGTGGAAACTATTATAGAATATCTTGAGAATATTTTCGGTTTTGGAAATTCCTTGGTGTCCAGACTTCCTTGTCTATAAATACTTGAAGTTTGCATTTCGGGCAAACTAATCCTTCGTGACAGTAAACTTCCTCTGTTGTACTGTTATTGGTGAAGACGCCTATTCGGAGAGGAGAGGAACCTAATTAAGCGAAATCTCTTACGGCCGCTCAGTTTAAAGTCTTCTTTGGGATTGAGAAGCTCTAGCGCGTACCGTTGGTGGGAAACTAGATAATTGCGGTTTATCTTTTGTTTTCATCTTGATTTGATTGACTAACGGTGGTTGAACTTTGATTGAACCTAGTTTGTTTACGCTTGAGAATCTTCTCTTCTGATATAAGATTCACTCAAACTAGTTCAAGGTTTCGACAGGGATATTTAGACTGTTGTTAGTGCTAAAGACAATCTTGTGATAATCCATTGTTAACAGACCCCGTCCTGTGTGTGACTGATCACAAGAGATTTAAGTTATTGTGTGCAGGTGTTTATTGAAGATCTAAGAAGATATGAAGACAAAGAAGAGAAAGAAGATTTCTGACTTGGTTATATAAATCTTTGATGTGCACAATACTTGTTTCGGTAAAAGATGATCCAACTATAATCGATCTATCCTTGTGGTATTTTGATAGAATAGTTGTGTAGATCGGCATCGATACGTTTCCTTGGGATTAAAGGTATTGATTGCAAAATCTTAACGATTACCTTTTGGTGATTGAACATAAGATAGATCTTGGAACCTGGCAAAGGAGTTTATGTTAAGATAAACAGAAGAGCCTTTGTCCAACTCATATCACTTGGTTGAAGAGAGTTGATACCAAACAGATTTGTTGTTCCTTTACTATTTGGAATACGAACCAAAGGAATTGGTCCAAGTACGTGACTTGTTTACAGGTCGGAGGCGTGGGAATACAGACGGAACTAGGTGAACTATAGGTTTAGTTCTTTGGTCTCAACTATACGAAGTTGGTTTATTTTGTATAGCGGCTTAATCCTAAGAGTATTCAATTCTGGACAAGGTCCCGGGTTTTACTGCATTTGCGATTTTCCTCGTTAAAAAAATCTTGTTGTATCATTTACTTTATATTTCCACATTATAATTGTTTTATTATAATTAAAGTAAATTACACAAACGTTAATTCATATTTACATGATAAGCAATCCTATTGTATTTGGTTAAGTCTGAACCTTTGTTCGTTGTTGTATTGTCTCGATCTCGTATCCATAGACGATCACACAAATTGTGAACCGATTTATTGTATTGTCTCGACTCAGTCTATAAACAATCACTTTCGGAGAAGGGACTTATAAGAAGGAAATGTTTTAGCTTGAGGTATATTTGGGTACCCTCGCCTTTTCAATTGGTATCAGAGCAGGCAAACACGAAAAGATCTAACAATCTGTATTTGGTGCGATCCATCCTATAAGAATGAACTCGAGTTCTCATGAATCGACTTCAATTAACGCACCGCCAAGATTTGACGAGACAAACGATCTGTGGTGGAAATCTTCTATGCGATCTTTTCTTCAATCACGAGACTTTAATACTTGGCTATTAGTCGTCGATGGTTATATTCTTCCAAAGATAGAAAATTCAGATACTGAGCTTAAACGCCTAGTAGATTTTTCAAACGAAGAAAAGGAACTTGCTAAGCAGAATTCAGATGGTTTAAACGCTATAATACATGTTGTAAGCCGTGATCTACAACATCATGTATCAACATGTCAAACTTCGAAAGAAGCTTTGGAAGATCTTCAGATCGTATTTGAAGGAAACACTTCAGAGAAAGAAGCTAGACTTCAAACTCTTAAGTCCGATTGGGAAAACCTTCGAATGGATGACAACGACACTTTTGAAAAGTTTCATATTAAACTCTCTGAGATATGCCTCTTTATCTCTTGGAAAGACTATCTCTGAAAAGGAAATCGTGTGCAAAATTCTCAAATCGTTGTCATCAAGATACGATTATAAGAAGCATGCAATTATATAAGCTAATGATATTTACTCTCTTTCTAGAAGTTCTCTAGTGGGAAAACTAAAGATATTTGATCAAGAGAACATGTTTAAACAAAGAGACAGTTTGGCCTACAAAGCCATAAAAAGGGTCTCAACCCAATATTCGGAAGTCTCCGAAGATCAGGAAGATCAAACGACTGGGGATGAAGCTGAAATAAATCATCATTTGTCTCTTCTTACTCAACGATTCAAGAAACTATTTAAACATCGAAAAATAAAATTACCAGCTCAAAAAGGAAAAATGTTCCTTCACAAAAACGTGAAGACACCTGGGATGATGATGATAATATTCCTCAGTGCTACAAATGTAGAGGGTTTGGTCATATCTCTCCAGATTGTCCAACTAAGGATACACAGTGGAAAAGAAATGCTTACACTGCTACACTTTATTATTGTCCTAATGAGAATGATCAATGTGATGAGATAGATCATGTTGCAACCATTGCAGAAGTCTATGAATATGAAAGTCTTCCAAGTCTAGATACTCAAGAGGAGTTTACCCCTTCAAAATCATCGCTTACTCAACTCAAACAGAGTTTTCTGAATGATAAAGAGAAGTTTAACAAAAGAGTGAGGAAGAAGAAAATCAAGGAATTTTTTGTATATGATTATGGAAATAAAATCTAGTAATTGAAAATATTTGGTACATTCGTATCTTTAGGGATATTATATTTTCGGAAGTATGAAAATTATAAAGAGATCCTCCTCCTTCTTTGGTATTTCCTTGTCCGAACCATGAGTCTGGATCCAACATCTTCGTATGATAAGATGATAGATCAGAATGATCAACCTAAGAGTAAGTCAGGACCTTCTCTTGATATTAGGGGTAAAATCAAAAAGGGAGATTGGCTTAGTAAGAAGGAAAGAGAGAATACGCTGAAGAAAGATCAGTGCATTGAAGCATTGACACTCTTTTGTGTTCAATCAACGACAGAACTACATGCTCTTGCAGAATCCTTCACGAAAATTTCTCACCTGCAAGAAGTTCTTGTTAAGCAGCAAGGTTTTCTACTTGAAGAAATTCACAAGCTGAAGACTGAAAGTAGAAATCCACCTTCATTTAGCGCTGATATGAAGGACTGAGTTGAACTCTAGAAAATATACATCAATTTTTGATTTCTTTCATTGATTGTATTAAGTCTATTATGAATAAAAACTATTATGAATAAAGTTATTTGATTTATAATTTTTCTTGTGATAGTTTTTGATTTTCATTGCCTGTACTTGAATGCTTTATTTATTGTTGTGAATGTTTATGGGATGTTTGATTTCAGTTTCATTACCTTGATATTCGATCTCATAATATGGTGTGAACCCTTATGGTTTTGGTGACTTTTTGATTTAGAAGGATTAAGTTCTAGCCCATGTTGGTAGGCTTTATCAAAGGATCATGAGGGGTTCTGCTAGAAACAATATGTGAAAGAGTCACAATATGTTGAATCGGTTTTGGTTTAGCATAAAAGCGTATGTGTTTCACAGGTTTTCAACTTTTGCTTGCAATAGTTAAAAACCGATTTTCAACCTTTCTCTGGTAAAGGTTGGTTGTTGTTATTATTTTGTTTTTGCATAAGGATAACAACATAATGGTATTTCGATGTCAATTCTCCCTAGAAGAAGAAAATGCGATCATATTGGAGAAGTTGGATGCGAAATTGAGGTAACAATCTTGTTAGTTAATTATTTTCCTGTTTAAGAAAAGCCTAATGTTATTGCTTATTTCGTTTTGCTTTTGCTTAACAAAATTTCAGTACAATTGATGTGTGTGTGATTCAATTGGTTCCGGTTAAAAAAAACTATTGTTATCTTACTTTGTTGTGTGGTATCAATCGTTTAGGTTTACAAAATTTTACGGTGCAATTGCAGTGCTTTAATGTTTATGTTGTTTCAATTGCTTCCGGTTGAGGTGAATAATTATGCAAGTTGATTTGTTTTGGTTTGTATGAATTATTTATGGCTTGACAAAAAGAATATGTTGACGGGATGAGTTGTTTAGTCCAATTTGATTCCGGATAAGATAAACTAAGTTCATTCTGATCTTAGTTAGACTTATCAAAGTGGAGGTTTCGGTTATTCAAGTCTAATCGAATTCCTAAACAAGGAAATGCTAGTTAACTAACCTAGTATTTGGCTTGTTTAAAATCTAAAGGTCTAAGTTACATGGATAATTAGAACCTGATGAGAAAAATAGAGTTTATCTTTGTTTTGGTCTTATCGAATGAAGCGGTTGTATTTATACAATCGGTTTAACAAAATAACTAATGTGATTAATTGATTTTTGGTTTGCTAAACTAGTTGGGAAAATTCCTTCGGGCAATTGTTTCCATGATAACATATCAAAACATAATTACTTTGTAGTTTCGGTTTTGATATTGGTTATCAAAACTGGTGTGTGGAACCCTCGTGCTTAACTCAACAGGTTGCAAGTCTATTTTGAGATTTTTAAGATCCTTTTCGTGTTGTCCTTTATTTTTTTGTTTCTTTGTCATTTTGTGACAAAAAGGGGAGAAATATATGGAGTAAACAAGTGATTTTGGTGTCAATTTATATTGATTGGTGTTACTAGGGAAGAGGACAATGGTGCTTGAACGTTTATCTAATGAATGAGGAAAAGCACAGACTAAGGGGGAGTAACATATCATATGATTTGGTATAACAAAGACGTGAGGATTGCAAATCTACCTATCTCACCTTTAGGGGGAGTATGAGCTTTGTTATTATAATGTCAACAGCTGTTGCATTTTTAAGGATTGAATGTATGCAGGTTATGTGTTGTTGAATTCGGGAATCAAGCTTATGTGTAATGAATTCTTGTAATTTTTTATCCATATGATTGTAAGAGTTTTCTCACTAAAATTGAAAAAGGGGGAGATTGTTAGAGCATAACTCGGTTGAACCCACCAAGCGTTGGATGTCAAGTTTGGCTGTCATATTTTAGTGAACCAAAACTCATTTAAGAGTCGCTTGATTAAATGTACTAGAGTCAACTTCGTATAGGTTAGCTTGAAAGTATTAGGATGTGAGACATTACAAGTATTGCGAAGACTTGAAGAAGTAAAGAAGTACGGAGCTACAACCACAACATCATCCTTCCACTTGAGGTTAGTGATATTTGACTTGAACTGTTTCATTCACTAACGTATCTTTCAAGTCGTGCATATTGAAAACAAAACTGCGAAGCATGAAAACTCTAGATAGACATAGTATTTAGGAATTCAATACGAGGTTTATTGCTTAACCATTAAACTTTGTAGATAAGACATCAACATAATCGTATGAATGTTATTTTGATTATGTATGGGTATGAGGTGAGGATTTCATCCTAGGAAACAATGTTGTTACATGTGTTTTAAGGAAGTAAGTTCATGAACTTTGTTTGTGAACCGAAAAGGAAATCGCCAGGCGTTATTGGGGCTGTTCTTCATTGCATATCTTATGAACAACCAATATGTGTGATTAGTATAACCGCTCATGACTTGTTTGTGTTCTTGTTAAAACTATTCATATGAGGCCTGACTTTTGTATTGGTATGACTTTTATTAGTGAAACCGATCTTAAGTAATCACTTGTTGGTATTATCGAGTTTGTGTAGTTTGTAAGGCCTAACACTGGGTAAAGGGGAACCGATCCTAGTAAGAGGTGCAACACGTCACAAAGGGGAATCGATCCTTGTATGGGGTGCAACAAGGTTTATAGCAGAAAGGGAAACCGATCATATGGACATGTGAAACATGTTTTTAAGCAAAGGGGAACCGATCCTATGGACATGTGAAACACATATGAGTTAAATACCATATATATGTGGGGAACCGATCCTAGTACCTAGTCAACCGAATTTTGGGAAGCTAGTGTGACTATGCACAATACTCACATGGAGGTAGAACCGAAACTTGTTTTGGTAGAACCGTTAAACCCATGATTTGTGATTGAGAAGTTCTTAATCAATCGCATAGCTCTTGAAAGTCAGATGAACCAATTCTAAACTTGTTTGGAAGTGTGGTAAATCGGTTTCAAGTGAGTAAGTATGAAAGAGGACTTACAAAGAAAGGATGTCGACACACTTTGAACACGTGCAGTAATGCGTATATTTTTTATTGTTCAAAGATATTCCTTAACGTCTAAGAAGGAAGTAAATCCCAAGATCGAAATTAAATAAGTTAAGAATCTTTTAATTAAGGTTTTTAATTATATATGGAAAATAAGAATTACTAATGTGCATTTGCTAGTTAAATATTTTCCAAGGAGATTTTCGATCATTATTTTGGATAGAGCATTCTCAGGAATTATGAAAACCGAATATGAAAATTATTATAGAATATCTTGAGAATATTTTCGGTTTTGGAAATTCCTTAGTGTCCAAACTTACTTTTCTATAAATACTTGAAGTTTGCATTTCGGGCAAACTAATCCTTCGTGACAGTAAACTTCCTCTGTTGTACTGTCACTGGTGAAGCCGCCTATTCGGAGAGGATAGTAACCTAATTAGGAGAAATCTCTTACGGACGCTCAGTTTAAAGTCTTCTTTGGGATTGAGAAGCTCTAGCGCGTACCGTTGGTGGGAAACTAGATAATTGTGGTTTATCTTTTGTTTTCATATTGATTTGATTGACTAATGGTGGTTGAACTTTGATTGCACCTAGTTTGTTAATGCTTGAGAATCTTCTCTTCTGATATAAGATTCACTCAAGCTAGTTCAAGGTTTCGACATGGATCTTTAGACTGTTGTTAGTGCTAAATACGATCTTGTTATAATCCATTGTTAACAGCCTCCGCTCTGTGTATGATTGATCACAAGAGATTCAAGTAGTTGTGTGCAGGTGTTTATTGAAGATCTAAGAAGATTTGAAGACAAAGAAGAGATAGAATATTTATGACTTGGTTATATAAATCTTTGGTGTGCACAATACTTGTTTCGGTAAAAGATGATCCAACTATAATCGATCTATCCTTGTGGTATTTTGATAGAATAGTTGTGTAGATCGGCATCGATACGTTTCCTTGGGATTAAAGGTATTGATTGCAAAATCTTAACGATTACCTTTTGGTGATTGAACATAAGATAGATCTTGGAACCTGGCAAAGGAGTTTATGTTAAGATAAACAGAAGAGCCTTTGTCCAACTCATATCACTTGGCTGAAGAGAGTTGATACCAAACAGATTTGTTGTTCCTTTATTGTTTGGAATACGAACCAAAGGAATTGGTCCAAGTACGTGACTTGTTTACAGGTCGGAGGCGTGGGAGTACAGACGGAACTAGGTGAACTATAGGTTTAGTTCTTTGGTCTCAACTATACGAACTTGGTTTATTTTGTATAGCGGCTTAATCCTGAGAGTATTGAATTCTGGACAAGGTCCCGGGGTTTACTGCATTTGCGGTTTTCCTCGTTAACAAAATCTTGCTGTGTCATTTACTTTATATTTCCGCATTATAATTGTTTTATTATAATTAAAATAAATTACACAAACGTTAATTCCTATTTACTTGATAAGCAATCCTATTGTGTTTGGTTAAGTACGAACATTTGTATCAAGTAAACTTACTTCGTTGTTGTATTGCCTCGATCTCGTATCCATAGACGATCACACAAAGTGTGAACCGATTTGTTGTATTGTCTCGAATCAGTCCATAAACAATCACTTTGGGAAAAAAAACTTATAGGAAGGAAAAGTTTTAACTTGAGGTATATTTGGGTACCCTCTCCTTTTCAAAATATACATGTACGTCATAATATGATATTAAATATCTCCATCTGTAAGGGCAATGAAGTCGAAAAAGCTTTTCTTTAATATTACTGAATCTAAGCTTAAAACGACATGTTTCCACCAATTTTGTTTTTTTTTGCTAGACGAAATATCATGATCTTTATGTGGGAGGACTATGTGGATGTGAACCTCCTTAATGGTAATAGCTGATTACACACTGCAATGATTCTAACAAATGATACCAAGGTATAAAATTACAAATTTTAACTTGGACGATAATTGGGAAGTGCACTTCACGCTACACGGTATTACATAAAAAATAGAATCACATGAAGATCCAAGATCGATGTCCAACCCAAAAAAGTTGACGTGAAGGAATGGTAAAAAGTGAAAGCGTTAGTATTCGATTGTGTGTTTACTTGGACTATGTGTCCCTTTATGTAAAAAAGGAAGTTGTCAATTACTTGAGCACCAAAAGCTTTGAAATTTACACAATACAGGAATGTGAAAAAAAAAAACTAAATAATTTTACCAAATCATCTGATGGAAGTTAAGCCTACTCATTCCGAGTTTTTGACATCAAGAATGTCACTACTCACAATACAAAGAAAATGAAAATATTACACTTCCAAAAAGAAAGATTCCCCTTTGACAAATATAGTGCCGTCAATATAGATATACATATCATATACGTACATCCCTTACGGTATATCTGGAGCCACTTCTGCTGCATTCGATGGGACTTTTTCCATGCCATTCTAAGACAATGTTAGACGAAATCAATATGAATGGTGTGGACAGAATGAGTTTGGGGGTGAGCTTAACCTGAATATGCGCACGAGGGTTATTATCCTTTGATCATAAGTAAGAGTTATGCCCTCTAGCAAGAGGGTTTTGATAACTGCGGAAATGCATGGCAGTCATCTGAACTGGAAACAAAAAAAGAAGTAAAAAAGAAGTTTATGATTTAAATATTTCGTACTTCGCTAAAAAAGCAAAAAAAGTTATTATCGGCAGAATTACTGTGCAAATATGCGTCTAACATTGGGATAAAGCGGAAAGATTTACTGGATGTGAAAAATTCAAGATACTTAAAATTACAATTTCTCACCTGAACTGGAAACAAATATTTAGTTATGCTCATTCTGGCCGAGCAAAATACATCCAGAATGTTATCCTTTCAAGACAAATATGACAAATATGATCTCTCATGACAGCATCGATCTCCAGAAAAGTCCTTATTTTTGCGCTTAGAGATAAAATGGTTGCTTTAAAATTGAAAGTTTTTGTCATTTTCATAAATAATGTGATTTAACGTAATTACCCGAGATATGGGATCAATTGCAAGTACTTCTGTGACGTCCGAAATACTAAACCTGCTTAGCTAATAGGATTACAAACTAATTGAAGCATAAACTCTAGATTAATGATCTTAAGAATTTCAATTACATAAGCTAATCCCAAAGGCAAACCCATACACTCTGATACTATATAAATGAAGATCTCTCGAGTGATATGAATATAATAATGTGTTGTTTTACAAATTAACAAAAATATACGTATACAAAAGCTATGCAACATCCCTAATACGATAAAAGCTTTAAGCTACGAAACGGTTATCTTCGAGCGCACCTTTTCTTCTGTTTACTGAAAACTGAAGTGGGAACGAGTGAGCACATCATCCCAAAGGGTGCCCAATGGAAACAAATAACTTTCAAGTAATCACTAATATGCTTCACAGTGCTAAAGAAGTAGTAATTTAAAACATGTCATCGTGCATAACATGTGTAAGAGTAATTTCCCCAAATACCTCGATATACTATTTCCTCATCTGGGTCATTAACGACTTAAATTAGGTTATAAAATAAAAAGTAATAGTATAGCTATTATATGCACTTCACGTGCTATGTATTGCCTCATCTGGGCTATAAGACTTAGCAAGGAGCTGTGGGGAAATCACAGTCACTCCTCGCGGGGAACTCACACAAACACACATCAAATTATTCACTCAACAATCAGCAAGCATCGTAATATAACATACATGAATGAAAGGTCATTCTAATTCTACCTCCTCAGATATTGTGTACCATAATAACAATTCCGTGAAAGACCACCACCGATGATCTACAAAAGTGAAACCAGAACAAACCAAAAAATGTCACTCAGACCTCGCCAAACTCATTGGAGAAGGAGAAAGCAGAATAACTCCAGACTCGAATGATAGCGACATCCACACAGAGTGCCCATACAAACCATGATTCAAGAACTACCATCATAAGTCCCAAAGATTTTGCAATCAAGCATGATATGCAAACGAATGGATTCTCACAAGAAATTGTAAAAGGTAATATTCCCTTATATAACGATATTGCCTCATCTGGTCTATAATAAACATAAAAATAGATATAACATTTGGAGAATCCACACAGTGCATATTACACAACATACCCAATCATTTACACACAAATATGCTCATAAGAAGTAATGGCACATCATGCTCGCATTAAAAAGAATGCTCAATAATTACAAGAAGGTTACAGAGTTCCCACCTGGTTTGATGGCAAGCCTCACCTACCTTGCATTCCGTAATCCATTAGTTCATCCGTCCACTTGATCGTTGTTAATAAAGGCTAACTGTTAATCACACAATCACTCCAAGAGTTTAGCCAAAGGCTCATATAAGGTTCACAAAATAATTTCATACATCTCTAGTTATAGATTAAGTGAACTATCTAATGGTTCTAGGTCCATTTATGGTTTTACATCTCTTTTATTCTCTACCTTTAATACATCTAAGAGGTTACTAACTCAATTGGGTTGATTCTTTAGTCCATTAGATAAGTCTTAAGAAGATCTACAACTACGTAGAAGGAACCAAAGGCTAATTCGGATCATAAGGGTCCAAAATATCAAACTAAGAAAACATGGCACTAAGCCCAAGCCCATTACCCGCGGGCTTGATCTGGACCGGCCCGTTACACAATGCCCAGTCTATTCGGTCAACTAACAGTCACTAATGGTCAAACTGACGGTCACAGGTCAACGAACAGTCAACTTCTAAGTCCAGGTCAAAGTCCAGTCAAGCTTTAGTCTGGTCTTGGTTTACTGAGTCAACTCAGGGTTAAACCGATTCAACTCAATCAGATGCTCTGAGTCAGACAATAACAACACCGAATCAGACTGAATAAGTTCAGTCAGATATGCTAAAGATTCACACACAACTGAGACTCTAACCCCCAACTCAAATTCAATCTATTCATTCTAACAGAATTTATAATTTAATACAACTAAAATCTAACACATCTGCATTCATATAATCTGTTCTAATCTCAGTTTCCTCACCAACACTACCATTCCTAATTCAGCAGTATCACCACCACTATCAGTATTGCAATACAAACTATCTTGACTTCAATCATTAGCAATTCGTGTCACCATCACCCTCGGACTACAATGACAATTCAAACACATAACCACATATCCATTTCAGTTCAATTCAGTTCTTCATTGAGTAACACTGGCAGCTTCATCTAGAACACTTCAACTCAGCTATACCAACACAGCATCAGATTCCACAGTCGCCAAATCAAAATAGTAAGCCACCATTGCACATTGATGACTCACACCTGCAATATCTGTTACCCCATCCATTTTATAAGACTTGCATCACTACCTGCAACTCAACCTCCATCCACTTAAACCAAAACATAACCTTGATTTCGGTTCTGGTTGTAATACCGTCTCTTCTTGCTAAATGACCCTCTGCACATACAAACTTCCAGACTCATCATCCTAGAACAATATCCTTTCTACACCCAACACAAAAACAACATCATTACCACTCTAATTCTATTCTCATTTCAACACCATAGAACATTCATCAACACCTGTAATTTAACTCACAACTCCAACTTCTCAACTTCACAGAAACAAATCAATCTCCATCATCTTCTTGTTAAATCTTAACACATCCAAATCAAGTTCAGGTACCCTAAGCTCCAATTACTAAAAGAACCCTTAATTAACTAATTTGGGGAATAACAGGGGAAAACCCTAATCATCTATGAAATTAAAATTAAACTTCTCATAATCAACACAACCTCAATTCAAACAATACCCATCTAAGGTTTCATCAATTGTAACCGATTAAAAAAAAAAAAACAAACAAACCCTAATTACCTTCTTCCTGAATTTCACGTGTTAGTATCAACACCAGAATCAACGACCTCATCATTAGTTGTTCTCGAATCCGCTCTACTCTTCATTTCTCGATCTCAATCTCATTATCATCCTCATCTTCATCGATTCAAAGAGAAACCCTAATTCTAAACTTATAGCAGCATCTACCCCTTCTTCTCCCGAGCTCAATTAACATCAACACCATCTCCAACAATCAGATCCTAAAGTTTCCCCTCAGTTTATTTTCAATTTCACGCCCTCAGCATTATCTCTCAGAATTGCCAGAGAGAATAGAGAAGAACAGAACAGAAGAGAAAGAGATGAGAGAAGAAGAAAAAGAATAAGAAAGAAGAGTTTATCTTCTCGACTCAGTTAAGATAAAACCAAAGGACAATTTATAGGACATCCGCTGAATCGGATAAGGGCCGCCCCAGTCGGTCTAATGGCAAAACAACTATTTTGCCATTCCTACTATTTCGATGGTTTCTTCTTCGCCCGGTATCCGAATGAGACGCTCGAGTAGTCCATCTCGCATAACTTTTCGAGACCTATCTAACGATATTAGTTTTGAGATCTATCTAGTGGTTCTGATTTGGTCTCTAGATAATTGTTAGATTAATTTCTATTAATTAAAATTTATATTAACTAATTGAGTCATTAGCGACCAAAATGTCTCTTGACCAGTCTAATATCGTTGACGAGCTTGAGGGTCCTTACAACTTCGACACTACCTACTAAGACCAAAGCCTATACCACTCCACTCCAAGGAGGCTTCCAAGACTGCATTAACATGGGGAGAGGACTTCATTGATTACTTAAACACTTATGTGTTTGTATCATGATTAATTTCTTAGGTGTTTAAATTAATATCAAATAACTTTCAGTTCTTAGGCTAACTTGCCAAATCGAACCGTCATTATACACGATTTCGTAACCAAACCTATGTGCATAGTCTTCTATTGTATTTTGAAGAGCTAAGTTGTTTGCTTGATTCCCAAGTTATCTTAGATTGAATTCTAAGCTAACCTTGGTCTTGAAAACTATAAATTAATAAAGCATCTCTGACAGTTGGTAAAATCAATCCCCAACACTTTGTGTCCTAGTTGATTATAGATTCGTCCTCTATTGACCTTTTAGGTATACGACTAAAAGGCTTTTCTGGGGGATTCGTGAGGCCAAGTCCGACTATCTTTACCTTGATAGTTCTTGAATCCTGATGTTGCTTTTTTTTATCGAATTTCTCGTAATCTGTTTCAGACAAGATAGATAATAACCACAAATGTGTCTTCATCTCAGTCTTTGTGATTCCTCAAGATAGATATCTAAAGACTGATCTTAGTTGATATTTCGAAGATTATTCTTGGGAGGTGGTTAAGAATCTAGGATGCTCTTCTAGAGTCGTAATACCCCGATATTCGGCAGTGGTTGGATGAATGGAATATAAGAAATGGTTATTCCTTTCCCTAACACCGAGACATTTTCAGCACAGTTGGCTCCAGAGTTGGCAGAAAACTCTGCAATTAGGCGTGCTCGGGCAGGAGTAATCCAGGTATGGGTGACCATCCGGGAAGTTTCTGCTGGATTACCGCAGCGATGCCCGTTGAAAATCCCACACTGTCGGATAACCGCAGTGGCTAAGTGGGGACAATATCGGTGGAGGGATGGGTCATTACAAATGGTATCAGAGCCAACAACGGGTCACCTGCCGAGGGTGGGAAGGCATGCTGGACGGGGTTGGTCCAGGTGCTTCTCATGAGGGGTAGGGAACATCAGAGATCTGGCTTGCGAATATATTCTGGAGCCGAGGACGGATCCAATTTAAGGTGGTGGTATTGTAATACCCCGATATTCGGCAGTGGTTGGCCGGATGGAATATAAGTAATGATTTGTTCTTTCCTAACACCGAGGCCTTTTCAGCAAAGTTGGCTCCCGAGTTGGCAGAAAACTATGCAGTTAAGCGTGCTCGAGCTGGAGTAATCCAGGGATGGGTGACCATCCGGGAAGTTTTTGTTAGATTACCGCAGCGGCTAAGTGGGGACAGTATCGGTGGAGGGACGGGTCATTACAGTCGTAAGTTCCGAATTTGTGAGGTTTGCTAGCTTTCTATATTTCAAATAGATTTCCATACCTTGATCATTGATCTAAACGAAAGTCAAATAGGTTTAGTTGTCAGAGGAAGATTAGTGTCAAAAGTCTTCACTTCAGCTGAAGCAACTCTTAGGATGTAAAGGACGTTAGCTAAGGGAATCAAGCGTGTATAATGATAGGTGTTGTAAACACCTGATTTTATGTCTAGTATTTATGATTTCTTTGTTATTATTCATGTGAAATGTGTATCTTATGTTCACTTTTGAGTGTTTAGGTACTTTGGAGTCACTATGAGCAAAAGAAGGAGAAAACATCCATTTGGAGCGCAAAGCCCAAAAAGGTTGATTCACAGGCGAGTCATACATGGAGCAGACTAGGTTGCGCAAAGAGGAGGTGAAGAATGAACTGTCAGTTCCATATAACTGACAGGCCAAATAGTAACCGAGTGGCTCATGTCTGGATGCTTTGGCGTGTGTATCAATTTTTATCATTTCCCTAACTTCAAGAGAAGTGTTTTCTTCTCATTACTATTATGTCTGAAACCGAGAGAGACACGGTTGCTGTTGGTGATGATAATAAACTCATGGGAGATCGAGAAGCTGATCCGCTGATGCTGAAAATGAGAGAAATCAGTCGACCCAGATTTCATATGGTTAAAGAGTAGAAGAGATCTGTGTTTGAAGATTGAGAAAATCAGAGAGATTAGAGATCAGGGTTTCATGATACCTGAGTTTGGTAATCGAATGAAAAATTGACGAAGTTTTAGAGAACAAATAGATGGGTACTCGAGGAATTGAGAGAAACAGTAATGGTGTTGGTTGAATTGAACAACCAGATGAAGAAATTAGTCGATTGGAGATTATTCGGGTTTCTGAAGCAAAGAGGAGATAAATTTGTTGTTGCTGGTGATAAGATGAAGAAGGTTATGAAGAACTTGTTGTTCAGAAGTAAAGATGCAGATGATTTTGGTTAAATCAAAGGAGAGACAGAAATTGAAGTAGGGTTTCTCTGTTGGTTGGGGTTCTGATTGAGATTTGAGCTCAAAGAATAATTGGGTTTCTGCAGTAATAGGGTTTGGTCGATTCATGGAAACAGGGTTGTGAAGAATTTCAGAGACGGTGAAGATATATTGAAGGATTTGGTGGTTTAATTGGGTTGTAGTTACAAGATATGGTGACTTGGAGATGCAATTGAATCTTGATGGGTTGTTGTTGATGTTGGTCTGGTGATTGCAGGAGTAACTGTAATATGTTGGTACTGAGAATGGCTTTGTGCTGTTGGGAAGATTCACAATTCATATGAACGTGCAGTTGGTGAAAATCAGTTATGGAGCTGTTGCTGGTGCTCATGGTTTGTGCTGAGTTGCTCAAGTGTTCATGATGCAGAGATGGGTATTTTTTCTTGGTGGTTGGAAGTGACAGATGAGTTGAGCTTGAAGCTGTGGAAGCTGGATAGTGTGCAACTGTTGCAGTGGTGGTTGTGGTTGTGTGAGATGGAAATGGAAGAATGGCTTGGGTCAGTGTTCGCAGTCACAAGAAATGAAAGAAATTGTTGTTTCTAATGGAGCTGATAGAATTCGCAGTTGATGGCGGTAACTTCAATGGATTGGAGTTGGATTTGCTGTAATAGTGTGGTCGTTTGGCTGCGACTCAAGAGTATGCAGGAATGCGAAAGAAGAGCTAGAATGGTTGAGCTTGAGCTGGTGATATGAACAAGGAAGTTAAGGAATTACAGGGAATAGCTAATGCAGACAATATAAAAGAGCTTAGCAGTGATGGCCTTGTTGCAGCTGTTGTGTTGTATGTAGGATTGGGAAGTATGTTGTTAATGCTGGAAATGCTTAGAACATAGATTGTGCAGTTGAGAACAAATCCAAGGAATTGAGTGAGTTGTATGCAGTAACTACAAGAATGAGTTGATGACTGTGCAAGGTTGTGCTGAAGGTTTTGAGCTGAGAAAGGAGGAAAGGTTTGGCAGTTGCTAGTGAAGCAAGTTGGTATTGGTGCTGAGATATCGTGGCAGTGGACTGGCTCATGAATAGCAGTTACAACTAAGCATGATGCAGCTGGAGGTGTTGTTTGCTGAAGCTAGCAAGAGAAGAACAAGAAGGTATTTTCTACTTGGAGCTTTTGCAGAGCGACGACTAGGGTTTGCTTTCATTTGTTTTTCATCTTTTTCATTTATTATTGATTATGATTATAATAAACTCAAAATCTATGAGTAGCTAAACTCATATTATTGGTTATGGGATAAAGTGGATTTCACAAATGATATTTGCATCTATGAATTAGTTTTGTCTCAATAATTTATTTTTATGGTTCACAATTAATAGTGTTATATAGTTTGAATGCTTGTTTAGTCGAGTCCGGAATCGATTGAGTTTGCCTTCATCCTTATTGCTAGATTAGGGTTTTTAATACAAAAAAGTTGTTTATTCCTGATTCTAAGTAGCATAATTGTGGGTAGTGCTTGTAGTGATATATTCTACTAGTCACAAGTGAATCATAACTTTTGTTAAAACGGATTAGTGCTTTTACACGTTCGTTTGCATTGATTAGTCTTATTCCTTATAACTTATTGCTTTTAGGGAGTTAAACTTGATTGTGCTTTTACACGTTAGGTTGCTTTCTAGGAAGAATTCACATATACATCTTTTAATGTGGTTGTGATGAAATAAGGGAATTAGCGGGATATTCTTGCGATCAAGGTATCCTAGGACTTTTAGTAAATGAGAGATTAAAATACCAATTCTAGTCATTGGTGGAAATACATGTTTCTGAATGATACTATCTCGTGACCAATATCTTCTCCTTATTGATTATTCAAATTATTTTAGTGCTTTTAATTACTTTTATTGCTTTGCTAAAACAAAAATCCCCCATTGGTTATTAAGAAACTGAAATTTTATAACAACAAAAGCCTCTCTGTGGGAACGATCCTTTCTTACCCTTGTTATATTATATATTTTAAGTTGTGAGAAAGTAATATTATTTTTGACGCATACGACAGCGATCATATAACCATGTGAGGTTCAAGGGATGTAAGGAGCGTGACTGTAACTGAATCGCTTGGAGAGATTGATTCGGTCTCAACTACACTCCGTTACGAAGTCTGATAGTTTGTCGATGTATGTAGCTGATTAGTACAGTGTAGTGTTTAATCTGAACGAGGTCCTGAGGTTTTTCTGCTATTGTGGTTTCCTCGTTAACAAAATTTCTGGTGCCTTGTGTTTTTCCTTTTCCGCATTATATTGTTTTATCTTTATAATTGGATTTACACATGTTTGTTCGTATTCAATTTACAAATATAACTCCTCTTAATTGTAATGGATTACGAGACTAGTTTCTTGTAGAATTCATATCTTGAAAAATATATAACAAGCTTAATCACTTGGCAGAATTCCAATTGAATTATGTGGATACGACGAGATTGATCTTGGATATTTCTTTTTGAGATCGTCCAAGTATTCTGCTTAACAATTAGGCTCACGGATCTTGTGTCTATATATATAATGATTGAGTAGAAATTACGATATTAACTCTGTATACATATTTTCAAGGATCATTAAGTTGGTCTACTTGCAATTGTATTAAGTTTTTTCTATACAGGTTGTCGAATGAAAAAGTTGGGTGTATTTGGTATCCCCTAACTTTTTATAGAGGCTCTTATTTTTAAATACATAAACTCCTTTGCCCGGTTAGGATATATCATGAACTAAATTACCGAAATAATCAGATCTTGATTTACAAACTATCAGATTTAGATACTGAAGAATACCGACAAATGATAGCTTACCGATCTAGTACGACTAGCTAATCAATCATCTATCAAAGATAAACAAGATCTAGTTGTATACCAGCCGATCATGTTTTTGCAAGAAGTTAAAATCTTAAAGATACGAAACCAATCAGAAATATATTTTTATTAATTTTCAATATTTTCTTTTGTACATGTACAACCAAACTTGATTCCAACTTATGATCGATCACACACAGAAGGAAGTTTGTTAGCAACGGATGATCACAAGTCAACGTCATATCTAAAGACAGATCTGAACTACCGTTAATCCATTAATTTAGTTTGAGTGACCTTATGTCAGAAGAGAAGGCTCTCAAGAATAATCAAATTAGGTGCAATCAAGAGTTAACAACCGTTAGTCAATCAAGTCAATAATCGAAAACTAAAATAACAATGCGAATTCCAATTTCCCACCATCGGTACTAGTAGACGCTTTTTGATCCCAAAGAATTATTTAACTAGCAGATGTAAGAGATTTCGCCTAATTAGGTTACTCTCCTATCCAATATAGTATTACGAACAATACTATTAGGTTGCTACAACAGTGACAGCAAAATGAGGTCCTTGCCTCAAGATAAGTTTGTAAGAAGAACAAACTTCACTATTTACGGACCAAGGAAATCTGGACACCAAGGAATTTCCATAATCAAAAATATTCTCAAGATATGAATGAGCACCTTAATTCGGTGTTGTCTAGTTCCAACCAATATCCAAATGTAATACCAAAATCTCTCTTGGAAAACTCAATATTAGCTAGCACTTAACTAAGCTTGAGAATGTTAGTGTTTCATTCTCTAACATTATAAACTCAATAAACCCATGTAATCAAACATAGTTTTCTAGGCATGAAATCAACCTTATGTTCATTACACAATCTAGTAAAGAAGTTACAAATATTATGTGTATGTCGCTATTACGAAGTTCAAAAGATAGGAATTATACTTCGTAATTCAGTATACCAAGATTCCAAAATAACTTGTATATTCTTCATTGATCATAATAAGATGAGGAGATAACAACTAGTGTAGTACAGATAAGGAGATAGCAAACTAGTTTCTAGGGTTGTTAAGATAATTTAAGTTCCGTCAGGAACTTAGTTAAAATCTGATTCTAGGATCAAGATTCTAGGTTGAAAGATTGATAATCAAATTTGATAATAATATGTGTTCTTTAAACAAGAAGGAATAGCCTTTATATAGGTTACAAGAACCGACTAAAAGAAAATAAAAGGGAATTCTACCTAAACTAGGAAATTAAAGGACTTGCAAAGCAAGTAAACTAAAATAGACGCTAGGGATCAACAATCATTGTTGATATGAACGAAGGGATCAACTATAATAGTTGACACAATGAAAATAGATAGATTCCCTACATCATCAAGTCTCTAATACTAGAGTTTCATGTATGTAACTTCACATGTTATGTTTTCAATCTAAACGTCTTGAAAGTAACGTAATAAAAATGTAAATAAGTCAAGTCTCATATTACTAACCTCAAGTGCAAGGATGATGTCTTCATTGATGTTGATACGTCTTCGGATTCTTCAGGTTTTCCGAGTAATACTTGTATGTCTCAGTATTTCTAGACTTCCTAGTCTAACCTAACAAAGTCGACTCTAGTAATCTAATCAAGTGAATTTTGAGTTTTGATACTAAAATATGAGAATCAACCTTGACATACCAACGCTTGGCAGGTTCAACTGAGCAATCCTCTAACAATACTTCGTAAGTTATGTTTTCAATATAAACGACTTAAAATAAATGTAAATAGAAATTGAACAAGTCAAGTCTGTATTACTAACCTCGGAAAGAAGGATGATGTATTCGTTAATGTCGATATGTCTTCAAGTTCTTAAGGGTAGCACCAACAAGTCTCGACATTTCTATTGTTCCTTGTCTATCCTAACGAAGTTAACTCTAGTAATGTAATCAAGCAATCTCGAGTTTTGGAGCTAAAACATGATAGCTTAATTTAACATACCAACTCTTGGTAGGTCCAACCGAGCAATGCTCTAAGAGGATAGTTTACTGGATGTACTTGTAGTTAAGAGAATCAAGGAGTCACATGTGACAAAAGTACCTTCTCTTGGAAATTTCACGATTTACTTGATCTACATTGAGTTTTATGATCATGCATTTTCCACTAACTGTATCCATTTGATAATTTAAAAGAAATGTAGTCATCTTGTTGAGGCAGAAAAGTAGTATTTTTCTCGACGAACTGAGAAACATCTTCTAGAAAGAAAAAGTTTTCTGCTAGTAGATTCACACACAGGATAAACATCTAATGATAACATGCATTATGGTAGGATATTCACATGAGAAACCCCTAAGAGAACATGTATTATGCTTGGAGATTCACTTATATAGGAATATTACTGTAACGGGGTAGCTTGTTGGGTGGTTCGTCTCAGATACATGTAGTATGAAGTTGCACAATAAACAAAGGTGTAACGATTGAATTTATTGAGTCTTCAATCTAAACTAGTCCCGATGTTTATCTGCACATTTCGGTTTCGTCGTTAGCAAATTACGATATCATTTTACTTTTTTTTTTCTGCATTACAATGTTTTTTTATACTTTATTAAAGTATAATAAAATAGATTGTTAATCTCCTAGTGTATCACTTGATCTCCCTTTTCTATGTAAGATCATTAAAGGAGTGTCAGTGTGAGTTATAATAAACAAGTTGGTGATCACTCGTTCACCTTGCTTTTTCAAGGGTGGAGGGAGTAGCACCCCGGACGAAACCGTACGCATATGTTGCAACCCTAGTTCAAAAAGTATTTTGAATTCCAATAAACAGAACGATACACCATGGGTGTTACTGTTGGAAATAAATAGGCATATAAATGGTCGCATAGTACCGTATCAATTCGCAAATTATCCTATCAATCATAACAAGCTTTCTATTGTTCTTTGTTTTCTTTTCTCTCTATGCATCATCAAAAATTCATTTAATAGCGTGTTATTATTGGATCAAGATTGTACAAGCATTGATAACATCGATTATATGACTTCACCATATCCCAAAGGCATTGGTTCAGTTATCCAATTATATACATGATTTCAATTCAGAAGGGCTGAATTATTATCTAGAAGGATCTTAACAACTCCTTAATGTCATGAGAGTAACTTTGTGTTAGTGTTTCATTCTTTAAGGGCAGTTCCTATGGTAATCACCAAATAAAATTTTTTTGGCAAGCCACGTGGATGAACAAACGTTAACGCAATTTTCTACGATGGAAAATCAGAGCAAAATGAACAAATCTGATTTCTTAGGGTCATAGTAGTGATTTTATTAATGTAAACTACTAAGGGTTGGTTCCCACCGATTGTTTAACCAATAAAAAAAATAATAAAATCTAAAACCTAAATATAATAAACGAATTTTTGGAGAGAGAACAGCATAGGACGGACAAATATCATCCGTAAGCGGTCAATCTTTATCCGCGCGGACCAAAAAAAAAGCGCGCAACTCATGTTGGTCCTCACTCAAAAACCACGAAATTTGTTGGTTTAGTCATCCGTTTTTCATATTTGTTGGGTCCATAGTGGGACCAAAATGAATAAACTTGAAAAAATTTCATTCCATAGGAATTTCCCTAACATTATAAACTTATAAAAAAAATTAAAAAGCCTAACGAAATAGAAACAAATACTCTCGAGTAGAACAATGGAAGAAAATGCATGTTTACCCACAAATCTGACTGGGTTACACATTATCGAAAACACATAATAAAATGGATACCTTGAGAGATTTTTTTAGAGCATTGTTGGAATGCCTCTTATTGTTCCTTTTTTGGTGAAAATATCCTAAAGGTGAAGTTTAGTGAAGCTTAATTAATACTCCCTTCGTCCCATTATTAATTGACTTAGTAGTACAATTTAGAAATGATTTATCTCTCAAACTCTACCAGGGATATTCGTAAATTTTATATCATTGAAAGCATTTTAAAACACCTACTTAACGAATATAAACATGAATATCAAATGATATAAAATCAACTATTAATGAGACAAAATCTAAAAATAAATAGGTCAATTAATAGTGGGACGGAGAGAGTATATTTTTAAAGCAAGAAGTTTAACTAGTACATTCTGACTTGTTAAAAAGTTAACCCAACCTCATTTAATTGAATTTTTAATGTGAACTAAGAATTAAGAGTCCTATTATATTATAGGATCTCTAAGGATTTGGTTGAAGGGCTCACAAGATGACAAAATCAAGTCATCAAATAGCAATCAAGAAAACCCCTTATCCTAGTGATTTGTTAATGGCTAGAATGCCTTCGATTGATAAGGTCAATGATTAGATTAACTAACTAAGTAAGATTAGTGATTAGATTAGACTAATAATTGAATTATAGTTAGTGTTCGAAAGTAAAAAATAAAATGTTTTTTATTTTTCTTCTGAAAACTGAACATGTGGTTGGGAGTTCTGATAGATGTCTAAGACACCTAATTTTATATCTAGTATTATGCTTTCTTTGATATTATCCTTGTGAATTGCATCTCTTATGTTTAGTTTTGAGTTTATCAGGTGTAATGAAGTCATTTGGAGCGAAAAAAGGAGAAATCACTCATTTAGAGCGAAAAGGGGAAAAAGGTCAATTCACATGTGAATTATATTTGGAACCGGCTAAGGTTGGGCAGCAAGGATGTGAAGAATGAACTTTCAGTTCCCCACAATTGACAGTTGAGCAATAAATAGAAAAGGCAATCGGTTCTCTGAAAGACCAAATGCTAACTTTGACAGCCTTTATCAGAACAGTGGGTGCCTGTAGTAATACTTGTTATTATTACCCAGATTTCAGAGATAACGATGTATCTCAATCATTATTCTCTAATTCAAGGCAGAGAGAGGGAAGGATGCTGGCAGAGAAGAAATCCGATGGAGTTAAAGATTATGATGTTGTTGTTGTAGAAAATATGAGAAAATGACAGAGATTTGAATGGATTGAGGAGTTTGAGAGAGGATCTGGCTCTGCTGGTGTTTAGGTGAACAACACAGGGAGATGGAGATTCAGAAGCAACAGAGAATTGGTGATGAATTAAAGAGGGGTTTGTTGTTTGATGCTTAAAGAATGAAGGGGGTTCGAAGCTGCATAGATTTGGACTTTGGATTTGAGTTGAATTTGAAGTATGCAGTAAGATGGTGTTGGTTTGAATTAGGGTTTTGTTGAGAAGAATTTGATGTCCTCGTAATGATGGAAGAAATCAGAAATTAGGGTTCTCTGCTTTTGGAACTGTTGGTGATGAAGATTTAGAAGATGGGTTTGAGGCAGTAGTGTTCACGCAAGAGTGGAAGCTGTCAAGTTTGCAGTTATAGGGAATAAAGTGTGGTGTTTGAGTCTGCTGGTATTGGAGAAGGTTCGAACAAGAAGTTGCAGATGATGCGTTGATACAGCAGAGAAAGAATGGAGTCTCAGAGTGTTGATTGTGCTGATGGTTTGAATGCAAGAACAGGTTGCAGGAAGTGATTGAAGCTGTAGAATGGGAATGTGCTGCAATGCAACTGGCGCTGGTGGGGTGTGTTGCAGGAATGGAGATGGAACTGAGCAAGGGATGATTGTGTACAGAATTTGTGTCGTCTGAGTTATTGAAGGAAGTTACAACAACATGAAGGGTTGGTGTGTGAGTGCAAAATAGTGATGGTGTTGTGAGTCTGGTGAGTTGCAGTGTCATTGCACTGGTCTTGTTGTTGTTCTAGTGAAGCAGCTGGACTTGAAGCAATTGCAGGTGATGCTGTGATGCTGCTGCCATGGATTAGGTGGTACAAGAAGCTACATATAATGGTATAGAGATTGAGCAGTTATGGCTTGAGAAGGAACTGGTGGTACTGAAATTGTTGTTGGTAGTAATCGATAGAGAAATCTGAGTTGGAGTTGATAGCTGATGATATTTGCAGTTGCAAGTTGTAATGAGTTGAATTTGTTTTAGATGAATTCTAGGTTTACAGGGAGGTGGTTGAAGCAATTGCAGGTGATTGAGATGGTGCCTTTGGTGTTGTAAGACAACAAAGAATACTTGAGCTGAAATGGGACCAAGAATGGAAGTTGTAGTATTAAATGAAACACAGTGGTTGTGTGCAGAAGCAATGATTGGATGGATTGAGCTGGAATTGCAAGAGAAGATTGCAGGTGCAGGCACTGGTGGTGGTATGGACGCAAATTCATGTGTCTGGCTGAACTTGAGCAGATGTTGGTTGAGCACTGGTTATGGAGGATTGATTCTCTGCAGAACGATTGAGATGAAGAAGGGCTGTTTCTCTGCTGCTATTGAACGAATGATCGAATGGGTACTTGTGAATAAATTGAAATTGTCCAGGGAAGGAGAGCTGTGAAATAATGGGTGTGCCATAGCCGGCTAAATTGGGTTGTCAGTATCGCTGAACTGACAGGTATACGTATATCATATTAGGCTTATGGGTTTGATCCATGCAGAGATGGGCTTTTGGCTTGGACTTCTCACACAAGGTCGAGTGTTTCTATTGAGTCGCAAGTGAAAAGATATAAAAGAGGTAGGAAATACCATATAGTCCTAGGAATAATATATTAGAGAGAGTCTACTCCAGTTGACTCAGTTATGTGTCTGTTTAGTCCTTTTTGGGAAAATATATTATAATTTGGTCCTAGAAATTATGGTTTGGTTTTAGGGTGATGTCATGGATGATGTAATTGTCATTGTCGGGTGACATAAATATCCTTTTGGGACCACATATATACAAAAAATCAATAGAAAATATCTCATTCTCAGATTTACTTTCTCTCTCCTCTTTGTTTTCATATCTAGTTTTCTCCTCTCCATTTTTTTTTCTTTTTCTTGCAGGCGATGGACATGATGATTAATGATGAAGATTTGTGTGTTTTCTTCTTTTTTGTTGTTGCTGGTGTTGTTGAATATGATGGAGACGATGAAGACGGAGAACATGATGATGAACAATAAAGATTTGTGCGTTTTTCTTTTTTTTTTTCTTGCTGCTTATGTTGTTGAAGATGGTGGAGACGATGAAGATGATGAAGACGACGAAGATTTGTGATGAAGATGTTGTTGTTGAAGATGAACTCGTGTTTTGTTGTTGAAGACGACGAAGATGATGATGCTGCAGTTCATTCCATAAATGAACTCTGTTTTTTTAGGTTTTTATATGGAGTTCATTTCTGGAATGAACTCTGTTTTTTTAGGTTTTTATACGGAGTTCATTTCTGAAATGAACTCTTGTTTTTTTAGGTTTTTATATGGAGTTCATTTCTGGAATGAACTCTGTTTTTTTTTTAGGTTTTTATATGGAGTTCATTTCTGGAATGAACTCTGGTTTTTTTATGTTTTTATATGGAGTTCATTTCTGGAATGAACTCTGTTTTTTTAGGTGACTTCTGAAAAAATAAGTAGAAATTAATAGGAGTTCATTTTCAAGAATGAACTGAAAAAATAAGTAGAAATTGACACGGAAGGGTACTTTTGTCCATTTAATATTTTTAAATAATTATGGACCAAACAGTAAAAGCGTTTTCCCAAAGGACTAAACAGACATGGGACCACCTAAAAAAGGACCAAACGATATTTTTCCTAAGAAAGAGCCGAGACATCTCTATTATTATAATCTTTACTTCTACTTTTGTTCTAGGGTTTACAACATGATAGAACTTCGTTTTATTCTTGTGATGAACTCCTTTAATATGAGTACTTAATCTTATTATTGGTTATGGATTAGTTGGATTTCCAAACATGCGTTTTTGTTGAATAAATTAATTTTGTCTCCATGCTTTATCGTTTATGATACACTATTGATATTGTCTTATGATTTGAATACTTGTTTGATCGAGTCGCGAATCGGTTGAGTTTGTTTTCATCTCTATTGCTATATTAGGATTTATTATATGCAAAAGTAATAAATTCCTGATTGCAAGTAGCATAATATGATTATAACTTGTAGTGATGCATCCTTGTAATCATATATGAACCACAACCTTTGTTAAATTAAATTAGTGTGTTTTGCACGTTCCATTGCATTGATTAGCCGTATTTCATGAATCTTAATGCTCTTCGGGAATTGAACTTGATTCGTGATTTTACACGTTAGGTTGTTTTCGTGGTAGAATTCATATTCGCATCTTTTAATGTGTTTGTTAATGAAATCAGGAAATTAGCGAGATATTCTTGCGAACAAGGTATCATAGGGCTTTTGATAAAGAGAGATTAAATATCAATTCTAGTTATGTAGAAAAGAACATGTTTGTGAATGAATATGAATTACGTGACCAATACTTTCTCATCCTTGATTTGATTTGTTTACCTTTCTTGTGTTTGCTTTTATATTAGTTTATTTTTTACAAATCAGAAAATCCACCCATTGTTTATATAGGAAACCGGAACATGTTGGAAATCCAAGACCTCTCTGTGGAACGATCTTTTCTTTCCCTTGCTATATTTTTATATTTTGAGTAGTGAGAATGTAATTTATTTTTGACGCATACGACGGCGATAAAATTTTGGCACCGCTGCCTGGGAGGCAGCGGGTTGTTATTTGTTTTTGGTTTCTTATTTTTGTTTTTCTTATTTTCTGGTTCTTAACATAGTTTTGAGAACTCTTGTTTCAAGTACCAATTTATATGGACGGAGCATATTGGAACAATGGATACGATTTTCAACCTCCTCAACACTATGACAATTGCTCACCAACTTTGGCATACAATCAAAACTAATTTATTGGCTATGATACATATCCTAGAGAACCTCATGGTTATTTTCATAATACCAACAACAACCTTGTAGTGGGTATGTAAGTCAAGCACCTAGGTGGGACAATTATACTTCCAATTGGCTTTATCTGAGATGTATGAATGCTATGAACGAACAAGACCAACTTGAGAACGTCGCACAAACCAATTTGTGCAACATTTTTTCTTACCTGACTCCAGATCAAAGTTATGATCATTCACCCATTCAAAGGGAAGAGTCACTGGAAAGAGAACCTATTGTATTCAATGGTGGTAAGCGTGTGAACGTCAAGAAACTTGCACAGAAATTATACAAGTTGGAAGATGATGGAGCCTCGGAAGAGCTTGTCGATGAAATCAGTAGGACAATTCGTGTGGAACTTAAACGACGTCGTGATAAAGGTTGGGAAACTGATGACGATTCTTATTACGGGGAGTCTGAAAATGAAGACGAAGAGGAGTGTGTTGAGGATGAGACCGAATTAAGCAACATTGTGGAAGACCCTGTTGAGCTTGCAAATGATTGTAATGATGATGTTGATGTTGAGACTTTGGTTAAGGCAGAAACAGACGAATAATACTTGCAAGGTTTGATAGAGGACCACGATATACAAGACGTAAGTAATACACTTGAATTTTCTAAGGATGAAGAGGATTCCATAATACAAGGTTTTTCTAAACCTTTGCTTATAAATCCTTCTCATTTACCTCTTATTGACTTGAATATATGTGCTTCGATAATATTGTTAAATAACTTTGTTTCTCGATATCTGCCATTAGAAACATTTGATTCTCATACTATGGATGTTTGCAAAGAAGAAACCATAAAAGTTCCTGATTTTTATGTTATTTATACACTTCCAAGTGTAGAAAAGACTAAGTGTAGGGGAAACTTCTATGGGCGATAACTTCAATTCTGTTTTATTGTACTAATATTTATGTGAAGCTAGTATTACCAAAACCGGTTACATGGAAGGATCCCCAACTTTTCAGATTTTTGGTATATGGGGAACGAATCTTGCAAGGATATAGTCGGGCAGACGACTTTAAACCACGCGCTGCATGGGAGGCAAATCATTAGTTTTGTATCTCTTATCTCTTATTTTTTCTTGTCTTGAATTTACTTTTTCTGATTTTCTAATCATATTTCCTGTAGTATTTCCCACCTTCACTATACTTGGATGACTCAATTTACATTGAGGACAGTGTAAAGTTTAAGTGTGAAGGAGTGGTTAAGCATTTGCATTGTAAATTTTTCAATTTTTTCAACTTTTGTGTAAATTAGTTTATGAAAAAATCCAACTTGTAGTTAGTTTAGAGTCACATAGTATACATGTCCCTAAGATTACATCGAAATACTCTCAAGAGTGACAGAACTTAGAGATGCCAGAGAACGTGATCGAGTTTCTTGCATGTATGAGAGTTAAAGTTGGATTTAACCATGCTAGTGGCAAATGAGGTGCAGAATGAATTCGGTATTATAGTTGTGATCCCCTATAGTGGAGACTACCCATGTTACATCATAAGAGGCACCGACCTTCACTTCTTTGTACATGTCTAAATATGTGCTTTTAGAGTGTGTGTCACCGCACGTAAACTCTGGGTAGAATGGTGAGCTACCCAACCTCCCACCAATAGAAGCACTACTTTGATCTCTTGAGTGCTATTTTATCAATCATGATGGTGACATCGAATTGCTAACTTACATACCACTTGTAATCTTGTTCGCAGTTAGCACCATCCACTTTATCTCTCTCTACACCAACAGGTCCATAGAAACACCATCATCATCAACAAGAGGAGCATCACAAATACGAAGGAAAGTTGATTACGTTCAAGGTTTACAAGCAACGGTACAAAAATGAGCAGATTTCAGATTCAAGTAAAGCAACAAGACAAGGATCAGAATTTTTATAAGTTGAAGACTTATGTACAAGAGTGAAGATTATCAAGATGAGAGTTCAAGAAGTTTATGATATTGAGACATACAAGTTGTGACGAATCAAGTGGTAAAGTACTTACACCATGGCCTTTGTATTTGCATTTTTATTTTATCTTATTTATTAATTTGTATTTTATTCTCTCTTGTCTCAAAAAAAAGACAAAAAAAAAACTTGGGACATGGTCATCATTATACTAGGTCTCTTGTCAAAAAAAAAAATGAAAAGAATAAAAAAAAAAAAGACAAGAGAAAACTTTGTTAGGTTCATTATTAGTTTTATTATTTTGTTCTCATTATGTATTTGTTTTATTTTTCTTGTCTCAATTAAAAAAAACGAGAAAAAAATAATAAAAAAAGACAAGAAAAATGTGTTGTATCATATTTTGGTTTGTTTTTTCAATAAAGCCAATGGAAAAAGGAACATCTATAATGAAGTTTCAAGCAACAATGAATTAGAGGGAATAGTTACATTGTCAAGATTCTACGAAGTTCAAGAGTTATCATCGACAGTTGAAGACCGAAGACGAAGATGAAGACAAGGATTGAAGATCGGAGACGTTTTGTTGGATGATATGAGAGTGGTGCTAACTGCACGTCGAACGAATAACGAGGTAAGTAAGCATATTTCCTCCTTCGTTAAGTGGTCGACTTCCTTTCTTACAAATCGTCAGAAAAATGGGTTTTGAAAATGATAAAAGATGTGGGTTTTCATAACAATTCGGAGGGTTTTTCCTTCCTACCATTCAACATGTTGTAGGGATTCTCTCTTCACTCCTACCTGGACACATGTGTGACCCATAAAAAAGATGTTTATTATTGAGAGCAACTTCATAAAACCCTTTATGGTGAGGCAGAGTCGAGACTTTTGATCACTCTCGAACCTGAATTCTTTCGATAAGGGATGGTTATTTCAATCTCAAATTTTAAGGATGAGATTATGTTCATATGTGTGTCTAACTTATTATGACTAGTGTGCAGAATCTTTATGTCTTCTTAGCGCGTTGGATGTTATCATTTTGGAGAACTTGTAAATTGGAAAAGTAGGTTTTGTGGGTATATCTCTAGTAAACCCTCACGAGACTAAAACTCGTCCACTAGGAACACCTAAGGGTTTAAAGGCTTGTTATACATGCTAAGTGTGATTGTATCCTCAACGAAAGGGAGTTGTATGTATGTTTTAGAATTCGTTTAGTGATTTGCTCGAGGACTAGAAAAGTCTAAGTGTGGGGGAATTTGATAGATGTCTAAAACACCTAATTTATATCTAGTATTTATGTTTTCTTTGCTATTATCCTTGTAAATTCCATCTCTTATGTTTAGTTTTGAGTTTATCAGGTGCAATGGAGTCATTTGGAGCGAAAGGAGGAGATATCACTCATTTAGAGCGAAAAGGGGAAAAGGTCAACTCACATGCGAATTATATTTGGAACCGGCTAAGGTTGGGCAGCAAGGAGGTGAAGAATGAACTGTCAGTTCACCACAACTGACAGTTGAGCAATAAACATAACATGCAGTCAGTTCTCTAAAACCGACATGCCACATACTCACTTTGTTTGGTAGCCTTTATCAGAACAGTGGGTGCTTATAGTAATACTTGTTATTACTACCCAGATTTCAGAGGTAACGATGTATCTAGGGATGCACAAAACCGACCCTAAACCGAAAACCAAAACTAAAACCGACCTTTTAAAACCGAACCGAACCGAAACCATAACACAATGGTTTCATTTTGGTTGTTAGTTTTGAAAAACCAATTGAAGTGGTTTCAGTTTCGGTTGTTGCTCAAAATCGAACCGAAAAAACCGTGAAAACCGAATGATATATGCATTGACTAATTATTGCCATTGATATTGATAATAGTTAATCGTAGCCGTCAGAATTAGGTATATTGGTTTCATCTTTTTCTTTCCATCATAACAGATCCTTTCTTCTTTCTCTTTCACTCTTTCTCTCGGCTACTACTGCTTCTCTTCTATCACAAAGATTCACCACCATCACCAGATTCATCGAATCATCGCCATTTTTTTCTTCTTATTCTTCATCATCTTAGAATCCACTAAGTAATCACAAATATACCATGCAAGGTTCCAAATCAGCACCCTTGTAAGTTAATCTTTGATTTTCTGTGATTTTTTTTTTTTCTGAACATGGGTTTTCATTAAGGTTAATATGTGGGATAATTTCGTTTGATTGAATTGATTTAATGGTTTTATATGTTTGATATTCAGGTTTCAGTGGTTGAACTAAGGATCCGTGCTCTCAATTATCTTTAGGGTTTCTCTCGATTTTGAAGCTAATTGTTGTAATTGGTAAGCTTTCAAGAGGTCTGAGAAGCGATTGAGTTTGATTTTAGGTTGATTAGGTTTTTTACTGGGGTTATCAATTTTATTTGAGGTATTTGAGGAATCGAATACATCATGTTTTGTTGGTGTTGATAAATTTGTCTTTGTTAATTGCAGCGCAGGAAGCATTAGAGATTCTTGGCAATTTGGAGTCATCTATACAACAAGGTACTGGATTGTTTGTTGGTATCAGATATGATGATTTCTCAATCTTTTTATCTTTTTACCAAATAATTCATAATAGTTTTATGCCCTTCTTCTTCTTGTATTTTCTAAGTATTGAATCCTTAAAAAATGTTTAAGATTAATAAGCAAGTTGTGGACTGTTGGGAAACAACTAAGTTGTTTGTTGTGCATCTCTTTTTCGTGTCTTTGGTTTTTGGTTTTAGATGGGACCTGTCTTATTATTAGAGAGATAATAGTTGTTGAATTTCTAGGCAGGTTAAGTCTTTTCATTTTACTGGATGAGAACAATTAAATTTCTAGGCAGGTTGTTTGTTGTGCATCTGCTCCTTTATCTAGTACCATGAACATGTGAAAGTGTTGATCTCTATGTTGTACATTTCGTAAAGAAATTACTTGGTTCAGTTCTTGTGGCTTGTTTAACATAGTTTGAATGTGTATCGACTGTGGAGAGTTAAATGTGATCTCAGAGTTACAGACGTTCGGATTTCCCCTCAATAATGTCTTTGCATTTCCCTTCTCCATCTTTTTAATATTAAGATAGTTAGTCATTTTAAACATTTGAAAGAGACAGGAAAATAATTTGATATCTAGCATTTAGGAATTAATGTTGTTGCCAACATAGTGTTGGTGTTATGTTGTTGCCAACTGATTTATCTAGATTCCGGGGTATGTTGTTGCCACTGTAATGTTGAGATTTGCTCACTGCATAATATGTGAAGTGCTTTAAGAACTGAAATTTCTTAGGTATGTTGAAACCCTGTTTGACATGGATTCTTAGGCATGTTGAAACCCTGTTTGACATGGACTTCATCCGTATTGAGTGTTTGGATATGAAGGAACATAGATAAAGGTGGGTAGTGTTGGGGTGTACAGGGAGGCTTTTATTCATGTAACTAGCTTCTACTTATGTGCAGGTACTATTACACCATTCTATGGAAAATGCAGCACCAATCGGCAGGCGGCGTCAAGTTAGGGTTGTAGTATGGGATCACTTTATTATGAAAGTGTCGCCTTCAAAACATGCAAAGTGTTGTCACTGTAACGCTAGATTTGTTGTTGATCCTATGAAGAATGGGACATCTAGGTTGATTTTCCATCTAAAAAGATGTAGGTTAATGCTTAATCAGATAAGAAATTGGTTGAAGTCTACTTTGTGTTAGTATTAGTACATGATTGTAATCTTAAAGCCTTAGAATTATGTTTATGGCAGGTTCAATTTTGTCAATTTCATGTTACTGACGTTTTTATTGAAAATTTTACCTGTCGGATATCGGAAACTGATGAAAAATGAAAGGCTGTATATAAATCTGTCGGTTAACCAAAACCGAAATGGTTTTATACAAAACCGATTCAAAACCGAACCGAACAAAACCGAGTAAGCTTAATGGTTTCAATGGTTTTCAGAACTGCAAAACCGAGTACTTTGGTTTCGGTTTAAGTTTTGCCAAAAACCGATAAAAACCGAACCATGTGCAGCCCTAGATGTATCTCAATCATTGTTCTCTAATTCAAGGCAGAGAGAGGGACAGATGCTGGCAGAGAAGAAATCTGATGGAGTTAAATATTATGATGATGTTGTTGCAGAAAATAAGAGAAGGACAGAGATTTGAATGGATTGAGGAGTTTGAGAGAGGATTTGGCTGTGCTGGTGTTTGGGTGAACAACACAGGGAGATGAAGATTCAGAAGCTACAGATAATTGGTGATGAATTAAAGAGGGGTTTGTTGTTTGATGCTTAAATTGAAGAAGAATGAAGGGGGTTCGAAGCTGGATGGATTTGTACTTTGGATTTGAGTTGAACTTGAAGTAGGCAGTAAGATGGTGTTAGTTTGAATTAGGGTTTTGTTGAGAATAATTTGATGTACTGGTAATGATGGAAGAAATCATAAATTAGGGTTCTCTGCTTTTGGAACTGTTGGTGATGAAGATTTAGAAGATGGGTTTGAGGCAGTAGTGTTCAGGAAAGAGTGGAAGCTGTCAAGTTGCAGTTACAGGGAATGAAGTGTGGTGTTTGAGTCTGATGTTATTGTAGAAGGTTCGAACAAGAAGTTGCAGATGATGAGTTGATACAACAGAGAAAGAATGGAGTCTCAGAGTGTTGATTGTGCTGATGGTTTGAATGCAAGAACAGGTTGCAGGAAGTGATTGAAGCTGCAGAATGAGAATGTGCTGCAATGTAACGAAGGCAAGGAATTGACATGGCTGTGACAGTTTTGAGGCCTTGTTGCAGTTGAGAATGACGGCTGAGCTGCAAGTGGTGGTTGCAAGGCAACTGGCGCTGGTAGGGTGTGTTGTAGGAATGGAGATGGAACTGAGCAAGGGGATGATTGTGTACAGAATTTGTGTCGTCTGAGTTCTTGAAGGAAGTTACAACAACATGAAGGGTTGGTGTATGAATGCAAACAGTGATGGTGTTGTGAGTCTGGTGAGTTGCAGTGTCGTTGCACTGGTCTTGTTGTTGTTCTGGTGAAGCAGCTGGACTTGAAGCAATTGCAGGTGATGTTGTGATGTTGCTGCCATGGATTAGGTGGTACAAGAAGCTACATATAATGGTATAAAGATTGAGCAGTTATGGCTTGAGAAGGAACTGGTGGTACTGAAATTGCTATTGGTAGTAATCGATGGAGAAATCTGAGTTGGAGTTGATAGTTGATGATGTTTGCAGCTGCAAGTTGTAATGAGTTGAATTTGTTTTAGATGAATGCTAGGTTTACAGTGAGGTGGTTGGAGCAATTACAGGTGATTGAGATGGTGACGTTGGTGTTGTAAGACAACAAAGAAGACCTGAGCGGAAATGGGACCAAGAATGGAAGCTGTAGTATTAAATGAAACGCAGTGGCTGTGTGCAGAAGAAATGATTGGATGGATTGAGATGGAATTACAAGAGAAGATTGCAGGTGCAGGCACTGGTGGTGGTATGGACGCAAATTCATGTGTTTGGCTGAACTTGAGCAGATGTTGGTTGAGCACTGGTTATGGAGGATTGATTCTCTGCAGAAAGATTGAGATGGAGAAGGGTTGGTTCTCTGCTGCTATTGAATGAATGATCGAATAGGTACTTATAATTAATTGGAATTGTCTAGGGAAGGAGAATTGTGGATTGCTGTGAAATGAGTGTGCCAGATCCGGCTGAATTGGGTTGTTGTCATGAACCTGGATGTGATTCACACAAGAATGGGTTAGAGATAATAGTAACCTCAAGATCCTCACGGATCAAGCCTCCCGGTTCAGTGAACACGGTTTAATCGATTGAAACGATATGATTCTTTTCATTAATTTCTTAGCTGATCCTCTCTCTTACAGAGTACTGGGTTTATAAAGCTTCACTCAAAATACTCCCCTAGATCTAACGGCTAAACACCCTCCAGGTGGTCACATCTCGACCATCTATTACAACCACATTAACTAATAACTAATCCCTAATTAAGCTAATTAACTCTCTAATTACATTTACCAACAACCAACACAGAACATGATATGCGCCACCTCTTCTTCCACAGTAGGTACATGACAGTTATCAGTTCCGCTAAACTGCGTTTCATGCTTTATCATTTATGATACACTATTGATTTTGTCTTATGATTTGAATACTTGTTTGATCGATTCGCGAATCGGTTGAGTTTGTTTTCATCTCTATTGCTAGATTAGGATTTATTATACGCAAAAGTGATAAATTCCTAATTGCAAGTAGCATAATATAATTATAGCTTGTAGTGATGCATCCTTGTAATCATATGTGAACCATAACCTTTGTTAAAATTGAGTTAGTCCGTTTTCCACGTTTCATTGCATGGATTAGCCTTATTTCATGAATCTTAATGCTCTCCGGGAATTAAACTTGATTAGTTCTTTTACATGTTAGGTTGTTTTCGTGGTAGAATTCATATTCGCATCTTTTAATGTGTTTGTTGATGAAAGGAAATTAGCGAGATATTCTTGCGAACAAGGTATCAAAGGGTTTTCGATAAAGAGAGATTAAATATCAATTCTAGTTATTTAGACAAGAACATGTTTGTGAATGAAGATGAAATCCGTGACCAATACTTTCTCATCCTTGATTTGATTTGTTTACCTTTCTTGTTTTTCTTTTATATTAGTTTACTTTTTACAAATCAGAAAGTCCCCTCGTTGTTTTATTTAGGAAACCGAAACATATTGGCGACCCAAGACCTCTCTGTGGGAACGATCTTTTCTTACCCTTGCTATATTTTTATATTTTGAGTAGTGATAAAGTGAAAAAATTTGACGCATACGACAACGATCAAGTTCATACTTTCCCAACCTTAGAAATCTTTTATGGTTGGGAAATATTGATTTCTCAATTGTAGGCAATTCAGAAACTAATTTTAAAACCCTAATTTAATCAAATTTAACATATTCATACAATCAAAAGCACAAAAAAAGGGTTGGTTTTTCGGTTCTTACTTAATTATAGTCATTATTGGCTGAAAACCCACGATTAATCGTCATTGAAGAAGAAACAAAAGGAAAGGAGGCGATGGAGGAGAAGAAGAAAGGATGAAAGGGAAGAGGAGATTTGTATTTATTTTGTTTTTGGTTTAGTTTTTGATTTTTAATTAATTTTAAGTTAGGTATTAAAATGTACTTAGGTTAGTTACCAAAGGCTGTTTTTCGTATTTTTATTATAAATTAGGTCTCGTCAGATATAAATTTGGGATATTTGTATCCATAGGAGTCTTCAAAATTAAATCCTAGAAGCTCCCTAAATCCTTGAGCCTTGGCTTAAAAATTAAACCATAAAAATGTGAATAACACTCTTAAGGAATAATGATTTTGTGTTTTTTCTTTAGAAATTATTAGTGTATAGAAATTAATTTAGAAAAATCATCATCTTTTGCAGTAGATTAATAGGGAAAGGGAAAGAGGCAGAGAAAGAGAATAATTATATTGATAAGAGTTATATCGTTACATGGATATTATATCCTCTATATACAGGGAGAAGGGAAAACCAAAAGACTTCTGTTTTTGGACCGCACATCCATAGGCATGGGCCCTTCAACACCTTCCCTTGTGCGGTTCAAAAACAAAACTTTATGCATAGTGCTTCACATATAGTGCTTTGAATGTAGTTCTTCAAATGTCGTTCTCTCCTCGATGACTTGTGCCAAAATCAATTGCCTTACTAAAACTTTGACAAGGAAAAACCCAGTGGGATAAAACCTTGGTGCAACTCTTCACATGTAGTATTTCACATGTTTTCTCGTACTTTACATGTAGTTCATCACATGCAGTACGAACTTCAAAGATCGATGAGTCTGAGTTAATTGCCTCGTTGAAACTTCGTCAGGAAAATCCAGAGGGACAAAACCTGAACAAAAGAAAAAGAGTACAATATTAAGCAAACTTAGAACATAATTGGACTCGAATATGTTGCCTCATTAAAACCTTGCTGAGTAACAAAACACTGTGGGAAAAAGCAACCTCGGTGTAGGAAAATAGTTCAGCACACTATTAGATACTCCCCTTGATGTCAGAAAATTTTCATTAGTCTAATGCAGTCAAAAGGAGTTTATCAAACTTTACTTTGGTGACTTGAATGTTTATAAGACCCTGTTGTTGATTTTGGAAGTTACGTTGCTTAAAAAATTATCGCGTTTCATTTCTTTGATCCGGATATTTTCAGTAATATCAACTCGATCTTTATGTCTTCAACGTTCAAATACTTGATGCTTTTAGTGTTGTCTCGCTAAAAACTTTGTCGAGTAACAAAACCCTTTGGGAAAAACTATTCTCAATCGAAGAGAAAAATAGTACAACACATCTTCAGTTTCAAAGTAAAATATGTCGACATCATATCCTTGGATCCTCCCCCCTGATGTCAGAATCCCCCCTGATTACTTTCAGAGTTATTCCAGACAGTTCCTTTAGTCATGTACTTTTCGAACTGAATATCGGTATTGACTTCGAAAATAATCTACCATAGCTCCCCCTGATTACTTTCATTGGAGAAGAGATTATTGCTATTTCATAATCAACAACCTTTGGATTCCACTTCCGTTAGCATTCATTTTTATGTCTTTGCAAGGATAAAACAAATTTATGTCAATGGTTACTTTTAAGTACATGATTACATTCACTATACCATTCCAATGACGTTGTGTTGGCGCTGAGCTATATCTAGCTAACAAGTTCACTGAGGACGTAGCATTTGGTCGAGTACATTATGTTAAGTACAATAATGCCTCTGTTATACTTAGATAAAGAAAGTTCATCTCCGGACACAGCTTCGTCATCTTCCTTTAGACGAATTGGTCATTTATGTACATTTGAAACTCGAATAATCATGGGAGTGCTAGCAGGATGCATGTCCTTGTTAAATCTCCTGACAATGGACATATGCAAACTGGTGGATTAATATACCATAAGCTCGGTTTTCTAATTCATAACATTGATAATATCGAGATTTCCCAGGATTTTTATCTCAAATTCAGATTTTAAATAGCTTGTAAGATATCTTATTTCATTAAGAGTACTTATCATGTACATATCATCGTCATAGATAGCTATAATTCTGAATCAGGAACTTATTTAATACGCATGGCACAAAAACCGTATTTGTATATCCCTTCTCAATCAAATAATCACTTAGACGGGTATACCACATCCGCCTGATTTAAATCAATAAGTGAGTGTTCCAGTGTAACTGCAAACACACTCCGTGGTTTAGAGTCATTCGACTTGGGAAGCAAAAGGCCATCATGCACTTTTGCAAATATCTTTGAGTCTAAATCTCCAGAGATATAACCACATCTAATATGTTTCAAGTTCTTTTGAAACTACCAAGCAAACTAATTAACTGAACATTTGATGTTCAAAAGAGTAAGCGATACAGGGGTTTGTGAGAAACCTCGCGCCACAAGATGATTCTTTATACTTTATGACCTCATTCTTCTCACTACACTTTGTGACAAATAACCACATATGTCCCACAGGCTTTACACTTGGTTGATTAGCACTACCACACCAAATACCTTTATATTTGTCAAAAAACTAAGTTCTACCTGGATTGCATAGGCCAAATATGCTCTTTATTTGAAATTAATCAAAATAAAGCATGGTTCGATCTCAGTGTGCTATACTTTTGGAGAAACTATTTATGTATTATATCATCATTGTGGACGCATGATCCTTCCATTGACTCATGTGCATTCTCATAATATGTTAGGATTTCATTGTTCTCTAGAATCATTTAAAACCTCGGAGCGTCCTCCCGTTTGATTCATGGACATATTTAGAGACAATCTTATGAGATGATTTCAGATGATGATATAATTAGGTTGTGCCTAACTCACGTATTTCCTTTCTAGGTGAGCACTGATCGAACCTAGTGGTATCTTCATCTTCCTTTATGGAGCCAAACCTCAACCACACTTCTACCAAGTGTAGTTGTAACACCTTAGTTTTACGGTACGTATCCTTTACTAAGGATTTTTAACCTTACAGGCACGTTTGTAGTTGGTATATGTGATCTTGTCAGTTTACCGATATCAGTGTACATTCCGAAAATCGATAATCCTTTTTTCACTTCACATTTTTATTTGTGGAGTGTAGGAGTCTATATGATACAAAATGGGAACACACCACGGCATTCTATGTCGTTCCCTCGGAAAATACATTTTCATGTCTCCCCCTAACAACGGGAAGACTATCCCATTAGAGTGACTATCCGAAAATCAGCGGTTGAGAGATTGCTTGTCAAAAGGTTTAAAAATGCGGATAATTATTGGAGATTCTTGTCCAATATAGTCACTTAATCATTTTGATGACCCATCATAGTACAATGTGGATTCGTAAGGGCACATATATAGTGCAACAAAAAATGCGTAAGAACAAAAAATGTCAGGCTTATATCCAGTTACCAACTGGTACGTAAAGAATGGTTGACCAATTGTGGGTCTAAAACGAATAAGTGAAGATGGGTGTAATATTGCATATTCCCCAAGCAGGTAAAGGTAGGTTTTTATGCATAACCATGCCTTAGGCACCATTTGTAACATTTGATGATAGCCTTTGTGAGACCATGGGGTATAGGATGCTCTACATTGATCCTATTAAACGTGTAATAACCATCAAGTACTTTTGATGTGTACTCTCTAGCATTTACAAGGGGTGGTAACTCCTTACATGTATAATATGTGCTAGTGGTTTTCCAAACGCAAAATTAATTGGGAACTATATAAATGTTTGTTGATGGTGGTTTTTAGTTCAGGGCTAAATTTGTAAAACCCTACATTTAATGTGCAGTCACTCTGCAAGGAAACTGAGCCATGTAAAAGTGGTGAATGTTCAACCTCTTCACTGGCGCATTTATTGAGCAACTCAATATTTTCTCATGAAATTTATCCAAAATGGTGCATGTAGCAATAATCCCAGATATTCTGTAAATTTTGGCACCTTGCCTGTGTTACTCAGTTAATATAAGTTTCTTTGAATGCTTTCTGTGATATGTTCCTCGGCTGAACCCTTGATGTTGATATGGCATGACAATGTGTGTTCACTCGCAGCAGAGTAGCACGAATTTCCAAGTATCAAGGTTAAGGTCCTTGCATAAAGTATTTAATCGAAAATCATACTGCTCTCTGGCAACGAACTTAAAGAACTCCGTGTCAATACATAAAATTCAATCAATTTTGTGATAATTCACAAGATTCAGATATTACCCTGACTAATTTGCAAAAATTAGGGTTTTGCGCCCTGTGCAGTATATTAGACCTTGCATGTCGAAATTAAGCCTAGGTGAACTAGGTAATTAATCCGCCATGGATTAGTAGGTGCAAAATCCTACCTAAAATCAGAAAACAATGAATAAAAGGATTCGCGGAATAGGAGCAGCAACAAAGGAAGGTGTGGCCATGCCATAGGCCAGTCGGCACCACTTGCAAGCGGCCACACCCCATGTTGCTCAACCGGCCCCTATTTTATGTCGACCAATCAGGTTGCCTTAAACCCGACACACACACATGAGTTGTGGCTGGGTCCATACTTGCTAGCCTTATTTCCTATCGACCAATCATGTCGCTTTAAATCCGCTACACGCACACAAAAAGTGTGGCCACGCCCATGCTTGGCCGACCCCCTCTTTTTCGACCAATCAGGTCGCTTTAAACCTACCACAATATTAAAAGAGGCAAAGTTGCGCCAGATGGTCACGATGCCAAATTGACTTCCCAAAAGCCGCGCCAACATGCTAATTGGCATGCCAAACATGCCAAACGTGCCATTCCGCTCCGGCGTGATAGTGGCATGCCAAACATGCCATGCCGCGCCAATACACTAATTGGCATGCCAAACATGCCAAACGTGCCACTTTGTCGCAGTAGCATGCCGAACATGCCAAACGTGCCACTTTGCCGCAGTAGCATGCCAATCGTGTCAACATGCCATAAATAACGCGCCAACGTGCTAATCCACTTCTTGTTCGTGGACAAACGCTATCCAATTAGGGTATTCTAAACAACTCTGCCTTAGTGGCATTAGTCGAAACCCTAATATCCAGTCGTGACCCAATTACGCTACTTTGGCCCTACAACATGCCACGAGCCATGTGGGACCCGCCAAAACCTAAAAATGGCGCCATTCTATAATCACCCGTGGTCATCCTTGCACCTTGTGGTTATTCCCATCTTATGGACTGCCATAGTTCCTTTGATGTGTCCAAGGCACCGATTGCATAAAGCGTCACCATGCCGCGGCCATGTCGTACGCTAATTAGGGTTTCGATACGCCAAACCCTAACTTAGCTAAAGTTTCCACGCAAACTAAGTCAAGTAATTCTACCAAGGACTTAGGTTTGATATAGCAACAGGGTTGATGTTGCCAGAGCCATATTTGGGTATAACACCAATATGCCAAAATAGCTGCCATGGCTACGCCAGGCGCCACTATGCCACTGGCATGTGCCAATGATGCCACCGTGCTGTCGTCAGGCGCCAACAGAATGTGGCCATAATCAACGGCCATCCTTTCTCATGGGTTACAATCTCAGCCGTCCGAATTCGCCACATAATTGACAGGCCTGTGGAAAGTTTTGGGCGACCAACTAAGACAAGCCAAATAACATCACGTGATATTCTCTTGTGGCAAGTCTCCTGACTTTTACTTGCCACACATAGCAACCTGCTACATGTTTTCCATGAAAACACACGAGACATCAAACATGTCACAAACTGGGGGATCCTCATCAGTGTATTAGTCTGTCGGTTTACAACGTGCGGCGTGCAACACGCCCATTATAAGAAAGTGTCAGAAAGCAAGGCAGTTAGTGGCGGTAAGAAGTAGTGGGTGTAAACTGACCAGTTTCCTCCATGGTGGGAACGTGGTCTCTGGCATTTACACATAATCCCACTCCTCCATTACTCAATCACTACCACTTTCTACGAGATCAGGGTGCGTTCAATATGACTTGTATAAATAGGTTTTACCTATTTTCGAAAAGACAACAAGTTTTGGTTAGAACAACACAGTATCCAGAAAAACACCAAAGAACTGATAGCTTTTATTCCACAAGCCAGTTCCAAATTCTGACACAAGTCATAAAATAGCCACACCTTCAGAATTAACCATTCTGGTCTCAATACCTTCTCCGCTTCCCTCCCTAAGACCAACCCTTCTTCTTCACTTTGTGACCGAATCAAGACTGGAATGGTCATTTCTTGGTTTAGGCCAGGATTGTACAGATTGATCTCTCGAATCTAAAGTACTCCCGTGAAGTGCATTTGTTTTAGGTTTAGATTTGTTTCTCATCCACACACCCAAATTTACCAAAACCAGCAAAAACATTTTTTACCCACAACAATGTCACACGGTCATAAGTCACTTTAATGGTCGGCATTCTTTATGGATATTTTTCTAAATATTATCTTATTTTTTTTGTAATATGGATTGTTTACTGATGAGTCCTAAAAAGTGCATATTTCTATATATTTTTCTTGGCATTTAACTCATATTTTGTGCATTAATTCTACATTTTATCCCATATTCTGTATTTTCTTTGTTTTCAAGAATAAATATTTTTATTAACTAATTTTGCATTTTTAGGTAATAAATAAAGTTTGGATGAATAGCGGAGCGGAAAAGAGCAGAAAAGTGGTGAAAAGCCGGGAGGAATTACACAAGGAAACCGCGAAGAATGTTGTGCACAAGAACAGAAGGATGAAAATGGGCTCACAAAGGAAGAAATTGTTCTTAAAGAAGAAGTGGGCTCAAGATTGTTTAAGCCCAAACACATTTCCTAAACCCAAAACCATTTTCTAAGCCTAAAATCAATACCCAAACCCGTTTCCCATCTTAACCGTCAGATTGGATCCATTCCATCATCCAACGGTCGCTTCATCACAGTGCATCAAACTATGAAGCTCCTGTCTAACACTACAGCACCTAACTCCATCTGGAGCCATCAGTTTTGTTGTGTCTCACAATCCTACGGTCGCTGCAAGCATTGCCATCTCAGCCGATAGATTCGATCCAGATGTGTCGATCCAATGCTTTAACTCACTGGACATCGAATTCTGATACATCCGCTCAACGCCCTAGTACCTAACCCTATTCCTACCCAACCAAACACCCACCTCACTCTTTTCCATCGACTCCATCTTCTCTTTCTCCCCTCACCTCCTCTGCAACCTCCATGTCCGCCACCATCTCCTCCACCTGCTATCCCAACTGCTCCGCCATCACCACCATAATTACCACAGCGTCAAACAATGATAACCCATCATTGTTCCCCTCTCCCTAGTCCATCTATTCTACCTATTTCACACATATCCTTCTCCGAAACCCTAGGTGTGAAGTGGGTAAATTAGGTCGAGTTAGAGTCAAATTGGCGGTATGGGAAGCAAGAGAGGACCAATTACAAGCATGGATCGAAGTTTGATTGGATTCAGAGATTAGGTAAAATTTTAATTTCAATTTTTAAAACCCTAATTTTTCTGACATTGGGGATTTTTTGGGGGAATCGATTACATGTTTAATTGAAGTATGGGTTAGTATATTAGGGTTGTTATCAGAGTTAGGTAGGATTTTTTTTGATTTAATTTGTATTTTTACACCAACCCTAATTGGACTGATGTCCTGTTTTGGGGAAAGTTGGTTTGTGTATAAATAGGGATGATGGGTGTGTGTTGAAGGCATGCCTGGACTAGCCTGCTTCACCCAAGAGAGGACTGGAATAGCCAGTGCCTCAAGGGTTAGTTTTTATTTTAAATGTGTTGTGCATTTCAATTGTTTTTATCCTATCCATGCTTTGATCTTGTTGTGCTTGAATTGTCTAGGATTGAATCTTATAGGTTGTTAAATCCTAAGCAAGCTTCTCTGCGGGTAGTTGCAGTGTGAGAGCCCCAACTATCACAAGGTTTAGAATTCATCTTAGTGCCTTTAGCCTCCTTTCTAGACCAACCCTTAGATGAACAGCCGGCTTTGAACCGCAACTGTCATCTAGTTATTCAGAAAGCCTAGAAGCTGACTGATAACTAACAAGGGACAAGAACATAGCTGGAGGACCTGCCTTTGTTTCTTTATCACTTCCCTTGGCTCACAGCCTTGGTTTGTTTATCTTTGTTTCAATGTTTCTTATTCACTGCCACTGAATTTCACTTTCTTTGTTCTCTGTCACTGTTACCTCATTGCTTTAGTTACTGCCTTGTTAATTTAGATAACTAGCTTAAAAACTTCAACTATACACCCTAGTCTCTGTGGTTCGACCCTGCCTTGCACACTCACTACAACAGACCCTGTGCACTTGCAGGTATCATTTCTGTGACTCTTTTAGAGAGCCACCAAGTTTTTGGCGCCGCTGCCGGGGACTTGGCGTTGTGTGGTTGTTGTTCTTTTTATCTACTTTGCTGTTTTTTTTTTTTTGTAACTTAGCTGCTGTGTAGTGTAACTTAGTAACTTACTGCATTGCATACTGTCATGTCATACTTGCATATCATTGCATAATTTGCATAACTTAGGAGCATTTTCATCTTGCATTTGCATATTCATCCTGCATCATCTGTTTTCTTGCATCTTAGTAGCTCTGTAACCTGTGTGTAGTGCAAGCATCTCTGGCCATGTTTATCTTGTAGCAGTTGCATATCTTGCTCTCAAGTTATTGAAACTTCTGGAACTAAGAACTTGGTTGAGTGACAGGTACTGCTGCAACCTGTTGCTGCTTCTGGTGCTGCTACTATTGGTGTTGAGCCTCTGGTGCTCTTGCTGTTGTTGCTGCAGCTGTGCTGCTACTTTCTTCTTCTCCCCTGTTGTTGCTGAAGCTGTTGCCCCTCCTGCTGCTGCTGCTTGCACTGCCTCTGCTGCTGCTGTGCTCCTGTGCTTGCTGCTCACTCTTTGCTGTTGCATCTCTTTCCTGCAACTTTCTTGCTTGTGCACTAAGTGCATTGCTTTTGCTCTTCTCTGCACTGTTGCATTCTCCTACTTGTGTGTGCTGCTGCCTGCTGCGCTTGCTGCTGCTGTGCAATTGTTGCTTTGAACCAGGCTCTTGCACTGAATTGTAGCTGCTGGCTAGCCCTTGCTTGCTAGCTAGCTAGCTGAATCTGCCCTGGTGCTGCCTTAAAGCCCCTGCTGCTGGTGCAAAGCCCTGAACTGGTGAAGCTGCTGAGCCTTGATTGCTGGTGAAGCTGCTACCTGCTGTTGCAAAGCCCTTGCTTGCTTGCTTTGTCATATTTGGGCTTCACCATTTTGAACCTGAACTGGTGCCCCTGCTGTTGCTGAAGCTGTTGCCCCTCCTGGTGCTGCTGCTGCTTGCCTGCCTCTGCTGTTGCTGGTGAACTGAGGCTGTTACTTTCCCCTGTTGCTGCCTGTTGCTGTAACTGCTGCTGCCTTCTGCACCTGTTGCTGTGCTGCTAAGGCTGAAACTTGCTGAACCAAAGCTGCAGCTAGAACCCAAGCCAAACTGGTCTGTAATACAAGCCAAAGAAGAAAGACCAAAGCCCAACTGGGCTTCAACAAGAGCTTAGGATGATCAAAAGCCCAACTGGGCTTTTGCAACCAAACTGAACAGCTGGGCTGTGCTTCACAGGTAAGCCTAAACCCATTAAAAGAACCCAAACTGTGGGCTTCCATTTTTCTTGTGGGCTTGTAATATTAAACCCAACATTTGGGCTTATATTTTCTGTTGGTTTGTAATTAATTTCTTGTGGGCTTGTTTGTTTAATTTCTTGTGGGCTTGTGGTTTTAGATTGATTTGGGCCTGTTGTTTTAATTAAAAAAAAACTGAACTTTTGAAGTTGGGCCTCATATTTTAGTTAGTAGCTAGCCAAAGCCCAACTGAATTTCTGGGACTGTGGGCTTAACATCCATTTGAAAACTAAACATTTGCACTGTGGGCTTGACCCAAAAACAGAAAACGTTTTCAAAGCCCAGTTGGGCCTCGACCTTTGGCTATTTAAGAGCCCAAATTTCAAATTGTTACCTGGGCTTGTTTCTGAACTGTGGGCCTGAACCAAACTTCGAGTGGGCCAAAATTCCAAAAACCAACAGTGAGCTTTACTCACCAGCAGTGGGCCTGTTTTTTTCAAAAACGTAGCTGGGCTTCGCAAAACCCAACAGTGGGCTTGGTCTCCTTATCCCATTAAAAACCAAAATTTTCTTTTTCCCTAAAAAACCAAATTTTATTCCAGCAACCCATTAAAACCAAAAGGCCTTGCTCCCGATTTTAAAACCAAATTTTCTTTTCAAAACCCATTAAAAACCAAATGTCTCCCGACAAAACCAAATTTTTCCCAAAAAGTCCAATCCCATTAAAAACCAAATTTTCTTGTATATAATCCAGTAGATAAAAATTTTAAAAATCCTTTTGTTCTTTTTGTATATATTTTGCTAATCCAATATGATCTCGGCTGACATATGTTGGATTCTTGCCTTGAATAACGGAGTTCTAATCTTGCTTTCGCCGAAATCGGGTATTCTCTTTCCTTTTTCTCTACTCAACATGATCCTCTTCACATGTTGTATTATAATTTTGTTCATATTTTGAAACATTGAGGACAATGTTTAGTTTAAGTTTGGGGGTATAGAGTAGATACCACGATCACATGTTATAATTGAAAACAAGAACTCCTTCTTTTTGAAAAAAATTAAAAAATTGAAAAAAAAATAAAAAATCATAAAAATGGAGCTCATTTACCTTGAAATGTTGACTCTTGTGCAAATATGTAAATTTTAGGAGTCTTAGTCTAGATATTTAGGCACCCTGATTCTAGCACAATTCACATGTGATAAGAAACTTGCACGCGCACGATCTACCAATACATGTATAGCCTCGATCTTCAAGGTGTTTGATAGGAAGTTAGATTGCTAATCACTTTAGAATACTGAATGAGACTTGACTAGCTTGTTCTTTGGTTGGCTGGGATAGAAGTTGGAGGATACGTTAAGAAAAGCAACCATAGAATTTGACCGGATGCATTCGATAAGGGCCACCTCTTGCTAAGAGTCATGTAATTATGTTTTTCTTTTTGTTCATGTATCAAAAGTGTCACTATGTTGTAAAGATCAAAGTTATTTCTTCAAAAAAAAAAAAAAAAAAAAAAATCAGAAAAATTCAGAAAATCAAAAAATATCAGAAAAAAAATAAAAAAAAAAATCAAGTATTTATTTATTCCATGTTTTGTCATGTTAAAGACAATAGTTCTCTCTTGTTCCAAAAATAAAAGAGAGTAATCAATGTAAATAAGAGTCATGTAAAGAGTCATCTTTTTGTTGTAAATAGTCTTGTAATAAGCAAGGAGGGTGCAGCCATCGATGTATAACGCGGGTAAACTGAAATATCACCAACTCATTGGGTGAACATTCACAATTCTCGTAAAGCCGGACAGCTAGCTTGGCTTAGAATTCGGTTCTTAGCCTAAAAACTATCTCTTGGTGATTAGTAGTCATAACTTCAGGTCATTCTAGAAACATGTGTAGATACACTTTACACTCTTATCACGTGTATTTAGTTGTTATCAGTGCTAGGATTGTGCCTTTGATAGCTAGATTGACATCTCCATTTTGCTGTGAGCTTAAACTGTCTTGCACATGTCACATTTGATGGAATATGAGCTTATATTTTGTCCTAGAACTTTGTAGGTACGTTCTAAGCAAACCTTCACAGACTTCACTCGTACACTAGGGACACTTAGTGGTTTAAAAGGCTTAGTGCCATATGCTAAATGCATTCGAGACCAGCGACAGTGGTATGGTAGGATTTCCTTATTTTGTTTTTACTTGAGGACAAGTAAAATTCAGGTTTGGGGGTATTTGATGAGTCCTAAAAGTGCATATTTCTATATTTTTTCTTGGCATTTAACTCATCTTTGTGCATTAATTCTACATTTTATCCCATATTCTGTATTTTATTTGTTTTCAAGAATAAATATTTTTATTACTAATTTTTCATTTTTAGTAATAAATAAAGTTTGGATGAATAGCGGAGCGGAAAAGAGCAGAAAAGTGGTGAAAAGCCGGGAGGAATTACACAAGGAAACCGCGAAGAGTGTTGTGCACAAGACCAGAAGGATGAAAATGGGCTCACAAAGGAAGAATTGTTCTTAAGAAGAAGTGGGCTCAAGATTTTTTAAGCCCAAACACATTCCTAAACCCAAACCCATTTTCTAAGCCTAAAATCAATACCCAAACCCCGTTTCCCATCTTAACCGTCAGATTGGATCCATTCCATCATCCAACGGTCGCTTCATCATCACATGCATCAAACTCTGAAGCTCCTGTCTAACACTACAGCACCTAACTCCATCTGGAGCCATCAGTTTTGTTGTGTCTCACAATCCTACGGTCGCTGCAAGCATTGCCATCTCAGCCGATAGATTCGATCCAGATGTGTCGATCCAACGCTTTAACTCACTGGACACTATCGAATTCTGATACATCCGCTCAACACCCTAGTACCTAACCCTATTCCTACCCAACCAAACACCCCCCTCACCTTTTCCATTGACTCCATCTTCTTTTCTTCTCTTCTCTCCCCCTCTCTCCCTCTCGCAACCTCCATGTCCGCCACCATCTCCTCCACCTGCTATCCCAACTGCTCCGCCATCACCACCATAATTACCACAGTGTCAAACAATGATAACCCATCATTGTTCCCCTCTCCCTAGTCCATCTATTCTACTACTATTTCACACACATATCCTTCTCCGAAACCCTAGGTGTGAAGTGGGTAAATTAGGTCGAGTTAGAGTCAAATTGGCGGTATGGGAAGCAAGAGAGGACCAATTACAAGCATGGATCGAAGTTTGATTGGATTCAGAGATTAGGTAAAATTTTAATTTCAATTTTTAAAACCCTAATTTTTCTGACATTGGGGATTTTTTGGGGGAATCGATTACATGTTTAATTGAAGTATGGGTTAGTATATTAGGGTTGTTATCAGAGTTAGGTAGGATTTTTTTTGATTTAATTTGTATTTTCACCAAACCCTAATTGGACTGATGTGAGCCTGTTTTGGGGAAAGTTGGTTTGTGTATAAATAGGGATGATGGGTGTGTGTTAGAAGGCATGCCTGGACTAGCCAGTGCTTCACCCAAGAGGACTGGAATAGCCAGTGCCTCAAGGGTTAGTTTTTATTTTAAATGATGTTGTGCATTTCAATTGTTTTTATCCTATCCATGCTTTGATCTTGTTGTGCTTGAATTGTCTAGGATTGAATATCCTTATAGGTTGTTAAAACACTAAGCAAGCTTCTCTGCGGGTAGTTGCAGTGTGAGAGCCCCAACTATCACAAGGTTTATAATTCATCTTAGTGCCTTTAGCCTCCTTTCTAGACCAACCTTTAGATGAACAGCCGGCTTTGAACCGCAACTGTCATCTAGTTATTCAGAAAGCCTAGAAGCTGACTGATAACTAACAAGGGACAAGAACATAGATGGAGGACCTGCCTTTGTTTCTTTATCACTGCCCTTGGCTCACAGCCTTGGTTTGTTTATCTTTGTTTCAATGTTTCTTATTCACTGCCACTGAATTTCACTTTCTTTGTTCTCTGTCACTGTCACCTCATTGCTTTAGTTACTGCCTTGTTAATTTAGATAACTAGCTTAAAAACTTCAACTATACACCCTAGTATCTGTGGTTCGACCCTTCCTTGCACACTCACTACAACAGACCCTGTGCACTTGCAGGTATCATTTTTGTGACTCTTTTAGAGAGCCACCATTTACTATTTGCATCTTAGGATGGTCTCGATCCTGTTTTACTGAAGACTTTGTGAAATTAGTGATATCCTCTCTTATTTAAAAGTATAATGGAAATGGGGTTTGCGTATCTAGTTCTTTAGAGAACATTGATTGAGAGATATGACGTTATTTTGCATCCTGTCAATATTTCTCCCGTTTTCGTTCGCTCAAATAAAGTGATGTTTGTACGAGTTCTTTCAAAACAATCATCATGTCATAACCAAAGTTTCTTTATGGTTATTCCCAAAGCATGTATGAGTCAATTCCCAACATTTCATTGTCGGAGTCAATATGGGTTCAATAATCCAAATACTATAGTGATTACATTTCACCAGATTGACTCATTAGTTTCTCTAAAATATATTTCCTTTCAAATATATTAGACACTATAAAAGATGCAATCAATTACATTCTCATCATTGTGAGGTTCCACATGATATCCATTTGCATGGGTTATTTTGGAATTTAACAAGGTGTGATTATCTCTCGGTACATGTAGAGATTTTGTGACGTCTTTGTTCTATCTTGAAAACAAATTTTGAGCAGTGTTGCGTTCGATGATCAAATCCTCGTAGTTACATTATAAGGAAATAGTTCAACAATTAGTTTAAATTCTTTAAGCTGGTGGGAGGGAAACCACTATCTGTTCGACATTGATTCTTGAGATATTAAATAAGTGGTGTGTCCTTATTAGTAACAAAAGTGAGATTCAACTCAAGTACTTTAGAGTGAATATATGTTACGTTTCAGGGCAGATGATATATTTTTCATTCGGATATATCTCAAGTGCTTTAGAGAATTTATGTCTCGTGGGAATAATGTATTTTTCATTCCATAAGCACAAGCATTGGATCTGGTTCAAATAAATAGTCAATTGGCCAGTCAAAGTTCTTCTTGTCATTAAAATTGATGTCTAAAGTATGACCTTCTCATAGAAATTGGTTGATAATATGGTACCCGCATTGCATTGCTTGTATCAATACCAGTAAGAAGATTTATTCCCAACTCTTTGGTGAGAGCTAGAATTACATCTTAGCTTCATCTCATGTTCAGTTGATACATGTACTTTGGTGTCATTACTACCGGGAAAAAAATACATATTTGTCTCATGATATATATGTCCCTTTTCACATGATTTATATGAGTCGGTACGTCTAACCCTCATTACTTCAGGGTTCTTTCCATTTTCAACTTTTGCTACATTTAGCTTAATTTGAGAAATTTTTTTACCTCAATAGGCCAAGAGAATCTCATTACACATGTCAACCACTTACTTTAGGTTGAATATATTACTAAAGATAGTTCTCTCGTTGTCATACTTCAACATATACTAGTTCCTTAGTATCATGGATGAAGTAGAGAAATGAAAATTTTCTGACTTATATCATCTTTTGTGAGTTCTTCCACAAAAATTGGAATACATGTGATTTTATTTGGACGTATTTTTGAAATTACTGACAAATTAATAGTCGAGCAACGGGATTACATTCCACGGAACATTCAAATTATGGGAAGAAAATATCACGTACGCAATAATGGTGTTCAAGTACTTCTAAACCGCAAATAAATATATTTGAATCTAGTTGGTACAACTAATTGATCGAAAGACACCATCCAACTATAGCCGATATCATATTCAAGAGAACAAGTAACATTAGGACCAAAATTCTTAATGATCGCGATCGGCACTCATAATTTAAATTGACCGCTTATGGACTTATCTTAAGAACAAAAAAAAAACAGCACTAGACATGTTCTTAAAATAAATAAATAAATAAGCCCAACAAACATTCAATATGTACCTCAAGCCGAGTTTTAGTTGTCACTGTACAATGCATATACAAAACTAAGCTCATGTGCATATATACTTTGGTTCCCCTTAGGATCGGGACGGGACAGCTGGAGCCGGATCGGGAGGACTAGACAGGACAGACCTTGGATCGGGACTGGACAGGACAGCTGGAGCCGGAACGGGACAGGACATGACACCTGGAACCGGAACGAGACCGGACAGAGATTTCGCTTGCACAACTTTTCTTGTCCACGGAACGCGAACATACGGGTTTTCTTCCACAGATTTCCCACCGACCTAAATCTAGATCCAACCAAATCCCAAATTACGAACTATTAATCAAAATAATTTCTCATTTGTACAAACACATTACGACAAACCAAAATAATTCCTCATTGATACAAACACAGTACCACAATACTCCCTGATCAGTACGATTAATCAAAATAATCCTTGATTCCTCATCAAATCAACTTTACCCCCATATTTAATATACCCAGTGTATTAAAATCAAAAACGGGGAAAAAAAAAATTATATATAGGAAAAAATAGATTCAACTTAGCTGATTTAATTCGAGCGATTTCAACATCGAAAAATGGGTCATTTGTCCAAATACTTTTAAAACATGGTTCTAATGGACGAATAAAAATTAATATGGGTGAAATGGACACCAAAAAAATAGCAAGAATGAAACTGGATTCATCCTGGCTTAAACTTAAAAAAGAGCGAGGATAAAACTGGATGCATCCTGATGTAAATTAAAAATAAGAAAAAGTATTTGAAAATGGGTAGGATGAAACTGTTTACATCCTGGCTATTTTTACATTCTCGTCTATTTAAACAATATCAAATTTTACATGTCTTATTCACCCAGGAATTGTTGATTTTGGTCTTTTTAACCAATTTTGTGTTTCAACATTAGCTTAATGATAATTGCATGACTGCGTTGACCTAAATCATCCATTTAGAGAGCAAAAAAATCAACCTAATCTAGCTCTGTGGTATAGCTTCGTGCATGGTAACGTTTTGCAGTAGATTAATAGGGAAAGGAAAGAGGCCGAGAAAAGGAAGAATTCTATTTGTAAGAGTTATATCGTTACATGGATATTATATCCTTTATATACAAGGAGAAGGAAAAACCAACCGCACATCATAAACTTGGGCCCTTCACCATCATCCAAATTTAAAAGAGATTCTCTCTAATTTCTCTAGATATCGTTCGAGTCCAAATTTGTGGGATAAATTTTTGATGTGGGCGTTCTTTGATGGGGCATGAGGAACAAATCAGGAGTTGACATGTGTTTTTCATATTAATTGATTCCAACAAATTTTGTTTCCAAAAAAACAAGACAAGTTTATTTTTTGAGAAAATATTGGTTACCTTAATTGCTTAGATTTTATCTTTGATATTTTTTTTTGGAAGCAAAATTAGTGGAATCAATTAATATGAAAAACACATGTCAACTCCTGATTTGTCCCTCATGCCCCCATCAAAGAACGCCCACATCAAAAATTTATCCAAATTTGTGCACCCCCTCAAAACCGGGGTGCACGTTGCGGCTCCTCTAATTTGCCGACAAAACCTCCCAAAACCGCCTTTTTTATGTTTTTTTTTTTAAATATATTTTCGGGAAATCAAAATTAAATCTTTTCGATTTGCAAAACTCAATGAACATCTCCAGCTCCGTATCCATGTCTGATTAAAATCAAACTCCCCATTATAATATTTTTTTTCCATTTGCAAAAACAAGTTATAGTCTTTTAACCCTAGATGAAGTTCAGGGTCAATTAATTGGCCAGAGAGGATGCAAATTTGAGGCATCAATTCTTTTCTCCTTAATTATTCTAGATGGATCTTTACGTTACTACTAATCTTTTCATCACTACAACTAAAAACTCCATTAATAAAGCTCAAATTACCTGATGCACTAATATGTATTGGTTTCTCATAAACATATCTTCGATAAGGATGAATACGAATTACCAAATATTAAAATCAGATTTATCAGGTATCAAGTAACCAAGCACATCCAATTGATTTTGAATGTAGAAGAAATAGAGATAGGAGACAACGGAGAGAGCGAGAAGAAAGAGGGTTCATTAATGGAGGATGAGAAATTAATGGAAGGATATCTTCTGTTCCTGATTCTAGACATAGAGAAGACGAGTAAAAATATAATAAAAATAAAAAGAACAAAACTAGTCATAAAAACCCAAGGTGACCAAACTTGTGGTACAAAAACCTCACTCAAATGTTGGGATCCATTAAAACTCTATCGTAAACAAAATTGATAAAAAAAACCCAAATTTTTAAAAATTGATACAAAAACTCCAAATTTAAATGTTGGTTTCATCAAATTTTATTTTGGTTTCATCATAAAATTTGATGAAACCAACATTTAAAATTTGGGGTTTTTGTGTTAATTTTGTTTTGATGGGGTTTTTGTGTTACTTTTGTTTTGATGGATTTTTTGTGGAAGGATGGTGACACCTCTGGGGTTATAACTCGCGGACCGTAAAAAGAATTGTATAAAGGTGAAGTAGAGAGAGAAAGCGGTTTTGGGAGATTTTGTAGACAAATTAGATAAGCCGTAATGCGCACCCCGGTTTTAAGGGGTGCACAAATTTGGACTCATATTTGTTTTAATGTTTTGGGCAGATTGGTCGGTGAAATCTCCCTAGGCCGGTGTAAAGAATCATCCAAGAACCAGTCTCTTGTTACAGGGTCTACGGTCCATGGATGTGCGGTCCATCCAATTACCTCTTTATATGTTTATATTGTAACCTATGTAAATATACTGAAATCTCTTTAGTAGAATGGTTCTTCTTCTTGTCTCTCCATGTCTCATTCCTTCACCCCTGATTCTCCTCAATCACGTTATCATGCCCGATGCTAAACCGAAGAGCGATTAATTCTTTTTTTCCCGACATGGATGATCTGCATCATTGCCAAGCTAATGTGGAAATCGCTGGAATCAAATCAGATAAGTTGGATCTGTTTTCTTTTCCCTGTTTTTGATTTTGGCTAAATCCAATATATCTAGTTATGGACGATTTTCTTTTCTCATTTTTTTGGTCTTTAATTAAAAAAAAAAATGTTGAAAGAAGTTGCATTAGTAATTAGATCTGATTAGAGGGAGTTATCATCATACTTTTGTGTTCATAAGAGTTTGCCAATGTTGTGTAATAGTAAAGAGATTTTTTAATTAATCTAGATTTTGTTCTGTCGGTGGAAAAATATCGTGTTCGCATCCCACCCAACCTGTTGATGAAATTATCTTGTTCGTTCCTGTGTCTGTTCGTCTTTACGAGGAGAAAGAAAAGCCGCCTCGTCTATTCGTGAGAAGGAAGAAACCAGTCCGGTTCAGCTCAGTCTGGTTCAGCCCAGTCCGGTCCATCCAAGTTCGGTTCAAGCCAGTCCGGTTCAGCCCAGTCCGTTTTAGACATGCCCGGTTCTGTTCTGCTCCGTTCCATTCTAGCCGTGCGCGACAAAGATTGTTCCTGTTTTATTTTTATACCATTGTTTGAAGTATGTATCTAATATAGGTCTTTATATTGGATGTTTGTTGGGCTCATTTATTTGGTTTTTAGAACATGCCTAGTTCCGTTTTTTTTGTCTTAAGATAAGTCCATATCATATAAAAGGTCAATTTGAATTATGATTGCTTATCTCGATCATTAAGAATTTTGGTCTTAATGTTTATTTGTTCAAATTGAATATGATATTGGCTATAGTTCAATGATGTCTTTTGTTAAATTGGTTGTACCAACTCAATTCCAATGTATTTATTTGGGGCTTAGATGTACTTGAGAGCACCATTAGCATTCCAATTTTTGTGGAAGAATTCACAAAAGATGATATGAGTCATACAATTTTTATTTCTCTACTTCATCCATAATACTAATGAACCGGTATATGTTAAAGTATGACAACAAGAGAATTATCTTTAGTAATATATTCAACCTAAAGTAAGTGGTTGACATGTGTAGTGAGATTCTCTTGGCCTATTGAGATAAAGAAATTTCTCAAATTAAGCTAAATGTAGCAAAATTGAAAATGGAAAGAACCCCAAAGTAATGAGGTTTAGACGTACCGACTCATATAAAGCATGTGATAAGGGACATATATATCATGAGACAAAAATATTATTTTTTTCCCAGCAGTAATGACACCAAAGTATAAGTATCAATTGAAAATGGGATCATCTAAAATGTAATTCTAGCTCCCATCATAATAAAAGAGTTGGAAATGCACCTGGTCATAGGTGTTGGTATATACAATGTAATGTGTATGTGTATCATAATAACAACCAATTTTCACATCAACTTTAATGATAACAAGAACTTTGCCTGGCCAATTCCCTATCTTAACGAGCGCAACACTGCTCATTTATTTTTCAAGATAGAACAAAGACGTCGCAAAATCTCTAGATGTACCAAGAGATAATCACACCTTGTTAAATTTCCAAGTAACCCGTGCAAATTGATATCATATGGAACATCAAAATGATGAGAATGTAACTGATTGCATCTTTTATTTTCTCTAATATATTTGGAAGGAAATATATTTTAGAGAAACTAATGAGTCAATCTAGTGCAATGTAATTCACTATAATATTTGGATTATTGAATCCATAATGACTCCGACGATGAAATGTTGGAAACTGACTCATACAGGCTTTGGGCATAACCATAAATAAAAATTGGTTGTGACATGATGATTGTTTTGAAAGAACTCATACAAATATCACTTTATTTGAGTGAACGAAAATGGGAAAAAGATTGACAGAATGCAAAGTGACGACATATCTCTCAATAAGTGTTTTCTAAATTACTAGATGCACAACCCCTCTTCCCATTATGCTTTTAGGTAAGAAAGCATATTACTCATTTTTACAAAGTCTTCAGTAAATCAGGATCGAGACCATCCTAAGATGCAAATGGTAAAATTTCCATATTACAAAGAAAATAAGGTGAAATTTAGAAAAATATTCATGCAGAATGCGGACCATTAAAGTGACTGATGGATCCGGTGAATGTTTTGACATTTTGGACTAGTTATAGTTCCCAAGAAATTTGTGCTTGAAAACTCCTAGCACATATTACACAATGCAAAGTGCAAAGGCTAACCACCCTTGTTAATGCTAGAGAATTTACATCAAAACGACTTGATGAATATTGCATGTTTAATAGGATCAACATAGAGCATCTTATACCCAATGGTCTTGTAGAAGCTACCATCAAAGGTTACAGAGTGTCTAAGGAATGGGTTATGCGTACCAAACTACCTTTTATTGCTTTGGAGATATGTAATATTACGCGCATCTTTACTTGATTCGTTTTAGAACCCAAGATTAGTCAACCTTTTCTGCATACCAGTTGGTAATTGAATTTAAGCCTGACATTTGTGTTCTTACGCATTTTTGGTTGCACTATATATGTGCCATTACGAGTCCACATCGTACTATGATGGGTCACGAAAATGATTAAGTAATTTTGTTGGATATTTACTCTCAACAATTATCCGCATTTTAAAACTTTTGGCAGGAGATCTCTCACCGCTAGATTTGCGGGTTATCACTTTAATGAGACAGTCTTCCCGTCGTTAGGGGGAGATAAGAAAAAGTATTTTCTAAGGGAACGACAGGAATTGTCGTGGTGTGTTCCCACTATGTCTCATATTGATTCTTGTACTCCACAAATGTAAATGTGAAGTGATAAAGAATATTCGATTTTCAGAATGTACACTGATGTCGATAAAGTGACAAGATCACAGCTGCAAATATTCCTGCAAGGTTAGAAATCCTCGGTATGGGGTACACCATAGACTAAGGTGTTGCAACTACACTTGGTGGAAGTGTAGTTGAGGCCGTGGCTCCATAAAGGAATATGGATAAACCACTTGGTTCGATCAATCCTCACCTAGAAAGGAAGTAGGTGAGTAAGGCACAACTTATTTATATCATCAGAAATCATTTCATAAGATTGTCTCTGAATATGTCCATGAATCAAATTGGAAGACGCTCCGAAGTTTTAAATGATTCTAGAGAACAATGAAATCCCGACGGATTATGAGAATGCACATGAGTTAATGGAAGGATCATGCGTGCATAGTAATGATATAATCCATAAATAGTTGCTCCATAAGTAGAGCACAATGAGATCGAACCATGCTTTATTTTGATTAATTTCAAATAAATAGCATATTTGGCCTACACAATCTAGGTAGAACTTAGTTCCTTGGCAAATATACGGGTATTTAGTGTGGTAGTGCTAACCAACCAAGTGTAAAGCCTATTGGAAATATATAATTAATTTGTCATAAAGCATAATGAGAAGAAAGTAGTCTTAAAGTACAAAGACTCACCTTGTGGCGCGAGGTTTCTCACAAAGCCCTGGAATTGTTCTCTTGTAATGAACGTTATAGAGTTCTGCTACCTAGTTAGCTTGGTAATTTCAAGAGATAGAAGATATTTACAAAAGTACTTGATAGACTTTTGTTTCCCAAATCAAATGACTCTAAACCACTGAGTGCGTTTACAGTTAGATAAAACGCTCACTTATAGATTCAAGCAATCAGACAGATGTGGTATACCCGTCTAAGTGGCTATTTGATTTGGAGGGGATAAACAAGTAAGTTATTTTTCCTTGCGTATTCATAAGAAAGTTCCTGATTTGGAATTATATCTATTTATGTTGATGGTACAAACATGATGTGTACTCTTGATGTGATAAGAGACCTTAAAAGCTATTTAAAATCCGAATTTGAGATGAAAAATCTAGGAAAAGCTCAATCGAATACTGAGCTTGTGGTATATTATTCCACCAGTTTGCATATGTCTAAAGTTGTCGGGCAATTTAACAAAGACATGCATCCTGATAGCACTCCCATGATTAGTCGAGGTTCAAATGTAAGTAAATAACCATTTTGTCAAAAAGAAATATGACGAAGATGTGTTGGGAGATGAAATTCCCATATCTAAGTACAATAGACGCATTTTTGTATTTAGTATAATAATGTACTCGATTAAATTTTACATCCTCAGGGAACTTGTTAGCTAGATATAGCTCCGCGCCAACGCAACGTCATTGGAATGGTATATTGAATGTAATCATGTACTTAAAAGTAACCATTGACATAAATTTGTTTTATCCCTACAAAGACATTAAAAGGAATGTTAATGAAAGTGCAATACAAAAGTTGTTGATTATGAAGAAACAATAATCTCCTCTCCAGCGAAAGTAATCAGAGGGGAGATATGGTAGATTATTTTCTAGGTTATTACCGATATTCAGTTTTGAAAAGTACATGACTAAAGGAACTGTCTGGAACAACTCTGAAAGTAATCAGGGGGAGATGCCGACATCAGGGGGAGGGTCCAAGGATATGATGTCGACATAATTTACTTCGAAATTGAAGTTGTGTTGTACTCTTTTTCCCTTCGATCGAGAATAGTTTTTCCCAAAGGGTTTTGTTACTCGACAAGGTTTTTAGCGAGACAATACTAAAAACATAAAGTATGTTGAACGTTGAAGATATAAAGATAGCGTTGATATTACTGAAAATATCTGAATCAAAGAAATGAAACGCGATAGTCCGTTAAGCAACGTAACTTCCAGAATCAACAACATGGTCTTATAAACATTCATATCACCAAAGTAAAGTGTGATAAACTCCTTTTGACTGCATTAGACTAATGAAAATTGTCTGACATCAGGGAGAGCATCTAATGGTGTGTTGAAATATTTTCCTTCACTGAGGTTACGTTTTCCCACAGGGTTTTGTTGCTCGGCAAGGTTTTTAATGAGACAACAACAAACACCGGGAATGTAATTTCCAACCAAGGCTGTTGTCTTTCCTACGAGGATTTTCTTCCTTAAGAGTTGTGAAGAAACTAGTCAACTTCAACGGAGCAAAGTGATCATCTGCAACTGATCACCTTTACTTGGATCTGTCTAGTTGTACTCTTTTCCCCCCGTCAAGGTTTTATCCCATTGGGTTTTCCTTGTCAAGGTTTTAATGAGGCAACATATTGGATCACCTTTACTGCTTAATATTGTACTCTTTTTCTTTGGTCGGGTTTTGTCCCTCTGGGTTTTCCTGACGAAGTTTTAACGAGGCAATTAACTTAGAATCATCCGTCTTTGAAGATCGTATTGCATGTGATGAACTACATGTAAAGTACGAGACAACATGTGAAGAGTTGTACCAAGGTTTTAACCCACTGGGTTTTTACTTGTCAAAGTTTTAATGACGGGATTGATTTGGTCACAAGCCATCAAGGAGAGGACGTCATTTGAAGAATTACTTTCAAAGCACTATATGTGAAGCACTATGTATAAAATTTTGTTATTGAACCGCACAAGGGGGAGTGTTACAGAGCCTACGACCCATGGATGTGCGGTCCATCCAATTACCCCTTTATATGTTTATATTGTAACCTATGTAAATATACTGAAATCTCTCTAATAGAATGGTTCTTCTTCTTGTCTCTATATGTCTCCTTCCTTCACCCCTGATTCTCCTCGATCATCTCTCTAATTTTATTGCATTACTATTGGCCGTGGCTCCTATTCTCTACTAGAACCACAATCGCTGTCTTTGTACTAAAAAAAACACAAGCACACACTCCCCCACTAGCGTTACTGCATTATTGCGGTGGCTTTTGGCCAACCCAATCTCCATTTCCTACTGCAACTACAATTTCAAAACCTTAAAACACACAATTAGTGACTACTGCTTTAAGAAGCTACTCGTGTCGTAGGATATTTTTTCTGATGGAATGTTGTCTGAAAATGACTAATGACTACTAAATAAAGTGATGACGTGTTAAAGTTTGCAGCCACTATTTTAGACAGTACACCTAGTGGTCCAGCACTGTTAATGAGGCCAATTTTGCTAGGGGCCACCTCAGTCCTCCCAAAGACCACCAATTTTTTTTCTCTTCTGAAGTAAATTAAAGACCACCGATTTGTATGGTTGATAATGTAATGTCGTGGTGTGCATATAGCATTGACCAAACCTGAACCTGCCGATTAGTGCAGCGAGCCAGTGACCCCATTCTCAAGTTCCTCCTTCATTTCTTGTTTGTTTTCAAGCCTAGAAGTTGCTGTTTAAATCTTATAATTGGATGAAAGCAAGCAGCGGGGAAGAAAGAAAGGGACATTACGTGAGAGAGATGCTCGTATATTCTAATCAAATCAAAAAGTTTGTTATGTTATGTATAGTCGGTTACTGGCCCACCGTTAAAATGACCCTCCGGTCGAAGGAGCACGTCTTAGTTACGTCACTGTGTGTCTGGTGTTCCACTTGTTTATGACTACGGTTAAAAATCCAACTAGTTTAAGACTGAGTTTGGTAATGTTTTTATTTTTCCAAAAACATTTTCAAAATTTATATATGTCAATAATTTTGAAATTAGTGTTTGGTAAAAAAAAACTAAAGTGTTTTTTATCAAAAACACTTGCCGAATCCCTCAACTTTTAAAAGCTGTGGAGGAGAAGCTTTTAAAAGCTACAAAAGCATAAGTTGTGGTCCACCCAAATTTAATGCTTGATTTATCATTCTTATCCTTAGTTTATTTTATAAATGACAAAACTTTCCCTTAAATTTATATGCAATACATTTTTTATTTCTTGTGTTTTATTCTTTAAAGATTATTATTTTTTATTTTCAAATTATTTTATATACCAATTCCTTTAATTTGTCACTATTAAAATAAAAGTAAAAATAAAAATTAGTTTTTAATTAATTAAATACAAAATTAAAGTTTTGTGCGATTCTATTGATTGATGTAATCCAGAATTTAAATACAAAATTAATTAATTGATTTAACTTTGGTTTTTTGTTTGAAAATTATATATATGTATATATATTAAAAAGTGGTTAAGTAAACTAATTTTTTTTAACAATCATAATAACAGTGACCATTAGTAAATTTAATATTATTTATATTTATAATTTAATAATAAAAAAATGAATTATTTTTAAGCTAATAAAATTAAGTAAAACAATTTTCAGAGATAAGCCTGTTTTTGTCATTTGCTACAACAGCAATGGTTGAATTTGATATTTTACCAAACACAATTTGATAGTCTTTTTAATCAACTTTAACTTTAATTAATTTTTTACCAAACGTCTAACTGTTTTTTGCTCACGGCACAACACAACAACGCACACAAAAAAGTACTTTTACAAACTCCGCAACAATACCAAACTAAGCCTAAGTTTGGTTGGCATTTTTGCTTTCGTTTTCCTGGTAACCTGGGCTTGCAGATTGGAGATTTCTTCTTAGGCTCCAAATTCAAGATGTGGTTCAAGCACCGTGGCCGTCGGTTGCCAAAGTGTTGGCTGCCCTCAAAATATATATATTTGCCAACGAGTGATGGTTTAGATACATCAGACACACTCCTAAAACTTTTTAAATACAAGGCATGGATTTCAAACCTAGCATTTTTAGGAGCGACCCTTAAAAAATTAGGGGAGACTTTTTTATTCCCAACCCATATACACCGTTAAGGGATGTCCAAAAATGTGGAGAATACGTTAATACCCTTACATAATCGGAAGTTATTTTGTGTCCGATTATTATAAAGAAATCGGAAGCTTAGTAACGATATTATACTACCGATTAATATGTGCCAAACTCCTATCTGGCTTCTATAACAATCGGTAGGAAAAAGAACCTCACGAGACTACCGATTGTTAAAGTATAGAAATAAGAAATCTTTAGAATTTTTCAATGGTGAAATTTGAGGCTCCTATATAATCGGACGAAAAAAAAATGTATAAGCTAACGATTTAGGGCTTCCCATAATCGGGATGGTAAAAGTAACAATTCCTACCGATTATGGTAGATTTCAAATTTCCTGCAATGAAGGATTATAGAAAAAAACTCATTTTGGGGCAACCTATAATCGGGAGGTTTGGTAATCTATTTATCTTCCGATTATGACTACATCCAAAAGACGAACCAAATGGTTATGGTCGGCTCTGTACCAAATAGTAATCGAACCTTTACTATGGAATTTGGGAAAGGTTCGATTTGCGGCTACTCAACAATCGGTAGCTTATGAGGTGGTATTAACTCCCGATTAATAACCGTTTGACAGATAAAACCGATGTCAACCTAAATTCATTTCTTTTCAACTTCAACTCCTCTTCTCCTCTTCCCTTCCGATTTCAGAGAGGAAAACTCCCCCCTCGGTGAAATCCGCTTCAATACATCGTTATCATTAATTGTCGAATCGAATCATCGTCGATTATTTCCTATAAAGATGAAAGAAAAGGAACGTAAGAAAGCTCGAACCAAAAACGTAGTGCGCGGTGAGGATCCGAATATTGGATTGCATGCCCGTAATAAAGAGGTTTTAACTCACGAACCCGAAGAACACGAAGAAGATGAAGTCCCTGATGTAGGCGATACTGATAGCCAAACTCCCAGGCAACTTGAAATGGCGTCGTTAGGTAAGATTCTACCATTAATTTGGTTTATATTGCTTCAATTCGACGAATCCATGTTTTTTTTAGGGTTTTCGGTTATTACCCAGATTCGGTAGGTTAGTTATGGTTTTAAACTTCCGATTGTGGTCGAATTCTTCATTTCACAAGAACATTTGTCATATTCGGGTGGTAAATATTTAGGTTGCCTACCGATTGTAGAACGTTTTTCATTACTGAGGCCTAAATCGATCATAATCCGAAGTTAATTGTGTTTTGACTTCCGAATATACTAGGGAAGAACAAGTATTAGAGACGCAATAATCGGGTGATATTTTTTGTAATTTGCTTCCGATCGTTTAGGCTCAACCACTTGAGTAATTTCTGGACACAAAGTGATGCATATTCAGTATAAATTATTTTTGTGAGCCTTCCGATTGTGATGCATTCGGAAGGGTAGAATTTTTTTGACTTTCGATTATTGTGTGTAGATAAACATATTCGAACACCAAAAAAATTCCTTTGTTTCCAATTATCCGTATTCGGTAGTTTTGGTAAACTGATACTTACGATTGTGCGTAATCAGAGGAAAGTGGTTAACTCAACCAACCGAATATGTATATTCGGGAACGTTGGTTTTACATTAACTTCTAATTATATAGTTTACTAACTTGTTGTACTTTCTTTTGTTGTTTAGGGATAAGCGAGGTAAAAAAGTCGAAGATGCAATTGTCTCAGCTAGTGCAAGGAAGGAAAGGCGTCAGAACCTGACATCTTGTGCAAGGAGATCTAGGACTGCTAAAGCCGCTTTAAGTGCTCAAGATGGAACTCAACAAGCAAGTCAAGAAGATGTTCAACCAAGTGCCCCTCAATCATAACCGGTTCAAGAAGGTGTTCAACCAAGTGCCTCTCAATCACAACCAGTTCAAGAAGGTGTTCAACCAACTGTCTCTCAATCACAACCAGTTCAAGAAGGTATTCAACCAAGTGCTCCACAATCACAACCAGAAATTCAACTAGAAGCACCCGAAGATAGAGTACCAGAAGTAGGACAAGGTAGTGGTGCACAAGAAGAAGGAGAAACTGAAAAGAAAAATCCTCCTCGAAAGAAAGCGAAACACCTTGTCCCACAAACACTGAAGATGAAGGATATTCCAGAAGGTGTAATCCTTGGGCTGTCGGAGGATGGAGGACAATTGTTATTTGGATACAAAGATTCGGCCAAAGAAATATATGAAACCGAGGTAATAATCGTATCCATTTTATTTACCTATTATCTTTTTCTTCGTAATAGTTTTAAGGGTTTTAGTTTTAGGTAATTATACTTTTTTTTAACTTGTCATGTGTTTAATAGTATCATTCCGATGCGGTTCGTATACTCAAACCGACCGCCGCACCAACTAAAATGCTGGATTGGCCTTTGAAGGATGAATGTGAAAGGTTCAAGACAATTATTGCAAATTCTGGGTTGGCTGATGCTGCGGAGAACTCTATGTTGGAACATGACCGGGTGGCTATATCGGCGTTTGTGGAGAGACTTTATCCTGAGACCGACACCTTCCATATGCCGTTTGGGGAGATGACGATTACCCCAGATGCTGTTGTGCAGATTCTTAGACTCCCTGTCGATGGCAAAGGTATCAGGGCTGAGTTCACAAAGCAGTTGGAATGGCCCAAACTTTATGCTCTAACTAAAAAGTGTTTGGGTTGGGATGAAGAAACATCAACAACTGAGTTCAAAAGATGCATGGAGTATAGAACTAGATAGTTCAACATGGGTACTCTGATGGATATGTTCAAGGGCACCAAGGAAAAAGAAGAGAAAGGAACTTTAACCGATGAGAAAGTCAACCACGCGGCCACCGCATATCTCTTATGTGTATTGGGATGTGTCATTTTCCCCAATACCAGTGGCAATCGGGTCGACGCCAACCTTTTATAACTTCTGGATCCTCTCGATAAAGTGCATGAGTACTTTTGGGGCACGACATGCCATGCGTGGTTGATGGAAGAGTTGAGAAAGGCGTCGAGGCTTGGAATTAGCCAAGTGGCCGGGAATGTGAGTCTACTGCAGGTATTGTTTATTAACTCTACATGTGGTTATTTTTTAATTTTTCTACCATTGAAGAATCAATTTCCTAATACTTGCAAAAATGACAATATAGACATGGATGTACGACCACTTCCATATGTTGGGATTGGCCATTGAAAACCCGGTGTGGGCGAAAGGTGACTCTAGAGGAACAAAGTACGTCTTCGATGACAACCTTTCTAGGACAAAGGAACAACAACTGATTCGTTTGAGGGAGATTTTGGATGAAATGAAAGCCCAAGACGTATGCTTTGATCCATACGGAAGACCGAGCTGATGGACATATCGCGGTTCGATTCGATTTGGCTCTTTATTTTGGACCGTTGTGGCACCCCACAGAATATGTGATGTACAATGCCGCAAGGGTGATGCGACAACACGGGTTTGTACAATGTATACCAGATGAGAAAATTCATGGCAATTTCACTTTGAAACTGGAGGAGTGCAAGTCGGATAAAGATTCTATCACGGTGGTTTACAATGGTACACCATCCTGTAAATTCCATTGGAATAGAAGGACGCATTACTTGATCAACCAAGGAAGGGCATCCAACCAAGGTTTTGAAAATGCTCCCAACTATATGGATTGGTACCGGAATGTTTCTCATCTTCGTGTAATCCATGATCTTAAAGCAAAGCCAACTTCATACAAGAGTATCCTCAAAGATAAACCTCCGAGTTTTGATAGATTGGTACGTGTTGTTTTGTTAATTTAGTTTAATATTATGGGTCAAAATAGAGTAATAACCGTTTGATGGTATGCTATGTTTTAAAACAGATGAGCAGGTTCAAGCGTTTGTCCAAATGGTGCACCAATTGCATAAACGTCGGAGAGCCTGTGCCACTTGAGAAGATAAAAAAAGCACCAAGAGTTGATTGATAACATTGACAACGAATATTATGCATCTCAGTTTGGGGAAAAAGGCAAGCAACCTACAAAGAAGGTAACCAAAAGAACTCGGGCGTCATCGAGCACTCAAGTTGACGAAACCAATGATGATGTTGGTCCAAGTCGTAGAGGTAGTAAAGCTCGCAAAGTCAAAGCAAATAGGAAAAACTAAACTCTCGGTGTTTTGTTAACTTTATGGATAACTTTGTTTATGTCGGATTATGTCGGATTATAAGTTGGTACTTTATGTTTATGGTTTGTGAATGGTTCGTTTTATGAATTATGAATGGTTTTATTGTTATCTTTATACATTTAACGATGACTCGCAAGCGAATCAGATGCAGAGATATGAAACTTTTGAATTTTATACAAACAATCGGAAGGTTACTTTATATACAAAGCTCCCGATTCTGGGGATATTGCAATTTTATTGTCAGAATCGGGAGCTATTGATATTATGTACCTACCGAATCTGGGGATTTTGCAAAAAAACATCAGATTCAGAAGATTATGAATTTCGTTGCCTACCGATTATGCTTTGTGAACAAATAATTTTTGTTCTGTAACCAAACCACACCATATTCGGGAACTAATGTAACTTATTAAACTTCCGATTATTATCATCTGTAGTGTTAGTTTATATTATTCCTACGATTATTCTTTGTCAAGAAAATTTTGTTTTCTGTATCCAAACAACACCATAATCGGGAACTGACATGATTCCTTAGCCTCCGATCATGACACTCTAAAGTCCTTTGTGATCTGTAACCAAACAACACCATATTCTGTAACGAGGTGAACTTCTTAAACTTCCGATTATCGTATTCGGTAGGTTTATTTTATATGTTTCCTTCGATTATGACAATGTGAAGAAAACTTTGTTTTCTGTATCCAAACAACATAACATTCGGAAACTAAATTAACTCATAAAGTGTCCGATTGTAGTAAACGGATGCTTATTTAACAAAATAAACTACCGCTTATATATAATCGGTAGGGTGTTATATTAATAATATTCCGATTGTAGCCATTACATAAAGAAAGATCATAACTTCCATAACGTTATAATCACATTAAAACCACTCTTACAATCACTTAAAAGTATTAAAACAGATCATAACTTCCAGTGACCATAGAAATTCTCCCTCTTGATTTTGTAGCATCCTTCATGTTCAAATCGTTTCCCGTAGAGGTCTATATACCGGCGATCCGCGATATTTCTCTGAAATTACGAATGAGTAACAAGTTAGTACTAACTTATGTTAATGTGAGTCGGAGTTACAGAGATACTCATACGTCCACCAAGAAAAAGCGTCCCTAACAAATCGTTCCTCATCTTCAAGTTTTTCAATCTCCTTGTCGACCGCCTTCTTTCTCATCTTAACGTCATTGGATGATCTTCGAATTCGATTACCATCTAACGCCTAAAATACCATTAAAATACGGTTCCATATCTGCCCTTTGGATTCCCGTTTGTGGAGCTTGTGAACACGTTCATGAGTAGTTACCACAACGTACGCTCTATAAATAACACAATCTTTTTCTTCGACAAAAACAATATCCATGTTTTTTGTTTTCAAAGTTAGAACTGAAGAGAAGAAAGAGTTTGGTGCAATTGGGTTGATAGATATGAGTTTCTTTATATAGGTTTAGGGTCCAACGACTCTTTTTCTTTTTCCCAAAAACTCCAACGGCTATTTCTTAAATTTGGTTTAAATTGCAAACGACTAATTTGACGAAGGTTGAATCTGGGGAAACCAATAATCGGTAGGTATTAAAGTTAGAATATCTACAGATTATGGTGGCTTTCAAAATTTGAATCTGGGGCAACCTATAATCGGAGGTTTTGTAACCTATTGGTATTCCGATTATGACTACATCCAAGTTTTGGTGAATCTGGGTCCACTTATAATCGGTAGGTTATGAGTTTTATCAGCTACCGATTATGGCAGATTTCAAAATTTCGAAAAAAGGGATTTTAGCAAAAACTCATTTTGGGGCAACCTATAATCAGAAGTGTTGGTAATATATTTATCTTCCGATTAAGGCTACATCCAAAACACGAACCAAGCGGTTATGGTTGCTCCGTACCCTCATAACCTATGCAATTTGGCAAAGTTTGAATCTGGGGCCACTTATAATCGGTAGGTTATAAGTTTTATCATCTACCGATTATGGAAGATTTCAAAATTTCGAAAAAAGGTATTTTAGCAAAAACTCATTTTGGGGCAACCTATAATCGGAAGTGTTGGTAATATATTTATCTTCCGATTAAGGCTACATCCAAAACACGAACCAAGTGGTTATGGTTGCCTCCGTACCCTCATAACCTACACAATTTGGCAAAGGTTGAATCTGGGGCCACTTATAATCGGTAGGTTATGAGTTTTATCATCTACCGATTATGGCAGATTTCAAAATTTCGAAAAAAGGGATTTTAGCAAAACTCATTTTGGGGCAACCTATAATCGGAAGTGTTGGTAATATATTTATCTTCCGATTAAGACTACATTCAAAACACGAACCAAGTGGTTATGGTTGGCTTCGTACCCTCATAACCAATGCAATTTGGCAAAGGTTGAATCTGGGACCACTTATAATCGGTAGGTTATAAGTTTTATCATCTACCGATTATGACAGATTTCAAAATTTTGAAAAAGGGGATTTTAGCAAAAACTCATTTTGGGGCAACCTATAATCGGAAGTGTTGGTAATATATTTATCTTCCGATTAAGACTACATCCAAAACACGAACCAAGTGGTTATGGTTGGCTCTGTACCCTCATAACCTATGCAATTTGGCAAAGATTGAATCTGAGGCCACTTATAATCGGTAGGTTATAAGTTTTATCATCTACCGATTATGGCAGATTTCAAAATTTCGAAAAAAGGAATTTTAGCAAAAACTCATTTTGGGACAACCTATAATCGGGAGGTTATGTAACCAATTTGACTTCCGATTATGGCTACATCCAAAACACAAACCATATGGTTATGGTAGGATTATGTACCCTAAAAACCTATGGAATTTGGCCAAGTTTGAATTTGAGACTACTTATAATTGGTAATCATATAAGTTATTTATGTTACCGATTATAGAATGGCATAATAGCCGAAATATGCACACAATAATCGAAGACTAAGTAGTATATATGTTCTTACCGATTGTTGTGTTTGCTACCGATTATATAAGGGCATATCGGTCATTTCGAAAGATCGAAGATAAGGTGTAGCTTAATTTTACGCTTGAGTGACCTTTTTATCTTTTAGTGTCCCCCTAATTCTTTCGGGGTCACACTAAAAAATGCCAGGCTTTTAAATGTGGTGGTGAAAATCATACTCCTTCTGTAGATAAAACTACTGGCTGCAGTGTACACATTAACAGTACACAGATGATGACAGAATATAAGCAGACACACAGAATAAGATTGGACCACATAACATAATCCCTCTCTTTCCCTGTATCTCTATAGCTCTCTCCTCTCCTCCTCCATGATCTTCTCACCAAACTAAGGTGAAAATCTCATTTGGGAAATGAAGAAATTTTTCATGTGTTTCACCACTTGATTATTTAATAATTTACTAGTACTGCTTCTGTCAGTCTGCCAACATTTCTTCTTCTGATTTCATCCATTCATTCTACCCTCGCCATACAAAAAGTTAAAATCATCAATTACTGGGAAGAAAAAAAGAAAAAACCCAAACAAAGATCTCAAAACTCTTCTTCCACTTCTTCTCATTTGTAAAAAAGGAAGAAACCCCAGAATCAAGGATAAAATTCTCAACCCAATTCAGTATAAAAGTTTCAAACTTTATGTAGATTTCTCATTCAGAAGCTTCAAACTGAGGAAAAGATCCAAATTTTGTTATGGCATCAGGAAGTAGAGGAACTACTGGTAATGCAAACAACCAGCAAAATTCTTCAGGTGGAAGTAACATAAGAAACAATACTACTACTACAACTCAACAACCAACAGAATCTGTTAACAAAACAATTGCACAGTACACAATTGATGCAAGATTACATGCTGCTTTTGAACAATCAGGTGAATCTGGTAAGTCATTTGACTACTCACAATCTATTAGGAACACATCACAATCAATACCCAAACAACAAATTACAGCTTACTTATCTAAAATTCAAAGAGGTGGTCATATTCAACCATTTGGTTGTATGGTTGCTGCTGAAGAGAATACTTTTAGGGTCATTGCTTACAGTGAAAATGCATCAGAAATGCTTGATGTTATACCTCAATCAGTACCTAGTCTTGAAAAAAATGAATCTTTAGTGGTTGGTATTGATGTTAGAACTCTATTTACACCATCAAGTACAGCTTTGTTGGAAAAGGCATTTTCAGCTCGTGAAATTTCTCTGTTAAACCCTCTATGGATTCATTCAAAGAATTTAGGAAAACCATTTTATGCAATTTTGCATAGAATTGATGTGGGTATCGTAATTGATTTAGAACCTGCAAGATCAGAAGACCCTGCACTTTCCATTGCAGGGGCAGTTCAGTCTCAGAAACTTGCAGTACGGGCAATATCTCGGTTACAGGCTCTTCCTGGTGGGGATATTAAGATTTTATGTGATAGTGTAGTCGAACATGTTAGGGAGCTTACTGGGTATGATAGGGTTATGGTGTATAAGTTTCACGAGGATGAACATGGTGAGGTTGTAGCTGAAAGTAAGAGGCCAGATTTGGACCCGTATTTGGGGTTACACTATCCTTCAACGGATATACCTCAAGCGTCGAGGTTCTTGTTTAAGCAGAATAGAGTTAGGATGATTGTCGATTGCCGTGCTACAACTGTTCCGGTGGTTCAGGATGAAGAGCTAATGCAGCCTCTTTGTTTAGTTGGTTCAACTCTTAGGGCACCACATGGATGTCACGCACGATACATGGCTAATATGGGTTCAATTGCCTCATTAGCACTGGCAGTTATCATTAATGGAAATGACGAAGAAGGTACCGGACCTTCTGGTACTCGTAATTCAATGAGGCTATGGGGACTTGTGGTGTGCCATCACACATCTGCACGCTGTATCCCGTTTCCTCTTCGTTATGCCTGTGAGTTCCTAATGCAGGCTTTCGGGCTTCAACTGAACTTGGAATTACAATTAGCTTCCCAGATGCAGGAGAAACATGTTTTGCGAACCCAGACTCTGTTGTGTGATATGCTCCTCCGAGATTCCCCATCTGGGATTATTACTCAGAGCCCAAGTATCATGGATCTTGTGAAATGTGATGGGTCTGCTCTGTTCTACCAAGGGAAATATTTCGCGCTTGGTGTTACTCCTACTGAATCCCAGATTAAGGATATTGTGGAGTGGTTGTTGGCTTACCATGGGGACTCAACGGGATTGAGTACTGATAGTTTGGCTGATGCTGGATACTCGGGAGCAGCCACATTAGGTGACGCAGTTTGTGGGATGGCTGTTGCTTATATTACTTCAAGAGACTTCCTATTTTGGTTTAGATCCCATACGGCGAAAGAGATTAAGTGGGGAGGGGCGAAACATCATCCAGAAGACAAGGATGATGGTCAAAGAATGCACCCTCGTTCTTCTTTTAAGGCATTCTTGGAAGTAGTCAAGAGCCGGAGCTTGCCATGGGAAAACGCGGAGATGGATGCGATACACTCTTTGCAGCTTATACTGCGAGATTCATTTAAAGATGCTGATGGAAGTATTTCTAAGTCTGTGGTCAATACTGAAGTTGCAACTACCGATTTGCAAGGGACAAATGAGCTCATTTCAGTTGCAAAAGAGATGGTTAGGCTAATAGAGACTGCAACTGCTCCAATTTTCGCTGTAGATTCTGATGGTCGGATAAATGGGTGGAATGCAAAAATTGCAGAATTGATAGGTCTGCCTGTTGAGGAAGCTATGGGGAAGTTGTTACTTCAGGACCTTATTTATAAAGAATATGTTGAGGTTGTTGGCAAGGTTCTTTCCCGTGCATTGCAAGGTAAGTTTTTGAACATGTGCTCCATTTAATAACGCAAATCATTTTCGAAGTAGTGGCTGCATGAGTAAGTTTTGCCGTTTGGCTAGTTGATAATGCTTATATTGGCGCAATTCTTTACAAGATTAACCTGTGCTTGTGAACCAGTATTAATCGTTAGCCATCTTTGTTACACTTAAGAAAGGATGTCTTTTCCGCAAGTGGTTTTGCTGGACCACTGCTGTTCAGTATGTTATTTTATATTGACTTCCTAATTTGTAATCTTCACATTGTAATTCTTCAAACCTACGTTGGTGCCTGTTTTTCCTTTATTTATTAGCTACCTTTTTCTTCATTAGGAGAATCTTTCATGTGTCATCTTGTCATTTCAAGAGCATGAGTAGTCCCATCAATCAGTTCAGATCTATGCAGGTGAAGAAGATAAAAATGTAGAGCTTAAGCTGAAGACATTTGGTCCACAGAAAGTTAACAAATGCGTGTTTCTGGTAGTCAATGCCTGCTGTAGCAAAGACTATCTGAATAACATTGTTGGAGTTGGATTTGTGGGTCAGGATATTACTTCCCAGAAAGTGGTTATGGACAAGTTCATCCGTATTCAAGGTGACTATAAAGCTATTTTACATAATCCCAACCCTTTAATTCCACCCATATTTGCTTCGGATGAGAATACGTGTTGCTTGGAATGGAATAAGGCTATGGAAAAACTAACTGGTTGGGACAGAGAGGAAATGCTTGGAAAGATGTTGGTAGGAGATATATTTGGCGGTTGCTGTCGGCTCAAAGGCACCGATGCTCTTACAAAGTTCATGATTGTCCTACACAATGCAATTGGGGGCCAAGACACCGACAAATTTCCTTTTCAATTCTATGACCGGAACGGAAAATATGTGCAAGCTCTCTTGACAGCAAATAAAAGGGTTAATTTGGAAGGAGAGATGATTGGGGCCTTCTGCTTTCTGCAGATTGCGAGCCCTGAATTGCAGCAGGCCCTGGAAGTACAAAGGCAGCAAGAGAAGAAATGTTTTGCTAGGAAGAAAGAGTTGGCTTATATTTGCCAAGAGGTAAAGAATCCATTACGTGGGTTACAATTTACTAACTCTCTACTGGAGGCAACAGACTTAAACGAAGATCAGAAGCAGTTTATAGAGACTAGTGCCGCTTGTGAAAGGCAGATGATGAAGATCATAAGGGATGTTGATCTAGAGCGCATTGAGGATGGGTAAGCTCTCTCTCTCTCTCCCTCTCTCTCATTTTCCTTTTCTATTAAATCTTAGTCTTAAAGCCGTTGCACACATTCTTTTCCTAAGGTGTATGCCCATTTTGTTATCCTTTCTTCTCACTGATGACATACCGTAGTCATCCAGAAGTTTTAACGCCTAGAACTGCTTTCCTAATTTTCTCGTGAACTTTTCTTCTGCTAACAGGTCCTTAGAACTGGATGAGACTGAATTTTTACTTGGGAACCTTATAAATGCTGTTGTTAGCCAAGTTATGATTCTCCTAAGAGAGAGAGGCTTACAACTGAGACGTGATATTCCAGAGGAAATCAAAACACTGGCTGTTTTTGGTGATCAAGTTCGAATTCAGCAAGTCTTGGTTGATTTCTTGTTGAACGTTGTGCACTACGCGCCATCTCCAGATGGTTGGGTAGAGATTCAAGTCTGCCCAAGCCTGAAAATTATATCAGATGGCATAGAACTTTTGCACCTTGAATTCAGGTATTTCTCTATTCATGACTCCGAATAAAGCAAGTTTGATTCAACCTACTTAACTAGTGCTGGATGTAGTTAAGCAATATAATTGTATTACTTGCAAGATGTTTGTCCTTACCAGTGAATTTTTGTGGGAAACAGGATTGAATGTCCTGGTGAGGGCCTCCCCCCTGAACTAGTTCAAGACGTGTTCAACAGTAACCGCTGGTTGACTCAAGAAGGTTTAGCCTTGAACATGTCAAGGAAGATTCTAAAGTTAATGAACGGTGAAGTTCAATATGTCAGGGGATCTGAACGATGTTCTTTTCTCATTATTCTTGAACTTCCAATGCCAAGGAGGGCTTCGGAAAAGGCTGTACATTAAGTGTATTGCAGCTCTCCGTTTAACTGAACTTATTAACCATTAATCAAACCATAACCTCATTTGGAATTTGACAGCTGAATTGAATGGTTCGGAGCTAACTGAATCCCATTCGTGTCAAAGGAATCGATTGTTCCATCACTTTGGAAAAGGATTGCGAGCTCTCTCAAACTAGTAATTCCTTTTACTGTAATAGTTTATATTAAAGATTGATTAAAAGATCCAACAATATTGATTCTATAGAGGATGCAGTCAAGTTAAATACTGTATTTGAGTCTGTGGTAACTTACACATGGAGATGGTGACATCTTTTTTTTGTTTTTACCTCCATTTTCTGATTTTGTATGATGTATTTGTAAAGGCATTTTCATCTCTAGAGATATCTAGATTAGTAACTTCTGATTTACCTGATCGGCTAGTGATTTCATTTTGCTATATGAGATTGGTACTGTGGAGACAAAAGATGGTTGTGGCCAATGTAATTAATCAAAACCCGGAGAAAAATAGCAAAAAAGTATGACGGCTGTGGGATTTGAACCCACGCCCTTTCGGACCAGAGCCTAAATCTGGCGCCTTAGACCACTCGGCCAAACCGTCGTATGTTTTATATATTTAAAGTAATTATAATTAACATAATCTTTCTTGCCTGTCGTCATAGCCACTAAAAGAAAAAAAAACTCTCTCCGTGTCACTAAAACTGCGAGTCCAAGTAAGAGGCATGTTTATCCATGATTGTTCCAACTTGCAATCCTTGATTTCTACGGAAACTATTTTTGGAGGTAGGTTTTTGTTTCTTAGTTTTTGCTTAAATAAGTAATAGTGTATATTGATTAAATTATCTGTCCAACGGCCAACTTTATATACTTGTTATAATAAATGTTCTGACCAGTAAGCAAGAAAGGGAAGTTGGAGTTAAAAGGTGATGGCCTAATCAGTAGTGCACAAAACAGAGGTCAATTCTCTCTACTCAAGAATAACGGTTCAAAATTCACCACCTTACAACTTACAAAAAGAGAAATAATGCAGCCCATGATTTCATGACAATCCCATAAAATTGATTCTTATTGGTTGGATATCCATATCAATGGGACTCCCATGATACATGATGTGGCTTTTGCATAACCAAAGACTTGAAACTACCGAGGATGAAACGGTCATTTGCATACCACATAAACAAAAACTCCTTAATCTAAGCCAGTAGTAGTCTCTTTAACTCTTAGTTAAATACTAAAGTACACCAAGAACCAATTGAGTCATAGAAAAAAGTGAGAGAACCTTTCTTTTTCTGTTTTGTGTGAAAGTCAAGAATCAAGACAAGGAGTTATTAAAATCACTAAAGAGAAAGGATATTACTAGTTTACAACCTTTTGTTGGCTCCTCAGTATCTATGTGAATAATCCTCAACTCCTTCAATATCTCGTCAAGGATGTTTGGAAGTAGAAGCCAATATCAGACATTAAAAATAAAATGAATTCTGTTTTACAAGTAATGATTTATTTATTTTGTTTCTAAGCGCAAGGGGTAATAGTTTATTCCTTTCAAAACCATGATACGAAAGTGTTTTTGGAAGATAAACACATTTCCACGGAATATGAGATTCTTCTGTCACATAAATATGATTAACTAGTTTTGTCACATAAACATGATTCACTAGTCGAGAGATGAATTTTCACTTCACAAATTTCGCCTTAATTACTGACACAAATTTACAATGACGAAACCAGACGGCGGTTTGGGGTGCTCTGAGCGTACATCCAAACACCCCCACCTAAATTTTCAATCATGCTTCTTTCGCTATAAATTTGAATGAGTTGGGTAGTTTCTCCGTCAGGTGCATTTTAAGGGGTGTAAAGAACCACCCTCTCCTCAAGTACTATAAATATTTGGATTCATTGTAACACATCTGGTTGAGAAAGATGGATGATAGATAACAAGCAACAAAATAGAGGTGTGTGAGTGGAGGCAATAGATAGTGAGAGAAGGAAGAATAGAGAGAATCAAATCTCAAAGAAAACCTAACCAAAATACTAAATCCTCCTCAAAAAGCAAAGACAGAACAAAACCAAGTAAGAGCCACAAAAACCCCAAACACAAAAGAAAGAAAAAGTATGAGTTTAGACAAACACAAAGTTATAAACAATATTATAGAGAGGCTTACAAGAGAGAGAAAAGAGTTGATTAACATCCAAATCTCTCACTTTCAGCAATAATCACAAACACCTTGCACACACAACAAAGTTTATGTACAGCTAGAAAAGATAGAGATAGGTAGAAGAATAGGTAGATAGAGTTGATATAATCATACATAACCCATGAATTTCTTGTGTCTTTTTCTTATCAAATTTTTACATTTATAACAACAAAAATTTCATCTTTCGGCTTTCTTAAATTGTGTTTATAAATGGAAGAAAATACATCACCTCAACCACCAGCACCACCACCACCAACTGAAGAATTACTAAAGAAGATCCAAGAGCTTGAAGCGGGGCATGCTCGTCTTAAACAAGAGATGTCTAAACTAATACTTTCAAATGATACTTCTTCTTCTAGAAAGTCTGAACATGGGCATCATCATCATAACAGCAACAATCAAAGGGCTCATTCAGTTTCACCAAGAAGATCGAGATTATCATCTGCTGCTTCAATAACAAAAAAGGGGTTCGAAGTTTCGAGTAATTGGAAAAAGGGTTCTGCTTCTTTTAATCATCATTCATCTCCTCTGCAAAGAGAAAGTAAGAAAAGGGATGATGATGATGATAATGACTCATTCAGTCCTAAATCACAAGGGATGATTAAAAAATCAACTTTACCAAATTTTACTGATAAACAGTATCTTAATATTTTGCAGTCAATGGGTCAATCTGTTCACATTTTTGATCTTCATGGTCGGATTATCTACTGGTTAGTCTTCAATTTCCATTCAATTTGCATATTTTCCGTTCAATTTACTTCATTTTGATAGCTGCCAGCCAGTGTTTATAAATTTGAGTGTTTTGTCCCCTTTTGACTTTTGATGAATTTTATTTGAAGTTCATTGAATTGGTAGCATGACATAGTTGGTATACATTTGAGGTTCTATAATGGTTTTGTTTGTCCTATGCCAGTTTTTGTTTTGGGGTTCATAAACACAAACTGTTGTGGATAACTTGTATTCAATGAGTTCAAACAAACAAAATGTATAGGGCAAACTTAGTAGTGATATGCGTCTTTGTTGTTGTTTTCTGATTTCAGGAATCCAATGGCGGAAACCCTGTATGGATATTCTGTGTCGGAAGCTATAGGTCAGGATGCAACTGAGCTTCTTACAGATGTCAATGAATATGATGTGGCAAATGATATTATTCAGAGGATATCCATGGGTGAGAGTTGGAAAGGACAGTTACATGCTAAGAATAAATATGGAGAGAGGTTTCTCTCGATTTCAACCAATACTCCATTTTATGATGACGATGGCAGTGTTGTAGGGATAATCTGTGTATCAAGTGATTCAAGAGCCTATCAAGACTTTCTTATGTCTGGGACGAAATCATTGGAAGCAAATTCCAGCTACAGCAGGCCTAGCAGAAGTCCTTTAAATAAATCCGGTCTTGTTCCTCAGCAGCCTTTGCAAGTCGCAATTGCCTCCAAATTTTCAACTCTGGTGAGTTCTTCATTTCTCTAAGATTCAAATACCTTTTGGGGACAAAAGTCATTATGGGTTACACTATTTCTTTCTGCTCTAACATAAAAATAATTGCTTACCAAATGAAACAGGCATCTAAGATGTCAAACAAAGTCCGGACCAAATTACGCTCTGGTGACAACAATGTCGAACGGGAAGGTGGTAGTGGAGACAGCCAATATTCTGATCATTACTCTGACCATAGAGAGGATGGAAACTCAAGTGGAGCTAGCACTCCCAGAGGAGATGTACCACCAACTGAATTTGGTATGTATCCTCATGTTGTAACTATGGAGAAGTCACAGAGAAAGCCCTCTGCAGATTCTGGTGACGAGGGAGAAGGGAAGTCTGGAATTCACAGGGCAATAACTTCAAAAGCGGAAGCTTGGATGGGTAAGAAGGGGATATCATGGCCTTGGAAAGGTAACGAAAGAGATGGAGTGGATCTGAGGACCACACGTTTTGTCTGGCCCTGGTTGAATCATGATCAAGAAAATGACACGGGACATAAAAGGAGTTCAGATTATGGGGTTAAACCAGAACAGCAGGCTGGGGATGGCCACAGATCAGCTGCAAATGAGGCTTCGGGTTCTTGGTCCTCATTTAACATTAACAGCACAAGTAGTGTAAGTAGTAGTGGAAGCACAAGTAGTACTGCTATCCAGAAGGTCGATATGGAAATAGATTGCTTAGATTATGAAATATTGTGGGAAGACTTGTTGATCGGAGAGCAGATTGGCCAAGGTAATAATGTCTTCCATTTCTGTGATTATTATTCTCTACAAAGATATTTGTTATTTTTGTGGCATATGGAATTTGAGGCTTTCTTTCTGACTTGCAGGTTCTTGTGGCACAGTATATCATGGTCTGTGGTATGGTTCGGTATGTTCTTTTCCTGATAACTTCGTCTTTAAGGGAAATCAACATCTAAAACACAAGTGAATTTAAGCTAATGTCCTCAGGGAAACAATACAAACTAAAAAACAAACAAAATCCCCCTTCATGGAAAGTCTGTAATGATGTATTATTGCACTCTAGAGCCTGTCATATTCTTTAGTTTGGGCTGCTTAGTAAATAAGAAAATGAAGGGTCATGGTATTGCATGATAATCAATAATAGTTGTTTCTTAACAGGATGTTGCAGTCAAGGTCTTCTCGAAGCAAGAGTACTCTGATGATGTGATACTCTCTTTCAGACAAGAGGTGAATTTTTGTATGGCAATCTAGTTAATGTTGTCCAATCAAGTTTATCACATTTTTCTTGACTTGTTCTTTCTTTCTTTCTTTCTTTCTTTCTTTCATATGTGGTGATATTGTACCATAATCTGCTCTGGCTTTACTAAATGGAGTTATATCTAAATAAGTTCTATATGACACAGGTCTCACTTATGAAGAGGCTGCGGCATCCAAATATAGTACTCTTTATGGGGGCTGTAACTTCACCTCAGTGCCTTTGCATTGTTACGGAATTCCTCCCACGGTTTATTTCTGCTTCAGAAAACTTATAAAGATCAATATTCATTGATTTAGCATCTTGCACCTCTGTATTTTGACTAATCCATCCAGCTTGATATTCTTCCTGCGTACTGATTTGGGTTTGGATCCTTTCAATCAGTGGAAGTTTGTTTCGATTGCTTCAGCGAGGCACAGCTAAACTAGATTGGAGGCGACGTATTAATATGGCTCTGGACATCGTGAGTACATTATGCATGGGTTGTCTTGCATGTTTCACATCCCTCTTCTCGTGTTTTTGAAAGCTTACATTCCTTGGTGGTGCCTAGTCCTAGTGTTCATTTATGTGCTTCATGCTTCTACAGGCTCGTGGTATGAATTATCTTCATCATTGCAATCCGCCTATCATCCATCGTGACCTGAAGTCCTCAAACTTGCTAGTTGACAAGAACTGGACAGTGAAGGTCTGCCAATGTTCTTTTTAAAAGTTGCAGCTAGTGTTTTCTTTGCTCATTACCAAACACGATAACATGTTGCTTATATTTTTCTCTCTCTAAATTAGGTCGGTGATTTTGGTCTGTCACGCCTTAAACGTGAAACATACCTGACAACAAGGACAGGAAAAGGAACGGTACATAAAGTTTCCTTGCGTTTATGTTGACTTTTATAGCATTCGCCACTTAATTTTGACAACCAAATGCACTAAATTGTATTACTGTTTTGTAGCCGCAATGGATGGCTCCAGAGGTCCTTCGCAATGAGCCATCAGACGAGAAGTATGTTAAATTGTCCTTTGAGTTTACTGTGAACTTGTTTGTTATTTTATTTATTATTTCCCACTGCTGGATAAAACCTTAACAATATGATAAATACTAATCTCACAAAAATTGGGAAACTGTTAGGTCCGATGTATACAGCTACGGAATTATACTATGGGAACTCGTCACAGAAAAGATTCCCTGGGAAAATTTGAACTCAATGCAGGTATCTTATCTTCGTTGAATGCACTGCATCAGTTTACTTACCTGGTAATACATATTATGTGGATCAACTACCTCTCGACGGCTGCAGCTCACTCTTGTTGAGTTGATTGTAGCCATCAACCCCCGAGCAGAGAATGATTAAATCACTTGACTTGGGTGATTGGGATGCGGATGGTAGGTTGTTAACAGTTAGAATTAAACACTTTTGGTGCATTCTCAGGTGATTGGAGCTGTGGGCTTTATGAACCAACAGCTGGATATTCCGAATGATTTAGACCCACAATGGTTGTCTATAATGGAAAGCTGCTGGCACAGGTTATATTTTGATCATCAACTTCATATTCTGTCCTTAAGACAAACTAAGTGTTTCTTTCATTTTATCATCAATCTCACCACTAACTTCACTTTTTCTGTTTGATCCAAAAATCTGATAAAACAGTGAACCACAGCATCGTCCTACGTTTCAGGAACTTTTGGAAAAGTTTAAAGATATGCAGAGACAATACACCATTAGATTCCAGGCAAACCGAGCTGCTAATGGAGATGCAACACCTAGGGTATCAGAGACTTGACCGCACCAAGTATATTCATGTAAAGGTACGGAGGTCATTGACCTTTTGCTATGATCTCACTGAATTCTTCGGACAAAGAAACCTCGGTCTCAAAGCTGTGATCACCACGGTGCATGCTTTCAGTAAGGCCGGTATGGAAGCGTCGGGCCTCGTATTGGAACTGAATATGTGCACAATTGTCACCAATTCTGTCGATTTTTGACTCTCGGAATGTGATCTCATAGCTAAAAGTTGCTCAAGTGCTTACTGCTGGATACTGCGCATGAGAATCCGTAAATGTTGTTCTGCATCCAAGCTGCTTTAAATGTGACGACGATGAAGAATTACGAATGTGGTTTTGCCTGACTTCTGAAAACATGTCATAGTTGTCTGACAGCTAATTACTTGATTGATTCATACCAACTTCGCCATTTCTCTAACCATTTTTACACTGTATTGGATATTGTCCATATATTTCCACTTTTAGATATCTGTATTATTTGTTAGCAATGATTCGACCTTCGATAAAAGTGAAATCAAGGTCAGGCTTGACATCTTAAAAGTTAGGAGATGTTAATTTCAATGTTAAATTTGTACATTTTCAAAGAATATTAATTGCTTCAGATCAGGGAAAGAACTGTTTGTGTGTTCTGGAAGTTGGGATCGTTGTTGTCAAGAATGAAAGATTAACTGTGGTTGGACCTGTATCATTTTAGTGATACGAGATGAGCTCTCCTCTAGGATCTCTAACGAATGGCAGCAGCAACAACATCACCATTCTCGCTTTCTCCTCTACGATCTCTAAACTAAGCCAGGGAGAGACTTACCACATATCCAAGAAGACTTTATCTTGACCTAGTAAAACCATAGGATCATGTTTGCTAAGATAATAATCGTTAAAAACGGCTTGCTTATGTGGCACCCAGTCGACCTAGTATGAGAAAACAGTTGTGTTAGTTATGATCGTGCAGTTCATCTGGTGCGAATAAGTAGGAGGCGTCAACTGTCTTGCACCCTATAAAGACATCATTTCCGTTGATAAAAACGAGCTAGTGTGTTTTCTGCATTCTTTCTCACCCTATAAAGATGGCTAATAATAATTACATTGAAGAGAATAAGATTGTAATAGTTGGAGGGGGGATTTGTGGACTTGCAACTGCTCTTGCACTTGACAAGTATGTATACGCATCTTCTAATAGTTACCTGCATCTTATTCTTATCACAGTACTCACTTACGATCATAAATTTTGCAGGAAGGGACTCGAGAGTGTAGTGTTAGAGAGATCTGATACCGTCAGAACCACTGGAGCAACCATTCTTATTCTTTCCAATGGTTGGCGCGCACTAGATCAACTTGGCGTCAGTACTCAGCTTAGACAGATAGCAAATCTCATCACAGCGTATACTAGCTTATTCATTCCCTCAATCAAATTTCGTGTATTGCTTAGATTCGCTGTATACATATATGCACTGCTTTGCATCTGTATTAGACTGTGTATATTGTTTACTGCAAATTTTCATTTGTCAGGTACCGCGATGTTTCACTCGATAATGGCAAACAAGAAGAGATACCAATAATGTAAGTTTGTGAGATGTGGTTCTCTTAACTAAAAGTTAACTGCAACATTCCACTGGCACTATGAAATGGTTAGAACAAAATGCTACATGTGAATATGAAAGAAATTGAGTTGTTTTGGTATTGCAGGAAAGAAGAACTTCGATGCTTGAAAAGGCTTGACCTTGTACAAACCTTAGCTGATAATTTACCGCGTAATACAATTCGTTTTGGATGTCATGCAGTGGCTGTTAAGCTTGATTCTTCAACTTCTCAACCTATTGTACAACTGCATGATGGAACTAGCATCAAGTGTAAGGTAAGTCATTTTAACATTATGTTTGGATTCTGAAGCACTTGTAGAAAGTTCTCCCACGTTAAAAGAAGCACTCTTCTAAGAAGTTAGAAGCCAACCAACTCCTAAGTCAATGAGTTACAAGTTGCATGGCAATTCAAATGGAAATTTAATTTCAGTCTTAGAGGCACATTGTAACTTCATTTCAGTGCAGGTTGTAATTGGATGTGATGGAGTAAATTCAGTCGTCTCTGACTTCATTGGATTAAAAGCTACAAAGAGTTTCTCTACATGTGGAGTAAGAGGGTTCACAAACTATCCATCTGGTCATGGGTTCAGCAATGAATTTCTTCGAATTCGAAAAAAGAATCTTATCTTTTGTAGAACACCAGTCAATGAGAATCGCATGTATTGGTTTGTAGGCCTTCCATGGACATCTTGCGGTAAGTTCAAACCAAATTTTCATTGTCTTTCAAAGAGGACTATTCATATTCTCAAAATGTTGCATTTCTTTATGTACCGATAAAAACAGATTTAAAAGACTCGAGCGAACCGAATATCATCAAACAAGCAACCATTAAATCGATCATGGATTTCCCACCAGATGTAATAGAAATCGTAAAGGAAAGTGATCTTGATTCATTGAGTCTTACAAACATAAGATACCGCGCACCTTGGGATATATCACTAGGAAATTTTCGAAAAGGAACAGTAATTGTAGCAGGTGATGCTATGCATGTTATGGGTCCTTTCTTAGGCCAAGGTGGTTCAGCTGCTTTAGAAGATGCTATTGTATTAGCGAGAAATTTGGCAAAAGAAATGTGCAGCAGGGGGTCGGAAAGAACTGGAAAACAGATTATGCAGGTGAAGATTGGAGCAGCAATGGATCGTTTCGTGAAAGAACGTAGAATGAGGCTAGTTAAGCTGTCTTCACAGGCCTATCTCATTGGAATGCTGTTAGAACCGTCATCTGGCAGATTCACAAAGTTAATGATAATTATTGCCCTAGTTGTTTTCTTCAGAAATTCAAATGGCCATGCTAAGTACAACTGTGGTCATCTCTGATCTCACAAATGTGTACAGGAGACGGAGGGAGATGGTAACTGGCAGGTTTTATTCTTGAAGATCGTAGCAATCAGAAGGTTCACTACAGAAATTTGGTGTTGGCCTTTCGTTTTTGCTTTGGTTTTTGTTTTTCCTTGTTTCAGGAAAAGAGGAAACCAATTTCACATGTCTTACTCAAGTTTCTTGCTAATATGATGTACATAGAAGTAGCTAGAAGTGTAATGTGCCTGTATATCTATGCCTCGATGATATATAGCAACATGCTAAAATTGTGGCACGGCACACTGTTCTATAAGGTTGTTGACAACATGCTGATTTGGGTTGTTGTTCTGTGTCAAGCTAATCTATATAGCCAGGATGTTGTTTTGGGCAATAGAGACAGTGCTTTGCATAACAAGCAAACCTATGTGCGCAAGAGACGGATAGAGAGGAGTCATTTGGTTCTTCATGTTCCCTAGACAGAGATGATTAATTGCATGCACGTTGCTGATAAGTTAAAAAATTATCGTACAGCATCTGTTTATATGTTTGTTGGTTGTTGTATGCATATGCTACACTTAGTATAATGAGAACCTAAGCCTGTCGAGATTCCAACTGTAGCAAAAGGTAGTTAACACTTAACAGCAATAAACAACCAAGTGTGTGGATCATTACAGATCTTTCTTTCTAGTGATCCATTCATGCACGTTGATGCATTGCACATCTGTTTATTCTTCAACGACTTGAGAGGGTAGGGGACACACTATTTGTCATTAATGGTTGGAACAATGCAGAGACAGCGGCAAATATAGAGGAAGTTCCACCACATGAATGTCCCACTCTTGTACCTTGTTGCCCATGTATAAAAGGAGCTCCAGATGAACCAACTTTCATCAAAACTTAATCTTGCATTTACTTGTAAATATCTTATACCTTCTTCTAAATAATTTGAAAATGTCTTCCTCAAACAAAATTGCTTACCATGCTCGCTCCATCAGTTTGCCCACCAGATCTAACCCCCTCGCTGCTGCAGTTGAGGAAAAATTGTGCAAATTGAAATCTTCAGATCTCACCTCATCCATCTCCAACAACTTGGTTGCTCTTAAAGATTTGTATGAATGTGTTGAGGATTTTCTTTCTACCGAAGATGGAAAATGCTTAGACGCAGTCTTGGACAGATCTGTCATGTTATTGGATGTTTGTGGAACTATTAAGGACGTTTTGTCTCAAATGAAGCAATCTGCCCAAGATCTTCAATCATCTATCCGAAGGCGATCAAATGAATTTGACGCATATATGAGCTCTAGAAAGAAAGCCTGCAAAGTCATCCAAAAATGCCTTTCAGAGCTTAAGAAAAACACCAACAAGAACAATGATGTTGCCACCGATGTCAGCCTCCTAACTGAAGTTGAAGCAACTACTCTTGCAGTTTTTGAATCTGTGTTGTCTTTCCTATCTGCACCAAAGCAAAGCAATTGGTCACTAGTCTCAAAGTTGACCACTAAACACGCAACACAACAAGCTGTTAACGAAGTGACCAAGATTGATGTCGCATTGAGATCCAAAGTCGTTGAAGCAAAAGAAGTGCAAAAGCCATTGGCTGCCCTTGAGATGAACCTTCAAGAACTTGAAGATGGATTTGAATCCGTCTTTCGGTGTTTGATCAAGAACCGAGTTTCACTTCTTAACATGCTGAACCAATAGATGATCTCATTGATATATTCACCTCCCATTGGTATTTTCCGCCTTTTATCAGGAATGCCTCGTGGAATTTTTACTGTATATAAAAGAAAAACAAAGTAATACAAGAATCACTTTAATCGAAACAATTGTCTCAAACTTACATAATTTTCTTATCTTTTGTGGTGTTTGTGCATATTTTTACATTGGTAATTATGTGTATCATTATAAAGGCGGTAATTAAGGCCTTGTTCTACCTATCTTTGTTTGACATTTATTGACATATAAGATGAACATGTGAAGATTCTAATGGTTAAGAAACAAGGGGACATATATGTATAGCCTGATCAGCGAGTGATACGGAAATCATTCAAGATAACACGTTCGCTTCACCTTGATTTCAAGGCTGTCAAGATTCTCATTGTGGGGAGTTTATGCATCATATTCATTTATTTTCTTAAATGTCAACTTAAACACTAAACAAACTCCTACTACTTCTGTCATGCTATACATCCATGATTAATGATTTGGTGTTTAAGAACATTCAACCAATCGAATAGCTACGTGTGCACATATAAAGATTGGCTTGAGTGTTGTGACAAGGTGGCCAGTCCTAAAATACTAATATGCACAGAAACAGAAGTTCTAATAACAACTAAACAAGGCACTCGGGAGAGGGATCGAGATGAGTTATTACTTTGTTGTTGATAAGGAAACACGCCTGAACATAAGCATAATGTAAGCATATTCTTAAATCGAAAAGGTATCAATATACTTGGATTAGCAAACCAAGGCTGTCGAGATTCCACCTGTCCTTCTTGTAGTACGTAGTCTATTAATTCATGCACGATTGATACATTTTACAACTTGTCCATCTATAGGTGTTGGTTTATAATGCATATATGTGACACAACCTAAGATCTAAGATCGACATGATACCTTCATTAATTAGTGGCCACAGTTTTGTCATCCATGTTTGGAACAATGCAGAGACAGCGGCGAACATAGAGGAAGTTCAACCACATGAATACGTCCTCCAGCTGTGGCTTGTAGCTTGTGTATAAAAGGAGAACCAGTTGAACCAATAACAATCATCAAAACATAGGTTTACTTAGCTTTCTATATCTAACACCTTCTTCCTCTACTAAATAAGGCGAAAATGTCTTCCTCAAACAAAATTGCTTTCCATGTCCGCTCTATCAGTCTGCCCACCACATCTCATCCAATTGCTGCTGCAGTTGAGGAAAAACTGTGCATATTGAGATCTTCAGATCTCACCTCATCCATCTCCAACAACTTGGTTGCTCTTAAGGACCTTTATGAATGCGTTGAGGATTTTCTTTCTACCGAAGATGGAAAATGCTTAGACGCAGTCTTGGACAGATCTGTCATGTTGTTGGATGTTTGTGCAACTATTAAGGATGTTTTGTCTATGATGAAGCAATCTGCCCAGGATCTTCAGTCATCCATTCGAAGACGATCAAATGAATTTCATGCATACATGACCTCAAGAAAGAAAGTCTGCAAAGTCATCCAAAAATGTCTTTCAGATCTTAAGAAAAACAACAAGAACAATGATCTTGTCACCGATGTCCTGACAGAAGTTGAAGCAATTACTCTTGCAGTTTTTGAATCTGTGCTGTCTTTCCTATCTGCACCAAAGCAAAGCAACTGGTCACTAGTCTCAAAGTTGACCACTAAACGTCCAGCACAACAAGCTGTTAACGAAGTGACCAAGATTGATGTCGCATTGAGATCCAAAGTCATTGAAGCAAAAGAAGTGCAGAAGCCATTGGCTGCCCTTGAGATGAATCTTCAAGAACTTGAAAATGGATTAGAATCTGTCTTTCGGTGTTTGATCAAGAACCGAGTTTCACTTCTTAACATTCTCAACCAATAGATCCTTAGATATATTCACCTCCCATTGGTATTTTCCGCCTTTTATTAGGAAATGCCTCGTGGAATTTTTACTGTATATAAAAGAAAAACAAAGCATATTAATACAAGAAATCACTTTAATCGAAACACATTGTCTCAAATTTACATCATTGTTTTATCTTCTTTTGTGGTGTTTGAGCAAATTTACACTTGGTAACTATGTGTATCATCATTAAACCATATGATTCTACCTATCTCTGGTTAAGGAAGCATTGACATTTATTAATATATGATGAACATGTGAAGATTCTAAAGGTTAAGAAGCAAGGGGACATGTACAGCCTGATGAGCCAGCGATACGAAAATCATTCAAGGTAACACGTTCGCTTCACCTTGATTTCAAGGCTGTCTAGATTCTAATGGTTGAGAAACAATGAGACGTGTGTGTAGCTGATCAGCTAGTGATACAAAAATCATCCAGGATAACACGTTCGCTTCACCTTAATTTCAAGGCTGTCAAGAGTCTAATTGTTGGGAGTTTAAGCCCCGTTGGTTTATTTTCATAATTGTCAACTTAAACACTAAACAGACTCTTACTGCTGCTGTGGTTTATTCCCAAGGTTCATAAAGGACCTGGTCGCGGATTCGAGGAGGTGCAAATGTCCAACAAATGGTAAAGCTATGAACCCGGTGTTCTGTTCAAAAAAGTTGGCTGAAGAAAATTCAAATGAGAGGTGAAGAAAACTATGCCATAGAAGATGAGTGAAGCAACACTGCTTGAGCAGTCTTACGAGTGACGCCTTTGATGTTGTCCTCCTCCTTTTGTGCTGTCTTTAATAGAAGTTTGGAACCGCCATCTTTTGGTGCACTTGAAATGAGCACATTAGAAGGGGCTTCCCAGTTCCAGAACGAAGGTATGCTTATTGAAGATGTTAAGATATAATGGTACATTTCTGGGCTTCAAATTCCTTATTGCAGTTCCACTATAGCCTAACACGTACAAGTGCTGTAATAGTGGGATAGTTCCTTACTTCCTTTGACTTCCTAACTCTTATATATCTAGTTTTACTGTCCTCTTAGCTCTTTCATTTACTCGTCCATGATTTTACTTTTTGCATGCCTTCAAAATACAAGGCCAATGTACCAGTTCCATTTTCAACCGAGTCTTTCAGATACCTAGGAGAAACTAGGTTGTTCTGTGGGGTGAAAGATGCGTGGTGGGTTTGTAGTATAAGTATTCACTTCCATGTTTAGTTGATGTGATACTAAGAATCATATTTTTCTTGGTTACTACAGTTGGTTCAAGAGAAAAAGGTCGATACTTGGATAAATTCTACATAAGGTTTTCACTCAGAAACATCACAACAAGGACAAGGACCATGAACATAAAAGCAGTACAGTTGATGAAAAAATTGGAGGTGAAAATTACCCCTGAAGTACAATATAAACCCTATCTTGGAAGTTGGGTTGATCTTCTAGAAGGCAAGACCAACTGTATTTTCACCTGTCTCACACAATTAGACTCCAATGAAACGCCAAGAAATTTACGATATGCATGCTACTCCATGATTTCTATCGAAGCAAGTGACGCACAGCAGCAACAGCATCACCTTTGTGTTCCCGTAATGTTCTCTCTGCAACCTTCTTGTCCATCTATTTAGGTATTGAAAAATAGGTAAACATCAGCGTTTCACAAGTAGATTTTCAAGTTTGATTTTCCTGATTGAAAAATGGTGGCAAGTAGTTCAACAATGCAAGAAGAAGGAAACAGATACAAACCTCTAGCTCGTCCGCAATGATGTCTATATCACCAGCGTTTATCTTCACCGCAGCCAATTCTTTCTCTCTGCAGAAACAATAAAATAGTTGCTTCAAAGACATTTACATAAACAAAGAACAAACTTGAAGTCATGATGTCTAGTCCTTTTCTGAAAAATACTCATGATTCATAAAATATTGGCTCTAGGCTCTAGGGAAATGATTCAGAACTAGACTTAAATAAATGAAACAAAGCGCCGGACCAATAACTAGTACATATTCAGTAACATAGCCAAGTAATACACGAATCAGAAGGAAGCTACTCGAGATGGGCTACTCATAACGTGAGTAATACCACACAGTCCGTATGCTACTTCCTGCATGCTCAAGATTAGGCTCCTTATATAGCAGCAGAAAGTTGTTAAACCACTTCAAAAAAAAATTACAGATGTACAGGTGATCTGTAATTGTAGATTTTGCAGATACACAATGTTCGTTGAGAACATGGAAGTTCATGATGTATCTACTTAACTCGTGTGAGTCGTAAGTAATAAAAGAAAACATTGAAGGATATTCCTAACTCTGATATCAACAGGGATTGAACCCGGCTCTAACACCAGATTTCACCAACGGAGTTACCACACGTTGTGTACAATAAAAGGAGTCATGCATCACAAAGCAGAATTTTTGTTCTGAACCAGAACCACTATGAGTTACTTCATAATAAAAACCAAGAGATGCAATCTTTTAAGAAATTTGAAAGCTTCACTATCTCCACAAATGATGAAATACATATATCACACAAAAGAAGTTCATGAATAAGCTTGATTCGTGACAGAGAACTCCTACGACAGAAAAAGTAGAGTGATATTGTGTTCCAGTCAAGCAGTAGCCAACTTAAGATTTCAATAAAAGATTAATACTTCTTATCAAATTCTTAATCATATGCGTTTCATTATGTTGGCATCTCATTTTGGCATTCTATACAGCATAGTCTTCCGAGTATCAACTCTACTGAAAATGGGTTGTTCCTCTATTGCTTAATCCATCAGGCACCAATATCTACTTAGCGCATTCAAGGTATATTAAGTGATAGCAAACTGATCTCGAGAAGTCTAATTCACCGAATTTCTTATACTTCAACATGTTACATAAGTAATATAATCCACAACTCACCAATTACATCCTATCCTCTTAAGTTACTCAAAATGTTTCATGTTCCTAATCAAAAGTTAAGAATCCAAACCTCAATTTCATCGCATTCAAATCAGCTTCTGAAGATGCAGCAATCGACGCCATAGCCTACATGTACACCATAAAAGCATGAGCAAAACCACTAAGCATACAAAATAAAAAATAAAAAAACAGCACTCTTTAATGAGGGGAAATTCTATAGATACCAACAAAAATAACAGTAAAACAAACAAAGGGTTTGTTTAAATCATAAAACTAAAGATGGGTTTTAGTTCATAGATAAAGAGAGATAGAGAATCACCTCTTGGACTCTGGATATATCGAGTTGACGATCTTCGACATGATCAGTGAGCTTGTCAAGGGCTTTACTCTGTTGCTGTAAATCCTTTGAGTCTTCTACGAGTCTATCAATCCCTTCATCTACAACCTCCATCTTCTCGCTCTTTTTTCTCTCTCTCGAAGTCTGAATGGCTAAACCCTTGTTGGAAAATCTAGGGCACCTTCTACTTCAGAATTCAGAGTTGTAGTGTTGTACTTGTATTTTGATTTTGACGGTCTGGATCCCGTTTAGTAACCGGATCAGGGTCAAACCCATATCATATGTGATAAAACTTTGTGGATACGTGTTGGGCTTCCACCTACCCGAGGTTTTTGACAAAACTGCATTACCTAGTGAGGGGTGAGCATTTTAACCGTAATATGCGAATTTAATCGGGACCAATCGTATTTTTGTGGATGGGTACCCAAACCGTTTGCTAATGGATTGGATGCGGATGAAATTTTTGAAATCCAACGGATAATGGATTGGATCCGGATGCAACCATGAAAATTCGTTGGACATCCATAACCGTTAGATTAAGGACATTTATATAGTTTTTAGAAAATATGTACATAGTTTAGGAATTCTTAGTTGTACATGGCACTTTTATATTTATATACGTATACACAATGTGTAGGTTGTATAAGAAGACGTATATGCCGGCTTTATTTTTTCATTATAAATTTTAACTAAAACAATCCATTGGATTATCCGTATCCAATATGTTCATCCGTGCATCCATTGGATGTTGGATTGGATGCGGATGCAAAATTTAAAATCCGTAATTAATTGGATTGGGCGCCGATGAGCTTAAAATCCGGTCCATACCGGCCCATGCTCACCCCTACTACCTAGGATATCCCCGAAGTGGGAATTGAATAAATATCCCTCCTTTTGGTGGGCTTCACAAATATCCTTATCATACAATAAAGGGAACATTATTTAAATACCCCTCAAAATTTGCCCCTTAAATTATACCCTTATTCAATTTTTAAAAATACCCCTATCTTCTGAAAAGTGGAAGTAACTAGCATAAGTTGCCTTCAGAAGTGGACGCAACTAGCACAAGTTGTTTTCAGAAGTGGACGCAACTTCATACAAGTTGCTTCCAAAAAGTGGAAGCAACTTTCTCAAATTGACTCCAAAAAATTTATTTCTTACCCCTCGGGGGTATTTGTGCAAGGTCAACAAAAATGGAGGGTAATTATTATATTCCCACTACAATAAATATATCCCTCTCCATCTATAAGCTTACTTTCTTTCCATATTTACCATCTTCATAGAATAATCAAATCAATCGTTTTTATTTTTTGCATTTAAGATCGAAATTATCTTTTCCTCTTCGTTCTCCAACTACCACCACCTCCTCCGACATCACCTCTGCTCCTGCAAATAGATTCAGGAACACCTCCTCCGCCATCACGCCCGCCGCTACAAAAGATTCATGAATCAATAACTCTAGAACTCAGATCTATATGTTGATTCAGATTCAATTCCCAGATTCGATCTCAGATTCCACCGTTTCAACAACAACAATTTTCTGAATCCAAAATTAAGATCTAACAAAAACAAAGGTTTTGAGATTTGAATCAGAAACTAAGTTTTTCAGATTCAGAGATTTAGATTTTTAGGCTTCAATTTCTCAAAATTTCCAAATTGAAGATTTGCATGTTCGATTTATGGAAGCTGGAGACCTAAAAATGCTCAGTTTATAACTCAAAATTCTTGTTGCGTAGATTTTCTAAGTGGTGTTTGTTTTAAATTGAATTATCTTAAGCTTGATTCTGCTTTGTTTTAGGTTTTTGAATTTGATTTTTAGTATACATTTTCGGTTCATCCCAACAAACAGGGATTCTTAATATGTTTACAAGCCCGTTATTTTTTATTCTTAGTATTTGAATTTCCGTTTTGTGAATCTGGCTATTGTAGAGCAGATTACTCTATAGGGGAAGTTAATGTTCAGGATGGTTCTGGAAATACAATGTACTTCAACTATACTGGTGATTTTATTATGTCATGTTTTGATTGGGATTGGGATGTTAAGATAAAAAAGGTTGGCATAAGGTTAAAGTTCTCTGCATTTACATTTTTTATGGGATCAACCACTGTTATTGATCCCATTTATGGATTAACTCCTGTTGTTGACCCAATTTTTTATGGGATCAACTACTGTTGTTGACCCAATTTTTTATGGGATCAACTATTATTGTTGATCCGATCAACTCTTTTTGTTGATCCGATCAACTCTTGTTGTTGACAACATTTCCTTTGATTAGTATAACCGTGCTTGTAGTTTAAATCATGTAAAGTTCTTCAAATGTTGAATTTGTGGTGCAACGGTAGCATGACTGACTCCATGTCAGATGATGCGTGTTCGACTCATGCCAAGTTCACTCATTCGTATGTCAATTTTTTGTGTCAACTTTGGTTGTTGACTCCATTTACATGGATCAAATTTCATTTTTCATCCAATTTAGGGGATCAACTACTATTGTTGATCCCTAAATTGGATAAACTTCTACTGTTGATCCTTTTTTTTTTGGATCAACTACAGTTGTTGATCCCCTAAATTGGATCAACTTCTACTATTGATTCTATTTTTATTTGGACCAACTACTGTTGTTGATACAAAAATATCTGAACCAGTAGTGGTGGCGGCATCGGCGGTGGAGGTGGTGGCGACGGCGGAGGTGGTGGCGAAGGTAGTGGATATGTGGTGACGTCGGTGGTGGTGATGAAAGCGGGTGGCGGCGGACTAGTGGTGGTGGCGTCGATGGCAGCGGACTGGTGGTGGTGACAGAGTGGTTGTGGAATATTAGTGGTGGTAGCGGTTGGTAGGTGGTGGTCGTTGAACGGTGGTGGTTGAATGGTAGTTGAATGTTAGTGGTGGTGGTGGTAGTGGTGGTGGAATGGTGGTGGTGGTGCGGTGAAGTGGTAGTGGAAGAAATTTGTTCCATTTTGAAATAAAGAAAAATATTATATGAGTGAGGATGTTAAGGTAATCTAATTTTAAATAGATAAGGTTATTAAAAATTAGGGATATATTTATTGTTGTATAAGGACATATTTGTAGGGTGTTAAAACTATGGACATATAATTAATATACCCCATCACGAACCGCATTTTCTGGCTACGGGTGTTTTAACCGAAATTTTAAATACTTTGTCTACGGGTGTTTTAACCAAAATTTAAAATACTAATTTGCATGTCAGCCATTAACAAATATTTTATGATTTTCTGCCACTAAAAGAATCAGATTAAAGTTTTTTTTTGTTGCTCTTTGATGATAATAGACTTGGAGGAATTTTAATAACATCATGATATAGATTTCGTTTCTTTATTTTGAGGGGTAAATACCTAAAACAAGTAAGGTCACCTGAGATGAGCTTTAGGATGCAGTGTGAGTTGCGCAAGGTTGATGACGAGAAATCCTCACCTAAGCCAAAATATTGGTCATTGGAGGAGTTTTTCAGTCCCATGAGAAAACATGACTGGCTTCAGGGAGGAAAGCAGAAAGAGAGATTAGAGTTCTTAGTTGCAGAAAGAAAGCTCCGAAAGAGAAGTTATAATTAATGTTCTTGATTCAAGAATGATTAATTTATGGCTTATTTATAGCTGCAGAACCCCTAATCTCAAGTCGGTAAGATAAGGATGAACGATACGAAAAGTTCCTCATCCACGATCACAGGAATAACTATAGACATATCGATGAGTCGAATTCATTCGTTAATTTTCGTAACGTCCACCAACTATTCTTTTTAGACGTCATAAATACAATTGGGTGTAGTTACACGTGTCGTAGACTTCCAGACCAAAACGCTAATTGATATCCCCCATTTGTATGACTGAACCAGCCTTCATGTATGACTTGTTGGTAAGATAACAATACTCTTTGTAGTCGATGTTGCCTGAAATAAAGGAATACTCCTTAATTTATACATTGTGATATATGCAGAGCACGAGACAATATGAGATAGCAACGAGATCGTGTGTGGGATGCGGGAGAAGTTAAGTGTCATCCTAATTTGGTCCGCCATGCATGGCTTGTATATGGAGAATTCTCCCTTGCGGGTCCCTTTGATAAGAGTGGATAACTCAAAAGATTGTGTATAGTTTTGTTATGTGTTTGAACAGGTTTGTACGGCTCAAGTTCATGGTGTCAGTTATGGGCATGTTTATGAGACCGGGGATGAGGCTCATGCCTCATGGAGAGGCTTGTACGAGAGGATTAGACATGTGACTGAGTATAAAGCTTGTGCATGAGTCATGCGTTTGTACGATACTATGGTGAGCTCGTGTGGCTACAACGTCATAGAGTCAGTTGTGGACGTTCCCATGAGGCTCAGATTTATAAAGTCATTTGTGGACATGCTCGTGAGAATAAGGGGGAGGCTTGTCAGTGTGCTTGAGGTTTGGTAGTACACCTTAAACAAAATTACGGAGCATGTGACGTGAGCGGTGTGGATGTTATTAGGAGTCTGTCACGAAGCTCATGTGGGTGAGGCTCATGGAATCTGGTGCCCTAAGTTCATATAATTGAGCTTAAAACCCTAGTTTTACTCTTTACAACAAAGTGTGAATCGTGTTTGATTCGTGCTCATTAGACTCAGGCTCGAGTCTCGCTCATGAGGCTTAGAATCAAGTTTCTCTCATGAGGCCCATGCTCGAGTCTCGATCATTATGCCATACTCGAGTTTCGCTCATGTGGTTTAGGATTTGGTGGCGCCCATGAAAAAGTGAATATGACTTAAGTAGTTATTGAAGTGACTCTTTTTCCCCTGATTTTTTTCTGTTACAAAATGAAAGAGCATGGGTCTAACAACCACACCCAATATTTCGTTTAGGCAATATGCATGGACTAACTCCAATATAATTCCAAGAGAATCAACTAGACTGTCAGTCTCAATCAAGGAAAATATATCCAAGAGTTATATCTCAATTTATCAAATCAATCGTAATCAAACAGATAGAAATCTGTGAGCCGGATTAATATGAGAAATAACTTGGATGGTACCAAAGACCAATATCCAAGCGTCAATCAATTTCAATCAACAATCAAAGGTTGTTTTCATCAATTGATTGAACTACGCACAACCTGTGATATTTCAATTAGAAAATATAATGCGGAAAAGAAATAACACATACACCAGAAATTTTGTTAACGAGGAAACCGCAAATGCAGAAAATCCCCGGGACCTAGTCCAGATTTAAACACCACACTGTATTAAGCCTCTACATACTCTAGCCTACTACAAGTTAACTTAGGACTGGAATGTAGTTGAGCCCTAACCAATCTCTCACTAATTAAGGTACAGTCGCGTTCCTTACGCCTCTGAATCCCAGCAGGACTTTACGCACTTGATTCCCTTAGCCGACCTCACCCACAACTAAGATTTGCTACGACCCAAAGTTGAAGACTTGATAAACAAATCTGTCTCACACAGAAAAGTCTATTGAATATATAAATCCGTCTCCCACAGAAATACCTACGAGTTTTTGTTATGTCTTTTGATATAAATCAAGGTGAACAAGAATCAATTGATACACCGGACTTATATTCCTGAAGAACAGCGTAGTAACATCAATCACCTAACAATAATCTTAACCGTATGGTGAACAAGATATCGTGGAATCACAAAGAATGAGATGAAGAGCTTTGTGATTACTTTTTATCTTATCTATCGGAGATTAAATCTCGACAAATATTAGAGAAGATAATACTCAATACGATAGAACAAAGTAAGATCGGAACACGCAACTATAGAGAAAATAGTTGGGTCTGGCTTCAGAATTCCATTGAAGTCTTTAAGTCGTTAACTTATAATGGTTTTAGGAAAAACCTAGGTTAAAAGAGAATCGACTCTAGTCGAAACTAGTATCACACATGAGGTGTAGGGATTAGTTTTCCCAGTTGCTAGAGTTATCCTTATATAGTCTTCAAATTAGGGTTTGCAGTCAATGCTACCTTGGCAACAAAGAATTCAATATTCACCGTTAGATGAAAACCTGATTAGAGTCAAGATAATATCTTTCAACCGTTAGATTGTCTTATCTTGTTGCGCACAAATGAAATGTGCCTTCATTTAGATATGAGTAACCGTACCTAAACGTGTACACATGGTTGGCTCAACAATAGTTAACTGTAGTTAGCCATATGAACACTTTCATATCAACCTTGTTCATCTTAAACACAACTAGCTCAAATGACTCAAATGAAACTAGTTATAGAGTTGTTCAATTGTTTATGTATATTATAAAAAGAAGTGTTGTCTGTCTTAGGTAAAAGACGGCCATTGATTTCGGCTATTCAGCGGCTGGGATCGTTATTTGGCGAGATTTCTATTCGTCCGTCCGTTTTTGACATATAATCTTGAGATATACATCCGTTCGTCCGTTTAGACATAATTTTGGAAGGCGTGTATGTCGTGGCAGACCAACTTTCATAACTGATTTAATTTCTTGGTTAGCACCGAAAGAAAGGTGACCGCACCAAAAACTTCCTTTTTGATGAGAAAAACCAACCCAACTAACCTTACTTGAATATCTGTTTCCTTACTTGAGTGTAACCTTGATTACTAATCTTGGTAGGTTTTCTTTAATTATTGGTTTCCTCATTCAAAAAGTTTTCTTAGTTCCCGATACATAGCCAAGTATAAATACAGCTAGGTTTCATTATGCTAGCCTTAGCCTTGTTATTGGCATGCCATAAAAAGACGTAAACCACCATAATAAATTGGTAAGAAGATACATATGTGCTTGATCCTTATGCGGGTGGCACGAGTGATTGTTTTCTGAATCTGATGTATTTAAATGGATATTTCAGGTTTCTAATCAACGGTGGTTCTCTACAAAACATGGGGACCGGTGTACTTGCCTAGAAAAGTAAATACTATGTAAAGAATATAGATAATTTGTTTCAGTGGGAGTTCGAGAAGCATACTGACATCCTAAAAGCTTAATTCTCTGTGCAGAAACATCTTAACCCTTATAGTAGACAACGACTGACTTTTATTCAAGTTAGCGATCTAACGCTAATTTATTGATCCGACTGAGAAAGAAGAGTGGAATACCGGATGGTTGTCTCGGGTTTTTTTTATAGGGAAAATAATTTGTATCTATCCCAGTGAACTCAAGCTTCTATGAGAGTCTAACATCCAGTCTCATTAAAAACAACGACAATAACAACGTTGGCCATACTCCAAGCATGCGGTTGATTAACTTTGACGATATTGATTATTCCACGACCCGACCAAAACTTAACTTAATGATCTAGCTGCCAACCTAAATATGGGCTAATGTTTGAGTTAGATTTTTCTGATCCACGGCCGGGGCTGTAGGTCCCGGATAGTTTGGCACGACCGATAAAACCCATCAAACCTTCAAACCCTCTAGATTAATATGGGGTCTACATTTGACCTTAGATCCACTAACCCACGTCCAGGGCCTTAGGCCCCGACTACTTTGACATGACATACAAAACACCCGCCCAAAAACCCTGTCTAACGTATAAGTCAACTCTTGGGAGGTATGCTTGGTAATACCTATTACCCGGTCAACTAAACATGGCCCCGACAATTGTAAAATTTTGTGGAAGGATATATTGACCAGCCTATCAAAAAACAAATAAAAATCGAAAAACGTTGAGCCCCGGCCGTAGGTCAGGGTGATACCTAGTATTCTCATAGAAGCATACAAGACACAATCGAATCAAAATCGGTTTTGATTCACTCTAATCAATTCATGAATATTATAGCCACGGTCTGCATAGATTGCATTTCTTATTATACATATGTATTTGTTCATGAGTATGTAAACATACATAACCGATTTTAAAACTTAACCCACTCAGGTATGCATACGGGTACGCCTACCTAAGTTCCCGGACTTGGTATTTGTTCGCTAGTATGCAGACGGGTACGTATACTGTCGTTCACGACCGAACTCAATTAAATCAGTACTCACACGGGTATGCATACTATAGTTCCCGGACTTCAACTGTTGAATCACTATGCATACGGGTATGCATACTAAATTCCCAGACTTGGAATACACTTGCAACAGTTAGCATACAAATACACATATTGTGTTATATCTAATCAAAGATTAATTGTTCGAAACTCCCATTTCAATCATTGAAATATTCTTGGAAGATGAGAATAGCTGTCTCATACAAACTATTAGCTTCAAAGCAATTTTCAAGTGACCAAATGATCAATACGAAATATTCTGAGTCTACATCAAATGACTGTCTCACACAAATCATGTAAGATGTTACCAGGCGATTTTCACATGATCATCTTTTGACTTTCGTCAAGAATAAAAGATGAACTTGGTTAAACCGAAAGCTTACCAACACATATTTCAAGAAATATGTAAGTGAGTTAAACTCATCTTGAAATATCAAATGTGTATAATGTAAAGTCTATATAGCTATACAACTTTTGCCTCAATAGGAGATAGAATAGAAATAGACTTCTGAGTGATAGATGAGTTCAAGTCTCCACATACATTTTGTTGATGAAGTTCGACCGAGACATAACTATAAGTAGACTATAAATCAAGACTTATAGGTTTGACAACTAAACTTGACAAACAAGCTTGAGATAGCAACGCTTGCGAGTTCGACCGAGCAGTGCTCTAACAATCTCCCCTTTTGTCAATTTTAGTGACAAAACAATCAATACGTATGGATTACAAAATAAATAAACTTTGTAGCTTCTCATCCAAATGATTGATTTCCTTGGTTCTTCAACATTACTCGATATCTTCGTCACTTCCAAGTACTCCAGTGATTGAACGTGTTGAACTCAGCATCATAGTTTTCGAAGATCCGTAGCCATAACAATAAGAAAATAATTGTTATACAGTGTCATAGTATTATTACACAACATCAAAGTTCAATGGTATCACAACTTTGACAATAATACTACGGTGATATGTATCACTCCCACTTAGTCAATACTTCATCTCACAATGAAAATCGTTCCCCCTTACATAATGATCCGTAAACCATATGTATTTGTAGTGTGAACCACACAATAATTCTCCCCCTTTTTGTCAATATAAATTGGAAAACGTATGAAAACTAGTGGGGTCATAATGAAATTCCCATAGAGATACTTCATGACTAAAAAGGAACATATCAACTTTGTTTCGATAATTTCGCATAGTCGAAACTTAGTGTATTCATCAAGGAGTTTATAGAGATACAATATAACTCCTACAATATTCCACATCCGCACTCCCCACAAAGATTTGACAACTAAGCACAAGTTCGATTAAGAACTCTCCCCCATAAAATGTCATTCCCGAAAGAACAACAAGGGGGACCTTACTTTTGCAAGAAAAGAAGGATTTATTTGGACATTAAAAATCACATAAAACATGAATTTGTATCCAGAAAACTCAATTAAATTAACCACAAAGGAACCTCAATGATTAATTTAATTGGAAATGTTCAACATAAGAAAACTTACAGAGCCATACAGTACTTTCACATAGAAGTGGATCAGGAAAGATGAATATTGCGGAATATTCAAAGATTCATTCTATTTTTTATCAATATTTGCATAATAATATCATATACTTAATCTTTGCAAAAGTTCATTATATTTTCCATCAATATTTGCATAGTGACATAATAGACTTATCTTTTGACATACATGGGAAAATCATAGTTTACGGACGTAAACACACATATCCCATAACATTATTTGCAATATATAAAACCAATAAAGATTAATACTACAAAATCATATTCCAAATAAACTTTAGAATTTAAATAAATAAATCTAATAAGATTGCAAGATGAAAATCGTTGGCAATAACTATGTGTAGTCACAATATAGGCTATTCCAAACCCTAGTTATCCTTCTTAAAACACAAGAATAAATTCTCATAAGAAGTTTCTTAGACAAAAGTAGGGATAGAGAAACTAATCATCATCTTCATCATCGGAATCCATCCAAGATGCTTGAACTTTTTCCATTTCTTCCTTGATTTCGGGAAACTTTGTAGCAATCACAAGAATTTGTTCTTGCTCGCGTTTTACCTTGGAATTGATCTTACTCACACCCTTGTGAATTTGATGAAGAAGACTCAAGGTGGTAGTATCACAAGAATCGACAATGGAATCACATCTTTGGCTTTTGCAGGCGTTCTCCTTCATACGTTTGAAAGTACAAGGACAGACAAGTTTGAGAGTTCCAAGAGAGTTTCCAATGGGAGAAATGGAATGTTCATGACAAATTTGCTCAATTAAGCAAGGAAAGCCTAACTTCTTGTTGAATGACGTCATAGAGACCATTTGAAGAATGATAAATCCACAAATATCAAGACATGGAGTACCCAATTCAAGGAAATAGACCAAATCCGCAAACTCACGACTCCACCGAGAATTCTCAATTGTGGAGGGACAAAGATTAAGAATACCAAGATTTCCAAAAGACATCAAAGCAAGACTAATATAATTAGTAGGAAATTTCCCTTCAATCCAATCAACACTCTTTCCGCAAATACCATTAGAAATGTTTTCATATGATGGTCTTTCTTTCCTTTGTCTCGGAAGACGAAAATTACCCAATGGAATTTTGGTAATCTTTGAAATAAACTCTCTATCAACAAGAAACCTTTCTCTATTTATCATGGTCTTGAATTCCATGTCATCAAGATCAACATCATGGATGTTAGTAAAGAAGATTCTTGTGAGAATGTCAAAACCTTCACCAAGACCATTAACCAAAACTCCTTTATGACTACTAACCAAAACTCCTTTATGACTACTAACCAAAACTCTTTTCTAGAATGAAACCATTAGAAGAAATATTTTCAAAGGTCTTACCACTAGAATCATTGATAAATCTAATTCTAATGGAGTCTTGGTTCTTAGGTATGTTCATACTCCTAAGAGAGGAAAAAACATGATTTATTGACATCTTCTTAGAAACCTTATCATCATTATTGATTTTCCTCATGAACCCTAAAATTGAGAGTAATAAGAAAGAGAAAATATTACTTGATATGCTCCTTGAGAATGATGATAAACCTTTGTCCCTTATTGACCTCCACAAGGAATTTAATGGAGTAAACTAGTGAACCCTATAACGCCATTGCTCACGAACTCGGACAAAGAGATGAAGATCGGGGGTATGCGTACGGGAACCCTTAAAATAACCGGTAGTGGGACTGGACCCATACTGGTTCGGTAACCCATAAATGGAAATAGGATTCCAATTTTAAAGAAGAACTAAGAGGTTTGCACACGGAGAGAAACCAGTGTGATGACGAATAAAGTTCATAAGTGCACAACATCAATTAACCTTAGGTGTGCGGAAGGAATCCATTGAGAGAGTTTTTTTTTTCTCAAAAAAAGAAGAGAAAAAAAAACAATTTCAAAAACTAACTCTTAATACAAAACAAATCAGACCGTTTCTTTCCCACTTCAGGTTATATAAAAAGGGGTAGAGCCAATCTTGTTACCAAGAGGCAAGATGAGCAAAGGAAACCTCCTGCACCTTCTCCGGCCGATATTTGTGAAATGTACCAGAAGTATAATCATAGTAATGATGATACTCAGGGTTATTTGAAATTTTTGACTCATTTCTTATGATTAAAAGAAGGATTTTTCCAATAACTGGAACTCGCTACACCACTAGTAAAAATCTTTTTATCGATTTTGACTGAGTTGTTGCCAAAATTCGAAGGTATGTCACGGATGACAGAATCAAAAAAAAAATCCAATAATGTCTTTTCCTTAATCAAGACAAGTCTTTCCAGGGATTTAAAAACGTTTTCAAAAGCCATAAGCAGATCTTTGTCAATTTATTCATCACGATAGTATTCCTCAAAAAGATTAATAAGAAGTCTAGTGAGGTTCCATATCCTAGAGCTTTTATTCACACGTTTCCTGCAACGAACCTTTTTGAAGGAATCATTAATTTTCCTTTATATTGTTTTCTATCATCTAGGATTTCTAACGTCTTAGATGATGAGAGATTATCTTGAGAGACCAGCAGTATTAAGAAGAATAAACTCTGAACAATCTTTGAGGAATTCAGATATGTGTTACAGATGCCCAGAACAAGTTTCCCAAAGTAATTTCTTATAGGAACAACCTTTAAGAACAAACAAACACAAACTTATTAGGTTTACCGTGTTTGCCTGCTCTAATACCAATTGAAAAAGCTTGGGATCTAACAACCACACCCAATATTTCGTTTAGGCAATCTATATGGACTAACTCCAATATAATTCCAAGAGAATCAACTAGAAAGTCTGAATCAATCAAGGAAAATATATCCAAGAGTTATATCTCAATTTCTCAAATTAATCTGTAATTGAATAGAGAGAAATCTGTGAGCCGGATTAATATGAGAAATAACTTGGATGGTACCAAAGACCAATATCCAAGCGTCAATCAATTTCAATCAACAACTAAAGGTTGGATTCACCAATTGATTCAACTACGCACAACCTGTGATATTTCAATTACATAGAAAATATAATGGGAAAAGAAATAATACAGACACCAGAAATTTTGTTAACGCGGAAACCGCAAATGCAGAAAACCCCGACACTTAGTCCAGATTTGAAAACCATATTATATTAAGCCGCTACAGACTCTAGCATACTACAAGTTAACTTCGGACTGGAATGCAGTTGAGTCATAACCAATCTCACACTGATTAAGGTACAGTCGTATTCCTTATGCATTTGAATCCCAGTAGGACTCCATGCACTTGATTCCCTTAGCTGATTTCACCCACAACTACGAGTTTCTACGACCCAAAGTCGAAGACTTGATAAACAAATTTGTCTCACACAAAAAAGTCTATTGAATAGATAAATCTGTCTCCCATAGAAATATCTACGAGTTTTTGTTCCGTCTTTTTATAAATCAAGGTGAACAGGAACCAATTGATACACCAGACTTATATTCTCGAAGAATATCCTAGTAATACGTATCACCTCACAGTAATCTTAACTGTATGGTAGCGGAACAAGATATTGTGGAATCACAAAGATTGAGACGAAGATCTTTGTGATTAATTTTTATCTTACCTATCGGAGATTAAATCTCGAGCAAATATTAGAGAAGATAATACTAAATATGATAGAACAAAGTAATATCAGAACACGCAACGATAGAGAAAATAGTTGGGTCTGGCTTCAGAATCTCAATGAAGTCTTTAAGTCCTTAACCTATAATGGTTTTAGGAAAAACCTAGGTTAAAGGAGAATAGACTCTAGTCGCAATTAGTATCACACAGGAGGTACGGGGATTAGGTTTCCCAGTTGCTAGAGTTCTCCCTTATATAGTCTTCAAATCAAGGTTTGCAATCAATGCTACCTTGGTAACAAAGCATTCAATATTCACCGTTAGATGAAAACCTGATTGCAGTCAAGTTAATATCTTTCAACTGTTAGATTATCGTAGCTTGTTGCACACAAATGAAATGTGCCTTCATTTAGATATAGGTAACCGTACCTAAACGTGTACACTTGGTTGGATCAACAATAGTTATCCGAAGTTAGCCATATGAACACTTACATGTCAACCTTGTTCATCTTAAACACAACTAGCTCAAATGACTCAAATGACTCAAATGAAATTATAGAGTTGTTCAATTTTTTATATCCTCATAGAAGTATACAAGACACAATTGAATCAAAATCGGTTTTGTTTCACTCGAATCAATTCATGAACATTATAGCCTCGGTTTGCAAAGATTTCATTCCTTATTATATAAATGTATTTTCATGAGTATGTAAACATACATAAAGGATTTTATAACTTAACCCACTCATGTATGCAAACGGGTACACATACCTAAGTTCATGGACTTAGTCTTTGTTCGCCAGTATGCAAACGGGTACACATACTGTTGTTCACGACCGAACTCAATTAAATCAGTACTCACACGGGTATGCATACTATAGTTCCCGGAATTCAACTGTTGAATCAGTCCGCATATGGGTATGCATACTAAATTCCCAGACTTGGAATACACTTGCAAAAGTTAGCATACAAGTACGCATACTGTGCTATATCTAATCAAAGGTTAATTGTTCTAAACTCCCATTTCAATCATTGAAACATTTTTGGAATACGAGAATAGATGTCTCACACAAACTATTATCTTCAAAGCAATTTTCAAGTGATTAAATGATTAATACGAAATATTCCGAGTCTACATCAAATGACTGTCTCACACAAATCATGTAAGATGTTACCAGGTGATTTTCACATGATCATCTTTTGACTTTCATCGAGAATAAAAGATGAACTTGGTTAAACCGAAATCTTGCCAACACATATTTCGATAAATATGTAAGCGAGTGAAACTCAGCTCGAAATATCAAATGTGTATAATGTTGTTGATCGTGGTTTTTAGCTTAGGGAACTGTAAAATTCTGTCTACCTGACCCGGCATCAGAAGTAGCAGACCTTGATATATTTATATTTCGCAAGGAATTTAGAAAATATATCAGAATCTGATGAGTGCTTATGTCTCTCTTCACATTATATTGAAACTAAAGCTCCTATATGAATTGTTCACTAGTATAGAGCCTAATGAGTATTTAAGCTGCTAGTTGCAATACTCACTAATGTTGGAGCCTGCCTAATGTTTTCCTATGTTATGTTCTCAGCTAAACTCTCAATATTGACATGACATGACGATTAATGTTCACTCGCAACGGAGTAGCATAAATCTCTCCAAGTGTCAATGTTGAGACCTGCATGAAAACACTCATATAGGTTACATCACCCTCTGACAAAGAGATCAGCGTGTCCACACACCTTTTAGTTAAAAGTTAGCGCGATAGAACACGTTTAAATTCCTTAAAAGAAATATAGTCTGTCCACATCAGTCTTAAGAAAGAATCACGGCCACATGATTTGGCCACACAATTCAATAGACCTAGTATACTCCTAGAGAAACTAGTCGATCACAGTATGACCACCGGCAGGCCCACTAATACCCCAGCTGGTCGGACTCCACCTAGCACACTCTAACATCGTTGAACGCCAACCCCAATACGGATGATCGAGCTGTTGGAAAAACGAGCTCAAACGATCTAGACCGACCTTGGCGATCTTAAAAGCATCACGACCATCCAACTTAGCCAGCCAAGTTGGACGGGGTAGATCGTGTTTCGGACGATCAAAGAGGCGTCGTTGTGTTCACCGGCAACTCACCTTCATCTTTATCCAATCGAACCTCACAGGACAATTCATAGGCGCATCGAAACGATTTCCCAAAGTAAAGTGATCACGCTGTTGAAAAATAGCTCAAACGAGTTAAGGCCGGACAAAATGGTCTTAAAACATCACGACCGTCCAACTTAGCTAGCCTAGTTGGACGGCTGAGATCTTCCCTCGAATGATCAAAAGGGTACTAGCGTGATCACCAACGACCCAACTACATTCTTGGTCGATCGACCTGCCCACGGCAAACCAGAAACGCGTTGAATCACGCGCCCAAACGCCTTTGAAGCCCTAAATTGAATAAGCAGCGTTATACAACTTCCGCAAATCAATCGTGTCCATCCAACTTCGCCAATATAATTGGACGGCGTAGATCGCATATCGAACGATCAAGAAGGTGCGAATGTGTTCGTCGGCAGCCCAACTTTCTTCCCATTCGATCGACTTGCTCATGGCAAGTCAATGACGCATCAAACTATTCGATCAAACTAGGGCGGACACGGCTGCTTTGAAACCCTAATTGGTGTTTGCGGCAGCATGTTACTGCCGTAAATCGATCATGACCGCCTGTCTTCGCCAGCTAAATCGAATAGCTTAGATATAATTTTAGATGGTCCAAAAGATGTCATCGTGCACACCAGCAGCTTGTCTTTACACATGTCCGACCGGCCTGCTCGAACTAGCGCTTGATGCTTTGAATCGCTCGCTCAAAGGAGGTTGGCCACGCGGCCCCTAAACCCTAAATAATATCAACGACAGTATGTAACTGCTGCAAATCATCTCGTTCATCCAACTTTGCTAGCCTAATTGGATGGTGTAGATTTATTTTCATATTACCAACAAAGTAATGTTGTGATCACCGACCACCCCTCCTCCACAGAGAGTGATCGACTAAGTGATAGTTCGCCCACAGGATCCTCAAACGATCACCCACAGATGGCTGGTCGTGCTACTTTTAAGACGCTCAAATCGTGACTGATTCAATCGAGCTCTAAAACAACGATGCTTCTAGCGCATCGATTATTTTTCAGCTGCTTATTTAAAAGAAATGCTTCATATACATCGATTATAAGCAACGCTATGCAAGTATTGATTTCACGAATAACTTAACATTTAAGCTAAAAGCACTATATGCTGATTTTAGCGTCAAGTCACATGACTTGACCCATTCACTCGAGACATCAGACATGTCACAAACTGGGGGATACTCACTGGGTATTGGTCTGGCGGTTTACAGCGTGCGACGTGCAATGCACCCATTACGAGAAAGTGTCAGGAAGGACGGACCGTTAACAGTAATGAGAGTAATGGGTGAAAGTGTGACTAGTCTTCCCTCATAACGGAAACACAATGATCACCACCTTCTACACGACTCCACTTCTCCACTACTTAACTTCCTCCACTTCCTATGAGATCAGGGTGCGCTCGATGACTTATATAAATAGGTTTTCAACCTATTTCAAAAGAGGACAAGTGTTATCAACGCAAGTAGCCAGAAACCATATTCTGATACAAGTCATAAAACAGCCACACCTTCATAATTCAACATTCTGATCTCAAACACCTTCTTCGCTTCCCTCACTAAGATCAACCCTTCTCCTTCACTTTGTGACTGAATTGAATCTGGAACAACCATTTCTTGGTTTAGGCCAGAGTCTTACAGATTGATCTCTCGAACTCAAAATTACTCTTGTGCAATACATTTGTTTAGGGTTTGAATTCGTTTCTCATCAAAACACCCAAATTTACCAAAAACAACTGAATCAGTTTTTACCCCAAAACAAATGTAAAGTCTATATAGCTATATGACTTTGTCTCAATAGGAGATAGAATAGAAATAAATTTCTGAGTGATAGATGAGTTCAAGTCTCCACATATCTTTTGTTGATGAAGTTCCACAAGCTCCCCTTAGTAGTTCTTCCTCTTCAATCGATGAATGTCGTGAAGTATAAAGCTCAACTACATATTTTATCCTAATCTGAGACATAGCTATAAGTAGACTAGAAATCAAGACTTATAGTTTTGACAGCTAAACTTGACAAACAAGCTTGGGATAGTAACGCTTGCGAGTTTGACCGAGCAGTGCTCTAACAATCTCCCCCTTTGTCAATATCAGTGACAAAACTATCAATATATATGGATTACAAAATAAATAAAATTTGTAGCTTCAAAGAAGAATTCAAGGAATGTTGACGAACCAAGAAAATCAAAAATGTTGGATGAGAAGCTACAAAGTTTATTTATTTTGTAATCCATATGTATTGATAGTTTTGTCACTAAAATTGACAAAGGGGGAGACTGTAAGAGCACTGCTCGGTCGAACTCGCAAGCGTTGCTATCTCAAGCTTGTTTGTCAAGTTTATGTGATCAAAACTTTAAGTCGTGATTTCTAGTCTACTTATAGTTATGTCTCAGACTATGATAGAATGTATAGTTGAGATTTAGACTTCATGGCATTCATCGATTGAAGACGAATGAGGAGAGCTTGGAGGAACTTCATGAACAAAAGGTATGTGAAGACTAAACCTTATCTATCACTCAGAAGTCTTTTCTTTTCTATCTCTTATTGAGACTAACTCGTATAGCTACATAGACTTTTACATTATACACATTTTATATTTCGAGCTGAGTTTAACTCTCTTATATCTTTCTCAAAATATGTGTTGGAAGATTTTTTCTTTAGCTATATTCATCATTATTCTTGACGAGTTTAGTTGTAAAAAATTTATTGGTTGGAAACTAACTAATGAGTCAAAAGATGATCATGTGAAAATTTCCTTGAAACATCTTACATGATTTGTGTGAGACAGTCATTTAATGTCGACTCGGAATGTTTCGTATTGATCATTCGATCATTTGAAAATTACTTATAAGCTAATAGTTTGTGTGAGACAGCTATTTTCATCTTCTAAGGATGTTCCAATGATTGAAATGGGGGTTTAGAACAATCAACCATTATCTGGATATAACACAGTATGCATACCAATATGCAAACTATTGTAGTATGATTCAGGTCCGGAACCAAGTTTGCATACCAGTATACGAACGGTTTTAACTGTTAAAGTCCGGTAACCAAGTATGATACCAGTATACGAACGGCTCTACCTGAGTTAGGTCCGGGACGACTGTATGTGGTATGCAAACTGTCAGACAAGATCAAAGTCCGGAACTTAAGTTTGCGTACATGTTTGCAAACTAAGTTGGTTTAAGTTCTAAAATAGGTTAAGTATGATTTCATACGCATGAACATATACATATATAAATTAAGGAATGCAACCTTTGCAAACCGTGGCTTAATGTTCATGAATTGATTTTCTTGAATCAATACGATTTTGTTTCAATTGTGTATTGTATACTTCTATGAGAATATAAACAATTGAACAACTCTATGAGTAACACAATTAAATTCATTTGATCTATAAGTGTTAGATGAATGTGGTTAATACAAAAGTGTTCATATGGCTAACTTCGATTAACTATTGTTGGGCCAACTTAATATACACGTTTAGGTACATTTACCCATATCTAAATGAAGGTATATTTCATTTGTGTTTAAGAAGCTAAGACCATCTAACGGTCGAGAGATATTGCTTTGGTTTTAAGCAAACTTAGCTTGAATCTTAAATCAGGATTTCATCTAACGGTGAATATTGATTGCTTTGTTTCAAAGCTATCGAACCCTGATTTGAAGACTATATAAGGGAGAACTCTAGAAAATAGGAAACCTAATCTCCACACCTCATGTGTGATAATAGTTGCGAACTAGAGTCGATTCTCCTTTAACCTAGGTTTTTCCTAGAACCATTATAGGTTAACGACTTAAAGACTTCATTGGGATTCTGAAGCCAAACCCAACTATTTCTTTGTAGTTGCATGTTATGATCTTACTTGTTCTATCTTATTGAGTACTATATTCTCTAAGATTGGCTTGATATTTATCTTCGATAGGTAAGATAGAAAAAGAAACAACAAAGCTCTTCGTCTCATTCTTTGTGATTCCACAATAACTTTTTCTACTACCATATAGTTAAGTTATTGTGAGGTGATTGATATTTTTAGGTTGTTCTTCGGGAATATAAGACCGGATTATCAATTGGTTTCTGTTCACCTTGATTTATCAAAAGACGGAACAAAACTTCGTAGGTATTTCTGTGGGAGACATATTTATCTATCAGAATATAATTTTCTATGGGAGACAAATTTGATTATCAAGTCTTCGACTTTGGGTCTTAGCAACTCTTTTTTTGTGAGTGAGATCAGCTAAGGGAATCAAGTGCATAGAGTCATGCTGGGATTCACAGGTGTAAGGAACGCGACTATACCTTAATCGGTGTAAGAATTGGTTAGGGCTCAACCACATTCCAGTCTGAAGTTAACTTGTAGTTGGCTAGTGTCTGTAGCGGCTTAAATACAGTATGTTGTTCAAATATGGACTAGGTCCCAGGGTTTTTCTACATTAAGCCGCTACATACACTAGCCTACTGCCGATTAACTTCGGTCTAGAATGTAGTTGAGCCCGAACTCAGTCTCCCACTGATTCAGGTACAGTCGCGCTCCTTACGCCTCTTGAATCCCAGCAAGACTCTGTGTAATTGATTCTCTTAGACGGTCTCACACCAACTAAGAGTTGCTTCAACTCAATCGAAGACTTTAAACCAAATATGCCTCCCACATCTTAAGCCTGTGATTGGTTTCTTGATTTACGATCTAAACAGATAATCAGATCAAACGAGAGATCTGGGTGATGGGAATCGATAAAAACTTGACAAAAGTCTGGCTATCCTCAAGATTCGGACTTATGCAACCCCAAGTGTAGCCTAGATTATTATTCACTTCGCAAGTATAAAACTTGTGGAATCAACAAAGTATGAGACGAAGAGACTTTGTTGATTACTATTTATCTTGATCGTTGGAGCAAGGCTCTACAAACAATCAAGATCAGCATACTTGAGTTATCAAGGTAAAAGATAATTAATCATGGCTTCACTAATCCCAGTAAAGTCTTTGTATTCGCTAAACCCTAAAAAGGTTTCTGGAGAGGATGAATCTAGATACAACTAGGACACACAAAAAGTAGTTTCAGGATTCAAAGATCCCAGTTGCCAAGAGTTCCCCTTATATAGACTTCAAATCCTAGGTTGATATACGTTTAAGCTAAGATAGCTTTGGAACCAAGCAAACAATATTCACCGTTAGATGAAATATTTGAATCTTATTCACATATACAAGATACTCCTTGCGTCCCTGTTTAGATGAAGGGATAGGTGTTTTCACACAGATTAAGAAAAGACAAAGAGATTTTTCCAAATCTACCCTCATTAATAATTCCAAAAGTATTGAAGTCTTTAATTTGTAGTTCCTAGATTCTAGAGTAAATTTTGAATCTAGCGAATTGTTTAAGAATTTTATTTTGGGAAATTGGACTAACATAATATTTTATATTTGTATATGATTCCAAGGTAGGGATGAATCAGGAAGGTTTATGCTGAAAATATGAACACTTTCATGTAATTTGGGATTTGAAAAACATCCTTCCCCTTCATCTAAAAGGGGACGGAGGGAGTATATACTCTGGTTAGGTAAACCGTAAACGCACCGTGTATAAAGACTATGTCCAACATGGTTAGCCGAAACTAGCCGGTTTGAACTTAAAAACTTAAAACTCATTTTCACGTTCACTAAGACATAAATCTCGAGTCACAATCATGTGACCAAATGAGTCTAGTGTTAATTAGAGAATTGATCAAATGCAAATCATCTCATAGAAATAATTTAATCGCAATTGAATCATAATCGACATTGTTTGTAAATGTACAAGGTACAAATACTTGAACCGTTTGTGAGTCGGTTGAGTCACAGTACGCGGACCAGTTTGCAAACTTATATGGAATTACCGAGTCCCGGAGTCTACAGAACTTTTCAGTTCACGTATCGGTTTGAAAATTTATGCAATTACCGAGTTCCGAACTCTACATAAATTTTCAGTCAGGTCGCAAACTTTGAACCAACTCAAAGTTCCAGATTCTACAGAACTTGTTAGTTTACGTACAAGTTTGCAAACTTAAGACCTTTACCGGTTCTGGAGTTCACAAAACATTTCAGTTTGTGTGCCGGTTTGGGTACTAAAATGGTTATAGAACGTAGAATTGTATTGGCTCGCATACCGGTTTGATTCTTTAACCCGGTTCCCTTAACACAGTTCCAAAATGGTTTGTGTACGAATATGCATACCTATCCGGATCACGAAACAATTAGATTTTCCCATGATATGCATACGAGTATGCTTATCACACAAATCTTAAAGTTAATATACATCTACTCCGCTATGTGTACAAGTACATGTATTACAGCTTCAGACATATAACCGTTTTTCAGTTTTTAAGACTGATAACACTGTCTTGTATTCTGAATATAGTAGTTCTATATTTCTCTAAATCAAATTGAAACATTCCTGGATATCATCAATGACACATATCACTGTTCCAGGCTATTTTCGAATGATAAACTTGAATTGTTCTCCATCGAAATTTGATCAAGTATGCAAAAATGTTCATTAAGCTTAGTCATTATATTTCGAGAAATTCGTAAACTAAATAATTAGTTCTCGACTCGAAATTCTTGTCTATGCATGCTAGTCTAATTAGTTATGCGACAACCATCTCAAGGATATAAAGGTGAATATAACTTGAGAAATAGGTGGTTCAATCTTCACTTACCTTTTTTTTTGATGAAGTTATCCAAAAGCTTTGGTTGATCTTCGCCTTCAAACGGTAGAACGCAAATAATGAATGGTTTGTTTCTCAACTACCACTATCCTATACCGAGACTTAACTAATTGTAGACTAGAAATCAAGATATAGTTTTGACAAGAAACTTGATATAGCAACACTTGTGAGTTCGGCCGAGCAATGCTCTAACAATCTCCCCCTTTGTCATTTTTAGTGTCAAAACTATTTAATACATATGGATAACAAAAATAAAGTTTGAAAAACTCCTGGATCCAATATGCCTTGATTTACTTGGTATTTTCAACTCTCCTCGAACTTTTCTCTGTTCCAAGTTGCAATGATTCTAAACGTGTTGAACTCAGCATCGTTGTTGTTGAAGAACTGATTCCATAGCGATAACAACTTTGAAAATAATATTCTCAATTTTTTGTTATACAGAAACATAGTATTATTATCTTCTCTCCAAAGTTCAATTGTATCTCAACTTTGAATTAAAACTACGGTGATATGTTTCTCCCCCTTAATGAATACTTACATCTTTTGTAAAATAGGTAAACCTATTGCTTAATTGATTCACTCCCCCTTGCATAATGATCCATAAACCATATGTATGTAGTATGAAACTACTAAATAATTCTTCCCCTTTTTTCAATAACATTAACAAAGGTACAAAAATCGTGGGATCATAATGAGTACAACCAAAAGATATCTCAAGTTTAAGGAAGATGAAGATACTACATAATAACATAGTTAAAATGAAATTCCTCATTGTTAGAGCATTGCTCTGTAGCGCCCCCAAAGATAGCAGCTGACTAACCCAAGAGATTAGCTAAACAAGAGGCACTAAGAATCTAAATCATTTACTTAAACAATCAATTAAGAAATCTGTTATAAAACTTAACCCAAAACTAACTGTTAGAGCATAGCTCGGTCGACCTCGCATGTGTTGCTATATCAAGCATGTTTGTCAATGTTAGTGATCAAAACTATAAGTCTTGATTTCTAGCCTATTAGATAAGTCTCGGACTAGGATAAGAAAAGTGTAGTTGAGCTCAAGAACTTCATGGCGATTCAACGACAACGACGAAGATCTACACAAGGAACCGTGGAACTTCATCAACAAAAAGGTATGTGAAGACTTGAACTTATCTATCACTCAAAAGTCTATCTATTCTATCTCCTACTTCTTATGAGACAAAAGTCGTATGCTATATAGACTAGATCATACACATTTGATATTTCGAGCTGAGTATTCAATGCTTATCTTTTACTCGAAATCATGTGTTGGTAAAGCGTTTCGCTTTGATCAGGTTTATCTTCACCTAGTGATGAAAGTCATGAAAAGTTTCAATCACTTTTGAGAATTGCTCTGACGTGAATCGGTCTGTGAATAACGGATATGTAGCGTCCTCTGAGAATGTCTCAATGGTTGAAATGAGAGTTTAGATTACATAACCATGTATTCCTTGAACCGAAGTTTTCGAACTTTGTTGAGCAAGTGAAATCGGTAGGATTGTGGAATTGGCTTGCCAAGTCCGTGAACCCAGTCCGCGAACTGATGGAAACTCTCATCCCGAAAATTTATGCTGGGATTTCCAATATAACTCGTTTGCTGCTAAGTCCGCGAACTGACATAACTTCTCTTCCCGAGAAATTCTGCGGAGTTTGGAAAACTCAACCCGGTTGATTAAATCCGCGAACTTGTTTGTGTACTTATTAGGTTATGATCTAAAGATGTGCTCTGAACATGTATCATTAAATTACTAAGGAATGCTTTATGCAAACCGTGGCTATAATGTTCATTGAGCCGATTCAATCGAATCGTAATCATCTTTGATTCAATTTTGTCTTGTGTTTCACATAAGATCTCATAGCAATTGAACAACTCTTAACTAGTTCGTTTGAAGTCATTTGAACTAGTTATGGTGAAGAAGAACCAGGTTAATATGAGATGCTCATATGGTTAACCTTTTGGTTACTATGTTGAACCAACATACACGTACACGTTTGAACTTGTGTTTCACACACCCAGTTCACGTTTACCAAAGTGTGTATGACAAGCTTTGTTTTTCGATTTAACGGTTGAGAAATATTAGCTTGAATCTAAATCAGTTTTCATTTAACGGTGAATATGGTTTGCTTAATTCCTAAGGAAAAACCCTGATTTGAAAGTCTATATATAGGAGACTTCTAGCTAGAGCAAAACTTAATCCCCACACGTCTGTGTGATACTAGTGCGCTCGCTAGAGTCGATCTTCATTAACCCTTGAGTTTCTTCTCTAAATTCGGGTTAACGACTTAAAGACTTCAATGGGATTGTGAATTCAGACCGATACTACGTTCATCGTAGTTGTGTGATATGATCTTGTATCTTCTATCGTACGAGTACAATCGATTTGATTGGATTGAGATTTGATTATCTCCGATAGGCAAGATAAAGAAGTTACAAATATCTTCGTCTCACTGTTTGTGACTCCTCGATAATCCGCTTGTGTAGTCAAGAAGGATTGTTGAGAGGTAATCAATTAATCTAGGTTGTTCTTCAGGAATATAAGACCGGATTAATTGATTGGTTCCTGATTACCTTGGTTATTATCAGAAAATGGAACAAAAACCTAGGGTTTATCTGTGGGAGACAGATTTATACTTTTGATAGACTTTTCTGTGCGAGACAGATTTGTTTATTATTAAGCCTGCGATTTTGGGTCGTAGCAACTCTTAGTTGTGGGTAAGATCAGCTAAGGGAATCAAGTACGTAGCATCCTGCTGGGATCAGAGGAGTAGGAGTACAACTGTACGTTGTATCAGTGGGAGATTGATAGGGGTTCAACTATAGTCCAGTCCGAAGTTAGTTTGCAGTAGGCTAGTGTCTGTAGTGGCTTAATACAATGTGTATTCAATCTGGACTAGGTCTCAGGGTTTTTCTGCGTTTGCAGTTTCCTCGTTAACAAAATTTCTGGTGTCTGTATTATTTCTTTTCCACATTATTTTCTATATAATTGAAATAATACAGGTTGTGCGTTAAAGTTTAATCGATTAGAGATCCAACCTTGTGGTTGTTGATTTCATTGATTAACACTTGGATATTGGTCTTTGGTACGGTCCAAGTTATTCCTTGTGTTTGATTAAAAGGACTCGCTATTGTTTTAGCTTGAGTATTAATCAAAACAAGTGAGAGATATTAACTCCTTGAGATACTTTATTCTAGATTGAGTCTGACTATCTAGTTGATTCTCTAGAGAAGTATTTCGGAATTAGTCCATACAGATTACTAAGTGAAATATTGGGTGGTGTTGTTAGACCCCCGCTTTTTCAATTGGTATCAGAGATGGCAAACACGTTAAAGACCTTATAAGTCTGTGTTTGTAGTGATCTGATTATGGACGAGTCTTTCTCTAATAACGTACCAGTTCAGAAATTACCAGATGATTCTAAAAGCTTGGATTCACCTGAGAGAACTATCACATCTAAGTCAATATCTAAACATTCTCTTGATGTAAAAACTGTTGATTGGGAAACTCTCCTAGAAGAACAGTTGGATGAACTTTCTGATGAAGGTGATTCAAATATTGATAGAGATGTTGATGAGGAAGTCTCAGAGTATGTAAAGTTTTTCGATTTGTGGAAGATGAAGAAGATTAAAACTTCTCATGTCTCACCTCTCCTGACTCCTCTCTATCGAGAAAACAAGAAATTGAGAAGATGTTACGCAGGTGTTTATTTTTCAAATCGTTCTACCGAATCGATCCTCAAGGATTCTGAGGAAAACCTACGTATGAAGTCACTTGAATGTGATAATCTTTATCAAAAGTACTTTTTGTTGGAAGAGAAACTTGAAGAATCTGAAGCAAGGTTTAACTCCCAGCAAACAAGTTTTGACGACAGAGAAAGCGCTTATCTCACTCGAGAAAAACGCCTTGAGGCTGATTTAGCTACTGCTCTTGATAAAATCAAGATGTTGGAAGATGACTTGAAAAAGTTCAATACTAGTTCAAGAAAATTAACCACTATGCTAGGAGCAAGTAAAAATCATCGTGATACACGAGGATTGGGCTATAAGGGAATAGATGCTCCAATTACTAGCAAAGAGGTAAAATTTGTCAAGGATAGTGACTCTTCTCAACAAAAGGTTTCCACTGATGACAAAAGTTAAATACCTTCACCGGCAGTTAAGGTTCAAAAGAGCAAAGTATATCAACCTCCAAAAACAACACACATTAATCCGGGTAAGAACGTTCCTTATATTTGTCATTATTGTGGAAACAAAGGTCACCTGGAAAGGAGATGTCATTTTCGTATAAGGAATGAAAAACTTCATGATATTATTGTTTGGGTGTCAAAAGAAGTGATTAAACCGGGATCATATTTTAAGGCTATCACTCTTGACATTACGGGTTGTAAACGTCCAATCTTTAGGCAAAGGAATCAGTGCTGTGATAATCCTAGATTTGCCAATAAACGTCATACGAAGTCTTTTCATAATTGGAATGATTATCAAAAGAATAACTTTGTAAACAAAAAGACAAGATCCGATGCTCCCAATTGGAGAAAGACTAACTTGCAAAAGAATAATCAATCCAATCCTCTTCCGAGAAATCTTGAAGAGAGTAATGGGAAGAAAGTTCCGGTTGTTCCTAAACGCACTCAGAAGTGGGTACCAAAGAAATCTAATAATGCTTTTGTAGATGGCGGATTTTCGACAAAGGATAAAATTGTAAACTCATAATTATACGAAGCTCTAATTCAGCAATCAGACACGAGTATTGAGACACGACTCTCTCATCGAATTCTCAACGGAGAATACTTTCTCAGAGTACATGTGGATATGTAGTATCACGACCGGACAACGGCATACCTCAGGAATACTGAATACTTTCAGTGATTATTTCTATATAGCATCACGTGATGGACGGCTCCTAGACAGCTTGCTCTGCTAGTATAGAGCGATAACATCTTCAGGAACAAACAACGAGTTTACCCTGACTATATAAAGGATATGACTTACCGACAAGATCATATCGGGATGATTAATGCTCCTAGACAGCTTGCTCTACAGTATGGAGCCACAAAGTTAATTATTCCTAATTGCTCCTATTCCATGGTCGAATCCACGACTGATCCCATGGAACGACAATAACAATTGTTCTGATTCTATGATCGAATCCACGGCTTGATCTCATAGAATTGCAATAACTATATTATCTCATTAATATGATTTCATGATCGAATCCACAACTGATCTTATAAATGGTAATAGATAAATCTTAATTACTCTGATTCTATGGTCGAATCTACAATCCCATGGAATGGTAATGCTCACTTTATTATTCTGAATTCGTAGTCGAATCTCCTATGAATTAATAATAAACATCTTATTGCTCAGTTTTGTGAATTATTCTCCATCGAATTCCACAATTAATAATAAATAATCAACAACCGGGTTTCATGACTCCATGGTCGGTCCCTCGCCTCGTCATAATTAATTAGGTTTTCTCACCTAAGGCTCAGACGAGCATTTTTGAATAAATGATTAAACCAGCATTTAATCATTCTTCCACCAACAAATCGTCAACTCTTCAGGAGTTATTCGTATTTGCTCACGTGAGCATATGGACACTACATGGTTGATCCACGGTCCCATGTAGTCGCTCCATCCTTCGTCCCATGGTTGAAATTCTGACGAACCATGAATTGATCATCAATTGATCAAATTAGGGTTTCTGAATCCAATGATCATCATTCCAGATTCCAACCTTAATAATTTTACGACGGCCTCATGGTCATTAATTTTATTAATTATGCTAGGTTCAACGACAATATTCTAATTAATATTTTTGGTACGCTGTCAATAATCCATCAGATGAGCAACACATGCTCAGACGATCAAATATTCAACAATTCATCACATGAGCAGCACTTGCTCAGATGAGGAATATTTGCTCAATATTGATTCAACAATCAATATTCAACGATCCATCGAATGAGCAATACTTGCTCACTTCATCGTAAGAACTATACCTCTGTCTCATGACATGTTCAATTCATGAGTTTCAGAACATCATGTTCGACTCAACAACTACATGGACTCATCGTCCTATCAAACCACGAAGTCATCAATTGACTAACAAAATATGAGACGTCAATCGTGTCACTTGGGGGGATATCACTTAGGGTTTTGGTCTGGCGGTCTACGGCACGTGTGTTCAAACACACGATGGAATGTGAGAAAGTCGTGCAATCAGTTGAAGGAATTCACGAGGTAGTGGGTGGAAAATCGACCAAGTCTCCACACGTTGAGCAACTGATTTCAAACACGATCTCCACTTCCCCACTCCTTGATTCTATCAACTGTCACACTTCATGGAATCATGGTGTCTACAATTCCAGCAATATAAATAAGTCTCTGAATCATGATTGAATAATCATCAGTATCATCAATCTCACGTCTCATGGGCAACACAAGATCATCAACTCATCAATTGAGCAACTACTCTCAATTGAGCAATTTCAATCACTCAGAGCTTATCGTATTCGGAATTCACACACCACAATCTTTGATTACCATCGATTCCACACATTTCTCAGCTTCCCTCCTACAGATCAACCCATCCTCTCTTGTGACCGAATTTACTCTGGAACGATCATTATCTTGATTTAGGCTGGAGTACTACAGATTGATCTCTCGAATCTAAAGCACCCCCTTTGCAGCGGTGCATCTGTGTGAGGTTTAACATTTCGCTCGGTTCGAGGAGTCTCCTTCGTACGGTCGTCTCCTCAATTCCTTAAAAACCAGAAAATCGTTTTTCCCCATCTACAGATTGGCGACCACAGTGGGAGATTAATATATCGGTTTCAATCTAACAATCTCACAAGATGGTTGGTCTTAGGACTAATTCAACTAATTCAGATCAGAATATTTCAAACGGCAACATTCCTCATGTTACACCTGGCGGCATGGAAGGCAGAGGGATCCCGAATTTGGCAGAGTTGGCTCAAATCCTAAAGGCCCATACCAGGAACATGGACCTGATGAAGGAGACGATAAACCATATCCTTGACTTTCTCATCAGGTTAACGTCCGAGTTAGGCGGTATCTCCGCTCCAGAAGCCTCAGCACCGGGGACTGAAGCGTCATCTGACCCTCAAATAAACAACTTCACCACATACGAGAAGCCGGTGGAACAAGAGGTCACACATTTGATTGAAAATCTATGTGAACTCCTGCACTTCTCCAGGGATCAGCGCACAGACACATTTTCAGCACTCAACCAGATATCATCCAGCGTGCAAATAACGCCACCAATACCATCAGTTGAAAAAGTCTCCCTAGTGCCTGAGCATTCGATCAACAACATCTTTTTTGGAAAAGAAGATCGCATGACGGATGAAGGACACAATCGAGCATTGTATGTCACTGGTTTCATCAAAGGCACCGAATTTAGAAGAGCTCTTGTTGACACCGGTGCTTCTACTAACATTGTCACCATAAAGACTCTAGGATGGCCAGGTTCCCACAAGGTAAAATCGTTCGCTATCCCATCCTAATGACATGATTTGAAGGAAGTCAAAGCCATACATATGGATATGCATACATAGATTTGAGGGTGGGGCCGATTAGATCGAAAGCGAAGTTTCATGTGATCGAGCAAGAACCTGACTACCATATAATACTGGGACGCCCATGGCTCCATGATAATAAGCTGGTTCCTTCAACATACCATCAATGCATGAAGGCCCTGCTCGACAACAAGATCGTTCGCATTCCGGCTTCATCATCTCCTTATGCTCCCGTCTATGATACTGAGTTCCTTGAATCTCAAAAAGGCATCCCGGAACCTCCAAGCAGGATTCACAGTACTCCACTTCCAAGATGGAAGACTATCGAGAAGGCTGATAACGATCCGTCATCCTCAGCTGCTAAAGTGATCAAGTCACCTACTACACCGACTAAACGCCATAATGATCAAGTCTCAACTCTAGGGACAAACTTCACGACCGATCGAGACGTAGAAGGGAGAGTCATTTATCGCCGATGGAAAGATTAGCAATTAATCGGGGAGAACGATGAAAAGTCTCCCCACCATGAAGAATCATGTCAGAGTGAGCAACCACTTGAAGAAGTCCAAGATGCCCCACGATAATTACAGGACGGCACTGACTCTACCACTGAAGATCTTGAAACAATCAACATTGGGACTGAAGACGATCCAAGGCCAATCCTGATCAGTTCAGCGCTATCACCAGAGGAGCGGACCGAGCTGGTGAAATTATTAAAAGAATATCAAGATGTCTTCGCCTGGACGTACGAAGAAATGCCGGGTCTGGATGACAAACTCGTCACCCATCACCTGCACATCGTCCCTGGTTCCAAAGCTGTCAAACAACCGCCCAGACAATTTAGACACGAAGTCGAGGAGCAAATCAAGGTCGAAATCCAGAAACTGTTGGCAGCAGGGTTCATCAAACCTATTCTTCATCCAACGTGGCTAGCAAATGTGGTACCTGTTAAGAAGAAAAATGGTCAAATAAGATGTTGTGTCGACTTCAGGAACTTGAATAAATGTTGTCCGAAGGATGATTTTCCTCTACCCAACATTGACATGCTCGTCGATGTAACCAGCGGTCACGGTATGTTCTCATTCATGGACGGCTATAGTGGGTACAACCAGATCAAGATGTATGAACATGACGCCAAAAAGACCGCGTTCTGTACTCCCATTGGGAATTCTCACTACACCGTGATGCCCTTTGGATTAAAGATTGCTGGTGTCACCTATCAACGAGCCATGACTGCCATATTCCACGACATGATACACAAGCAAGTAAAAGACTATGTTGATGATGTGGTGGTAAAATCGAAGACTCGAGCATCTCATCTCGAAGTTCTAAGGCAGGTGTTTGAAAGGTGCAGAGAATACAAATTAAAAATGAATCCTTTAAAGTGCGCGTTCGGAGTTTCTTCCGGAAAATTCTTAGGATTCCTGGTCACGGCTGAAGGGATCAAAGTCGACCCCGACAAGGCAAAAGATATTACCATCATGCCTCCTCCACGTACCGTGAAGGAACTACAGAGCTTTATGGGCAAGGTAAATTATATTCGACGCTTCATTCCTGGATTAGCTCAACTCATTGCTTCGTTCACGCCTCTGCTGAAGAAAGGAGCAAGCTTCACCTGGACAGCTGTTCAACAAGAAGCTTTCCATAAAATACAACAGATATTATTGTCACCGGCCGTCATGAGGTATCTAGTACAGGGACGAGCTCTGATTCTTTACACAGCCTCGAGTGACGTCGCCATCGGAGCACTCCTCGCTCAGGAAGATGACGAAGGCGTCGAACGACCGATTTACTACTTCAGCCGCACAATGAGAGATGCTCAACTCCGATACCCAAAGGCTGAAAGGGCATGTCTGGCATTGGTACTTGCAATCCAGAAGTTCAGACATTACTTACTATCTAACAGGGTCGTACTCATCTCCAAAGCTGATCCCATAAAGTTCTTGCTATCAAAGCCAGCCTTGATAGGAAGACCAGCGAAGTGGCTACTCCAGATTTCAGAATTTGACATAGCTTGCACGCCACCTAAAGCTATCAAAGGTCAAGCGGTCGCAGACTTGCTCGCCGCTTTTCCAGGGGAAGACACAACAACACCACATGAAGAAGTACCCGAAGAATTCCCAGACATCTTGGTCATCAAGGAAGAAACATGGCTTCTATACTTTGATGGATATGCCACCCCTAGTAGTGACACCGGAGTAGCGGGCATAGTGTCGGTGTCTCTATCTGGTGAAGTTTTCTCACATTCGTTCAAGTTGGATTTCCACTGCACCAACAACTCAGCAGAATATGAAGCCTTCCTATTAGGATTATCCTTGGACAAGAAAGCAAGAGTAACACACCTCGAGATAAGGGGAGATTCAAAATTATTGGTCATCCAGATGAATTGAACGTATTCTCTCAAATAAATCACACTTGCTCCATTCAGAACCGAAGCTCAGCGACTGTTGACCTATTTTGCTGACGCAACGATCGTCCATACTGGACGGACTAACAATAGACATGCTGATTTCCTAGCAACTCTCGCCTCCAAGCTGCAATTCAAAGGAGCACAGAAAAAGATCATTGTATAGAGACGTACGGTATCATCAACTTGGCTCACTCAGATCGAAGACATTCCAGCGAACTATTGGCGAGCACCCATCATTCATGAATTGAGCAGCTTTATTTCAGAAGGCCAAGTCAGCCTCAAGGAACTGAAAAACTACTTCTTGCTTCATGGAGGGATATACTATCGAAACCCTGATGGATCTCTATCACGATGTCTTGGGAGCGACGAAGCGGAAGAACAACTCAAGCGCATACATGAGGAAGTCTGTGGGCAAACGTTAGTGGTACCCCTTTACAGAAAGCTTCAAAGAATGGGGTACTACTGGCCATCCATGAAGACTCAATCGAGAGTTTTACAAGGATCTTGTCCTGATTTCCAAACACGTCCTCATCACTTGGAGGTTTTGACGATCCACCACACTGGGGACTGGAGGGAGCCTTACATCAAATACCTCCGGGACAACGAACTACCATTGGAAAAGAAGAAAGCAGTCAAACTCATTCAGAAATCTAAGAGATTTGTCCATCTCGATGGGATCTTATACCGCAAAAGCTTTGGTGGAAATTTACTAAGGTGCTTAGCCGAACATGAAATCTCTACAATCCTGAAGGAAGTACATGATGGAGAACATCAAGGAAAGAAGAAACTATTTCTTCAAATTCATGAGAAATATTATTGGCCAACCATGGAAGATGATGCAGCCGCACACGTTCAGAAGTGTCACCAATGCCAAACTCATGGTAATCTCATCCACACTCCTTGTCTCCTATTGAATTCTGTGAATAGTTCGTGGCCTTTCTACAGCTGGGGACTAGATATCATTGGGAAGATCAATCCAGCATCTTCAAAACAACATGAATACATCATCATTGCGAAAGAGTACTTCACCAAGTGGGTCAAAGCTATTCCTCTTCGAAGCACCACTGGGGTTACGATTGTCTCCTTCATCAAAGAGCACATAATATGCAGATTCGGAGTTCCTAAGCATATCATCACAGATAACAGAACTCCTTTTGCCAATCAAGATGTTGAGAAGCTGCTCAATAAATATGGGATCAAACAAATCTTCTCCACGCCTTACTATCCACAAGGAAATGGTCAAGCAGAAAGTACCAACGAAACTTTGGTTAGGATTATCAGTCGGACGATTCATGACAATCCTCGATCATGGCATGAGCAATTACCCATGGCTCTATGGGCTTACAGAACTGCACCAAGGAGCTCAATCGGTACTTCGCCATATTCCCTTGTCTATGGAGCCGATGCCATACTTCCAACAGAAATCAAAGTTCCCTCAGCCAGGATTGCAGCGTCCAGTGGTGTACAATGGGATGAGGCCGAAATCTCCAGATCAAGAATCGCTGAGCTAGATATGCTGGAATCAAGGAGGACCAAGGTGGAAAAATATGTGGAAGCTTACAAACAGAGGATCTCCAGAGCCTACAACAAAATGGTAAGACCTAGAACATTTCAAGTAGGAGATTTGGTATTAAAGATGGCAAAGCACATTCAATAAGACATGTCCGCTCCTAAGTTCTCTCCTAAATGGGAAGGGCCATATGTTGTTATCAAAGCAGTGTCTAGCAGATACTACAAAATTTTAGCAATCAATGGAGGAAAGGAAGGAAACATCATCAATGGCAAATGGCTCAAAGCTTATTATGCTTGATCCATGAAACAAACTACCTCTTCATCATTTCAAGCATTTTCAAAAATGTAATTTCATTCCTCCAAAGAGCATACGAATGCTCCTTTGTTCATTAAACATTTCATAAATGAGAAAAATTCGTTCATACCATGATCAACTGTTTCACCTAACTAGAAACTAAGATTTACTCAAAAAACAACAACCAAAAATGATCACTCAGAGCAAACCATCTAGCAACGGATAATCCCTGTAAGAAGCCTCGTCAAGCTTCTTCTGAAAAATCTTGGTCTTTGCCTTCAAGTCTTCGACTGCTTTCTCAACCCTTGCCGACTCCAGATCCAGTATCCTTTCCTCATCCAGTAAAGTTGCATTCATGGAAATTGCATCAGCAGCCTCTGCTGCCTTATGAACCTTGATTATCTCAAGACGACGACGGAGCCAGCTTACATTGAATCGCAATATCTCAAAATTCGAGATCATTTCATCCCAATGGTGCAACTCATGGTTTTTGACATCTCGCAAGTGCATCGGATTCATTTCCTCGGTGATCGGAAATAACCCCGATACCATGGTTAAAAGGGTTGGAAGAAAACCTTTCCACACTTTTGTGGTGGCAATGTGACCATACTTCTTCCAGGTCTTGGTGTACAGAGATACATGACATTTGGGAAACACGAATCCGCCTACCATTTCATTGTCTGGGAAGGTATTAATCAATGGGGCTTCGATTAAAAGTCCAGCGGTTGGGTATTCAGGAGCATGGAAACCGTCTCCGGTCTCCACGGATCCTACAGAATCTTCACATGCCTGGTTACTGCTTTCCTCAACCTCAACCACGGTCACAGACTTTTCACTCTTTCTTCGTCTAGCATCGACGACGACACGGACATCCGCCTACGATGAAAGAAATGAGTGTTAATCCCGGGACTCAGTATAATCTCAAGAGTCATAGGTTTACTTACAGACGATCCTGCTTCAGCACGAGCCGATCCATACCGGGCAGGAGCTCTAACATTCCGCTTAGGCCTTGCATTATGAGGAGTAGCATTCTTCTTACAGTCCTACGACAAATCATTCTCTTGTGATCAACAATCTCGATTGAACGAAGACAAGAAAGGAGAAGAAGAAGAAGTGCACAACTTACTGAGATAGACGATGCTATTTCACGCTTCGACTGAAGATCATCTTGAGAAGAAATGCTATTGCTTGACATGGCGGCAAGAGGGTAGGATCAAAACTTCTCTGTATGATGAATCTAACTCAGGAATGGAAGAAATATTTGCGTGGATCATAGATTTGGAGTCTTGAAGATATATATATGAGGCGATAGTCATACAGTCAACTCAATTACGAGTTTCAATGAAACCCTAGGCTTCAAGGATCGATACCAAAGACGCGTAGGAAAATAACACACTGGGGACTGAACATCACGGTCAAAGGATGGGCCACGCGGCCTTGTACACGTCATGAATACTCAGCCGTGTTATGTTACTTCTCGTGAAATTTGACAAGTCATGATGAATTTGGATATATGGACATTGGTCCATGTCATGGATAAGAGGAAATCGACGATTAACAAAATGTTCATCATTCAGAAGAAAAGTCTAATTGAAGTAAAGTCTTTAAACAGTCAAAAGAAAGATATCCACTATGAAGACTAAAAAGGGAACGCTCTACCATCTACAAGAAGATGTAAGTAAAACTACTCGTCGGACTCATCCGAATTGTCATCTTCATCGTCACTGCGCTTCTCGGAATCATCTTCTTCAGAGTCACTGTCAGGATCATTGGTGAAGTCCGGTGGACGGAAGATAACATCATCATCTGAATCCGAATTATCTTCTGCCGCAGCTTCAACTTCAATTTTCTTCATCGTCCTCCGATGTTCTCTTTCATATCGATCAGGCTTAATGTAACGCTCGGATGGTTCCCATGTGATCTCTCCTTAGGAAGCATCAGCATCAGAATCATAAGGAACCCCATCCAAGAATTGACGCTTCTCCTCAACCCTCTGTCTCTTACGCCGGATGCGATCTTTTTCACGTTGACGGGGATCCTCCTTCTTGTCTTCAGCTCTTTTCTTTTCGAGTTAAGGAAAAGAGACTCTTCGCTTACCCAAAGGAACATTAGTCTTCGCCCCTTCCTGGGTAACCCTAGCCTTCGATTTCGCTACAGGAGCGTCGAAATCCTCATCAGAAGAGCCAGAGGAAGAAGAGGAATACCAGTAATCATAATTGTTGTTACTGTTGGTCGACATTTTCTTGAACCGGAAGATCAAAGATTACTACTATGTAAACAAACCAACATCAGCAAAAAATGGTAACTCTTAACTCTTACCTTTTATACTAACAATAGTGATAGTAATACTAGAGTTAACACCTCAAAATCGTTCGTCTCTTCGAAAACTGCAAAAAACGAACGATACTTTATTAATTTCAAAACTGATTTTTCATAAAATCACGGACACAATTTTCATAATGTGAACATTCACACAACTGACCTATGAAGTTTACAACAATAAAATATTTCATCATAAATATATTGTCTATCTTCGAAGGTTCCTCAAAACCCACGTTTCTGATTTTTCGAAAAACAGCAATTAATGCAACTTGCATATATAAATTCTCAAAGAATTTTATCTAATGAAAATAAATTCATGCAAATAAAATATACCATCATATTTTACACAATATATGTCATGGATGCATATACATATGTATATATAAAAAAAAAATTCCTTCGTATCGTCGTTATTTGTCTTTAAAACGAAGGTTTATTTCAAAAAATATTATGAAAGCTCACATCTCATACATATGATAAATTTTTGTATTTACATCAAAGCTCATAAGAAAATTTTTATCACTGGACATGTTCATCATACATATTTTCCTTCGTGTCATCGTTATTTGTCTTTAAAACGAATGATTATTCCGATTTCATGAAAGTTCACTTCTTTTATGATAAAACCGTGGCACACATGAAAGCTCATACACTAAGTTTTATCACTGGACCTAGGTTCATATTAAAAAAAAAATCTCTCCTGAATCAGGGATTATAGTTAGTTTTCAAAACTAACGATCGAACGAACATACGTTTTCAAAAACGAGGGTTTTTCATAAAACTCACACTAATATGCACACATGTATATAACTTCATCATGACCAAAACATGAAAAACTCATGAGGATCATAAACATCAGAAAAAAAAATAAAAGAATACCTGATCGGTCGGAATTTGGCCGGCGGCGCTGATCCCGGCAGTCTTCTCCTACTGCTGGCGTGAAGGTGCTGAGGCGGTGGAGAACTAGTCGTGAAAAAAAAATTAAAAAAAAAGGATTAATCCCTTTTATATCAATTTTATTTCCAAAACCTAATTTTCTAAGGATTTCCTTATTGGGCCCGACCCGCGAATCCTAACTGACCACGGACTCGTCGTCCAAACCAGCGGTTCAACACCAATTTATGCTCATCAAACGACGCTTGATCATAAAACGACGCTCCAATCATGACACTGAAGCTTTCATCAAGTCGTGGTTTGCTCATGCTTTCTAAATCCGTTAAAGTCTCAACTTATGACTAAGTTCAATCACTGGTATTATTATTTATGGATGGAAAATCACCATTTAATGCTGACTGAGGAACACAGCTTTCCTCAGTAAGCAGGGGACTTAATGTAGATGGTGGATTTTCAACAAAGACTAAAATTGTAAACTCATAATAATACGAAGCTATGATTCAGCAATCAAACACGAGTATTGAGACACGGCTCTCTCATCGAATTCTCAACGGAGAGTACTTTCTCTCAGAGTACATATAAATATGTAGTCTCACGACCGGACAACGGCATATCTCAGGAATACTGAATACTTTCAGTGATTATTTCTATATAACATCACGTGATGGACGGCTCCTAGACAGCTTGCTCTGCTAGTATAGAGCGATAATGTCTTCAGGAACAAACAACGAGTTTACCCTGACTATATAAAGGATATGACTTACCGACAAGCTCATATCAGGATGATTAATGCTCCTAGACATCTTGCTCTACAATATGGAGCCACAAAGTTAATTATATCTAATTGCTCCTATTCCATGGTCGAACCCATGACTGGTCCCATGGAATGGCAATAACAATTGTTCTGATTCTATGATCGAATCCACGGCTTGATCTCATAGAATAACAATAACTATATTATATCATTACTCCAATTTCATGATCGAATCCACAACTGGTCTCATAAATGGTAATAGATAAATTTTAATTACTCCGATTCTATGGTCGAATCTACGATCCCATGGAATGGTAATGCTCAATTTATTATTCTGAATTCGTAGTCGAATCCTCAGCTGATCCTATGAATTAATAATAAACATCTTATTGCTCAGTTTTGTGAATTATTCTCCATCGAATTCCACAATTAGTAAAAAATAATTAACAACCGGGCGTCTGAGCTACCTCTAAGTAAGTCCCGATTCAAATGGTGAAAGTGTATTCAACGATGATACACTAACAGTCACCGCACGAACGAGTATTTCAAAAATACAACGAAACGATGAACCTATGCAAAATAGAGAAGAAAATAATAAATAATTAAAATATTGACCAGGGTGCTGGGAGCACAGACACATGACCAACCGACCGTGTCGTGGTCAATCCCACGCCAGTTTTATATTTTTAATGCATTTTTATTATTTTTCATGATTTGATGAAAATTCTCTCATTTTATCAAATTTCCTTCGTCTCGAGGAAACTCCTCGGTTTCATGGTACTTCCATAAATCCATAAAAAATAATATAAAATTAAGGAAAGGAGTGTGGGGCGTGATCATTGTCCAACCGGCCATGCTTTGGTCTCAACCGGCCCCACACCCACGATTCCTTATTATATTATTATTATTATTTCTCTAATTTCATGAAAAAACTCCTTGATTTCATGGTATTTTTGAACAAATCATCAAATAATAATAAAATAAAATAAATTATGAAAACTTGTGGGACCGGGCCTTGGCCGGCCGGCCATGCCCTAGCCGGTCCCACATGCCCCTTTGTTTCATTATTTTATTATTAGTTTTCCTTGAATTCATCAAATTCCTTGATTTCATGGTATTTCTCTCAAATTAGGAAAAATTCCCTCAAATCATCAAAAATACCTAAAAAATATTAAAAAATTATGAAAACTCGTGGGATCGGGCCCAAGCCGGCCGGTCATGCCTCCACGGTCCCAGACGCCCTTGTTTTTATTATTTTAATATTTTTTGCTTCCCTGAACTCATGAAAACTCCTTCAATTCATGGAAACTCCCTAAATTCATCAAATTTCTCAAAATTCATGAATTTTTCATAAAATCATCAAAATATTATAAAATTAAGGAAAAGGCATCACGGGACCGTGGTCACGATCGTCCGACCATGCCTTGACCACGGCGGTCCCACGGCGGTCCCACGCTAATGGTTTTTCAAATAGTGATTGTAGTTGTAGTGGTAAAAGGGGTTCTTTTCGAGTTTGTGAAGGTAACTTTTTTTTTAATAAAAATAAAGCAAATTAATTTTCAAAGAGTGATGTCAAGATTTAAAATGGACTAAGGCTCCGGATTCACTATTACTTCAAGTTGATTGGTTACAAAAATATTTCATAATTATTATCTAGCTCTTTTTCCATTAAATCACTTCTTAATCTATAAGGTGTCCAAATATTAAATTGTAATCCTTAAGCATGATTTATCAAAGAATTAATTCTAAGCATAAAACATCAAACTGATTCACAACTAATTAAGAAAACCATTTTTATCTCTTTTTTTATTGATCCAAGTGAATTAAATAAAATAAATAATTAAGAATTTATAAAAAGAATTTACCAATCAAACATGAGTGAATAGATCCTCCATTGCCTCAATCACCAAGAATTTAGCTGCTCATCATGTTGGAAAACCTCTCAAAATATTTCATTGATGCTCAAAAGTGTTTTACAATCAAGAGAAAGACAAGCAAATAATGTAAAACAGAATTTTGCGACCCACAGAAGGCGTCCAGAATCAACGACAAAGCTGAAGTGTTGTTGTCGTTGAAGAACTACGACCCACAAATGACAGTCGATGTCACTGTTGATAAACGACGGCCTTGGAGAGTCTGTTCTTCACGTTCTTCCTCCTCGCAGCAGCAGCAGCAACAATCAATGGTATCTTCCTTGTTTCGGCTCTGAACTCTCTCCTCTTTCTCTCTAAACTTTTCTTTGATGTAAACCAACACTTATATAGCCCAACAGATCCATAAATCTCGACTAAATCCGAGAGTATTTCTCTTTTTTTCTTCTCGAGCAGTTGAGAGAATAATCTCTTTTCTGTTGCTTTGTACGCGTCCTATGGCCAGTTATTACGCTCCAAAATTCTCTTAAGACTTGAACAAGACTAGGTACATCTTTATCCAGCGTAAAACTCTCCCAAAATTCTTCAAAAAATCTTTGAAAATAAACCGAAAGAGTACGTATCCTGTTGAACTTTGATTCACTTCTCCCGGCCATTCTAGCCCAATTAAGCCCATGAAATCATCCATACTAGAATTGTATATACATATCACGTCCAGCCCATGAGAATCAGTGATTGAATCTCATTAAAACTCGTCCGAAAATCCAACCCTAAATCTGTCTGGTGAAAGAAAATTTTCCCGCCAAAATTTTCTTTTGAATTTGAGAAGTTGACCTCCCCTTATCTGTGGCTGGTCTCCCTTTAGCAGATGCCTGGAAATGGGTCACCCCTTAGTAATTAGGTTACCCCTTATCCAAAATCAAGGGTCCGTATAGCAAGTGTCCTCTGGGGCATTTTCCGCACTTTTTTCGGGGTTCCTCCGGGGTATTTCTGGGGTACTTCCGGTACACTTCTGGGGCGCTTCCGGTACTCTATCAACGGAGGTCCAAACGCCGCATTTTCAGCCAATTTCGCCGCAAAACTTTATTCTTCTAAAAACACCTACAAATAAATAAAATATCCAAATAAGTACAATATCGAGCACTAACAATATATATAATTGAGATAAATTAGACACATAAATGCGTCTATCACACGCCTCCTCATCCATTATTTTATAATTATTTTTCATCATCTCATGGTGTTTTCCTCAGTTTCGTCGAAACCCTAATTTTGGCATATTTTCTCGAATGGATGCTCAATCGCACGTCAGAAAATATCAAAATTCTCAGTACTGAGACGCGGGCGCCTTGGGGACACGAGCACGCTATCTTGACCGACCAAGATTGGCTCTTTGGCTCACGGAAGCCGATCCCATCAATTTTCACAGTTTTGACCTAATTTGCACAATTGCTCGTATTAGGTCCAAAACTCTCCCAAACACTTTGGATTTTTCATGAAGTGATCGTCAGGCGATCACGGGACAATCCAGGGCATGTTTCATGACTCCATGGTTGATCCCTCGCCTCGTCATAATTAATTAGGTTTTCTCACCTAAGGCTCAGACGAGCATTTTTGAATAAATGATTAAACCAGCATTTAATCATTCTTCCACCAACAAATCGTCAACTGTTCAGGAGTTCTTAGTATTTGCTCACGTGAGCATATGGACACTACATGGTTGATCCACGATCCCATGTAGTCTCTCCCTCCTTCATCCCATGGTTGAAATTCTGACGAACCATGAATTGATCATCAATTGATCAAATTAGGGTTTCTGAATCCAAGGATCATCATTCCAGATTCCAACCTTAATAATTTTACGACTGCCTCATGGTCATTAATTTTATTAATTATGCTCGGTTCAACGACCAGTATTCTAATTAATATTTTTGGTACGCTGTCAATAATCCATCAGATGAGCAACACATGCTCAGACGATCAAATATTCAACAGTTCATCACATGAGCAGCACTTTCTCATATGAGGAATATTTGCTCAATATTGGTTCAACAATCAATATTCAACGATCCATCGAATGAGCAATACCTGATCACTTCATCGTAAGAACTATACCTCTGTCTCATGACATGTTCAATTCATGAGTTTCAGAACATCATGTTCAACTCAACGACTACATGGACTCATCGTCCCATCAAACCACGAAGTCATCAATTGACTAACAAACCACGAGACGTCAATCATATCACTTGGGGGGATATCACTTAGGGTTTTAGTCTGGCGGTCTACGGCACGTGTGTTCAAACACACGATGGAATGTGAGCAAGTCGTGCAATCAGTTGAAGGAATTCACGAGGTAGTGGGTGGAAAATCGACCAAGTCTCCACACGTTGAGCAACTGGTTTCAAACACGATCTCCACTTACCCACTCCTTGATTCTATCAACTGTCACACTTCATGGAATCATGGTGTCTACAATTCCAGCAATATAAATAAGTCTCTGAATCATGATTGAATCATCATCAGTATCATAAATCTCACGTCTGATCGACAACACGATATCATCAACTCATCAATTGAGCAACTACTCTCAACTGAGAAATTTCAATCACTTAGAGCTTATCGTATTCGGAATTCACACACCACAATCTTTGATTACCATCAATTCCACATATTTCTCAGCTTCCCTCCTACAGATCAACCCATCCTCTCTTGTGACCGAATTTACTCGGGAATGGTTATTGTCTTGATTTAGGCCGGAGTACTACAGATTGATCTCTCGAATCTAAAGCACCCCCTTTGCAGCGGTGCATCTGTGTGAGGTTTAACATTTTGCTCGGTTCGAGGAGTCTCCTCCGTACGGTCGTCTCCTCAATTCCTTAAAAACCAGCAAATCATTTTTCCCCATCTACAACTTTGAGTGTGAAAAGGAATGATCTTCCAGAAAATTCCATGACTATGGAGAAGGCAGTATCCATGATGTTGGAACTTAACAAGTTTTTTGGAAAAATGGAATTGGATGTGAAAGGTTCTAAAAGTGATATCTTTCATGATAATCCAAAGGTCACTTGTGGTGAGCAAGACTTTGTTCACCCCAACGCAACTTGATTGTGTTGGAAGTGCATCCTCACCAAGGAATGCCCTGCTTTGTATAAGGTGAGGGAAGCACAAGAATTGGGGCAAACAGATTATGTTCGGTAAGGCGGTAGAATTCGATTGGATTCATCTAAAAAGGTATGTCTATAAACTTGAGCAAGATTTGTACTTTTATTTGCTTAGAGAACTTATAGTAATTCACGTACCTTTCTTATCGTTCATTTCTACCTAACTTGATCTGTGTTTAAGGTTATTAAATGTTTAGGTTTGAAAACATTAGTTCGGTATGTTTGGACTTCATGGTACACCTACCAGGTATGCATAACATCTTTTAAAATCAAAATCCAGGGGTTTATGTTCGTGGACTTGAAATTCATGGGTTTAAGTCCGCGGACTTGAAAATTCGTTTTCAAACCAGTATGCATACTTAACGAGTTTGTCTTGATGCCTAGGAAACTTCTTATGAGGGGTGCCCCGCAGGAACAACATTTAACTTTAAAGATATCATGAGCAAGATTTGGAAAACAATACATGTTTTCCCAAACATCAAAGTGACTAAGTCACTGGAAATGCACAAACAATGTATATGGACAAACTCCTTCTTCAAACAATATATATTAGTGATGCCGGGTTTTTCCACACCTACATAGCTATATTGATGCCGGGTTGTTCCACACCTAATAAGCATAAAAGCTGAATTCATGTACATATAATTAAATGAAGGAGCGTATCATATATACCACACGTGAAAATTATCATTTCCCATAACAATTCACAATGACGACAAACATTACAAGCCCTTTCCAATTCATGGAAAGACTCAAAGAATCAACAGAACAATCATAACACAAATTAAACAATGCATGAAAAGCACGAACAGACAATGCATGAGTTTGTTAAACATAACCTTTTGTAAAAGAAACAACAATGGTTTCAAAAGAGTTAAAAGTATTCCCACCTCTTTTGATGACAAGCCACGCCTACCTCGAGATCCGCGATCCACTGGTTCGTCCTTTGAATCGATCGTTGTTAATACAGACTAACTGTTAATCATACAAGAAGTCTAAGAAACTAGCCAAAATGGCCACACAAAAATCATACAAGTCTATCTAATTGTTCAAAGCCCATTTATGGTTCTACACTTCTTTATTATCTATCTCTTGTATATTTAAAGGTTTAATTAATCCAATTAGTTTGATTCTATAATCCATAGTTAAGTCTTATGAATATCTACAACTTTGTAGAAGAAGCCAAAGACTAACTCATACCACAAAGGTCCAATACAAGGTCATTAAGAAAACTGGCTATAAGCCCAAGTTCATTAAACATGCCCATTAAGCTAAGGTCCAGTCCAAACGGATCTATTAACGATCACTAACTGTCAATCTAACAGTCAACGAGTCTTTAATAGTCAACACCCGAAGTCGGGTCAACAATCAAGTCTGGTCAATAGTCAACTGAGTCAAACAAGAAACTCAGTGAGTTAACTCAGTCAACAAGGCCGATTCTGGTGGGTCAGATTAACAAATAACTCAATCAGAGACTGAGTCAGAAACACTAGATCAAGTCAGCTAAGCTGAAAAAACTCAGGCTAAGATTCTAGCACAATTCATTACTCAAATACAACTTCATAAATTGTTTACAAAATACAATCTTATCTTATCTGCGATTGCAGCTCTAAGAAAACTCAGATCATCTCAACACGTTCACACCCTGTAATTTACATTCACTTCCACCAACAAACCAACACTCATCTCATCTTCTGAGTTGCAACTTCTCTTCCAACACCATATTACTCTGTCAATTATAATCTCATTTCAGTTCTTCTTGAGCATTCAACATTACCAATTCAGACAATTCTACGCACTCCACCGAATCGCAACAGCAAAACCACTATCACTTCAGGCAGTTCTTGACCTTCATTCACTAACTGCAAGGTCATATCTTCTTACTCAATATACACCTGCACCTTTAGACTCTAGCAGCTACAACAGACCCGCAAACTGTTTCTACTCAGCAACATACAATTCGGCTACAGATTTATCGTCTATCTCCATTATCTACAGTTGCGGCTCAATAAAAATTACTACTATTTAATCAACACTTCTCTGCAGCTCAATCTAACATCCCCATTTTAGTTCTCGCCTGCGCAATCTGTAAATTTCATTCCATCCCCCTTTTATTTCACTTACCAAAACCAACACTATGTTCTATTCAACCCTGCAACTCTCATAACTTAACAACCATAGCTCATCCAATTTACAACTCAGATAATACCCATTCACCAAATTCATTACAACTCCCTGTGAATCAGAACAAACCTTCACTCACCCACAGTTCTTATTTCAGTTTAATCAACTCAACCCATTCTTCAAATCATAGTTCAATATCCAAATTTCACATACATCAATTACATCCATACTTCACTAAATATATCAATCTTACTTCAACATCATATACACAAGCTCAACAATGAAATTGAATAGTTTACTAAAATTAACTCAACAAGACAATTACCTCAGACAATTACCTCAGACATTTGCCTCTTGTTTGAACCTTATCACTAAATTCATCTTCCACATCTGTGATTTCTCAGCTTGTCTACACCCTCTTCTTAACCTCAACACAAACTCAGTAACCTTCTCCTGCTTTTACTTTCTCGTCACCAATTTATTCCCTTCATCTATAACTCAACCAAAGAACCGTAATTCCCCAATTCTGATAAGAACCCTAATTTCTGATTCCTCAATTTAACATCTGAAACTTAAGTTTACCTTCAATTCTACTCCAAACACTCATTACCCAACTCGAATCAACCTTTTAAAACATCAATCTCAACTCATAATCTTCATCTGAGATTCTTGCAAACCCTAGTTTCTTCGATTCTTCACCAGAAACAACTCCTCCATAACAATAAACAACGACCCTCTTCTTATTCATCTGCCATCAACTCGTATCACATCTCAATTCATACTAAACCCTAATTCAACTGCATCTAATCCTAATTCTAATTCATTTCCTTCTTCGAGTCTAAATCAACCACAGAAAACAACATCATCAATATAAACTATTCCATGTTCCTCTCCGCCTCCTACCAATCACAAAGCTGTCGTTAGATGTCTCAATCACTCGTAGAAGAAGAAGAACACGAGAAGAGAAGAAACAGAAGAAAAAGAACAGGAAAGAAAGAAAGAGAAGGAGAAAGAAGAATGAAGAATACATAAAACGAAAGGAAAAGAAAATTTATATTCTCGATCGGTTGGGGATAAGACCAACAACAAACGCTAAATGCACCCTCCCAATTTATATGGGTAGTCAGAGTTGGTCCAATGCAAAGTGACTATTTTGCCCTTCATATCTATCCAATGATATCTCCTTCGTCCAGTATCCGATTAACACGTTCGAGTAGTCCATTCTGCATAACTTTTCGATACCTATTTAAAGATACTAGCTTTGTATCTAAATCGTTGTTAAATTAATTCCTATTAATTAACGTTCGAATTACCCTAATCGAGTAATTAGCGGCTAAATCGTCTCTTGACTAGTCTAATAGCGTTGACGAGCTTGAGGGTCCTTACATGCTCGGTCGAACTCGCAAGCGTTTCTATCTCAAGCTTGTTTGTCAAGTCTAGGTGATCAAAACTATAAGTCTTGATTTCTAGTCTACTTATAGCAATGTCTCGAATTAGGATAAAATGTGTAGTTGAGCTTTATAATTCACGACGTTCATTGATTGAAGACGAAGATCTACTGAGGAGAGATTGAAGGAACTTCATCAATAAAAGGTATGTGGAGACTAAAACTTGAAAAAGCGGGGGTCTAACAACACCACCCAATATTTCGCTTAGCAATCTGTATGGACAAACTCAAACATACTTTTAAGAGAATCAACAAGACTCAATCAATTAAAAGTATATCAACGAGTTTATATCTCTCTATTGATTTGATTTCCTAAAACAGAAACTGTGAGTACTGATCAAATATAAAGAATAACTTGGATGGTACCAAAGACCAATATCCAAGTGTCAATCAATATCAATCAATAACCGTTAGGTCTGATTTTCCAACTGATTGAACTTTAACGCACAACATGTATTATTTCAATTATAAAGATAAAACAATATAATGCGGAAATTGAAATAACACAGACACCAGAAATTTTGTTAACAAGGAAACCGAAAATGCAGAAAACCCCCGGGACCTAGTCCAGATTGAATACACAATGTATTAAGCATCTACAGACACTAGCCTACTCCAAGATAACTTCTGACTGGACTGTAGTTGAACCCCAATCAGTCTCCCACTGATCCAAGGTATAGTTGCACTCCCCACGCCTCTGATCCCAGCAGGATACTGCGCACTTGATTCCCTTAGCTGATCTCACCCACAACTAAGAGTTGCTACGACCCAAAATCGCAGGCTTTAATAATAAACAAATCTATCTCACACAGAAAAGTCTATCAAAGGATAAATATGTCTCCCATAGATAAACCCTGAAAGAGTTTTTTCCGTCTTTTGATAATAATCAAGGTGAACAGGAACCAATTGATAATTCGGTCTTATATTCCCGAAGAACAACCTAGATTAATCAATCACCGCACAACAATCTTAATTGAAAAAGTGGGGGTCTAACAACACCACCCAATAATTCGATTAGCAATCTGTATGAACAAACTCCAATATAATTTTTATGAGAATCAACTAGACAGTCAGAGTCAATCAATAAAAGATATATCAAAGAGTTTATATCTCAATCTCTCAATTTGATCTTTACTCAAGCAAATAGAAATCTGCGAGTCTTTATCAAAGAGAGATAACTTGGATGGTACCAAAGACCAGTATCAAAGGATCAATCAATATTAATCAACAACCAAAGGTTGAATTTCCAATTGATGATCTTAACGCACAACCTGTATTATTTCAATTATATAAAAACATAATGCGGAAAAGAAATAACACAGACACCAGAAATTTTGTTAACGAGGAAACCGCATATGCAGAAAAACCCCGGGACATAGTCCAGATTGAATACACACTTTATTAAGATGCTACAGACACTAGCCTACTGCAAACTAACTTCAGACTGGACTATAGTTGAACCCCTATCAATCTCCCACTGATACAAGGTACAGTTGTACTCCTGCGCCTCTGATCCCAGCAGGATGCTACGTACTTGATTCCCTTAGCTGATCTTACCCACAACTAAGAGTTGCTACGACCCAAAATCGCAGGCTTGATAATAAACAAATCTGTCTCACACAGAAAATTCTATCAAAGAATAAATCTGTCTCCCAAATATAAACCCTAGGTTTTGTTCCGTGTTTAGATATAAAATCAAGGTAACAGAAACCAATTGATAATACGGTCTTATATTCCCGAAGAACAGCCTAGATTAATCAATCACCTCTCAAAAATCCTTCATGACTACATAAGCGAATTATCGAGGAATCACAAACAGTGAGACGAAGATGTTTGTGACTTCTTTATCTTGCCTATCGGAGATAATCAAATCTCAAGCCAATCAAATCGAGTGTATTCGTATGATAGAAGATGCAAGAACAGATCACACAACTATGATAAAAGTAGTATCGGTCTGGCTTCACAATCCCAATGAGGTCTTTAAGTCGTTAACCTGATTTTAGAGAAGAAAATCAAAGGTTAATGGAGATCGACTCTAGCGAGCGCACTAGTATCACACAGACGTGTGGGGATTAAGTGTTGCTCTAGCTAGAAGTCCCCTATATATAGCCTATCAGATCAGGGTTTTTCCTTAGGTATTAAGCAAACCTTATTCACCGTTAGATGAAACCTAATTTAGATTCAAGCTAATATTTATCAACGTTAGATCGAAAAACAAAGCTTGTCACGCACACTTGGTAAACGTAAACTGGGTTTGTGAAACACATGCCCAAACATGTACTCTTATGTTGGTTCAATACAGTAACCAAAAGGTTAACCATATGAGCATCTCATATTAACCCGGTTCTTCTTCACTATAACTAGTTCAAATGACTTCAAACAAACTAGTTAAGATTTGTTCAATTGCTATGAGATCTTATGTAATTACACAAGACACAATTGAAACAAAGATGATTCGATTCGATTGAATCGGCTAATGAACATTATAGTCACTGTTTGCAAAAGCATTCCTTAGTAATTTAATGTATCATGTTCAGAGCACATCTTTAGATCATAATCACTTAAGCTCACAAACAAGTTCGCGGACTTAAGTTCAATCGGTTGAGTTTTCCAAACTCAGCAGAAATTCTCGGTCGAGAACTTCCGCCAGTTCGCGGACTTAGCACACAAACGAGTTTTGGAAAATCCCAGCAGAAATTTTCGGTGTGAAAACTTCCGTCAGTTCGCGGACCCGAATCTGCAAACTGAGTTCGCGGACTTGGCAAGGCCAATTCCACAATCCTGCCGATTTCTCTTGATCAACAAAGTTCGAAAACTTCGGTTCAAGGAATATATGGTTATGTAATCTAAACTCTCATTCCAACCATTGAGACATTCTCAGAGGACGCTATGTAGCCGTTATTCACAGACCGATTCACGTCAGAGCAATACTCAAAAGTGATTGAAACTTTTCATAACTTTCGTCACTAGGTGAAGATAAACCTGATCAAAGCGAAACGCTTTACCAACACGTGATTTCGAGTAAAAGATAAGCATTGAATACTCAGCTCGAAATATCAAATGTGTATGATCTAGTCTATATAGCATACAACTTTTGTCTCATAAGAAGTAGGAGATAGAATATATAGACTTTTGAGTGATAAATAAGTTCAAGTCTTCACATACCATTTTGTTGATGAAGTTCCACGGTTCCTTGTGTAGATCTTCGTCGTTGTCGTTGAATCGCCATGAAGTTCTTGAGCTCAACTACACTTTTCCTATCCTAGTCCGAGACTTAGATAATAGGCTAGAAATCAAGACTTATACTTTTGATCACTAACATTGACAAATATGCTTGATATAGCAACGCTTGCGAGGTCGACCGAGCTATGCTCTAATAATCTCCCCCTTTGTCAATTTTAGTGATAAAACTATTAATACATATGGAATATAAAAAAGATAAACTTTAGTGGCTCCTATTCCATAGTCTAATCTTCAATGTTCCTTGAAATCTTCGTCCTTCCAAGTACTCCAATGATCCCAAAGGTTGTATGTTTAGTATCACCGTTGTTGAAGATCCGTAGCAATAACAATGAGAGAAATCGAGATTCTCGATCATTATTATACAGTGTCATAGTACTATTATGTAACATCAAAGTACAATTGTATCACGACTTTAATAATAATACTATGGTGATATGTATCACTCCCCCTTAGTCAATACTCTATCTCGATCATGGAAACCACTCCCCCTTACACAATGATCCGAAAACCATATGTATTAGTAGTGTGAACTACAATATTTCTCCCCCTTTTTGTCAATAAAATTGGCAAAGGTAAAAGAACTGGTTCATAATGATATTTCCACAAGAGACATTTCATAGACCAAAAGAAAGAATACACATCATCTTAATTTAGATGCAATCTTATAGCCGAAGCTAGCAGTTGTAGATGGGGAAAAACGATTTGCTGGTTTTTAAGGAATTGAGGATACAACCGTACGGAGGAGACTCCTCGATCCGAGCGAAATGTTAAACCTCACACAGATGCACCGCTGCAAAGGTGGTGCTTTAGATTCGAGAGATCAATCTGTAGTAATCCGTCCTAAATCAAGACAATGACCGTTCCAGAGTAAATTCGGTCACAAAAGAGGATGGGTTGATCTGTAGGAGGGAAGCTGAGAAATGTGTGGAATCAATGGTAATCAAAGATTGTGGTATTTTTGATGATTTGAGGGAATTTTTCCTAATTTGAGAGAAATACTATAAAATCAAGGAATTTGATAAATTCAAGGAAAAATAGGATAAATAATAAAGCAAAGGGCGTGTGGGACTGGTTAGGGCATCGCCGGCCGGCTAGTGGCCCGGTCCCACAAGTTTTTATAATTTTATTTTATTATTACATGATGATTTGTGCAAAATACCATGAAATCAAGGAGTTTTTTCATGAAATTAGAGAAATAACAATAATAATAAAATAATAAAGAACCGTGGGTTATGGGGCCGGTTGGGACCAAGGCATGGCCGGTTGGCCAATTAATTCACAAAACTGAGCAATAAGATGTTTATTATTTATTCATAAGATCAGCTGAGATTCGACTACGAATTCAGAATAATAAAGTGAGCATTACCATTCCATGGGATCGTAGATTCGACCATAGAGTCAGAGTAATTAAGATTTATCTATTACCATTTATGAGACCAGTTGTGGATTCGATCACGAAATCGGAGTAATGAGATAATATAGTTATTGCTATTCTATGAGATCAAGATGTGGATTCGATCATAGAATCAGAACAATTGTTTATTGACATTCCACGGGACCATTCGTGGATTTGACCGTGGAATAGGAGCAATAATAGATTATTCTGAGAATTCAGTAGTGAATGTCACGACAAAATTAATCTTAATTAGGAATAATTAACTTTGTGGCTCTATACTAGCAGAGCAAGCTATCTAGGAGCATTAATTATCCCGATATGAGCTTGTCGGTAAGTCATATCCTTTATATAGTCAGGGTAAACTTGTTGTTTGTTCCTGAAGACGTTATCGCTCTATACTAGCAGAGCAAGCTGTCTAGGAGCCGTCCATCTCGTGATACTATATAGAAATAATCACTGAAAGTATTCAGTATTCATGAGATATGCCGTTGTCCAGTCGTGAGACTACATATCTACATGTACTCTGAGAGAAAGTACTCTCCGTTGAGAATTCGATGAGAGACCCGTGTCTCGATACTCACGTCTGATTTCTGAATCAGAGTTTCGTATAATTATGAGTTTACGATTTTAGCCTTTGTCGAAAATCCACCATCTACATTAAGCCCCCTGCTTACTGAGCAAAGTTGTGTTCCTCAATCCGCATTAAATGGTGATTTTCCGGCCATAAATAATAATACTAGTAATTGAACTTAGTCGTAAGTTGAGACGTTACCGGGTTTAGAGAACATGAGCAAACCACGACTCGATGAAGGGTTCAATGTCATGATTGGAGCGTCGTTTGATGAGCATAATTTGGTGTTGAACCGCTGGTTTGGACGACGAGTCCGTGGTCGGTTAGGATTCGCGGGTTGGGCCCAATAAGGAAATCCTTAGAAAATTAGGTTTTGGAAATAAAATTGATATAAAAGGGATTAATCCTTTTTTTTCCCACGACCAGCTCTCCATCATCTCTGCACCTTCACGCCAGCAGGAGAAAATTCCCGCCGCCGTCGTTGCCATTGCCGCCGGTTGATTTCCAGGCAAACCGACCAGGTGCGTTTTTTTTTTTGATGTTTGCTGATGTTGTGACCTTAATGAGTTGTTCATGTTTTGATCATGATGAATTTATATACATGTGTGTATATTAGTGTGAGTTTTATGAAAACCCTCATTTTTTTGAAAACGTATGTTCGTTCGATCATTAGTTTTGCAAACTAACTATAATCCCTGATTTAGGAGAGATTGTTTTTTAGTATATGAACCTAGGTTCAGTGATAAAACTTTGTTTATGAGATTTCATGTGTACCAAGGTTCTATCATAAAAGAAGTGGATTTTCATGAAATCAGAATAATCCTTCGTTTTAAAGACAAATAACGATGACACGAAGGAAAATATGTATGATAAACTTATGTCCAGTGATAAAATTTTGCTTATGAGCTTTCATGTAAATAAAAAACTTTATCATATGTATGAGATGTGAACTTTCACAATATTTTTTGAAATAAACCTTCGTTTTAAAGACAAATAATGACGATAAGAAGGAAAAATAGTTTTTTTTTATATATATATGCAGCCGTGACATATATTTTGCAAAATATGATGATATATTTTATTTGCATGAGTTTGTTTTCGTTAGATAAAATCCTTGAGAATTTATGTATGCAAGTTGCATTAATTACTGTTTTTCGAAAAGTCAAAACGTGGGTTTTGAGGATTCTTCAAATATAGACAATATATTTATGATAGAATATTGTATTGTTATGAACTTCTTAGGTCAGTTGTGTGAATGTTCACATTATGAAAATTGTGTCCGTGATTTTATGAAAAATTAGTTTCGAAATTAATAAAGTTTCGTTCGTTTTTGCAGTTTTCGAAGAGACGAACAATTTTGAGGTGTTAACTCTACCGTTACTATCACTATTGTTAGTGGAAGTATAAAAGGTAAGAGTTAAGAGTTACCATTTTTTGCTGATGTTGGTTTGTTTACATAGTAGTAATCTTTGATCTTCCGGTTCCAGAAAATGTCGACCAACAATAACAACAATTACGATTACTGGTATTCCTCTTCTTCCTCTGGCTCTTCTGATGAGGATTCCGACGCTCCTGTAGCGAAATCAAAGGCTAGGGTTACCCAGGAAGGGGCGAAGCCTAATGTTCCCTTGGGTGAGCGAGAGTCTCTTTTGCTGAACTCGAAAAGAAAAGAGCTGAAGACAAAAAGGAGGATGCCCGTCAACGTGAAAAAGATCGCACCCGGCGTAAGAGACAGAGGGTTGAGGAGAAGCGTCAATTCTTGGATGGGGTGCCTTCTGATTCTGATGCTGATGCTTCGAAGGAGAGATCACATGGGAACCATCCGAGCGTTACATTAAGCCTGATCGATATGAAAGAGAGCATCAGAGGACGATGAAGAAAATTGAAGCTGAAGCTGCAGCAGAAGATAACTCGGATTCAGATGATGATGTTATCTTCCGTCCACCGGACTTCACCAATGATCCTGACAGTGACTCTGAAGAAGATTCCGAGAAGGCAGTGACGATGAAGCTGACAATTCGGATGAGTCCGACGAGTAGTTTTACTTCCATCTTCTTTAGACGTTAGAGCATTCCCTTTTTTCTTCATAGTGGATATCTTTCTTTTGACTGTTTAAACGACTTTACTTCAATTAGACTTTTCTTCTGATGATGAACATTTTGTTAACGTCGATTTCTTCTAATCCATGACATGGACCAATGTCCATATATCCAAATTCATCATGACTTGTCGATTTTCATGAGAAGTAACATAACACGGCTGAGAATTCATGACGTGTACAAGGCCGCGTGGCCTATCCTTTGACCCGTGATGTTCAGTCCCCAGTGTGTTATTTTCCTCCGCGTCTTCGGTATCGATCTTTGAAGCCTAGGGTTTCAGTGAAACTCGTAACTGAGTTGACTATATGACTATCGCCTGATATATATATCTTCAAGACTCCAAATCTATGATCCACGCAAATATTTCTTCCATTCCTGAGTCAGTTTCATCGTGCAAGAAGTTTTGATCCTACCCTCTTGCCGTCATGTCGAGCAATAGCATTTCTTCAAGATGATCTTCAGTCGAAGCGTGAAATAGCAACGTCTATCTCAGTAAGTTGTACACTTCTTCTTCTTCCTTTCTTGTCTCTGTTCAATCGAGATTGTTGATCACAAGAGAATGATTTGTCGTAGGACTGTAAGAAGAATGCTACTCCTCATAATGCAAGGCCTAAGCGGACTGTTAGAGCTCCTCCCGGTATGGATCGGCTCGTGCTGAATCTGGATCGTCTGTAAGTAACCTATGACTCTTGATATTGTACTGAGTCCCGGGATTAACACTCCTTCGTTTCATCGTAGGCGGATGTCCGTGTCGTCGTCGATGCTAGACGAAGAAAGAGTGGAAAGTCCGTGACCGTGGTTGAGGTTGAGGAAAGCAGTAACCAGGCATGTGAAGATTCTGTAGGATCCGTGGAGACCGGAGACGGTGTCCATGCTCGTGAATACCCAACCGCTGGACTTTTATTCGAAGCCCCATTGATTAATACCTTCCCAGACAATGAAATGGTCGGCGGATTCGTGATTCCCAAATGTCATGCGTCTCTGTACACCAAGATCTGGAAGAAGTATGGTCACATTGCTACCACAGAAGTGTGGAAAGGTTTTCTTCCAACCCTTTTAACCACGGTAGCGGGGCTATTGCCGATCATCGAGGAAATGAATCAGATGCACTTGCGAGACGTCAAAAACCATGAACTGCACCAATGGGATGAAATGATCTCGAATTGTGAGATATTGCGATTCAATGTAAGCTGGCTCCGTCGTCGTCTTGAGATAATCAAGGTTCATAAGGCGGCAGAGGCTGCTGATGCAATTTCCATGAATGCAGCTTTACTGGATGAGGAGAGGATACTGGCTCTGGAGTCAGCAAGGGTTGAGAAAGTGGTCGAAGACTTGAAGGAAAAGACCAAGATTTTTCAGAAGAAGCTTGACGAGGCTTCTTATAGGGATTATCCGTTGCTGGATGGTTTGCACTGAGTGAGCATTTGTGGTTGTTGTTTTTTGAGTAAATCTGAGTTTCTAGTTATGTGAAACAATTGATCATGGTATGAACGAATTTTGCTCATTTATGAAATGTTTAATGAACAAAGGAGCATTCACATGCTCTTTGGAGGAATGGAATTACATTTTTGAAAATGCTTGAAATGATGAAGATGTAGTTTGTTTCATGGATCAGACATAATAAGCTTTGAGCCATTTGCCATTGATGATGTTTCCTTCCTTTCCTCCATTGATTGCTAAAATTTTGTAGTATCCTCTAGACACTGCTTTGATAACAACATATGTCCCTTCCCATTTAGGAGAGAACTTAGGATCGGACATGTCTTGTTGAATGTGCTTTGCCGTTTTTAATACCAAATCTCCTACTTGAAATGTTCGAGGTCTTACCATTTTGTTGTAGGCTCTGGAGATCCTATGTTTGTAAGCTTCCACATATTTTTCCACCTTGGTTCTCCTTGATTCCAGCATATCTAGCTCAGCGATTCTTGATCTGGAGATTTCGGCCTCATCCCATTGTACACCACTGGATGCTGCAATCCTGGCTGAGGGAACTTTGATTTCTGCTGGAAGTATGGCGTCGGCTCCATAGACAAGGGAATATGGCGAAGTACCGATCGAGCTCCTTGGTGCAGTTCTGTAAGCCCATAGAGCCATGGGTAATTTCTCATGCCATGATCGAGGATTGTCATGAATCGTCCGACTGATAATCTTGACCAAAGTCTTGTTGGTACTTTCTGCTTGACCATTTCCTTGTGGATAGTAAGGCGTGGAGAAGATTTGTTTGATCCCATATTTATTGAGAAGCTTCTCAAAATCTTGATTAGAAAAAGGAGTTCCGTTATCTGCGATTATATGCTTAGGAACTCCGAATCTGCATATTATGTGCTCTTTGATGAAGGCGGGAATCGTAACTCCAGTGGTGCTTCGAAGAGGAATAGCTTCGACCCACTTGGTGAAGTACTCCGTCGCAGTGATGATGTATTCATGTTGTTTTGAAGATGCTGGATTGATCTTCCCAATGATATCTAGTCCCCAGCTGTAGAAAGGCCACGAACTATTCACAGAATTCAACGGGAGACAAGGAGTGTGGATGAGATTACCATGGGTTTGGCATTGGTGACACCTCTGAACGTGTGCAGCTGCATCATCTTCCATGGTTGGCCAATAATATTTCTCATGAATTTGAAGAAATAGTTTCCTCTTTCCTTGATGTTCTCCATTATGTACTTCCTTCAAGATTGTAGGGATTTCATGTTCGGATAAGCACCTCAGTAAATTTCCACCAAAGATTTTGCGGTATAAGATCCCATCGAGATAGACGAATCTCTTAGCTTTCTGAATGAGTTTGACTGCTTGCTTATTTTTCAATGGTAGTTCGTTGTCCCGGAGGTATTTGATGTAAGGCTCCCTCCAGTCCCCAGTGTGGTGGACCGTCAAAACCTCCAAGTGATGAGGAGGTGTTTGGAAATCAGGACAAGATCCTTGTAAAGCTCTTGACTGAGTCTCCATGGATGGCCAGTAGTACACCATTCTTTGAAGCTTTCTGTAAAGTGTTACCACTAACGTTTGCCCACAGATTTCCTCATGTATGCGCTTGAGCTGTTCTTCCGCAGCCAAGACATCGTGATAGAGATCCATCGGGGTTTCGATAGTATAGCCCTCCATGAAGCAAGAAGTAGTTCTTCAATTCCTTGAGGCTGACTTGGCCTTCTGAAATAGAGCTGCTCAATTCATGAATGATGGGTGCTCGCCAATCGTTCGCTGGAATGTCTTCGATCTGAGTGAGCCAAGTCGAAGATATTGTACGCCTCCGTACAGTGATCGTTTTCTGTGCTCCTTCGAATTGCAGCTTGGAGGCGAGAGTTGCTCGGCAATCAGCATGCCTATTGTTAGTCCGTCCAGTATGGACGATCGTTGCATCAGCAAAATAGGTCAACAGTCGCTAAGCTTCGGTTCTGAATGGAGCAAGTGTGATTTCTTTGAGAGAATATGTTCCATTCATCTGGTTGACCAATAATTTTGAATCTCCCCTTATCTCGAGGTGTGTTGCTCCTGCTTGCTTGGCAAAAGATAATCATAATAGAAAGGCTTCATATTCCGTTGAGTTGTTGGTGTAGTGGAAATCCAACTTGAATGAATGTGAGAAAACTTCACCAGATGGAGACACCAGCACTACGCCCGCTCCTCCGGTGTCACTACTAGGGGTGGAAGACCCATCAAAGTATAAAAGCCATGTTTCTTCCTTGATGACCAAGATGTTTGGGAATTCTCCGGGCACTTCTTCACGTAGTGTTGTTGTGTCTTCCCCTGGAAAAGCAGCGAGCAAGTCTGCTACCGCTTGACCTTTGATGGCTTTAGGTGGCGTGCAAGCTATGTCAAATTTTGACATCTGGAGTAGCCACTTCGCTGGTCTCCCTATCAAGGCTGTCTTTGATAGCAAGAACTTTATGGGATCATCTTTGGAGATGAGTACGACCCTGTTAGATAATAAGTAATGTCTGAACTTCTGGATTGCATGTACCAATGCCAGGCATGCCCTTTCGGCCTTTGGATATCGGAGTTTAGAATCTCTCATTGTGGGGCTGAAGTAGTAAATCGGTCGTTCGACGCCTTCGTCGTCTTCCTGAGCGAGGAGTGCGCGATGGCGACGTCACTGGAGGTTGTGTAAAGAATCATAGGTCGTCCCTGCAGTGGAGACCTCATGACGGCCGGTGAAAATAATATCTGTTGTATTTTATGGAAAGCTTCTTGTTGAACAGCTGTCCAGGTGAAGCTTGCTCCTTTCTTCAGCAGAGGTGTGAACGAAGCAATGAGTTGAGCTAATCTAGGAATGAAGCGTCGAATATAATTTACCTTTCCCATAAAGCTCTGTAGTTCCTTCACGGTACATGGAGGAGGCAGGGTGGTAATAGATTTTGCCTTGTCTGGGTCGACTTTGATCCCTTCAGCCGTGACCAGAAATCCTAAGAATTTTCCGGAAGAAACTCCGAATGCGCACTTTAAAGGATTCATTTTTAATTTGTATTCTCTGCACCTTTCAAAAACCTGCCTTAGAACTTCGAGATGAGATGCTCGAGTCTTCGATTTTACCACCACATCATCAACATATTCTTCTACTTGCTTGTGCATCATGTCGTGGAATATGGAAGTCATGGCTCGTTGATAGGTGGCACCAGCATTCTTTAATCCAACGGGCATCACAGTGTAGTGAAAATTCCTAATGGGAGTACGGAACGCAATCTTGTTGGCGTCATGTTCATACATCTTGATCTGGTTGTACCCACTACAGCCGTCCATGAATGAGAACATACCGTGACCACTGGTTGCATCGACGAGCATGTCAATGTTGGCTAGAGGAAAATCATCCTTTGGACAACATTTATTCAAGTTCCTGAAGTCGACACAACATCTGATTTGACCATTTTTCTTCTTAACAGGTACCACATTTGCTAGCCACGTTGGATGAAGAATAGGCTTGATGAACCCTGCTGCCAACAGTTTCTGGATTTCGACCTTGATTTGCTCCTCGACTTCGTGTCTAAATTGTCTGGGAGGTTGTTTGACAGCTTTGGAACCAGGGACGATGTGCAGGTTATGGGTGACGAGTTCGTCATCCATACCCGGCATTTCTTCGTACGTCCAGGCGAAGACATCTTGATATTCTTTCAATAATTTTACCAGCTCGGTCCGTTCCTCTGGTGATAGCGCTAAACTGATCAGGATTGGCCTTGGATCGTCTTCAGTCCCAATGTTGATTGTTTCAAGATCGTCAGTGGTAGAGTCAGTGCCGTCCTGTAGTTGTCGTGGGGCATCTTGGAATTCTTCTTAAAGTGATAGCTCACTCTGACACGATTCTTCATGGTGGGGAGACTTTTCATCGTTCTCCCCGATTAATTGCTAATCTTTCCGTCGGCGATAAATGACTCTCCCTTCTACGTCTCGACCGGTCGTGAAGTTTGTCCCTGGAGTTGAGACTTGATCATTATGACGTTTATTCGGTGTAGTAGGTGACTTGATCACTTTAGCAGCTGAGGATGACGGATCGTTATCAGCCTTCTCGATAGTCTTCCAGCTTGGAAGTAGACGGGAGCATAAGGAGATGACGAAGCCGGAATGCGAACAATCTTGTTGTCGAGCAGGGCCTTCATGCATTGATGGTATGTTGAAGGAACCACCTTGTTATCATGTAGCCATGGGCGTCCCAGTATTGTATGGTAGTCAGGTTCTTGCTCGATCACATGAAACTTTGCTTTCGATCGAATCGGCCCCACCCTCAAATCTATGTATGCATATCCATATGTATGGCTTTGACTTCCTTCAAATCCTGTCATTAGGATGGGATAGCGAACGATTTTACCTTGTGGGAATCTTGCCATCCTGAGAGTCTTCATAGTGACAATGTTGGTGGAAGCACCGGTGTCAACAAGAGCTCTTCTAAATTTGGTGCCTTTGATGAAACCAGTGACATACAATGCTCGGTTGTGTCCTTCATCCGTCATGCGATCTTCTTCTCTAAAAGAGATGTTTTCGATCGAATACCCAGGCACTAGGGAAACTTCTTCAACTGATGGTGTTGGTGACGTTATTTACACGCTGGATGATATCTGGTTGAGTGTTGAAAATGTGTATGTGCGCTGATCCCTGGAGAAGTGCAGGAGTTCACATAGATTTTCAATCAAATGTGTGACCTCTTGTTCCACCGGCTTCTCGTATGTGGTGAAGTTGTTGATTTGAGGGTCAGATGACGCTTCAGTCCCCGGTGCTGAGGCTTCTGGAGCGGAGATACCGCCTAACTCGGACGTTAACCTGATGAGAAAGTCGAGGATATGGTTTATCGTCTCCTTCATCAGGTCCATGTTCCTGGTATGGGCCTTTAGGATTTGAGCCAACTCTGCCAAAGTCGGGATCCCTCTGCCTTCCATGCCGCCAGGTGTAACATGAGGAATGTTGCCGTTTGAAATATCCTGATCTGAATTAGTTGAATTAGTCCTGAGACCAACCATCTTGTGAGATTGTTAGATTGCAACCGAGAGAATGATCTCCCACTGTGGTCGCCAATCTGTAGATGGGGAAAAACGATTTGCTGGTTTTTAAGGAATTGAGGAGACTCCTCGAACCGAGCAAAATGTTAAACCTCACACAGATGCACCGCTGCAAAAGGGGTGCTTTAGATTCGAGAGATCAATCTGTAGTACTCCGGCCTAAATCAAGACAATGACCGTTCCAGAGTAAATTCGCTCACAAAAGAGGATGGGTTAATCTGTAGGAGGGAAGCTGAGAAATGTGTGGAATCAATGGTAATCAAATATTGTGGGTGTATGAATTCTGAATATGATAAGCTCTGAATGATTGAAATTTCTCAATCGAGAGTAGTTGCTCAATTGATGAGTTGATGATCTCTTGTTGTCGATGAGACATGAGATTGATGATACTGATGATGCTGATGATTCAATCATGATTCAGAGACTTATTTATATTGCTAGAATTTGAGACACCATGATTCCATGAAGTGTGACAGTTGATGGAATCAAGGACTGGGGAAGTGGAGATCGTGTTTGAAACCAGTTGCTCAACGTGTGGAGACTTGGTTGATTTTATACCCACTACCTCGTGAATTCCTTCAACTGATTGCACGACTTGCTCACATTCCATCGTGTGTTTGAACAAACGTGCCGTAGACCGCCAGACCAAAACCCTAAGTGATATCCCCCCAAGTGACACTATTGACGTCTCGTGGTTTGTTAGTCAATTGATGACTTTGTGGTTTGATGGGATGATGAGTCCATGCAGTTGCTGAGTTGAACATGATGTTCTGAAACTCATGAATTGAACATGTCATGAGACAGAGGTATAGTTCTTACGATGAAGTGAGCAAGTATTACTCATTCGATGGATCGTTGAATATTGATTTTTGAATCAATATTCCTTGGTTTGAGCAAATATTTATTATCTGAGCAAGTGTTGCTCATGTGATGAATTGTTGAATATTTGATCGTCTGAGCATCTGATGGCTTATTGGCAGCGTACCAAAAATATTAATTAGAATACTGGTCGTTGAACCGAGCATAATTAATAAAATTAATGACCATGAGGCTGTCGTAAAATTATTAAGGTTGGAATCTGGAATGATGATCCTTGGATTCAGAAACCCTAATTTGATGAATTCATGGTTCGTCAGAAGTTTAACCATGGGACGAAGGAGGGAGCGACTACATGGGACCGTGGATCAACCATGTAGTGTCCATATGCTCACGTGAGCAAATACGAAGAACTTCTGAAGAGTTGACGATTTATTGGTGGAAGAATGATTAAAATGCTGGCTTAATCATTTATTCAAAAATGCTCGTCTGAGCCTTAGGTGAAAAAACCTAATTAATTATGACGAGGCGAGGGACCGACTATGGAGTCAAGAAACCGGCCCTGGGTTGTCACGTGACCACCTGACGATCACTTCATGAAAATACAAAGTGTTTGGAAGAGTTTTGGACCTAATACGAGCAATTGTGCAAATTAGGTCAAAACTGTGAAAATTGATGGGACCGGCTTCCGTGAGCCAAAGAGCCAATCTTGGTCGGTCAAGATAGCGTGCTCGTGTCCCCAAGGTGTCCGCGTCTCAGTCCTGAGAATTTTGATATTTTCTGGCGTGCAATTGAGCATCCGTTCGAGAAAATATGCCAAAATTAGGGTTTCGACGAAACTGAGGAAAACACCATAAGATGATGAAAAATAATTATAAAATAAGGAATGAGGAAGCGTGGGACCGTCATGGTTAAGGCATGGTCGGACGGTCGTGACCACGGTCCCGTGGTGCCTTTTCCTTAATTTTATAATATTTTGATGATTTTATGAAAAATTCATGAATTTTGAGAAATTTGATGAATTTAGGGAGTTTCCATGAATTGAAGGAGTTTTCATGAGTTCAGGGAAGCAAAAAATATCAAAATATTAAAAACAAGGGCGTGTGAGACCTTGGAGGCGCGGTCGGCCGGTTAGGGCCCTGTCCCACGAGTTTCCCTAATTTTTTAGTATTTTTAGGTATTTTTGATGATTTGAGGGAATTTCTCCTAATTTGAGAGAAATACCATAAAATCAAGGAATTTGATGAATTCAAAGAAAAATATGATAAATAATAATAAAATAATAAAGCAAAGGGCATGTGGGACCGGCTAGGGCATGGCCGGCCGGCTAGTGACCCGGTCCCACAAGTTTTCATTTATTTTATTTTATTATTACATGATGATTTGTGCAAAATACCATGAAATCAAAGAGTTTTTTCATGAAATTAGAGAAATAACAATAATAATAAAATAATAAGGAACCGTGGGGTGTGGCGCCGGTTGGGACCAACGCATGGCCGGTTGGCCAATGGTCACGCCCCACACTCCTTTCTTTAATTTTATATTATTTTTTATGGAAGTACCATGAAACCGAGGAGTTTCCTCGAGACGAAGGAGATTTGATAAAATGAGAGAATTTTCATCAAATCATGGAAAATAACAAAAATGCATTAAAAATATAAAACTTGCGTGGGATTGACCACGACACGGTCGGTCGGTCGTGTGTCCGTGCTCCCAGCACCCTGGTCAATATTTTTAATTATTTATTATTTTCTTCTCTATTTTCCATAGGTTCATCGTTTCGTTGTATTTTTGAAATACTCATTCGTGCGGTGACTGTTAGTGTATCGTCGTTGAATACACCTTCACCATTTGAATCGGGGCTTACTTATAGGTAGCTCAGACGCCCGGTTGTTGATTATTTATTACTGATTGTGGAATTCGGTGGAGAATAATTCACAAAATTGAGCAATAAGATGTTTATTATTAATTCATAAGATCAGCTGAGGATTCGACTACGAATTCAGAATAATAAAGTGAGCATTACCATTCCATGGGATCGTAGATTCGACCATAGAATCGGAGTAATTAAGATTTATCTATTGCCATTTATGAGACTAGTTGTGGATTCGATCACGAAATCGGAGTAATGAGATAATATAGTTATTGCTATTCTATGAGATCAAGCTGTGGATTCGATCATAGAATCAGAACAATTGTTTATTGCCATTCCACGGGACCAGTCGTGGATTTGACCGTGGAATATGAGCAATAATAGATTATTCTGGGAATTCAGTAGTGAATGTCACGACAGAATTAATCTTAATTAGGAATAATTAACTTTGTGGCTCTATACTAGCAGAGCAAACTATCTAGGAGCATTAATTATCCCGATATGATCTTGTCGGTAAGTCATATCCTTTATATAGTCAGGTTAAACTTGTTGTTTGTTCCTGAAGACGTTATCGCTCTATACTAGCAGAGCAAGCTGTCTAGGAGCCGTACATCTCGTGATACTATATAGAAATAATCACTGAAAGTATTCAGTATTCATGAGATATGTCGTTGTCCAGTCGTGAGACTACATATCTACATGTACTCTGAGAGAAAGTACTCTCCGTTGAGAATTCGATGAGAGACCCGTGTCTCGATACTCACGTCTGATTGCTGAATCAGAGTTTCGTATAATTATGAGTTTACGATTTAAGCCTTTGTCGAAAATCCACCATCTACAACAGCATTCATCAAGGATTTTAAAGATACAAGATAACCCCTTTAAAATTCCACAGCCGCACACCCCGCAAGATATTACCATTAAGCACAAGTTCAAAAGAACTCTCCCCCATTTGATGTCATTCCCGAGAGAACAACAAGAGCGACCTTAATTTTGAAAGAAAAGAAGGATTTTTAATCGGACACCAAAAATCAAAGAAATGATCTTTTATATCCAATACTCAACCAAATTGATCACAAGTAAACCCATGATTAATTCAATTGGAATACGCAACTAAATCAAACCACAAAAGTGATCAATTTAATTGAATGTGCTCAACATAAGTAAACCTACGGAGCAACAAGCTACGACTAAGTTAATCATATGGAGGTGACTAACTTAACCGTTCAAATACTCAACATAAGGAAAACCTTACGGAATATAAGAATACTCAACATACGGAAAACCTTACGGAATATTCGAGACTACATTAACCACAAAAACATGATAGTGTAACCATTCATATACTCAACACAAAGAATTGTGAAATATATGAAAACTCAACTAGATTAATTACAAGAGAACCTATAATTAATCTAATTGGAATACAAATAACCAAACTAATCACCGAAGTAATCAATTTAATTATTTTTGGGATCAACATAAGAGAATTATGGAACCCTGACTAAGTTCATCATAGAATATGACAACCTTAATCGTACATGTACTCAACATAAGAAAGAAGAAACTTATGGAGTACAAACTAAATAACCAAACTAGTTGATTAATTTAGTTCCTAATTCTCAACATATAGCATCTTACGAAACAACCAACAAAGCTAAAAAGAATCGACTTAGTCGTATCGTGCTCAACGTAAGACACACACAATGGAGCCTTCACGGTATACAAAGGATAGATCAATGAAGACCAAAACCGTGGATAAACATACGGATCTATTCTATTTTCCATCATTATATACATAACAATATAATAGACTTTATCCTTGTCAAACAAAAGATTTAATCCTATTTTCCATCAAATAAATGATTGCATAGGCATAACTTTTGTGTTTGTCAAAAGTCCATTCGTCCTTAAACCAATAAACGAATACCGATCATGAACAACTTTAATCTTGACAAGATATGGGACCTTCAAGTTCACGGATGCAAACAATACATATCCCATAAAAAAATATTGCAATATATCAAACCAAAAGAATACTGCAATAATAATCATCCTCCAAATATTTTTAGAATTTTTTAAACCAAAACCTAAAAAATAAACATAAGAAGATGAAACAAAACAGCTATGTGTAGTCACAATATTCACTATTCAAAGCACTAGTTATTCTTCCAACTAATCCAAAAAGAAGACTTCCTAGGCATCTGATAAAAAATAAACGAGCAATTAAATCCTGTCTGCAACCATTGATTGAACAAGAGTAAGTTCCTCAGTTGCCTTCCTTAGTTTGCCTTTTACGAAAGCAAGATTCTTTGTTGCAATCCCAAGTTGTTCTTGAATGATATCGAAGTCTTTCATGAGATTTCCCATAAGTTGTAAAGAAATCTGAACATGTCGTTTGTCTTTGTTTTCATGATCAAGTGCATGGAAGCACGGGATATCAAAAGGACATAAATCAGCATCATCAAACTTGTAGCTTCCCTCCATTGTGCACCGAAAAGATATTTTAACCTTTTTGCTTTCCTGGAACTTATTATATAAAAGAGGTTCCATTAAACCCTAGAGAACCTGACGTTCGTGAGTTTTTGGTGTGAGTACTAAGAGAGCCAAGCCCATGCAAGGCCAAGGAAGCCCAAAAAATGTTGAGGAGGAAACGGAGTAAAAAGACTCAAAAAGAACATAGAACACAGTACGAACCTGAAAGCTTTCTCAAGACAAAATCCTGAGAATCATGAGCATCCCTTTTTATCAAACATAAAAAAAGATGCAATCATAAACATGTCAGGGTATAATAAGATGAGCATCTTGCTCATCATTATTCACTTCTTCTTTTTCCTTTTCATCAGTGTTTAACATATTACCTGATTTAATTGAAGAAGTATTATCAAGAGAAGATTTAGAAGTACCTGGATTAGCAGCATTCCATGTTTTCTTGATATTTCGTCTGAGTCTCTTTGTGTCGACCTTCAGATCAGATACTCGATTGTTGATATGTAGAAAATCTGAACTTGAAGTGTTGGATTTACAGTCTTCTTTGACTAGAGTAAAGGAGCTTGATTCTTCCATTTTTCTTCTATGCCTTTTTATTTTTCCAGACTGATTTACAAGATCTGTCACACTTTTGTCCTTTTTACTTCTCCCATTGTAGGTATCCTTCGAAAAGACACGGTTAGAACCATCCTTATCACACTTTGTCCCTTGATAGCGAGAACCCTTATTCCTACCAATCTGTGATACAGGTTTAACAACTTCTTTAGACATCCATGAAAGAATGTTGCAAAGTTTTTTGTTCCTTTTCCGAAGACGACACCTTTGCTCAGAGTGTCCTTTATTCCCGCAGAAGTAGCAGTAAAAGGTCTTGTATTCAGTAGTCCTCTTATGAGCAGATTTTGTCGGAGTATAATCCTTGTCCTTGCAGGCAGTCACAGGTCTTTTAACCGAAGAGTCATTAATGGCTTTAACAAAGTTAATTTTACCAGTGCTTGGAGCGTCTATTCCTTTATAGCCCAGACCACGTATATCACGATGGTTTTTACATGCTCCAAGCATAGATGTCAGCTTTGTAGAGCTAGAATTGAATCTCTTCAGATTCTCCTCTAATGAATTTACCCTTTTAAAAGCAGCTGCAAGTTCAGATTTCAAGGATTTTTCTTTGGCAAGAAACTGGTGTTCTTTGTCATTAAAACATTCACGTTGAGATTCATATCTTGCTTCAGATTCTGCAAGTTTATCTTTCATTATGGAAAGATTTCGAAGGAGATTATCACATTCAGTACTTTTTAGAAGAACATCTTCCTTGTGATCTTTGACAGTGGATTGTAAGAGTTTATATCCGCTATCGTATCCTTTAAATAGTTTTCTCAACTTTCTGTTCTCTAGACAAAGAGGAGCCATGTATTTTCTCAGGCAAGCTGTTGTTCTTGTTTCTTTCAAAGCGCGATTAAATAACTTAATATATTGAGAAACTTCCTCATTAACACTCCGTCCTTCTTCTGAGTCACTATCATCTGAAAGATCATCCAATTTCTCATCAAGAGATTTTTCCCAATCGGATGAAGACTCAGACGCGAGACGAGAAGTAGAGGCTTTAGGACTCCGAGTCACATCAGAGTGATTCCAAATTGATGTAGCGTCATTAGAGATAATATCGTCCATAGAGTCAGATCACTACAAACACAGACATGTTAGGTCTTAAACGTGTTTGCCTGCTCTGATACCAATTGAAAAAGCGGGGGTCTAAAAATACCACCAAATAATTCGATTAGCAATCTGTATGGACAAACTCCAATATAATTTTTATGAGAATCAACTAGACAGTCAGACTCAATCAATAAAAGATATATCAAAGAGTTTATATCTCAATCTCTCAATTTGATCTTTACTCAACCAAATAGAAATCTGCGAGTCTTTATCAAAGAGAGATAACTTGGATGGTACCAAAGACCAATATCTAAGGATCAATCAATATCAATCAACAACCAAAGGTTGGATTTCCAATTGATGATCTTAACGCACAACCTGTATTTATTTCAATTATATAAAAATATAATGCGGAAAAGAAATAACACAGACACTAGAAATTTTATTAACGAGGAAACCGCAAATGCAGAAAACCCCCGGGACCTATTCCAGATTGAATACACACTGTATTAAGCCGCTACAGACACTAGCCTACTGCAAACTAACTTCAGACTGAACTATAGTTGAACCTCTATCAGTCTCCCGCTGATACAAGGTACAGTTGTACTTATACGCCTTTGATCCCAGCAGGATGCTACATACTTGATTCCCTTAGATGATCTTACCCACAACTAAGAGTTTCTACGACCCAAATCTGTCTCACACAGAAAAGTATATCAAAGGATAAATCTATCTCCCACAGATAAAACCTAGGTTTTGTTCCGTCTTTAGATATAAAATCAAGGTAACATGAACCAATTGATAATACGGTCTTATATTCCCGAAGAACAGCCTAGATTAATCAATCACCTCTCAATAATCCTTCCTGACTACACAAGCGGATTATCGAGGAATCACAAACAGTGAGACGAATATGTTTGTGACTTCTTTATCTTTCCTATCGTAGATAATCAAATCTCAATCCAATTAAATTGATTGTACTAGTACGATAGAAGATGCAAGATCAGATCACACAACTACGATAAAAGTAGTATCGGTTTGGCTTCACAATCCCAATGAAGTCTTTAAGTCGTTAACCTGATTTTAGAGAAGAAAATCAAAGGTTGATCGACTCTAGCGAGCGCACTAGTATCACACAGACGTGTGGGGATTAAGTTTTTCTCTTGCTAGAAGTCCCCTATATAGCCTTTCAAATCAGGATTCTGCCTTAGGTATTAAGCAAACCTTATTTACCGTTAGATGAAACCTGATTCAGATTCAAGCTAATATTTCTCAACCGTTAGATCGAAAAACAAAGATTGTCACACACACTTGGTAAACATAAAATGGGTTTGTGAAACACATGCCCAAACGTGTACGCGTATATTGGTTCAACACAGTAACCAAAAAGTTAACCATATGAGCATCTCATATTAACCTGGTGCTTCTTCACCATAACTAGTTCAAATGACTTCAAACGAACTAGTTAAGAGTTGTTCAATTGCTATGAGATCTTATGTAATTACACAAGACACAATTGAAACAAAGATGATTCGATTCGATTGAATCGGCTCATGAACATTATAGCCACGGTTTGCAAAAGCATTCCTTAATAATTTAATGTATCGTGTTCAGAGCACATCTTTAGATCATAACCACTTAAGCTCACAAACAAGTTCGCGGACTTAAGTTCAATCGGTTGAGTTTTCCAAACTCAACAGAAATTCTCGGTCGAGAACTTCCTCCAGTTCGCGGACTGGGTTCGCGGACTTAGCACACAAACGAGTTTTGGAAAATCCCAGCATAAATTTTCGGTGTGAAAACTTCCGTCAGTTCGTGGACCTGAATCTGCAAACTGAGTTCGCGGACTTGGCAAGGACAATTCCAAAATCCTTCTGATTTCTCTTGATCAAGAAAGTTCGAAAACTTCGGTTCAAGGAATATATGTTTATGTAATCTAAACTCTCATTCCAACCATTGAGACATTCTCATAGGACGCTATGTAGCCATTATTGTAACGACCCGTCCCTCCACCGATACTGTCCCCACTTATCCACTGCGGTTATCCGACAGTGTGGGATTTTCAATGGGCATCGCTACGGTCATCCAGCAGAAACTTCCCGGATGGTCTCCCATCCCTGGATTACTCCCGCCCGAGCACGCTTAACTGCAGAGTTTTCTGCCAACTCTGGAGCCAACTGTGCTGAAAAGTCCTCGGTGATAGGAAAGGATGAACCATTACTTATATTCCATTCGGCCAACCACTGCCGAATATTGGGATATTACAATACCACCACCTTAAATTGGAGCCTTCCTCGGCTCCGGAATATATACTCAAGCCCAGATCTCCGACGTTCCTTGACCCTCATGAGAAGCACCTGGAACAACCCCGTCCAACGTACCTTCTCACCCTCGGACGGTGAACCGTCGTCGGATCTAATACCACTTGTAACGACCCGTCCCTCCACCGATATTGTCCCCACTTAGACACTGCGGTTATCCGGCAGTGTGGGGTTTTCAACGGGCATCGCTGCGGTCATCCAGCAGAAACTTCCCGGATAGTCACCCATCCCTGGATTACTCCCGCTCGAGCACGCTTAACTGCAGAGTTTTCTGCCAACTCTGGAGCCAACTGTGCTGAAAAGGCCTCGGTGATAGGAAAGGATGAACCATTACTTATATTCCATTCGGCCAACCGCTACCGAATATCGGGGTATTACAATACCACCACCTTAAATTGGAGACGTCCTCGGCTCCGGAATATATACTCAAGCCCAGATCTCCGGCGTTCCCTGCCCCTCATGAGAAGCACATGGAACAACCACGTCCAGCGTACCTTCTCACCCTCGGCCGGTGAACCGTCGTCGGCTCTCATACCATTTGTAACGACCCGTCCCTCCACCGATACTGTCCCCACTTAGCCACTGCGGTTATCCGGCAGTGTGGGGTTTTCAACGGGCATCACTGCGGTCATCCATCATAAACTTCCCGGATGGTCACCCATCCCTGGATTACTCCCGCCCGAGCACGCTTAACTGCAGAGTTTTCTGCCAACTCTGGAGCCAACTATGCTGAAAAGGCCTCAGTGATAGGAGACGATGAACCATTACTTATATTCCATTCGGCCAACCACTGCCGAATATCGGGGTATTACAGTTATTCACAGACCGATTCACGTCAGAGCAATTCTCAAAAGTGATTGAAACTTTTCATGACTTTCGTCACTAGGTGAAGATAAACCTGATCAAAGCGAAACGCTTTACCAACACATGATTTCGAGAAAAAGTTAAGCATTGAATACTCAGCTCGAAATATCAAATGTGTATGATCTAGTCTATATAGCATACGACTTTTGTCTCATAAGAAGTAGGAGATGAAATAGATAGTCTTTTGAGTGATAGATAAGTTCAAGTCTTCACATATCTTTTTGTTGAAGAAGTTCAACGGTTCCTTGTGTAGATCTTCGTCGTTGTCGTTGAATCGCCATGAAGTCCTTGAGCTCAACTACACTTTTCCTATCCTAGTCCGAGACTTAGCTAATAGGCTACAAATCAAGACTTATAGTTTTGATCACTAACATTGACAAACATGCTTGATATAGCAACGCATGCGAGGTCGACCAAGCTATGCTCTAACATTAATCGTATGGTAGCGAAACAAGATGTCGTGGAATCACAAACGATGACACGAAGGTGTTTGTGATTAATTTTTATATATTTCCTATCGGAGAACCCTCACGATCTCAAGCCAATCAATAAGATTGTACTCGTACTATAGAAGATGCAAGATCAGATCACACAACTACGATAAAAGTAGTATCGGCCTGACTTCACAATCCCAATGAAGTCTTTAAGTCATTAACCTTGTTTTAGAAGAAGAAAACCAAAGTTTAAAGGAGAATCGACTCTAGCAAGCAAACTAGTGTCACACGGACGTGTGGGGATTAGTTTTGCACAGTTGCTAGATGTCCCGTTATATAGTCTCTCAAATCAGGGTTTTTCCTTAGGTACAAAACAATCAATATCCACCGTTAGATGAAAACCTGATTTAGATCCAAGCTAATATTTCTCAACCGTTGATCAAAAACTTAGCTTGTCATACACAAATGAAATCCACGCCTCTAGGTTTGTTAACCGCACCCAAACACGTACATTGTTGGTTCAATAATAGTCAACCAAAAGGTTAGCCATTTGAGCATTTCATACCAACCATGTTCTTCCTCACCATAACTAGTTCAAGTGACTCAAATGAACTAGTTAGAGAGTTGTTCAATTGCTATGAGATCTTACGTAACTACACAAGACACAATTGAAGCAAAGATGATTCGATCTACATGAATCCGTTCATGAACTTTTATAGCCACGGTTTATAAAAGCATTCCTTAGTCTTTTAAGATTAAGTTCAGAAATCATCTTTAGATATATAACCATCTCAAGTTCGCAGACTAGGTTCGCAGACTTAAGACACCGGATAGAGTTTACAAACTCCAACAGAAATTCTCGAGTTTGAGAACTTCGCCGGTTCGCGGACTTGGCTCACGCAAATAGTTTGTCAACTCCAGCATAAATTCTCGGGATGAGAACTTCGGCAGTTCGCGGACTGATTTCGCGAACTTGGCAACTTGCTATCCTTCCGGTTCTCTTGATCAACAAAGTTCGAAAACTTCGGTTCAAGGAATCCATGGTTATGTAATCTCAGATGACGTTATATAGCCGTTATTCAAAGACCATTTTTCGTCAGAGCAATTTTCAAAGTGATTGAAACTTTTCATGACTTGCGTCACTAGGTGAAGATAAACTTGGTCGAAGAGAAAAACTTACCAACTCATATTTCGAGATATAGACAGGCGAGATATACTCGGATCGAAATACCAAATGTGTATGATCTAGTCTATATATATATAGCATACGACTTTTGTCTCAAAGAGTAGGAGATAGAATAGATAGACTTTGAGTGATAGATAAGTTCAAGTCTTCACATACCTTTTTGTAGAGAAGTTCCACCGGTTCCTTGAGTAGATCTTCTACTTTGGTTGATGAATCGCCATGAAGTCCTTGAGCTCAACCACACTTACTATCCTAGTCCGAGACTTAGATATAAGAGACTAGAAATCAAGACTTATAGTTTTGATCACTAACATTGACAAACATGCTTGAGATATCAACGCATGCGAGGCTGACCAAGCAGTGCTCTAACAATCTCCCCCTTTGTCAATTTTAGTGACAAAACTATCAATACATATGGAATATAAAAAAGATAAAACTTTAGGGGCTCCTATTCCATAGGTCTAATCTTCAACATTACTCGAAATCTTCGTCACTTCCAAGTATTTCAATGATCCCAAAGGTTGTGAGTTCAGCATCACCGTTGTTGAAGATCCGTAGCTATAACAATGAGAAAACATAGTCCTCGATCATTGTTATACAGTGTCATAATATTATTACACAATGTCAAAGTCCAATTGTATCACAACTTCAACAATAATACTATGGTGATATGTATCACTCCCCCTTACACAATGATCCGAAAACCATATGTATTTGTAGTGTGAACTACATTATTTCTCCCCATTTTTGTCAATAAAATTGGCAAAGGTAAAAGAACGGGATCGTAATGAAATTTCCGTAAGAGATATTTCATGACCAAAAGAAAGAACACACATCAACTTTTTTAGATGCAATCACATAGTCGAAGCTAACATCATTCATCTAGGAGTTTAAAGATACAAGATAACCCCTCTAAAATTCCATAGCCGCACACCCCTCAAGATATGTCCATTAAGCACAAGTTCAAAAGAACTCCCCCCATAAGATGTCATTCCCAATGGAACAACAACGAGCGACCTTAATTTCAAGATAAACAAAGTATTTTGACACACACAAAGAATGACACTAACAAGACAGAAAAAAACTCTACAAAAACTGAACTGAAGTAACCTACTGGAGTTTCAAACTCAATTGCCCAAAAGATAGAGATCAGCACAGGGGAAAGAGTTATAGAAACGCTTAATGAACCAAAACAACACCAATAGACTCCCGCAGGTGTTGAAACGTAGCAGTGTCTAATGGTTTGGTGAGAATATCATCCAATTGTTGTTCGGAAGGCACAAATTCCATATTTATGATACCATTTTCATAGAGATCACGAATAAAGTGGTACCTTATGTCAATGTGTTTTTTTCTTGAGTGCTCAACGGGATTCTCAGTGATTAGAATCGCACTAGAGTTATCACAGAGAATCTTCATTATTCCAGTATCAACCCCATAATCAGCTAGCATTTGTTTCATCCATAGAAGTTGAGTACGTCATGATCCAGCAGCAATATATTCCGCCTCAGATGTAGACAGGGATTGAGAATTTTGTTTTTTGCTATGCCAAGCAACAAGATTTAGTCATACATAATAGAAACCCCATGATTTACTTTTTCTGTCCTCTACACATCCTGCCCAATCAGCATCTGAATAAGCAGATAAATCAGTGTTAGTATCAAAAATATAAGATAATCCATACCCGGCTGTGTGATTGATATATCTAATGATCCTTTTTGCAGCTGCAAGATGAGATTCCTTTGGATTTGCCTGAAACCTGGCACAACAACCAACACTGAAAGAAATATCAGGTCTAGTAGATGTAAGATACAAAAGGCTACCAATAATAGATCGATACAACTTTTGATCTACTTTTGCTCCTTTCTCATCTCTGTGTAATTTACCAGTAGTGGGCATATGTGTTAATTTTGGAGAACACTTATCCAGGCCGAACCTTGTCACAAGATCGTGAGCATACTTCTCTTGGGATAAGTAAATTCCATCCTTATGTTGTTGAATTTGTAATCCTAAGAAGAATTTTAATTCACCAACATTGCTCATTTCAAATTCCTTAGCAAGAGAAACTTGGAAGTCCTTTGCAAACAATTCAGAAGTTGATCCATAGATGATATCATCTACATAGATTTGAGCAATAACAACATCTCTCCCACTCCATTTGGTAAATAGCATTTTGTCAGCTCCGACTCTTGAAAAACCTTTTCTAATGAGAGAAGTAGTAAGTTTTTCAAACCAGGCTCTAGGTGCTTGTTTTAACCCATACAATGCCTTTTTGAGTTTTAGCACATGATCTGGGAAATCAGGGTTTTCAAACCCCTTCGGTTGAGAAACATAGACTTCTTCCTTTAAAATTCCGTTAAGGAACGCAGATTTTATATCCATTTGAAACAGCTTAACCTTAAGAAAACAAGCATGAGCTAGCAAAAGACGAATGGACTCAAGGCGTGCCACATGAGCAAAGGTCTCGTCAAAGTCAATCCCTTTAATCTGTGAATATCCTTGAGCGACAAGTCTAGCTTTGTTTCTGACAATCGTGTCAAATTCATCAGACTTATTCTTGAATATCCATTTGGTACCAACAATATTAATATTGGACAGACAAGGCACCAGTTCCCACATATCTTTCCTTTGAAATTGATTTAACTCTTCATGCATCGTATTCACCCAAAATGGATCGTTCACAGCTTCATCAATATTCCTTGGTTCTACTTGCGAAAGATTACAACCAAAATTGCATATATTTTGGAGTTGTCCCCCTAGTTTTAGTTGTAGAGTCTCTTCCTCCAATAATACTGTTTGGGTCATGATTCCTTTGAACCCAGAGATGTCGTGGAGGGACACGTTCTTGTTCATCAGGGATGTCTTGATCAATGTTCTTCTCCTCGTCACTAGAAATATCAGGATCAATAACAGTTGGGATAACTTCAACTGATTCTGGGATTTCTTTGACTTTCTCAATTGTCTCGGTTGGAGGAAATTCAGCAGGAGGATTATCCTGATGAAAGTTACTAATGTCGTCGATGATACCATTACAGATTCCATCATGACTTGAGTTTTGAGATTAAACACTCGAAAACCACGACAATCAGAAGCATAGCCAAGAAAGATATCTTCATCACTTTTGGTGTCGAAATTTCCCTTTTTGTTCTCAATCTTTCAGAATATAGCACTTACTTCCAAACACCCTGAGATAGTGTAGGTTGGGTTTCCTTCCATACTACAACTCATAAGGAGTGTTAAGGGTTTTCATCCGTAAATACAAACGGTTGATCAAATAACATGTTGTGAAAACAACTTCCCCAAAATCTCAAAGGTAAGTTTTTGTTATGGAGCATTACCTTGGCCATTTCCTGAATATTCATATTCTTTCTTTCAGCAACTCCGTTAGATTGAGGAGTGATAGGTAGTGAGTATTGTTGAATGATTCCCAGTTTGTCACAGAATTCAAATACCTTGGTATCTTTGAATTCTGTTCCACGATCGCTTCTAATTTTGTTTAGTTTGCGACCTTGTTCTTTCTGGATCCTTTTAACAATAATCTTGAATTCACCAAGAGTTTCATTCTTATGAGATAAGAATGCAACCCAAGTGAATCTGGTGTAATCATCTACCATAACTAAAGCATACTTCTTACCAGCAACAGTGGGTTGTTGAATTGGTCCGAAGAGATCCATATGAATTAAATCAAGTGGAGCTTTAGTGAGAATATCTCGAGATGATTTATGGTGAACTTTCGTTTGCTTACCCTTTTGACAGGAACCACATATACCTTCAATATTTGCATTGATTTTGGGAATGCCTCTGACAAGTTCTTTGTTAATGATCTTAGTTAGAAGGCGATAATTGATGTGACCAAAATGCTCATGCCAAAGATGTGTAGATTCCACCTTAGTCAAATTGCAACGATTGTTAAACTGAGTATCAAGTAGATAACAGTTGTTTTTACCACGAGTTCCTTGAAAAATCACTTTCCCAGTTTTGTCAACAATGTCACATCCATTTGCATTGAAGATAACTCGATGGCCTTTGTCCCAAATTTGACTAATAGAAAGAAGATTAGAAGTCATACCTTTTACGTATACTACATCATGGATTTCTGGAACACCGGGCAGTTTGATCGTTCCCTTCTTGATGATGTAGCAACATCTCCCATCTCCAAACGTTACATGACCTCCTTCATAGTCAATAGACGAAACGAACCATGTGAGATCACTTGTCATATGTCTACTACATCCACTATCAAGAAACCATTGAAAATGAGACGTAGATCTTAAAGCAAATGCACCCATACTATTAGTACTTCTCTATTTAGAGTTTCTTGATAGTCTTGTATATCCTTTCAGAGTATCAAAACGTCGTTTAGTTTTCTTACAAAGATTACATGCAACATTCAGACTCTTTTGAAATGACATACACACTTGTTGAAAATGATTGGAAGAATCAAAACAACAATATTGGCCACAACTTTGAAGTTTGTCTGAGTGGTTCCTAGTCACATCATCTTTTACATCAACCGGTCCTTGAATACTATCTGATTTATGACTATTATTTAAAGAGGAACAACTGGAGTTACTCATATTCACCAAAGGACTATTACCATATATCAAATCCTTAAGAATTGCAATTTCTGCAACAAGACCACAGTTGATCCGGATTTGTTCATCCAACCCCTTTTGAAGAGTAACCAGTTTATCAGACCTTTTTCTAGGATTGTTTTTTACACCTGGTGAAGCGCTGATTGAGACTTTATAGTCCATATAGTCAGATCGCTACAAACACAGACTTTTGAGGTCTTAAACGTGTTTGCCTTCTCTGATACCAATTGAAAAAGCGGGGGTCTAACAACACCACCCAATATTTCGATTAACAATCTGTATGGACTAACTCCGAAACACTTACTAGAGAGTCAACTAGACAGTCATACTCAATCTAGATAAAAACTATCTCAAGGAGTTAATATCTCTCTCTTTTTTTGATTCACTCAAGCTAATAGAAATCAGCGAGTCTATAATCAAACACAAGGAATACTTGAAGGGTACCAAAGAGATCAATCAATATCAATCAACAACCAAAGTCGGATTTCCAATTGATGATCACAAATGCACAACCTGTATTATTTCAATTATATAACAAATATAATGCGGAAATAGAAATAACACAAACACCAGAATTTTGTTAATGAGGAAACCGCAAATGCAGAAAAACCCGGGACCTAGTCCAGATTGAATACACACTGTATTAAGCCGCTACAGACACTAGCCTACTATAAGCTAACTTCGGACTGGACTATAAATGAACCCTAATAAGTCTCCCACTGATCCAAGGTACAGTTGCACTCCTACGCCTCTGATCCTAGCAGGATACTGTACACTTGATTCCCTTAGCTGATCTCACCCACAACTAAGAGTTTCTACGACCCAAAATCGCAGGCTTTAACAATAAACAAATCCGTCTCACACAGACAAGTCTATCAAAGGATAAATCTGTCTCCCACAGATAAACCATGAAAGAGTTTGTTCCGTATTTTGATAATAATCAAGGTGAACAGGAACCAATTGATAATCCGGTCTTATATTCCCGAAGAACATCCTAGATTAGTCAATCACCTCACAACAATCTTAATCGTATGGTAGCGAAACAAGATGTCATGGAATAAAAAACGATGAGACGAAGGTGTTTGTGATTACTTTTTATATCTTGCCTATCGTAGAACTCTCACGATCTCAAGCCAATCAATAATATTGTACTCATACGATAGAAGATGCAAGATCAGATCACACAACTACGATAAAAGTAGTATCGGTCTGGCTTCACAATCCCAATGAAGTCTTTAAGTCGTTAACCTGGTTTTAGAAGAAGAAAACCAAAGGTTAAAGGAGAATCGACTCTAGCAATCAAACTAGTATCACACGGACGTGTGGGGTTAGTTTTGCACAGTTGCTAGATGTCCCCTTATATAGTCTCTCAAATCAGGGTTTTGCCTTAGGTACAAAGCAATCAATATCCACCGTTAGATAAAAACCTGATTTAGATCCAAGCTAATATTTCTCAACCGTTAGATCGGAAACTTAGATTGTCACACACAAATGAAATGCACGCCTCTAGGTTTGTTAACCGCACCCAAACATGTACATTGTTGGTTCAACAATAGTCAACCAAAAGGTTAGTCATTTGAGCATTTCATACCAACCATGTTCTTCCTCACCATAACAAGTTCAAGTGACTCAAATGAACTAGTTAGAGAGTTGTTCAATTGCTATGAGATCTTATGTAACTACACAAGACACAGTTCAAGCAAAGATGATTCGATCCACATGAATCAGTTCATGAACTTTTATAGCCACGGTTTGCAAAAGCATTCCTTAGTCTTTTAAGATTAAGGTTAGAAATCATCTTTAGATATATAACCATCTCAAGTTCGCAGACTAGGTTCGCGGACTTAAGACACCGGATAGAGTTTACAAACTCCAGAAGAAATTCTCGGGTTTGAGAACTTCGTCGGTTTGCGGACTGGGTTCGCGGACTTGGATCACGCAAATAATTTGTCGACTCCAGAGATTTCTTGGTGGATTTCTCCCTTGATATTAGAAATTCATCATATTCCAACATTCATCAGCAGCATGACCATATTTTTGACATATCTGACAAGTTTGTCTCTCACCAGAGGAAATAGTTGTGGAGCCAAAAGAAGCAGGTCTTGGAACAGAAGTAGGAAATGAAGTATTTGATGCTGTTGGAGAAGGTAAAATACCATTACCTCTACCAAAACCTCTACCAGTATATGAATTTCTACCACCCCTGTGAAAACCTCTAGAAGTGCCTCTACCATTGGTATGACCAGATGCATAAAAAGCTCTATTGGTGGATTCAAGAGAAGAACTTGCAATTTTGCTATTAATAACCATCTCTTCACTAAGTAACAAGTTGTGTAATTCAAGACTTGACACAGGAGGAGTTCTCATTCTTACAGAGGTATCAAAAGAATTATAATCATCATTTAACCCCCCTAGTGTAATAACTACAATTTCATCATCAGATACTATAGAGCCAGTTGCAGCTAATTGATATGTTATAGTCTTGATTTCACTAGTGTAAGCAGCTATTGTAGAATTTCCTTTCTTGATATTCATAAGCTCTGTTCTTAATTGTATAGAATGAGTAGATGAGATGCGAGCAAAGCGATCAGAAATACCTTTCCATAGCTCATAAGATGAAGATGTAGTAGCAAAATAGGAAATAACAGCATCTGAGATGGTAGAAGTAATCCACATCATAATTGTAGCATCCCCATCCATCCAATCTGTGTATAACGGATTTTCCACTCCATTATTTGCATTAGTTCGAGTTGTATATTGTGGTGGACATTCATAAGAACCATCAATATATTTCATCAGTTTGAATTTACGAATCACATGTAGCATTAAAGCTTTCCATATGAGAAAATTATCATCTTTCAGTTTGAGCTGAACAATACTGGTTAATTGATTAAAATGAACCCTAGAAATTGAGGTAGCTGTTGGATTCTCCATTCAACATATTTGAAGAAAGATTCAAGAAATTAGCAAGAAGAAAGATTCAGATCTAGAAAAGTGATGTAGAATTGATTAGAAAGAAGAACAAGAATGAGAGAAACAGATATTGAAGATGAAGATGAAACTGATGAAGATTGAAATTAAGCAACAACAGAATGTGAGATTGGGTCGAGTTTGGTGTCTGATACCATAGTGACACAAAGATTGAAGAGGAAATAGAATTCTTGATAATTACAAACAGAAGACAACCCAATGTCTTTAATACAGACAGCCATCACAAGGACTAAATGTAGCCACACACGTGTAATACTTAGGACCATACAGACTGTATAAATAGCTGAACTGACAGCTAGACGGATTACATTGCTGGACTGACAGCTAGACAAAGATAGTAATAAAACAGACAGTAAATATCTGTTACTATATATCACTCCCTTAATATGGAATTGGAATTCCTTGGTCAGACACTTTCATTTATTACAATACCAATTGCTACACACACTGCAACCATGTGATGTCATCCCTATCAGACATTTTATCCGTATCTTCTTATTTGGGTCAAACAGGATCCCGCTGGCAGCCATAACTCGGGTAACGTCGTCGACGAGGAATTTTATGAGATGTAAGTACCTTGAATTTATTATCCCCTTGCCGGAAGGTCAACTCCCCTGAATGAATCTTTGAAATTTAATCAATTCATGGTTTTGTAACACTTGCTGTTGTTATTTCTCATAGTGCCATTACCGGTGATGAAGTTGCGTCTGACAGCGAAACAGAAAGTACAACTTCTTTATCCAACGACGCTAGCGCACATGCAAACTCATGTTTGTATCCTAACGTGCGAAATTCTCTTGGAAGTATGAATGTAAAATGTAAAGATTGTGGAGCTTTGCACTTCATGGACGAGAGACTCACCAAATCTTCCCCCAAGAACCCACTGTTTGGATCCTGCTGTTTGGAGGGAAGAATAAGACTACCCAACCTGAAAGAACCACCTCAACAGCTGAAAGAGTTGTACGAAGGAACCCACAGACTAGCAAGATTGTTCCAGAGATATATGCCAAGGTAGCCAATTTTTAATCCGACGAGTTACATATCCCATCACAGTCATCGACGAATCGTCCATGTTGTTTCATACGAAATTATCTTCTCAAATAAAAGCGTTGCCATTTATTTTTTATACAGATACAACTCTTGCAATGCTTTCACGAGTCTTGGGTGCACACTGAAACCTAGAGAACTGAAGGGGAAAGGCCCACTAGTGTTTACAATTCACGGAGAGCTCCGTCACCAAACAAGCACCCTTTTACCTGAAAATGGCGATCGAGCAACATACTCTCAGCTGTACATTTATGATCCATCAGACGTTGTATCTAAACGTATGAAAGACAACCCAATGCTAGATAAGGAGGTTCTCGAGATCATACAAGAAGTTTTATTGAAAAACAATTTGTTTGTCCAGAAATATAAGCAGGCGTATTAAATTTTGAAAGAGGTTCCGTCGACGGAGAAGGATGTCTATGTTTCCCTACAGTGCAAGAGCGACAAGGATAAGAGGCGCTATAACCTTCCAACCATAGATGAGGTATCCGTTATTCTACCAGGAGATGGGACTATAAAATCAGGAGTACGTGACATTGTGCTGCATCTGAAAGGAAGTCGCTATCTAGAAAGAATTAATGAATGCCATCCGGCTTACTTGCCTCTGCATTATGTCCTTTTATTCCCATACGACGAGTTGAGTTGGGAGCCAGACATGGTTCGTTGGAATGTTGAACTCAAAAAACCAACAAAAGTACGATTAAGCCAAAAGGATTATTATGGCTATAGACTGTTTCCAAGGGTGGGTGAATATTCAACAATTCTGAGAGGCGGAATGCTTTTACAGGAATTTCTGGTGGACGCATGGGCAGCAACCGAACAGAATCGTCTTGAATGGATGAAACATGGTCAACTAAAATTGCATGCTCAGAATTACAAAAAAGTCTACAAGATGGCCTCATCCAACCAAAACCCTGCTGAAACAGGACTACCATTGATCTTGCCATCTTCATTCACATGTGGCCCCCGATATATGGACGAGATATACCATGATTCCATGGCAATCACCAGGTACAACCATCACCCAGATATTTTTCTAACTATGACAGCGAACCCCAATTGGGAAGAAATAAGGGGTTCTTTGTTCCAGCACCAGCAGCCATACGAAAGGCCTGATATACTAGCTAGAGTGTTTGAGATGAAGCGTAAGGCACTAATGGATGAGATACAACAAAATAAGGCATTCGAGACAACGGTGACACATGTATACACAATCGAGTTTCAGAAGAGAGGGTTGCCCCACATGCACGCGTTGATTTTCTTAGACACGGCTGATAAGATCCACACGCCAGAGAAGGTGGATAATATAGTATGCGCAGAATTCCCGGATGAGGTAGATGATCCTCTTCTCTTTGAGACCATCCAAAAATGTATGGTGCATGGACCGTGTGGTTCAAGGAAACCAGATGCATGAATGAGGGTAAGTGCACAAAGAAGTATCCCAAACAGTATTCAACATCCACTTCATTGCCTGACGAAGGGTATCCGATCTACAGACGACGTAATGATGGACGAGTATTTCGCTATCGAAATAACTCATTCACGAATATGGATATCGTCCCTTACAACCCACACCTCACACACATGTTTAACTGCCATATCAATGTTGAGGTGTGTGCCAGTGTACAAGCTGTAAAGTATATACCCAAATATATTTACAAGGGGCACGACAGGACAACCTGGTTGCTGGTGGTGACAATGAGATCAAACAGTATGTTGATGCTAGATACGTCGGACCACATGAGGCGTTTTGGCGTGTTTTAGGATATAGATTGCATGAAGAGAACCCAAAGGTGCAACGCCTTTCAGTGCACCTACCAGGCTAACAACAAGTGGTATACGATCCTGAGAAGCAGGTTTTGGACATAGAAGCAAAAGCAGAGAACACCAAAAGGACACTGATGGGTTACTTTGAATACAACGCACTACATCCTGATGCGCCACCATATACTTATCTAGAATTCTCAGAACATTGTGTATGTAGCAAGAGAGAGTTGAGGTGGACATCTCGAAAACAATGATTTGCAATTGGTAGGCTGTATTTCGTTGCGGGGGCCAAATCGGTTGAGCAGTTGAGGACAACAACAAAAAATGGAGTTCGGAAGAAACACTTAACATTCAAAGCTGCGTGCATAGAACTGGGTCTATTGGAAGATGATGGGGAATGGGAAAAATGCTTGAAAGAAGTAGCTGTAATCAAAACCGGACATCAATTGCGGCAGTTATTCGGAATAATACTGGTACATTGCTCTCCAACCCGACCTTGAGGTTTTATGGAACACATTTGGAAGGTACATCTGCGATGACTTGCCTTATAGGATACAACAGCTTTACGGGATTAAAAATCCAACGGAGGAACAAGTTTTGGATTACGGTCTCTATCTATTAGAAAAGATACTACACGAAGGAGGAAAGGACCTGTGGAGACTTCGATACAATGCCGAAATATTCTGGACAGTGGAGCCAAATCATTGGAAACCGACTGATATGGGAGAACCATCAACTGCAATTCGATGTCAGTGAAACGACTGTTTCTTCTAATATTGAGAAATTGAACGCCGAACAAAAAAGGGCATTCGAAATGATAATAGATTCCGTGGAAACCAATGCTGGGAAAACTTTCTTTTTGAATGGAAGTGCAGGAACAGGCAAAACGTTTGTATACAACACTGTGGCGGCAAAATGTCGACTAAAAGGTAACATTGTTTTGACAGTGGCATCTTGCGGTGTAGCAGCACTGCTCCTAAGTGGTGGACGTACCTCTCATTCTACTTTCAAGATACTGTTGAATCCTGCTGAGGATTCGAAATGGAGGGGGAACTTTGTAGAAACACCAAATTGATAATATGGGATGAGGTGGCCATGCAACACAAATATTGTATTGAAGCTGTTGACATAACCTTAAGAGACGTGAGAAGAAACATCAAACCATTCGGAGGAATTACCGTGGTGCTGGGTGGAGATTTCAAACAAACTTTACCGGTAGTCCCAAGGGGTAGCCGAGAGGAGATTGTATCTGCATGCGTGCGAAGCTCTTATTTTTGGACGGGTGTAAATGTGCTAAAGCTTATACACAATATGAGACTCGAAAGCGGAGATGCGGAGAACATGGAGTTTGCTGATTACCTAATAAAGGTATGCATGATCCATTGTGAATCATATTCAACATCTTTCGGAAGCTATAATACTGTTTTTTTGAACCGAGTTTTGTTACTGCATCTGATACAAATAGCTAAAAATGTTATGGCTACTCATTCACGGTCCCTAAATGGCTAAATCATTAGCCACTCAAGTTACTATACATTTCTTAATTAATACGTTGACTGAACATTCTCCAGGATGACTGAACATTAAACTTCAAATCGATATGGTTACAGGTGGGAGAGGATCCAGAGCCGAAAATTCGCCTACCGCCTTCGATGAAAAGATGCAAAGATCTAAAAAATCTTATATCGTCTGTATATCCTAGAATTGAGGAAATGGGCATCCAACACTGAGCTATATGACCGAACGAATGATTTTGTGCCCCCGAAACGATGATGTGACGGTAATCAACCAATTGATACTACAATATTATCCAGGCAAATACCACTCATACCTAGCAGCAGACAAGCCGGAGGAGATTTCAGATAAGGGATCCGTGAGATACAATGAACAGAATCCGGAAAATTATGCAACTGAAACACTGAACCAGCAGAATCCCGCCGGTTTGCCACCGTTTAAGTCGGACCTGAAAGTTGGATGCCCTGTTATGATGCTTCGCAACATCGCACCCACCAATGGACTGTGTAACGTCACCAGGATGAGGGTGGAAATATGCATGGATCATGTCATAGTGGCGACAATATTGACGGGAGATAAAGCTGGAGATGTGGTTTTTATACCACGTATTTTCCCGACACCATCTGCATCGGATGTCGCAGTACGGATGACAACGAGACAATTTCCCATAAAGTTGGCTCAGTCAGTAAAATACGTCGGGATCGATTTGAGAATCCCTGTTTTCAGTCATGGCAGCTTTACGTGGCGCTCTCGAGATGCACAGCCGCAAAAAAAAATTCCCTCTTGCTGCGGGCGAACAAAACGGGTGAAGAAACGGATAATATGGAAAAATAATCAATAGGAAAAATAATCAATAGGAAAAATAAGCTGGCAAAACACGCTAGAGCTTTTAATGTTTCTCAAGTCTGGTTAAACTATCCTCCAAGTTTTATTGCAGGTAGGGCTGTCAATGGATGTTAACGTAACAGATATTGTCTCTTCCGTTGCCGCTGTCATTAAAAATTAGCGGATATCTGTTATCCGTTAAGTTCCGGTGAAAATAGGAAAATAAAAAACGTTGCCATTACGTTGGATTTATCGGATAACGGATATTTATTCGTTACCATCCGGTACAAACAGAAAATAGGCTAAAAACACATATCAGCTATTAAATCCAACAAAACAGGTTCTAAATCCATGTCACACACACACAAAAACAGACATACAAATATTCAGATGTTTTAGGCTTCTACCAAAAGAAAAAATCATGTTTTTTGAAAAGAAAAAGACATCTCCATGACTCCATCTCCATTTTCGACGATACACAAACACAACACAAGAGAAAAAATTTACACGTGCAATACGCACGTTAGCGGATAACGGAACTAAACCTAACGGAAATGCACGGTTCCACTACCGTTACGTTAAAAAGGGATTATCCGTTAACTTATCGGTATCGGATATCCGTTTACCGCTATGTCGGACGATAGCGGTAACGGCTAACGGATTATCGGTATCGGCTAACGAAAAATCGGTATCCATTGACAGGCCTAATTACAGGAGCAATATTGGAGGATACAAACAATGTAGTATTTTCAAGTCATTATCAATAATAGTTCCCTGCATTTTGAATCAGAAAAAAAAAAGAAACGGATAATGTGGCCTACACAGAAATGCTCACATAAGGTACTTTCCAACGAAGGACAAAAGCCAAATTCTGACAAGGAAATGGGTGACTGTTGTTTCATTGAAAATTGATTAGTTTACTTTTAGGTCCTAAAATTATTTTAGTTTTGACAAATTGATTGGGTCTATATAATGGTTTGATAACTTTTAAAATTATTGTGCATGGTTTGGTAACTCGTACGCGTTGGTAACTACGTATTAACTAATGACAACACTAGATAATTAAGCGCTGCTAGATGAAATATTCGTTCTGATGCTGGCATACATTGCTTTCACGATGACATGTTATTCTATTTCATTTTCGTTCTGATGCTGGCATACCTTGCTTCACTATGACTTGTTATTCTACACGCATCTAAATGGAAGGCTGAGAACACGGTGAATATAAATCGTAATTTAACGTTTACTAAGCTTAGACCAAAAATATAAATCAATATTTTCTTCACTTTTGGTGAATCTAATATCCCAACGTAGAAAAATGAATATTCAAAGACTTAGTTCGCTTTTATCTATTCTGTTAGTTTTGAGGTTGCCTCAAAAATGCAAATGAGAAAGCTACACGTGTATAGAAAGTGTGTGGGAAATTATTGGCATGCAACAGTACATTGTGTATTCCGTCCGCCAAAAATACAAAGTCAAAAGTGTTGTTGTACCAAGTATATGCTCGGCCTGTCAGAGACTTTGAGAACTCCTTCAAACGGACGACATGATTGTGTTCATGTTCTCCTAGTTCTTCCAGGAATTGGGAGACATGTTCTCGAGCGTTCCCCGTTCCGTTAAACAGTGTGAACATCAGAGAGGTATAGCCCTTCGGGAGAGGAATTCTTTGCGTAGCAACATGATATGGAGGTTGATAACGGTGAGCAAATGATGATTTGTATTTTCCTCGATCCTCCATATATAAAGCGCTCCAGGTCTTCATGGGTGATAAAGCCTGCAAGTGCCTTCGTTGGTGGATTATCTGCAGCCTTATGGACTTCATCATCGTCTACTACGTAGATTGGAGTGACTTCAGGATCAGCAGTCGAAGATGTTTCTTTGGCTTTTCCCTTCTCCTGAGTTTTCTCTGACATCTTGTCAGTGAGAGTTTTGAGATAATTGCACAGCTCTTTCTGTGTTGCAGCCATGTCAATCTGATTTTTGGCGAGAGTCTCTTGCACCTTCATAATATCAGCTATGGTAGGAGGATTTTCTCTGATTTCCTCAGGAGTCCGGCCGAAGAGGGGATGGTTGTCGATGTTGTTTTGAGGAGGAGTGGTATCACCAGCATCGTTGTTGGAAGCGGGAGTAGTTTATGGGGTACCACCATTGTTGCTAGTGCTAGCAGTTGTTTGTGTTAGGATTTGTAACTGAACCTTACCTAAGATCAACCATTTTGTGAAAGTTTGAGATTGCAACCGAGAGATTAATCTCCCGCTGTGGTCGTCAATCTATTGATGGGGGAAAACGATTTGCTGGGTTTTTAGGGAAGTGAAGAGAAGACCATGCGGACGAGACTCCTCAACCGAGCAAACTGCTTAATCTGAAACAGATGCACTGCACGGGAGTGCTTTGAGTTCGAGAGATCAATCTGTAGAACTCCGGCCTAAACCAAGTCAATGGTCGTTCCAGAGTCAATTCGGTCACAAAGAGGGAGATGGGTTGATCTGTAGGAGGGAAGCTGAGAATTGTGTGAGATCAATGATATTCAAGGATTGTGAGAGACCAATGATAATTAAGGATTGTGAATGTATTGTGGGTTTCTGTAAGTTTTCTGTGAACTGTTGAGTTCAATTAAGTTCTAGTCGATTGATGGAATTCTTGAGAGTGATTACTCGAAAAATTGTGTGTCCTTCAATCGTGGATTCAGAGACTTATTTGTATTGCCAGAATAGTAGACACATTGATCTCCAGTAAGTGCGAGGGTTGCTCGAGTGAAAGAGTGGGAAAGTGGGCGTGTGTTAACCAGTTCCAAGTCGTGCGGAGTTCACCCACCATTTTGATAACTCCCTCAACTGCTTGCACGACTTACTCACATTTCTCATCGTGGATGAACACACATGTTGTAGGGCGCCAGACCAAAACCCTAATTGATATCCCCCATGTGGGGTGATTGATGTCTCACGAACGTGGAGTCTGCAAAGCAGATGTGAATTTAATTAGTCAGTCGTTGACTTGATTAGATAGCGAATCTAAGTTTTATTGAATCGAGCATGATTGACGAATGCTCAGTGATTCATGGATTGAACATGTTTGTTGAGACGTATAGTTCTTGAATCACCATGATGATAGTTTGAGCAAATATTGCTCGTCTGAGTAAATATTGCTCATATGATAAATCATTGAATACTGATAGTTGAATCAACATAACCACTCTGCGCAACATTGCTCGCGTATGAGTAAATTTATTAAACATTGATGGTTAAATCAATATTCCTCGTTTGAGCAAATATTGATCGTCTGAGCGAATATTGCTCGTTTGATGAATTATTGGTAGCATGATCAAATAAAATATTAATTAAAATATTGGTAGCTGGACTGAATATTATACAATTAATTAAGATGTTGACTGCTGAATCAACATAAAATTATTAGTGTTTAAACTTGCTCAAAATTATGATTTGCAGAGCATCAGTTCGAAACCCTAATTTTGATCAATTGTTGATCAGTTGGTGATTTATTGAAGATCAATCACTGAGTGAAGGAGGGACCGGATACATGGGATGATGGACGACCATGTAGTGCCCAGGTGCTCGTGTGATCATGCACCAAAGTCCTTTGTTGACCAATTGGTGAAGGGATGCTTAAATGATGGTTTAATCACTTATTAGAATAGTGCTCGTCGGAGCATTAGGTGATAAAACTTAATTATGGAGAAGTGAGGGACCGACCAAGAGGGCATGAGACCGTCCCTTGGTGGTCGTGGGACCATCTGATGGTCGTTTGAGAAAATTCCAATTTGGTTGGAAAGAGTTTGGACCCCAATATTAGCAATTGAGCAAAGTAGGTCAAAATTATAAAGATGTGTGGGACCGGCTCCTTGCAAGCCTTAGGGACGGCCTTGGTCGGTCAAGGAAGCATGCCCATGTCACCATAATGTCCGTGTCTCAGTCCTGAGATTTTTGGTATTTTCTGGTGTGCGTTTGAGCAATATTTTGGATTTTCAGAAGAGTTTGATCTTTGACTGAAATTCTTGATTTTGCTCGAATGAACAATTAGAACTTTGCTCGTTTGATCAATATTTGAGAATGTTAAAGTAATAATATTTTAATATTTTTCCTGAATAGCCTAGTCGGTCATGTGACCATTTGACTTTTTGGCTTTTTCATGGTTTGAGCAATATTTGAGAAAATATGAAGAAATCAAGATTTTTGCTCAAACGGAGGAGTTTCATGAGATGAGGGAAATAATAATTATGAAAACAAGGGATTGCAAAGTGTGGGACTGATGAGTGCCAAATAATGTATATATCTATCCCTTTTTGTTGGCATTTAACTCATCTTTTGTGAAGTAATTCTACATTTTATCCCATATTCTGTATTTTCATTGTTTTCAAGAATAAATATTTTTCTTACTTAATTTTGCATTTTTAGGTAATAAATAAAATCTGGATGACTTGCGGAGCGAAAAGAGCTGAAGAGTGGTGAAAAGCAGGGAAGAATTACGCAAGGAAGCCGCAAAGAATGGAGCACACGTCCAAAAAGCTAGGAATGGGCTCAAGAAGGAAGAATTGTTCTTAAAGAAGATATGGGCTTGGCATACCCAAGGCCCAAAACCCTTACCCAAACCCATTTTCTATATCCATACCCGTCTCCATTCTCAGCCGTTAGATCGGATCCATCTCATCATCCAATGGTCGCTTCGTCATCGTTCATCAAAATCTGAAGTCCCTGCAAAACACCATAGTACCTAAATTCCAAGCCTTCAGATTAGATCACATTTAGATCCAACGGTAGATTCTTTGCCTGCGCATCAAATCTCGATACTTCCGCTTAACACTTCAACACCTAACCTCGATCTTCGCCGTTAACTTCGTTGTATCAAGACATCCGACGGTCGCTACCAGCCTCTTCAGGGGTAGCCATCCGATTCACCTACCAGCTTCGCATCCAGTGACTCATATTCGCCAACATCGAACTTTGATATCCCGCCTCACACACTAGCAACCTAACCCTATACCCTAAAATCTATCGACTTCTCTTTCATTTCCTTCTTCTTCTTCTCTTTCTCTCCACCTCCTCTCTGCAACACCCATTCCGCCACCATACCTCTGCCACAACCACCAAAAGCCATCATGGCTCTCACCAATCGAAACCCATCATCATCCTACCCTTCTACCTACCTATTTCACCATTCTCTCTTCCTTTTCAGAAACCCTAGAGGAGAGATTAGTGAAATATGTCGAGCTAGAAAGAGAAATTGAAGGCATGGGAAGGAGCAGAGAAGGGAGAAGAAGCATGGGTTGAAGACGGACTCGTCTTATCACAGTTGGTGAGTAAAAAAAAATCAAAACCCTAATTTTACTGTTAATTTGGGGATTTTTGGGATTGAGCTTTCATGTACAAATTTAAGGCATGGGTTGCATCAGGAGAAGAATAAGAGGCATGGGTCAACGTATGAGGGCTGTTATCAGTAGGTTAGGTGAGTCAATTTCATTTTTTGGTGAAACCCTAATTCTCTGATATTTTGGGGATTTTTAGGTTTTTGCTTGTATGTATAAATAGATACTGTGGGTGTGATGTAAAAGACTTATGCTGGGTTAGCCAGCTTCACTCTTGTAGAGAACTGGACTAGCCAGTTTCTCATTTGTTTCATGTTTACACTGTTGGTTCATATGTTTATCATGTTTTTGTATTTGCTCACCATATGTGTGTTGTTTGAATTATCTTGTATGATGAATGTTAATGTTGTTTATTTGTTGAGCATGAGCTAAATTGTTGCAGCTGAGGTTTAGATGAAACCTCAGTGCACTGTCTGATGGTGGAATGCTAGGTTAGAGCCTTAGGATGCATTGTTTTGATTGAGCAATGGGAGAAATTAGTGCTCATAGCAAGCTAATTCTCTTTCCATTCCATTTGTATGCTTAGGATGCATTGTTTTGATTGAGCAATGGGAGAAATTAGTGCTCATAGCAAGCTAATTCTCTTTCCATTCCATTTGTATGCTTAAGATCCTAATTTCAACCTAGAATTGCATTGTTTGGCTAGGACACAAAGGTGGATTCTAAGCCTTGGCTTAGCCACAAATCCTTTACAATCACTTATAAATTCAATTCTGTTTTGCCCCCTGCTCAGCTAAATTTCTTAGCTATCTTGCTGTTTATTTCTTGTATTTTGAAGCTTGTTGTGCACTGAAATCAGTGCATTGCCTTCCCTGCCCTTGGCTCATAGCCTTGGTTCCTTGTTGTTTTACCATCTCTGTTTCACTGTCACTGCAACCTTGTGACCTTGCATTTAGTTTTGCATCAATTATCAGCATAGTGAAACTTCAACTATACACCCCAAGTCCCTGTGGAGATGACCTGTTCTTGCACATACACACTACAATGACAACTGTGCACTTGCAGTTTAACATGTAGGCCTTCTTATCCTTTGTCTTATTTTCTTACTCCTTTAAATTCCTACCAAGTTTTTGGCGCCGTTGCCGGGGACCATTTTGCATTTAAATATAATATCTTTGAGGCCTACCAAGTTTTTGGCGCCGTTGCCGGGGACTTGGCATTGTGTGGTTGCTGTTTTTCCTTGCTTTCTTTTGCTGCTATTCACTTGCATATATTGCATTTAGTATAATCATTTAGTGTAAGCATTTATCTCATCATAACTTGCATTCATTACTGCATATTCATCTTTGCATTGCATACTCATTGCATCTTGCTGTCCTGATTGCATATCATATTTGCATATTAGTCATCTTTACATTCTTGCAGTCAATCTTGCATTACAGTTCTTGTTCACTGCCTTTCTTTGCTGTCCTTGACATTTTTGTTGAGTGACCAGGTACTGTGACCTTGCTGTGAGGCTGAGAACAAACCTCTGGTGTTGTTGTGCTGCTGTGAAGCCCAAATAGAGCTGCTGCTGTGCCTCAGCTGTTGCTGATGTGCAAAGGCAAGCTGCTGCTACCTCCTGCTGGTGCCAGGCCAAATATGCTGCAACCCCTGCTGCCTGGTGCTAAATTGAGCCATCAAGCCCAACTGGGCCTGCTGAAGTTGCTGCCAAGCTTAACAAGTTGAGCCAAGCCCAACTGGGCCTGAACAAAGACAAAAGCTTAGGATGATCCAAAGCCCAACTGGGCTTTTGCAACCAAACTGAGCAGCTGGGCTGTGCTTCAAAGGTAAGCCTAAACCCATTAAGAGAACCCAACCTGTGGGCTTCCATTTTTAATTTGTGGGCTTGTAATAATTTTTGTTTTTCTTTATTTTTTATTTGGGCTTGTAATAATTTTTCTTTTATTTTCTTTTATTTTTCTTTTATGGGCTTGTAATTATTTATTGTTGTTTTTATTTTCTTTTGTGGGTGTGATAATTTATGCTAGGCTAAGTTCAAAAAAAAATAAAAAACCAAAATTTTCTTTTGCTCCCAATTTTAAAACCAAATTTCTACTTTGCTCCCTTTTTAAACCAAATTTTCTTTTTCAAATATATCCCATCAAAACCAAAATTTTCCCATAAAAAACCAAATTTTTGAAAACCCATTAAAACCAAATAGTGGGCTTTGTGTCTTTTCAAATGGGCCAACCTCGTGCTCTCCATGAATACATGTATCCGTCAATAAAAATTCCATTATCATGTATTGTATTACCTCAAACCAATAACCCTTTTAAAATAAATGCAAGCATGATACAAATACTTCCTATATTTCGAGGGTTCGATTCTGAGAACCCCTATACTCATGTAAGAGAGTTTGAACAAATTTGTCGGACTATGCAACCTGATCATATGTCCGAAGACTCTCTGAAATTGCGTTTGTTTACATTTTCTTTAAAGGAAAGGGACAAAACATGGTTTTACGGTTTGAGACCACAATCAATCAACACTTGGGACCAACTCACAGATCTATTTTTCAAAAAATTCTTTCCACATCATAGGACCATCGCTATTCGTCAAAGTATCAATTGTTTTGTCCAATTGGATGAGGAAACTGTTTTTCACTATTTCGAACGTTTTAATGATTTGTTGAGCGAATGTCCGCACCATGGATTTGAGAAGTGGAGACTTGTCGTCATCCTCTATGAGGGACTAGACTTTAAATCTCGAACCATGGTTGAGTCTATGTGTAATGGTGAGTTTATTGATAAAACTGTGGATGATGCATGGAATTTTTTAGCCGAGATTGCAGAGAAAACCCATCAATGGGAATCCGTTAGGGAAACAGGAACAACACCACATGATATGAGTCACCCCCATGAATTAGAGTTTTATTCTTGTAATAGCTCCGACCTTAGGATTGAAAATTATCCTAGATTGCAAAATCCCTATCATGATGATGATGATGATTATGATGTTATGTTAGAAGAACATGTCTATACTGAAAATGTTATGGAACCTTTGGGTTCAAATACATTAGGCGTCTCTGCCCCGACCTTAATGCATGATATGTCTTCTAGTATTCCATGTGATGTTTCCCCTGATGTGCCGATACACGAGAATAAATCTGTTGATGATGTTGATAATTCTGATTGTGATCTTGCCAATTTGATTGATGATTGTGAGCATGATGTGACATGTGTAGATGAGTTAGAAGATTTTGATTTGATTGATAATGATATGCCTATTCTTCTACCTAAGTCAAAATCTGATGGCCTTCCACCCAACCTAGATTTGGTTTGTACCCATATTGTCAAACCGATTTTTCTGAAAATTCCTAATCTAGGATTGGAACTGTGTGCCTCCCAAGTCCTCTTGGACTATTTTGTTTCAAAATATAACACTTTTAAAGAGCCACAATTGGAATGCATTTCTTTGCCCATCCCGAACAAAGTCCATTTTCAGTTAGACCTTGTGAATCCTGCACCCCTAAAATTGTTAGATTTTGTGCTTAAAAGTGAACCTGTTGAAAATTTTTGGTTTAGGGGTGATTCATTCGGTTTTTCACTCTCACTCCCATTTAAGTCCAATTTTAGTGTTTTGAAACTTTCTATGTCTCTACACTTTTTCTTTTGGGTTGATCCTCAACTCTTTAGATTGTTGGTGTATGGTGAATTTTTTTGTATATAATCAAGTAGATAAATTTTAAAAACTTTTTTTTTTCTTCCATTTGTATATATTTTGCTAATCCAATATGATCTCGGCTGAAATATGTTGGATTTTTTGCCTTGAATAACGGAGTTTTAATTCTGCTTTCGCCGAAATCGGGTATTCTCTCTCCTTTTACTCTACTCAGCATGTCCCTTTCCATATGTTGCATTTTAATTCTTTCCATATTTTGAAACATTGAGGACAATGTTTAGTTTAGGTTTGGGGGTATAGAGTAGATACCATGATAATTTGCCATAATTGAAAACGAACTCCTTCTTCTTTTTGAAAAAATTGAAAAATTCCAAAAAAATTAAAAAAATGAAAAATCATAAAAAATGGAGCTCATTTACCTTGAAATGTTGACTCTTGTGCAAATATGTAATTATTAGGAGTCTTAGTCTAGATATTTAGGCACCCTGATTCTAGCACAATTCACATAGTGATAAGAAATTTGCACACGCACGATCTACCAATACATGTATAACCTCGATCTTCAAGGTGTTTGATAGGAAGTCACGATTGCCAATCACTTTAGAATACTGAACGAAACTTGACTAGCTTGTTCTTTGGTTGGTTGGGATAGAAGGTGGAGGTTACATTAAGAAAGACAACCATCGAATTTAACTGGGTGCATCAAAAAGGGCTACCTCTTGCAAAGTGTCATGTAATCTTTTGTTTCCTTTTGTATATGTATCAAAAGTGTTTTCTGTTCAAAAAAAAAAAAAAAAAATCAGAAAAATACAAAAAAATCAAGTATTTATCAATTTCATCCTCTCTTGTTCCAAAAATAAAAGAGAGTAGTCAATGTAAATAAGAGTCATGTAAAGAGTCATTTTGTTGTTACATTGTAATAAGCAAGGAGGGTGTATGCCATTGATGTACAACGCGAGTAATTGTGAAATACCTCCAACTCATTCACAATTCTCGTAAAGTCCGGACAGCTAGCTAGATTTTGACCTTGGTTCTTAGCCTGAGAAACTATCTCTTGGTGATTAGTAGTCATAACTTCAGATCTTTCTTTACACATGTGTAGATACACTTTACACTCTTATCACATGTCTTTTTTTGTTATCAGTGCTAGGATTGTGCCTTTGATAGCTAGATTGACATCTCCATTTTGCTGTGAGCTTAAACTGTTTTGCACATGTCACATTTGATGAAATCTGAGCTTATATTTTGACCTAGAACTTTGTAGGTACGTTCTAAGCAAACCTTCACGAGACTTCAACTCGTCCACTAGGGACACTTAGTGGTTTAAAAGGCTTAGTGCATACGCTAAATGCATTCGAGAGACCAGCGACAGTGGTATAGGTAGGATTTCCTTAGTTTTGTTTTACTTGAGGACAAGTAAAATTCAGGTTTGGGGGTATTTGATGAGTTCCAAATATTGTATATATTTATCCCTTTTTGTTGGCATTTAACTCATCTTTTGTGCAGTAATTCTACATTTTATCCCATATTCTGTATTTTCATTGTTTTCAAGAATAAATATTTTTCTTACTTAATTTTGCATTTTTAGGTAATAAATAAAGTTTGGATGAATAGCAGAGCGGAAAAGAGCAGAAAAGTAGTGAAAAGCCGGAAGAAATTACGCAAGGAAGACGCAAAGAATGGAGCGCACGTCCAAAAAGCTAGAAGTGGGCTTGAAGAAGAAGAATTGTTCTTAAAGAAGATATGGGCTTGGCATACCCAAGGCCCAAAACCCTTACCCAAACCCATTTTCTATATCCATACCCGCCTCCATTCTCAGCCGTTAGATCGGATCCATCTCATCATCCAATGGTCGCTTCGTCATCGTTCATCAAAATCTGAAGTCCCTGCAAAACACCATAGTACCTAAATTCCAAGCCTTCAGATTAGATCACATTTAGATCCAACGGTAGATTCTTTGCCTGCGCATCAAATCTCGATACTTCCGCTTAACACTTCAACACCTAACCTCGATCTTCGCCGTTAACTTCGTTGTATCAAGACATCCGACGGTCGCTACCAGCCTCTTCAGGGGTAGCCATCCGATTCACCTACCAGCTTCGCATCCAGTGACTCATATTCGCCAACATCGAACTTTGATATCCCGCCTCACACACTAGCAACCTAACCCTATACCCTAAAATCTATCGACTTCTCTTTCATTTCCTTCTTCTTCTTCTCTTTCTCTCCACCTCCTCTCTGCAACACCCATTCCGCCACCATACCTCTGCCACAACCACCAAAAGCCATCATGGCTCTCACCAATCGAAACCCATCATCATCCTACCCTTCTACCTACCTATTTCACCATTCTCTCTTCCTTTTCAGAAACCCTAGAGGAGAGATTAGTGAAATATGTCGAGCTAGAAAGAGAAATTGAAGGCATGGGAAGGAGCAGAGAAGGGAGAAGAAGCATGGGTTGAAGACGGACTCGTCTTATCACGTTTGGTAAGTTCGAAAATCAAAACCCTAGTCTACTGTCAATTTGGGGATTTTTGGGATTGAGCTTGCATGTACAAATTGAAGGCATGGGTTGCATCAGGAGAAGAATAAGAGGCATGGGTCAACGTATGAGGGCTGTTATCAGTAGGTTAGGTGAGTCAATTTCACTTTTTGGTGAAACCCTAATTCTATGATATTTTGGGGATTTGTATGTTTTTGCTTGTATGTATAAATAGATACTGTGGGTGTGATGTAAAAGACTTATGCTGGGTTAGCCAGCTTCACTCTTGTAGAGAACTGGACTAGCCAGTTTCTCATTTGTTTCATGTTTACACTGTTGGTTCATATGTTTATCATGTTTTTGTATTTGCTCACCATATGTGTGTTGTTTGAATTATCTTGTATGATGAATGTTAATGTTGTTTATTTGTTGAGCATGAGCTAAATTGTTGCAGCTGAGGTTTAGATGAAACCTCAGTGCACTGTCTGATGGTGGAATGCTAGGTTAGAGCCTTAGGATGCATTGTTTTGATTGAGTAATGGGAGAAATTAGTGCTCATAGCAAGCTAATTCCCTTTCCATTCCATTTGTATGCTTAGGATGCATTGTTTTGATTGAGCAATGGGAGAAATTAGTGCTCATAGCAAGCTAATTCTCTTTCCATTCCATTTGTATGCTTAAGATCCTAATTTCAACCTACAATTGCATTGTTTGGCTAGGACACAAAGGTGGATTCTAAGCCTTGGCTTAGCCACAAATCCTTTACAATCACTTATAAATTCAATTCTGTTTTGCCCCCTGCTCAGCTAAATTTCTTAGCTATCTTGCTGTTTATTTCTTGTATTTTGAAGCTTGTTGTGCACTGAAATCAGTGCACTGCCTTGCGGCAAGGTCATCATTATCCTCATCATCCTTGTCACTTTCGGAATTTTCATGAGAAGGAATATTTGAAGGAGAAGAAGAACAAACTTTTCTTTTCTTTGAATGAGGAGCAGTTGATTTTTCCCTGCGAAGAGCACCTTTGCCTTTATCACCAGTCTTCGCAGCATCGGCAGGTTCTTCTATTTCGGCAATGTAGATGGTGGATTTTTGACAAAGGCTAAAATCGTAAACCCATAATTATACGAACCTCTGATCCAGCAATCAGACGTGAGTATTGAGACACGGGTCTCTCATCGAATTATCTAACTGGAGAATACTTTCTCTTAGAGTACATGTAGATATGTAGTCTCACGACTGGACAACGGAATATCTCATGAATACTGAACACTTTCAGTGATAATTTCAATATAGTATCACGAGATGGACGGCTCCTAGACATCTTGCTCTGCTAGTATAGAGCGATAACGTCTTCAGGAACAAACAACGAGTTTACCCTGACTATATAAAGGATATGACTTACCGACAAGCTCATATCGGGATAATTGATGCTACTAGACAGCTTTCTCTGCTAGTATAGAGCCACAAAGTTAATTATTCCTAATTAAGATTAATTCTGCCGTGACATTCACTACTGAATTCCCAGAATAATCTATTATTGCTCCTATTCCATGGTCGAATCCACGACTGGTCCCATGGAATGGCAATAACAATTGCTCCTATTCCATGATAAAATCCACGACTGGTCCCATGGAATGGCAATAAAAAATTGTTATGATTCTATGATCGAATCCACGACTTGATCTCATAGAATAGCAATAACTATATTATCTCATTACGCCGATTTCATGATCGAATCCACAATTGGTCTCATAAATGGTAATATATAAATCTTAATTACTCCGATTCTATGGTCGAATCTACGATCCCATGGAATGGTAATGCTCACTTTATTATTCTGAATTCGTATTCGAATCCTCAGCTGATCCTATGAATTAATAATAAACATCTTATTACTCAGTTTTGTGAATTATTCTCCACTGAATTCCACAATTAGTAATAAATAATCAACAACCGGGCGTCTGAGCTACCTATAAGTAAGCCCCAATTCAAATGGTGAAAGTGTACTCAACGACGATGCACTAACAGTCATCGCACGAAAGAATGTTTCAAAAACGATGAACCTATGCAAAATAGGGAAGAAAATAATAAATAACTAAAAATATTGACCAAGGTGCTGGGAACACGGACACATGACCAACCGACCGTGTCGTGGTCAGTCCCACGCCATTTTTATATTTTTAATACATTTTTATTATTTTCCATGATTTGATGAAAATTCCCTCGTTTGATCAAATCTCCTTCGTCTCGAGGAAACTCCTCGGTTTCATGGTATTTTCACAAATCCGTAAAAAAATAATATAAAATTGAGGAAAGGAGTGTGGGGCGTGACCATTTGCCAATCGACCGTGCCTTGGTCCAATCCGGCCCCACACCTCATGGTTTCTTCTTATTTTATTATTATTATTTCTCTAATTTCATGAAAAAACTCCTTGATTTCATGGTATTTTGCACAAATCATCAAATAATAATAAAATAAAATAAATTATGAAAACTTGTGGGACCGGGCCTTGGCCGGATGATAGACGCATTTATGTGTCTAATATATCTCATTTGTATATACTGTTAGTGCCCATTTTTGTACTTATTATGGTGTTTTATTTATTTATAGGTGTTTTTGGAAAAATAATCTTTTGCGGCGAAATTAGTTAAAAATGCGGTGTTTGGAGCTCCGTTGATAGCGTACCGGAAGTACCCTGGAAATGTCCCGGAGGAACCCCGAAAAAGTGCGGAAAATATCCCGGAAGAATTGCTAAGGGGACACCACTGTTTGCTAAGGGCGACACCACCTTCACGATTTAAAAGAAAAATTGGCGGGAACTTCTCAAACACGTCTGCATGAATTTCAACCCGATTGTTGGACGTGTTTTTGGATGATTCAATTGCTGGAAATGATTGGTATGGACCTAATATGTCTTAACAGGCCTGGTGCAGCTGTTTTAATCGAGCAAATTGGGCCAAGGAATCCGTGGGAGATAAAACAGAGCAAAACAGGGAAGAATATTTTGAGAGTGATTCTCGGGATTTTTAAGCTATCTTTGGAAGATTGGCATGTTCCTGGACGAGATTTACTCAATATTTAGGAGATTTGGAGCGTGCATGAGCAACAAAATACACGGGAGAATCAACAGAAGACGCGTGAAAGGTGAACAGGGAAAGAAAATATTCTCGTGAATAAAAACCATTAATGGGTATTTCTTGGAGTTATTGTGAGGATTACAGGTGTTGGTGATGTATAAATAGGATACTAGGAAGTCTGTTAAGGTGATCAAGAGTTTGGGGTCGAGCCAGAGCCGAGAGGAGCGAGAAATCGGGACTTGCAGGATTGTTCACCTGCTGCTGCTGAAGAAGAAGGAGGAGCTCAAGAACACGAAGAACGGACGACAAAAGCCGTCGTTCTTCAACAGTTCCAGCAGCAGTGGGGAAGTGTCGCAGTTTAGCTGCATTTTTCTGGTATCGTTTCTTTCTGGACGTGTTTTGTGAGTCTCAGAACCACTGTTTTATAACTTTTGACTCTTTTAATCATACTTTGAGCATCAAATATATATTTTGAGAACATGATTATTATGGTTAGCTAAACCCCAACACTGGGATGATGGAGGAATCCGTTCTTTACGCATATGATAATTATATTAATTCTTTTTTTGACTACTTGCACTTTTTATTAATCGATTTATGATTTTTCTTAATTGGTTGTGATATCGTATGATGATGTATGCTTGGTCGTAGTGCTTTTGATGCGTCATGCTAGTGATATACAATAAATATTCTAAAAATCTACCTTGGCAAGAATGAGAGTCCTTATGATTTGAGCTATAATTGTTTCGAATAAATATATGAATTGTGTGAATGATTAATGATGGAATCATGTGTCCTAGTGTCTCTTGATCCTGTGACAAATATTGTGTATATATTTTTATTTTTAAATCTTTACAAGTCCGAGCAACGAACTTTTACTTATCACCAACAAAAAAACTACATCAAAATGGCGCCGCCGACGCGGACTTGTTTATAGATTTGTTTTTAGGTTTATTTATTTATTTTTATTTATTTTTTACTATTATTTGTTCCTTTTTACGTTTCTTTTTGTGTCTTTGATTTACAGGTTCGAAGTGGAATACTAAGGACTTGGGAACAAAAAGCTTAAAGCTAAAAGCTAAAAGCTAAAAGAGAAGAAAAAAAAGACATAATTTTTTTTTTAGGATTTAATTTTTATTATTTTTTTTTGTATATAGATTTTATTTATTTTTTTTAGAATTTGTAAATAGGCTTTATTTTTCATAATTTTTGTATTTTTTGGACTTTTTATTTGGACTTTATTCTGGACTTTTGGACATTTTTTTTATTTTTTTATTTTTTAACCCTACGGAAGGGTCTTATTATTAATACAAAAAAATTAAATATAAACTGTTTGCAGAGAGGGACGACGATTACAATATCGTCTCGGCCCCTCGGGTTCGCACATGACATAGGAGTCGTGGCCCGAGTCGACTTCAGCGGTTCTTCGCCCGTCTGGTACGGGAGGTAAGCTTTCGAAACACCCGGGAATCCCCTGTCAGCGGGTTTATTGTATGCCTTAAGGTGAATATATGTTGAGGATTTGAATACGATTGTTTTCATTTCCTAGTAAAGGGCAAGGCCTGGCCAAATTAAGATAAGGACTCGGATTTCATCACTGTTTCCTTCTTGCCCGCCTTAGGAAAACGTAACCAAACGCGAACCTAAGCTTAAAATTTTGACTAGAACGAGACCTATAGGGTAACGAGCTTAATAGAAAAGTCGTTCGAAAAATATTGGTTACTCTTTTGAGCATACTTTGAAGTTCATGATGGTTTCTGCGAGTTGAATGCGTGACTGCGCCGCCTTATAATACCGGTGAGACCTTGGGTATCAAAGCTCCTCGCAGCTTCCCTCGTCTCAATTCAACTTACTTAAACTCGGATTGATTCCAAAGAGGTTTGCTCAGATTGTAACGAATTCCTTTTCGAAAGATTAGAAGCTGGTCTAGAAACAATCTAAGTGGAGCCATCATGCTTGTTGTTTGCTAGATTTTATAGGTTTGATTTGGTCGAGTCAGCCTTGTTTGTGACTGTGTAGAATTCCCTTGCAATTAAGAATGTCGAACTGGTATGATAGAAGCCAATACAATGATTATCGGCCTGAATTTGAATATGGACATCATCCTTTTTATGACCATGTAGGGAATAGTGGTTGGGAACGCCATCCTTTGGAAGGATATGGGTCATACCCTGGTGAGCCCAATTACTATCCACACATGCATCAGTCTTACGAGCAAGAAGATTATAGTACTAGTTCTTCGTCTCTAGAGGATACAATCAAACTATTGAAAAGTAGTCCTTTTTATGATCCCTATGTTCCTATTCCTCCTTTAGAAGAGTCCCTCAGGGAGTTAGCTGAGTCGACGTGTAAGTTAGCTGAGATGAATAGTGTAATTATAGACGAAAGAACTACAATAATGAGTGAACTTTCTATAGAGGAATCCCTCAAGCTTATGGCTGAGACGAACGAAAGACTTTCTCGAAATAATCTTACTTTCCAATATAGTGTTTCCAATAATACCCTTAAAAATGAGGATAGTTATTTGCATAATCAGGATGACGAGGTTAGAATTGGTAACACTACTTGTTTTGATGAGGTTCGATCTTTTTCATGTTATTATGATGAGGATAATGTTGATGGAGAATCATACTTATGTAGGAATAGTGATCAGGAAATGGTTACTCCAATTGAGCTTTACAATGATAATATTATTTCTAGTTCAAATCCAAATAATTTTAATAATTATTCACCTATTCAAAAGGACGAGGATTTGACTAGAGATACCCTCGTTTTAGACGATGTAGTATTTCCTGTTTACAAAGCCGATAATGATTTAGAGGAACGAGTTTATTCTGAGAATAATGTTTTAGAGTCTAGCAATTTAGAAACAATAGTCTTAGACGAAGAAGATGAACTCGTAGAGATGAGTGAGGATGAACCTGACTTAGAAGAATCAATTGACCATTTCCAGGAATCTGATGACCTAGAAATTAGGGAAGTTGTGACTAGTCTTTCTAGAGACACAGAAAACTCTAAGTTTGGGGGTGATTATCATTCTCCATGTTCTTTAACTCTTAAAAAGTTCCCTCGTGTAGGACTTGACATTTATGCCTCAACCATATTACAAGATTATCTTCATACATGTTTTCCCGAACCTAATGATGTCCATAGAGAAGCTCAGTTGTTAGAAACCCATCCTCTGGTTGATGTGGTTAACCCAGGCTATGATACCAAGATTGACTTTGTTTTCCCACCAAAAACTTTTCTTCCAATTGTGGGAACATATGATTTTCAGATGTGTCGGATATTAAGTTTTGAGACTAAACCTAGTTACTTTAGGATATTAGGGTCGACACATTTTCTTAAGAATGACCATTATTATGGTTAACTTTGTGAGTCAAATATAATTGACTTAGAGGATCCCCAATTATTCAGGTTGTTGTTATGTGCTTCTAAGTTCTTAGTTGAGTTTTTCCAGACTCTAATACCTGAACCGGATCTTAGATTTGAGGAAATCCAACCGATGAAAACCTTTTATTTAGACCCTTTTATAGAACCTAAACCTGAACCACAATTAGATGTAGTTGTCTTAATCAGGAAACTAGGTAAGGGCATGCTAGTCTTGTTCATTTTCTTGGTTTACTGCAATTTCCTTTGGTCATCTCTATTTGGTTTTGAAGACCCGCAGTTATTCCGGCTACTGTTATACGGTTCGAGTTGACTAATCCTTTCCTAAGTATGGCTGAAGACTTTAAACTTAGCACTTCTTGGGAGGTAACCCATGCTCATGCAACATGGTAATATCTTTCCTTAACTCTTTTTCTTCAAGTGGTAACCGTTTCTCCTTGTTCATGGTTTTAATTTTATCTTTAGAACATCGAGGAAAATGTTAGATTTAAGTTTGGGGGTATGGGAGAAACTTTTTAGTTGCACTTTTGAAACTTCTAGCGTCACATGGTATCCGGTTAGCTAAGTTTACATATTGTTTCTCACCGAAAAGATTGAAATTGGAATGCTAGAGATAACAACCTTTTGAGACATTAGATAAAAAGACATTGAGATCCTTGAAATTCAGGAGAGAACTTGTTCCTTTTAGAGGGTAACCGTGATGTACCTAACCATACATGATGGAAAGGCAAGTAGATCAGGAAATGCCAGAAAGACAAAGCAACCTAACAATGTAGTCTTAGTTACTGGATTGCGACTCTCTCTCAGTAGAAACTTATCATCATCAACAAGCGGAGCGACATCAAAATCTATGAAGAAAGTTGAAGACATTTTAGGTTTAGAAGCAACAATAGAAGAGAATAATTCAAAAATCAAAGTTGAAGTTATAAGAGCAAATGATATAAGTTGTTAGAATCCATGATACCAAGACATCACAAGTTGCGAAGATCTAAGTTTTGAAAGTCCTTCTCTCATGGCCATGTAAATTTTGTCTTGTAATTTTTTTTTTGCTTTCAAAAAAAAAAAAAATGAAATGAAAAAAAAAATAAAAAAAAATGAAACATCATTACGTTCTTTTTGTTCAATAAGGCCATAGGGAAGAAGAAATTTATAAGTCAAGCAAGAAATCGAAGAGAAGAGTTAATTTTCAAGGTTCTATGAGGTTCGATAGTTTATCATCAACAGTTGAAGACCGAAGAAGACGTTGTTTCTACTGAGCACTATGAGAGAGTCGAAGAAAGATGCATTTTGGTTGCTTTGTTAGTCTGCTTTCAATCTGGCACAAAATCTTTCTAGCACTGGTTTAACTCATCACACGTAATTAGTCCAGCTGTGTAGCAGATGTCCCTCTCATTTTTATCTCTCTCCTAATCTTATCCATCTGTAAAGCAGCGGATGCATCTTACAATGTTTATCTAGCTGTGTAGCGGATATCTCTTTATCTAGCAGTCGTGTGGATGTGTCTCCCCTTTTCTTCAGTCAGCTTTAGAGCTGACACCTTTAATTTCACTGGAATTCTACTTACTTGGAGATAGGTTGAGAATATGTATGTCCTCATAGCTCTTTGGATACTTGTGACCAATTAGAAGTCATGGTTTTTGTGGGTACACCTCTGTTAAACCCACCCGAGACCAACTCGGTTTTATTTTTTAGTTGTGCTCGAGGACTAGCAAATAATAAGTTTGGGGGTATTTGATAGACGCATTTATGTGTCTAATATATCTCATTTGGAAAAATAATCTTTTGCGGCGAAATTGGTTAAAAATGCGGCGTTTGGAGCTCCGTTGATAGCGTACCGGAAGTACCCCAGAGGTGTACCGGAAGAACCCTGGAAATGTCCCGGAGGAACCCCGAAAAAGTGCGGAAAATATCCCGGAAGAATTGCTAAGGGGACACCAATGTTTTCTAAGGGGGACACCACTTTCACGATTTAAAAGAAAAATAGGCGGGAACTTCTCAAACACGTCTGCATGAATTTCAACCCGATTGTTGGACGTGTTTTTGGAAGATTCAATTGCTGGAAATGATTGGTATGGACCTAATATGTCTTAACAGGCCTGGTGCAGCTGTTTTAATCGAGCAAATTGGGCCAAGGAATTCGTGGGAGATAAAACAGAGCAAAACAGGGAAGAATATTTTGATAGTGATTCTCGGGATTTTTAAGCTATCTTTGGAAGATTGGCATGTTCCTGGACGAGCTTTACTTAATATTTAGGAGATTTGGAGCGTGCATGAGCAACAAAATACACGGGAGAATCAACAGAAGACGCGTGAAAGGTGAACAGGGAAAGAAAATATTGTCGTGAATAAAAATCATTAATGGGTATTTCTTGGAGTTATTCTGAGGATTAAAGGGGTTGGTGATGTATAAATAGGATACTAGGAAGTCTGTTAAGGTGATCAAGAGTTTGGGGACGTGTTTTGTGAGTCTCAGAACCACTGTTTTATAACTTTTGACTATTTCAATCATACTTTGAGCATCAAATATATATTTTGAGAATATGATTATTATGATTAGCTAAACCCCAACACTGGGATGATGGAGGAAACCGTTCTTTACGCATATGATAATTATATTAATTCTTTTTTTGACTACTTGCACTTTTTATTAATCGATTTATGATTTTTCTTAATTGGTTGTGATATCGTATGATGATGTATGCTTGGTCGTAGTGCTTTTGATGCGTCATGCTAGTGATATACAATAAATATTCTAAAAATCTACCTTGGCAAGAATGAGAGTCCTTATGATTTGAGCTATAATTGTTTCGAATAAATATATGAATTGTGTGAATGATTAATGGTGGAATCCTGTGTCCTAGTGTCTCTTGATCTTGTGACAAATATTGTGTATATATTTTTATTTTTAAATCTTTACAAGTCCGAGCAACGAACTTTTACTTATCACTAAAAAAAAAACTACATCACCGGCCGGCCATGCCCTAGTCGGTCCCACACGCCCCTTTGTTTTATTATTTTATTATTAGTTTTCCTTGAATTCATCAAATTCCTTAATTTCATGGTATTTCTCTCAAATTAGGAAAAATTACCTCAATTCATCAAAATACATGAAAAATACACAAAAAATTAGGGAAACTCGTGGGACCGGGCCCAAGCCGGCCGGTCATGCCTTCCACGGTCCCACATGCCCTTGTTTTTATTATTTTAATATTTTTGCTTCCTTGAACTCATGAAAACTCCTTCAATTTATGGAAACTCCCTAAATTCATCAAATTTCTCAAAATTCATGAATTTTCATAAAATCATCAAAATATTATAAAATGAAGGAAAAGGCACCACGGGACCGTGGTCACGACCGGCCGACCATACCTTGACCAAGGCGGTCCCACGCCTCCTCATTCCTTATTTTATAATTATTTTCCATCATCTCATGGTGTTTTCCTCAGTTTCGTCGAAACCCTAATTTTGACATATTTTCTCGAATGGATGCTCAATTGCACGCCGAAAAATATCAAAATTCTCAGGACTGAGATGCGGACGCCTTGGGGACACGAGCACGATATCTTGACCGACCAAGATTAGCTCTTTGGCTTACAGAAGCCGGTCCCATCAAATTTCACAGTTTTGACCTAATTTGCACAATTGCACGTATTAGGTCCAAGACTCTTCCAAACACTTTGGATTTTCATAAAGTGATCATCAGGCGGTCACGTGACTACCCAGGGCCGGTTTCATGACCCCATGGTCGGTCCCTCACTCCGTCATAATTAATTAGGTTTCTCACCTAAGGCTCAGACGAGCATTTTCGAATAAATGATTGAACCTGCATTTAATCATTCTTTCACCAACAAATCGTCAACTCTTCAGGAGTTCTTTGTATTTGCTCACGTGAGCATATGGACACTACATGGTTGATCCACGGTCTCATGCAGTCGCTCACTCCTTCGTCCCATTGTTAAACTTCTGACGAACCATGAATTGATCATCAATTGATCAAATTAGGGTTTCTGAATTCCAGATTCCAACCTTAATAATTTTACGACGACCTCATGGTCATTAATTTTATTAATTATACTCGGTTTAACGACCAGTATTCTAATAACCCATCAGATGAGCAACACATGCTCAGACGATCAAATATTCAATAATTCATCACATGAGCAACACTTGCTCAGATGATAAATATTTGCTAAATCCAATGAATATTGGTTCAACAATCAATATTCAACGATCCATAGAATGAGCAATACTTGCTCACTTCATCGTAAGAACTATACCTCTGTCTCATGACATGTTCAATTCATGAGTTTCAGAACATCATGTTCAACTCAGAAACTACATGGACTCATCGTCCCATCAAACCACGAACTCATCAATTGACTAACATACCACGAGACGTCAATCGTGTCACTTTGGGGGGATATCACTTAGGGTTTTGGTCTGGCGGTCTACGACACGTGTGTTCAAAGACACGATGGAATGTGAGCAAGTCGTGCAATCAGTTGAAGGAATTCACGAGGTAGTGGGTGGAAAATCGACCAAGTCTCCACATGTTGAGCAACTGGTTTCAAACACGATCTCCACTTTCCCACTCCTTGATTCCATCAACTGTCACACTTCATGGGGTCATGGTGTCTAAAATTCCAGCAATATAAATAAGTCTCTGAATCATGATTGAATCAGGGGCATCAACAGTATCATCAATCTCACGTTAAACTGACAACACGAGATCAACAACTCACCAATTGAGCAATTACTCTCAACTGAGCAATTTCAATCATTCAGAACTTATCGTATTCAGAATACACAACACACCTACAATATTTTATTACCATTGATTCCACACATTCCTCAGCTTCCCTCCTACAGATCAACCCATCCTCTCTTGTGACCGAATTTACTCTGGAACGGTCATTGTCTTGATTTAGGCCGGAGTACTACAGATTGATCTCTCGAATCGAAAGAACCCCCTTTGCAGCGGTGCATCTGTGTGAGGTTTAACATTTCGCTCGGTTCGAGGAGTCTCCTCCGTACGGTCATCTCCTCAATTCCTTAAAAACCAGCAAATTGTTTTTTCCCCATTTACAAGCAATAATCTTCACACACAGATGGAAATAAGAAATGGAAGCAACAATATACTGTTTAAAATCATGAGGGAAAATTTCTTACCTCATATGTGTATGAGCGAAGAGCTAACAAGGTACTAGTCCTCCCAGTCCTGTTATAACTATCTTTCAGTTTTTGGATCTGTAGAATATCGCAAGGGTCAGCGAACAAAAGAATAAAGACAAATAGAAAATATAAAGTGAGCGAAACTGGAAGAAACATACCTATTTCTCCTTCTCGTGCCAAGAGAATACCCAAGGTTGATAGGTAGTGAGATTCTTAGGAAGAATATTTGATCCAGCAATATAAGGCCCTCTTAGCATCAACAGAAAAACACACCATTTATCATCTTTGGATTAGCGAGGAGTTGTGTTCTTACAATAATGCCAATCAATGTCTTGCATAAGTATTTTCGCTTCATCAATGTTATCTTTCCTTTTCAAACGAATACCCCAGCGAGTATTCTCTTTCTTCATGGAGATCAATTCATAATTTTCAAAGAAGCTCGCTACTGTATATTTCTCAGCAATTATTTCTAAGTCTGCGAATTTAGGATCCCTAAGTTCTTTGGAGTACAGAGATCCTTTACCAGCACCACGGTTAGCGAACTCTAGCATCAGACGGATACAATCCCCACTCAATTGGAAGATAGCTCGCGAAAATCCCGAATGAGCGAGAATTTCATAGAACAGAGGAATATCTGGGTCGTAAAGAGAAATGGGGAGACCTGCGAGAATTTTACCTAGAGAAATTATGATTGATTGATCATCACAATATTGATCAGAGAAAAGTTTGATAGAAAGAATTGACTTGTCACTTTCACCAGGAATGGTAGAAAGTGTGAAACCTTTCTCTGCAAGATCTTTTTGGACGTGTTTTAAGTTTTTCTCATGTTTATGGCCACTTGGAGGCATATTTGAATATAGAGTATGGGAATGAATAAAAAGTAAGAAGATTGAAGAAGGAAGGATTACAGTAGCGGAATTTACGGAAGAACGATAGAGTTGCAGAAATGAGAGAATAAAAAGAAAGTGGAGAGAAGAGTAAAAAGAATATATAAAGAAGATTTTTTACTCGAATAAATAAACACCATTAAGACGAAAAGACATGAGCGGTTGAAAAGTAGCGGTTACAGTAGACGTGTCAAGAAACAGATGGAAGAAAGAATACGTGTAATAAATGCAGAATATGAAGAGATGAACAGTTGCGGCATTTCTCACATCATTCTCTACTTCGCGGAGAAGATATGATAAGAGGCAAGATGTAGGATCAGAATCTCGCAGCTGTAATATCTCAGCGAAATTTATCAACAACACAACACAACAACGTCGCAGAATAATTTTAGAAACGATATAATAAACGACGTCAGCTAAAATCATGAGAAAGATGTGATGATCCTGCGAAAATTAGAGAGTTTGCGAGATTAAAATTTGTAAGGTTGCGAGAATTTCGCAAGCCATATCCGAAAATAAAGGACAGATTAGCTGTCATCCACTATGTATTTCCCTATAAATAGTCGATCAACTGTGAGGAAAGGGGAGAGATCTTTTTTGAGTAAGAAACAAGTAAATAGGAGAGAGAAAGTCTAGAGCAGAGGTTATTCTTGATTCCTTTATCTTTTCTTGTAAGAATATTCAAAGATTCATCAATAAAATTGAGATTGTAAATCTAAAATGAGTTGAGTATTAATGAAATCATATGAGGGATGTAGTGTAGGATTTCTTGCAACTACGGTGATTGATGTCTCAGGAACGTGGAGTCTGCAAAGCAGACGTGTATTTGATTAGTCAGTCGTTGACTTGATTAGACAGTGAGTCTAAGTTTTGTTGAATTGAGCATGATTGACGAATGCTCAGTGATTCATGTCAGACATATAGTTCTTATGTTGATATTGCTCTCCTAAGCAAATATTGTAAATTCGATGAATTTTTGAACACTGAGTTGAATCAATATTGGCGGAATATTGATAGTTAGATCAATACACATTTGAGCAAGTATTGCTTATTCGACAAATTACTGAATATTGATAGTTGGATCAATATTCGAGAAAAATATTGATAGTTGGATCAATATTCGAGCAACTGAGCAAGTATTGCTCAATTCGATAAATTACTTAATATTGATAGTTGGATCAATATTCGAGCAACTGAGCAAGTATTGCTCAGTTCGATGAATTATTGGTAACGTGACCCAATAAAATATTAATTAAAATATTGGTTGCCCACCAAATATTATATAATTATTCCAGATATTGATTGCTGGTCAACATAAATTTATTAGCGTTTGAAATTGCTCAAAATCATGATTTGCAGAGCATTTGTTCGAAAACCCTAATTTTGATCAATTGTTCATCAATTGATGATTTATTGAAAATAGGCCACTGAACGAGTGAAGGACTGACCGGATACATGTGATAATGGACGAGCAAAGTCCTTTGTTGACTGGTTGGTGAAAGGATGATTAAATACTAGTTTAATCACTTATTAGAATAGTGCTCGTGTGAGCATTAGGTGATAAAACCTAATTATGGAGAAGTGAGGGACCGGCCAAGGGAGCATAGAAACGGACCTTGGTGGTGTAGGACCATCTAACGGTCGATTGAGCAAATTCCAAGTTGGTTGGAAAGAGTTTGGACCCAATATGAGCAATTGAGCAAATTAGGTTAGAATTGTAAAGATGTGTGGGACCGGCTCCTTGCAAGCCTTAGGGCCGGACTTGGTCGGTCAAGGAAGCATGACCGTGTCACCATAATGTACGTGTCTCAGTCTTGAGAGTTTTAGTATTTTCTGGTGTGCGTTTGAGCAATATTTTGGATTTTCAGAAGAGTTTGATCTTTAACTGAAAATCTTGATTTTGCTCGAATGAGCAAGTAGAACTTCGCTCGTTTGATCAATATTTTGAGAATACTAAAATAATAATATTTTAATATTTTTCGTGAATAGCCTAGTCGGTCATGTGACCATTTGACTTTTTGGCTTTATCATGGTTTGAACAATATTTGAGCAAATATGGAAAAACCAGGGTTTTTGCTCAAATGGAGGAGTTTCATGAGATGAAGGAAATAATAATTGTGAAAACAAGGGATTGCAAAGTGTGGGACCGGCCATGTCTAGGGAATCACCGGACGGCTAGGTAGCACGGGTCCCGTGACACTTTACCCTATTTTTATTATTTTTCATCGTTTAAGGAAAATATGGAGAAACCGTGAGTTTTGCTCAAACAAGGAAAGTTGCTCGAATGAAGGAGTCTTCATGAGATCATGAAAATAATAAAATAATAAAAATAAAGGAAGAGGCGTGGGGGACCGGCCGGCCGGTGGGCCCGGTCCCTAGACGCCTCTTTTATTTTTTTATTATTATTTTCTCTCTCCTATTTTATGTGAGATTCCTCGTTTGTCCATATCTTTGAATGCTCATTCGTGCATTTGGGTGCTCGTTCGTGCATCATCGTTGAGTACACTTGCACCATTTTCTTGGGGCTTACTTGGTGATAGTCCAGACAACCGATTGTTGAGTAATTATTAATAATTCATGAAATTCAGTGGAGAATAATTCATGAAACGGAGTAATAATTATGAATTGTGCATCTATTACTAATCCATGAATCCATCCGGGGAATTCAGGGAAAAAAGTAATGAGATATAATAGATTATTTTATAGGAATTCAGTGGATGAATGTCACGGTAGAATTAATCTATTTGCATAATCGATATATGAGATAGTTGAAGCGTCATATTCATTCTGAAGGGTGCATAGTCAAGGAACAACGTGCAGCGTCGACATCCTGAAGGCGTTAAGCCCTCTAATAAACAATTATTTCTAGAGAGTTTCCTGAATCTATACACGGTCTATCTATATAGTCAGGGAACAACGTGCAGCATCGACGTCCTGAAGGCGTTAATCCCTCTAACAAACAATTATGTCTAGAGAACCGCCCAATCGTTATTCTATGTAGAGGTGGGTCTCTCTATATAGTCAGGGAACAACGTGCAGCGCCGACGTCCTGAAGGCGTTAAGCTCTCTAACAAACAATTATGTCTAGAGAACCGCCCAATTATTTGACTCTACATAGAGGTCATGATGAAATGTGCAGTATCGAACGCTCATCCGGGGAGGCCTTTCGAGAAACATGTTCATCATGGCTCTAAGAGGAATGTTCTCTCAGTCAGAGATCGTGAAACAGTTCAAGGATCATAAAACATGAATCGTCACATGCGTTCCTGAAGCCGGGTTAGCAACATCCAGTATCATGATTTTACGATTTTGACCTTTGTCGAAAATCCATCATCAACATTAAGTCCCCTGCTTAGTGAGGGACAGTCATGTTCCGCAGTAAGCATTGGATGGTGATTTTCTAGTTGACGAGACAAGCAGTTGAACTCAGTCGTACAAAGGTTTTTCAGAATCCCTGATTTTCTCCAATGGTGTTATGTACGAGCAAATGCTCAGGTAAGGACCCTGACAGTATGATAGAGTGTCATCCCGTGATCACGGAGATATGAAGCATTGCTGATTTGGATGGTCGGACGTCCAGTTTTGGTCGGTTTAGCATTTACGGGCCCATCCCAAAAAGAAATCCTTGTTTTAAGAACAAGCGTTTGTTCGCTCGTTAGTTTAAGAAACAAAATAGACTTGAGTCCCCTAATGATAAAAATTTTGTCTATGCGCTTTCATGAAATCCAAAATTTTATTTTTTAAATATATGAGGTTTCACAAAAGGGAATAAACTCTCGTCTCCAAGGTGGATACTCGTACGAGAGAAAAGTTTTTTTTTTTTGAATAGACATGCGTTAATTAGTAATAAATTTTTTGTCTATGAGCTTTCATGAATTTTTGAAAATATACTCTTATTTCAAAGACGTATGCTCGCGTGAGGGAGAAAATATATATATATATATATATATATATATATATATATATATATATATATATATATATATATATATATATATATATAATTTTTTTTCAAATTCACGTGAGTTTCACGTTCAAATATATTTTTGTAAAATCAATGTTTTTATTTTGAACAACTGTTGAAAGTAGACAATTATTTATGGTGAAATAATGTCTGTATGTGAGTTTTCATAATTGTAGTGAATGTTCACGCAATGAAAGATCAAGTTTTGGTTTTTGAATAAAAAATTTGCTCGTGTTTGCAGGTTCGAGGAGACGAGAAAATTTTGAAGTATTAACTCTTGTATCACAACCACTACTATTAGTGGAATCGTAAATAGGTAAGAGTTGAAAGTTACCATTTTTATAGATGCTATCGTGAGCATCTTCATTACATGATTCATTGTTTTGTTGAATCATGTGCTTTGTATGAACGATGTGCTGAAGTAGAAATGTTATGCATCTGTCACATCCACTTTGCAAGAATGACTGATGTTAGAGCATAGCTCGGTCAACCTCGCATGCGTTGTTATATCAAGCATGTTTGTCAATGTTAGTGATCAAAATTATAAGTCTTGATTTCTTGTCTATTATAGCTAAGTCTCGGACTAGGATAGAAAAGTGTAGTTGAGCTCAAGGACTTCATGGCGATTCATCATACAACGATGAAAATCTACTCAAGGTACCTTGGAACTTCATCAACAAAAAGGTATGTGGAGACTTGAACTTATCTGTCACTCAAAAGTCTATCTATTTTATCTCCTACTTCTTATGAGACAAAAAGTCGTATGTTATATAGACTGGATCATACACATTTGATATTTCGAGATGAGTATATCTCGCATATCTATATCTCGAAATCATGTGTTGGTAAAGCATTTCGCTTTGATCAAGTTTATCTTCACCTAGTCAAAAAAGTCATGAAAAGTTTCAATCACTTTGAGAATTGCTCTGACGCGAAACGGTCTGTGAATAACGGCTATATAACGTCCTCTGAGAATGACTCAAAGGTTGGAATTAGAGTTTAGATTACATAACCATGTATTCCTTGAACCGAACTTTTCGAACTTTGTCGATCAAGAGAAATCAGAAGGATTGTGGAATTGGCTTGCCAAGTCCGCGAACCCAGTCCGCGAACTGTCGGAAGTTCTCGACCGAGAATTTCTGCTGGGATTTCCAAAACTCGTTTGTGTGCTTAGTCCGCGAACTGGCGGAAGTTCTCTTGCCGAGAATTTCTGCTGAGTTTAGGAAACTCAACCGATTAACTTAAGTCCGCGAACTTGTTTGTGAGCTTAAGTGGTTATGATCTAAAGATGTGCTCTGAACATGAAACTTAAATTACTAAGGAATGCTTTATGCAAATCGTGGTTAAAAGTTCATGAGCCGATTTAATCGAATCGAATCATCCTTGTTTCAATTGTGGCTTGTGTAGTTACATAAGATCTCATAGCAATTGAACAACTCTCTAACTAGTTCATTTGAGTCAATTGAACTAGTTATGGTGAAGAAGAACAAGGTTAATATGAAATGCTCATATGGTTAACCATTTGGTTACTATGTTGAACCAATACACTAATACACGTTTGGGCACGGTTTTCGCAAATCCAGTAAACGTATACCACAAGTGTGTGTGACAATCTAAGTTTTCGATCTAACGGTTGAGAAATATTAGCTTGAATCTAAATCAGGTTTTCATCTAACAGTGGATATGGATTTCTAGCAAAACCCTGATTTGAAGACTATATATAGGAGACATCTAGTATTCGGCAAAACCAATCCCCACACGTCTGTGTGCTACTAGTACGCTTGCTAGAGTCGATCTCCATTATCCTTTGATTTTCTTCTCTAAAATCAGGTTAACGACTTAAAGACTTCATTGAGATTGTGAAGCCAGACCGATACTACTTTTATCGTAGTTGTGTGATCTGATCTTGCATCTTCTATTGTACGAGTATAATATTTGATTGGCTCGAGATCGTGAGAGTTTTCCGATAGGGAAGATATAAAAAGTAATCACAAACACCTTCGTCTCATTGTTTGTGATTCCACGACATCTTTTTTCGCTAGTCGATTGGGATTGCTGTGAGGTGATTGATTAATATAGGCTGTTCTTCGGGAATATAAGTCCGGATTATCAATTGGTTCATGTTCACCTTGATTATTATCAAAAGACGGAACAAACTCTTTTAGGGTTTATTTGTGGGAGACAGATTTATCCTTTGATAGACTTGTCTGTGTGAGGCAGATTTTTTTATTGTTTAAGCCTGCGATTTTTGGTCGTAGCAACTCTTAGTTGTGGGTGAGATAAGCTAAGGGAATCAAGTACGTAGTATCCTGCTGGGATCAGAGGCGTAGGAGTGCAACTGTACCTTGGATCGGTGTGAGACTGATTGGGGTTCAACTACGGTCCAGTCCGAAGTTAGCTTGTAGTAGGCTAGTGTATGTAGCGGCTTAATACAGTGTGTATTCAATCTGGACTACGTCCCGGGGTTTTTCTGCATTTGCAGTTTCCTCGTTAACAAAACTTCTGGTGTCTGTGTTATTTCTTTTCAGCATTATATTTTTATATAATTAAAATAATACAGGTTGTGTGTTAAGATCATCAATTGGAAATCCAACCTTTGGTTGTTGATTGATATTGATTGATCCTTGGACATTGGTCTTTGGTACCGTCCAAGTTATCTCTCTTTGATAAAGACTCGCAGATTTATATTTGCTTGAGTAAATATCAAATCGAGAGTTTGAAATATGAACTCCTTGAGATACTTTTTATCTAGATTGAGTCTGACTGTCTAGTTGATTCTCTAGCAAAGTATTTCGGAGTTAGTCCATACAGATTGCTAATCGAATTATTGTGTGGTGTTGTTAGACCCCCGCTTTTTCAATTGGTATCATAGCAGGAAAACACGTTTAAGACCTAAGAAGTCTGTGTTTGTAGCGATCTGACTATATGGACTATAAAGTCTCAATTGACGCTTCACCAGGATTGAAAAATAATCGCAAGAAAAGGTCTGACTAACTGGTATCTCTTCAAAAAGGGTTGTGAACAAATCCAGATCAACTATTGTCTTGTTGCAGAAATTGTAGTTCTTAAAGATTTGATATCTGGAAATACTCCCTTTGAGAATCTAAAAAATTCCAGTTGTTCCTCTTTCAAGAAAAGTCATACATCAGGTGATAATCAACGACATTTTATTGAGAAAACTAAGATGACCAGGAACCAGTCAGACAATCTTCAAAGCATAGGCTCATGTTGTGATCTGTCTGATCATATACAACAAGTTTGTATGTCTTTTCAAAAGAGTCTTAATGTTGCAAGCAATCTTTGTAAGAATACTAAACAACTGTATGGTTCTCTAAAAGTTCATACAACACTACCAGGAAACTCTAAATTGAGAAGTACTAGTAGTATGGGTGCCTTTGCTTTAAGATCTACATCTCCTTTTCAATGGTTTCATGATAGTGGGTGTAGTCGACATATGACAGGAGATCTCACATGGTTTGTTTCATCTATTGACTACGAAGGAGTCCATGTAACGTTTGGAGATAGGAGTTGTTGTTACATTAGCAAGAATGGAACGATCAATCTACCTGGTGTTCCAGAAATCCACGATGTAGTGTATGTAAAAGGTATGACTGTTAATCTTCTTTCTATTAGTCAAATCTGCGATAAGGGCTATCGAGTTATCTTCAATGCAAATGGATGTGACATTTTTGATAAATCTGGGAAAGTGATTTTCCAAGGAATCGTGGTAAAAACAACTGTTATCTTCTTGATACTCAGTTCAGCAACTGCTGCAATTTGACTAAGGTGGAATCTACACATCTTTGGCATGAGAGTTTTGGTCACATCAATTATCACCTTCTAACTAAGATCATTAACAGAGAACTTGTTAAAGGAATTCCCAAAATCAATGCAAAGATTTAAGGTGTATGTGGTGCCTGTCAAAAAGGTAAGCAAACGAAAGTTCACCACAAATCATCTCGAGATATTCTCACTAAAGCACCTCTTTATTTAATTCATATGGATCTCTTCGGACCGATTCAACAACTCACTGTTGCTGGTAAGAAGTATGATTTAATTATGGTAGATGATTACACCAGATTCACTTGGGTTTCATTTCTGTCCCATAAGAATGAAACCCTTGGAGAATTTAAGATTATTGTTAAACGTATCCAGAACGAACAAGGTCGCAAACTAAAGAAAATTAGAAGCGATCGTGGTACTGAATTCAAAGACACCAAAGTATTTGAATTCTGTGACAAACTGGGGATCATTCAACAATATTATCCAGCGATTACTCCTCAAGCTAATGGAGTTGCTGAAAGAAAAATTAGGAACATTCAAGAAATGGCCAGGGTAATGCTTCATTACAAAAACTTACCTTTAAGGTTTTGGGGAGAAGCTGTCTTTATAGCATGTTACTTGATCAACCGTGTGTATTTACGGTCTAAGACCCTTAACTCTCCTTATGAGTTGTGGTATGGAAGAAAACCCAACCTACACTATCTCAGGGTATTTGGAAGTAAGTACTATATTCTGAAAGATCGAGAACAGAAAGGGAAATTCGACACCAAAAGTGACGAAGGTATCTTTCTTGTCTATGCCTCTGATAGTCGTGGTTTTCGAGTTTTTAATCTCAAAACACAAGTCATGATGGAATTTTCTAATGTTATCATTGACGACATTAGTAATTTTTGTCAAGATAGTTCTCCTGCCGAGTTGCCTCCAACGGAGAAAATTGAGAAAGTCAAAGAAATTCCAGAATCATTTGAAGTTATCCCAACTGTTGCTGATCCTGACATTTCTAGTGACGAGGAGAAAAGCACCGATCAAGCCATTCCTGACGAACAAGAATGTGTCCCTCCACGACATCTCTGGGTTCAAAGGAATCATGACCCCAACAGTATCATCGGGGGAAGGGATTCCACGGCCAAAACCAGGGTACAACTTCAAAATATATGTAACTTTGGTTGTTATCTTTCGCAGGTTGAACCAAGGAATATTGATGAAGCTCTGAAAGATCCATTCTGGGTAAATGCAATGCATGAAGAGTTAAATCAATTTGAAAGATAAGATGTCTGGGAACGTGTACCTTATCCTCCAAATGTCAATATTATCGGTACCAAATGGATATTCAAGAACAGGTCTGATGAATTTGGCACAATTATCAGAAACAAAGATAGACTTGTCGCTCAAGGATATTCACAGATTGAAGGAATCGATTTTGACGAAACCTTTGCTCTTGTGGCACGTCTTGAGTCCATTCGACTACTATTGGTTCATACCTGTTTTCTCAAGGTTAGATTGTTTCAGATGGACATAAAATCAGCTTTCCTGAACGGAATTTTAAAAGAAGAAGTATATGTCGCATAACCTAAGAGATTTGAAAACCCTGATTTCCCAGATCATGTGCTGAATCTCAAAAAGGCGTTATACGGATTGAAGCAAGCACTAAGAGCCTGGTTTGAGAAACTTACTACCTCTCTTATCAGAAAAGAATTTTCAAGAGGCGGAGCTGATAAAACATTGTTTACCAAATGGAGTGTGAAAGATGTTGTCATTGCTCAAATTTATGTAGATGATATTATTTATGGATCAACTTCTGAAAAATTCGCAAAAGACTTCCAAGTCTCTCTTGCTAAAGAATTTGAAATGAGCAATGTTGGTGAATTAAAATACTTCTTAGGATTACAGATTCAACAACATAAGGAGGGAATTTACTTATCCCAAGAGAAGTATGCTCGTGATCTTATGTCAAGATTTGGTCTAGATAAGTCGTCTCCAAAGCTAACTCCCATTCCAACTACTGGTAAACTACACAGGGATGAGAAAGGATTAAAAGTGGATCAAAAACTGTATCGATCCATTATAGGTACATAGACTTTTGTATCTTACAGCCACTAGACCTGATATTTCTTTTAGTGTTGGCTGTTGTGCCAGGTTGCAGGCGGATCCAAAAGAATCTCATCTTGAAGCTGCAAAAAGGATCATACGATATATAAATCATATTGCTGGGTATGGTCTGTCTTACACTTTTGATACTAATAATGACCTTTCTGCTTATTCTGATGCTGATTGGGCAGGTTGTGTAGAAGACGGAAAAATTACATCAGGGGGCTTCTACTATGTAGGTCTGAATCTTGTTGCTTGGCATATCAATAAGAAAAACTCTCAATACATGTCTACATGCGAAGCAGAATACATTTCTGCCGATTCATGTTGTACTTAACTCCTATGGATGAAACAAATGCTTGCTGATTACGTAGTTGATACTGGAATAATGAAGATCTTTTGTGATAACTCCAGTGCAATTCGCATCACTGAGAATCCTGTTGAGCACTCAAGAACAAAGCACAATGACATAAGGTACCATTTTATTCATGATCTTTGTGAAAATGGTATCATTAGTATGGAATTTGTGCCTTCCGAACAACAATTGGCTGATATTCTCACCAAACCATTAGACACTGCAACTTTTCAACACTTGCGGCAGTCTATTGGCGTTGTTTTGGTTCATTAAAAAGTTTTCGATGACTCTTGCCCCTATGATTATTCTTATATTTTGGGAAATTGAGTCTGAAGCTCCAGTAGGTACTATCCAGTTCAGTTCTGTAGGGTTGTTGTTTTTATCGTTTTAGTGTGTCAAAATCCTTCTTTTCCTTCGAAATTAAGGTCACTCTTGTTGTTCTCTCGGGAATGACATCAAATGGGGGAGAGTTCCTTTGAACTTGTGCTTAATGGTAATATCTTGCGGGGTGTGCATATGTGGAATTTTATAGGGGTTATCTTGTATCTTAAAACTCCTTGATAAATGCTCTTAGCTTCGGCTATAATATTGCATCTAAATTAAGTGGGTATGTATTTTTCTTTTGGTCTATGAAATGTCTCTTGTGGGAATTTCATTATGATCCCGTTTTTTTACCTTTGCCAATTTTATTGACAAAAAGGGGAAGAAATAATGTAGTTCACACTACAAATACATATGGTTTTCGGATCATTGTGTAAGGGGGAGTGGTTTCCATGATCGAGATGGAGTATTGACTAAGGGGAAGTGATACATATCACCATAGTATTGTTGTTAAAGTCGTGAAACAATTGGACTTTGATGTTACATAATGATACTATGACACTGTATAATAATGATCGAGAATCTCGATTTCTCTCATTGTTATAGCTACAGATCTTCAACAGCGATGGTGCTGAACTTACAACCTTTGAGATCATTGGAGTACTTGGAAGGACGAAGATTTCGAAGAACGTTGAAGATTAGACTATGCAATAGGAGCCACTAAAGTTTATCTTTTTTGTATTCCATATGTATTAATAGTTTTGTCACTAAAATTGACAAAGGGGGAGATTTTTAGAGCATAGCTCGGTCAACCTCGCATGTGTTGCTATATCAAGCATGTTTGTCAATGTTAGTGATCAAAACTATGAGTCTTGATTTCTAGTCTATTATAGCTAAGTCTCGGACTAGGATAGAAAAGTGTAGTTGAGCTCAAGGACTTCATGGCGATTCATCATACAACGACGAAGATCTACTCAAGGAACCGTGGAACTTCATCAACAAAAGGGTATGTGGAGACTTGAACTTATCCGTCACTCAAAAGTATATATATTCTATCTCTACTTCTTATGAGACAAAAAGTTGTGTGCTATATAGACTGGATCATACACATTTGATATTTCGAGCTGAGTATATCTCGCATATCTATATCTCTAAATCATGTTTATCTTCACCTAGTGACGAAAGTCATGAAAAGTTTGAATCACATTGAGAATTGCTCTGACGCGAAACGGTCTGTGAATAACGGTTATATAACGTCCTCTGAGAATGTCTCAATGGTTTAAATTAGAGTTTAGATCATATAACCATGTATTCCTTGAACCGAAGTTTTCGAACTTTATCGATCAAGAGAAATCGGAAGGATTGTGGAATTGGCTTGCCACGTCCGCGAACTGTCGGAAGTTCTCGACCGAGAATTTCTGCTGGGATTTCCAAAACTCGTTTGTGTGCTTAGTCCGCGAACTCAGTCCGCGAACCTATTCCGAGAACTGGCGGAAGTTCTCTTGCCGAGAATTTCTGCAGAGTTTGGGAAACTCAACCGATTAACTTAAGTCCGCGAACTTGTTTGTGAGCTTAAGTGGTTATGATCTAAAAATGTGCTCTGAACATGAAACTTAAATTACTAAGGAATGCTTTATGCAAACCGTGGCTAAAGGTTCATGAGACGATTCAATCGAATTGAATCATCCTTGTTTCAATTGTGTCTTGTGTAGTTACATAAGATCTCATAAAAATTGAACAACTCTCTAACTAGTTCATTTGAGTCAATTGAACTAGTTATGGTGAAGAAGAACAAGGTTAATATGAAATGCTCATATGGTTAATCTTTTGGTTACTATGTTGAACCAATACACTAGTACACGTTCGGGCACGGTTTTCACAAACCCAGTAAACGTATACCACAAGTGTGTGTGACAAGCTAAGTTTTCGATCTAACGGTTGAGAAATATTAGCTTGAATCTAAATCAGGTTTTCATCTAACGGTGGATATGGATTTCTTTGTAACCAAGGCAAAACCTTGATTTGAAGACTATATATATGAGACATCTAGCATTGGGAAAAACCAATCCCCACACGTCTTTGTGCTACTAGTGCGCTCGCTAGAGTTGATTTCCATTAAACTTTGATTTTCTTCTCTAAAATCAAGTTAACGACTTAAATACTTCATTGGGATTGTGAAGCCAGACCGATACTACTTTTATCGTAGTTGTGTGATCTGATCTTGTATCTTCTATCGTACGAGTACAATCTTTGATTGGCTTGAGATCATGATAGTTCTCCGAAAGACAAGATATAAAAAGTAATCGCAAAAACCTTCGTCTCATTGTTTGTGATTCCACGATATCTTGTTTCGCTAGTCGATTGGGATTGTTGTGAGGTGATTGATTAATCTAGTCTGTTCTTCGGGAATATAAGTCCGGATTATCAATTAGTTCCAGTTGTAGATGGGGAAAAACGATTTGCTTGTTTTTAAGGAATTGAAGAGATGACCGTACGAAGGAGACTCCTCAAACCGGTCGAAATGTTAAACCTCACACAGATGCACCGCTGCAAAGGGGGTGCTTTAGATTCGAGAGATCAATCTGTAGTACTCTGGCCTAAATCAAGACAATGACCGTTTCAGAGTAAATTCGATCACAAGAGATGATGGGTTGATCTGTAGGAGGGAAGCTGGGAAATGTGTGGAATCAATGGTAATCAAAGATTGTGGGTGTATGAATTCTGAATATGATAAGCTCTGAATGATTGAAATTGCTCAATTGAGAGTAGTTGCTCAACTGACGAGTTGATGATCTCGTGTTGTCGGTGAGACGTGAGATTGATGATACTGCTGATGCTGATGATTCAATCATGATTCAGAGACTTATTTATATTTCTGGAGTTTTAGACACCATGACCCCATGAAGTGTGACAGTTGATGGAATCAAGGAGTGGGGAAGTGGAGATCGTGTTTGAAACCAGTTGCTCAACGTGTGGAGACTTGGTCGATTTTCCACCCACTACCTCGTGAATTCCTTCAACTGATTGCACGACTTGCTCACATTCCATCGTGTGTTTGAACACACGTGCCGTAGATCGCCAGACCAAAACCCTAAGTGATATCCCCCCAAAGTGACACGATTGACGTCTCGTGGTATGTTGGTCAATTGATGACTTCATGGTTTGATGGGACGATGAGTCCATGTAGTTGCTGAGTTGAACATGATGTTCTGAAACTCATGAATTGAACATGTCATGAGACAGATGTATAGTTCTTACGATGAAGTGAGCAAGTATTGCTCATTCGATGGATCGTTGAATATTGATTGTTGAACCAATATTCCTTGGATTGAGCAAATATTTATCATCTGAGCAAATGTTGCTCATGTGATGAATTGTTAAATATTTGATCGTCTGAGCATGTGTTGCTCATCTGATGGGTTATTGGCAGCGTACCAAAAATATTAATTAGAATACTAGTCGTTGAACCGAGCATAATTAATAAAATTAATAACCATGAGGTCGTCGTAAAATTATTAAGGTTGAAATCTGGAATGATGATCCTTGGATTCAGAAACCCAAATTTGATCAATTGATGATCAATTCATGGTTCGTCAGAAGTTTAACCATGGGACGATGGACGGAGCGACTACATGGGACCGTGGATCAATCATGTAGTTTACATATTCTCATGCGAGCAAATACAAAGAACTCCTGAAGAGTTGACGATTTGTTGGTGAAAGAATGATTAAATGCTGGTTTAATCATTTATTCGAAAATGCTCGTCTGAGCCTTAGGTGAGAAAACCTAATTAATTATGACGAAGTGAGGGACCGACCATGGGGTCATGAAACCGGCCCTGGGTATTCACGTGACCGCCTGATGATCACTTCATGAAAATCCAAAGTGTTTGGAAGAGTCTTGGACCTAATACGTGCAATTGTGCAAATTAGGTCAAAACTGTGAAACTTGATGGGACCGGCTTCTGTAAACCAAAGAGCCAATCTTGGTCGGTCAAGATAGCGTGCTCGTGTCCCCAAGGCGTCCGTGTATCAGTCCTGAGAATTTTGATATTTTCTGGCGTGCAATTGAGCATCCATTCGAGAAAATATGCCAAAATTAGGGTTTCGACGAAACTGAGGAAAACACCATGAGATGATAGAAAATAATTATAAAATAAGGAATAAGAAGGCGTGGGACCGCCGAGGCCAACGCATGGTCGGCCGGTGGTGGCCACGGTCCCTTGGTGCCTTTTCCTTAATTTTATAATATTTTGATGATTTTATGAAAAATATCATGGATTTAAAGAGTTTTGATGAATTTAGGGAGTTTCTCTGAAGTGAAGGAGTTTCATGAGTTCAAGGAAGCAAAATTATTAAAATAATAAAAAAAGGGCGTGTGGGGTCGTGGGAGGCATGGCCGGCCGCCTAGGGCCCGGTCCCACAAGTTTTCATAGTTTTATATATTTTTTAATGTATTTTTCGTGATTTGAGGGAAATTTTCCTAATTTGAAAGAAATACCATGAAATCAAGGAATTTGATAAATTCAAGGAAAATAAAATAAATAATAATAAAATAAAGGGGCGTGTGGGACCGGCTAGGGCATGGCCGTCCGGCTAGGGCCTGGTCCCACAAGTTCTTTTCATTATTTTTTCATGAAATCAAAGAAATAATAATAATAAAAAAATAATAATGAGGAACCATAAGGTGTGGGGAAGGCTGGGACCAAGGCATGGCCGGTTGGCCAATGGTCACGCCCCACACTATTTTTCCTTAATTTTATATTATTTTCATGGGTTTATGAAAACACCATGAAGTCGAGGAGTTTCCTCGAGACGAAGGAGATTTGTTCAAATGAAAGGATTTTCATCAGATGAAGGAAAATAATAAAAATATGATAAAATATAAAACTGGCGTGGGATTGGTCATGGCACGGTCGGCCAGTCAATGAGTCCAATCCCTTGGCGCCTTGGTCAATATTTTGATTATTTATTATTTTCTTTCTATTTTGCAATAGGTTAACCGTTTCGTCGTATTTTGAAATACTCGTTCGTGCGGTGGCTGTTAGTGCATTGTCGTTGAATACACTTTCACCATATAAGTCGGGGTTTACTTAGTGGTAGCTCAGATGCCCGGTTGTTTATTATTTATTACTAATTGTGGAATTCAGTGGAGAATAATTCACAAAACTGAGTAATAAGATGTTTATTATTAATTCATAGGATCAGCTGAGGATTCGACTACGAATTCAGAATAATAAAGTGAGCATTACCATGGGATCGTAGATTCGACCATAGAATCGGAGTAATTAAGATTTATCTATTACCATTTATGAGACCAGTTGTGGATTTGATCATGAGATCGGAGTAATGAAATAATATAGTTATTGCTATTCTATGAGATCAAGCCGTGGATTCGATCATAGAATCAGAACAATTGTTTATTGCCATTCCATGGGACCAGTCGTGGATTCGACCATGGAATAGGAGCAATTGTTATTGCCATTCCATGGGACCAGTCGTGGATTCGACCATGGAATAGGAGCAATAATAGATTATTCTGGGAATTCAGTAGTGAATGTCACGGCAGAATTAATCTTAATTAGTAATAATTAACTTTGTGCCTATATACTAGCAGAGCAAGCTGTCTAGGAGCATTAATTATCCCGGTATGAGCTTGTCGGTAAATCATATCCTTTATATAGTCAGGATAAACTCGGTGTTTGTTCCTTAAGACGTTATCGCTCTATACTAGCAGAGCAAGCTGTCTAGGAGCCGTCCATCTCGTGATACTATATATAAATAATCACTGAAAGTGTTCAGTATTCATGAGATATGCCGTTGTCCAGTCGTGAGACTACATATATACATGTACTCTGAGAGAAATACTCTCCATTGAGAATTCGATGAGAGACCCGTGTCTAAATACTCACGTCTGATTGCTGGATCAGAGCTTCGTATAATTATGAGTTTACGATTTTAGCCCTTGTCGAAAATCCACCATCTACATTAAGTCCCCTGCTTACTGAGGAAATCTGTGTTCCTCAGTCAACATTAAATGGTGATTTTCCGGCCATAAATAATAATACCAGTAATTGAACTTAGTCGTAAGTTGAGATGTTACCGGATTTAGAGAGCATGAGAAAACCACGACTTGATGAAGGCTTCAATGTCATGATTGGAGCGTCGTTTGATGATCATAAATTGGTGTTGAACCGCTGGTTTGGACGACGAGTCCGTGGTCGGTTAGGATTCGCGGGCCGGGCCCAATAAGGAAATCCTTGGAAAATTAGGTTTTGGAAATAAAAAAAAAATTTGTATAAAAGGAATTAATCCTTTTTTTTTAATTTTTCCACGTCCATCTCTCCATCACCTCTCCTCCTTCACGCCAGCAGTAGAAGCTTGAAGTTGCGCCGCCACCTGATCGCTGCCGCCGTCGCCGCCAGTCGTCGTTGCCGCCGACCAACTTCCGGCCGACCAGGTGTGTGCGTTTTTTTTTTTTTTTTTTGATGTTTGTTGATATTGTGACCTTCATGAGTTGTTCATGTTCATGATAAAACCATATACATGTGTGTATATATTGGTGTGAGTTTTATGAAAAACCCTCGTTTTGAAAACGTATGTTCGTTCGATCGTTAGTTTTGAAAACTAACTATAATCCCTGATTTAGGAGAGATTTTTTTTTTAATATATGAACTTAGGTCCAGTGATAAAACTTAGTGTATGAGCTTTCATGTGTACCACGGTTTTATCATAAAAGGAGTAAATTTTCACGAAATCGAAATAATCCTTCGTTTTAAAGACAAATTACGACGACTCGAAGGATAACTCATATGATGAACTTGTGTCCAGCGATAAAAATTTTCTTATGAGCTTTCCTGTAAATACGAAACTTTATTATATGTATGAGATGTGAGCTTTCACAGTATTTTGAAATAAACCTTCGTTTTAAAGACAAATAACGACGATACGAAGGAAAAAATAGTTTTTTTTTTTTACATATATGCAGCCGTGACATATATTGTGCAAAATATGATGATATATTTTATTTTCATGAGTTTTTTTTCATTAAATAAAATCCTTGAGAGTTCATGTATGCAAGTTGCATTAATTGCTGCTTTTTTCGAAAAATCAAAGCGTGTGTTTTGAGGAACCTTCGAAGATAGACGATATATTTATGATGAAATATTTTATTGCTATAAATTTCATAGGTCAGTTGTGTGAATGCTCACATTATGAAAATTGTATCCGTGATTTCATGAAAAATCAGTTTCGGAGATTAAATAAAGTTTCGTTCGTTTTTGCAGTTTTCGAAGAGACGAACGATTTTTGAGGTGTTAACTCTTACGGCATAAATACTACCATTAGTAGAATTGTAAAGAGGTAAGAGTTCAGAGTTAAATTTTTTGCTGATGTTGGTTTGTTTACATAGTAGTAATCTTTGATCTTCCGATTCCAGAAAATGTCGACCAACAATAACAGTAATTACGATTACTGGTATTCCTCTTCTTCCTCTGGATCTTCTGATGAGGATTCCGACGCTCCTGTATCTAAATCAAAGGCTAGGGTTACCCATGAAGGGGCTAAGCCTAATGTTCCCTTGGGTGAGCGAAGAGTCTCTTTTGCTGAACTCAAGAAAAGAGGAGTTGAAGACAAAAAGGAGGATGCCCGTCAACGTAAGAAAGATCGCACCCGGCGTAAGAGACAGGGGGTTGAGGAGAAGCGTCGATTCTTGGATGGAGTGCCTTCTGATTCTGATGATGATGCTTCTGAAGAAGAGATCACATGGGAACCATCTGAGTGTTATATTAAGCCTGATCGATATGAAAGAGAGCATCAGAGGATGATGAAGAAAATTGAAGCTGAAGCTGCAGCAGAAGATGACTCGGATTCAGATGATGATGATATCTTCCGTCCACCGGACTTCACCAATGATTCTGACAGTGATTCTGAAGAAGATGATTCCGAGGAGGATAGTGACGATGAATCTGACAATTCGGATGAGTCCGACGAGTAGTTTTACTTCTTTTTTTTTTGCTCGATCAAAACCATTTTATTACTCATTATGGTCAAATACAACCAACTAAAGAGTTTACAAAAAAAATAGCCACCAAGGCCCAATAAAATGGAAAACTCAAAAGAAAAAATAAGGAAAACTCAACTCCTAAAGCCCAACTGTAAAAACATAAGAAAGAAATTTTTAGCAAAACCGATAGTAAATTTGCTCAGGTAATTCAAAAACTGGGATGAAACTTGGTTTTGAATTGAAAATGATATTTCCCCCTCTCACCAATCCTGCACCCTTCTTTGCCATGGAGTCAGCAGAGAAATTTACTTGTCTCAAGCTATGTACAAGTTTGATATTATTCAATAGTTCCTTTAATCTCTTCCATCTTACCTTCATGAACCAAGGCAGTCTTCCTGACATGTATGCACTCACTTCTGCTTTAGAATCAGAGTTAATACATATATCAAGCTTGTTGTTCTGTATAGCCCATTAAGCTGCGCCTGTAATAGCCATTAGTTCTGCAATGTAATTAGTTGCAATTCCCAGGCCAGTAGCTTCAGCATATATACAACCTCCCATTTCATCTCTGCACACAAAACCATATCCTGCTGCACCTGGATTGCCCCTAGATGACCCATCACAACATATGAGTATCTGATTTCTTGCAGGTAAGAAGAAACTCACTTCAATAATTCATTGAGGCTTTATTGGTTGATGTTTAAGATCAAAATTCTTAAAGACCATGTAATCATAGCTACACTCCCACATATAGCTTTTTATTCTCATTGCACAGTCCTTTGTATACTGTTTTATTCTTCTCTTGAAATTACCCAAGTTTACTTTCTCTTCTTCAAAGAAAATTCTATTCCTTAAGAACCATAGCTACATCATTGTAATGGAAGTAACCAGTAACCATATATCCTTTACAGCTCCACTTTTATTCTTTCCAAAGTTCATAACATCTTCATATGATTCAGGGTTGCAGAACAAGAAGATACCACCTAGCCATTTCCATATTATCTAACTGAAATTACAAAACCATAATATATGTTCAAGATTATCAGTATCAACACCACACATATAGCACTTTGATGTTAAACTGTAACCCTTGCTTTTTCTTTTGTCATCAGTTGAGCAGATACCCCTCACTATCTTCCATACATTTCTTGCTGTTGTTGGATGAAGAGTAGGATGCCAAACATGTCTTTCCCTTGTCACTTTCTGATAATGCTCTCTAATACATTCAACAGCTGAGTGTACTGTGAATTCACCTGACATAATTCCAGTCTAAACTCTAGTATCTTCTGTTTTTGATAGAACAGGTAATTCTTCTACTTGAAAATATTGAAGCATTCTAGAAGGAATCAGCCACTCACCAGCAACAATCAAATCTGCAACTTTCAACTTTTTGTTCTGCATCATATATTCATCCTCTTCATATATCTCATTAAGTGGTTTATCTTTTATCCAAGCATCACTCCATACTGATATTTGCTCACCTGAACTAGTGATCCATCTAGTATGTAACTTTACTTCATCTAGTACCCATTTCAAACCTGGCCATACTGAAGACTTTTTATATCCTGAAATCCATTCACCATCTGCCTTTATATACTTTGCTCTCATAAATCTTGCCCATTCAACTTCAGAATTTTGTATCTTCCATACTAATTTCATCAGTAAAGCCTTGTTTATTACTTCCATTCTCCTTATGCCCAAACCACCCTCCTCCATTGGTGAACATGTTTCATTCCACTTTAAAGTTATACATTTTCTCTCATATGGATCCCCTGTCCATAGAAAGTTTCTTATAAGTTTCTCACAAGTTTTCACTACACTTGCAGGCCACTTATAGACTGACATGTTATAAATGGGAATGCTGCACAAAATTGATTTGGTAAGGGTTAGTCTGTCCTTGAATGATAACATCTTCCCAATCCAACCAGTTAGTTTGTTTTGTATCATTTCCACCACACACCAAACTGTACTTGACCTCACAGCTCCTGGTTTCAAGTTTACTCCCAAATACTTGTCTGGGAATGAAGAAAGATTCATTTGAAGCTCATTAGCAATTTGGTACTTCCTGGCTTCAGTTACTCCTCCTACAAAAAGCTTGCTCTTCATTTGATTTATGACTTGGCCTGAGGATGATTGATAATCACTTAATAATTTCATCACCTTTTGTATATTCCTTTTATGCCCATTGAAGAAAAGAAAGACATCATCTGCAAATAGAATGTGGGTAGGGTGTACTCCTTTGTAGTTAACCATTGGAGCAATCCTATTTTCCTCAACCATTTTGCTTAAACTCCTGCTCAAAACATCCTCAGCTAATACAAACAAAATTGGTGATAATGGATCACCTTGTTTCAACCCTCTACTCACTTCAAAAAAACCAATTGGACCTCAATTCACTAAGACATAAACTCTAGATGAAGTGAACAATTGATGTAACCATTTTATGTACTTTTGAGAGAAACCAAATTTTGCCATAACTTCAAAAAAGAATTCCCAGCTTAATGAATCATATGCTTGTGTTATGTCCAATTTTAATCCTACATTTCCACCTCTCCTCTTGGTATCTAATTCATTTATCATTTCAGATGCTAAAACAATTTGTTCTTGAATGCATCTGTTTTTTATGAAGGCTCCTTGTTGTTCAGACACTAATTTCTCCATCAACCCATTCATTCTTGATGTTATTATCTTTGTAAATATCTTGAAGCTGAAATTACTCAATCCTATAGGCCTAAATTGAGTTGGTCTTCTAGCACATTTTACTTTAGGTAATAGGAATAGAAAATTAAAGTTGAGTCCTCTTGGAATAATACCTTTTCTCCAACAGTATTGCACAACTTTTATAACACCTTGTCCAATTATTTCCCAAGCAAACTTGTAGAAAAAACCTGGAAAGCCATCAGGCCCAGGTGCACTATCAGCATTTAGAGAAAAAATTGCATCTTTGATTTCCTGGCCTAAAGGAATGCTCTCTAACATCATGTTGTCTTCTGCATTTATAACCTCTGGGATTGTATCAAAAATTCCTTCCATGAAGTTAACTTCCTTAAATTTGAATTTCTCCTTAAAATGATTCTCAAGAGATTTTGCAATCAAAAATTGTTCATTTATGATGGATCCATCTTCATCTTCAAGTTCAGTTATAGTATTTGCAGCATTTCTAATCTTGATTGAAGTATGAAAGAATCTAGTATTAGCTGCGCCCTCTTTTAACCAACTCACTCTTGCCTTCTGTTGCAATATTGAATGATGTTGCCTAGTTAATATCTCTTGTTTTCCTCTTGCCACCACCAGATTGTTTAAAAGTGAAATATTACTTAGGTCTTGGTCTGAAAGAATTGTAGCATTCAAAACTTCTTTTTCCGCATCTGCCAATTTGATTCTAACATCCCCAAAGACACTCCAATTCCATTCCTTAATTCTTACTTTCATATTCTTCATTTTTTTCATAAAAACAAAAACAGGATTACCTTGCAAATCTTCATTCCAAACTTCATTGATTAGTCTTTTGAAATCTTCATGCTCCAGCCAAATCTTTAGAACTCTAAAAGGAATATTTTTAGGTTTAGGGATCATTACACAAGACCCCAAAAGTGGACTATGATCAGATATATTTCTTATTCCAACTTTGTAACACCAAGTAGGATATTTCTCAATCCACTTGACATTATACAAAGCCCTATCCAAAGTACAAACAATTCTTTTTACACCTTCTCTGTTATTACTCCATGTAAATTGTAGACCCGAACTTGGAGCTTGAACTAAACTACAAAAATTGATCACTGCATGGAAATCTTGCATAGCTGCTCTTAAAGGAGATCTTCCCCCTATTTTTTCATATGCACTTAAAACTGTGTTAAAATCCCCAATTAACATCCAAGGTAAATCCATGGAATTTATTACCATTAATTCATTCCATAATTCTCTTCTATCAACTGTAAGTGAAGCTGCATGAATTCCAGAAACTAGAACACCACCAACATTCACAGTAATCACCTGTCTAGTTATTGAAATCACCTTTGGTTCAGTTATTGAAGCACTCCAGAAAAGCCAAATATTTCCTTTAATACCATATATTGAATTATGTATTACTTTTTGATTCGTACCTGCTAGTTTAAGACTTTTGCAGTCATTAGAATTCCATTTCACTTTTGGATCCACCACCCAAACTAATGTAGGACTAAAGTTTTTTACTAAACTTCTTAATTTATCTTTGGCTCTAGGTCTCCTTAATCCTCTGATATTAAAGAAGATTGTCTTCATATAGAAGGTTGAGATTGAGAAGTAGCAGGACTCCTCACACCTTTTTTCTTTTTCACTAAATTTGTTCCATTGTTTTTTCTTGTTGTTATAAAGCGGATGTTCTTTGGTTTAACCACTTTCTTCAAAACTTCTTGAGTTCCTTGCTCCTTGTCAGTACCAACCTTAATCTTGTTTATCACTGAAGTACTACTAGTGGCCACATCTAATAATTTGTTTACACTCAAGGGAGGAAACTCATCATTTTCTAAACTTTGTAATATATGAAATTTACCTGAATTTTCATGTTCTTGAGAATCGAATGCACTTGGCTTCCCTATTGGAGGGATTATAGCATCTACAATTTCATCTTCAATTAAAAATTCTTTCTCCACTCCATCTTCAGTTGTTGTTTTTGGGGTATTGCAAATATCAAAACCTATAGGAGTTATAGTTTTCTCTTTAAGTTTCCATATTTTCCTCTGCACTTTAGGAGCTTCATCAACATTATCAAGCTGCTTTTGTTCTTTTTGCTGCACTCTGCATTCAGTAATTAAAATGCCCTACCACTTTGCAATGACTGCAAAAACTAGGAATTTTAGGAATCTGTACTTCTTTCTCAAAACTTCCATATTTGGTTTTGACTAAAACTTGATTAGGAACCTTGTTAGCTAAATCCACTTCCACTAAAACACTGGCATAGTACCCAACTTCCCTTTTTAGACTTGTTTCATCTACTTTTATAGATCTTCCAATAGCATCACCCAAGGACATTAGAATCTTTTCTTTCCAATATTCAATTGCCAATCCTGGAAAGTTCACCCATACAAAAGCTGTAGTAGTTTTCTGAGCAGCGGGATTAAAATTTGGTTCCCAAAGTCTTAGTTTAAGGATCTGTGAATCAATTTTCCACCAACCATTCCAAATATACTTCATATCTTTTTCATTTGATAATTTGATGATGAAGAAACCTTTTCCAAGAGGAATCAATTGATAATCACCTTTTAATTTCCATTGTTTCCTCAAAGATTCTTCAGCAGCAGCAAATTTCAATTTAACAAAATCTAATCTACCAATTAGACAAAAATTCCATTCACCAATACTCTCATCTATTTCCTCATCAGGAATATATAGAGATGGTACTGAACTTGTAGCTCCATTATCGATTATCTTCTCAGAAAAGAAACTGAAGTTAGGGTTATTCAAAACTGATCCCATTTTAACCAAAAGAGATCAAACAAATCCCCCGAAATGAAACAAAACAAACCTTTCCGACCAACTAATTATCCGTTACTAAGTTTTAAAAGCAGAACAAAACCTATCATTGGATTCAGCAACGAAAATCACCTGAATTTATTGCAGAAGAAATCGAAATACGATGAAAAAAACGAGAAAAACAAACACCGAGTTCGTCGCCCGATTTGCAGATCTCAACTCGCTCGATTCGCCCGAGAAAAAATAGTAGTAGTAGTTTTACTTCCATCTTCTTTAGACGTTAGAGAATTCTCTTTTAGTCTTCATAGTAGATATCTTTCTTTTGACTGTTTAAATGACTTTACTTCAATTAGACTTTCTTCTGAATGATGAACATTTTGTTAACGTTGAGTTCTTCTAATCCATGACATGGACCAATGTCCATACATCCAAATTCACCATGACTTGTCGATTTTCATGAGAAGTAACATAACACACGGCTGAGAATTCATGACGTGTACAAGGCCACGTGGCATATCCTTTGACCCGTGATGTTCAGTCCCCAGTGCGTTATTTTCCTCCGCGTCTTCAGTATCGATCTTTGAAGCTTAGGGTTTCAGTGAAACTCGTAACTGAGTTGAATATTCGCGAGTGATGACTATCGCCTGATATATATATCTTCAAGACTCCAAATCTATGATCCACACAAATATTTCTTCCATTACTGAGTCAGTTTCATCGTGCAGAGAAGTTTTGATCCTACCTCTTTGCCGTCATATTGAGCAATAGCATTTCTTCTCAAGATGATCTTCAGTCGAAGCGTGAAATAGTAACGTTTATCTCAGTAAGTTGTACACTTCTTCTTCTTCTCCTTTCTTGTCCCTTTTCGATCGAGATTGTTAATCACAAGAGAATGATTTGTCGTAGGACTGTAAGAAGAACGCTACTCCTCATAATGCAAGGCCTAATCGGACTGTTAGAGCTCCTGCCCAGTATGGATCGGCTCGTGCTGAAGATGGATCGTCTGTAAGTAAACCTATGACTCTTGAGATTATACTGAGTCTCGAGATTAACACTCCTTCGTTTCATCATAGGCGGATGTCCGTGTCGTCGTCGATGTTAGACGAAGAAAGAGTGGAAAGTACGTGACCGTGGTTGAGGTGGAGGAAAGCAACAACCAGGCATGTGAAGGTTCTGCAGGATCCGTGAAGACTGGAGACAGTGTCCATGTTCGTGAATACCCAACCGCTGAACTCTTATTTGAAGCTCCATTGATTAATACCTTCCCAGACAATGACGTGGTCGGTGGATTCGTGATTCCCAAATGTCATGCGCCTCTGTACACCAAGATTTGGAAGAGGTATGGTCACATTGCTATCACAGGAGTGTGGAAAGTTTTTCTTCCAACTCTTTTAAACACGGTAGCGGGGCTATTGCCAATCATCGAGGAAATAAACCAGATGCATTTGAGAGACGTCAAAAACCATGAACTGCACAAATGGGATGAAATGATCTCGAATTGTGAGATATTGTGATTCAATGTAAGATGGCTCCGTCGTCGTCTTGAGATAATCAAGTTTCATAAGGCGACAGAGGCTGCCGATGCAATTTCCATGAATGTCGCTTTACTGGATGAGGATAGGATACTGGCTCTGGAGTCAGCAAGGGTTGAAAAAGCGGTCGAAGACTTGAAGGCAAAGACTAAGATTTTTCAGAAGAAGTTTGACGAGGCTTCTTACAGGGATTATCCGTTGCTGGATGGTTTGCTCTGAGTGAGCATTTGTGGTTGTTGTTCTTGAATAAGTCCGAGTTTCTAGTTGGGTGAAACAGTTGATCATGGTATGAACGAATTTTGCTCATTTATGAAATGTTTAATTAACAAAGGAGCATTCGCATGCTCTTTGGAGGAATGAAATTAAATTTTTGAAAATGCTTGAATTGATGAAGAGGTAGTTTGTTTCGTGGATCAGGCATAATAAGCTTTGAGCCATTTGTCATTGATGATGTTTCCCTCCTTTTCTCCATTGATTGCTAAAATTTTGTAGTATCCGCTAGACACTGCTTTGATAACAACATACGGCCCTTCCAATTTATGAGAGAACTTAGGAGCAGACATGTCTTGTTGAATGTGCTTTGCCGTCTTTAATACCAAATCTCCTACTTGAAATGTTCGAGGTCTTACCATTTTGTTGTAGACTCTGGAGATCCTCTGTTTGTAAGCTTCCAAATATTTTTCCACCTTTGTTCTCCTTGATTCAAGCATATCTAGCTCAGCGATCCTTGATCTGGAGATTTCAGCTTCATCCCATTGTACACCACTGGATGTTGCAATCCTGGCTGAGGGAACTTTGATTTATGATGGGAGTATGGCGTCGACTCCATAGACAAGGGAATATGGCGAAGTACCGATCGAGCTCCTTGGTGCAGTTCTGTAAGCCCATAGAGCCATGGGTAATTGCTCATGCCATGATCGGGGATTGGCATGAATCGTCCGACTGATAATCCTGATCAAAGTCTTGTTGGTACTTTCTGCTTGACCATTTACTTGTGGATAATAAGATGTGGAGAAGATTTGTTTGATCCCATATTTATTGAGCAGCTTCTCAACATCTTGATTGGCAAAAGGAGTTCCGTTATCTGTGATAATATACTTAGGAACTCTGAATCTGCATATTATGTGCTCTTTAATGAAGGCGTCAATCGTAACTCCAGTGGTGCTTCGAAGAGGAATAGCTTCGACCCACTTGGTGAAGTACTCTGTCGCAGTGATGATGTATTCATGTTGTTTTGAAGATACTGGATTGATCTTCCCAATGAAATCTAGTCCCCAACTGTAGAAAGGCCACGGACTATTCACAGAATTCAACGGGAGACAAGGAGTGTGGATGAGATTACCATGGGTTTGGCATTGGTGAAACCTCTGAACGTATGCGGATGCGTCATCTTCCATGGTTGGCCAATAATATTTCTCATGAATTTGAAGAAATAGTTTCCTCTTTCCTTGATGTTCTCCATCATGTACTTCCTTCAGGATTGTAGGGATTTCATGTTCGGCTAAGCACCTCACTAAATTCCCACCAAAGCTTTTGTGGTATAGAATCCCATCGAGATAGACGAATCTCTTAGCTTTCTGAATGAGTTTGACTGCTTGCTTCTTTTCCAGTGGTAGTTCGTTATCCCGGAGGAATTTGATGTAAGGCTCCTTCCAGTCCCCAGTGCGGTGGACTGTCAAAACCTTCAGGTGATGAGGAGGTGTTTGGCAATCAGGACAAGATCCTTGTAAAACTCCTGACTGAGTTTCCATGGATGGCAAGTAGTATCCCATTCTTTGAAGCTTTCTGTAAAGTGTTACCACTAACGTTTGCCCGTAGATTTCTTCATGTATGCGCTTGAGTTGTTCTTCCGCTTCGTTTCTCCCAAGACATCGTGATAGAGATCCATCAGGGTTTCGATAGTATAGTCCTCCATGGAGCAAGAAGTAGTTCTTCAATTCTTTCAGGCTGACTTGGCCTTCTGAAACAGAGCTGCTCAATTCATGAATGATGGGTGCTCGCCAATCGTTTGCTGGAATGTCTTCTATCTGAGTGAGCCAAGTTGAAGATACGGTACGCCTCTGTGCAGTGATCGTTTTCTCTGCTCCTTCAAATTGCAGCTTGGAGGCGAGAGTTGATAGGCAATCAACATGCCTATTGTTAGTCCGTCCAGTATGGACGATCGTTGTGTCAGCAAAATAGGTCAACAGTCACTGATCTTCGGTTATGAATGGAGCAAGTGTGATTTCCTTGAGAGAATACGTTCCATTCATCTGGTTGACCAATAATTTTGAATACCCCCTTATCTCAAGGTGTGTTTCTCCTGCTTGCTTGGCCAAGGATAATCCTAATAGGAAGGCTTCATATTCTGCTGAGTTGTTGGTGCAGTGGAAATCTAACTTGAACGAATGTGAGAAAACTTCACCATATGGAGACACCAGTACTATTCCCGCTCCTCCGGTGTCACTACTAGGGGTGGCAGATCCATCAAAATATAGAAGCCATGTTTCTTCCTTGGTGACCAAGATGTCTGGGAATTCGCCGGGCACTTCTTCATGTAGTGTTGTTGTGTCTTCCCCTGGAAAAGCAGCGACCAAGTCTGCGACCGCTTGACCTTTGATGGCTTTAGGTGGCGTGCAAGCTATGTCAAATTCTGACATCTGGAGTAGCCACTTCGCTGGTCTCCTTATCAAGGTTGGCTTTGATAGCAAGAACTTTATGAGATCAGCTTTGGAGATGAGTACGACCCTGTTAGATAGTAAGTAATGTCTGAACTTCTGGATTGCATGTACCAATGCCAGGCATGCCCTTTCGGCCTTTGGATATCGGAGTTGAGCATCTCTCATTGTGCGGATGAAGTAGTAAATCGGTTGTTCGACGCCTTCGTCGTCTTCCTGAGCGAGGAGTGCGCCGATGGCGACGTCACTGTAGGCTGTGTAAAGAATCAGAGGTCGTCCCTGCACTGGAGACCTCATGACGGCCGATGACAATAATATTTGTTGTATTTTATGGAAAGCTTCTTGTTGAACAGCTGTCCAGGTGAAGCTTGCTCCTTTTTTCAGCAGAGGTATGAACGAAGCAATGAGTTGAGCTAATCCAGGAATGAAACTTCGAATATAATTTACCTTGACCATAAAGCTCTGTAGTTCTTTCACGGTACGTGGAGGAGGCATGGTGGTAATATCTTTTGCCTTGTATGGGTCGACTTTGATCCCTTCAGCCGTGACCAGGAATCCTAAGAATTTTCCGGAAGAAACTTCGAATGCGCACTTTAAAGGGTTCATTTTTAATTTGTATTCTCTACATCTTTCAAACACCAGCCTTAGAACTTCAAGATGAGATGCTCGAGTCTTCGATTCTACCACCACATCATCAAGATAGTTTTCTACTTGCTTGTGCATCATGTCGTGGAATATGGCAGTCATGGCTCGTTGATAGGTGGCACCAGCATTCTTTAATCCAAAGGGCATCACAGTGTAGTGAAAATTCTCAATGGGAGTACGGAACGCAGTCTTGTTGGCGTCATGTTCATACATCTTGATCTGGTTTTACCCACTATAGCCGTCCATGAATGAGAACATACCTTGACCACTGGTTGCATCGACGAGCATGTCAATGTTGGGTAGAGGAAAATCATCCTTTGGACAACATTTATTCAAGTTCCTGAAGTCGACACAACATCTGATTTGACCATTTTTCTTCTTAACAGGTACCACATTTGCTAGCCACGTTGGATGAAGAATAGGCTTGATGAACCCTGCTGTCAACAGTTTCTAAATTTCGACCTTGATTTTCTCCTCGACTTCGTGTCTAAATTGTCTGGGCGGTTATTTGACAGCTTTGGAACCAGGGACGATGTGCAGGTGATGGGTGACGAGTTTGTCATTCAGACCCGACATTTCTTCGTACGTCCATGCGAAGACATCTTGATATTCTTTCAACAATTTTATCATCTCGGTCCGCTCCTCTGGTGATAGTGCTGAACTGATCAGGATTGGCCTTGGATCGTCTTCAGTCCCAATGTTGATTGTTTCAAGATCGTCAGTGGTAGAGTAGGTTCCGTCCTGTAGTTGTCGCGGGGCATCTTGGACTTCTTCTTCAAGTGATAGCTCACTCTGACACGATTCTTCATGGTGGGGAGACTTTTCATCGTTCTCCCCGATTAATTGCTAATATTTCCGTCGGCGATAAATGACTCCCCCTTCTTCATCTCGATCGGTCGTGAAGTTTGACCCTGGAGTTGAGACTTGATCATTATGGCATTTAGTCGGTGTGGTAGGTAACTTGATCATTTTAGCAGTTGAGGATAACAGATCGTTATCAGCCTTCTCGATAGTCTTCCAGCTTGGAAGTAGAGTACTGCGAATCCTGCTTGGAGGTTCCGGGACGCCTTTTTGAGATTCAAGGAACTCAGTATCATAGTGGTAGCTGGGCAAAGAGTACCTAAAACTATAACCTATGTTTTACCTACAAGTATACAGGGTCTTGATGAAGCTAGTGTGCAAGTAGGGGAAAGTCCACAGGGACAAGGAGGGTGATATGTTGTTTTCTAAGTGATTTCCTAAAGAATTCTAAATGGCAGTGATATGGGAGGGACTAGGATCTTGAATCCACCCTTTTCCTAAGCTAAGTCCTCCTAGTTCTAATAGAGTCTTGTTCCTTGTATAGATATTAGTGAAGTTCTAGCCTCATCTAACTATCTAGATGGCAGTTGAGGTTCTATGCCTGCTGCTCATCAAAGGATGGTCTTAGGAGAATGGTTCAGTGTCTCTAAGATGATCCTAATCCTAGTTCTAGCTGCCTTCTCACAATGCAACTAACTATGGATTAACCTCTTAGATAGCTAAACAATCCTGAAGGATATTCTAATCGCAACTAAGGTGTTCCTACAAAGTACTAACTGTCTGATTAAAGTACAATTAGTCAAAGTTATGAACAACAATCTGTTAAGCATGAGTTGCAACACATTCAACATAGAAATAACCTGACTACAATGGATACAAGGCATACATTGTGAAAGTAAAATGCTGACATGTTTAGATTATATTTATCCACAACATATATCACAACAAGAACACTGTCTAGAATATGAACAACTTAACATCAGAATTGGGGTTTCATCTAAACCCTAGACATGAAATCAGAACATAACAAACATTGTGCAAAACAATTGAAAATAACACAGTTGAGGAACTGGCTAGTCCAGTCCTCTTGGGTGAAGCTCTGGCTAGCCCAGGCATGCCCCAACACAACACACAAGCCTTCTATTTATACCCAATTTCAATTCCCCCAAAATACCTAATTTCTAAAATTAGGGTTTACAAATTAAATCAAAAATTCTTACCAACTACTTCTGATATCCACTCAATTAGCTTGACCCACGCTTCTCTTCTCTCTCCTGCTCACTCTTCTGGTACAATTGCCCTAGCTCGAGCTATTCCATCATTTTCTCTCCTAGGGTTTCAGGAACTGTGAAGAGGAGAAAGTGATAGAATAGTAGGCTAGAATGATGGGATTAGGTGGTAGTGATGGGTTCGAGTGTTTGGGGATTTGACGGCTCGTGGAGGGGAGTGGTGGTGGTTGAGGCGACGGAGAGGTGGAGTTGGCAGGAGCAGAGCTCGACTGCTCGAAGGAGGAAGATGAGAATTTGGGTAAGGTGTTTGGCTGAAGGGTATAGGTGTCAGGTGTTGTAGTGTTGAGCGGAACATCAAAATCTGATGCACATCGAAGCGAAAGCGTTGGATTATCAATTCTAGATTGATTCTAACGGCAAGATGGAAGCAGGTCTTGAGCGACCGTTGGATGCGTGACACAACGAAACTGACGGCTCAAGATGGAGTTAGGTGCTATAGTGTTTGACAGGAGCTTCAGATTTTGATGCACTATGATGAAGCGACCGTAGGATGCTGAGATGATCCAATCTGACGGCTGAAGATGGAGGCGGGTATGGATATTGGAAATGGGTTTGGGTAAGGGTTTTGGACCTTGGGTATGCCAAGCCCATATCTTCTTTAAGAACAATTCTTCCTTGTTAAGCCCATTTCTAGCCTTTTGGTCTTGTGCACAACATTCCTCGCGGCTTCCTTGCGTAATTCCTCCCGACTTTTCACTACTTTTCTGCTCTTTTCGCTCCGCAATTCATCCAAACTTTATTTACAACCTAAAAATGCAAAATTAATTAATAAAAATATTTATTCTTGAAAACAATGAAAATACAGAATATGGGATAAAATGTAGAATTAATGCACAAAAGATGAGTTAAATGCCAAGAAAAATATATAGAAATATGCACTTTTTAGCACTCATCAAATACCCCCAAACCTGAATTTTACTTGTCCTCAAGTAAAACAAAACTAAGGAAATCCTACCTATACCACTGTCGCTGGTCTCTCGAATGCATTTAGCGTATGCACTAAGCCTTTTAAACCACTAAGTGTCCCTAGTGGACGAGTTGAAGTCTCGTGAAGGTTTGCTTAGAACGTACCTACAAAGTTCTAGGACAAAATATAAGCTCAGATTCCATGAAATGTGACATGTGCAAGACAGTAGAAGCTCACAGCAAAATGGAGATGTCAATCTAGCTATCAAAGGCACAATCCTAGCACTGATAACAACTAAAGACACGTGATAAGAGTGTAAAGTGTATCTACACATGTTTCTAGAATGACCTGAAGTTATGACTACTAATCACCAAGAGATAGTTTTTAGGCTAAGAACCGAATTCTAAGCCAAGCTAGCTGTCCGGCTTTACGAGAATTGTGAATGTTCACCCAATGAGTTGGTGATATTTCAGTTTACCCGCGTTATACATCGATGGCTGCACCCTCCTTGCTTATTACAAGACTATTTACAACAAAAAGATGACTCTTTACATGACTCTTATTTACATTGATTACTCTCTTTTATTTTTGGAACAAGAGAGAACTATTGTCTTTAACATGACAAAACATGGAATAAATAAATACTTGATTATTTTTTTTTAAATTTTTTTTTGATTTTTTTTTTTTCGAAGAAATAACTTTGATCTTTACAACATAGTGACACTTTTGATACATGAACAAAAAGAAAAACATAATTACATGACTCTTAGCAAGAGGTGGCCCTTATCGAATGCATCCGGTCAAATTCTATGGTTGCTTTTCTTAGCGTATCCTCCAACTTCTATCCCATCCAACCAAAGAACAAGCTAGTCAAGTCTCATTCAGTATTCTAAAGTGATTGTCAATCTAACTTCCTATCAAACACCTTGAAGATCGAGGCTATACATGTATTGGTAGATTGTGCGTGTGCAAGTTTCTTATCACATGTGAATTGTGCTAGAATCAGGGTGCCTAAATATGTAGACTAAGAATCCTTATGTTTACATACATGCACAAGAGTCAACATTTCAAGGTAAATGAGCTCCATTTTTATGAATTTTTTTTTTTTTTGTTATTTTTTTTCAAAAAGAAAGAGTTCTGTATTCAATTATTGCATGCTATCGTGGTATCTACTCTTTACCCCCAAACCTAAACTAAACATTGTCCTTAATGTTTCAAAAGATGAACAAAATTGTAATACAACATACGAAGAGGATCATGCTGAGTAGAGAAAAAGGAAAGAGATTACCCAATTTGACGGCGAAAGCAAGATTAGAACTCGTTATTCAAGGCTAGAATCCAACATTTTTTAGCCGAGATCATATTGGATTAGCACAATATATACAAAAGAAACAAAAGATTTATCTAGAATATTATCTACTGGATTATATACAAGAAAATTCACCATACACTAACAATCTAAAGAGTTGAGGATCAACCCAAAAGAGAGTGTAGACATTTCAACAGCTTCACACAATAATATAGGGAAATGCAAGTGAGGCTGTGAAACAAAATGAGCTACCCCCAAACCTGGATTTTTCAACAGATAAATTTTGGGTACAAAATCTCGCAGTTTTGGGGGTTCATCATGCACAAGGTCTAGCTCGAAATGAACTTTGCTAGGGACGGGAAAACATGCTATTCCAACTGTGGCTCCTAAAGTATTGTACTTAGATGCAAAATAGTCCAAAAGGACTTGGGAGCACACAGTTCCAACCTAGGTTGGGCATTCAGAAAATTGGTTTAAAATTTGTACAAACCAAATCTAGGTTGGGTGGAAGGCCATCAGATTGTGACTTATGTAGGAGATAGGCACATCATTATTAATCATCAACATCTCCTAAGTCTTCTACAAGTGTCACAACATGCTCACCATGCTCACACAAATCAGAATCATCAACATCATCAGAAGAATTATTCTCATGCATCGGCAAATCAGTGGAAACATCACAACGTGACCCAGGTAGAGAATCAGACACACAATTATATTTTCATGCATATTAGTGTCAACAGAAGATTCTATATTACCTAAGTCATTTCATAGGACAGATGCACATGCTCAAAATCAGTATCAACATCACATGTATATGGAATACTAGAAGAAACATCATTCATGAAGGTCGAGGCAGAGAAGCCTAATGTATTTGAACCCAAAGGTTCCATAACATTTTCAGTATAGACATGTTCTTCTAACATAACATCATAATCATCATCATCATCATGATAGGGATTTTGCAATCTAGGATAATTTTCAATCCTAAGGTCGGAGCTATCACAAGAATAAGACTCTAACTCATGGGGGTGACTCATACCATGTGGTGTTGTCCCTGTTTCCCTAACAGATTCCCATTGATGGGTTTTCTCTGCAATCTCAGCTAAAAATTTCCATGCATCATCCACAGATTTATCAAGAAATTTACCATTACACATAGACTCAACCATGGTTCGAGATTTAAAGTCTAGTCCCTCATAGAGGATGACGACAAGTCTCCACTTCTCAAATCCATGGTGCGGACATTCGCTCAACAAATCATTAAAACGTTCAAAATAGTGAAAAACAGTTTCCTCATCCAATTGGACAAAACAATTGATACTTTGACGAATAGCGATGGTCCTATGATGTGGAAAGAATTTTTTGAAAAATAGATCTGTGAGTTGGTCCCAAGTGTTGATTGATTGTGGTCTCAAACCGTAAAACCATGTTTTGGCCCTTTCCTTTAGAGAAAATGTAAACAAACGCAATTTCAGAGAGTCTTCGGACATATGATCAGGTTGCATAGTCCGACAAATTTGTTCAAACTCTCTTACATGAGTATAGGGGTTCTCAGAATCGAACCCTCGAAATATAGGAAGTATTTGTATCATGCTTGCATTTATTTTAAAAGGGTTATTGGTTTGAGGTAAGACAATACATGATAATGGAATTTTTATTGTGGGATACATGTATTCATGGAGAGCACGAGGTTGGCCCATATTGAAAAGACACAAAGCCCACTATTTGGTTTTAATGGGTTTTCAAAAATTGGTTTTTTATGGGAAAATTGGTTTTGATGGGAATGAAAAACATTTGGTTTTTATGGGATTTGAAAACTCCTTTTGGTTTTAATGGGATGAGGCCCAGCTAACTGGTTCAAATTTTCTGTGGGACAAGCCCAGCGAACGTCCTAGAGATTTGAGTACACGGCCCAACTAACGAGTTCAGCGAACCAAGCCCAGGAATGCACGAGGCCCAGCTGGGTATTTGATTTTTGGGCTCTCAGTTAGCTAAAATACGAGGCCCACTTGGGCTTAAAAACGTTTTTCAAATTTTTGTTGGGTCAAGCCCACAGTTCAGTTCAAATTACAAACCCAATAGAAAATGGAAGCCCACAATTTGGGTTCTCTTAATGGGTTTAGGGTTACTCTTTAAGCACAGCCCAGCTGCTTTGATTTTGGTTGCACAGCCCAGTTGGGCTTGGTTCTCAGCAACAATCTCAGACCAGCAACTCAACAACAGCAGAAGGAAAACAGCAGCAGCACCAGAGGCTGGCTGTAGCAATGGCCCAAGCACCAGCAGCAGCAGGAAGAAGTAGCAGCAGCAGCAGGGAGAAGAAGAAAGTAGCAGCACAGCTGCAGCAACAACATCAAGAGCACCAGAGGCTCAGCACCAATTAGTAGCAGCAGCACAGGTTCAGCAGTACCTGTCACTCAACTAAGTTCTTAGTTCCAGAAGTTTCAATAACTTGAGAGCAAGATATGCAACTGCTACAAGATAAACATGGCCAGAGATGCTTGCACTACACAGCAGGTTACAGAGCTACTAAGATGCAAGAAAACAGATGATGCAGGATGAATATGCAAATGCAAGATGAATATGCTCCTAAGTTATGCAAATTATGCAATGATATGCAAGTATGACATGACAGTATGCAATGCAGCTAAGTTACACTACACAGCAGCTAAGTTACACAAAAAAAAACAAAAAAACAAAGTAAGATAAAAATAACAACAACCACACAACGCCAAGTCCCCGGCAGCGGCGCCAAAAACTTGGTAGCTGGGCAAAGAGTACCTAAAACTACAACCTATGTTTTACCTACAAGTATACAGGGTCTTGATGAAGCTAGTGTGCAAGTAGGGGAAAGTCCACAGGGACAAGGAGGGTGATATGTTGTTTTCTAAGTGATTTCCTAAAGAATTCTAAATGGCAGTGATATGGGAGGGACTAGGATCTTGAATCCACCCTTTTCCTAAGCTAAGTCCTCCTAGTTCTAATAGAGTCGTGTTCCTTGTATAGATATTAGTGAAGTTCTAGCCTCATCTAACTATCTAGATGGCAGTTGAGGTTCTATGCCTGCTGCTCATCAAAGGATGGTCTTAGGAGAATGGTTCAGTGTCTCTAAGATGATCCTAATCCTAGTTCTAGCTGCCTTCTCACAATGCAAATAACTATGGATTAACCTCTTAGATAGCTAAACAATCCTGAAGGATATCTAATCGCAACTAAGGTGTTCCTACAAAGTACTAAATGTCTGATTAAAGTACAATTAGTCAAAGTTATGAACAACAATCTGTTAAGCATGAGTTGCAACACATTCAACATAGAAATAACCTGACTACAATGGATACAAGGCATACGTTGTGAAAGTAAAATGGTGACATGTTTAGATTATATTTGTCCACAACATTATATCACAACAAGAACACTGTCTAGAATATGAACAACTTAACATCATAATTGGGGTTTCATCTAAACCCTAGACATGAAATCAGAACATAACAAACATTATGCAAAACAATTGAAAATAACACAGTTGAGGAACTCACTAGTCCAGTCCTCTTGGGTGAAGCTCTGGCTAGCCCAGGCATGCCCCAACACAACACACAAGCCTTCTATTTATACCCAATTTCAATTCCCCCAAAATACCTAATTTCTAAAATTAGGGTTTACAAATTAAATCAAAAATTCTTACCAACTACTTGTGATATCCACTCAATTAGCTTGACCCACGCTTCCTCTTCCTCTCCTGCTCACTCTTCTGGTACAACTGCCCTAGCTCGAGCTATTCCATAATTTTCTCTCCTAGGGTTTCAGGAACTGTGAAGAGGAGAAAGTGATAGAATAGTAGGCTAGAATGATGGGGGATTAGGTGGTAGTGATGGGTTCGAGTGTTTGGGGATTTGACGGCTCGTGGAGGGGAGTGGTGGTGGTTGAGGCGACGGAGAGGGTGGAGTTGGCAGGAGCAGAGCTCGACTGCTTGAAGGAGGAAGATGAGAATTTGGGTAAGGTGCGTTTAGCTGAAGAGTATAGATGTCAGGTGTTGTAGTGTTGAGAGGAACATCAAAATTTGATGCACATCGAAGCAAAAGCGTTGGATTATCAATTCTAGATTGATTCTAACGGCAAGATGGAAGCAGGTCTTGAGCGACCGTTGGATGCGTGACACAACGAAACTGACGGCTCAAGATGGAGTTAGGTGCTATAGTGTTTGACAGGAGCTTCATATTTTGATGCACTATGATGATGCGACCGTAGGATGCTGAGATGATCCAATCTGACGGCTGAAGATGGAGGCGGGTATGGATATTGGAAATGGGTTTGGGGTAAGGGTTTTGGACCTTGGGTATGCCAAGCCCATATCTTCTTTAAGAACAATTCTTCCTTGTTAAGACCATTTCTAGCCTTTTGGTCTTGTGCACAACATTCCTCGCGGCTTCCTTGCGTAATTCCTCCCGACTTTTCACTACTTTTATGCTCTTTTCGCTCCGCAATTCATCCAAACTTTATTGAAAACCTAAAAATGCAAAATTAATTAATAAAAATATTTATTCTTGAAAACAATGAAAATACAGAATATGGGATAAAATGTTGAATTAATGCACAAAAGATGAGTTAAATGCCAAGAAAAATATATAGAAATATGCACTTTTTAGCACTCATCACATAGACGGGAGCATAAGGAGATGATGAAGCCGGAATACGAACGATCTTGTTGTCGAGCAGGGCCTTCATGCATTGATGGTGTGTTGAAGGAACCACCTTGTTATCATGGAGCCATGGGCGTCCCAGTATTATGTGGTAGTCAGGTTCTTGCTCGATCACATGAAACTTTGCTTTTGATCGAATCGGCCCAACCCTCAAATCTATGTATGCATATCCATATGTATGGCTTTGACTTCCTTCAAATCCTGTCATTAGGATGGGATAGCGAACGATTTTACCTTGTGGGAATCTGTCCATCCTGAGAGTCTTCATAGTGACAATGTTGGTGGAAGCACCGGTGTCGACAAGAGCCCTTCTAAATTTGGTGCCTTTGATGAAACCAGTGACATACAATGCTCGGTTGTGTCCTTCATCCGTCATGCGATCTTCTTCTCCAAAAGAGATGTTGTCGATCGAATTCCCAGGCACTAGGGAGACTTCTGATGGTGTTGGTGGCATTATTTGCACGCTGGATGATATCTGGTTGAGTGCTGAAAATGTGTCTGTGCGTTGATCCCTGGAGAAGTGTAGGAGTTCACATAGATTTTCAATCAAATGTGTGACCTCTTGTTCCACCGGCTTCTCGTATGTGGTGAAGCTGTTGATTTGAGGGTCAGATGACGCTTCAGTCCCCGGTGTTGAGGCTTCTGGAGCGGAGATACCGGCTAACTCGGATGTTAATCTGATGAGAAAGTCGAGGATGTGGTTTATCGTCTCCTTCATCAGGTCCATGTTCCGAGTATGGACCTCTAGGATTTGAGCCAACTCTTCCAAAATCGGGATCCCTCTGCCTTCCATGCCGCCAGGTGTAACATGAAGAATGTTGTCGTTTGAAATATTCTGATCTGAATTAGTTGAATTAGTCCTAAGACCAACCATCTTGTGGAATTGTGAGATTGCAACCGAGAAAATGATCTCTCACTGTGGTCGCCAATTTGTAGGTGGGGAAAAACGATTTGCTGGTTTTTAAGGAATTGAGGAGATGACCGTACGGAGGAGACTCCTCGAACCAAGCAAAATGTTAAACCTCACACATATGCACCGCTACAAAGGGGGTGCTTTAGATTCGAGAGATCAATCAGTAGTACTCCGGCCTAAATCAAGACAATGACCGTTCCAGAGTAAATTCGGTCACAAGAGAGGATGGGTTGATCTGTAGGAGGGAAGCTGGGAAATGTGTGGAATAAATGGTAATCAAAGATTGTGGGTGTATGAATTCTGAATATGATAAGCTCTGAATGATTGAAATTGCTCAATTGAGAGTAGTTGCTCAATTGATGAGTTGATGTCTCGTGTTGTCGATGAGACGTGAGATTGATGATATTGTTGATGCTGATGATTCAATCATGATTCAGAGACTTATTTATATTGCTGGAATTTTAGACACCATGACCCCATGAAGTGTGACAGTTGATGGAATCAAGGAGTGGGGAAGTGGAGATCGTGTTTGAAACCAGTTGCTCAACGTGTGGAGACTTGGTCGATTTTCCACCCACTACCTCGTGAATTCCTTCAACTGATTGCACGACTTGCTCACATTCCATCGTGTGTTTGAACACACGTGCCTTACACCGCCAGACCAAAACCCTAAGTGATATCCCCCCAAAGTGACACGATTGACGTCTCGTGGTATGTTAGTCAATTGATGACTTCGTGGTTTGATGGGACGATGAGTCCATGTAGTTGCTGAGTTGAACATGATGTTCTAAAACTCATGAATTGAACATGTCATGAGACAGAGGTATAGTTCTTACGATGAAGTGAGCAAGTATTGCTCATTCGATGGATCGTTGAATATTGATTATTGAACCAATATTCCTTGGATTGAGAAAATATTTATCATCTGAGCAAGTGTTGCTCATGTGATAAATTGTTGAATATTTGATCGTCTGAGCATGTGTTGCTCATCTGATGGGTTATTGGCAGCGTACCAAAAATATTAATTAGAATACTGGTCGTTGAACCGAGCATAATTAATAAAATTAATAACCATGAGGTCGTCGTAAAATTATTAAGGTTGGAATCTGGAATGATGATCCTTGGATTCAGAAACCCTAATTTGATCAATTGATGATCAATTCATGGTTCGTTAGAAGTTTAACCATGGGACGAAGGAGGGAGCGACTACATGGGACCGTGGATCAACCATGTAGTGTCCATATGCTCACGTGAGCAAATACAAAGAACTCCTGAAGAGTTGACGATTTGTTGGTGGAAGAATGATTAAATGCTGGTTTAATCATTTATTCGAAAATGTTCGTCTGAGCCTTAGGTGAGAAAACCTAATTAATTATGACGGAGTGAGGGACCGACCATGGGGTCATGAAACCGGCCCTGGGTAGTCACATGACCGCCTGATGATCACTTCATAAAAATCCAAAGTGTTTGGAAGAGTCTTTGACCTAATACGTGCAATTGTGCAAATTAGGTCAAAACTGTGAAATTTGATGGGACCGGCTTCTGTAAGCCAAAGAGCCAATATTTCTCGGTCAAGATAGCGTGCTCGTGTCCCCAAGGCGTCCGCGACTCAGTCCTGAGAATTTTGATATTTTCTGGCGTGCAATTGAGCATCCATTCCAGAAAATATGCCAAAATTAGGGTTTCGACGAAACTGAGGAAAACACCATGAGATGATAGAAAATAATTATAAAATAAGGAATAAGGAGGCGTGGGACCACCGAGTTCAAGGCATGGTCGGCCTGTCGTGGCCACGGTCCCGTGGTGCCTTTTCCTTAATTTTATACTCCCTCCGTTTCCAAAAGACAGTTCGATTTGACTTTGTCAAGATATTAAGGAGACTATGGTAGTTTACATTCCCACCCTTAATTACTTGCCTAATTTATTTCAATAAATATGTTAGTAGTAAAAACTACCAAAAATTGTATTGGGATTGTAAATATAAAATAAAAAAAAAGGAAACTAAAACAAATCAATTTATAGAAACAGTATCAATAAAGATTGTATACTTATGGAGTATAACCTCAATAAAGAATTTAATTTGGAACCATACATATATTGTCTTCAAAAGGATATATTTTTTTTCCTTAATTAAACATATTTCATTAATATTTTAGATTGGGTCTCATTAAAATAAAAATTATGAATACAAAAAACTTAAGGGTATGCTAGAGAGTTCATTAGAAAAATATGACTATAAACAGAAGTTGGACACATTTTTGAAACATACCAAAATGGAATAGAGGACGGTCTTTCAGAAACAGAGGGAGTAATATTTTGATGATTTTATGAAAAATATCATGGATTTAAAGAGTTTTGATGAATTTAGGGAATTTTCCTGAAGTGAAGGAGTTTCATGAGTTCAAGGAAGCAAAAATATTAAAATAATAAAAACAAGGGCGTGTGGGGTCGTGGGATGCATGGCCGGCCGCCTAGGGCCCGGTCCCACAAGTTTTCATAATTTTATATATCTTTTTAATGTATTTTTCGTGATTTGAGGGAAATTTTCTTAATTTGAGAGAAATACCATGAAATCAAGGAATTTGATAAAATCAAGGAAAATAAAATAAAGGGGCGTGTGGGACCGGCTAGGGCATGGCCGGCCGGCTAGGGCCTAGTCCCACAAGTTCTTTTCATAATTTTATATTATTTATTTCCTAATTTTTGCAAAATACCATGAAATCAAGGAGTTTTTTCATGAAATCAGAGAAATAATAATAATGATAATAAAATAATGAGGAACCATAAGGTGTGGGGACGGCTGGGACCAAGGCATGGCCGGTTGGCCAATGGTCACGCCCCACACTATTTTTCCTTAGTTTTATATTATTTTCATGGGTTTATGAAAACACCATGAAGTCGAGGAGTTTCCTCGAGACGAAGGAGATTTGTTCAAATGAAAGGATTTTCATCAGATGAAGGAAAATAATAAAAATATGATAAAATATAAAACTGGCGTGGGATTGGTCATGGCACGGTCGGACAGTCAATGAGTCCAATCCCTTGGCGCCTTGGTCAATATTTTGATTATTTATTATTTTCTTCCTATTTTGAAATACTCGTTCGTGCGGTGGCTGTTAGTGCATTGTCGTTGAATACACTTTCACCATATAAGTCGGGGTTTACTTAGAGGTAGCTCAGACGCCCGGTTGTTGATTATTTATTACTAATTGTGGAATTCAGTGGAGAATAATTCACAAAACTGAGTAATAAGATGTTTATTATTAATTCATAGGATCAGCTGAGGATTCGACTACGAATTCAGAATAATAAAGTGAGCATTACCATTCCATGAGATCGTAGATTCGACCATAGAATCGGAGTAATTAAGATTTATCTATTACCATTTATGAGACCAGTTGTGGATTTGATCATGAAATCGGAGTAATGAGATAATATAGTTATTGTTATTCTATGAGATCAAGCCGTGGATTCGATCATAGAATCAAAACAATTGTTTATTGCCATTCCATGGGACCAGTCGTGGATTCGACCATGGAATAGGAGCAATTGTTATTGCCATTCCATGGGACCAGTCGTGGATTCGACCATGGAATAGGAGCAGTAATAGATTATTCTGGGAATTCAGTAGTGAATGTCACGGCAGAATTAATCTTAATTAGGAATAATTAACTTTTTGGCTCTATACTAACAGAGCAAGCTGTCTAGGAGCATTAATTATCCCGATATGAGCTTGTCGGTAAGTCATATCCTTTATATAGTCAGGGTAAACTCGTTGTTTGTTCCTTAAGACTTTATCGCTCTATACTAGCAGAGCAAGCTTTCTAGGAGCCGTCCATCTCGTGATACTATATAGAAATAATAACTGAAAGTGTTCAGTATTCATGAGATATGCCGTTGTCCAGTCGTGAGACTAAATATCTACATGTACTCTGAGAGAAATACTCTCCGTTGAGAATTCGATGAGAGACCCGTGTGTCAATACTCACGTCTGATTGCTGGATCAGAGCTTCGTATAATTATGAGCTTACGATTTTATCCCTTTCCGAAAATCCATCACCTACACCTGTTCACCTTGATTATTATCAAAAGACGGAACAAACTCTTTTAGGGTTTATCTGTGGGAGACAGATTTATCCTTTGATAGACTTGTCTGTGTGAGACAGATTTTTTTATTGTTTAAGCCTGCGATTTTGGGTCGTAGCAACTCTTAGTTGTGGGTGAGATCAGCTAAGGCAATCAAGTACATAGTATCCTGCTGGGATCAGAGGCGTAGGAGTGCAACTGTACCTTGGATCAGTGTGAGACTGATTGGGGTTCAACTACGGTCCAGTACGAAGTTAGCTTGTAGTAGTCTAGTGTCTGTAGCGGCTTAATACAGTGTGTATTCAATCTGGACTAGGTCCCGGGGTTTTTCTGCATTTTTTGTTTCCTCGTTAACAAAACTTCTAGTGTCTGTGTTATTTCTTTTCCGCAGTATATTTGTTATATAATTGAAATAATACAGGTTGTGCGTTAAGATCATCAATTGGAAATCCAACCTTTTGGTTGTTGATTGATATTGATTGATCCTTGGTCATTGGTCTTTGGTACCGTCCAAGTTATCTCTCTTTGATAAAGACTCGCAGATTTCTATTTGCTTGAGTAAAGATCAAATCGAGAGTTTGAGATATTAACTCCTTGAGATACTTTTTATCTAGATTGAGTCTGACTGTCTAGTTGATTCTCTAGCAAAGTATTTCGGAGTTAGTACATACAAATTTCTAATCGAATTATTGGGTGGTTGTTAGACCCCTGCTTTTTCAACTGACTCCCATGATGACACTTCCAGAGATGATGTTTCCAGAGATGACATCTCTACGGATGTAACTTCAAGAAATGGTACTTGTGGGTCCTCTGGGTAATGGTTAGAGATCTTTCATACTGAGTTTTACTCCTGATTACTTAGTATGAGTAATGCATGGAGAGTTCTTTGTGGAAGAGTAAAACATTGACAGAGCAGCACGCCAGATGGGCTTTGACCAATGTGTTTCGGACGTTCGAAGGAATAAACCATCAGTTGAACAACTTTAGGCTCATTTGGATTACACGTACCTGAATGGTCGTGAATATATGTTTACTTTCTCTAACCGAACCACATATGAAATTCGGGGTTATATCGGTTTATGGAGACAGCAACTTGAAATGGTCTCGCTCAAAAGAACCTCCTACTGTTGAGATGGTCTCGCTCGGCCGAGATTGAAATATCCATAGGACGGTCGTGCTGTGACATCTCGAATAGATGTGGATTACCCAGAAATAGCAGTAAGTCTTCAGGGCGGAGAATCCAGAAGTAAGGATTATAGAATGATACCGAACATTGTAAAGTGCCCGGATGTTTCTCTGGTGAGTTGTTAACGTTCCCTATACCATGACTTTTTCTTGTCTGTGCAATTAATATCATGAAAGCAATGTTTGTTACTTTGTCTCAGAATTTTTCCCCATCGATCCTTGACGGTCTTCAATTCACTGCTTCCGAACAAACAGTCTCTGAATCGAGCGTTGAAGAAGAAGTTGATGTAAGTACCTCTTCGTATAATCGTTCATAGAACTTCTTGAATGAAATATTAATAATTGTTTCTGATGTATCCAGGAGGAGATTCCGTGGATAAAAAAAGTATTGACAACGCTCATTCTTCCTTAGAAAATGGTGAGACGGAGAATTCTCAAAACCTAGGACCGAATGAAGGAAATAATGCCACCAATGGTGATTCCGACAATATTGATCCTCCAAACGTCTTAGAGACACCTCAAGTAATTATTCCCTTGTACTTTCTTTATAGAAGTATGAACTTGATGATTTGGTGATGAATAAATGAGAACCCACATGAACGAATGAGAAATTTTTCCGAAATACGTCAACAGAAAAATCTAGACTTCAGTCTTTCAGTGAAAATATTGTAGAATCTTCGTCCGATGTCGGATTTTCGCGATATACCCATGTTTTTCCACGCCCAGGAAATCTCCAAGATTTAACAAATAAGATTTTTGAGTTTTGAGCATTTCTAGGGGCCGAAATAGGCGAAACAGTAAACTTCCAGGAGACTTCCAGAAAATTTTCAGCTGGCATGTAGTCCAATGTTTTGGCCACATCTCTTTGCTATTTTATCCAACTGTTATGAAATTTATGTTGTAGAGAAAATATATAAGAATAGAATGGTATATGACTCAACCTTGGATTCATCACCAATTGCTCCCAGTTTGTCGTCTTATACAGGGTAGTGTAAAATCCCCACAGGCGAGCTTGTTGCAAAACGTGTTTTATGACTTTCACGCTATTTTCTCATGTCTTGAATGCATAGTAAAGAACTTAGATAGTGTTAGTTCACTTACATGCTGGATTTTATGATTGCCTTTTAATTTTCATGCTTGGAGCGTCCTAATCCAGCAAAATCTTCATGTTAGGTGCCAAATGTTGAAGTAGAGAATAATGGAGCCAATGATGATTAAAACCATATGGCGAATCGAGTTTATGATGTTACCATCTCTGCACCTCAATTCCATGAGAATGTTTCTACTGAAGTTGTCGAGGAGAATGAAGCTCAAATCATCATCACTTAAGAGGTAAAAGAAACCGGACCCAGGATGGAAGAAGCTGCTCCAATAATAGAAGAAATTGTTCCCACAATGGCTGAAGTTGTTCCGATAATTGAGAACCGCATAATAGTGCATGAATACCCTAATTCAGGGATTGTTTGTGATCCTCCATTAGACGAGTTACTCCCATATCACACATCAGTTGGTGGATTTAGCGTTCCCGTAGGGTATGCTGCTATGTATGAGAAATTGTGGAAAATGTACGGTCACATTGTTGTCACCAAGGACCCAAAATGAAGTTACTATTATAGCATAGCTCGGTCAACCTCGCATGCGTTGCTATCTCAAGCATGTTTGTCAATGTTAGTGATCAAAACTATGAGTCTTGATTTCTAGTCTACATAGCTAAGTCTCAGACTAGGATAGAAAACTGTAGTTGACCTCAAGGACTTCATGGAGATTCATCATACAACGACGAAGATCTACTCAAGGAACCGTGGAACTTCATCAACAAAAAGGTATGTGGAGACTTGAACTTATCTATCACTCAAAAGTCTATCTACTTTATCTCCTACTTCTTATGAGACAAAAATCGTATGCTATATAGACTGGATCATACACATTTAATATTTCGAGCCGAGTATATCTCGCCTATTTATATCTCGAAATCATGTGTTGGTAAAGCGTTTCGCTTTGATCGGGTTTATCTTCACCTAATGACGAAAGTCCTAATGTTTCAATCACTTTGAAAATCGCTTTGACGAGAAATAGTGTAACAACTATATAACGTCCTCTAAGAATGTTTCAATGGTTGGAATGAGAGTTTAGGTCAATATAACCAATGATGGATATAATAATTATGTGGAAACATATATGTGCATAAGTCATATTCCTTAATCCGAAGTTTGCGAACTTTGTTGATTGAGAGAAACCGGAGGAATTGGCTTTGCCAAGTCCGCGAACTGACGGAAGTTCTTGTCCGAGAATTTCTGTTGGGATTCCAAATTCATTCGTAAAGTTCAAGTCCGCGAACTCAGTCCGCGAACCTAGTCCACGAAATGGCGGAAGTCTTTTTTTTCGAGATTTTCTGCTGAGTTTGGAAACTCTGCCGGTTGCCTTAAGTCCGTGAACTTGTTTGCGAACTTGAGTGGGTTATGATCTAAAGATGTGCTCTGAACATGAAACTTAAATTACTAAGGAATGCAGTATGCAAACCTTGGCTAAAGTTCATGAGCCGATTCAATCGAATCGAATCATCTTTGTTTCAATTGTGTCTTGTGTAGTTACATAAGATCTCATAGCAATTGAACAACTCTCTAACTATTTCGTATTGAAGTCAGTTGAACTAGTTATGGTGAAGAAGAACAAGGTTAATATGAAATGCTCATATGGTTAACCATTTGGTTACTATGTTGAACAAACATACACGTACACGTTTGGGCACAATTTTCACAAACCCAGTAAACGTATATCTCAAGTGTGTGTGACAAGCTAAGTTTTCGATCTAACAGTTGAGAAATATTAGCTTGAATCTAAATCAGGTTTTCATCTAACAGTTAATATTGATTGCTTTGTACCTAAGGCAAAACCTTTATTTGAAGGCTATATAAAGGAGACATCTAGCATTGGGCAAAACTAATCCCCACACGTATGTGTGCTACTAGTGCGCTCGCTAGAGTCGATTCTCCTCTAAACTTTGGTTTTCTTCTCTAAAACCAGGTTAACGACTTAAAGACTTCATTGGGATTGTGAAGCCAGACCGATACTACTTTTATTGTAGTTGTGTGATCTGATCTTGCATCTTCTATCGTACTAAGTACAATCATATTGATTGACTTGAGATCGTGAGAGTTCTCCGATAGGCAAGATAAAAAAGTCACAAACATCTTCGTCTCACTGTTTGTGATTCCTCGACGTCCTCTTGTTTAGTGCAAGTAAGACTGTTGTGAGGTGATTGATTAATCTAGGATGTTCTTCGGGAATATAAGACCGGATTATCAATTGGTTCATGTTCACCTTGATTTCATATCATAATACGGAACAAAAATTTAGGGTTCTTCTGTGGGAGACAAATTTATCCTTTGATAGACTTTTCTGTGTGAGACAGATTTGTTTATTGTCAAGTCTGCGATTTTGGGTTGCAACAACTCTTAGTTGTGGGTGAGATCAGCTAAGGGAATCAAGTGCGCAGTATCCTGCTGGGATTAGAGGCGTAGGGAGTACAATTGTACCTTGAATTAGTGGGAGACTGATTGGGGTTCAACTATAGTCCAGTCCGAAGTTAGCTTGGAGTAGGCTAGTGTTTGTAGCGGCTTAATACAGTGTGTATTCAATCTGGACTAGGTTTCGGGGTTTTTCTGCATTTGCGGTTTCCTCGTTAAAAAAATTTCTGGTGTCTGTGTTATTTTTATTTCCGCATTATATTGTTTTATATTTATAATTTGAAATAATACAGGTTGTGCATTGAAGTTTAATCAATAAGAGATCCGACCTTGTTGTTGTTGATTTCATTGATTAACACTTGGATACTGGTCTTTGGTACCATCCAAGTTATTCCTTGTGTTTGATTAAGACTCGTTGATTTCTATTAGCTTGAGTATATCAAAACAAGAGAGAGATATTAACTCCTTGAGATACTTTTATCTAGATTGAGTCTGACTGTCTAGTTGATTCTCTAGCAAAGTATTACGGAGTTAGTCCATACAGATTGCTAAGCGAAATATTGGGTGGTGTTGTTAGACCCTCGCCTTTTCAATTGGTATCAGAGCAGGCAAACACGTTTAAGACCTTACAAGTTTGTGTTTGCAGCGATCTGACTCTATGGACAAAGGTGCTATTTCTATTAACGTACCACCAGTCTTCGATGGCTCTAATTACTTATGGTGGAAAATTGTTATGCGTGCTTTTCTTTAATCTTGTGATTTTCAATCATGGGTATATGTTGTTAATGGTTATGATGCTTTCGTTGTGGTAGTTGGAGATGTAAACGTTCCCAAGAATATTGGTGAATACAATGCTGCCGAGATTCTTGCTGCAAAGCAAAATTCTGAAGGGTTGAATGTCATCATACATGCCATTACCCTAAGTCTTCAGCACCATGTGTCTAATTGCACTAGGTCTAAAGATGCTTGGATATCTTAGAAACCGTATTCGAAGGTAACTCCAGTGAAAAGGAACCTAGGATTCAAAACCTTAATTCCGATTGGGAAAACCTTCGTATGGCAGATGAAGATTCATTTGATGATTTTAATCACAAAGTGTCTGAAATTGTTAATGCATCTTTTGCATTGGGTAAGACTATTCCTGAAAAGGACGTTGTGATGAAAATTCTCAGATCGCTGTCATCTAGATACAAGTCTAAAGAAGCATGCCATCGTTGAGGGGAATAACCTCGATAATCTTTCCAGGAACACCTTGGTTGGAAAGCTAAAGATCTTTGACCATGAGCATACATCCAGAGTCGGTAAGGATGTTTCCTTTAAAGCACAGAAGAATACTAAATTACTTGTTAAAGGTAAAGGTGTTCATGTCTCTGAGGATAATCAGTCTGAGGAAGATTTTTCAGATGAATATCTTGATAAATCAGTCTCCTTGATCACAAGACATTTTATAGATCTTTTTTTTGAAGAGAAGTAAACGGTTTTCAAGAGACAAACCTAGGTCATCAGATAAACCTCACAGTCGCGTCCCTCCTAAACACAGGGATGCTGACGAGGCTGATGACGAGGACATGCCTCAGTTCTTTAAGTGTAAAGGTTTTGGACATTTTTCTAACGAATGCCCAAATCGTAGAAAATACACTGGGAACAAAGGTCTAGCTGTGACACTTGATGAAATGTCTGAAACCTATGATTCTGATGAAGATAGGAAATCAAGTGTAGGACTTCTTTGCAAAAACATCGATTTTGTTACTTGTAGAAATACATATATCAACCTCGATGGGTTCGGTGAAGAAGGAAACCCAATCAAGCTGGAAGATTCACTTAATCCATTGACTGGAAACTCTTTCAGTGTGTAGATGGGGAAAATGATTTGCTGTTTTTTAAGGAATTGAGGAGACGACCGTACGGAGGAGACTCCTCGAACCGAGCGAAATGTTAAACCTCACACAGATGCACCGCTGCAAAGGGGGTGCTTTAGATTCGAGAGATCAATATGTAGTACTCCGGCCTAAATCAAGACAATGACCGTTCCAGTGTAAATTCGGTCGCAAGAGAGGATGGGTTGATCTGTAGGAGGGAAGCTGAGAAATGCGTGGAATCAATGGTAATCAAAGATTGTGGGTATGTGAATTCTGAATACGATAAGCTCTGAGTGATTGAAATTGCTCAATTGAGAGTAGTAGCTCAATTGATGAGTTGATGATGTCGTGTTGTCGTTTTGACGTGAGATTGATGATGCCGATGATTCAATCATGATTCAGAGACTTATTTATATTGCTGGAATTGTAGACACCATGATTCCATGAAGTGTGACAGTTGATGGAATCAAGGAGTGGGGAAGTGGAGATCGTGTTTGAAACCAGTTTCTCAACGTGTGGAGACTTGGTCGATTTTCCACCCACTACCTCGTGAATTCCTTCAACTGATTGCACGACTTGCTCACATTCCATAGTGTGTTTGAACACACGTGCCATAGACCTCCAGACCAAAACCCTAAGTGATATCCCCCCAAGTGACACGATTGACGTCTCGTGGTTTGTTAGTAAATTGATGACTTCGTGGTTTGATGGGACGATGAGTCCATGTAGTTGCTGAATTGAACATGTCATGAGACAGAGGTATAGTTCTTACGATGAAGTGAGCAAGTATTTCTCATTCGATGGATATTTGAATATTGATTGTTGAACCAATATCCCTTGGTTTGAGCAAATATTTATCATCTGAGCAAGTGTTGCTCATGTGATGAATTGTTAAATATTTGATCGTCTGAGCATGTGTTGCTCATCTGATGGATTATTGGAAGCGTACCAAAAATATTAATTAGAATACTGGTCGTTGAACCGGGCATAATTAATAAAATTAATGACCATGAGCTCGTCGTAAAATTATTAAGGTTGGAATCTGGAATGATGATCCTTGGATTCAGAAACCCTAATTTGATCAATTGATGATCAATTCATGGTTCGTCAGAATTTCAACCATGGGACGAAGGAGGGAGCGACTACATGGGACCGTGGATCAACCATGTAGTTTCCATATGCTCACGTGAGCAAATACGAAGAACTCCTGAAGAGTTGACGATTTGTTGGTGGAAGAATGATTAAATGTTGGCTTAATCATTTATTCAAAATGCTCGTCTGAGCCTTAGGCGAGAAAACCTAATTAATTATGACGAGGCGAGGGACCGACCATGGAGTCATTAAACAGGCCCTGGGTTGTCACGTGACCGCCTGACGATTACTTCATGAAAATCCAAAGTGTTTGGAATAGTTTTGGACCTAATACGAGCAATTGTGCAAATTAGGTCAAAACTGTTAAAATTGATGGGACCGGCTTCCGTGAGCCAAAGAGCCAATCTTGGTCGGTCAAGATAGCGAGCTCGTATCCCCAAGGTGTCCACGTCTCAGTCCTGAGAATTTTGATATTTTTTGGCGTGCAATTGAGCATCCATCCGAGAAAATATGCCAAAATTAGGGTTTCGACGAAACTGAGGAAAACACCATGAGATGATGAAAAATAATTATAAAATAAGGAATGAGGAGGCGTGGGACCGCCGTGGTCAAGGCATGGTCGGGCGGTCGTGACCACGGTCCTGTGGTGCCTTTTCCTTAATTTTATAATATTTTGATGATTTTATGAAAAATTCATGAATTTTGAGAAATTTGATGAATTTAGGGAGTTTCCATGAATTGAAGGAGTTTTCATTAGTTCAGAGAAGCAAAAAATATTAAAATAATAAAAACAAGGGCATGTGGGACCGTGGAGGCGCGGCCGGCCAGCTTGGGCCGGTCCCACGAGGTTCCCTAATTTTTGTGTATTTTTCATGTATTTTTGATGAATTGAGGGAATTTTTCCTAATTTGAGAGAAATACCATGAAATCAAGGAATTTGATGAATTCAAGGAAAACTAATACTAAAATAATAAAACAAAGGGGCGTGTGGGACCGGCTAGGGCATGGCCGGCCGGCCAAGTCCCGGTCCCACAAGTTTTCATAATTTATTTTATTTTATTATTATTTAATGATTTGCGCAAAAATACCATGAAATCAAGGAGTTTTTTCATGAAATTAGAGAAATAATAATAATAATAATAAAATAAAAAGGAACCGTGGGGTGTGGGGCCGGCTGGGACCAAGGCATAGCCGGTTGGACAATGGTCACGCCCCACACTCCTTTCCTTAATTTTATATTATTTTTTATGGATTTATGGAAGTACCATGAAACCGAGGAGCTTCCTCGAGACGAAGGAGATTTGATCAGATGAGAGAATTTTCATCAAATCATGGAAAATAATAAAAATGTATTAAAAATATAAAACTGGTATGGAACTGACCACGGCACGGTCGGTAGGTCGTGTGTCCGTGTTCCCAGCACCTTGGTCAATATTTTTAATTATTTATTATTTTCTTCCATATTTTGCATAGGTTCATCGTTTCGTTGTATTTTGAAATACTCGTTCATGCGGTGACTGTTAGTGTATCGTCGTTGAATACACTTTCACCATTTGAATCGGGGCTTACTTAGAGGTAGCTCAGGCGCCCGGTTGTTGATTATTTATTACTAATTGTGGAATTCAGTGGAGAATAATTTACAAATCTGAGTAATAAGATGTTTATTATTAATTCATAGGATCAGCTGAGGATTCAACTACGAATTCAGAATAATAAAGTGAGCATTACCATTCCATGGGATCGTAGAGTCAACCATAGAATCGGAGTAATTAAGATTTATCTATTACCATTTATGAGACCAGTTGTGGATTCGATCATGAAATCGGAGTAATGAGATAATATAGTTATTGCTATTCTATGAGATCAAGTTGTGGATTCGAACATAGAATCAGAACAATTTTTTATTGCCATTCAATGGGACCAGTCGTGGATTCGACCATGGAATATGAGCAATTTTTATTTCCATTCCATGGGACCAGTCGTGGATTCGACCATGGAATAGGAGAAATAATAGATTATTCTGGGAATTCAGTAGTGAATGTCACGGCAGAATTAATCTTAATTAGGAATAATTAACTTTGTGGCTCTATACTATCAGAGCAAGCTGTCTAGGAGCATTAATTATCCCGATATGAGCTTGTCGGTAAGTCATATCCTTTATATAGTCAGGGTAAACTCGTTGTTTGTTCCTGAAGACGTTATCGCTCTATACTAGCAGAGCAAGCTGTCTAGGAGCCTTCCATCTCGTGATACTATATAGAAATAATCATTGAAAGTGTTCAGTATTCATGAGATATGTCGTTGTCCAGTCGTGAGACTACATATCTACATGTACTCTGAGAGAAAGTACTCTACGTTGAGAATTCGATGAGAGACCCGTGTCTCAATACTCACGTTTGATTGCTGGATCAGAGCTTCGTATAATTATGAGTTTACGATTTTATCCCTTGTCGAAAATCCACCATCTACATTAAGTCCCCTGCTTACTGAGGAAAGCTGTGTTCCTCAGTCGGCACTAAATGGTGATTTTCCGGCCATAAATAATAATACCAGTAATTGAACTTAGTCGTAAGTTGAGACGTTACCGGATTTAGAGAGCATGAGCAAACCACGACTTGATGAAGGCTTCAATGTCATGATTGGAGCGTCGTTTGATGAGCATAAATTGGTGTTGAACCGCTGGTTTGGACGACGAGTCCGTGGTCGGTTAGGATTCACGGGTCGGGACCAAGAAAGGGAATCCGCGGACGTCCGTTCGTTAGTTTAAGAAACAAACAAGATAGATCTGAGTCTAATGATAAAATTTTTGTCTATGAGCTTTCACGAAAAACAAAATTTTATTATTTTTTCTTTAAATATGTGAGATTTCACAAAGTGGAATAAACTCTCGTTTCAAAGGTGAATGCTCGTACGAGAGAAAAGTTTTTTTTTTTTAATAGACTTGTGTTTGTTAGTAATAAAATTTTGTTTATGAGCTTTCATGAAATTTTTTATCTTCGAGCTTTCAGAAATCTTTGAAAATATACTCTCGCTTCAAAGACAGATGCTCGTGCGAGGGAGCAGAATATATAGACATCTTTTTCAAATTTACGTGAGTTCCACGTTAAATGTTTACATATTTTGTAAAATCATGTTTTGATTTTGAACAACTGTTGAAAGTAGACAATTATACATGGTGAAATAGTGTCTGTGAGTTTTCACAACTGTAGAATGGACGTCTGTCCGATTTTTGAAAAACCAGTGGATATTCACTCAGTAAAAACTTTACGTGGGTTGTCCACGGTTTCATGAAAATCAATTTATGATTTTTGAGCAATTGCTGGAAGCAAGCAATTGTATACAAGATGAAATAATGTATGTATGAGTTTGGCGATATTATAGTGTATGCACACATGTAGAAAACCATCGAATGTTCATATGAAAGGTTATGTGAATTATTCATAGTTTCATGAAAAGTCAGGTGCTGGTTTTAAATAATGAAATTTTCTCATCTTGGCAAGTTTGAACAGGCGAGCAAGATTTTCGAAGGTTTTACGTTATTATCACTAAGTTTCGTGAAACGTAAATAGGTAAGAGTGGAGGATTACCATTTTTGTAGACGTTGTTGTGAGCACCTTTAATCCATGATTCATTGTTTTGTCGAATCCTGCGCTTTGTATGAACGATGTGCTCTGAGTGGTGAGAGATCCTTCATACTGAGTTGTATTCCTGGTTATTCTGTTAGCTTTACCATAGGATGATCGTGTAGTGAGATCCCGGATCAATGTAGACTCCATGGAAATGGAGGAAAATCTACGGGAGCGGAGAGCCCAGAAGTAAGGACTATAGGGTGTTAGCAAATAACGTGCAGTCCCCATCCGCTCCTTGTGTCATGACTTTACCCGTGTAATTAGGATCATGAGATCAAGGTTTGTTACTTCTTTTCAGACTTTTGCTCCATCGATTGACGGTATTCAACTTGTTCCCGGTTAAACAATTCATGAATCCAGCACTGATGAAGAAGTCGATGTAAGTACCCTTTTTCGTGCACGTGATCGTGGCATCTCCTTGAATGACATAATAATAATTGTTGTTGACGAACCCAGGAAGAAATCATGGTATGTAAGCATTATGTTGATGAAGCGTGCTCTTCTTTGGGATATGAGAATATGGAGAGTTCCCAAAATCCCGAACCGAATGAAGATAATGTAGTTGCCAACGGAGATTCCAACATTGCCGAACCCTCAAATGGTTTAGAGACTCCCCTAGTAAGTATATCTCCTGTGACTTCTTCATAGAAGTATGAAATTGCTTATTTGTGAGTGAATTAATGAAAACCCATGTGAATACACGAGTAATTTTGCCGAAATACGTCACCAGGAAATTTCAGACTTCAGCCTTTAGTAAAAACGCTGTAGAATCTTCGTCTGGGGTCGTATTTTTGACATATGCATATGTATCCTCAAGCCCAGAAAATTTTCAAGCTTTGTGAAAGAAACTTTTTGAGTTTAGAGCTTGTTTAGGATCCAAAATCGACGAAACAGTAAACTTCCAGGAAACCTTCAGAAAATTTACAGCTGGCATGGGGTCCAATGTTTTGGCCACAACTCTTCGCTCGTTTCTCTAATTGTTATGAACTTTGGATATGTTGTAGAGGACATCCATACTAAGAAAATGGTATATTACCCATACCTAGATTCTTCACCAATTGCTACCAGCTCGTCGGTTTGTACAGGACAGCATAAAATTATTTCAGACGGGCTTGTTGTAAAACACTCATGTTGCGTCTTTAGATCATTCGCTTGTGTCTTGAACTCTTGGTGAAGGATTTATTCCATTGATTCAATTGAGATCAGGACTCCTTGATTGGCACATGAGCATGGTGCTTGATTACCACCTTGTTTCTGTCAGTCATAGAAACATTTTTTCTGAAACCCTGGTCATGGGACCATAACTGAGGTTGCTCTCAAGAGAGGATGATGTAATGACCATGGTTTCATGTCCCGGTGGTAGCATTCCTTTTATGATGAATTATTAGCACTGAAGAGCCCGTCACCACGAGTGTTGGGCTGTGACATTGATCGTCATGATCGGTGGACCGACAGTCCCCAGTATATTGTTGAATCTCCCTCTTTCGTTTTCCCTTCTTCTGTCAAGACCTAGATAGAGGACCCGGGTAGAAAAATCGATGTAAAGACCTAGGTGGTCGAAGTTGGAGGTACCTTGATGAAGGACTTAGCGAAAAGACCTGGTGGACACCGATCGACTGTGGAAGTTATGAATCCCGTCCACGAATCTCTGGTTGCGCGTTGTATGCTCTGGAAGCTGTAAAAACTTCATACGACGTCGGAATTTGATGCTTGACCCCAACTTTTGAAGATAAGAGATTGATTTATCACATGAGAAAAAAATCACTCAATTTGGAGTTGTAGAAGTCAGCCAAAGAGGCGTGCACATTTGTAATTTGTAATCCCGTACAGATTTTTCAGATCTCGTAGACCTGACAATAAATGCCATATCTTTTATCTCGTATGTCGGATTGATGCACCCTTTTGGTATGTTATAGAAGAGACATAGACGAACATCTTTTGTTGAGGAAGTATTGTCCTATTCATCACTCATTGGTACGTTTTTGTAAACCCATGGGATGAAGTATGTTGTACTTTATCTGTAGAACATCTTGTACAAGACTTTGGCTTGTGACCGTCCACCATGCAAGCTTTCGGAAGATGCTCATGCTAACGTGTTTTCACGTATAGATACCTTGATATGAATCATTATTGCTTGGAGAAGCGCGCTTCATGTGTAACACTTCAGAGAACGGTTAGTTCATGAAGCCATGTCATGAGGATGTTTCTCCCGTTGTTGATGCTGAGATCACGATTGAGTTTTCTCCATATATTCTTATTGATGCTGAGACCATGGAAGGATTTCCACCAGATATCCTTGCTGATGTCGATGCTATGGTCAGATCTGCTCCAGTGATCGAAAAAGGCTGGAACCATGATCATTCGTTGCTCATCCATTCAGTGAGCATTTATATTGACGAACTAGTTAGTGAGTTGAGAATCCGGTATACTGGGAGTTCAACCTGAGTGCTCTTGAAAGCATGACTGTATCGTGAAGCGGCTTTGTAAGTGAATCCACATTGTTGTGGAAGATAGTAGCATAAATCTCCATTCTGGATCGGTGAAGGGAAGAAGTTCCTCAGTCATGCAGGGTTTTGTGATGTAGAGAAGTCCCCGTTGATGAAGTTTCGCGGAATCACCTCAGGTTTTCCAGTGTATGTTGAAGGAGTTAATTTCATCCATGTATGAATGATGTTGCATCTGCTTCAGAAGTATTATCATGGGATAATGAAGACTTATCGATTGTAGTTTAGTAATACTTTGATCGTGCTGGTGTTGAATCAGTGTAGAGATATTTGTGTTGAAGCTAGAGGCTCCATTATTGAAGGTGTACTCTTTGATTGGGAGTACAATTTGAAGGCTTCTTAGATGCTTGATTGTTGAAGCATCATATCCCTTAAGCATCAAATGTCGTAGCTTTGATCATCTCAGCCCTGAGTATCTTCTATTGATGCAGCATTCTTCTCGTTGCGGTAGTAAGATTCAACAATTGTGCAGCCATCAGAGTTTTCTGATTTTGTGGCACACATGGACGCTCCTGCAAAGCTATGGAGAAACGCCCAAAGTATTCTTTGCCATGCTTGGACATCATCTCGGTAATGAATGTTTGGTGATCGATTTTGAGAGGCTACCATTCACAACGTCTTGCAGAGTTTCTAGCAGAATTGAGTCCTCATGCTAGGATAGCATGTGAAGAAATAAATGACGTAGACACGAGAGGAATGAGACTTTCTTGAGTGTGGAACCTCTTGATGAATGTCTATTCATCTTTTGCAGTTTCTTGCTTCAATCTCGTCAAAGTTCGAAATTCCTCCAAGTGCTCTGATGATGGTATGTCCGTAAAATCTTCTGGATCAGAAATTTCTTCGTTGGAGAGATGTGTAACCAGGGGCGCTTTGTAGGTACCCATCTTTTCAGCGTGGATCCACGTTCTTCTGAAGGACATGTCATGTCCTGGATCTTCCTGGTTATGTGAAACATGGTTTCTGCCCAGTTTGGATTTATGTTCATTTTGAGAGTGATGTAGCCAGAAGTATTTCTGAGTGCTCCTTCAAGGTCTCTGATTGAGATGGAGAATGAGTACCTTCATGTTCGAGTGATGCATGTGGATCCGATGGTTTTTAGTGGAATGTTGTTGATGGCGGTGTCAGCATCGATCAACGTTCTTCCAAATTCGTTTCTTCTGAGATTGATTATGGTAAGCGGTCCCCAGTCGTACATCTGTTGGTCTGTGGCTGGAGACTCAAGAAATATTTCCGAAATGGACTTCTTGACACGATGTGGTTCAGTACTATGAACATGTCTCTGCTTTGTGCCTTCAACGGATAGAGAAATCCACATTCGACCAAGGATTGAACTGCCTCTTTAACAGGTTGTTCAGAGAGTCGAGGTATTGATTGGGAGAGGATCTGTGTACTCCTTCAGTCCACAGTTGAATCTTGTGTAGATCAACCTTCTCTTTGAATATGTGCTTCAAAATATTGCAGTTACTTGTTGGATGATTGATGAATCCATGAAGATGACAGTACCTGGGGTTCTCCATCTTGCTTCAGTTGGTTTTGTTTGATGAAAATCAAGTTGATTGTATCATCTTGCGCCCATACTTCCGGTAACTCGATCACTTCAGGGAGGTTTGAGTCTGTCCGATCATTTCCCATTTGTTGATGCTAGGTCGAGGTTTGGCATCTTGGTTATCCTTCCTTTGTGCTTTTGAAGGAGCCGAGGTATGCTTGCACGGAGGTTCGACTTTTTGTTTGCTCCCTTCTGCAACAACGTTTGTGGAAGGCTGGAGGTTTTACTGCTTGTTGATCAGATGTCTGCTACCTCGAGCGCGGTTCTTCAGCTTTTGTAGCTTTTGTTCTTTCCAGTAAAGCGGGTGCAGTAGTTTCCGATATCTTCGCCGCTTCATGAAGCTCGTAAATTTTCCAACAAAGCTCTGTAAACCGGGATCATGTTGTTGATACAGAAGTCTACCAGTTGTTTCTCTGTGACGCTTAGATCATGACAGTCCAGGGCCTGGGCTCTGAATCTTTTCACATAATCATTGGGATGTTCATCTCTCCTTTGAAGCATCCTTCCTAGATCAGAGAGAGTGACTTGCTCTGACACGAAGAAGTATTTTATGTAGAAATCATTAATCATCTCTCCCCAATCGGTGATACTTCCCGGTGCATTGTACCAGGTGTATGCTCTTCCTCAGAGACTTCGACATGGTTGTGCTCGTGTTCGCCCGAAACCGAGAAATGTATTTTTGAGTATTGCACGTTCCATCATAAAGAATGAATGTTGGAGCGGTATAACCTTTTGGGAGAGGAATCCTCTGTATGGCAGCGGGTCATGAAGGTTGACAAAGATGGACAGATGATGTCTTGTCTTTTCCTCGATGTTCAAAAGAGTTCCCCAGGTCTTCACGAGTGATTGATGAAACTTGCAGGTTCCATTGCTGGAGAGTCATTTGCATCTTTGCGGGATTCTTCATCATGTACAACATGGATTGGAGAGATTTCAGGATCAGTAGTTGAAGATGTTTCTTTAAATTTTTCTTTCTCGCGCTGAGGATGAGTTCGTTCAGACGCAAGCTTTTCTGTGAGAGTTTTGGGATAAGTACACAACTCTTTCTGTGCTGCAGCCACGTAAATCTGAACCTTCATGAGATCAACAATGGCAGGCTAATTTCCTCTGGTTTCTTCAGGAGATCAACGAAGAGTAGATTGTTGATGGCGCAAGTGCCGTCACTTGCAGGGGTGATCACTGGAGCACCAGTGCTTGGAGAAGTATTAGTAGCAGGTTGCGTCATAGGAGTGGCATTAGCGGTACCACTAGAGCTTGCGATATTAGGATCGGTTTTGAACCCGGATTGGTAGACCTAAGACCGTCCATCCTTGTGAGAATTGAGATTGCAACTGAGAGAATGATCTCCCACTGTGGTCGCCAATCTGTAGATGGGGAAAAAAGATTTGCTGGTTTTTAAGGAATTGAGAAGACGACCGTACGGAGGAGACTCCTCGAACCGAGCTAAATGTTAAACCTCATACAGATGCACCACTGCAAAGGGGGTGCTTTAGATTCGAGAGATCAATATGTAGTACTCCGGCCTAAATCAAGACAATGACCGTTCCAGAGTAAATTCGGTCGCAAGAGAGGATGGGTTGATCTGTAGGAGAGAAGCTGAGAAATGCGTGGAATTCTGAATACGATAAGCTCTGAGTGATTGAAATTGCTCAATTGAGAGTAGTAGCTCAATTGATGAGTTGATGATGTCGTGTTGTCGGTTTGACGTGAGATTGATGATACTGATGATGCCGATGATTCAATCATGATTCAAAGACTTATTTATATTGCTGGAATTGTAGACACCATGATTCCATGAAGTATGACAGTTTATGGAATCAAGGAGTGGGGAAGTTGAGATCGTGTTTGAAACCAGTTGCTCAACGTGTGGAGACTTGGTCGATTTTCCACCCACTACCTCGTGAATTCCTTCAACTGATTGCACGACTTGCTCACATTCCATCGTGTGTTTGAACACATGTGTCGTAGACCGCCAGACCAAAACCCTAAGTGATATCCCCCCAAGTGACACGATTGACGTCTCGTGGTTTGTTAGTCAATTGATGAGTTCGTGGTTTCATGGGACGATGAATCCATGTAGTTGCTGAGTTGAACATGATGTTCTGAAACTCATGAGTTGAACATGTCATGAGACAGAGGTATAGTTTTTACAATGAAGTGAGCAAGTATTGCTCATTCGATGGATCGTTGAATATTGATTGTTGAACCAATATCCCTTGGTTTGAGAAAATATTTATCATCTGAGTAAGTGTTGCTCATGTGATGAATTGTTGAATATTTGATCGTCTGAGCATGTGTTGCTCATCTGATGGATTATTGGCAGCGTACCAAAAATAATAACTAGAATACTGGTCGTTGAACCGAGCATAATTAATAAAATTAATGACCATGAGGTCGTCGTAAAATTATTAAGGTTGGAATCTGGAATGATGATCCTTGGATTCAGAAACCCTAATTTGATCAATTGATGATCAATTCATGGTTCGTCAGAATTTCAACCATGGGACGAAGGAGGGAGAGACTACGTGGGATCACGTATCAACCATGTAGTGTCTATATGCTCACGTGAGAAAATACGAAGAACTCCTGAAGATTTGGCGATTTGTTGGTGGAATAATGATTAAATGCTGGCTTAATCATTTATTCAAATGCTCGTCTGAGACTTAGGCGAGAAAACCTAATTAATTATGACGAGGCATGGGACCGACCATGGAGTCATGAAACCGGACCTGAGTTGTCACGTGACCACCTGACGATTACTTCATGAAAATCCAAAGTGTTTGGAAGAGTTTTGGACCTAATACGAGCAATTATGCAAATTAGGTCAAAACTGTGAAAATTGATGGGACCGGATTTCGTGAGCCAAAGAGCCAATCTTGGTCGGTCAAGATAGCGTGCTCGTGTCCCCAAGGTGTCCGCGTCTCAGTCCTGAGAATTTTGATATTTTCTGGCGTGCAATTGAGCATCCATTCGAGAATATATGCCAAAATTAGGGTTTCGACGAAACTGAGGAAAACACCATGAGATAGTGAAAAATAATCATAAAATAAGGAATGAGGAGGCGTGGGACCGCCGTGGTCAAGGCATGGTTGGCGGTCGTGACCACGGTCCCGTGGTGCCTTTTCCTTAATTTATAATATTTTGATGATTTTATGAAAAATTCATGAATTTTGAGAAATTTGATGAATTTAGGGAATTACCATGAATTGAAGGAGTTTTCATGAGTTTAGGGAAGCAAAAATATTAAAATAATAAAAACAAGGGCGTGTGGGACCGTGGAAGCGCGGCCGCCCGGCTTGGGCCGGTCCCACGAGTTTCCCTAATTTTTGTGTATTTTTCATGTATTTTTGATGAATTGAGGGATTTTTTCCTAATTTGAGAGAAATACCATGAAATCAAGGAATTTGATGAATTCAGGGAAAACTAATAATAAAATAATAAAACAAAGGGGCGTGTGGGACCGGCTAGGGCATGGCCGGCCGACCAAGGCCCGATCCCATAAGTTTTCATAATTTATTTTATTTTATTATTATTTGATGATTTGTGCAAAAATACCATGAAATCAATGAGTTTTTTCATGAAATTAGAGAAATAATAATGATAAAATAATAAGGAACCGTGGGGTGTAGGGCCAGCTGGGACCAAGGCATGGCCGGTTGGCCAATGGTCACGCCCCACACTCCTTTCCTTAATTTTATATTATTTGTTATGGATTTATGGAAGTACCATGAAACCGAGGAGCTTCCTCGAGAGGAAGGAGATTTGATCAGATGAGAGAATTTTCATCAAATCATGGAAAATAATAAAAATGTATTAAAAATATAAAACTGGCGTGGAACTGACCACGACACGGTCAGTAGGTCGTGTGTCCGTGTTCCCAGCACCTTGGTCAATATTTTTAATTATTTATTATTTTCTTCCCTATTTTGCATAGGTTCATCGTTTCGTTGTATTTTGAAATACTCATTCGTGCGGTGACTGTTAGTGTATCGTCATTGAATACACTTTCACCATTTGAATTGGGGCTTACTTAGAGGTAGCTCAGACGCCCGGTTGTTGATTATTTATTACTAATTGTGGAATTCAGTGGAGAATAATTCACAAATCTGAGTAATAAGATGTTTATTATTAATTCATAGGATCAGCTGAGGATTCGACTACGAATTCAGAATAATAAAGTGAGCATTACCATTCCATGGGATCATAAAGTCGACCATAGAATCAGAGTAATTAAGATTTATCTATTACCATTTATGAGACCAGTTGTGGATTCGATCATGAAATCGGAGTAATGAGATAATATAGTTATTGTTATTCTATGAGATCAAGCCGTGGATTTAATCATAGTATCAAAACAATTGTTTATTGACATTCAATGGGAACAGTCGTGGATTCGACCATGGAATAGGAGCAATTGTTATTGCCATTCCATGGGACCAGTCGTGGATTCGACCATGGAATAGGAGCAATAATAGATTATTCTGGGAATTCAGTAGTGAATGTCACGACAGAATTAATCTTAATTAGGAATAATTAACTTTGTGGCTCTATACTAGCAGAGAAAGTTGTCTAGGAGCATTAATTATCCCGATATGAGCTTGTCGGTAAGTCACATCCTTTATATAGTCAGCGTAAACTCGTTGTTTGTTCCTGAAGACATTATCGCTCTATACTAGCAGAGCAAGCTGTCTAGGAGCCTTCCATCTCGTGATACTATATAGAAATAATCATTGAAAGTGTTCAGTATTCATGAGATATGTCGTTGTCCATTCGTGAGACTACATATCTACATGTACTCTGAAAGAAAGTACTCTCCGTTGAGAATTCGATGAGAGACCCGTGTCTCAATACTCACGTTTGATTGCTGGATCAGAGCTTCGTATAATTATGAGTTTACGATTTTATCCCTTGTCGGAAATCCACCATCTACACAGTGATGTTTTAGGATCCACTGTATGCCTAGATGCGTGCACATCCCAGATGCCTGAATACTATCCAAGATTGACGTGCTCGTTTTGTTCGATGAAAGGACACGAACTATCAAGGTGTTACAAATACAAGCACCAAATAAGGAACGCAAGCAAACTTCAACGAAGAGCAGATCGATTAGAGAGGAAGATGAAACTTGTTCAGAAGACCGCCGAGGTATGTAGGATCTTATCTTCGTCTAAGAAGTTGGTTTCCAGGGATAAAATAAGACCATTTGAAAAGAAAGTATGTTCAAATCGCTTTGATAGACAGAGATCAGAGGATTCCTCTCATGAGGAAAAAGATGGACAAATTGTTGTTCATCACAGCACAACTTGATTGTGTTGTTGGGAAAATCTTGTCTCATGTGCCTGATCGAAAAAGAGACAAGATTGAGTGCTGATCCAGGCTTCAGAAAAGTTTTTCCTTCTTTTCTTAGATTTGTTATTTTTTCGTTTATCAAATGAAAGAAAGAGTTATTATCGACAATTCTACTCTTTATAGGGTTTAGAGTTGGGCGTATGAGAACCTGTCAATAGGTTACGAACCCTACATTCCTTTTTCTTTTTGACATCCTTTATAAGACTGTTTGTTGAGTTAAGTGATTACATCACACAAATCCAGTTGTTCATAACTGTTCTCAAGGCACTATGTCGTCAAATGGAAAGGATGTCAACATGATTGTTAAGTCATCAATCAAGGAAAAAGAGAAATCTCCTATTTCAAAGTCCCTGAAAAGAAAAAGAATAAATACAAGAAAACCCAGGGTTGTTCCTTCTAACTCTCATAAGTTTCCAATGTTCTTGATAAGTTGAAAGAAATAAGAAGGGAGATGTGTGAAATAAAGACTTTTGTGTCTAGATCTTTGGAAATTCAGAGGGCCCTAATTCGACCTCTTCATCCAAGACAGTTCGTTGTTATTGACACTTATCTTCGTGAACCTTATGTCCCAATGGCTGTCGATAACAAGGAGTTAGGGAATGATCTAGAATTTCTCAAAGGGATTGTTGGCTAGTAAATCTTGTTTTTGTATTAGTTGGAAGAATAACTAGTGTTTTGAATAGCAACATTGTGACTACACATAGCTATTTTGTTTTCATCTTCTTGTGTTTATTTTTTAGGTTTTGGTTTAAAAAATTCTAAAAATAATTGGAGGATGATATTGCAGTATTAATCTTTATGATTTTGTGATATTGCAATTGTTTATGGTATATGTATTGTTTGCGTCCGTGAACTTGAAGGTCCCATATTTTTTCAAAAGTAAAGTCGTTCATAATTTGATATTCGTATTGATGAAAGGACGAATGGACTTTTGACAAATATAAAAGTTATGCCTATGCAGTCATGTATTTGATGGAAAATAGGATAAATCTTTTGTATGACAAGGATAAAGTCTATTATGTCGTTATGAAAATAGTGATAGAAAATAGAATAGATCCTTGTATGTATTCCACGGTATTGATCTTCATTGATCCATTCTTTTTGTATTACCGTGAGACTCCATAATGTATCTTATGTCGAGCACGATACAGCTAAGTTGATTATTTTGTGATTAGCTTTGTTGGTTGTTCCGTAAGGTACTATATGTTGAGCATTTTGAACTAAATTAATCATCTTGGTTGGTTATTTAGTTATTTGCTCCGAAAGTATTCTTTTGTCGCGCAAAACTTTTGACCATTAAATTGATTACTTTTGTGATTAGTTTGGTTGTGTATTCCAATTAGATTAATTATGGGTTCTCGTGTAATTAATCTTGTTGAGTATTCGTATATTCTGTAAGGTTCTCCTTATGTTGAGTATATGTACGGTTAAGTTAGTCATCTCCGTATGATTATCTTAGTCGTATCTCCGTAAGTTTACTTATGTTGAGCACAATCAATTAAATTGATCACTTTTTTGTGGTTTGATTAGTTGCGTATTCCAATTAAATTAGTCATGAGTTTACTTGTGATTAATTTGATTGAGTTTTGGATATAGAAAATAATTCCTATGGTTTTTGGTGTCCAATTAAAAGTCCTTCTTTTCTTTTGAAATTAAGGTCGCTCTTGTTGTTCTTTCGGGAAATACATCAAATGGGGGAGAGTTATTTTGAACTTGTGCTTAATGGTAATATCTTGCGGGGTGTGCGGCTGTGGAATTTTATAGGGTTTATCTTGTATCTTAAAACTCCTTGATGAATGATGTTATCTTCGGGGAGAGTTCTTCTAAGTCTATGAAACGTCTCTTCTCGAAAATTTCGTTAGGATCCCGTTCTTGTACCTTTGCCAATTTTATTGACAAAAAGGGGGAGAATTAATGTGTAGTTCTACTACATATACATATGATTTTCGGATCATTGTGTAAGGGGGAGTGGTTTCCATGTGAGATGGAGTATTGACTAAGGGGGAGTAATACATATCACCGTAGTATTATTGTTGAAGTCGTGATACAATTGGACCTTGATGTTACATAATAATATTATGTCACTGTATAATGATGATCGAGAATCTCGAGTTCTCTCATTGTTATAGCTATGGATCTTCAACAACGGTGATGCTAAACTTACAACCTTTTGGATCATTGGATTACTTGGAAGGACGAAGATTTCAAGGAACGTTGAAGATTAGACTATGGAATAGGAGCCACTAAAGTTTATCTTTTTTGTATTCCATATGTATTAATAGTTTTGTCACTAAAATTGACAAAGGAGGAGATTGTTAGAGCATAGCTCGGTCAACCTCTCATGTGTTGCTATCTCAAGCATGTTTTTCAATGTTAGTGATCAAAACTATGGGTCTTGATTTCTAGTCTACATAGCTAAGTCTCGAACTAGGATAGAAAAGTGTATTTGAGATCAAGGACTTCATGGCGATTCATCATACAACAACGAAGATCTACTCAAGGAACCGTGGAACTTCATCAACAAAAAGGTATGTGGAGACTTGAATTTATCTATCACTCAAAAGTCTATCTACTCTATCTCCTACTTCTTATGAGACAAAAGTCGTATGCTATATAGACTGGATCATACACATTTGATATTTCTAGCCGAGTATATCTCTCCTATCTATATCTCAAAATCATGTGTTGGTAAAGCGTTTCGCTTTGATCGGGTTTATCTTCACCTAATGACGAAAGTCATAACGTTTCAATCACTTTGAAAATCGCTTTGACGAGAAATAGTGTAACAACTATATAACGTCCTCTAAGAATTTTTCAATGGTTGGAATGAGAGTTTAGGTCAATATGACCAATGATGGATATAAGCATTGTGTGGAAACACATATGTGCATAAGTTATATTCCTTAATCCGAAGTTTGCGAACTTTGTTGATTGAGAGAAACCGGAGGAATTGGCTATGCCAAGTCCGCGAACTCAGTTTGCGAACTGACGGAAGTTCTTGTCCGATAATTTCTGCTGGGATTCCAAATTCGTTCGTGAAGTTCAAGTCCGTGAACTCAGTACGCGAACTGGCGGAAGTCTCTTAGCCGAGATTTTCTCCTGAGTTTGGAAACTCTGCCAGTTGCCTTAAGTCCGCGAACTTGTTTGCGAACTTGAGTAGGTTATGATCTAAAGATGTGCTCTGAACATGAAACTTAAATTACTAAGGAATGCAATATGCAAACCGTGGCTAAAGTTCATGATTCGATTCAATCGAATCGAATCATCTTTGTTTCAATTGTGTCTTGTGTAGTTACATAAGATCTCATAGCAATTGAACAACTCTCTAACTAGTTCGTACTGAAGTCAATTGAACTAGTTATGGTGAAGAAGAACAAGGTTAATATGAAATGTTCATATGGTTAACCATTTGGTTACTATGTTGAACCAACATACACGTACACGTTTGGGCACGGTTTTCATAAACCCAGTAAACGTATATCTCAAGTGTGTGTGACAAGCTAAGTTTTCGATCTAATGGTTGAGAAATATTAGCTTGAATCTAAATCAGGTTTTCATCTAACGTTGAATATTGATTGCTTTGTACCTAAGGCAAAAACCTGATTTGAAGGATATATAAAGGAGACATCTAGCATTGGGAAAAACCAATCCCCACACGTCTGTGTGCTACTAGTGCGCTCGCTAGAGTCGATTCTCCTCTAACCTTTGGTTTTCTTCTCTAAAACCAGGTTAACGACTTAAAGACTTCATTTGGATTGTGAATCCAGACCGATACTACTTTTATTGTAGTTGTGTGATCTGATCTTGCATCTTCTATCGTACTAAGTACAATCATATAGATTGACTTGAGATCGTGAGAGTTCTCCGATAGGAAAGATAAAGAAGTCACAAACATCTTCGTCTTACTGTTTGTGATTCCTCGACGTCCTCTTGTTTATTGCAAGTAAGACAGTTGTGAGGTGATTGATTAATCTAGGCTGTTCTTCGGGAATATAAGACCGGATTATCAATTGGTTCCTGTTCACCTTGATTTCATATCATAAGACGGAACAAAACTTTAGGGTTATTCTGTGGGAGACTGATTTTTCCTTTGATAGACTTTTCTGTGTGAGACAGATTTGTTTATTGTCAAGTCTGCGATTTTGGGTTGCAACAACTCTTAATTGTGGGTGAGATCAGCTAAGGGAATCAAGTGTGCAGTATCCTGCTGGGATCAGAGGCGTAGGGAGTACAATTGTACCTTGAATTCGTAGGAGACTGATTAGGGTTCAACTATAGTCCAGTCCGAAGTTAGCTTGGAGTAGGCTAGTGTCTGTAGCGGCTTAATACAGTGTGTATTCAATCTGGACTAGGTCCCGGGTTTTTTCTGCATTTGCGGTTTCCTCGTTAACAAAATTTCTGGTGTCTGTGTTATTTCAATTTCGGCATTATATTGTTTTATCTTTATAATTTGAAATAATACAGGTTGTGTGTTGAAGTTTAATCAATTAGAGATCCGACCTTGTTGTTGTTGATTTCATTGATTAACACTTGGATATTGGTCTTTGGTACCATCCAAGTTATTCCTTGTGTTTGATTAAGACTCGCTGATTTCTATTAGCTTGAGTAAATCAAAACAAGAGAGAGATATTAACTCCTTGAGATACTTTTATCTAGATTGAGTCTGAATGTCTAGTTGATTCTCTAGCAAAGTATTTCGGAGTTAGTCCATACAGATTGCTAAGCGAAATATTGGGTGGTGTTGTTAGACCCCCGCTTTTTCAGTTACTTCTTGACAATGCAAGTAAGAACCATCTTGGGTATCATATATGATATACAGACCAGGGCTAGAAGTACTGTTACTCAAGATGTACTCTTTGATCGGGAGTACAACTTGAAGAAATCTGAAGAACTTGGTTTCAACTTGTAGTGGCTTCGTCAGAGGATCAACACCATCAAGGATGCAGTAGAGAACAATATACCTTTTACCAGTGATGCTGTGGTGGAAAAAATGGCCATGATCGCCGAATCGACTGAAAAGCTGGAGTTGAAAAAAACGGCCTTGCAAGTCTTGGAGAATGCAGAGAAACATAAGTCTTACTTTGCCGACTTCCTTTAGTTTTCCTTTCCTTTATTTCTTGAACATTGAACTTCTAAGAGATGTGAGGTTTTATTTTGGTTTTGATTTTTTGATTGGTTCTGAATAAGTGAGTGATTGAGGATTTTCTTTTGGAATTGATAGGGAATTTCTTAAAATAAAAGAACTTTGATAAATTGTTGAATTCAAATACTGGATGCAAGTATTTCAAAAGTTTTGGAGGAATTGAAAATACATGTGAAAGAAAATCCTAAAACGCAAATATTAGGCGTTTCAAGTATTCGTGTCTTGAACATAAAAACAGCCCAGGACACCGAATGTCTCAGGCATCAAAGGATTTGATACAGTTCTCTTGTATCACTGGTATACTCGTCTTTCCCTTCATTTCAGCCAATTTTTAGTATCCTCCAACCACGTACTGAGCAATCATAAAAGTCCCTTCCCAGTTAGAACTCCTTGTGGAATGGAGATTACGTTTAGTTGCCTTGAGAACTAAATCCCCTTCATGAAATTTGTTGGGCTTGGTTGCTCGTGCCCTGAATATATTCTGCTGGTTCGGAATTCCTTGTATAGTGGGATTCCACGTTTGTAGAGCTTTCCAATCCTGCGGCACAGGTGGACACTCGTGCAAGGGAGAATATTTAGGATATTGATTGTTGTGTTCGGTCATTATTCCAGCAATGGCCATATCAGTGAGACGCTGGATTCAGAGAGGCTCGGCGTCCAACCACTTGGTGAAATATTGTTGAGGCGAGACTAACCACTCATAATGTTTGGTGATAGCTTGGTTATGAGTAAAATTGAGTCCCCGGACCAGGGTAGAATATTTGAAAATTGATAATATGGACGCATGAGGGGGAATAAGACTTGCCTGAGTACGAAATCTTTTGATGAATTCATGTACGCTCTCTTTAGGTTTTTATGTAAGTTATATCAAGGCTTGAACTTTCCCAGATGTTCGAATGATGGATCGTCCTGTATTTCTTTCGAATCAGAGCTTTCTTCAACAGAGAAATGTGCAACTGAAGGTGTTGTAGTTACCTTTCCATCATGAATCCACGTCCGTCCGAGGATCATGTCATATCCTGGATCTTCTCTGATTATATGAAATTTGGTATCCGCCCAGGTTGAACCAACTTTCATCTTGAGAAAGATGTAACCATACGCGTCTCTGGATATTCCTTCGCGATCTTTGACTAAGACATGAGCATGAGTGAATTCTTGTCGAGTGATGCCTGCAGCTCTGAGAGTTTTCAAAGGGATGATATTGACAGCAGTGCCAACATCGACCAACGCTCGCTTGAATTCATTCCCTTTGAGATTGACTGTGGTGAGCAGTCCCCAGTCATACATTTCTTTGTCAGTGACCGAGGGCTCAGGGAGCGTTTCTGGAATGGACAGTCGTTTCCCAGACACTATATGGTTCAAAGCCGCAAACATGTCCATCCTTTGAGCCTTTGATAGATAAAGCAATTCGCAGACATGCTCGATCAATGATTGAACTGCTTCTTTTACTGGTTGTTCAGAGAGTGTGAAGGTTCTGATTGGGAGAGGATTCTTGTGTACTCCCTCAGTCTCCAGTTCTCTTGAATCGGCCTTTTCTTTGAATATGCGTTTCAAAGTTCTACAATCGCTTGTTGGGTGACTGACATACCTATGAAAGCGACAGTAACATGGATTTTCTATTTCTTCCTCTGTTGGCTCTCTTCTGACGGGTGGTAGTTTGATCGCACCGTCTTGAATCCAGACTTCCAGTAGCTCGATCACCTCTTCAATGGGAAAAGGAAAGTCTAGTTCTTCCTGGTCATTCCGTTGACGCTGAGCCGGTGGTTGTGCCTTTCTATTCTGGTTGTCCTTCCTTGGTGCTTTTGTAGTATGGGACGTTGGAAGAACATTCTTATGTTGTTGTGCTTCGGCTTTCCTCTTGCGTCCTTCAGTTACATTCATGGAAGGTTGGAGATTGTACTTCTTGTTGATCAGGCACATGCCGCCTCGAGTTTCTCGTGGTTCCTCGACCTTTGCAGTTCTTGTTCTTTCCAGTAGAGCAGGAACAGTAGTTGCTGATCGCTTGGCTGCTTTATGGAGTTCTGAGAAAGTCTGGAACCGGAGATTTTCCAGCAAGGCTCTATAGACTGGGATCATCCCATTGATGCACAAGTCCACCAATTGTTGCTTGGTGACATTAGGTTCATGACAATCTAAATCTTGAATTCTGAACCTCTTCACATAGTCGTTCGGATGTTCAGTGTTCTTCTAAGCCAATCTTCCTAAGTCGGAGAGAGTAATTTGCTCAGAGACGAAGAAGTATTTCCTGTAGAAGGAATTGACCATTTCACCCTAACTAGAGATGCTCCCAGGTGAAATATTATTATACCAGGTGTATGCTCGTCCTGTCAGAGATTTCGAGAATTTCTTCAGACGAACAACATGGTTGTGTTCGTGCTCTCCTAGTGCCTCTACGAATCGAGAGACGTGTTCTCGAGAATTCCATGTTCCCTTGTACAGTGTGAACGTTGGGGAAGTGTAGCCCTTCGGGAGAGGAATTCTTTGCGTAGCAGCAGGATATGGAGGTTGATGACGGTGAACAAATGATGTTTAGTCTTTTCCTCGATGCTCCGTGAAGCGTTCCAGGTCCTCACGGGTGATGAAGCCTGCAGATTCCTTCATTGGTGGATTATATGCAGCCTTGTGAACTTCATCATCGTCTACTACATGGATTGGAATGACTTTGGGATCAACGGTCGAAGATGTTTCTTTGCTTTTCCCTTCTCCTGAGTTTTCTCTGACACCTTGTCAGTGAGAGTTTTGAGATAATTGCACAGCTCTTTTTGTGTTGCATCCATGCCAATCTGATTTTTGGCGAGAGTCTCTTGCACCTTCATAAAATCAGTTATGGTAGGCGGATTTTCTCTGATTTCCTTGGGAGTCCGACCGAAGAGGGTATGGTAGTCGATGTTGGTTTGAGGAGGAGTGGTATCACCAGCACAGTTGTTGGAAGCAAGAGTAGTTTATGGGGTACCTGTTAGAGCAGTGCTCGGTCAACCTCGCATGCGTTTCTATCTCAAGCATGTTTGTCAATGTTAGTGATCAAAACTATGAGTCTTGATTTCTAGTCTCTTATAGCTAATTCTCAGACTAGGATAGTAAGTTTGGTTGAGCTCAAGGACTTCATGGCGATTCATCAGACAAGTAGAAGATCTACTCAAGGAACCAGTGGAACTTCTCGACAAAAAGGTATGTGAAGACTTGAATTTATCTATCACTAAAAAGTCTATATATTCTATCTCCTACTCTTTGAAACAAAAGTCGTATGCTATATATATAGACTAGATCATACACACTTGGTATTTCGAGCCGAGTATATCTCGCCTATCTATATCTTGAAATATGAGTTGGTAAGTTTTTTCCTTCTACCAAGTTTATCTTCACCTAGTGACGAAAGTCATGAAAAGTTTCAATCACTTTGAAAATTTCTCTGACGAAAAATGGTATGTGAATAACGGCTGTATAACGTCCTATGAGAATGTTTCAATGACTGGAATGAGAGTTTAGATTACATAACCATGGATTCCTTGAACCGAAGTTTTTGAACTTGGTTGATCAAGAGAACCGCAAGGATGGAAAGTTGCCAAGTTCGCTAACTGCCGAAGTTCTCATCCCGAGAGTTTCTGCTGGAGTTGACAAACTATTTGCGTGAGCTAAGTCGGCGAACCCAGTCTGCGAACCGGCGAAGTTCTCAAACCCGAGAATTTCTGCTGGAGTTTGTAAACTTTATCCGGTGTCTTAAGTCCGGGAACCTAATCTGCGAACTTGAGATGGTTATATATCTAAAGATGATTTCCGAACTTAATCTTAAAAGACTAAGGAATGCTTTTGCAAACCGTGGCTATAAAAGTTCATGAACCGATTCATGTGGATCGAATCATCTTTGCTTCAATTATGTCTTGTGTAGTTACATAAGATCTCATAGCAATTGAACAACTCTCTAACTAGTTCATTTTAGTCACTTGAACTAGTTTTGGTGAGGAAGAACATGGTTGGTATGAAATGCTCAAATGGCTAACCTTTTGGTTGACTATTGTTGAACCAACAATGTACACATTTGGGTGCGGTTAACAAACCTAGAGGCGTGCATTTCATTTGTCTGTGACAAGCTAAGTTTCCGATCTAACGGTTGAGAAATATTAGCTTGGATCTAAATCAGGTTTTCATCTAACGGTAGATATTGATTGCTTTGTATCTAAGGCAAAACCCTGATTTGAGAGACTATATAAGGGGACATCTAGCAACTCTGCAAAACTAATTCCCACACATCCGTGTGATACTAGTTTTCTTGCTAGAGTCGATTCTCCTTTAACCTTTGGTTTTCTTCTTCTAAAACCAGGTTAACGACTTAAAGACTTCATTGGGATTGTGAAGCCCGACCGATACTACTTTTATCGTAGTTGTGTGATATGATCTTGCATCTTTTATCGTAAGAGTACAATCATATTGATTGGATTGAGATCGGGAGAGTTCTCCGATAGGCAAGATATAAAAAGTAATCACAAACACCTTCGTCTCATCGTTTGTGATTCCACAACATCTTGTTTCGCTACCATACGATTAAGATTGTTGTGAGGTGATTGATTAATCTAGGATGTTCTTGGAGAATATAAGACCGGATTATCAATTGGTTCCTATTCACCTTGATTATTATCAAAAGACGGAACAAACTCTTTTTTATCTGTGGGAGATAGATTTATCCTTTGATAGACTTGTCTGTGTGAGACAGATTTGTTTATTGTTAAAGCTTGCGATTTTGGGTCGTAGCAACTCTTAGTTGTGGGTGAGATCATCTAAGGGAATCAAGTGCGTGGTATCCTGCTGGGATCAGAGGCGTAGGAGTGCAACTGTACCTTGGATCAGTGGGAGACTGATTGGGGTTCAACTATAGTCCAGTCCGAAGTTAGCTTGTAGTAGGCTAGTGTATGTAGAGGCTTAATACAGTGTGTATTCAATCTGAACTAGGTCCTGGGGTTTTTATGCATTTGCGGTTTCCTCGTTAACAAAATTCTGGTGTCTGTTTTATTTTTATTTCCGCATTATATTTGTAATTGAAATAATACAGGTTATGCGTTTGTGATCATCAATTGGAAATCCGACCTTTGGTTGTTGATTGATATTGATTGATCCCTGGATATTGGTTTTTGGTACCGTCCAAGTATTCCTTGTGTTTTGATAAAGACTCGTTATTGTTTTAGCTTGAGTAAAGATCAAACCAAGAGAGAGATATTAACTCCTTGAGATACTTTTATCTAGATTGAGTCTGACTGTCTAGTTGATTCTCTAGCAAAGTATTTCGGAGTTAGTCCATACAGATTTCTAAGCGAAATATTGGGTGGTGTTATTAGACCCCCGCTTTTTCAATTGGTATCAGAGCAGGCAAACACGTTTAAGACCTCACAAGTCTGTGTTTGTAGCAATCTGGATCTGAGGACATAATCTTTTACGCATACCAAAATGCCTCCTAAAGCTTTTAACTTTGTCAAGTGTCTCGGAAATACCTCAAAGGATTACTCCTTAGATGATTCTTCTGAATCCCGAGGTAGGAAGACTATCCCATCTTGTGTCGGCTACTCTTCCTCCAATGAGACATTGGACATAATGGCAAAGGCTAAAATGGAGCTCACCAGAATTACAAAAAATTCTACTGAGTTTGTTGATCTCCAGAATCATGAACAGCTCATTGATGAATTTGAAAAGTCTATTGATCGTGAACATGTACTCTATGCCATTCTAGGGTCATTCTCTAAGGAAATTGAGAAACTTCTTCAAGAAAACAATCTACGGCGTGAAAAGGTTTGTGATCTTGAAAAGCTTATTAAAGAAGGCTCAATTAGAGAAGAATGTTTGATCAAGACACATTCATCTAACCTTAACAGACTTCGTGCTGAAAAAGAGAAACTTGAAGCATCACTTTCTCTAGCCCATGGACAGTGTAAATCCTTGGAAAAGGAAAACTCTTCCTTAAGAAGAAATTCTTCTGCACAAACTAACTCTCATAAGTTACGGTACAGAATGAAATCTTTTCCAGATGAAGATTGTGTCAAGAAAGGGTTTCATAACTTACAATCTTCGCTGACGGCTATGAAGTCTAAACAAGTGTCTGTCGTTTCTTCTCTTCCACGAATCTGCACCTTCTGTGGGAAAAAGAATCACTATGCTATCCATTGTTTTGCCAGAAAGAAACAAGTCTCTAAACTTCGCAATTTGCTTCTTTCTACTGTCAATTGAGTAAATAGTCAGATGACTGCTGCAGCGAATCTCGCACACACAGGGAACCAGGCATCTTATAAAAATGATCTCTATTATAGAAATCATTCTTGTGGTATAACTTCTCGTGGTACCAATAAAAGCATGTCCTGTGCGTATAAAAACAACTTTGGTAAATCTAAGTCTAGTGTATGGAGACCCATTTCGTAAAAACCCCTAGAACCAATTTCTAGAGGTCCTAGACTTTGTAATCAGAAATGTTCTTCACCTGTGATTCCAGGAAGGATTGTGAGTCGTACTCCCATATCTGAAAACTGCCAAGGAAGGACAAGAAATGCTGTGCTCAGATATCCTGGAGGAAATCACTACTATTCTCTCAGAACCTATGGTGAGACTATGTCTCCCTCTGCTAACTAGTAGCAGAAAGTCTTTTCTTGTGTCTAACTTGAGAGATACAAGGATGGGGATTTGTGAGATGCTCAAGTATTGTGCTGATTTTCTTTGGTTTGTATATCTTATGATGTAAAATCTTTTAGTACTTCTTTCTTTGTCACTGTGATCCTTTGGATATAGAGAATCTTTGAATGCAACACGGTATGCAGTTTTCCTAATCATGGCCATTTGTATTTTGGTTAGCCCACAAACGTCCGTATCTCCTCAAGGAACTTTAGGGTTTCCAGCTAAGGTACACACGAACATATACAATCCTTATATGTGTTTCATTATTCTTCAGAAAGGAAATCTATGGAAACTGTTCCCAAACAAGAAGTTAACCCTATGGTTGAGGATGATCTCAAAGGATGTGATTCTGGTCAAGACTTTATTCTGAAGAAGATGCTTGAAAGAAAAGAGTATAACTCGTGGATTGGAGAATCTGTCAAGGATATGAGTCGCGTTCAAAATGAAGTCAAGAATGAACTTGCTAATCTTCAATTGCAGATAAACCAACTTATTGATGGACATGCAAAAATCCTTGGTACTCAGAATATATCGATCAGAAATCAGAAGAAAGTTATCCTTGACTGCGCAAAGGCTCGTCATTATGCTCGCATTGTTTATCGAAAAGATAATGTTCTAACTTATGAACATGGTGTCTCTACAGTCAACAGGATCAAGGATATCAGTGACTCCTATTTTGATGGACCATTTCAGAGGTATGAAATCATCAAGGAAGACTGAGTTTATATTTATATCCTAGTATGTCTTCTTTTGGTTTAGTTGGAAGAATAACTAGTGCTTTCAATAGCGATGATTGTTACTACACATAGATATTTTTGTTTCATTTTCTTATGTTTATTTTTTAGGTTTTTGGTTTAAAAATTCTAAAAATATTTGGATGATGATGTTTGCAGTATTTAATCTTTATGGTTTGTTTTATTGCAATTGGTTATGGGATATTGGTGTTTACGTCCGTGAACTATGTTGTCCCATATTTTGTCAAGAGTAAAGTCGCTCATGATCGGTATTCGTTTATTGGTTTAAGAACGAATGGACTTTTGACATTTACAAAAGTTAAGCCTATATTGTCAATCTTTGACGGAAGTATAGGTTAAAATCTTTTGCTTGCAACGATGATGTCTATAAATGTTTTTATGAATATAATGATTGAAGATAGAATGAATCCTTGTGTAGTATCCACTGTATTGATCTTTATTGATCCATCTTTTTGTTTAACCGTGAAGGTTCCATTGTGTGTCTTATGTTGAGCACAATACAACTAAGTCGATTATTTTTGATTGGATTTGTTGGTTGTTCCGTAAGATGCTATATGTTGAGCATTATGAACTAAATTAATAAACTTGTTTGGTTATTTAGTTTGTAATCTATAAGTTTCTTGTTGTGTCGAGTACATGTACGATTAAGTTATTCATGTTCTATGATGAACTTAGTCGGGGTTCCGTAAGTTCTCTTATGTTGAGCCCAATCAATTAAATTGATCGCCTTTCATGGTTAATTTGATCACGTATTCCGATTAAATTAGTCATGGGTTTTCTTGTGACTAATTTGATTGAGATTTTTTGATATAAAAATCATTCTCATGGTTTTGGTGTCCATTTAAATCCTTTGTTTCTCTTGAAATTAAGGTCGCTCGTTGTTGTTCCCTTGGGAATGACATATTATGGGGGGGGGGGGGGGGAGTTCTTTTGAACTTGTGCTTAATGGTCATATCTTGAGGGGTGTGCGACTGTGGAATTTTAGAGGGGTTATCTTGTATCCTTAAACTCCTTGACGAATGTTGTTAGCTTCGGCTATGTGATTGCATCTAAATAAGTTGATGTGTGTTCTTTCTTTTGGTCATGAAATATCTCTTACGGAAATTTCATTATGATCCCATTCTTTTACCTTTGCCAATTTTATTGACAAAAATGGGGAGAAACAATGTAATTCACACTACAAATACATATGGTTTTCGGATCATTGTGTAAGGGGGAGTGGTTTCCATAATCGAGATGGAGTATTGACTAAGGGGGAGTGATACATATTACCATAGTATTATTGTTGAAGTTGTGATACAACTGGACTTTGACACTATGTAATAATACTATGACACTGTATAAAAATGATCGAGGACTATGTTTTCTCATTGTTATAGCTACGGATCTTCAACAACGGTGATGCTAAACTTACAACCTTTGGTATCATTGGAGTACTTGGAAGTGACGAAGATTACGAGTAATGTTGAAGATTAAACTTATGGAATAGGAACCACTAAAGTTTTATCTTTTTTGTATTACATATGCATTGATAGTTTTGTCACTAAAATTGACAAAGGGGGAGATTGTTAGAGCACTGATCGGTCAACCTCGCATGCGTTGATATCTCAAGCATGTTTTTCAATGTTAGTGATCAAAACTATAAGTCTTGATTTCTAGTCTCTTATAGCTAACTCTCGGACTAGGATAGTAAGTGTGGTTGAGCTCAAGGACTTCATGGCGATTCATCATACAAGTAGAAGATATACTCAAGGAACTGGTGGAACTTCTCGACAAAAAGGTATGTGAAGACTTGAACTTATCTATCACTCAAAAGTCTATCTATTCTATCTCCTACTCTTTGAGACAAAAGTCGTATGCTATATATATAGACTAGATCATACACATTTGGTATTTCGAGCTGAGTATATCTCGCATATCTATATCTCGAAATATGAGTTGGTAAGATTTTCCTTCGACCAAGTTTATCTTCACCTAGTGACGAAAGTCATGAAAATTTTCAATCACTTTGAAAATTGCTCTGAGGAAAAATAGTCTGTGAATAACGGTTGTATAACGTCCTCTGAGAATGGTTCAATGATTGGAATGAGAGTTTAGATTACATAACTGAAAAAGTGGGGGTCTAACAACACCACCCAATATTTCTCTTAGTAATCTGTATGGACTAACTCCGAAATACTTTGCTAGAGAAACAACTAGATAGTCAGACTCAATCTAGAATAAAGTATCTCAAGTAGTTAATATCTCTCACTTGTTTTGATTAATACTCAAGCTAAAACAATAGAGAGTCTTTTTAATCAAACACAAGGAATAACTTGGATGGTACCAAAGACAATATCCCAGTGTTAATCAATGAAATCAACAACCACAAGGTTGGATCTCTAATCAATTAAACTTTAACGCACAACCTGTATTATTTCAATTATATAAAATATAATGCGAAAAAGAAATAACACAGACACCAGAAATTTTTTTAACGAGGAAACCGCAAATGCAGAAAAACCCCGGGACCTAGTCCAGATTGAATACACACTGTATTAAGCCGCTACAGACACTAGCCTACTGCAAACTAACTTCGGACTTGACTATAGTTGAACCCCAATCAATCTCCCACTGATACAAGGTACAGTTTTACTCCTACTCCTCTGATCCCAGCAGGATGCTACGTACTTGATTCCCTTAGATGATCTTACCCACAACTAAGAGTTGCTACGACCCAAAATCCCAGGCTTGATAATAAACAAATCTGTCTCACACAGAAAAATCAAAAGGATAAATCTGTCTGCCACAGATAAACCCTAGGTTTTGTTCCGTTTTCTGATAATAACCAAGGTAATCAGGAACCAATCAATTAATCCAGTCTTATATTCCCGAAGAACAGCCTAGATCAATTGATTACCTCTCAACAATCCTTCTTGACTATACAAGCGGATTATCGAGGAGTCACAAACAGTGAGACGAATATGTTTGTAACTTCTTTATATTGCCTATCGGAGATAATCAAATCTCAAGCCAATCAAGTCGATTGTACTCGTACGATAGAAGATGCAAGATCAGATCACACAACTACGATAAAAGTAGTATCGGTCTGGCTTCACAATTCCAATGAAGTCTTTAAGTCGTTAACCCGAATTTAGAGAAGAAACTCAAGGTTTAATGGAGATCGACTCTAGCGAGCGCACTAGTATCACACAGACATGTGGGGATTAAGTTTTGCTCTAGATAGAAGTCTCCTATATATAGCCTTTCAAATCAGGGTTTTGCCTTAGAAATTAAACAAACCATATTCACCGTTAGATGAAAACCTGATTTAGATTCAAGCTAATATTTCTCAACCGTTAGATCGAAAAACAAAGCTTGTCATACACACTTTGGTAAACGTGAACTGGGTGTGTGAAACACAAGCTCAAACGTGTACGTGTATGTTGGTTCAACATAGTAACCAAAAGGTTAACCATATGAGCATCTCATGTTAACCTGGTTCTTCTTCACCATAACTAGTTCAAATGACTTCAAACGAACTAGTTAAGAGTTGTTCAATTTCTATGAGATCTTATGTAAAACACAAGACACAATTGAATCAAAGATGATTACGATTCGATTGAATCGGCTCAATGAACATCATATCCACGATTTGCATAAAGCATTCTTTAGTAATTTAATGATACATGTTCAGAGCACATCTTTAGATGATAACCTATTAAGTACACAAACAAGTTCGCGGACTTAATCAATCGGGTTGAGTTTTCCAAACTCAGCAGAATTTCTCGAGAAGAAGTTCCACCAGTTCTTGGACTTAGCATCAAACGAGTTATATTGGAAATACCAGCAGAAATTCTCGGGATGAGAGTTTTCGTCAGTTCGCGGACTTGGAAAGCCAATTCCAAAATCCTACCGATTTCACTTGCTCAAAAAAGTTCGAAAACTTCATTTCAAGGAATACATGGTTATGTAATCTAAACTCTCATTTCAACCATTGAGACATTCTCAGAGGATGCTATGTACCGATTCACGTCAGAGCAATTCTCAACAGTGATTGAAACTTTTCATGACTTTCGTCACTAGGTGAAGATAGACCTGATCGAAGCGAAACGCTTTACCAACACATGATTTCGAGTAAAAGATAAGCATTGAATACTCAGCTCGAAATATCAAATGTGTATGATCTAGTTTATATAGCATACGACTTTTGTCTCATAAGAAGTTGGAAGAATAGATATACTTTTGAGTGATAGATAAGTTCAAGTCTTCACATACCTTTTTGTTGATGAAGTTCCACGGTTCCTTGTGTAGATCTTCGTCGTTGTCGTTGAATCTCCATGAAGTTCTTGAGCTCAACTACACTTTTCCTATCCTAGTCCGAGACTTAGCTAATAGGCTAGAAATCAAGACTTAGAGTTTTGATCACTAACATCGAAAAACATGCTTGATATGCAACGCATGCGAGGTCGACCGAGCTATGCTCTAACAATCTCCCCCTTTGTCAATTTTAGTGACAGAACTATTAATACATATGGAATACAAAAAAAATAAACTTTAATGGCTCCTATTCCATAGTCTAATCTTCAACATTCTTTGAAATCTTCGTCCTTCCAAGTACTCCAATGATCCTAAAGGATGTAAGTTTAGTATCACCGTTGTTGAAGATCCGTACCAATAACAATGAGAGAAATCGAGATTCTCGATCATTATTATACAGTTTCATAGTACTATTATGTAATATCAAAGTCCAATTGTATCACGACTTTAACAATAATACTATGGTGATATGTATCACTCCCCCTTAGTCAATACTCTATCTCGATCATGAAAACCACTCCCCCTTACACAATGATCTGAAAACCATACGTATTAGTAGTGTGAACTACAATATTTTTCCCCCTTTTTGTCAATAAAATTGGCAAAGGTAAAAGAACGGGTTCATAATGAAATTTCCACAAGGGACATTTCATAGACCAAAAGAAAGAATACACATCATCTTAATTTAGATGCAATCTTATAGCCGAAGCTAACAACATTCATCAAGGAGTTTAAAGATACAAGATAACTCCTTAAAATTCCACAGCCGCACACCCCGCAAGATATTACCATTAAGCACAAGTTCAAAAGAACTTTCCCCCATTTGATATCATTCCCGAGATAACAACAAGAGCGACCTTAATTTCGAAAGAAAAGAAGGACTTTTAATTGGACACCAAAAATCAAAAATATGATCTTTTATATCCAAAGTTCAACCAAATTAATCATAAGTAAACCCATGATTAATTCAATTGGAATACACAACTAAATCAAACCATAAAAGTTATTAATTTAATTGATTGTGCTCAACATAAGTAAACTCACGGAGCAACAAGCTACGAATAAGTTAATCATACGGAGATAACAAACTTAATCGTTCAAATACTCAACATAAGTAGAATCTTATGGAATATTCCAGACTACATTAACCAATAAAACATGATAGTGTAGTCATTCATATACTCAACACAAGGAATTGTGGAATATATGAAAACTCAACTAGATTAATTACAAGAGAACCTATAATTAATCTAATTGGAATACAAATAACCAAACTAATCACCAAGGTAATCAATTTAATTATTTTTGAGCTCAACATAAGAGAAATTATGGAACCCCGACTAAGTTTATCATAGAAAATGACAACCTTAACCGTACATGTACTCAACATAAGAAAGAAAGAAACTTATGGAGTACAAACTAAATAACCAAACTAGTTGATAAATTTAGTTCCTAATGCTCAACATATAACATCTCATGGAACAACCAACAAGTATCGTGCTCAATATGATACACACAATAGAGCCTTCACGGTATACAAGGGATAGATCAATGAAGACCAAAATCGTGGATAAACATACAAGGATCTATTCTATTTTCCATCATTATATGCATAACAATATAATAGACTTTATCCTTGTCTTACAAAAGATTTCATCCTATTTTCCATCAAATACATGACTGCATAGGCATAACTTTTGTAAATGTCAAAACTCCATTCGTCCTTTCATCAATACGAATACCAATTCATTAACGACTTTACTTTTGACAATAATATGGGACCTTCAAGTTCACGGACGCAAACAATACATATCCCATAAAAATATTACAATATATCAAACCATTAGAATACTGCAATAATAATCATCCTCCAAATATTTTTAGAATTTAAACCAAAAAAACTAAAGACATAAAGATGAAATTGTTGGACATAGCTATGTGCAATCACAATCATAACTATTCCAAACTCTAGTAATCCTTCTCAAAAACAAGAATAAATTCTCATAAGAAGTTTCCTAGGCATCAAGAAAAACTCGTAATTCACATATAAGATTCTCATCTCTATTTTGAATAGAATTCAAAAATAAATAGAATGCAAAAAGAATGAGGTCATTCTGAGTTCGGACGAAGAAGTTACAGCTAAAACAAGTTTACCGTTAAGTATGCATACTGGTTTGAAAACGAATTTTCAAGTCCGCGAACTTAAACCCATGAATTTTCAAGTCCGCGCAACTTAAACCCCTGGATTTTGATTTTAAAAGATGTTATGCATACTTGGCAGGTGTACCATGAAGTCCAAACATCCCGAACTAATGTTTTCAAACCTAAATATTTAATAACCTTAAACACAGATCAAGTTAGGTAGAAATGAACGATAAGAAAGGTACGTGAATCACTATAAGTTCTCTAAGCAAATAAAAGTACAAATCTTGCTCAAGTTTATAGACATTCCTTTGTAGATGAATCCAATCGAATTCTACCGCCTTACCGAACATAATCTGTGTGCCCCAATTCTTGTGCTTCCCTCACCGTATACAAAGCATGGCAGTCCTTGGTGAGGATGCACTTCCAACACAATCAAGTTGCGTTTGGGTGAACAAAGTCTTGCTCACCACAAGTGACCTTTGAATTATCATGAAAGAGATCATTTTTAGAACCTTTCACATCCAATTCCATTTTTTTCAAAAAACTTGTTAAGTTCCAACATCATGGATACTGCCTTCTCCATAGTCATGAAATTTTCTGGAAGATCATTCCTTTTCACACTCAAAGCATCATTAGATTTCTTTGGTACCCACTTCTGAGTGCATTTAGCAACAACCGGAACTTTCTTCCCATTACTCTCTTCAAGATTTCTCGGAAGAGAATTGGATTGACTATTCTTTTGCAAGCTAGTCTTTCTCCAATTGGGAGCATCGGATCTTGTCTTTGTCTTTACAAAGTTATTTTCTTGATAATCATTACAATTGTGAAAAGACTTCGTATGACGTTTATAGGCAAATCTAGGATTATCACAACACTGATTCCTTTGCCTAAAGGTTGGACGTTTACAACCCGTAATGTCAAGAGTGTTAGACTTAACATATGATCCCGGTTTAATCACTTCTTTTGACACTCAAACAAGAATATCATGAAGTTTTTCATTCCTTATACGAAAACGACATCTCCTTTCCAGGTGACCTTTGTTTCCACAATAATGACAAACATAAGGAACGTTCTTACCCGGATTCATGTGTGCTGGTTTTGGAGGTTGATATACTTTGCTCTTTTGAAACTTATCTGCCGGTGAAGGTATTTCACTTTTGTCATCGGTGGAAACCTTTTGTTGAGAAGAGTCACTAGCCTTGACAAATTTTACCTCTTTGCTAGTACTTGGAGCATCTATTTCCTTATAGCCCAATCCTCGTGTATCACGATGATTTTTACTTGCTCCTAGCATAGTGGTTAATTTGCTTGAACTAGTATTGAACTTTTTCAAGTCATCTTCCAACATCTTGATTTTATCAAGAGTAGCAGCTAAATCAGCCTCAAGGCGTTTTTCTCGAGTGAGATAAGCGCTTTCTCTGTCGTCAAAACTTGTTTGCTGGGAGTTAAACCTTGCTTCAGATTCTTCAAGTTTCTCTTCCAACAAAAATTACTTTTGATAAAGATTATCACATTCAAGTGACTCTATACGTAGGTTTTCCTCAGAATCCTTGAGGATCGATTCGGTAGAACGATTCGAAAAATAAACACCTGCGTAACATCTTCTCAATTTCTTGTTTTCTCAACAGAGAGGAGTCAGAAGAGGTGAGACATGAGAAGTTGTAATCTTCTTCATCTTCCACGAATCCAAAAAATTTACATACTCTGAGACTTCCTCATCAACATCTCTATCAATATCTGAACCACCTTCATCAGAAAGTTCATCCAAATGTTCTTCTAGGAGGGTTTCCCAATCAACAGTTTTTACATCAAGAGAATGTTTAGATATTGACATAGATGTGATAGTTCTCTCAGGTGAATCCAAACTTTTAGAATCATCTGGTAATTTATGAACTGGTACGTTATTAGAGAAAGATTCTTCCATAATCAGATCACTGCAAACACATACTTATAAGGTCTTTAACGTGTTTGCCAGCTCTGATACCAATTGAAAAAGCGGGGGTCTAACAACACCACCCAATATTTCGCTTAGTAATCTGTATGGACTAACTCCGAAATGCTTTGCTAGAGAATCAACTAGACAGTCAGACTCAATCTAGAATAAGGTATCTCAAGGATTTAATATCTCTCACTTGTTTTGATTAATACTCAAGCTAAAACAATAGCGAGTCTTTTTAATCAAACACAAGGAATAACTTGGACGGTACCAAAGACCAAAATCCAAGTGTTAATCAATGAAATCAACAACCACAAGGTTGGATCTCTAATAGATTAAACTTTAACGCACAACCTGTATTATTTCAATTATATAAAATATAATGCGGAAAAGAAATAACATAGACACCAGAAATTTTGTTAACGAGAAAACCGCAAATGCAGAAAAACCCCGGAACCTAGTCCAGATTGAATACACACTGTATTAAGCTTCTACAGACACTAGCCTACTGCAAACTAACTTCGGACTGGACTATAGTTGAACCCCTATCAATCTCCCACTGATACAAGGTAAAGTTATACTCTACACCTCTGATCCCAGCAGGATGCTACGTAATTGATTCCCTTAGATGATCTTACCCACAACAAAGAGTTGCTACTCCCCAAAATCGCAGGCTTGATAATAAACAAATCTGTCTCACACAGGAAAGTCTATCAAAAGGATAAATCTGTCTGCCACAGATAAACCCTAGGTTTTTTTCCACTTTCTGATAATAACCAAGGTAATAAGGAACCAATCAATTAATCCGGTCTTATATTCCCGAAGAACAACCTAGATCAATTGATTACCTCTCAATAATCCTTCTTGACTACACAAGTGGATTATCGAGGCGTCACAAACAGTGAGACGAAGATGTTTGTAACTTCTTTATCTTTCCTATCGGAGATAATCAAATCTCAAGCCAATCAAGTCGATTGTACTTGTACGATAGAAGATGCAAGATCAGATCACACAACTACGATAAAAGTAGTATCGGTCTGGCTTTAAAATCCCAATGAAGTCTTTAAGTCGTTAACCCGAATTTAGAGAAGAAACTCAAGGGTTAATGGAGATCGACTCTAGCGAGCGCACTAGTATCACACAGACGTGTGGGGATTAAGTTTTGATATAGCTAGAAGTCTCCTATATATAGCCTTTCAAATCAGGGTTTTTCCTTAGGAATTAAGCAAACCATATTCACCGTTAGATGAAAACTGATTTAGATTCAAGCTAATATTCTCAACCGTTAGATCGAAAAATAAATCTTGTCATACACACTTTGGTAAATGTGAACTGGGTGTGTGAAACACAAGCTCAAACGTGTACGTGTATGTTGGTTCAACATAGTAACCAAAAGGTTAACCATATGAGCATCCCATATTAACCTGGTTCTTCTTCACCATAACTAGTTCAAATGACTTGAAACGAACTAGTTAAGAGTTGTTTAATTGCTATTAGATCTTATGTAAAACAAAAGACACAATTGAATCAAAGATGATTACGATTCGATTGAATCGTCTCAATGAACATTATAGCCACGGTTTGCATAAATCATTCCTTAGTAATTTAATGATACATGTTCAAAGAACATCTTTAGATCATAACCTATTAAGTACACAAACAAGTTCGCGGACTTAATCAATCGTGTTGAGTTTTCCAAACTCAGCAGAATTTCTCGGGAAGAGAAGTTCCGCCAGATCGTGGACTTAGTATAAACGAGTTATATTGGAATTCCCAGCAGAAATTCTCGGGATGAGAGTTTCCGTCAGTTCGCGGACTGGGTTCGCGGACTTGGCAAGCCAATTCCACAATCCTACCGATTTCACTTGCTCAAAAAAGTTCGAAAACTTAGGTTCAAGGATTACATGGTTATGTAATCTAAACTCTCATTTCAACCATTGAGACATTCTCAGAGGACGCTACGTAGCCGTTATTCACATACCGATTCACGTCAGAGCAATTCTCAAAAGTGACTGAAACTTTTCATGACTTTCATCACTAGGTGAAGATAAACTTGATCAAAGCGAAACGATTTACCAACACATGATTTCGAGTAAAAGATAAGCATTGAATACCCAGCTCTAAATATCAAATGTGTATGATCTAGTCTATATAGCATACGACTTTTTTCTCATAAGAAGTAGGAAATAGAATACATAGACTTTTGAGTGATAAATAAGTTCAAGTCTTCACATACCTTTTTGTTGATGAAGTTCCACGGTTCCTTGTGTAGATCTTAGTCGTTGTCGTTGAATCGCCATGAAGTTCTTGAGCTCAACTACACTTTTCCTATCCTAGTCCGAGACTTAGCTAATAGGTTAGAAATCAAGACTTATAGTTTTGATCACTAACATTGACAAACATGCTTGATATAGCAATGCATGCGAGGTCGACCGAGTTGTTCTCTAACAATAACCTTGGATTCCTTGAACCGAAGTTTTCGAACTTTGTTGATCAAGAGAACCGGAAGGTTGGCAAGTTCCCAAGTACGCGAACTCAGTCCGCGAACTGCCGAAGTTCTCATCCCGATAATTTCTGCTGGAATTAACAAAATATTTGCATGATCCAAGTCGGCGAACCCAGTCCGCGAACCGGCGAAGTTCTCAAACCCGAGAATTTCTGCTGGAGTTTGTAAACTTTATCCGGTGTCTTAAGTCCGGGAACCTAATCTGCGAACTTGAGATGGTTATATATCTAAAGATGATTTCCGAACTTAATCTTAAAAGACTAAGGAATGCTTTTGCAAACCGTGGCTATAAAAGTTCATGAACCGATTCATGTGGATCGAATCATCTTTGCTTCAATTATGTCTTGTGTAGTTACATAAGATCTCATAGCAATTGAACAACTCTCTAACTAGTTCATTTTAGTCACTTGAACTAGTTTTGGTGAGGAAGAACATGGTTGGTATGAAATGCTCAAATGGCTAACCTTTTGGTTGACTATTGTTGAACCAACAATGTACACATTTGGGTGCGGTTAACAAACCTAGAGGCGTGCATTTCATTTGTCTGTGACAAGCTAAGTTTCCGATCTAACGGTTGAGAAATATTAGCTTGGATCTAAATCAGGTTTTCATCTAACGGTAGATATTGATTGCTTTGTATCTAAGGCAAAACCCTGATTTGAGAGACTATATAAGGGGACATCTAGCAACTCTGCAAAACTAATCCCCACACATCCGTGTGATACTATTTTTCTTGCTAGAGTCGATTCTCCTTTAACCTTTGGTTTTCTTCTTCTAAAACCAGGTTAACGACTTAAAGACTTCATTGGGATTGTGAAGCCCGACCGATACTACTTTTATCGTAGTTGTGTGATATGATCTTGCATCTTTTATCGTAAGAGTACAATCATATTGATTGGATTGAGATCGGGAGAGTTCTCCGATAGGCAAGATATAAAAAGTAATCACAAACACCTTCGTCTCATCGTTTGTGATTCCACAACATCTTGTTTCGCTACCATACGATTAAGATTGTTGTGAGGTGATTGATTAATCTAGGCTGTTCTTGGAGAATATAAGACCGGATTATCAATTGGTTCCTATTCACCTTGATTATTATCAAAAGACGGAACAAACTCTTTTTTATCTGTGGGAGATAAATTTATCCTTTGATAGACTTGTCTGTGTGAGACAGATTTGTTTATTGTTAAAGCTTGCGATTTTGGGTCGTAGCAACTCTTAGTTGTGGGTGAGATCATCTAAGGGAATCAAGTGCGTGGTATCCTGCTGGGATCAGAGGCGTAGGAGTGCAACTGTACCTTGGATCAGTGGGAGACTGATTGGGGTTCAACTATAGTCCAGTCCGAAGTTAGCTTGTAGTAGGCTAGTGTATGTAGAGGCTTAATACAGTGTGTATTCAATCTGAACTAGGTCCTGGGGTTTTTATGCATTTGCGGTTTCCTCGTTAACAAAATTCTGGTGTCTGTTTTATTTTTATTTCCGCATTATATTTGTAATTGAAATAATACAGGTTATGCGTTTGTGATCATCAATTGGAAATCCGACCTTTGGTTGTTGATTGATATTGATTGATCCCTGGATATTGGTTTTTGGTACCGTCCAAGTATTCCTTGTGTTTTGATAAAGACTCGTTATTGTTTTAGCTTGAGTAAAGATCAAACCAAGAGAGAGATATTAACTCCTTGAGATACTTTTATCTAGATTGAGTCTGACTGTCTAGTTGATTCTCTAGCAAAGTATTTCAGAGTTAGTCCATACAGATTGCTAAGCGAAATATTTGGTGGTGTTGTTAGACCCCCACTTTTTCAGTACCACCATTGTTGCTAGTGATAGCGTTGTTTGTGTTAGGATTTCTAACTGAACCTGACCTAAGATCAACCATTTTGTGAAAGTTTGAGATTGCAACCGAGAGATTAGTCTCCCACTATGGTCGCCAATCTGTTGATGGGGAAAAACGATTTGCTGGTTTTTTAGGGAATGGAGAGACGACCGTGTGACGGAGGCTCCTCAACCGAGCAAACTGCATAACCTCAAACAAATGCACTGCACGGGAGTGCTTTGAGTTCGAGAGATCAATCTATAGGACTCCGGTCTAAACCAAGTCAATGACCGTTCCAGAGTCAATTTGGTCACAAAGAGGGAGATAGATTGATCTGTAAGAGGGAAGCTGAGAATTTTGCGGGATCAATGATGATCAAGGACTGTGGATGTGTTGTGGGTTTCTGCAAATTGATGAACTGCTGAGTTGTGGAAATAAGTTTCAGTCGAGAATTGTTCTGTTCTTTTAGTCATCGATTTTCGACTTATTTATATTGTCAGAATAGTGAACACATTGATCCCAGTAAGTGTGACGGTTTCTTGAGTGAAAGAGTGGGAAAGTGGGACATCATGGTAAAATCAGTTCCACGTCATGCGGAGACTTGGTTTATCGTCCACCCACTATTTTTCTAACTCCCTCAACCGCTTGCACGACTTACTCACATTTCTCATCGTGGATGAACACACATGTTGTAGGCCGCCATACTAAAACCCTAATTGATATCCCCCATGTGACGTGATTGATGTCTCACGAACGTGGAGTCTGCAAAGAAGACGTCTATTTGATTAGTCAGTCGTTGACTTGATTAGACAGTAAGTCTAAGTTTTTTTGAATTGAGCATGGTTGACGTATGCTCAGTGATTCATGTCAGATTTATAGTTCTTATGTTGATATTGCTCGTCTGAGCAAATATTGTAAATTCGATGAATTGTTGAACATTGAATTGAATCAATATTGATAGTTAGATAAATACGCATTTCAGCAAGTATTGCTCGTTCGACAAATTACAGAATATTGATAGGTTCATCAATATTCGAGCAACTGAGCAAAATATTGATAGTTGGATCAATATTCGAGCAACTGAGCAAGTATTGCTCAATTCGATAAATTACATAATATTGATAGTTGGGTCAATATTCGAGCAACTGAGCAAGTATTGCTCAATTCGATAAATTACTGAATATTGATAATTGGATCAATATTCGAGCAACTGAGCAAGTATTGCTCAATTCGATAAATTACTGAATATTGATAATTGGATCAATATTCGAGCAACTGAGAAAGTGTTGCTCAATTCGATAAATCAGTGAATATTGATAGTTGGATCAATATTCGAGCAACTGAGCAAGTATTGCTCAATTCGATAAATTACTGAATATTGATAGTTGGATCAATATTCGAGCAACTGAGCAAGTATTACTCAATTCGATGAATTATTGGTAATGTGACCCAATAAAATATTAATTAAAATATCAGTATCCCACCAAATATTATATAATTAATCCATATATTGGTTGCTGGGTCAACATAAATTTATTAGTGTTTGAAATTGCTCAAAATCATGATTTGCAGAGCATTTGTTCGAAAACCCTAATTTTGATCAATTGTTCATCAATTGATGATTTATTGAAAATAAGCCACTTAATGAGTGAAGGAGTGACCAGCTACATGGGATGATGGACGACCATGTATCACCCAAGTGCTCGAGTGAGCATGCACCAAAGTCCTTTGTTGACTGGTTGGTGAAAGGATGATTAAATGGTGGTTTAATCACTTATTAGAATATAGCTCGTCTGAGCATTAAGTGATAAAACCTAATTATGGATGTGTACACATATATCTCACTATCAGACACGTGTATATAAAGAGGCACGTGGAAAGCATGCAGGCCAAAAACATCGAAACATGATGGGTCACGAAACACCAAATAAACCCCGAGGAGTTACTTTATCTCATCCCCAAAAGAGAAGCCAAGATCAACGGTGGAGAGAAAGTTAGCTGACACGGACTGACAGGGGCAAAAGACACTTGTCTGACACGAGCAGACCCCTCAACTACCCACATTAAACACTCCGAGCAGTGTACGTGTCGACCAACCTGTGGAACGAGCGAGGATGCCTCTGCGGGATCAAGGGGGAAACGCAGACCTCCGCGCGATGGACGCAAGGACACAAGAAGATAAGGTTCCAACGGTCTTCAGAGATGGGTCCCACGTTCTAACCTTATAAATACCCAATCTCCACCAAGAGGGGAGGAAAAACATCAGGAAGAAGGAAGGAGAGAGAGAGAGAGAGAGAAATAGCAAGTAGGTAAGTCCCTGAGAGGAGAGAAACATGTAAACCCCAAAATCATTCAACTATTCGTGTAACCGTGAAGAACATAGTAGAACAACAAATCCCGTGGATGTAGGCCTTAGTGCTGAACCACGTAAACCTTGGTCTTATTTACATTTCAGCACTTTACATTCATTTAGCTCCCACGTGTTTGCTTATGTGTTTGTTTTCCTTAATACTTATACCCATGCACAAACGCCACGCCTGGAGGGTTGGAGGAGGCCATGATAAACCCGAAGGTTTTGAGCCAATGAATCAACACCAGGGTACCATCATCATAATCTCTTAGATGTTAATGATTGATTGTGAGCGTTCGGACACGCACGTGGTTCGTGTGCTCACAATTTGGCGCTAGAAACAGGGACTTCGTCCCGGTAAAAGATTTATCTTGTCCTGTGATTTCATTTTAATTTGGCATATGATTGCTCTGATTTTATCAGCTCGGACCGTATAGATCATTCGTCAACTGTATTATGTTCAAAAACCCACCTTTGGTCTTCGATAAGAGTTATTGTTCTAAGCGGGTTATTGTTCTAATCCATCGGATTTACAATTTTCGTAGTTTTTATACTAAGGATCGCTTTAATAAAACTCTAACCCGTATTTTATAGCCTGCGGGTATTAATTCCCTCTTGAAAAATTGTATTTCGCCAACTAACCCGCTTCACGCGGATATTCCCGTTTCTGTTGTTTGAAATAACTTATGCAGAGAGAACGTGTTGTGAGTAAAGAAGGCAAGTTTACGCGAGATTTCAGTATCAACAAAAGGGCACGTGATGGAAAAGACGCAGGAAGCAGGAAAATCCAAAGCTTTGTCAAAAGAAACCCCAGGACAACCCCGATCATCACCCGAAGCAAGCAGAAAGGAGATAAAGCTAAATGACCAATCGAAGGCAAGATACTGCAGAAATCACTTCACCCATGAACGCTAATTCAGTTGCAGCGGCGGCTCTCAGAGCAGCAACGAAAATACGGGGAGGCTGCGGTAGTCCGAAGGCTGCGGAGGCTAGCAATACCTTCGCCATGAGTCAACTTAATCAACCAAGAGAAAGGGTGGATGAATCCAGAACATTCCAACCCGCGCACCTGCTAACCTTTGGAATGCCGCTAACAAATAATCAGAATCAAACCATACCGGCGGCTCTGGCACCGCAGAGGGGCGCTCACTCCAATTTGGAAACACCAGCAACCGAAGCTGAACCCCTGCCACCTTTAGTACAGACCATGGAGGAGGGGGCCAGTTGTAGCGGCACGCGCTGGGACTCCCAATCAGGGGTCCAACCAATCACACCGACTAATGGCTGAGCTTGAGGAACTGAGGAAGAACCAGCAGGTTTACGCAGAAGCTGTAGCTCTGTTGGCCAGAGAAAATCAAGATTTAAAGGAGCGGATTGCTCTAAGCACGAAGACCAGCCAACAACTTGATGAAGCAAGCTCCAAAGCACCAGAGCCAAACCAAGACTGTAGAGTCGTCCTAGCGGCTAATGAAGACGCGACAAGGAGACGTAGCGTATCCGACCCGGATTATGACGATGGAGAGTCAGACGGATGAGGAAGAATTTAGAGCACCAACGCAATGGAGGAACTACGAGATGAGATGATGGCAGAGATCAGGCAATTAAAAAATAAACAAGGTGGGGGAAGGTTAGAAGAGGTCATGAGAGAAGCTAACTCCACGCCCCTAACGCATCGCTTGGCCAACACCCCTATTCCACTGAAATGCCCTGTCCCGACGTTCGAATGCTATGATGGATCCAGCGACCCTGCTGCACATGTTCGGTACTACAACCGTGTCTTAGCTAGATGGGGTCAGAACGACGCCGTACTCTGTAGATACTTCCCGTCAAGCTTGAAGGGATCGGCGTTATCATGGTTTGATAATCTGCCACCAAACTCCATCCACTCATACGACCAACTCGCAGAGAAATTCTTAAGAACATACATGTACAACAAGACTGTAAACACCGGGATGGATAAGCTCTTTTCACTAGCAATTGGCTACAAGGAAACCACGAGGGATACACAAACAGATGGCATAAGATCTGCCAAGCCATAGGGAGCGTGGACCCAGTGGTAAGCATCAACTGCTATAAATGGGGCTTAGACCGAATGAGTCCCCTATTTGTTGAAATTCACGGGAGCGTGCCCAAGACAGAAGGAGATCTCCGAATAATTATCGAGAAGCACGCTCGACTTGAAGAAATTCAACGGGAAAACCCGAGGGCATATCCGCAGAGGTCTCACCGCACCAATTCAGCGGAACAAACCAATGGGGCCAAAAGGGGTTGCTCAGAGAGACCTCACGAAGATAGGAAGGAACGGAGGGATGAACGAAGAACAGGCGACCGAAAATTCGAAGATCAAGTTTACACGAAACTCAACGCTAGCTATGCTCGTATCCTACGAGAGATCAAAGGGAGGGAAAACTTAGAGTGGCCATGGTCTAAGGGAAAGCCCCCGAGATCCGAGAAGTCTAAAGATTACTGTGAGTATCACTGTTTCAACGGACACCAGACCGAAAAATGCAAGAACCTTAAAATAATGATCCAAAAATTAATTGATGCGGGAGAGCTCAAACATTACATACGAAAGGAGGTTACCGAGGACAGATCCAAACGAACCAAACCAGTCCAACTTCCGGAAGAAAACCGAACAATCAACACCATCTCGTGTTCCGAAGCCACAGGACCCTCACTCACAGCGCAGATTGGAAAAAGGTTACGGAAGCAATTCGAAGACCGCTGCGAGTTATATAAGGTCGATGGGGATAGCGGTGGACGAACACGAAGAATGGATGGAATCTCCTGTCATCTTCGATGCCGAGGATATCGAAGAAGATATGGAAGACCATAACGATCCCTTGGTCCTAACATTACCAGTAGCTGGATGTAACCTCAAAAAGATCCTCATAGACGGGGGAAGCTCTGTAAATGTCCTATTCTATGATGCATTCAACGGATGAAGCTCCATGATGAACAGTTGATGACCTCTTATCACACCATCTACGGATTCAATGGAGCAGCCACGAAGCCCTTGGGAGACATCGTGTTACAGGTTAACGCAGGGCCCATGAAACTGGATACCCGATTCAGTGTGGTGGACACCCCTTCCCCCTACAACGCCATTATTGGACGACAATGGGTACACAAGCTCAAAGGAGTTGCGGCAACATACCACCAATACCTCAGATTTCCAACACCTGAGGGAATAATGGAGATCAAGGGAGATCGATCAATACGGCGAGATGCCAGGCCACTCAGGATCATATCAACAATGAGCAAGAAGAGCAGCGAAAAATCCGAAGAGTAAGAAATCAAGAAACCGCGAAAGAAAGCCGTAGACCTATTCCTTAAGGAAACTACAGGAAAAGGCTTGACGAAAGATGGTAATGTCCAAGGCTCGGAAACAAGTACCTCAACAACCAGCGAAGAGCAGAAACACGCTAAATAGCAATTAAAGAGCGCCCCAGTCCTCGGAAACCCGAAGCCTGTGTTCACACCAGTAGAACCCATAAAGGAAATCAACATAGGAACGGAAGAAGACCCGAAGATGGTCAAAATTGGGACCATCATGGACGAAGGAAGAGAACATTCCTTAACCAAATTACTTAAGGAATATGCGGATGTGTTCGCCTGGAAGTTAGGAGATATGCCGGGGATTGACCCAAAAGTAATCCAACATGAACTACGCATCAAACCGGGCACCCCCGTTCAGGCAGAAAATACGAAAAGTGGCTCCAGAATATCATGAGGGGTAGAAACAGAACTTCGGAAGCTACTAGATGCAGGATTTATCAAGGAAGTCAAGTACCCTACCTGGATCTCCAACATGGTCATTGTTCCTAAGAAAAATGGAGGGGTTAGAATATGCATCGACTTTACTAATCTCAACAAGGCATGTCCAAAGGACAGCTATCCCCTGCCGAGCATAGATCAACTGGTTGAAGCAGTTGAAGGGTACGAAGAGCTGTCATTCATGGACGGATATTCTGGTTACAACCAAGTAGCCCTGGCAGAAGAAGATCAGCCACACACAGCGTTCTATACCCCACATGGCCTTTATTGCTATACCAGAATGCCTTTCGGGCTCCGAAACGCAGGGGCAACATACCAAAGGATGGTCGATGCTATCTTCAAGCCATGGATTGGAGGAACCCTAGAAGTCTACGTGGACGACATGCTCGTCAAAAGCAAGCTGCGTAAAAATCACCACCAGGACCTGAGGAATATCTTCGAAGCAATGAGACAGCATCACATGAAAGTGAATCCGGAGAAATGTACTTTCGGTGTCACCTCGGGGAAGTTCCTCGGGTATCTGGTGACGAAAAGGGGCATCGAGGTAGACCCAGCTAAGATTCAAGCCATAGTAGAGATGCCGTCACCAAAGAATCTGAAGGAAGTGCAGAAGCTCAATGGGTCCATAGCAGCGTTGGGCAGATTTATTGCACGGTCTTCGGACAAATGCAAACATTTCTTCAATATTCTTAAAAAAGGGAGCAGGTTCGAATGGACCGCGAATGCGAGGAAGCATTCCAAAAAATCAAAGAACATCTAGCTTCAATCCCGATCCTGCAGAACCAGACCCTGATGAAGTTTTGGCACTGTACATAGCAGCAACGGAGCAGTCAGCGCGTGGTATTAGTCAAAACCAATACAAAGGTAGAACAGCCTATCTATTACGTCAGCAAGACACTCAATTCCGCGGAAAGAAATTATACTAAGATTGAACAACTCATCCTCGCACTGGTATGGGCTACCCAAAAACTGAGAACCTACTTCCTAACTCACCTCGTCAGGGTACCATGCAAAGCACCATTGGAAGCAGTCCTCAAAAGCACGGGAAAAGTGGGCCGAATAGCCAAATGGAACACCCATCTGGACCAATTCAACATCATTCATGAAATTCAACATTCTCAGAAGTCCCAAGCTGGCAGATTTCTTAGCAGACCCCCCTAGACAACGACGAAGAGATTAAGGGAATACCAGAAGCCGAGGAAGAAATCAAGGATCCAATGGATATCCTCGAACCTGCGAGTCATAGACAATGGGAAGTCTTTGTCGACGGATCTAAAAATAAGGAAGGAGCAGGAATAGGTATTGTCATTATCACCCCAACTGGAGAAAGGATTATACAGGCACTTAGATTGGAATTCAAAGAGCATACCAATAACATTGTTGAATACGAAGCTGTCGTACATGCCCTACGTATAATAATAGAGATGGGGGTAACCGATGTAAGGCTGACAAGTGATTCGCAGCTTGTCATACGGCAAATGGGCTCGAGTATAATGTGTACGATGACACCTTTCAGCTTACATGGCCTTGGTCCAAACATTGGCATCACAAATCCCGAACATTAAGTTCCGGCACTTATGCAGAAGGGACCTCAGGCACGCGGATGCCCTAGCATATATCATCCATGCTGAGGGATAAAAATGCCGAAGGTATTAAAATAGCAAGGGTATACGAGCCTTCGATTGCATCTCAATTCTCCTTCGCTACCAATCAAGATGTGATGGAAGAAAATATCGAAGACCAGGTAGGAGAAGACATCCATAATGACTTTGATGAAGAGACATCCTGTCAAGAGCAAATCAAGACGAAGACTTCAGCAACGAAGATGACTGGAGGGTGACAATACATGCCTTTCTCGAAAAAGGAAGCTTACCTGCGGATCGGAAACAAGCTAGGAAGATGCTCTCCAAAGTGGGAAGATATGATCTTCGGGAGGGGGTCCTGTATAGAAATCCTTCCTTGGACCATTACTACGCTGCTTGTCCCGGAAAGAGGGGCATCGAATTCTAAATGATATCCATTATGGTGACGCGGGGAATCATAGCGGCATGAGATCACTAGCTGACAAGGCAAAAACGCAAGGATATTACTGGCCGACCATGATACAAGATGCTGCGAGGATGTCCCGACGATGTGAAGAATGTCAGCGCTTCGCGAAAAAAATCCACGCGCCGGCAACAATGTTAAACTCTGTCGATAGCCCGTGGCCATTTGCAAAATGGGGCGTAGACATCGTCGGGCCTTTCATCGAAGGATCAGGGAAGAGACGATTTTTGATAGTAGCCACGGACTACTTCAGTAAATGGGTGGAGGCTAAGGCCTTGGCCAGGATCAGAGACGCGGATGTGTTCACTTTCATATTCCAGAACATCATTTGCAGATTTGGTATACCTGCTGAAATTGTATCTGATAACGGCAAGCAATTACAGGGAAAAAATATAGACATGCTCTTCGACACCTTTCAAAATAAGAAAGAACAAGTCCACCCCCTTATACCCTCAAAGCAACGGACAAGCGGAAGCTACCAACAAGACCCTCGCCCTTATACTCAAAAAACAATTAGACGAGCATAAGGGAAGATGGTGCGAACAACTGCACAATGTCTTATGGGCATACAGGACAACACGAAGATCCGCTACCGGGGAATCCCCGTTTCTTCTAACTTATGGAGCTGAAGCAGTCATACCTACGGAAATCCTCATGCCAACCACGAAGACCGAAGCTTGGGAGAAAAACCTCACAACAGATATGATGTTAGAAAGGTTGGACGACTTGGAAGGAAGAAGGGAAGTAGCATTGCAAAAGATGGAAAATTATCAACGAAGACTAGCAAGGGAGTACAACAAAAAGGTAAAGCTACGGAATTTTGTAGAGGGACAGTATGTGTTGAGAACAATCCCACGGTATCAGCAAGAAAAGAAATGGGGAAAGTTAGCACCTACATGGGGAGGACCTTTTATGATCCACGACATTGCGGGTAACGGTTCCTACTACCTTCGTAATCTAAAAGGCGAGGTCCTCCGGCATCCTTGGAATGCTAAATGGCTCAAACCATACTTCCCATAGAAGCAACGCAGATTTGAATCTGCTTGGAGTGTACCAGAAGAAGAAGGGAGCCTGACCGCTCCACATGTTTCTATCTCTGGAAGAGGAATTGCAGACCTCAACTTATCAATCAAACAAGCTTTCAAATTATCAAGTCAGTGGAATCTACCTACAATATTGGGGAAAGTAGTTAATCTACAATCTCTCAGGGCTCCCCCATCAGTGTCCATAAGTGTAGGACCAGGGGGAAGGCACCCAGCAGAAAGAGATACCCAACCAATCTTAAGGCAACGGGTCGACGGAATGGGTGCGTAAATATTTTAATCCCATATCCTAGAACGTTCCCCGGCCCCCACCGTCTGGGAATCCTCTGGCCCAGATTCGCAGCGGTGGGGGGGGGGGGTGGGGGGGGGAGGGGGGGGGGGGGTGGGGGGGGGGGGGGGTGACAGGTCTCAAGACGATCACGAAGGTACCTTCCTTCAGATCGCACTCAAAAACACTTAAAAACTTTTGTTTTGATTTTTCACGAATACTTAAAATAAAAACAAAACAACATTGTAGGTATATCAAGAGAGGATTCATTTCATAAAGGGTGATTACAAGAAGTGAAAAGGCCAAAGTCAAGGATACACAATCAAAAAATATTCCTTTTACAGGATCATCAGCAAAAAATATCCTTGTTACATGATTACAAAAAGTATAATGATGCCGCGGATCCTACAAAACGCTGCGATCTCTACCTAAGTGGCGGCCCCATCGGCAGGATTATTCCGAAGACTTGATGGGACGCTCCCACCAGAAGAAGGGCCCGAGGAGCTGGCAAGGCAGAAGGAACGGGACGACGAGGATAGTTCTTCACGAGACCATGTTCATTCCTTAGGCCAAGTTCTATCCTCTCCAGCATCTTGTTCGTCTCCTCAGCCAATTGACAACGAGCCTGTGTTTAATAACTGTTGTCGTTGTTGGGCTTGGGATAATAACGAAGATAGCCGATTCACTTCTCCAGAAGCAGCACCAACGGCCTCCTCGCGGGTTGCTGCTAAATTCTTGAAGTGATTGGTCTGTTCTTCCTGCTGCGCTAAGGACGATTGAGCCTTTTCAAGTTTTTCATTTGTGACGCGAAGGCGTCCCTCGAGCTCTGAAAAAGACAACACCACGGAGTTAGCGTAGAAAAAAGACAAGGTCACACTCGATGAAATGGGATTATACCTTCGACACAAGCCGAAGCCTCTTCATACTCATTAACAACCGCATCTCGCGCTTCATCAAGATGATCATATTCCGCGGATAATTTCTTATAGTCTAGTTGAAGGTTGGTGAGAGTAAATTGACAGGCATCTAATTCTACCTGCTTCATCGAGTCCATATGACGAAGGTGGTCGACCTCTTTATTTATCTTGAGACCCCTTTGCTGAGTCTGTACATGCACACTTCGAGATTCCTCTCAGACTCAGCATGACGAGCTACGTCGGAACGAGACGCGGAAAGAGCATTACTGAGAGCGTAGACTTCAGCACGAGCGTCATCTCTTTCTCTGGACAAGACAGAGCATATTATCCTGGACCCCTGAAAGAGGAATGGATCGAGCCGTCTGTAATTCTTCTTCCAACCGCTGAATCCTAGATTCCAACAAGGAAGTGCGCTCACGGGCTTCTCGCAGACTATCACGGGTCCACAGCAGTGTGCCATTAAATAAAGCACGATCATGGTTGTACAGATTTGCATGTCGACCATCTGAACATGCCGCGCGCCATACCTCAGCCCGAGCATCCCATTCTTAGCTTCACTCTTAATTTTCTCAACCAAATCTCTAATACGAGATTTTTGCCGAACTCTTTCGTTTCGAAGCCATATCAGCTCGGGGACGCCACCCACTGGAGATAGGGTGGGGAGACTCAGACAGAACAACTAAGAGATAAAAGAATGACGACATACGGCGAGGGAAAAGAACCAAACCTGTAAAGCGGAAACTTGGCTACGAGTTTGCTCTAACTCCGCGCGCACTGCAACAAGTTCTGACCGAAGATCAGCCTTGCTTCACCCAGCTTTTTTTTCCTTAAGGCTTTTCTTCAGCTCTTCAATTTCCACCTCAGCCGCAGATAATTCCTTTCTCGATGACGAAGCTTAGCCTCGAGCTTTCAGAGATTTCGCTTTGAAGAACTGATACAGCACGTGGTTACAATGCTCGCTCCTCATCATCTACACATCAAGATAACAACATTATTTCACCGAAGCGTCTGATCGTCACGTAGAAGTGTGTACGAAAATTTACCTCAAGCACACGCTGCTGCGGAAAGCCATATTGATACCCGTCGGCGATGGCATCATATCGGCAACGGAAGTAGGAGGCTCCGGCACGAGGGTAGCTTCGGGAACAGTCAACCTTTTTCCCCAGGCTTCAACACCTGCGCCTTTGAAGACATCTCCATCATGCGACGGGTATACGCGGTGGATTCCTTTTCCCCAGCGACCACAGGAGCGGGATGAGAGACAAACAGAAGATTCTTTTCCTTAAACCAATCCATGATGGCGTCCTCACCCTCAGACGTCGGCGACTGGGGAAGACTATCGCGGGCGCGTCAACGACAGATTTTCCTTCTCTGACTCGACCCCCTCAGCATGCTCCTCCGCGCCTACATGCACAGCAGGTCCTCCGCACCAACATCTTCTACAGTAGCATCCCCATTACCATCACCACCAAGAACATCCCAATCATCATTGGGGGAAAGTAAAGAGAAGTCCTCGGGAAAATCGAGGGCTTCGTCAAAAACTCCCCCGTGGAATACATCCGATCAAAAGAAAATTCTTGAGAAGTGGGAAGGGTATCCGCGACATCACCAGCAGGGACGGAAACATCCCCAATGACAACGTCATCAGCCATCACAACTTTGTTCCTTCCTTCATCACCAGCGTGACCAGCGAAGACCTCTTCTCCGACATTGATAGGGGAGTACCAGTACGTTCCTCCCCATCTGTAATCTCGTCCTCAGCAAACTCTTCGTTCACTGGACTAGTAACTTCTTCTTGGGCCTCAACCTCGCCCATCACCGTAGTAGAAGACTGCTTCGGCCTAATCTTTTTCTTCTTCAATACCTGAAACCAACAACCACAAAAAGAATTATTTTTCCCGTCTGATGGAAGTTCTAAAAAAGAAGCGCAGCTAGAATCTGCATACCTGAGCAGCTGAGATATTCTTCGGTGGGAGTATAGCACCGGAACCATCCTCCTCGTCTCCCTCTATGACGTCCAGGGCATAAGGAAAATTCATGCCCGCAAAGTTCAGACGCCAGGGGCAGAAATCTCCATAGCGAACAGGAGGAGATTCGCGCGGCTTACTATTCTCGGTAGGCCGCCAACCGCGGGGACCGGGAATCCAACCGTAAGCCCACGGACCAACTATCTCGATAACGGTGGCGTGCCACTCGTAATCATGATCGCGCTTGATCCTCTCTCGCGCGGGGAAGAGTTTCCGACGACTGGACCTCCGTGCCAGGAACATACTTCAGCTTGGCATCGCTGACCTCATTAACAGACGAATCTCGCCTCGAGGAGCAGGGAGATTCCGAAGGCTGACACTCCACGGCTTGCGATTCCTACTATTGACGTAATCCCCAAAGGAGTTATTGAAATTCTCTGGCGTATACCATTCCTTCTCCATGGGATTGGGAACGTAACAAGTCATCGACGTTTCCCCCTTACTCCGCAGATAGCATTCCTTCAGGGCGGAGATAATTCCCCGATAGTTGGGATACGGAACGGCTATGAGTATTGGTGGAAGAACCCTCACGACTAGCCAGCACGTCGTAGTAGTAGAAGGAATCACCGGATTTGTACAACGGCAGCATCAGACCAGCTCGAATGCCCCAACCGTCGTTAACAAATGAAACTCATCGAATTCGTACTTGGAGATAAGCTCATACGTAATATCATCCTCAGGGGCATAGAAACGAACCCCGAAGGCTTGAAGCTCATGCTTTTCCTTGATATTTCAAGATCGATGTGCTTAAAAGTTACTTTTTTCCTGCTAACAGAGCACTGCGTATCAAGGGAGCAGCCTCATCCTCCTCGGCGGGGCCGGATGAACTAACGAACGCTTCCGAAGCTTTCTCTTCACGGGGGGATTCTTTGAAGATTCAACCCTAGGAGCTACGCTCTTCGTATTCTTCCCTTTAAAAGTTGGAGAAGACCGTAGATGATGCTCGGGCACTAACGAACGTAGAGGAGGAATGTCAAAAGCAACAGCGCGGGGCGAAGCCTGCGTACTCCTAGTATCATCACGAGGACGAGCCACTGAGCGATCAAAGACTCTTCGAGAACCAGACGGAATTATCGGGGGAATATCTTCCCTAGAGGACGAGGCTTTCGCTCCAGAAGAAACTCGACTCCGACGAACATCATCTTGAGACTCTCGACGCGGAGGAGATCTCGATAACCCAGAATCGGAGTCTGATAAGTAGGCCGCGGACGGTCAGACATGGCTGCGGAAAGAATAAAAATCAAGAACAAGTTACACACCAAAATCACCAAAATCACCAAAATCAAATAACGTAGCAACCCTAAAGTAGTTACATGCTCATATTTCACCCTCGAAGTAATGGCTTCCTTAATTTAAGATGAAGACAGGGGCAAAACTAGTATACAAGCATCAGAAGAAGTTCTTCATCACAAACAAGGAACAACATAGCAGAAAATTCACAGTCAACACAACATAAAACGGTGGAATAAAGAAAAGGAAAAACTTACCGGCAAACAGCAGTAGAAGAAACAAACAGAGAAGCGGGCGTGGTTAAGCTAAGGTGGAGAGAATTGATCACACAGGGGCAATGAAGACTGACAGAAATTTAAGATCACAAGTGCAATGAAGACTGACAGAGAATTAAGGTCACAGGTTCAATGAAGACAGACAGAAAAATTTTAAAGGAAGAATGAAACTGAGAGAGTGTTTAGGAAGAATGAAATATATTTTCCTTCTATCCTTAAATACCCGAAAGAAGAGAAGGAAATTAAGGGAGGAACGGGAAAACGTGCCAGTTACATAAGCAGTTAATGCACGAATAAAAGACGTGCCCAAATATCTAGGAGAAGTTATTAGGAGTGAGAAGAATATGCGACGATAGTTTTTCTTCAAGGCACCCATTAGTCATTCAAGCCCGAAGAAAAGGGGCAAATTGTGTACACATATATCTCACTATCAGACACGTGTATATAAAGAGGCACGTGGAAAGCATGCAGGCCAAAAACATCGAAACATGATGGGTCACGAAACACCAAATAAACCCCGAGGAGTTACTTTATCTCATCCCCAAAAGAGAAGCCAAGATCAACGGTGGAGAGAAAGTTAGCTGACACGGACTGAAAGGGGCAGAAGACACTTGTCTGACACGAGCAGACCCCTCAACTACCCACATTAAACACTCCGAGCAGTGTACGTGTCGACCAACCTGTGGAACGAGCGAGGATGCCTGCGGGATCAAGGGGAAACGCAGACCTCCGCGCGATGGACGCAAGGACACAAGAAGATAAGGTTCCAACGGTCTTCAGAGATGGGACCCACGTTCTAACCTTATAAATACCCAATCTCCACCAAGAGGAAGGGGGAGGAAGAAAGACATCAGGAAGGGAAGAGAGAGAGAGAGAAATAGCAAAGGTAGGTTAATCCCTGAGAGGAGAGAAACATGTAAACCCCAAAAATCATTCAACTGTTCGTGTAACCGTGAAGAACATAGTAGAACAACAAATCCCGTGGATGTAGGCCTTAGTGCTGAACCACGTAAACCTTGGTTTTATTTACATTTCAGCACTTTACATTCATTTAGCTCCACACGTGTTTGCTTATGTGTTTTGTTTTCCTTAATACTTATACCCCATGCACAAACGCCACGCCTGGAGTGGTTGGAGGAGGCCATGATAAACCCGAAGTTTTTGAGCCAATGAATCAACACCAGGGTACCATCATCATAGTCTCCTTAGATGTTAAAGATTGATTGTGAGCGTTCGGACACGCACGTGGTTCGTGTGCTCACAATGGAGAAGTGAGGGACCGACCAAGGGAGCAGAGAACCGGCCCTTGGTGACGTGGGACCAGCTAACGGTCGATTGAGAAAATTCCAAGTTGGTTGGAAAGAGTTTGGACCCAATATGAGCAATTGAGCAAATTAGGTTAGAATTGTAAAGATGTGTGGGACCGGCCCCTTGCAAGCCTTAGGTCCGGCCATGGTCAATCAAGGAAGCATTCCCGTGTCACCATAATGTTCGTGTCTCAGTTCTGAGAGTTTTGGTATTTTTTGGTGTGCGTTTGAGAAATATTTTGGATTTTCAGAAGAGTTTGTTCTTTGACTGAAATTCTTGATTTTGCTCGAATGAGCAAGTAGAACTTTGCTCGTTTGATCCATAATTTGAGAATATTAAAATAATAATATTTTAATACTTTTCGTGAATAGCCTACTCGGTCATGTGACCATCTGACTTTTTGGATTTTTCATGGTTTGAACAATATTTGAGCAAATATGGAAAAACCAGGGTGTTTGCTCAAACGGAGGAGTTTCATGAGATGAGGGAAATAATAATTGTGAATACAAGGGATTACAAAGTGTGGGACCGGCCATGTCCAGGGCATGACAGGCCGGCTAGGTAGCACGGGTCCCGTGACACTTTCCCTTATTTTTATTATATTCCATCGTTCAAGGAAAATATGGAGAAACTGTGAGTTTTGCTCAAAAAAGGAAAGTTGCTCGAATGAAGGAGTCTTCATGAGATCATGAAAATAATAAAATAAGAAAAATAAAGGAAGAGGCATGGGGATCGGACACGGAGGCATGACCGGTCGGCCGGTGGGCCCGGTCCCTAGACGCCTCTTTTTTTATTATTTTGTCTCTCCATTTTGTGTGGGATTCCTCGTTTGTCCATATTTTTGAATGCTCGTTCGTGCATTTGGGTGCTCGTTCGTGCATCATCGTTGAGTACACTTGCACCACTTTCTTGGGGCTTACTCGGTGATAGTCCAGACACCCGATTGTTGAGTAATTATTACTAATCATGAAATTCAGCGGAGAATGATTCATGAAACGGAGTAATAATTATGAATTGTGCATCTATTACTAATCCATAAATCCATCCGGGGAATACAGGGAACGAATTAATGAGATATAATAGATTATTTTCTAGGAATTCAGTGGATGAATGTCATGATAGAATTAATCTATTTGCAGAATTGATATATGAGATAGTTGAAGCGTCATAGTCAAGGAACAACGTGCAACGTCGATGTCCTGAAGGCGTTAAGCCCTCTAACAAAAAATTATGTCTATAGAGCCACCTGAATATATACACGGTCTCTCTACATAGTCAGGGAACAACGTGCAGCGTAGACGTCCTGAAGGCGTTAATCCCTCTAACAAACAATTATGTTTAGAGAACCGCCCAATCGTTATTCTATGTAGAAGTGGGTCTCTCTGTGTAGTAATGGAACAACGTACAGCGTCGACGTCCTGAAGGAGTTAAGCTCTCCAACAAACAATTATGTCTAGAGAACCACCCAATTATTTGATTCTACATAGAGGTCATGATGAAATGTGCAGCATCGAACGCTCAGCCGGGGAGGCCTTTCGAGAAACATGTTCATCATGGCTCTGAGAGGAATGTTCGCTCAGTCAGAGATCGCGAAACAGTCCACGTATCATAAAACATGAACCGTCGCATGCGTTCCTGAAGCCGGGTCAGAAACATGCAGTATCATGATTTTACGATTTTGACCTTTGTCGAAAATCCAACATCAACAAGGTGATGATGAAATGTTGAAGCATCGATAACTCATCCGGGGAGGCCTTTCAAGAAACATATTCATCATAGCTATGTAAGGAATGTTCGCTCAGTCAGGGATCATGAAACGGTTCACGGATCATAAAATATGAATTGTCACATGCATTCCTGAGTCAGGAACATGCAGTATCATGATCTTACGATTTTATCCCTTGTTGAAAATCCATCATCTACAAGGGGGGATACTGTTAGAGCACTGCTCGGTCAAACTCGCAAACGTTGCTATCTCAAGCTTGTTTGTCAATGTTAGTGATCAAAACTATAAGTCTTGATTTCTAGTCTACTTATAGTGATGTCTCGGACTAGGATCGATTGTGTAGTTGAGCATTAAACTTCAGGGATTTCATCATTTGAAAACGAATAACTACTAAGGAGAGATTGTGGAACTTCATCAACAAAAGGTATGTGAAGACTAAAACTCGTATTTCACTTGGAAAGTCTATTTTTACTCTATCTCCTATATTGAGACAAAAGTCGTATTACTATATAGTATTCGATTATACACATTTGAGATTTCGAGCGAAGTTTAACTCGCTTACATATTTGTCGAAATATGTGTTGGTAAGCTTTCACTTCAACCAAGTTCATCTTGTATTCTTGACGAAAGTCAAAATATGATCATGTGAAAATCGCTGAGTAACATCTTACATGGTCTGTGTGATACAATCATTTGGTGTAGACTTGGAATGTTTCGTTATGATTATTTCAATAACTTGAAAATTGTTTTGATGCTAATAGTTCGAGAAAACAACTATTGTCATCCTCTAAGAATGTTTCAATGATTGAAGTAGAGTTTAGAACACTTAACCATCATTGGATTATGAACATAGTATGCGTGCTTGCATATATGTGATCCATCACCGTAACTATAGTATGCATACCCGTATGCGTACTTGTTAGTTGTGAAATTTCGGGAGCCTAAGTACACATACCTGTACGCGTACTGGCGAAGGGTTTGGGTCCGGGAATTTCTGCTGTGTTTGGAAGTATGCGTACCCGTTTGTCATACTGGCAAACCCAATCTCAGTCCGGCTATTTTAAGTATGCGTACCCGTTTGGATACTTGAGTGGTTAAAGTTCTAAAATCGGTTTTTTCATGAACTAATACATTCAAATAATATGGAATGCATTCTATGCAAACCGTGGCTATAATATTCATGAATTGATTCGAGTGAATGAAACCGATTTTGCTTCAATTGTGTTCTTGTATACTTCTATGAGAATATAGCAATTGAACAACTCTATAACTAGTTTCATTTGAGTCATTTGAACTAGTTATGGTTAAGATGAATAAGGTTGATATGAGAGTGTTTATATAGCTAACTTTGGTTAAGTACTGTTGAGCCAACCTAGTGTACACGTTTAGGTACGGTTACTCAAACCTAAATGAAGGTACATTTCATTTGTGTGTAACAAGCTAAGTTCGATCTAACGGTTGAAATATATTAGCTTGAATCTAATCAGGTTTTCATCTAACGGTGAATATTGAATGCTTAATTTGTTACCAAGGTAACATAGATTGCAAACCCTGATTAAGGGAGAACTCTAGCAACTGGGAAACCTAATCCCCACATCTCATGTGTGATAGTACTTGCGACTAGAGTCGATTCTCCTTTAACCTTAGGTTTTTCACGAAACCCTGTAGGTTAACGACTTGAAGACTTCATTGGATTGTAAAGCCAGACCAAACTATTTTCTTTGTAGTTTCTTGTTGTGATCTTACTTTTATCGTGATTGAGTATTATCTTTGCTAAGATTTGCTTGAGATTTATCTCTGATAGGTAAGATTAAAAGTAGTCACAAACATCTTGTCTCGTTGTTTGTAATTCCACAATATCTTGTTTCGCTTTCATACGATTAAGATTATTGTGAGGTGATTGATAATACTAGGATGTTCTTTGGGAGTATACGTCCGGTTTATCAATTGGTTCCTGTGCACCTTGATTTATCAAAAGACGGAACAAAATTCATAGGTATTTCCGTGGGAGACAGATTTATCTATTCCAATAGACTTTTCTGTGTGAGACAGATTTGTTTATCAAGTCTTCGACTTTGGGTCGTTGCAACTCTTGGTTGTGGGTGAGATCAGCTAAGGGAATCAAGTGTGCAGAATCCTGCTGGGGTTCAGAGAAGTAAGGATCGCAATTGTACCTTGATCAGTGTGAGATTGATTAGGGCCCAACTACATTCCAGTCTGAAGTTCATTGGTAGTAGGCTAGTGTCTGTAGCGGCTTAATACAGTATGGTGTTCAAAGCTGGACTAGGTCCCGGAGTTTTTCTGCGTTTGCGGTTTCCTCGTTAACAAAATTTCTGGTGTTTGTATTATTTCTTTTCCGCATTATATTTTGTTATATAATAGAAATATCACAGGTTGTGCGTTAAGTTCAATCAGTTCTTGAATCCGACCTTTGGGTTGTTGATTGAATTGATTGACACTTGGATATTAGTTTATGATACCTTCCAAGTTATTTCTCTTATTCAATCGGGCTCACAAATTCCTATTTGTTTGATTGCAGATTGAATTGAGAAATTGAGATATAACTCTTTGATATATACTTTTATACAGACTGAGTCTGATTGTCTAGTTGATTCTCTTGAAAGTATATTGAATTTTGTCTATTCATATTACCGAATGAAATATTGGGTGTGGTTGTTAGACCCCCGCTTTTTCATAAATCTTTCCTTACTGAACAAGTATGCTCGATTATTATACAGAAAACTCCAACCAAATTTAAAGATCCAGGTTCTCCTATGATTGCTTGCACTATAGGAGAACATAGGATTGAACATGCATTTTTAGATTTAGGGGCCAGTGTGAATCTCTTTCCATACTCTGTACATGTGAAATTAGAACTTGGTGATTTGAAACCCACTAATGTTACCCTCCAAATAGCTGATAGGTCCATTAAAATTCCTAGGGGAGTGATAGAGGATGTTCTTATACAGGTTGAAAGTTTTGTTTATCCTGTTAATTTTATTGTGTTGGATACTCAACCTTGTTAGAGCATTTCTCGGTCTAACTCACAAGAGTTGCTATATCAAGCTTGTTGTCAAATCAAAACTATATCTTGATTTCTAGTCTACAATTAGTTAAGTCTCGGTCTAAGATGGAGGTAGTTGAGAAACAAACCGGCCAACATTTGCGTTATACCATTTGAAGGCGAAGATCAACTGAAGCTTTTGGAGAAATTCATCAACAAAAGGTAAGTGAAGACTGAACCACCTATTTCTCAAGTTATATTCACCTTTCTATCCTTGAGACAATTGTTGCATAACTAATTAGACTAGCATGCATAGACAAGAATTTTGAGTCGAGAACTAATTATTTAGTTTACGAATTTCTCGAAATATAATGACTAAGCTTAATGAACATTTGTTCATACTTGATCAAATTTCGGTAGAGAACAATTTATTATTCGGAACCAAATCATGATTCAAGTTTATCATTCGAAAATATCCTGGAACAGTGATATGTGTTATTGATGATATTCATGAATGTTTCGAATTGAATTAGAGAAATATAGAACTACTATATTCGGAATACAAGACAGTGTTATCAGTCTTACAAACTAAGAAAACTGTCATATATCTGAATCTGTAATACATGTACTTATACACGTAGTAAAGTAACTATATATCGACTTTCAGATTTGTGTGATAAGCGTACTCGTATGCATATCATGGAAAATCTAATTGTATCGTGATCCGGATAGGTATGTATATTCGTATACAAACCATTTTGGAATTGTAGTAAGGGAACCGAGTTAAAGAATCAAATCGGTATGCGAGCCAATACAATTATACGTTCTAGAACCAGTTTAGTACCCAAAACGGTACGCAAACTGAAATGTTCATTGAATTCCGAAACCGGTAAAGGTTTTAAGTTTGCAAACCGGTATGTGAAATGAAAAGTTTCGTAGACTCCTGAACTCGGTAATTGCATATAAGTTTGCAAACCGGTCCGCGTAATGTGACTCAGATGACTCACAAACGGTTCAAGTATTTGTACATTGTACATTTACAAACTATGTCGATTATGATTCAATTGCGATTAAATTATTTTAATGATTTAAATTTGATCAATTCTCAAATTAATATTAGACTTATTTAATCACATGATTGTGACTCAAGATTTACGTCTTAGTGAACATGAAAATGAGTGTTAATCTTTTAAATTCAAACCGGTTAATTTCGGCTAACCATGTTGGACATAGTATTTATACATGGTTCGGTTATGGTTTACCTAACCAGAGTGTATATATTTTATATATGAATAAGATTCAAAGCTTTCATCTAACGGTGAATATTGTTTGCTTGGTTCCAAAGCTATCTTAGCTTAAACCAAAGCAACATATGCTTTAAAGTCTATATAAGGGAAACTATTGGTAACTGGGATCTCTGAATCCTGACACTACTTTTTTTGTGTCCTAGTTGTATCTAGAGTCTTCCTCTCCAGAAACCATTTTAGGGTTTAGAGACTACAAAGACTTCATTGGGTTTCGTGAAGCCAGGATTAGTTATCTTTTATATTGGTAACTCAAGTATCCTGATCTTGATTGTTTGTAGAGCCTTGCTCCAACGATCAAGATAAATAGTAATCAACAAAGTATCTTCATCTCATACTTTGTTGATTCCACAAGTTTTATACTTGTGACATGAATAATAATATAGGATGCACTTCGGGTTGCATAAGTACAGATTTTGAGGATAGCCAGACTTTTGTCAAGTTGCTATCGATTTCCATCACCTGGATCTATCATTTGATTTGATCATCCGTTTAGATCGTAAATCAGGAAATCAATAATAGGCTTAACCGTGGAAGTTTGGTTTAAAGTCTTCAATTGAGTTGAAGCAACTCTTAGTTGGTGTGAAACTGCCTAAGAGAATCAATTGCGCAGAGTCCTGCTGGGATTCAAGAGGGGTAAGGAGCGCGAATGTACCTGAATCAGTGGGAGATTCATTTCGGGCAGAATTACATTTCGGACCGAAGTTAATTGGTAGTAGGCTAGTGTCTGTAGCGGCTTAATACATTTTGGTGTTCCATCTGGACTAGGTCTCGGGGTTTTTCTGCATTTGCAGTTTCCTCGTTAACAAAATTTCTGGTGTCTGTGTTATTTATTTTTCCGTATTATATTGTTTATCATTATAATTGAAATATCACAGGTTGTGCATTGATCAAACACAATAGATAGGTCCGACCTTGTTTGTTGGATAAGACTTGATTGATCGTTGGAAATTGGTATTTTGTACCGTCCAAGAACTCTCTTTGTAGTTTGGTTCATTGGTTTAGTTCTGTAAACATTCTAATAACAAGAGAGAGAGAGAGAGAGAGATAACTCGAGACACTTTCCTTGATTGAGTGTTGACTCTCGGACATACAGATTTCCCACAAAAAAGTTGGTGGTATATTTTGGTACTCCCAGTCTTTTCAATTGGTATCAGAGCAGGAAAACATGTTAAGAACTAACAAGCAGTCTGACTATATGGACAGAGACGAAATCTCTAAAGACGTACACCATAACTCCTTAAAGATTCTTCAGAGACTATCTTCCTTAAGACTTAATGTCTCACAAGATGATCTTGATTCAATCAAAACCCCCAATACTTTGATTGATGGTGAAGAATCAACAGAAAAAAATAAAGAATCCTCTGTAAAGGTTAAAAACAAGAACCTACATGTTAAGAGTAAAAAGCTACGTTGTCTTAAATGATTGTTAAACAGTTTGTTTAAGGAATGCAACGTAAGAGGGTCTGTAGACGAAGATCTTTTTATGGCTTTCGAAAAAATATTTGAGTTCTTGGAATACATTGCAGTGATCATAAGTAAGGAGGTGCCTATTCGTGTTCCTATCTCTGAAAAACTTGTTATCAGTGTGGGAAACCTGGTCATGTCAGAAAAACTTGCACACGTATTGCAGTTTTGACTACCCTAGATGATATCAGTATATCATCTCTTGATGACCATGAGGATGAAGAAACTAAACCAAAATACAATCACGTCAGATTGAGTTATGAGCAGCTTGCTCATCCTAACTCTTGTTAGCAAGTTTCTGGTTTTATCCTATCATGTATTTATTTGATATGGGGGTAGTTGTTGTAAAGGGTTGTTTATGTTTTTTTAAGTTCCGTAGTATGTCTAATAAGTTTTGAAACTTATGATCATGTAATTGATCCCTGGTAAAGGAAAAATCTTGTAATAAATTATGATCATAACAACACATGTTGTTGAGCTGGCTCAAACTTTATGATGCCGAAAATCATTATAAAATACGAGCCTTCTATTCCTGTGCATGTCAATCTATTATCTTTCGCTCTGGAGATTTTTCATTGAGTTAAGGATAAGATTAATCTTGATAATTTTATCAATTTTGGATTGACCCGGAAATCAACATCTTAGTATAATTGTATCCTCTGATAGAATATTATCTTATTTATTTTCTTTAAAAAATGGATGTCTTTTCAAGTTCCACACCCGAACCCGGCCAAGCCCATTAAGGCTTTATTAAAAGAGTACGCGTACTCCTCTACTCCTTCTTCTTCTGTAAGTTCATGAATGGGATTAGACATTGAGGTTAGGGTTTCCGAACCGGTGTTATACTTTCATAATTTGGGTTTTTAATTCACAATTTTTGGGTCTTTTTCCTTGGTACAAGGAAGTGCATCAAGAAGGAGCAAATCAAGCAATCATCTTCAATGGGAGCTATTCAAGTAAGATCAAATCTATTCTCTTTGTATTTACTAATTAGGAAATATGAGAAGAACTTGAGGTGTTAGTAAGAAACCCAAGACTAAAGAAATCCTTGAACCCAATCTTAAGGAGGCACATAGGGTCCTTTTTTTTAACAAGGATTTTATGAAGCTTATAAGAAAATTTCAACTAGAGAAATTATACTAGAATATAAATTAGAAGAATGGTATATTAGAATGGAAGATCGAGCTTGTTTTGATAAATATGAACTAGGAATCTTTAACGGTGTTGGGAAAAGATTTGACCTACTTACTAGAGTATTTTATGCAAACATTTGTGATGTTGATCTTAGTAAGTTGAGCTTTAAAACAATGATTGGAAGAGGAAAGATTATTGTTAATCGAGAGTTAATTTCGGAACTCACAAATATTCCTCTTGGAGATTTTCTACTTCCAAGACCCAAAAAGGAAAAACCATCTCTTGAAACCATTTCTCTTGAATTTTGTGGAAAGAATGTTGGTTGGAAAGATGGGAAGATTCATACTTCAGAGCTTAGCATGCCTATTAAGGTTTTTGGTAAGTTGGGTATCCCTAACATTTGTGATGATTTTGCAAATTTAGTTTATTTTTTTCAAACGGGAACTAAAAATCTTGACATATGAGGGTTGATCATTTCTCAAATGGTTTCAGTGACAGCATCCAAGAAGATATTAGGGTTTCCTTGTCACATTGGACGCATCTGTGAAGAAGTCGACATTGACCCAATTGGAAACTTCATTGGAGCACCCACTTTAGTTCGTGAAAATACATTCAAACATGTGAGAACGAACGAGAACAAAAGAGAAAGGGATTCTATTTCAACTCTTGACGGTTCTTGTGATCAAACAACCTTGAGTCTTCTTTAACGAATTCACAAGGATGTTTGTATCAACTCCAAGGTAAAAGGTATGCAAAAACAATTTTGTTTCATTGCTATAAAATTTTCCGACATCAAGGACGAAATAGACAAGATTCAAGCTTTTATGGGTGATTCCAACAATGAAGAACATGAATTATCCTTTGACTATTTTTCTTTTGTTATCTAGGAAACTTCTTTTGAGGATTTTATTCTGGAAAAGGATAACTAGGTTTGGTATAGCAAGGATTGTGATGACATATAGCCATTTCCAAAAAATTTCACCTTTCATGTTTTTAGATTTATTTATTTAAATTATAGAGTTGTTGGAAGATGAACTTGCAGTATGTAATCATTATTGGTTGAATTATCGCAAAAATATTATGAAATATTTGTGCTTGTACGTTCTCGTGAATTAGCTAATATTTCGTATATGCTCAGAAGTTAAATCTATTATGTTTTTTTTATAAACGGAGAATAGAACAAACTCTTTGAGATTTTCTCGCAGTATTGATCTTTTTGTGATCACACTCTTGTATTTTGTTGGTCGACACACTCCGTAAGATTCTCTTGTTGAGTAAAATCGAGTAAAATTGTCTCGTTGTTCGTAACTGGCCTTGAGATCAATTTATGTCGATACTATGGATACAAATGCTTGTGATTTTTTAATTTCCACAAAAATTCTTCTTTTTTACAAAAGTAAGGTCACTCATGTTGTTCTCTTGGGAATGACATTTTATGGGGAAGAGTTCTTAAATGAAATTGTGCTTAATTGTTATATCTTTGTGGAGTGTGGTTGTGGAATTATAAAGGGATGCTTGTATATTTTTAATCTCCTAGGATGAGCGCCAAGTATTTATTACTATGTGATATCATTTAAATTAGTTGATATATGAGTGAAAAAGCGGGGGTATAACAACCACACCCAATAATTCGTTCGGCAATCTGTATGGACTAACTCCAATATAATTCTGAGACCACCAGCTTATAAAGCGGTCTCAATCAAGAAATATACCAAAGAGTTATATCTCAATTTCTTAATACAATCTGCAATAGAGCGTATAGAAATCTGTGAACCGGATTGATATGATAAATAACTTGGACGGTACTAAAGACCAATGCCCAAGTGTCAATCAATTTAAATCAACAACCAAAGGTTGGATTTACTAATTGATTGAACTACGCACAACCTGTGATATTTCAATTATATAAACAAATATAATACGGAAAAGAAATAACACAAACACTAGAACTTTTGTTAACGAGGAAACCGCAAATGCAGAAAAACCCCGAGACCTAGTCCAGATTTGAACACCACACTGTATTAAGCCGCTACACACACTAGACTACTACAAGTTAACTTCGGACTAGAATGTAGTTGAGCCCTAACCAAGTCTCACACCGATTAAGGTGCAGTCGCGTTCCTTACGCCTTTGAATCCCAGTAGGACTCTAAGCACTTGATTCCCTTAGCTAATCTCACCCACAACTAAGAATTGCTACGACCCAAAGTAGAAGACTTGATAAACAAATCTGTCTCGCACAGAAAAGTCTATTTTGATAGATAAATCTGTCTCCCACAGAAATACCTGCGAAGTTTTGTTCCGTCTTTTGATAAATCAAGGTGAACAGGAACCAATTGATAATCCGGTATTATATTCCCGAAGAACAGCCTAGAAATATCAATGACCTCACAATAACTTAACCATATGGTAGTAGAAGAAGTTATTGTGGAATCACAAAGAATGAGAAGAAGAGATTTCTGATTACTTTTTATATCTAACCTATCGGAGATAAATCTCGAGTTAATCTCAGAGAAGATAGTACTCAATATGTACGATAAAACAAGTAAGAAATCATATCACATAAGTACAGAGAAAATAGTTGGTTCTGGCTTCACGAATCCCAAATGAAGTCTTCAAGTCGTTAACCTGTAATGGTTTTGGAAATACCTAGGTTAAAAGAGAATCGACTTTAATCGTAACTAGGGCACAAGAAAGTGTTGGGATTAGGTTTTGCAGTTGCTAGGGTTCTCCCTTATATAGTCTTTCAAATCAGGGTTTGATTTCAATCAAAGCTAAGATAGCTTAGTAACAAAGCATTCAATATTCACTGTTAGATGAAAACCTGAATTAAGATTCAAGCTAAGGATGCTTAAAACCAAAGAAATATCTCTCCACCGTTAAATGGTTTTATCTTGTTACACACATATGAAATATACTTTCATGTAGATATGGGTGATCGTACCTAAACGTGTATTTTGAGTTGGCTCAATAATAGTTAACCGAAGTTAGCCATATGAACACTTTTTTCTTAACCAAATTCATCTAACACTTCTAGATCAAATATGATGATCAATCAAACATGAAAGATAATCAAATGAATCTAATCGTTTTTCACATAAAGTTGTTCAATTGTTCCCAATCACATAAAAGTATATATGATCCAATTGAAACAAAATTGGATTGATTCATGAGAATCAATTCATGAACATTAAGCCACGGTTTGCAAAGATTACATTCCTTAATTTATAGATGTATTTGTTCATGAGTATGAAAATATACTTAACCTATTTTAGAACTTTAACCACTAAGTTTGCAAACGGGTACTCAAACTAAAGTTCCGGATTTTGGTCTTGACCAACAGTTTGCAAACCGGTATGCATACTACTGTCCAGGACCGCAACTCAGGTAGAACTGTTCGCATACTGGTATGCAAACTTGGTTCCCAGACTTTAATAGATAAAACCGTACGCATACTGGTATGCAAACAAAGTTTTTGTACTAGAATCATACCACAACAGTTTGCATACTGGTATCCTTACTGTGTTGTATCCAGACAAAGGTTAATTTGTTGTAAACTCTTATTTCAATCATTGAAACATACTTAGAAGACGACAATAGCTGTCTCACACAAACTATTAGCTTATAAGTAATTTTCAAGTGATTGAATGATCAATACGAAACATTCTGAGTCGACATCAAATGATTGTCTCACACAAATCATGTAAGATATTTCAAGGCGATTTGCACATGACCATCTTTTGACTCATTATTTAGTTTTCAACAAATAAATTGTTTCCAACTAAACTCGTCAAGAATATGATGAATGTAGCTAAAGCAAAAAACCTTTCAACACACATTTCGAGAAATAGATAATCGAGTTAAACTCAGTTCGAAATATCAATTGTGTATAATATAAAAGTCTATATAGCTATACGACTTAGTATCATTAGGAAGTAGAATATAATAGACTTCTAAGTGATAGATAAGTTTTGTTAGCACATTGCTCGGTCGAACTCGCATGCGTTTCTATCTCAAGCATGTTTGTCAATGTTAGTGATCAAAACTATAAGTCTTGATTTCTAGTCTACTATAGCTAAGTCTCGGACTAGGATAGAAAGTGTAGTTGAGCTCAAGGACTTCATGGAGATTCATCATACAAGTAGAAGAACTACTCAAGGAACCGGTGGAACTTCTCGACAAAAAGGTATGTGAAGACTTGAACTTATCTGTCACTCAAAAGTCTATCTATTCTATATCCTACTTCTTGAGACAAAAAGTCGTATGCTATATATAGACTTAGATTATACACATTTGATATTTCGAGCCGAGTTTAACTCGCCTATCTATATCTCGAAATATATGTTGGTAAGCGTTTCGTTTCAACCGTGTTTATCTTTACCTAGTATGTTTCAGTCATCTTGAAAATTGCTTTGACGATAAATGGTGTAACAATTATATAACGTCCTCTAAAAATGTTTCAATGATTGGAATGAGAGTTTAGATTACATAACCAATGATTGACATAAGTATTGTTGTGGAAACACATATGTGCATAAATCCTATGCCTTGAACCAAAGTTTGCGAACTTTGTTGATCAAGAGAAATCGGAAGAATGGCTTGTTGCCAAGTCCACGAACTGCCGAACTACTCATCCCGAGAAATTCTGCTGGAGTTGAAAAACTAGTTGCGTGAGTACCATTCTGCGAACCCAGTCCGTAAACCGGTGGAAGGTCTTTTGTCGAGACTTTCTACTGGAGTTTGTAAACTCTGCCTAATTTCTTAAGTCCGCGAACCTAGTGTGCGAACTTAAGAAGGTTATATATCTGAAGATGATTTCTGAACTTAAACTTATAAAGACTAAGGAACGCAGTATGCAAACCGTGGCTATAAAGTTCATGAACCGATTCAAGTGAATCAAATCATCTTTGCTTCAATTGTGTCTTGTGTAGTTACATAATATTTCCTTGCAATTGAACAACTCTCTAACTAGTTCATTTGAGTCATTTGGACTAGTTATGGTGAAGAAGAATATGGCGCTCACATGGCTAACCTTTTGGTTGACTATTGTTGAACCAACAAGTGCATACGTTTGGGTACGGTTAAAAAACCTAAAAGTGTGCATTTTATTTGTGTGTAACAAGCTAGGTTTTCGATCTAACGGTTGATAAATATTAGATTGAATCCGAATCAGGTTTTCATCTAACGGTGGATATTGATTGCTTAGTTACCAAGGTAACTTAATGGACCCTGATTTGAAAGACTATATAAAGGTGACATCTAGTATTGTGTAAAACTAATCCCCACACCTTACGTGTGATACTAGTTTGCGTGTTAGAGTCGTTTCTCCTTTAACCTTTGGTTTTTCTTTTTCTAAAAACCAGGTTAAGGACTTAAAGACTTCATTCGGATTGTGAAGCCAGACCGATATTACTTTATCGTAGTTGTGTGATCTGATCTTGCACCTTCTATCGTACGAGTACAATCGAAACGATTGTCTTGAGATTTATTTCTCCGATAGGCAAGATATAAAAAGTAATCACAAACATCTTCGTCTCATTGTTTGTGATTCTGCAACATCTTGTTTCGCTACCATACGATTAAGATTATTGTGAGGTGATTGATTAATCTAGGTTGTTCTTCGGGAATATAAGAACGGATTATCAATTGGTTCCTGTTCACCTTGATTATTATTAAAGGACAGAACAAAGCCTTTAAGGGTTTATTTGTGAGAGACAGATTAATCCTTTGATAGACTTGTCTGTGTGAAACAGATTTGTTTATTGTCAAAGCCTGCAATTTTGGGTCGTAGAAACTCTTAGTTGTGGGTGAGATCAACTAATGGAATCAAGTGCACAATATCCTTTTGGGATCAGAGGCGTATAGAGTGCAACTGTACCTTGGATCAGTGGGTGACTGCTTGGGGTTCAACTACAGTCCAGTCTGAAGTTAGCTTGGAGTAGGCTAGTGTCTGTAGCGGCTTAATACAGTGTCTATTCAATCTGGACTAAGTCCCGGGGTTTTTCTGCATTTCCGTTTTCCTCGTTAACAAAATTTCTGGTGTCTGTGTTATTTCAATTTCCGCATTATCTTGTTTTATCTTTATAATTGAAATAATACAGGTTGTGCGTTAAAGTTCAATCAGTTGGAAAATCCGACCTAACGGTTGTTGATTGATATTGATTGACACTTGGATATTGGTCTTTGGTACCATCCAAGTTATTCCTTGTATTTGATCAGTACTCACAGTTTCTGTTTGAGGAACTCAAATCAAGAGAGAGATGTAAACTCGTTGATATACTTTTAATTGATTGAGTCTTGTTGATTCTCTTAAAAGTATGTTCATATTTGTCCATACAGATTGCTAAGCGAAATATTGGGTGGTGTTGTTAGACCCCCTCTTTTTCAATTGGTATCAGAGCAGGAAAACACGTTAAAGACCTTATAAGTCTGTGTTTGTAGCGATCTGATTATGGACGAGTCTATCTCTAATAACATACTAGTTCAGAAATTACCAGATGATTCTAAAAACTTAGATTCACCTGAGAGAACTGTCACATCTAAGTCAATATCTAAACATTCTCTTGATGTAAAAACTGTTGATTGGGAAACTCTCCTAGAAGAAAAGTTGGATGAACTTTCTGATGAAGGTGATTCAGATATTGATAGAGATGTTGATGAGGAAGTCTTAGAGTATGTTAAGTTTTCGGATTCGTGGAATATGAAGAAGATTACAACTTCTCATGTCTCATCTCTTCTGACTCCTCTCTGTCGAGAAAACAAGAAATTGAGAAGATGTTACGCAAGTGTTTATTTTTCGAATCGTTCTAACGAATCGATCCTCAAGGATTCTGAGGAAAACCTACGTATAAAGTCACTTGAATGTGATAATATTTATCAAAAGTAATTTTTGTTGGAAGAGAAACTTGCATAATCTGAAGCAAGGTTTAACTATAAACAAATTAGTTTTGATGACAGAGAAAGTGCTTGTCTCGCTCGATAAAAACGCCTTGAGGCTGATTTAGCTGCTGCTCTTGATAAAATCAAGGTGTTGGAAGATGACTTGAAAAAGTTCAATACTAGTTCAAGCAAATTAACCACTATGCTAGGAGCAAGTAAAAATCATCGTCATACACGAGGATTAGGCTATAAGGGAATAAATTCTCCAAGTACTAGCAAAGAGGTAAAATTTGTCAAGGCTAGTGATGCTTCTCAACAAAAGGTTTCCACTGATGGCAAAAGAAGTTATGGTTCAAAAGAGCAAAGTATATCAACCTCCAAAGTCAGCACACACGGATCGAGGTAAGAACACTCCTTATGTTTGTCACTATTGCGGAAATAAAGGTCACCTGGAAAGGAGATGTCGTTTGCGTATAAGGAATGAGAAACTTCATGTTAGAGCATATCTCGGTCGACCTCGCATGCGTTGCTATATCAAGCATGTTTGTCAATGTTAGTGATCAAAACTATAAGTCTTGATTTCTTGCCTATTAGCTAAGTCTCGGACTAGGATAAGAAAAGTGTAGTTGATCTCAAGGACTTCATGGTGATTCAACGACAACGACGAAGATCTACACAAGGAACCGTGTAACTTCATCAACAAAAAGGTATGTGAAGACTTGAACTTATCTATCACTCAAAAGTCTATCTATTCTTGTTGATGGTAAATTTTAGTTCAGGGCTAAAATTGTAAAACCAAATTTATGCGCTAACATCCTGCAAAGTATAAAGCCACTGATAAGTGATGAATACTTCTTCACTGTACTAATTCACCTAGAATGGAGCATGTGGCAACAATCCCAGTATTCTGTGAATTAAATACACAAAATTCATCCAGGTTGGAGCATGTAGCAACAATCCCATATACCCTGTGAATTTATAGCATGATTAATTAATGCATGACCAGCCTTGTATTTCCTGTACTGCTCCACTCTTATCATTGGTGCGGCATGACGACTGAGTGTTACTCTCAGCAGGGCAACACGAATCTCCAAACATTAATAATGAAGCATGTACGAAATACTCATATAGGCTATAACTCTCGGAGTGTTATACTAGCCCGATTGAGCATCTGCACTGTCCATATCAGTCTCAGAAACGATCACGACCATCCAACTTCACCAGCATGATTGGATGGCTCAGATCGAATCCATAACCCTCAATAAGGTATTGGAGTATTCACCACCGAATCAATGCGGATCCCGCATGGTCGGCCTCCCCATAAGGGTATCATGGATTGCCAATACGCCCAACCAAAGCAGCGCGGACGTGAAACCCTAAATTAGGGTTTGCGGCACATTACATGTGTCGTAAAACAGTCTCAACCATCCATCTTCGCAGGCATAAATGGAGGGTGTAAATGTAAATTCAAAGGTCCCAGAGCATGTCAACACAAACACCGTGGGCCCGCCTACACACATGACCAATCGGTCAGGACTAACTATGGTTGGTCGTCCCAATTTGTACGTCCAAACAAGGCATGACGCACGGCCGGTGAAACCCTAATTAGGGTTTGAACATCACGAGCGTCCATTTTCTCCTGCACGAATGAAGGTTCCAGGAATAGACTAAGCAGGTCCAGTGAGTATCAACACGATCACTTTGGGCCCACCTATCTCTACACCCGATTGGCCAAGGCATACCATTCCCAGTAGTCTCGATTCGCACGCCCAAACTAGGCGTGGTCACACTTCCCAATCGCAAACTGATCTCGACCACTCAACTTCACCGAAAAAATTGAGTGGCTTAGATCACGTTTCTATGGGACAGTAAGGTATAGGCATGTACACCATCCCGCCGTCTGCACGCCGGACTGATCGTCCAAGACCGACCAAGCTTGGTCGTCTCGAAACGCGTGCCCGAAGTAGGCTTGTCGCGCGGCCTTTGCGGCACAAAATTTCTGTCGCAAATCAATCCTAGCCGCTCCTCTTTACTGGACAGATTGAGCGGTCCAGATCACGCATTCATGGGGCAACAAGGTATAGGCGCCTACACCGACGTGCTGTCTACACGCATGCATGATCGGCCTGGCCAAAATTGTGTCTCAAGCTTGGTTTCGACCAAGCTGAAGAGTGATGCTTGCGCACCTCTTCACAAACCCTAATTCCACTAACGATCGCAGATGAGTGTCTCAAAGATCATCCCGTCCGTTCAACTTCACCTGCTTGGTTATACAACCCTGGTCAGGAGTTAACTGGTCAATGAGGTGTCGTGGTGATTACCATCCGCCACTCTACCACACCATGTGGTCGGCCAAGGGAGGACTTGCTTGCGCAACCTCCAAAACATCACATGAAGTAGGCTGTACATGATGCTTTAAGACGCTCAACAGGGATGCTTCATACATGTTGAATATATTCGATGCATTACCTGCATAGAATATACACGATACTTCACAAGTATCGACTTCCTAAATAACTTAGTTATTTAATCTAGCATCACATGCTACTTTCTGTGGGTCCCGCGATCCACACACTCGAGACATAAATCATGTCACAAACTAGGGGATACATACTGGGGTATTGGTATGGAGGTTTACAGCGTGCAGCGCACAACGCGCCATCACAAGAACGTGTCAGGAAGTCATGGACGGTTAGTGATGATGGGAGAAATGGGCAAGACTGATCGTGTGACACTAACACACAACTCCACTACTCTATCACTCCACTTTCTCCACTTCCCACAAGATACGAGGGTTAAGCTCAATGACTTGTATAAATAGGTTCTCCTCCTTATTTCCCAAACAAGACAAGAAGACAACAGAAGCAAGTGTTGATACAAATGATAGACACATTTTTGTGTCTAATTTGTCCTCAATGCCTGTATTGTTGGAACTCTATTTTTGTACTAATATCGTGTTTTTATGTTTGTTTAGGTGTTTTTGGAGAAAATACCCTTGTATGGAAAGAGTTGCTCAAAAAGTGATGATTTACACCCCGGAGAAAAGTACTAAAGGCACCCCAGAAATGTACCGGAAACGTCCCAGAAATGTCCCGGAGGAAACCAGAAAAATTACTATTTCAACCCAAGAATTACTATTTCAGCCCAAATTCCTAAGGGGACACCACTGTTTGCTAAGGGGACACCTTTTCACAATTTGAATTTGAAAATGGCGGGAGAAATCAATCACGCCTGCATGAAATTTCTACTCGATTCTTGGACGTGTTTTTGGAAGATTCGATCGCTGGAAATTATTGGGCTAAGCCTGTTAAGGCTAAACAGGCCGAATGCAAGTGATTTTAGCGATCAAGTTGGGCTGAAATGACCGGGAGAGAAGATCAAAGTCCAAATAGGGGAGCTGTTTTCACGGGAGAATATTTTGGAAAATATTGGATTATGTTGGAGGATATACGTGCGTTATCTCATGGGATTCGAATATATCTAAGCTAGGAAAGATTGAGAGAGCGTCAGAAGCCAAGAGAATATTTGGTAAACACGATTTCGATTAAACAGGAAAAAAATCAAAAATATTATTCTCGCGTCTGCAAAGAATTGAAGAGAAGATTATATGGAGTTATGATGGAAGATATCGATGCTGTTGGGTATAAATAGCTCACTGAGGTCAAGGAGAAAGGGTGTCGAGAGTTGGGAGGAGAGGAGAGAAGGCTGCAGAGGGAGAATCACCATTTTTCTCTGCTGCTGCTGCTGCCATTGATGAAGAGGAAGAACACGAAGAACAGACGGCCAAAGACAGTCGTTCCCCAACAGTGACAACGACCGGTCCCTGTGGGTCGTAGTCTGCTACGCAGACAACAACAGCACTCTTTTATCGTTCTTTGTAACGGTGTTTTGTAACGCTTATAAGCGTTGCATTTTACCGATTTTCACCCTTTTCTCCATTTTCTCTTCATTGTAAACACCAATTGAGCTTAATAAAATATTTTGAGAGGTATTTCACTATGATGAGCTAAACCCAAGCACTGGGACGACGGAGAAATCCTTAATTCATCCATGTGGTAATTTAATTAATTCTTTTATTTACTTTTTGCAATAATTTTAATTGAATTAAGATTTTAAATTAATTACTTGTGATTTCATTTGATGGAGTATGCTTGGTCCTAAAGATTTTTGATGCGCCATGCTCATAAAATACAACTAATATTTTATAAAATCTATCTTGGCAATAAACTAGAGTTAATATTTGTTTTGTTTTTGAACTATAATTGTTAGAATTAATTTCTGAACCACTTGAAAATGAAAAAAAATGGCCGTATCTTTAGTCCCAGTACTCTTGCCCATATTGTTAATATTTTTTGTATATATTTTTATTTTTAAATCTTTACAAGTCCGAGCAACGAACTTTTACTACCACTTTCAAAACTATAACAAAATGGCGCCGCCGACGCGGACTTGTATATAGATTGATTTATTTTTTTTAGATTTATTATTTTTTTTTTAGAATTGTTTGTTCCTTTTTACGTTTCTTTTTGTCTTTATTTTGCAGGTTCAAAGTGAAAACTAAGGACTTGGAGAGGAAAAATCTTAAAGCGAAAAGAGAAGAAAAAAAGGACAATTTTAGGAATTAATTTTTAATTTGTAATCTTTTTAGAGTGTGTGAGGAAAACTGTAATTTTTTATTGATTTATTTTGGACTTTGGACTTTAAACAATTGGACTTTGTTTTTTTTAACCCTACGGAAGGGTATTATTATTAAAAAAAAATAAATTATTATATAAACTGTGTGCAGGGAAGGACGACGATTACTATATCGTCTCGGCCCCTCGGGTTCGCACACGGCATAGGAGTCGTGGCCCGAGTCGACGACAACGGTTCATCGCCCGTCTGGTACGGGAGGTAAGTCCAATCGAAACACCCGCGAATCTCCTGCAAGCGGGTTACTGTCTGCCTTAAGGTGATAATTGTTTGAGGACGAACCGGACTGTCTTTATTTTCCTAGTAAAGGGAAAGGCCTGGCCTAAACAAGATAAGGGTTCGGATTTCATCACCGTTCCCTTCTTGCCCGCCTTAGGAAAACGAAACCTAACGCGAACCCAAGCTTAAAATTTGGAATAGAACGAGACCGATAGGGTAACGAGCTTAATAGGAAACTCGTTCGAAAAATATTGGTTGCTCTTTAAGCACACTCCAAAGTTCATGATGGTTTCTGTGAGTTGAATGCGTGACTGCGCCGCCTTGTGATAGCGGTGAGGCCTTGGGTATCAAAGCTCCACTGAGCTTCCCTCGCCTCAATTCAACTTACTTTGACTCGGATTGATTCCATAGGGGTTTGCTCAAATTGCAACGAATTCCCTTTCGAAAGATAGAAGTTGGTCTAGAAACAATCTAAGTGGAGCCATCATGATTTTTGTTTGCTAGAAATCTTTAGGTTTGCTTTGGTGGAGTCGAGTCGGCCTTGTTTGTAATTGTATAGAATCCCTCTGTAGTTTATATTTCTTCGGTGATGAATCCTTTTGAGGAGACGCCACCTGCGATGACGTTGCGAGAATATATGTCTAGAAATTCTCGTTATCAAGAGACGTCTTCGGAAATGACTCTTGGTGAATATATGCGTGGGCAGCGATATATGGATACTCCAACTTTTATTGAGGAATCACCTCTAACGATCTATGAGAAATATTATAAACATAGACCATGTAGTTGGGAACAAAGCTTGAGAATTCGTGAATATCAAAAATTATATTGTGATGATGATGAGGAGGAGGATGGTGATGATGATTATAATGATATTTCTAGTTCAAATCCAAATAATTTTAATAATTATTTACCTATTCAAAAGGACGAGGATTTGACTAGAAATACCCCAGTTTTAGACGATGATTACGAAACCGATGATGGTTTAGAGGAACCAGTTTATCTTGAGAGTACTGTTTTCGAGTCAAACGATTTAGAAACAATAGTCTTAGAATAACTCGTAGAGATTAGCGGGGATGAACCTGACTTAGAAAAATCAATCGCCCACTTTCAGGAATCTGATGACCTAGAAATTAGGGAGATTATGACCAGTCTACCTAGAGACGCCGAAAACTCTAAGTTTTGGGGTGATTATCATTCTCCATGTTCTTTAACTCTTAAAAATATCCCTCACTTGGGACTTGACATCAATTCCTCACCCATCTTACGAGACTATCTTCGTACTCGTTTTCCAGAACCTAATGATATCCAACAAGAGTCTCAACTGTTAGAAACCCATCCTCTGGTTGATGTGGTTAACCCAGGCAATAATACCAAGATTGATTTTGTTTTCCCACCAAATAGTTTTCTTCCAAATGTGGGAACATATAGATTTCAAATGTGTTGAATATTAAGTTGTGAAACTAAACCTAAATGCTTTAGGAAATTAGAATCGACACATTTGCTTAAGGATGACCACTACTCTCATTGTGGTCAATTATGTAAGTCATATTTGATTGACTTAGAGGATCCGCAATTATTTAGGTTATTACTTCGTGATTCTAAGTTCGTATTTGAGTTTTTCCAGACTCTAGGACCTAGTAATTTAGATCAAATCTATGAGGAAATGCATCCAAGAAAAATATTTTATTTAGACCCTTTCATAGAACCTGAACCTGAACCACAATTAGATATAAATATCTTAATCAGGAAACTAGGTAAGGGCACGCTAGTCTTGTTCATTTTCTTGGTTCACTGCAATTTCCTGTTGTCATCTCTTTTTGGTTTTAAAGACCCGCAGTTATTCCGGCTATTGTTATACGGTTCGAGTTGACTAAACCTTTTCTAAGTCTGGCTGAAGACTTTAAACTTAGCAGTTTTTGGGAGGTAACCCAATCTCATGCAACACGATAATATCCTTCCTTAACTCTTTTGCTTCAAATAGTAACCGTTTCTCCTTGTTCATGCTTTTAATTTCATCTTTAGAACATTGAGGACAATGTTAGATTTAAGTTTGGGGGTATGGGAAAATCTTTTAGTTGCAATAAATAAACTCCAGAGCCTAGAAATTTACGCCTATTAAGGATAGCACTAACCAATCTAAGTGGATGGAAACATTTTTGTTTTAGGAGTTGAGGAACCAATCTGACTAGATGGAAACATCTATAGAGTCTATTCATAAAAGCACAGAGCTCAGGTGTTGTAAATAACATGATAGTTTCGCCATATCTCGTCGAGTCCTTTTCACTTTCTATTTTCAGTTTTTCTTTTATTTCAAGTGATTTGGTGGGGCACACGATTCAAGTTGTTACCACTGCTAGGGTGAATTAGAGTGACTGAGATTACTAAAAAAAAAAAAAAAAGACTGGACCAGTTAGACCAATCGGAATAAGTATTAACACTTGGATAGCAATATGCGTGTGTTCTCCCTGTTTCCGTCGCCTAAGCAAGCGTGGAATGCAGGACCCGTGGGAACTATCGTGTAATCTGCTGACAAGAAGCATGCGCTTGGATCAAAAATATATATTCATGCCGTTAAAAAAATGGTTATTGTTATGTGTAGTCAACTGCTGGTTCCCTTGTATTTGCCAGTTTGTTGATCTAGATTTAAGTTATTGACCACTGGTTCCCTTGTATATGCCAGTTGTGTTGATATTAGTCAGACCGGTATCTCAGTCCATTAGGATAGGTTCATTCTGGCAGTGGCCTTCAGACAGATATGGGAAACATCGTTCACTTTTCAACCATCTACATTTTTCTTTTTCCATCTTCTTAATCTTTTCATGTGATTAGTCTGACTCCGAGTATGATGTCCATCGTGAAACTATCTTAGTAGAGCTCTGTCACTTATATGAATTTTAGTATGCTTGAGTGAAAACTCGTGTACAGTAATTGGAATTTCGCATCAGGGTACTTCCTCCTATAATTAATAAGTATGCCAACCAAGGAGGTTCTTTAGTGCTTTCCAAGATTTTGCGTGGATAGTTAGGGTCTGGAGTATTGGTTTTTGTGGGTACACCTCTGATAAACCCACCCGAGATTAACTCGGTCACTTTTCAAGAATAAATTTGCTCGAGGACTAGCAAATAATAAGTTTGGGGGTATTTGATAGACACATTTTTTTGTCTAATTTGTCCTCAATGCCTGTATTGTTGGAACTCTATTTTTGTACTAATATTGTGTTTTTATGTTTGTTTATGTGTTTTTGGAGAAAATACCCTTGTATGGAAAGAGTTGCTCAAAAAGTGATGATTTACACCCCGGAGAAAAGTACTAAAGGCACCCCAGAAATGTACCGGAAACGTCCCAGAAATGTATCGGAAACGTCCCAGAAATGTCCCGGAGGAAACCAGAAAAATTACTATTTCAACCCAAGAATTACTATTTCAGCCCAAATTCCTAAGGGGACACCACTGTTTGCTAAGGGGACACCTTTTCACGATTTGAATTTGAAAATGGCGGGAGAAATCAATCACACCTGCATGAAATTTCTACTCGATTCTTGGACGTGTTTTTGGAAGATTCGATCGCTGGAAATTATTGGGCTAAGCTTGTTAAGGCTAAACAGGCCGAATGCAAGTGATTTTAGCGATCAAGTTGGGCTGAAATGACCGGGAGAGAAGATCAAAGTCCAAACAGGGGAGCTGTTTTCACGGGAGAATATTTTGGAAAATATTGGATTCTGTTGGAGGATATACGTGCGTTATCTCATGGAATTCGAATATGTCTAAGCTAGGAAAGATTGAGAGAGCGTCAGAAGCCAAGAGAATATTTGGTAAACACGATTTCGATTAAACAGGAAAAAAATCAAAAATATTATTCTCGCGTCTGCAAAGAATTGAAGAGAAGATTATATGGAGTTATGATGGAAGATATCGATGCTGTTGGGTATAAATAGCTCACTGAGGTCAAGGAGAAAGGGTGTCGAGAGTTGGGAGGAGAGGAGAGAAGGCTGCAGAGGGAGAATCACCTTTTTTCTCTGCTGCTGCTGCTGCCATTGATGAAGAGGAAGAACACGAAGAACAGACGGCCAAAGACAGTCGTTCCCCAACAGTGACAACGACCGGTCCCTGTGGGTCGTAGTCTGCTACGCAGACAACAGCAGCACTCTTTTATCGTTCTTTGTAACGGTGTTCTGTAACGCTTATAAGCGTTGCAGTTTACCGATTTTCACCCTTTTCTCCATTTTCTCTTCATTGTAAACACCAATTGAGCTTAATAAAATATTTTGAGAGGTATTTCACTATGATGAGCTAAACCCAAGCACTGGGACGACGGAGAAATCCTTAATTCATCCATGTGGTAATTTAATTAATTCTTTTATTTACTTTTTGCAATAATTTTAATTGAATTAAGATTTTAAATTAATTACTTGTGATTTTATTTGATGGAGTATGCTTGGTCCTAAAGATTTTTGATGCGCCATGCTCATAAAATACAACTAATATTTTATAAAATCTATCTTGGCAATAAACTAGAGTTAATATTTGTTTTGTTTTTGAACTATAATTGTTAGAATTAATTTCTGAACCACTTGAAAATGAAAAAAAAAACGGCTGTATCTATAGTCCCAGTACTCTTGCCCATATTGTTAATATTTTTTGTATATATTTTTATTTTTAAATCTTTACAAGTCCGAGCAACGAACTTTTACTACCACTTTCAAAACTATAACAAAATGGTGCCGCCGATGCGGACTTGTATATAGATTGATTTATTTTTTTTAGGTTTATTATTTTTTTTAGAATTGTTTGTTCCTTTTTACGTTTCTTTTTGTCTTTATTTTGCAGGTTCAAAGTGAAAACTAAGGACTTGGAGAGGAAAAATCTTAAAGCGAAAAGCGAAAAGAGAAGAAAAAAAAGGACAATTTTAGGATTTAATTTTTAATTTGTAATCTTTTTAGAGTGTGTGAGGAAAACTGTAATTTTTTATTTATTTATTTTGGACTTTGGACTTTAAACAATTGGACTTTGTTTTTTTTAACCCTACGGAAGGGTATTATTATTAAAAAAAAAAATTATTATATAAACTATGTGCAGGGAAGGACGACGATTACTATATCGTCTCGGCCCCTCGGGTTCGCACACGGCATAGGAGTCGTGGCCCGAGTCAACAAAAACGGTTCATCGCCCGTCTGGTACGGGAGGTAAGTCCAATCGAAACACCCGCGAATCTCCTGCAAGCGGGTTACTGTCTGCCTTAAGGTGATAATTGTTTGAGGACGAACCGGACTGACTTTATTTTCCTAGTAAAGGGCAAGGCCTGGCCTAAACAAGATAAGGGTTCGTATTTCATCACCGTTCCCTTCTTGCCCGCCTTAGGAAAACGAAACCTAACGCGAACCCAAGCTTAAAATTTGGAATAGAACGAGACCGATAGGGTAACGAGCTTAATAGGAAACTCGTTCGAAAAATATTGGTTGCTCTTTAAGCACACTCCAAAGTTCATGATGGTTTCTGTGAGTTGAATGCGTGATTGCGCTGCCTTGTGATAGCGGTGAGGCCTTGGGTATCAAAGCTCCACTGAGCTTCCCTCGCCTCAATTCAACTTACTTTGACTCGGATTGATTCCATAGGGGTTTGCTCAAATTGCAACGAATTCCCTTTTTATAAAATCTATCTTGGCAATAAACTAGAGTTAATATTTGTTTTGTTTTTGAACTATAATTGTTAGAATTAATTTCTGAACCACTTGAAAATGAAAAAAAACGGACGTATCTTTAGTCCCAGTACTCTTGCCCATATTGTTAATATTTTTTGTATATATTTTTATTTTTAAATCTTTACAAGTCCGAGCAACGAACTTTTACTACCACTTTCAAAACTATAACAACAACCGTATTCAAACATCAAACTGATAGCTTACATTCTGCAAGCTAATTCAGCTTTCTGATACAAGTCATACAAAGACAACACCTTCACAATCTCAACACCTTCTTCGCTTCCCTCCCTAAGATCAACCCCATCTCCTTCACTTTGTGACCGAAGCAAGTCTGGAACGACCATTTCTTGGTTTAGGCCAGAGTTTTACAGATTGATTTCTCGAATCACAAAGCACTATCGTGCAGTGCATTTGTTTAGGATTTAGATTCATTTCTCATCCACACACCCCAAATTACCAAATTCGGCAGAAATAGTTTTCACCCATAAACAATTGCCGACCACAGTGGGAGATTAATCTCTCAGTTGTGTGAAGTAAATTTCTTCAATACCAATTCAATTTTACTGATTTCGAAAATGGTGGATCTTAGGTCTGGATCAGCAACCAATCCTGACGGGACTAGCGTTGACAACACACTCGGTGTTGATATCCCAGGTGTCACCGTGCATCCAGTCAATACCATCAATGTATCTCATGGAATTACTTCCTCTACTACCAGCACCAACTGAGCAGGAGGAGATATCCCATTAGGAGTGACGCCTCCTGTCACCAGAGCCAGAGCATCTGCAAACCTCGACATTTCTTCGAGCGTAACGCCTCCGGCGGTCACCACAGAAACAACTTCCACTCCTTCATCAGGACGAGGAGCTGGAGGAGAAAGAGGAGGACAATCTCCCATTACCATCGTAGATTTGATGGAGAGGCAGGAATTCCTTGCTAAGACTCAAACGGATATGGCTGCAACTCAGAAAGAGGTACTCACTTTTCTTAAGACATTAACTGATCGATTGCCACAAGAGCCGCGACATCCCCTGGAGCCAACAAGGAACGCATTCAACACACCTGGAGAAGGTACTTCATCGGCGCGGACCTACATGGACCTGATCAAAGAAGCGATATCAGATATGAACGGTCCTGTCATGGAGATTCCTACACTGGGGACTGACCCTCACAACGATCCTCCTCAAGTCAATAGTCTCACTATGAGCCAGTGGCCGGTGGATCAGGAAGCGGTTTTCTCTAGTGGAAAGTTTATGCGAACTTTTACACCTCTCGAAGAATCAACGGGAAGAGACGTTTTGCTGCAATCAACTAGAAGAAGGTCACAACCGGGCCCTACACGTTACTGGACGCATCAAGGATTCAAAGTTCAAGAGGTCCCTCATCGACACGGGAGCGTCTTCGAATGTGATTACTCTCAAGACTTTTAGGACGACCAAGGTTCGCTCATTCAAGGTCGTATGGCATCCTACCACAATGACAGTCTTTGAAGGAAACCAGACCAGCGCATACGGGATCGTCCCTTAAATGTATCATCAATGCCTGAAGACTATGTTGAATAAAGAAGTCGTTCGTATTCCTGCATCATTGTCTCCTTGCGCACGAATATGCGGAATGAAACTGTTCAAACCGAGGGAAGATCCGCGGAAAGGATTAGACAAAGTCCATTGCATCCCACTCCCCATGTGGGCGTCAATCCAGGAGGAGAACCGACTTGCATCATCGAGGGCTATGCCCCATGATGTATCCTTGATGACAAGGCGTCTCAATTCTTCTCTCCTCCCAACGGAATGCTACAACAACGGCGAGCCACAAGAAGAAGTGCTAGACGCTCCACGACAGCTGCAAGATGGTACCAACTCCACAACTGATGAGCTCGACGATGAGAAATCTCCTAGGCCTATCTCCATCACCTCCACCTCGTGTAAGCATTCATACAATCTCTGATCCAAATCGGTCAAACAATCCCCAAGGAAATTCAGGCGCGAGATCAGGTGTTGCATGGATTCCAGAGACTTGAACGAATGCTACCCCAAGGAAGACTTTCCCCTGTCTAACATCGACATGTTAGTAGACGCCACCAGCGGACACGACATGTTCTCCTTCATGGATGGTTACAGCGGCTATAATCAGATAAGGATGCATGAGAATGACGCAAGTAAGAAATCCTTTAAAACTCCTCTTGGAAATTTTTACTATACTGTTATGCCTTTTGGTTTAAAAAATGCCGGTGCAACGTATCAACGTGCTATGACGGCAATCTTCCACGACATGATGTATAAGCAAGTCGAAGACTATATGGATGATATAGTAGTCAAATCCAAGACTCAATCTATCCTCACAATTCTGTTGCCGTGAACCGTGAAGGAGCTCCAAAACTTCATGGTCAAGGTGAACTTTTGCTTCATTCACCCCTTGCTGAAGAAAGGAGCAAGTTTTGTCTGGACCGCACTACAACAGGAAGCGTTTCGTAGGATTCAACGAATATTGTCATATCTGAATCATCACAAAGGGTTCGCCTATTATGTCATCCCAGACAAGAGCGAGCATGGGACATCTTCAGATCCACTGAAGCTGACACTTCAAGGGAGCATCCTCAAGAAGATAACGATGTCCGCGCATCATGTTTATCAAGATCTGGGTGAAGCACTCTATCATACGATGGTGCATGTATATCGTGCTATGTTGGAGAATCTGTGCTTTTGGTCATCCTCTGGACTTCGTGAAGCTGTTGAACGCTCATCTACAACAGCATCTGCCCTGCTAGAAAGAATCAATTTCGCTGAAGCAGCAAGAGGAAAGCCACCGAGATACAACATCCTGCGCGTCCAAAATCACCAACTCCAACTCCAGTACCATATGCACGACTGCCTTAATGGTGAAACAACGTCCAAGATATTCCATATCTGGATCGATGGTAACTACATCAATGAGAGATGCTCTCTCGTAGAAGAAGTAGTTGCGTTATCAAAGGAGTATGACTGGGACTGCTTAAGCACTGCCCATATCAAATACAGCCTTACTAACCTAGCATGACAACACCTATCAAGTCGAAATCTCTGGATACTCGTGGGAAGGGGACTGTCTCCCTCTTCTCTATTTCATGAAGAAACGTCAAGTAAGCCATCGGTTCCAGTTTATCCCTCTAACAATGAGACGAGCTCTACCACTATATGAAGACTACCCAGTTCGTGCCCGTATCTATCACGCCTCTCCCTGCCAGTCTCTTCTGATCACAACTGCTGCCAAGAACTGTTGTTGCTCGTCGATTGATACCATCCAGGGATTCACCATATAAACGACCATTACGTACAAAAGACCCATCGGGCATACAAGATAGAGCCACTAGACCACTCTTAGGGACTGAGGCTTAGCATGAAATTCCTTCGTCGTCAGTCAAGAACTTCTTCAACGCTCGCTCCACCAGAAGCTGCTTCAACGCTCTCAGCGGGACCCACACCACGTTCGAACATACAAGGTTCACGTTTGGGAAAAGCAAGCATGCCTGGGTCCCACGTTCGAGCAAAGGGAAGACCGAAGTTGGTTAGCAAGACCGGTGTTAGTCAGCAAGACCAGTGTTGGTCACATCAGCAAGGCCGGTGTTCGTCAAGGCAAGGCCGGTGTTGGTCAAGAGACAAGTATGGTGTTGGGTGAGGCAACAGGTTTGGTGTCTGGTCGAAGCAGGCACGCGGCGGGTCCCACATTCATCAAGCATAACCATCCCCAGATTGGTCAAAGTAGGCACAACCGACCCCAAGCAAAACAGGCACGCGGCGGGTCCCACATTGATCAAGCACATAAACCGTACGGGCAAAGCAAGCAAGTCTGGTATTGATCAAGTCACAAGGCTGGTATTGATCAAGTCACAAAGGCTGGTGTTAATCAGGACATAAGGCCGGTATAATAGGCGCACACAGTATCCCTACGAACGAAGCAGGCGCAACAGTCCGTCGATTAGGCACATCAAGCACACGTTCGATCAAGCAGGCGCATCAGTCCGTCGATTAGGCACATCAAGCCCACGTTCGATCAAGCAGGCACAGTAGCCCCACGAACGAAGCAGGCGCAGCAGTCCGTCGATTATGCACAACCCCACGATCGAGCGAAGCAGGCGCAATAGTCCCTCGACCGAAGTAGTCATAGCAAGGTCGATCCGGCAAGACCGACATTCGAACGGAGCAAGCAAGAAGCAGGCTCTCGACCGAAGCAGGCATAACAAGGTCGATCGAAGCAGGCAAGACCGACATCATGCTAGTGGAACGCTCGCCTGGATGCCTCTTGAACGTGACATGCTCCAAGGACAGGACGACCGGTCTCTCTTGGTAACATCTAACTTTGTCTCATAAATTTTATCTTTAACTGTCACCATCTCATACCTACCCCACAATAATGCAACCATTATGCGCTAGGCAAGGGACTTAATGTTGATGGTGGATTTTAGTTCAGGGCTAAATTTGTAAAACCAAATTTATGCGCTGACATCCTGAAAAGGATAAAGCCACTGATAAGTGATGAATACTTCTTCACTTTACTAATTCACCTAGAATGGAGCATGTGGCAACAATCCCAGTATTCTTTGAATTAAATATAAAAAATTCATCCAGGTTGGAGCATGTAGCAACAATCCCATATACCCTGAGAATTTATAGCATGATTAATTAATGCATGACCAGCCTTGTATTTCCTGTATTGCTCCACTCTTATCACTGGTGCGGCATGACGACTGAGTGTTACTCTCAACAGAGCAACACGAATTTCCAAGCATTAATAATGAAGCATGTACGAAATACCCGTACATGCTATAACTCTCGGAGTGTTATACTAGCCCGATTAAGCATCTGGACTGTCCATATCAATCCCAGAAACCATCACGACCATCCAACTTCACCAGCATGATTGGATGGCTCAGATCGAATCCATAACCCTCAAGCAGGTATTGGAGTATTCACCACCGGCTCAATGCGGACCCCGCATGGTCGGCCTCCCCAAAAGGGTAGCATGGCTTGCCAATACGTCCAGCCAAAGCAGCGCGGACGTGAAACCCTAAATTAGGGTTTGCGTTACATTACATGTGTCGTAAAACAGTCTCAACCATCCATCTTCGTAGGCATATATGGAGGGTGTAGATGTAGATTCAATGGGCCCAGAGCATGTCAACACAAACACCGTGGGCCCGCCTACACAAATGACCAATCGGTCAGGACTAACTATGGTTGGTCGTCCCAATTTGTACGCCCAAACAAGGCATGACGCACGGCCGGTGAAACCCTAATTAGGGTTTGAACATCACGAGCGTCCATTTTCTCCTGCACGAATGAAGGGTCCAGGAATAGACTAAGCAGGTCCAGTGAGTATCAACACGATCACTATGGGCCCACCTATCTCCACACCCGATCGGCCAAGGCATACCATGCCCAGTCGTCTTGATTCGCACGCCCAAACTAGGCGTGGTCACACTTCCCAATCGCAAACTGATCTCGACCAATCAATTTCACCAGACAAATTGAGTGGGTTAGATCACGTTTCTATGGGACAGTAAAAATAAAGTATAGGCGTGTACACCAGCCCGCCTCTGCACGCCGGACTGATCGTCCAAGACCGACCAAGCTTGGTCGTCTCGAAACGCGCGCCCAAAGTAGGCTTGTCGCGCGGCCTTTGCTGCACAAAATTTCTGTCGCAAATCGATCATAGCTGCTCCTCTTTACTGGACAGATTGAGCGGTCCAGATCACGCATTCATGGGGCAACAAGGTATAGGCACCTACACTGACATGCCGTCTACACGCATGCATGATCGGCCTGGCCAAAATTGTGTCCCAAGCTTGGTTTCGACCAAGCTGAAGATTGATGTTTGCGCACCTCTTCACAAACCCTAATTCCACTAGCGGTCGCAGATGAGTGTCTCAAAGATCATCCCGTCCGTTCAACTTCACCTGCTTGGTTATACAACCCTGGTCAGGAGTTAACTGTTCAATGAGGTGTCGTGGTGATTACCATCCGCCACTCTACCACACCATGTGGTCGCCCAAGGGAGGACTTGCCTGCGCAACCTCTAAACCATCACATGAAGTAGGCTGGACATGATGCTTTAAGACGCTCAACAACGATGCTTCATACATGCTGAATATATTCGATGCATTACCTGCATAGAATACACACGATACTTCACAAGTATCGACTTCCTAAATAACTTGGTTATTTAATCTAGCATCACATGCTACTTTCTGTGGGTCCCGCGATCCTCACACTCAAGACATAAATTATTTCACAAATTGGGGGATACATACTGGGGTATTGGTCTGGCGGTTTACAGCGATCAGCGCACAACGTGCCATCACAAGAACATGTCAGGAAGTCATGGACGGTTAGTGATGATGGGAGAAATAGGCAAGACTGATCGTGTGACACTAACACACAACTCCACTACTCCATCACTCCACTTTATCCACTTCCCACGAGATACAAGGGTTAAGCTCAATGACTTGTATAAATAGGTTCTCCTCCCTATTTTCCAAACAAGACAAGAACACAACAGAAGCAAGTGTTGATACAACCGTATTCGAACACCGAACTGATAGCTTACATTCTACAAGCCAGTTCAGCTTTCTGATACAAGTCATACAAAGCCAGCACCTTCACAATCTCAACACCTTCTTCGCTTCCTTCCCTAAGATCAACCCCATCTCCTTCACTTTGTGACCGAAGCAAGTCTGGAACGACCATTTCTTGGTTTAGGCCAGAGTTGTACAGATTGATTTCTCGAATCACAAAGCACTCCCGTGCATTGCATTTTTTTAGGGTTTTGATTCATTTCTCATCCACACACCCCAAATTACCAAATTCGGCATAAATAGTTTTCACCCATAAATAATTTTATCTCCTACTTCTTATGAGACAAAAGTCGTATACTATATAGACTAGATCACACACATTTTATATTTCGAGCTGAGTATTCAATGCTTATCTTTTTCTCGAAATCATGTGTTGGTAAAGCGTTTCGCTTTGATCAGGTTTATCTTCACCTAGTGACGAAAGTCATGAAAAGTTTCAATCACTTTGCGAATTGCTCTGACGTGAATCGGTCTGTGAATAACGGCTACATAGCGTCCTCTGAGAATGTCTCAATGGTTGAAATTAGAGTTTAGATTACATAACCATGTATTCCTTGAATCGAAGTTTTCGAACTTTGTTGATCAAGAGAAATCGATAGGATTGTGGAATTGGCTTGCCAAGTCCGCGAACTGACGGAAGTTTTCATACCGAAAATTTCTGCTGGGATTTTTCCAAAACTCGTTTGTGTGCTAAGTCCGCGAACTGGCGGAAGTTCTCGACCGAGAATTTCTGTTGAGTTTGGAAAACTCAACCGATTGAACTTAAGTCCGCGAACTTGTTTGTGAGCTTAAGTGGTTATGATCTAAAGATGTGCTCTGAACATGATACATTAAAATTACTAAGGAATGCTTTTCCAAACTGTGGCTGTAATGTTCATGAGCCGATTCAATCGAATCGTATTATCTTCGATTCAATTGTGTCTTGTGTAGTTACATAAGATCTCATAGCAATTGAAAAACTCTTAACTAGTTCATTTGAAGTCAATTGAACTAGTTATGGTGAAGAAGAACCAGGTTAATATGAGATGGTCATATGGTTAATCTTTTGGTTTTCTATGTTGAACCAACATACGTGTACACTTTTGGGCATGGTTTTCACGAACCCAGTAAACATTTACCAAGTGTGTATGACAAGATTTGTTTTTCGATCTAACGGTTGAGAAATATTAGCTTGAATCTAAATCGGGTTTTCATCTAATGGTGAATATGGATTGCTTTGTACCTAAGGAAAAACCCTTATTTGAAAGGATATATATAGGGGCCTTCTAGCTAGAGAAAAACTTAATCCCCACACGTCTGTGTGATACTAGTGCGCTCGCTAGAGTCGATCTCCATTAACCTTTGATTTTCTTCTCTAAAATCAGGTTAACGACTTAAAAACTTCATTGGGATTGTGAAGCCAGACCGATACTAATTTTATCGTAATTGTGTGATCTGATCTTGCATTTTCTATCATACGAGTACAATCGAAACGATTGACTTGATATTTGATTATCTCCGATAGGCAAGATAAAGAAGTCACAAACATCTTCGTCTCACTGTTTGTGATTCCTCGATAATCCGCTTGTGTAGTCAGGAAGGATTATTGAGAGGTGATTGATTAATCTAGGATTTTCTTCGGGAATATAAGTCTGGATTATCAATTGGTTCTTGTTACCTTGATTTTATATCTAAAGACAGAACAAAACCTAGGGTTTATCTGTGGGAGAAAGATTTATCCTCTGATAGACTTTTATGTGTGAGACAGATTTGTTTATTGTTAAAGTCTGTGACTTTGGGTCGTAGCAACTCTTAGTTATGGGTGAGATCATCTAAGGGAATCAAGTACGTAGTATCCTGCTGGGATCAGAGGCGTAGGAGTACAACTGTTCCTTGTATCAGTGGGAGATTGATAGGGGTTCAACTATAGTCCCGTCCGAAGTTAGTTTGCAGTAGGCTAGTGTCTGTAGCGGCTTAATACAGTGTGTATTCAATCTGGACTAGGTCCCGGGGTTTTTCTGCATTTGCGGTTTCCTCGTTAACAAAATTTCTGGTGTATGTGTTATTTCTTTTCCACATTATATTTTTATATAATTGGAATAATACAGGTTGTGCGTTAAGATCATCAATTGGAAATCCAACCTTTGGTTGTTGATTGATATTGATTGATCCTTGGATATTGGTCTTTGGTACCACTCGCATATTTCTATTTGCTTGAGTAAAGATCAAATCGAGAGATTGATATATAAACTCTTTGATGTATCTTTTTATTGATTGAGTCTGACTGTCTAGTTGATTCTCATAAAAAGTATATTGGAGTTTGTCCATACAAATTGCTAATCGAATTATTGGGTGGTGTTGTTAGACCCCCGCTTTTTCAATTGGTATCAGAGCAGGAAAACACATTAAAGACCTCACAAGTCTGTGTTTGTAGGGATCTGACTCTATGGACAGAAGTGCTATCTCTGTAAATGTACCACCAGTCTTTGATGGTTCAAACTACCCAGCATGGAAAGTTGCGATGTGTGCTTATCTTCAAGCCTGTGATTTTCAAACCTGGGTATGCATCACTAACGGCTATGATCCTCCGGTTAATACAAAAGGCGATGTATTTATACTGAAGGATGTTGGTAGCTATAGTTCTGAAGAATCTCTTGCTGCAATGCAAAACTCTTTTGGATTAAGTGCTATCATATAGGTCGTTACCCAAGATCTTCAGTATATTGTGGCTACTTGCTCTATGTCTAGAGAAGCCTGGATATCTTAGAGATTGTATTTGAGAGATAAGTTTCCAAGAAACATGCCATTAATGGAGGAAACAACCTCAACACCTCTTCCACACATATCTCTTGTGGACAGGTGACTATTCCTGATCCTAAATCTGTTCAAACATGTGCATTCAACGTTGTTTCCAAGACAAGTAAATCCTCTAACTTATCTTGGGTCGATGAGTGTTGTTCATTTGGTTATCAGTTTAATAAACCGTTGATAACAGAAAGGATCAAGGATGTAATAAATAGGAGCATTAGACGTGATAAACATCTGATGTCATCTATTGCTCCTAAAGATTCCATGAAATAAAATTCTCTATGTGTCGATGTATTAAATTCATCTGGTGGATGTGAAACTACAGCACTCGCAGCAGAAACTCCACATACTCAATGATTGATTCGGAAATTGAGTCTGATACAGAGATATTCGAATTCTTGAACAAATAGGTCCTTCAAGAAAATCTTCAATTGAGAGCTTCGTTGAAGAAATTGGAATCATTAATCCAGTGAAAGATCTTGAGATAGATTTTCTTAATGATCAGCTCACCATGACTATTCTTCGAAAGGAAAAAGAGATTAATACTCTCAAAGATGATCTTCAACGATTATCTGGTAGTTCTGATAAAATCTCAGCAATATTATTTGGTCAGAAATCCTTTGGAAATACAAATGGTCTAGGATTTAAGAGCAAGATGACAGGTATTGTCAACCATGCTTCAAGGTGTATTGAGAAATCAAAGGCTGGTTGTCGATATAAATAGAAGGCACTTCAACAAGACAGAGAATCGTCAAGCTGTTCGTTTTGTGGAAATGCAAATCATGTTCAAAGTACGTGTTGGAGGTTCAAGCAAAGGAACAAAAGAATTTCTAGACTACAAGAGAACATGCAAAAGTTGAATCTGGATAGTCAAAGGTCATGCAAAACCAATACTTTCAGATCTAGAAGAAGGAAACTTGTTTATGCAACAATCCTTGACAAACAAGGGGAGCGTCTAGCTCACTTTGTCTCTGTTTAAGCTCAGAGACGTTTGCATCCTCATCCTTAGCTTGAGAGAATGAGGATTTGCCTTGTGACTCAAGTATGTATCTATTTTTGTCAAGAAAATATTCTGCTAAAAATATTGATTGAGTATCCTTAAACTAAGGAAGAATGTGTCAAGAATTAGGGTTTGACATTTATAAATATTCTCACTCTCTTCCCATACGTTTTCATGGCTCCTGTAACTAGAAGCTCTTCTAAAAGTAATGCAGTAGAAGCAGTCCACGTATATCTGTGCAAAGGAATTTCTTCCTCAAGGATGATGAAGAAGAAGTCTACAATCAATAGGAAAGGTTCTTCCTCTAACTGTCTCTTTTCTGTTTGTCATGCTGATAATCATTTTAGAGAAATGGCGAAAGACTTCATCAACAAGAGAAATGATTTAAAATATCAAATCATTTCCTCTGTGGCGGAGATAACTCACTATGAACAAAGGTTGTCTCTAACCAAGAATACCTTGCGTGATCTAAAACGGGAACTTAGTGAGCTAACTGATATCTCTGAAGATTTAGAGGAATTAAACGACCCCATAATCAATGGGTTTTTCAATAACAAGAAGGAGTTTTCTGTAGATACCCTGAGAAATATCTATAATTCCTAGGATGTCTTCTTCTTGGATTAGTTGGAAGAATAACTAATATTTTGAATAGCGACGATTGTGACTACACATAGCTATTTTTGTTTCATCTTCTTATGTTTATTTTTTTTAGGTTTTTGGATTTAAAAATTCTAAAAATATTTGGAGGATGATTAATATTGCAGTATTCTAATGGTTTGATATACTGCAATATTTTTATGGGATATGTATTGTTTGCGTCCGTGAACTTGAAGGTCCCATATTGTTGTCAAAAGTAAAGTCGTTCATGATCGGAATTCGTATATTGGTTTAAGGACGAATGGACTTTTGACATTTACAAAAGTTATGCCTATGCAATCATGTATTTGATGGAAAATAGGATGAATCTTTTGTTTGACAAGGATAAAGTCTATTATATTGTTATGCATATAATAATGGAAAATAGAATAGATCCTTGTATGTTTATCCACGGTTTTGGTCTTCATTGATCTATGCTTTGTATACCGTGAAGGCTCCATTGTGTGTCTTATGTTTAGCACCTTACAACTAAGTCGATTGATGTTGGGTTTGTTGGTTGTTCCGTAAGATGCTATATGTTGAGCATTAGGAACTAAATTAATCAAATACTTTGGTTATTTAGTTTGTACTCCATAAGTTTCTTTCTTTCTTATGTGGATTACATGTACGGTTAAGGTTGTCATGTTCTATGATAAACTTAGTCGGGGTTCCATAATTTCTCTTATGTTGAGCCCAAAAATAATTAAATTGATTACTTCGTGATTAGTTTGGTTATTTGTATTCCAATTAGATTAATTATATGTCTCTTGTAATTAATCTAGTTAAGTTTTCATATATTCCACAATTTCTTGTGTTGAGTATATGAATGGCTACACTATCATGTTTTATTGGTTAATGTAGTCTCGAATATTCCGTAAGGTTTTCCTTATGTTGAGTATTCTCATATTCCGTAAGGTTTTTTCTTATGTTGAGTATTTGAACAGTTAAGTTAGTCACCTCCATATGATTAACTTAGTCGTAGCTTGTTGCTCTGTAGGTTTACTTATGTTGAGCACAATCAATTAAATTAATCACTTTTGTGGTTTGATTTAGTTGTTTATTCCAATTAAATTAATTATGGGTTTACTTGTGATTAATTTGGTTGAGTTTTGGATATAAAAGATCATATCTTTGATTTTTGGTGTCTAATTAAAAATACTTCTTTTCTTTCGAAATTAAGGTCGCTCTCGTTGTTCTCTCGGGAATGACATCAAATGGGGGAGAGTTCTTTTGAACTTGTGCTTAATGGTAATATCTTGCGGGGTGTGCGGCTGTGGAATTTGAAAGGGGTTATCTCGTATCTTTAAACTCCTTGATGAATGTTGTTAGCTTCGGCTATAAGATTGCATCTAAATTAAGTTGATGTGTATTCTTTCTTTTGGTCTATGAAATGTCTCTTGTGGAAATTTCATTATGAACCCGTTCTTTTATCTTTGCCAATTTTATTGACAAAAAGGGGGAGAAATATTGTAGTTCACACTACTAATACATATGGTTTTCGGATCATTGTGTAAGGGGGAGTGGTTTCCGTGATCGAGATAGAGTATTGACTAAGGGGGAGTGATACATATCACCATAGAATTATTGTTAAATTCGTGATGCAATTGGACTTTGATGTTTCATAATAGTACTATGACACTGTATAATAATGATCGAGAATCTCGATTTCTCTCATTGTTATTGCTACGGATCTTCAACAACGGTGATGCTAAACTTACAACCTTTGGGATCATTGGAGTACTTGGAAGGACGAAGATTTCAAGGAAAGTTGAAGATTAGACTATGGAATAGGAGCCACTAAAGTTTATCTTTTATGTATTCCATATGTATTAATAGTTTTGTCACTAAAATTGACAAAGGGGGAGATTATTAGAGCATAGCTCGGTCGACCTCGCATGTGTTGCTATATCAAGCATGTTTTTCAATGTTAGTGATCAAATCTATAAGTCTTGATTTCTAGCCTATTAGCTAAGTCTCGGACTAGGATAGGAAAAGTGTAGTTGAGCTCAAGGACTTCATGGAGATTCAATGACAATGACGAAGATCTACACAAGGAACCGTGGAACTTCATCAACAAAAAGGTATGTGAATACTTGAACTTATCTATCACTTAAAAGTCTATCTATTCTATCTCTTACTTCTTATGAGACAAAAGTCGTATGCTATATAGACTAGATCATACACATTTGATATTTCGAGCTGAGTATTTAATGCTTATCTTTTTCTCGAAATCATGTGTTGGTAAAGCGTTTCGCTTTGATCAGGTTTATCTTCACCTAGTGACGAAAGTCATGAAAAGTCTCAATCACTTTGAGAAATGCTCTAACGTGAATCGGTCTATGAATAACGGCTACATAGCGTCCTCTGAGAATGTTTCAATGGTTGAAATTAGAGTTTAGATTACATAACCATGTATTCCTTGAACCGAAGTTTTCGAACTTTGCTGATCAAGAGAAATCGGTAGGATTGTGGAATTGGCTTTCCAAGTCCGCGAACTGATGGAAGCTTTCATACCGAAAATTTCTGCTGGGATTCTTCCAAAACTCGTTTGTGTGTTAAGTCCGCGAACTGGCGGAAGTTCTCGACCGAGGATTTCTGCTGAGTTTGGAAAACTCAACCGATTGAACTTAAGTCCGTGAACTTGTTTGTGAGCTTAAGTGGTTATGATCTAAAAATGTGCTCTGAACATGATACATTAAAATTACTAAGGAATGCTTTTGCAAACAGTGGCTATAATGTTCATGATCCGATTCAATCGAATCGTATCATCTTTGATTCAATTGTGTCTTGTGTAGTTACATAAGATCTCATAGAAATTGAACAACTCTTAACTTGTTCATTTGAAGTCAATTAAACTAGTTATGGTGAAGAAGAACCAGGTTAATATGAGATGCTCATATGGTTAACCTTTTGGTTACTATGTTGAACCAACATACGCGTACACGTTTGGGCATGGTTTTCACGAACCCAGTAAACGTTTACCAAGTGTGTATGACAAGCTTTTTTTTTCGATCTAAGGGTTGAGAAATATTAGCTTGAATCTAAATCAGGTTTTCATCTAACGGTGAATATGGATTTCTTTGTGAAAAGGCGAGGGTACCCAAATATACCTCAAGCTAAAACTTTTCCGACCTATAAGTCCTTTCCCCCGAAAGTGATTGTATATGGATACGATATCGAGACAATACAACTAATCGGTTCACACTTGGTGTGATCTTCTATGGATACGAGATCGAGACAATACGACACAAAGGGTGTTTACTTGATATAAAGGTTCCAACCTAACCAAACACAATAGGATTGCTTATCAAGTAAATAGGATATTAACTTTTGTGTGATTTACTTTAATTATAATAAAACAATTATAATGCGGAAAATAAAAGTAAATGACACAGCAAGATTTTGTTAACGAGGAAACCGCAAATGCAGAAAAACCCCGGGACCTTGTCCAGAATTGAATACTCTCAGGATTAAGCCGATACACAAAATACACTTGCTTCGTATAGTTGAGACCAAGCACCTAACTCTATAGTATACCTAGTTTCATCTGTATTCCCATGCCTCCAACTTATGAATAAGTCACGTATTTGGAACAATCCCTTTGGTTCGTATTCCAAACAGTAAAGGAACAAGAAATCTGTTTGGTATCAACTCTCTTCAACCAAGTGATATGAGTCAAACAAAGGCTCTTCCGTTTATCTCAACATAAACTCCTTTGTCAGGTCTAGATCTATCTTATGTTCAATCACCCCAAAAGGTAATCGGTTAAGATTAATCCAAAAACACCTTTAATCCCAAAGGAACCGTGTTGATGCCGATCTACTTCAATCAATCAATCAATCAATCTAATCTACCACAAGGATAAACCGATTATTAATTGGATCCTCTTTTCCCAAACAAGTATTGTGCACACCAAAGATTATAAAACCCAAGCCAGATCTTCAATATCTTCTTTGTCTTCAAATCTTTTTTAATCTTCAATAAACACCTGCACACAATCACTTGAATCTCTTGTGATCAATCACGCACAGAACGGAGTCTGTTAACAATGGATTATCACAAGATCGTCTTTAGAACTAACAACAGTCTAAAGATCCATGTCGAAACCCTGAACTAGTTTGAGTGAGTCTTATATCAGAAGAGAAGATACTCAAGAATAAACAAACTAGGTGCAATCAGATTTCAACCTCCGTTAGTCAATCAAATCAATCGAAAACAAAGATAAACCGCAATTATCTAGTTTCCCACCAACGGGTCGTGCTAGAGCGTCTCAATCCCAAAGAAGACTTTAAAACGAGCAGCCGTAAGAGATTTCACCTAATTAGATTACTCTCCTCTCCGATAGGCGGCTACACCAGTAACAATGACAAAAGAGGAAGTCAAATTTTTACGAAGGATTAGTTTGCTAGAAAGGCAAACTTCGTGTATATATAGACATGGAAGTTTGGACACCAAGGAATTTCCAAAACCGAAAATATTCTCAAGATATTCATAAATGCACAGATTCGGTTTTCATAATTCCTGGAAATGCTCTGTCCAAAAATATAATCGAAATCTCTTGGAAAATCTAATTAGCAAATGCACATTACTAATTCTCAATACTTTCCATTCAAGATAAATTAATAACCTTAATTAAAAGATTCTTAACTTACTTATGTTTCGATTCTGGAATTCTCTTCCATTTATCCTTTAAGGAATATCTTTGAAAAATTATAAAAATAAATATTCTCAGCACGTGTTCAAAGTTTGTCGACATCTTTACTTTGTAAGTTCTCTTTCACACTTACAATCTTGAAACCGATTTGCCACACTTCCAAACAAGTTTATAATTGGTTCATCTGACTTTGAAGAACTATGTGATTGATCAAACCAAACATTCAATCACACTCATGGGTTTGCGGTTCTACCAAAACAAATTTCGGTTCTACCTCCATGTGAGTACTACACATAGTTACACTAGCTTACCAAAGATATGGTTGACTAGGTACTAGGATCGGTTCCCCACATATATATGGTATCTAACTTATATGTGTTGCACCCCTTCACAAGATCGGTTCCCCTTTCTTCTGTAAATGTGTTGCACCCCATACAAGGATCGGTTTTCTTCATCCCTTACAAGGATCGGTTTCCCTTTTCTATTTGGCAGTTGCATCCGATCATACCAAGGTGATTAATTAAGATTGTTTTTACTAATAAAAGTTCTACCAATAGAAAAGTCAGGACTTTGTGAACAGTTCTACCAAGAACACAACAAGTTGTGAGCGGTTCTACTTTATCACACATATTGGTTGTTCATAAGATAAGCAATGAATAACAAAACCAATAACTCGTGGCAATTTCCTTTTCGGTTCACAAAACAAGTTTATGAACTTACTTCCTTAGAACACATGTAAACATTGTTCCCTAGGATGATATCCTCACCTTATACCTATACATAATCACAATAGCATTCAAATGATTATGGCGATGTCTTATCTACAAAGTTTAATGGTTAAGCAATAAACCTAGTATTGTATTCCTTAATACTATGTATATCTAGAGTTCAAACATGCTTTGCTGTTATGTTTTCAATATGCACGACTTGAAAGATACGATAGGGAATGAAACAGTTCAAGTCAAATATCACTAACCTCAAGTGGAAGGATGATTGTTGTTGTAGATCCTTGCTTCTTCACATCTTCAAGACTTCGCAATACTTGTAATATCTCATATCCTAATGATTTCAAGCTAACCTATACGAAGTATAACTCTAGTACATAATCAAGCGACTCTTAACATGAGTTTTGGTTCACTAAAATATGACAACCAAACTTGACATACCAACGCTTGGTGGGTTCAACAGAGCAATGCTCTAACACTTTGTACCTAAGGAAAAACCCTGATTTGAAAGGCTATATATAGGGGACTTCTAGCTAAAGCAAAACTTAATCCCCACATGTTTGTGTGATACTAGTGCGCTTGCTAGAGTCGATCTCCATTAACCTTTGATTTTCTTCTCTAAAATCAGGTTAACGACTTAAAGACTTCATTGGTATTGTGAAGCCAGACCAATACTACTTTTATTGTAGTTGTGTGATCTGATCTTGAATTTTCTATCGTACGAGTACAATCAAAACGATTGTCTTGAGATTTGATTATCTCCGATAGGAAAGATAAAGAAGTCACAAACATCTTCGTCTCACTGTTTGTGATTCCTCGATAATCCGCCTGTGTATTCAGGAAGGATTATTGAGAGGTGATTGATTAATCTAGGTTGTTCTTCGAGAAAATAAGACCGGATTATCAATTGGTTCCTGTTACCTTGATTTTATATCTAAAGACGGAACAAAACCTAGGGTTTATCTGTGGGAGACAGATCTATCCTTTGATAGAATTTTTTTTATGAGACAGATTTGTTTATTGTTAAAGCTACGATTTTGGGTCGTAGCAACTCTTAGTTATGGGTGAGATCATCTAAGGGAATCAAGTACGTAGTATCCTGCTGAGATCAGAGGCGTAGGAGTACAACTGTACCTTGTATCAGTGGGAGATTGATAGGGGTTCAACTATAGTCCAGTCCGAAGTTATTTTGCAGTAGGCTAGTGTATGTAGCGGCTTAATATAGTGTGTATTCAATCTGGACTAGGTCTTGGGGTTTTCTGCATTTGCGATTTCCTCGTTAACAAAATTTATGGTGTCTGTGTTATTTCTTTTCCGCATTATATTTTTATATAATTGAAATAATACAGGTTGTGCGTTAAGATCATCAATTGGAAATCCAACCTTTGGTTGTTGATTGATATTGATTGATCCTTGGATATTGGTCTTTGGTACCATCCAAGTTATCTCTCTTTGATAAAGACTCGCATATTTCTATTTGCTTGAGTAATGATCAAATCGAGAGATTGAGATATAAACTCTTTGATGTATCTCTTTATTGATTAAGTCTGACTGTCTAGTTGATTCTCATAAAAAGTATATTGGAGTTTGTCCATACAGATTGCTAATCGAATTATTGGATGGTGTTGTTAGACCCCGCTTTTTCACTTCATGATGTTCTTGTTTGGGCATCACAAGAAGTTGTGAAACCAAGATCATATTGTTAGAGCACTTCTCGGTCAACCTCGCATGCGTTGCTATCTCAAGCATGTTTGTCAATGTTAGTGATCAAAACTATAAGTCTTGATTTCTAGTCTCTTATAGCTAAGTCTCGGACTAAGATAGTAAGTGTGGCTGAGCTCAAGGACTTCATGGTGATTCATCAGACAAATATAAGATCTACTCAAGGAACCGGTGGAACTTCTCGACAAAAAGGTATGTGAAGACTTGAACTTATCTATCACTCAAAAGTCTATCTATTATATCTCCTACTCTTTGAGATAAAAGTTGTATGATATATATATAGACTAGATCATACACATTTGGTATTTCGAGCCGAGTATATCTCGCCTATCTATATCTCGAAATATGAGTTGGTAATTCGCTTCGACCAAGTTTATATTCACCTAGTGACGAAAGTCATGAAAAGTTTCAATCACTTTGAAAATTGCTCTTACGAAAAATGGTCTGTGAATAACGGCTGTATAACGTTCTCTAAGAATGTTTTAATGATTGGAATGAGAGTTTAGATTACATAACCATGGATTCCTTGAACCGAAGTTTTCGAACTTTGTTGATCAAGAAAACTGGAAGGATGGAAAGTTTCCAAGTCCGCGAACTCAGTCCGCGAACTGCCGAAGTTCTCATCCCGAGGATGCTGTAGTTGAATTAGTGGTGATTACCGAGTTGTAGATTATAGATGTTGTGAAAGCCTGCATCTACTGCAATTGCAGGTAAACTTAGTTTATGTTTATAAATGAAATTCGATGTTTGTTTACGCTTGAATGTATAATTTTAATTTGGTAGATTTGAAATGTTGATGAAGTAGAGTTGGAAATGAAGCTAGGACAGGGAGGAATGTTGCTAAGTTTGAGCTTGGTTTAGTATCTTGAGTCCTTTGATGCACCATTATGGTGCAGTTCAGCTTCTGGCATGTGCAAGGGCCTTGGTTTGTATAACTTGAATCAGTCTTGTGGACTGAGTCGACTCACCGATTTCCCTGACTTGATCTGAGTTGGACCCTTGACCCGATTTGACTCAGTGGACCATTTGACCAGGACCTTGACTTGACTTGGATGTTGACCGTTAGTTCGACAGTTCGTGATTGTTAGTTGACTTTGGTGGACTTGGGCTTAGGGAAGTTTTCTTAATTAGATGTTTTGGACCTCTCGTGGTCCGAATTAGACTTTGTGTTCTTCTACAAAGTTGTAGATGTTCATAAGACTTAGTTAATGGGATTAGAACCATTAGATAGACTTGTACGATTCTTGTGTGAGCCATAGTGTCTAGATTCTTAGAGTTCTTGTGTTATTAACAGTTAATTATTAACAACGATCGATTCGAAGGATGAACCAGTGGATCGTGGATCTCGAGGTAGGTGTGGCTTGTCTTCAAAATAGGTGGGAATACATTTAACTCTTTTGCAACCATTGATGTTTTCTTTCCAAAGATTTATGTTTAACAAACTCATGCACTGTCTGGTTGTGCTTTTCGTGCATTGTTTACTTTAAATTCCGAAAGTTCTGTTGATTCTTTTAATCTTTCCATTGCTTGGAAAGGATCTTTAATGTTTTGTTCGTCTTTATGAATTGATATGGGAAATAAGAATTTCCTTATGTGGTATATAGGATACGCTCCTTCATTTATACTTTCATGCACATTTGGGTGTGTGATTGTCACCCAGAATATCTAGGTATGTAATTTTCACCAATATTACGGGTGTGTACATTCACCCACAAACTATCTAGGTGTGTAATTTTCACCAATATTACGGTGTGTAAATGTCACCACAGAAATAATGGTTGGTGTGTAATTGTCACCAATCCGTTGTGTAAATGTCACCACAGAAATAAAGAAGGAGTTAGTCTCATATACATGTTGTTTAGTTCAGTGAGACAGTTGTCTTTTAATGTTTAGGAAAACATTTATTGTTTTCCAAATCATGCCGATGTTTACTGAAGTTATATGTTATTCCTATTGGGCACCTCTTTTAGGGATGATGTGCTCACCCATTCCCACTTTCAGTTTCAGAGACAGATCAAGATGTGCATATGGCGATGAAAGCTTCGATGAGTTGATTATGTTAGTTAGTTAGCTTCCGCTACGTTTATTTTTTGTTTATGTTTTATTTGTAAATCAACTCACTATTGTATATGTATCACCTGAGAGGAGTTCTTGTATTTATTTCAGAGCGGGTTTAGATTTGGGATAGTCTTTGTTTAGAACTTCTTTCTTGGTATTTTAAATAGATGAATTAGATCGTTAGTGCCTCATTTAATAGTTAATCTCTTGGATTGGTCAGCTGCTAGCTTTGGGGGCGCTACAGAGTACTTCCCCTTTCAGTAGATTTGTTCATCTCCATCAATTGAGAATAAAGGTTAGCTAGTACTTCTTTTGAATCCTTTATCATCAGTTCATGATATCTAATACAACTTTTAACAAAGTGAATCTGTTTTTCATAGAGAGTCTTGAGAGTTATCATGAAGAGGAACATCATGAGTTTCAGTCACAACTGATGCACAGAGTGCTAAATCATCAAGGGATGATTCTGTTTTTACCGATTTCTCCATTGAAATATGATAGTCTTCTTTCAGACGGGAAAAAGATTTATAAGATGGGATAAAATCAAGGAATATAAAAATATTTGGTTTAAGGAAACCGAAACTATTTTTCCAAAAATAACAAATATTCAATATTTTTCACTAAAAAAACAAACATGAATAACTTGCCCAGATTTATGCTTCCTCACAATCACAATTTTGGGAAACAAGTGAGGATGCAAAACTCAACACAATCAGTGTGTGTTTAGGTGAGAATTATTCTCACCATTCTTAGCAAAAACATCCTTAGGATGATTTATCAACACAGTGGACTATGTTTTCTTCTGTTCTTCCTCTCTCTTGTAATTGCGAGAGTTTGCAATCAATTTTTGAAAGCCAAAAAATTTACCAGTCTTCCTTATCCCTTTTCTAAGGGCTTGGATAAGTTTGATTTCACAAAGGATTGTAGCGAGATTATTTTCTTCACATGAAGAACTTGTTGTGTCATCAGAAAAACTGGTTTCCGATTCTCTTGGTATTTCACCCAATTTTTCTGGTTCAGATTCTACCATACAGGATTTATCTGAAATGGACTTCAAAAGGTTTTCAAGATCCAGGCTTAACCTTTTATTTTTCTTAATTTCCAACTCAAGTTTTTCTAGGAGTTGATTAGATTCACCGGAATCATCACAATTAGAGTTGGCAAGAAGTGCATTGCAATTTGATATTTCTTCATTGGATTATTCCTCCGGAATATCATCAAGAGTGGAGATATACACCCTATTGCACTTTCTAGTTCTTCTGCTGGGACAGTGTTTTGCCATATGTACGAATCTACGGCACTCGCAGCATTGAACTTCATCATTACCTTTTTTTATGACAAACATATAATGTATCAGGAACACGTTTATCAAAAGATAAAATGTTCTTAATCCGTTGCGCTAAAAGAACAGTAGTTGAGTCAAGCTCCTTTTCAACAGGTGCCTTTATCTCTTGGCAACGTTTCTCAGTGTGATTCTTCAGCAGAATTTCTCTATCAAAGATCTTTAACTTTCCTACAAGAGAGCTTCAAGAAAGTGTATAAAGATTATTCCCTTCTATTATTGCATGTTTCTTAGACTCGTATCTGGATGGTAACGATCTGAGAATTTTTGATACTATTTCTTTTTCACGTATTGCCTTTCCGAAGAAAAAGAATGCGTTAACAATCTCAGAAAGTTTAGAGTTAAACTCATCGAAAGTGATGTTATCATCCATATTGAGATGTTCCCATTCAGATGAAATGGAAAGAAGTCTGGCTTCTTTTTAAGATTCATCTCCCTCAAATACGGTCTCAAGAATATCCCATTCTTCTTTAGAAGTTCTACAAGCCATCACATGATGTAGAAGATCATCACTAACTGCATGTATAATGGCGTTCAAACCATCAGAATTTTGTTTTGAAAGAATCCTTTCTTCAAGGGTATATGACGCTAGCCGTTTGAGCTCAGACTTCGAATAGTCTATCGGACGTTGGTATCCATCTTCGATTAATAACCATGTATTAAAATCTCGGGATTGAAGAAAGGCCTTCATAGCCGATTTTCATAATGGATAATTAGTCCCATTAAATCTTGGTGGACTGAATCACTCATTAGATTCATTCTTATAGGTTGGATCGCACCAAACACAGATTGTTAGATCTTTTCGTGTTTTCCTGCTCTGATACCAATTGAAAAGGCGAGGGTACCCAAATATACCTCAATTTAAAACTTTTCCTACCTATAAGTCCTTTCTCCGAAAGTGATTGTCTACGGACAAAGTTGAGACAATACAACTAATCGGTTCACACTTCGTGTGATCGTCTATGGATATGATATCGAGACAATACAACAACGAAGTATGTTTACTTGATACAAAGGTTCAGACTTAACCAAACACAATAGGATTTCTTATCAAGTAAATAGGAATTAATGTTTGTGTAATTTACTTTAATTATAATAAAACAATTATAATGTGGAAAATAAAAGTAAATGACACAACAAGATTTTGTTAACGAGGAAACCGCAAATGCAGAAAAACCCCGGGACCTTGTCCAGAATTGAATACTCTCAGGATTAAGACGCTACACAAAATTACACCAACTTCGTATAGTTGAGACCAAGCAACTAAACCTATAATTCACATAGTTCCGTCTGTATTCCTACGCCTCCAACTTATAAATAAGTCACGTACTTGGAACAATTCCTTTGGTTCGTATTCCAAACATTAAAGGAACAACAAATCTGTTTGGTATCAACTCTCTTCAACCAAGTGATATGAGTCAAACAAAGGCTCTTCCGTTTATCTTAACATAAACTCCTTCGTCAGGTCCTTAGATCTATCTTATGTTCAATTAAGGAAGTAATCGTTTAAGATTAAGCCAACAACACTCTTAATCCAAAGAATTATGTTGATGCCAATCTACTCAATTAATCAATCCAATCTACCACAAGGATAAACTGATTATTAATTGGATCCTCTTTTACCAAAACAAGTATTGTGCACACCAAAGATTATAAAACCCAAGTCAGATCTTCCATGTCTTCTTTGTTTTCAAATCTTCTTAAATCTTCAATAAAAACCTGCACACAATCACTTGAATCTCATGTGATCAATCACGCACAGAACGGAGTCTGTTAGCAATGGATTATCACAAGATCGTCTTTAGAACTAACAACAGTCTAAAGATCCCTGTCGAAACTCTGAACTAGTTTGAGTGAATCTTATATCAGAAGAGAAGATTCTCAAGAATAAACAAACTAGGTGCAATCAGATTTCAACCACCGTTAGTCAATCAAATCAATCGAAAACAAAAGATAAACTGCAATTATCTAGTTTCCCACCAACGGTACATGCTACAACTTCTCAATCCCAAAGAAGACTTTAAACTGAGCGGCCGTAAGAGATTTCGTCTAATTAGGTTACTCTCCTCTCCGAATAGGCGGCTACACCAGTAGCAACAACAAAAGAGGAAGTTTGTTGTTACGAAGGATTAGTTTGAAAGAAATGCAAACTTCAAGTATTTATAGACAAGGAAGTTTGGACACCAAGGAATTTCCAAAACCGAAAATATTCTCAAGATATTCATTAAAGCACAAATTCGGTTTTCATAATTCCTGGAAATGCTCTGTCCAAAAATAATGATCGAAATCTCTCGGAAAATCTAATTAGTAAACGCACATTACTAATTATGTAATTTCCCTACAAAATGAAATTAATAACCTTAATTAAAAGATTCTTAACTTACTTATGTTTCGATCCTGGTATTCTCTTCCCTTAGCCGTTAAGGAATATCTTTGAACAATTAAAGAAATAAACATTTATAGCACGTGTTCAAAGTATGTCGACATCCTTATTTTGTAAGTTCTGTTTCACACTTACAACCTTGAAACCGATTTGCCACACTTACAAACAAGTTTAGAATTGGTTCATCTGACTTTCAAGAACTATGCGATTGATTAAGCCAACATTCAATCACAATCATGGGTTTAACGGTTCTACCAAAACAAGTTTCGGTTCTACCTCCATGTGAGTATTGTGCATAGTCACACTATCTTTCCAAAATTCGGTTGACTAGGTACTAGGATCGGTTCCCCACATATATATGGTATCTAACTTATATGTGTTGCACATGTCCATAGGATCGGTTCCCCTTTCTGCTATAAACCTTGCTATACCCCATACAAGGATTGGTTCCCCTTTGTGATGTACTGCACCTCTTACTAGGATCGGTTCCCCTTTCCCATAATTGGTCAGACAAAACACAAACCCGATCATACCATCTCAGGTGATTACTTAAGATCGGTTTCACTAATAAAAGTCATACCAATACATAAATCAAGCCTTTGTGAATAACACAAACAAGTTGTGAGCGGTTATACTCAATCACACATATTGGTTGTTCATAAGATATGCATTGAATAACAAAACCAATAACACCTGGCAATTTCCTTTTCGATTCACAAACAAGTTTATGAACTTACTTCCTTAGAACACATGTAAACATTGTTCCCTAGGATGAAATCCTCACCTCATACCCATACATAATCACAATAGCATTCAAATGATTATGGCGATGTCTTATCTACAAATTTTAATGGTTAAGCAAGAAACCTCGTATTGTATTCCTTAATACTATGTCTGTCTAGAGTTCAAATATGCTTCGCAGTTATGTTTTCAATATGCACGACTTGAAAGATACGTTAGGGAATGAAACAGTTCAAGTCAAATATCACTAACCTCAAGTGCAAGGATGATTGTTGTCGTTGTAGCTCCTTGCTTCTTCACATCTTCAAGACTTCGCAATACTTGTAATGTCTCATATCCTAATATTTTCAAGATAACCTATATGAAGTTGACTCTAGTACATAATCAAGCGACTCTTAACATGAGTTTTGATTCACTAAAATATGACAACCAAACTTGATATACCAACGCTTGGTGGGTTCAACCGAGCCATGCTATAACACTTGTACTGTCTCATATCCTAATACTTTCAAGCTAGCCTATACAAAGTTGACTCTAATACATAATCAAGCGACTCTTAACATGAGTTTTGATTCACTAAAATATGACAACCAAAATTGACATACCAACGCTTGGTGACTTCAACCGAGCAATGATCTAACAATCTCCCCCTTTGCCAATTTTGGTGAGAAAACTCTTACATCATATGGATAAATAAATTATAAAAATTCATTACACATACGCTTGATTCCCGATTCAACAGCACAGTAAACTACTTACATTCAATCCTTGAAAATGTCGTTGTTGACATGATAATAACAAAGCAAATACTCCCCCTAAAGAAGATAGGTAGATATTCAATCCGCACGTCTTTGTTATACCACTTCATATGACATGTTACTCCCCCTTAGTCTGTGCTTTCACTCTTTCGTTTAGATAAAACGTTTAAGCACCAATGTTCTTTTCCTTAGCGATACCAATCAATATAAAATAAATGCCAGTATCACTTGTTTACTCCATATATTTCTCCTCCTTTTTGTCACAAAATGACAAAGAAACGAAAAAATAAAGGACAACACGAAAAGAATCTTACAAATCTCAAAATAGACTTGCAACCTGTAGAGTTAGGCACGAGGGTTCCACACATCATGTTCTGATAACCAATATCAAAACCGAAACTACAAGTAGTTTAATTTTGATATGTTACCAAGGAAACAATTGTCCGAGACAATTTTTCCAATTTAGTTTAGCAAAACAAAAATCAACTAAGCACCTTAGTCCCTTAGCTAAACCGATTGTTCAAAAACAACCGCTTAATTCGATAAGACCAAAATAAAGATAACTCTATTTTTCTCATCAGTTTCTAATTATCCATGTTAGAGCATTGCTCGGCCGAACTCGCATGCGTTGCTATCTCAAGCATGTTTGTCAATGTTAGTAATCAAAACTGTAAGTCTTGATTTCTAGCTTATATAGCTAAAGGTATCGGACTAGGATAGAAAGTGTAGTTCAGCTCAAGACTCCATGGCAATCATCATACAAGACGAAGGACTACTCAAGGAACTGGTGGATCTTCATCGACTAAAAGGTATGTGGAGAATTGAACTTATCTGTCACTCAAAAGTCTATCTACTCTATCTCTTATTCTTGAGACAAAAGTCATTTTGATATATAGACTTTCATTATACACATTTGCTATTTCGAGCCGAGTGTAACGCGCCTATCTATTTCTCGAAATATGTGTTGGTAAGCTTTCGCTTTAGCCAAATTCATCTTTACCTAGTGACGAATGTCATGTTATGTTTCAATCACTTTAGAAATTGCTCTGACAAAAAATGGTCTGTGAATAACGGCTATATAACGTCCTCTGAGAATGTTTCAATGATTGAAATGAGAGTTTAGATTACATAACCATTGGTAGGATATAAGCATTGTTGTGGAAACACATATATGCATAAGTCCTTATTCCTTGAACCAAAGTTTGCGAACTTTGTTGATCAAGAGAAACGGAATGTGGCGTGATCCAAGTCCGTGAACTGGCGGAAGTTCTCGACCCGAGAATTTCTGCTGAAGTTTGTGAACTCCTTCCGTGAACGTAATCTGCGAACCTAGTCCGCGAACTTGAGCAGGTTATATCTAAAATCGGTTGTTCTTGAACTCATGTTTATATAAACTAAGGAATTCTTTTGCAAACCGTGACTATAAAGTTCATGAACCGATTCGAGTGAATCAAACCATTTTTGCTTCGATTGTGTCTTGTGTAGTTACATAAGATCTAAGTAATTGAACAACTCTCTAACTAGTTCATTTGAGTCATTTGAACTAGTTATGGTGAAGAAGAATATGGTGGATATGAAAGTGATCATATGGCGAACCATTTGGTTAACTATTGTTGAACCAACAAATGTTAATGTTTGGGAACGGTTACATAAACCCAAAATTGGACATTTCATTTGTATGTAACGAACTAAGTTTTCGATCGAATTGTTGAGAAATATTAGCTTGAATCTAATCAGGTTTTCATCTAACGGTGAATATTGGATGCTTTGTTGCCAAGCTAACATTGATTGCAAACCCTGATTTGAAAGACTATATAAAGGAGAACTCTAGCAACTGGGAAACCTAATCCCCACACCTTACGTGTGATACTAGTTGCATAGCTAGAGTCGATTCTCCTTTAACCTTTGGTTTCTTCTTCTAAAACCAGGTTAACGACTTAAAGACTTCATTAGGACTGTGAAGCCAGACCGATACTACTTTTTTGTAGTTGTGTGATCTGATCTTACATCTTCTATCGTTACGAGTAAAACTGTAATAATTGGCTCGAGATTTATATCTCCGATAGGCAAGATAGAAAAGTAATCACAAACACTTCGTCTCATCATTTATGATTCTATAATATCTTTTTTCGCTGCGTCGATTAGGATTATTATGAGGTGATTGATAATACTAGGCTGTTCTTCGGGAATATAAGTCCGGTTTATCAATTGGTTCATGTTCACCTTGATTTATCAAAAGACGGAACAAAACTCGTAGGTATATTCGTGGGAGACGGATTTATCTATTACCGTATACTTTTCTAGATACAGATTTGTTTATTAAAGTCTTCGACTTTGGGTCGTAGCAACTCTTAGTTGTGGGTGAGATCAGCTAAGGGAATCAAGTACGTAGCATCCTGCTGCGATCAGAGACGTAGGAGCATAACTGTACCTTGGATCAGTGTGAGATTGATTGGGGTTGAACTACAGTCCAGACCAGAGTTAGTTTGGAGTATTCTAGTGTATGTGGCGACTTAATACAGTGTGTGTTCAATCTGGACTAGGTCCCGGGGTTTTTCTGCATTTGCGGTTTCCTCGTTAACAAAATTCTGGTGTTTGTGTTATTTATTTTCGGCATTACATTTTGTTATATAATTGAAATATCACAGGTTGTGTGTTGTTCAATCAATTAGAATATCCGACCTTTTGATTGTTGATTTAAATTGATTGATACTTGGATATTTCTCTTTGGTACCATCCAAGTTATCTCTCTAGTATTTGATAAAGACTCGCAGACTTCTATTTGCTTGAGTATATATCAAATCGAGAGATTGAGATATAAACTCTTTGATATACTTTTTTATCTCGGTTGAGTCTGACTGTCTAGTTGATTCTCTAGAAAGTATATTGGAGTTTTTCCATACATATTGCTAAGCGAAATATTGGGTGTGGTTGTTGTACCCCCACTTTTTCAATTGGTATCAGAGCACGCAAACACGTTTAAGACCTTACAAGTCTGTGTTTGTAGCGATCTGACTCTATGGACAGAGGTTCTATCTCAATTAACGTACCATCAGTCTTTGATGTCTCTAATTACTTATGGTGGAAAATTGCTATGCGTGCTTTTCTTTAAGCACGTGATTTTCAATCATGGGTATATGTTGTTAATGGCTATAATTCTCCCGTCGTGGCAGTTGGAGATGTAAATGTTCCCAAGCCTATTGGTGAATACACCCCTGCCGAGATAAATGCTGCAAAGCAAAATTCCGACGGTTTGAATGCCATTACCCTAAATCTTCAGCATCATGTGTCAAACTGCACGAGGTCTAAAGATGCGTGGGATATCTTAGAAACCGTATTCGAAGGTAACTCCAGTGAAAAATAAGCTAGGCTTCAAAACCTTAATTCCGATTGGGAAAACCTTCGTATGGCAGATGAAGAAACATTTGATGAGTTTAATCACAAAGTGTCTGAAATTGTTAATGCATCCTTTGCATTAGGTAAGACTATTCCTGAAAAGGACATTGTGATTAAAATTCTTAGATCGTTGCCATCCAGATATGATTCTAAGAAGCATGCCATCGTTGAGGGAAATAACCTTGATAATCTCTCCAGAAATACGCTGGTTGGGAAGCTTAAGATCTTTGATCACGAACATTCATCCAAAACTAAGGATGTTGCGTTCAAAGCACAAAAGGACACTAAATTACTTGATAAGAATAAAAAAGTGTATATCTCTGAAGATGATCAATCTGAGACAGATTCATCAGATGAAGATCTTGACAAGTCAGTCTCGATGATCACATGACAGTTTAGGGATCTTCTGTTGAAGAGAAGTAAACGGTTCTCCAGAGATAAGCCTAAAGCATCAGTTAAACCTCATAATCGTTTTCCTACTAAAAACAGGGAAACAAATGAAACTGATGATGAGGATATGCCTCAGTGCTCTAAGTGTAAGGGATTTGGTCATTTTGCAAACGAGTGCCCAAATCGTAGAAAATACACCGGGAACAAAGGTCTTGCTGCAACTCTTGATGAAATGTCTGACAACTATGATTCAAATGAAGACGAGAAATCAAGTGTTGCACTTCTTGGTGAAAATATTGATTTTGATAATTGTAGCAATACATACATCAATCTCAATATTCTTTCAGAAGATAATCCAACTAATCTGGAAGAAAAAATTGACCCATTTCTTGGAAACTCTGTTTGTAATGTTTCAGGTTCCACCATGTGTCTAGCTGCGTGCACATCTCAGAAGCCTGACTTTTATCCTAGTTTGACGTGCTCATATTGTTCTCTCAAGGGTCATGAACTTTCAAGGTGTTACAAGTACAAACACCAATTGAGGCATGCCAACAAACTTCAACGAAGAGCAAATCATTTAACAAGGAAGCTTAAACTTTCTCAGAAGACCGCTGAGGTATGTAGGATGTTATCTTCGTCTAAGAAGTTAGTTTCCAAGGATAAACCAAGACCGTTAGAGAAGAGAGCATGGTCGAATCGTTTTGATAGACAGAGGTATGTGGATTCCTCTCAAGAAGAAAATGGTGGAAAAATTGTTTTTCACCACAACGGAACTTGATTGTGTTGATTTGGAAATCTTGTCTCATGTACCTGATAAAAAGATACAATGATTTTGTACCTCTCAGGCTTTAGGAAAAGTTTTCTTCCTTCTTTTCTTAGTTTTTGTTCTTCCTGTCTATCAACAAAGGAGGGTTATTATCGACAATTCCACTCTTTATAGGGTTGTGAGTTGGACGTGTGCGAACCTGTTTAAAGGTTTCGAAACCCTACATTCATTTTTCCTTCCTCAAAACCTCTTTTTATCTCAAGACTACTTGTTGAGTTCAATTTGTGATTTCCTCTCACAAACCCATACGTTATGGATACTCCAAGTATGATGTCTTCCGATGGAAAAGATGTTAATATGATTGTTAAGCCATTAAATATGAAGGAAAAAGAAAAATCTCCGTTATCTCCTACCTTGAAAAGAAAAAGAAGGAATGTGAGGAAGCCAAGAGCCGTTCCTTCAAACTCTCAGAAGTTTTCTGGTGTTATTGAAGAGTTGAAGGAGATTCAACAAATAAAGGCTTTTGTGTTTAAGACTCATGAGATTCAGAAGGCCCTGGTTCGACAACATCAGCCGAGAAGGTTTATTGATATAACCTCCTACCATAATGAACCTTATATCCCAATGGATGTTGACGACAAGGAGTTCGGGGATGATAAAGAATTCTTCAAAGGTCTTATTTCCTAGTAAATCTTCTATTTTCTTGTTTTTATTAGAAGAATAACTAGAGTTTGGAATATCCATTATTGTGATTACACATAGCTATGTCCAATGTTTTCATCTTCATGTTTTTAGATTTATTGGTTTAAATTCTAAATTTGTTTGGAAGATGAATTTTGCAGTATTAATCTTTATGGTTTTATATATTGCAATATTGTTATGGGATTTGTGTGTTTACGTCCGTGAACTATGACTATCCCATATCTTTTCAAAAGTAAAGTCTTTCGTATGTCGATATGCATGTATTGATAAAAGAATGAATAGACTTTTGAGAAATACAAAAGTTAAGCCTATTATGTCAATTATTGATGGAAGATAGGTTAAAATCTTTTGTTTTCAAGGATTATGTCTATTGAATGTCGTTATGCGAATAATGATGGAAAATAGAATGAATCCTTGTGTATTCTGCAGTAATTGATCTTCCCTGATCCATATTTTATGTATTACTGTGAGGCTCCGTAAAGTGTCTTATGTTGAGCATTGAACGACCAAGTTGATTATTTTTCATGATTAGCTATGTTGTTGTTTCGTAAGGTACTTTATGTCGAGCATATTCAACTAAATTAATCATCTTGTTTGGTTATTTAGTTGTTGCTCCGTGGCCTTTCTACATCTGGGGACTAGATATCATTGGGAAGATCAATCCAGCATCTTCAAAACAACATGAATACATCATCACTGCGACAGAGTACTTCACCAAGTGGGTCGAAGCTATTCCTCTTCGAAGCACCACTGGAGTTACGATTGCCGCCTTCATCAAAGAGCACATAATATGCAGATTCGGAGTTCCTAAGCATATCATCACAGATAACAGAACTCCTTTTTCCAATCAAGATGTTGAGAAGCTGTTCAATAAATATGGGATCAAAAAAATCTTCTCCACGTCTTACTATCCACAAGGAAATGGTCAAGCAGAAAGTACCAACAATACTTTGGTCAGGATTATCAGTCGGACGATTCATGACAATCCTCGATCATGGCATGAGAAATTACCCATGGCTCTATGGTCTTACAGAACTGCACCAAGGAGCTTGATCGGTACTTCGCCATATTCTCTTTTCTATGGAGCCGATGCCATACTTCCATCAGAAATCAAAGTTCCCTCAGCCAGGATTGCAGCATCCAGTGGTGTACAATGGGATGAGGCCGAAATCTCCAGATCAAGAATCGCTGAGCTAGATATGATGGAATCAAGGAGGACCAAGGTGGAAAAATATGTGGAAGCTTACAAACAGAGGATCTCCATAGCCTACAAAAAATGGTAAGACCTCGAACATTTCAAGTAGGAGATTTGGTATTAAAGACGGCAAAGCACATTCAACAAGACATGTCCGCTCCTAAGTTCTCTCCTAAATGGGAAGGGCCATATGTTGTTATCAAAGCAGTGTCTAGCGGATACTACAAAATTTTAGCAATCAATGGAGGAAAGGAAGGAAACATCATCAATGGCAAATGGCTCAAAACTTATTATGCCTGATCCATGAAACAAACTACCTCTTCATCATTTCAAGCATTTTAAAAAATGTAATTTCATTCCTACAAAGAGCATACGAATGCTCCTTCGTTCATTAAACATTTCATAAATGAGAAAAATTCGTTTATACCATGATCAACTGTTTCACCTAACTAGAAACTCAGATTTACTCAAAAAACAACAACCACAAATGCTCACTCAGAGCAAACCATCCAGCAACGGATAATCCCTGTAAGAAGCCTCGTAAAGATTCTTCTGAAAAATATTGGTCTTTGCCTTCAAGTCTTCGACTGCTTTCTCAACCCTTGCTGACTCCAGAGCCAGTATCCTCTCCTCATCCAGTAAAGTTGCATTCATGGAAATTGCATCAGCAGCCTCTGTCGCCTTATGAACCTTAATTATCTCAAGACGACGACGAAGCCATATTACATTGAATCGAAATATCTCACAATTTGAGATCATTTCATCCCATTAGTGCAGTGCATGGTTTTTGACGTCTCGCAAGTGCATCTGATTCATTTCCTCGATGATCGGCAATAGCCCCGCTACCGTGGTTAAAAGGGTTGGAAGAAAACCTTTCCACACTTCTGTGGTAGCAATGTGACCATACTTCTTCCAAATCTTGGTATACAGAGGCGCATGACATTTGGGAACCACGAATCCGCCGACCATTTCATTATCTGGGAAGGTATTAATCAATGGGGATTCGAATAAAAGTCCAGCGGTTGGGTATTCATGAGCATGGACACCGTCTCCGGTCTCCAGGTATCCTACAAAATATTCACATGCCTGGTTACTGCTTTCCTCAACCTCAACCACGGTCACGGACTTTCCACTCTTTCGTCGTCTAGCGTCGACGACGACACGGACATCCGCCTACGATGAAACGAAGGAGTGTTAATCCCGGGATTCATTACAATATCAAGAGTCATAGGTTTACTTACAGACGATCCAGCTTCAGCACGAACCGATCCATACCGGGCGGAAGCTCTAACAGTCCGCTTAGGCCTTGCATTATGAGGAGTAGCATTCTTCTTACAGTCCTACGACAAATCATTCTCTTGTGATCAACAATCTCGATTGAACAAAGACAAGAAAGGGTAAGAAGAAGAAGTGTACAACTTACTGAGATAGACGTTGTTATTTCACGCTTCGACCGAAGATCATCTTGAGAAGAAATGCTATTGCTCGACATAACGGCAAGAAGGTAGGATCAAAACCTCTCTGCACAATGAAACTGACTCAGGAATGGAAGAATTATTTGCGTGGATCATAGATTTGGAGTCTTGAAGATATATATATATATATATATTAGGCGATAGTCATATAGTCAACTCAGTTACGAGTTTCACTAGAACCCTAGGCTTCAAAGATCGATACCGAAGATGCGGAGGAAAATAACACACTGGGGAATGAACATCACGGGTCAAAGGATAGGCTACGCGGCCTTGTACACGTCATGAATTCTCGGCCGTGTGTTACTTCTCATGAAAATCGACAAGTCATGATGAATTTGGATATATGGACATTGGTCCATGTCATGGATTAGAAGAAATTGACGTTAACAAAATGTTCATCATTCAGAAGAAAAGTCTAATTGAAGTAAATTCGTTTAAACAGTCAAAAGAAAGATATCCACTACGAATACTAAAAGGGAATGCTCTAACGTCTAAAGAAGATGGAAGTACAACTACTCATCGGACTCATCCGAATTGTCAGCTTCATCATCACTGTCCTTCTCGGAATCATCTTCTTCAGAGTCACTGTCATAATCATTGGTGAAGTCCGGTGGACGGAAGATAACATCATCATCTGAATCCGAGCTATCTTTTGCTGCAGCTTCAGCTTCAATTTTCTTCATCGTCCTCCGATGCTCTCTTTCATAGCGATCAGGCTTAATGTAACGCTCGGATGGTTCCCATATAATCTCTCCTTTGGAAGCATCATCATCAGAATCAGAAGGCACCCCATCCAAGAATTGACGCTTCTCCTCAACCCTCTGTCTCTTACGCCGGGTGCGATCTTTTTCACGTTGACGGGCATCCTTCTTTTTGTCTTCAGCTCTTTTCTTTTCGAGTTCCGCAAAAGAGACTCTTCGCTCACCCAAAGGAACATTAGGTTTCGCCCCTTCCTGGGTAACCCTAGCCTTTGATTTCGCTACAGGAGCGTTGGAATCCTCATCAGAAGAGCCAGAGGAAGAAGAGGAATACCAGTAATCGTAATTGCTGTTATTAATGCAACATTGCTTACATAAATTCTCAAGAATTTTATCTAATGAAAACAAATTCATGCAAATAAAATGTACCATCATATTTTACAACATTTATGTCACGGCTACATATATATAAAAAAATATATATTATTTTTCTTCGTATCGTCGTTATTTGTCTTTAAAATGAAAGTTTATTTCAAAAAATATTGTGAAAGCTCACATCTCGTACATATAATAAAGTTGTATTCACATGAAAGCTCATAAGAAAAAATTTATCACTGGACACAAGTTCATCATGCATATGTTCCTTCATGTCATCGTTATTTGTCTTTCAAACGAAGGATTATTCCGATTTCAAGAAAATTCACTTCTTTTATGATAAAACCTTGGTACACATGAAAACTCATAAACTAAGTTTTATCACTGGACCTAGGTTCATATAAAAAAAATCTCTCCTAAATCAGGGATTATAGTTAGTTTTCAAAACTAACGATTGAACGAACATACGTTTTTCAAAAATGAGGGTTTTTTCATAAAACTCACACTAATATATACACATGTATATAACTTCATCATAATCAAAGCATGAACAACTCATGAGGATCATAAACATCAGCAAAAAAAAAAAAAAACGCACCTTGGCGAATCGCCCGGAAGTTGGCCGGCGGCAACGGCGGCGGCGGTTGGACGGCAGCGAAGCTCCGGCAAAAAAAAAATTTCCTCCACTCGCTGCTGACGTGAAGGTGATGGAGAGGTGATGAAGGTGCTGGCCGGGTGTGAAGGAGAAATTAAAAAAAAAAAAAGGATTAATTCCTTTTATACCAAATTTTATTTCCAAAACCTAATTTCACAAGGATTTCCTTATTGGGCCCGGCCCGCGAATCCTAACCGACCACGGACTCGTCTTCCAAACCAGCGGTTCAAGATCAATTCATGATCATCAAACGACGCTCCAATCATGACATTGAATCCTTCATCAAGTCGTGGTTTGCTCATGCTTTCTAAATCCGGTAACGTCTCAACTTACGACTAAGTTCAATTACTGGTATTATTATTTATGGCCGGAAAATCACCATTTAATGCTGACTGAGGAACACCGCTTTCCTCAGTAAGCAGGGGACTTAATGTAGATGGTGGATTTTCAACAAGGGCTAAATTCGTAAACTCATAATTATACGAAGCTATGTTTCAGCAATCAGACGTGAGTATCGAGACACGGGTCTCTCATCGAATTCTCAACGGAGAGTACTTTCTCTCAGAGTACATGTAGATATGTAGTCTCACGACTATACAACGGTATATCTCATGAATACTGAATACTTTCAGTGATTATTTCTATATAGCATCATGAGATGGACGGCTCCTAGACAGCTTGCTCTGCTAGTATAGAGCGATAACGTCTTCAGGAACAAACAACAAGTTTACCCTGATATATAAAGGATATGACCGATCGACAAGCTCGTATCAGGATAATTAATGCTCCTAGACAGCTTGCTCTGCTAGTATAGAGCCACAAAGTTAATTATCCTAATTACAATCGTTCATATCCATGGTCGAATCCGACTGGCCCCATGGAATGGAATAACAATGGTTCTGATTTATGATCGAATCCACGGCTTGATCTCATAGAATAGCAATAACATATTATCATACTCCGATTTCATGATCGAACCACAACTGGTCTCATAAATGGTAAGATAAATTAATTACTCCGATTCTATGGTCGAATCTACGATCCCATGGAATGGTAATGCTCACTTTATTATTCTGAATTCGTGTCGAATCCTCAGCTGATCCTATGAATTAATAATAAACATCTATTACTCAGTTTGTGAATTATTCTCCACTGAATTCCACAATTAGTAATAAATAATCAACAACCGGGCGTCTGAGCTACCTCTAAGTAAGCCCGATTCAAATGGTGAAGTGTATTCAACGATGATACACTAACAGTCACCGCACGAACGAGTATTTCAAAATAAACGAAACGATGAACCTATGCAAATAGGAGAAAAAATAATAAATAATTAAAAATATTGACCAGGGTGCTGGGAGAACGGACACACGACCGACCGACCGTGTCGTGGTCAATCCCACGCCAGTTTTATATTTTTAATGCATTTTTATTATTTTCCATGATTTGATGAAAATTCTCTCATTTTATCAAATCTCCTTCGTCTCGAGGAAACTCCTCGGTTTCATGGTACTTCCATAAATCCATAAAAAATAATATAAAATTAAGGAAAGGAGTGTGGGGCGTGACCATTGGCCAACCGGCCATGCCTTGGTCCCAACCGGCCCCACACCCACGGTTCCTTATTATTTATTATTATTATATTATTATTTCTCTAATTTCATGAAAAAACTCCTTGATTTCATGGTATTTTTGCACAAATCATCAAATAATAATAAATAAAATAATTATGAAAACTTGTGGGACCGGGCCTAGCCGGCCGGCCATGCCCTAGCCGGTCCCACACGCCCCTTTGTTTTATTATTTTTTATTAGTTTCCTTGAATTCATCAAATTCCTTGATTTCATGGTATTTCTCTCAAATTAGGAAAATTCCCTCAAATCATCAAAATACTAAAAATATAAAAAATTAGAAAACTCGTGGGACCGGGCCCTAGCCGGCCGCCATGCCTTCCACGGTCCACACCCTTGTTTTTATTATTTTAATATTTTTTGCTTCCTTGAACTCATGAAAACTCCTTCAATTCATGGAAACTCCCAAAATTCATCAAATTTCTCAAAATTCATGAATTTTTCATAAAATCATCAAAATATTATAAAATTAAGGAAAAGGCACCACGGGACCGTGGTCACGACCGGACCATGCCTTGACCACGGCGGTCCCACGCCTCCTCTCCTTATTTTATAATTATTTTTCATCATCTCATGGTGTTTTCCTCAGTTTCGTCGAAACCCTAATTTTGGCATATTTTCTCGAATGGATGCTCAATTGCACGCCAGAAAATATCAAAATTCTCAGGACTGAGACGCGGACGCCTTGGGGACACGAGCACGCTATCTTGACCGACCAAGATTGGCTCTTTGGCTCACGGAAGCCGGTCCCATCAATTTTCACAGTTTTGACCTAATTTGCACAATTGCTCGTATTAGGTCCAAAACTTCCAAACACTTTGGATTTTCATGAAGTGATCGTCAGGCGGTCACGTGACAACCCAGGGCCGGTTTCATGACTCCATGGTCGGTCCTCCTCCGTCATAATTAATTAGGTTTTCTCACCTAAGGCTCAGACGAGCATTTTTGAATAAATGATTAAGCCAGCATTTAATCATTCTTCACCAACAAATCGTCAACTCTTCAGGAGTTCTTCGTATTTGCTCACGTGAGCATATGGACACTACATGGTTGATCCACGGTCCCATGTAGTCGCTCCCTCCTTCGTCCCATGGTTGAAATTCTGACGAACCATGAATTGATCATCAATTGATCAAATTAGGGTTTCTGAATCCAAGGATCATCATTCCAGATTCCAACCTTAATAATTTTACGACGACCTCATGGTCATTAATTTTATTAATTATGCTCGGTTCAACGACCAGTATTCTAATTAATATTTTTGGTACGCTGCCAATAATCCATCAGATGAGCAACACATGCTCAGACGATCAAATATTCAACAATTCATCACATGAGCAACACTTGCTCAGATGATAAATATTTGCTCAAACCAAGGAATATTGGTTCAACAATCAATATTCAACGATCCATCGAATGAGCAATACTTGCTCACTTCATCGTAAGAACTATACCTCTGTCTCATGACATGTTCAATTCATGAGTTTCAGAACATCATGTTCAACTCAACGACTACATGGACTCATCGTCCCATCAAACCACGAAGTCATCAATTGACTAACAAACCACGAGACGTCAATCGTGTCACTTGGGGGATATCACTTAGGGTTTTGGTCTGGCGGTCTACGCACGTGTGTTCAAACACACGATGGAATGTGAGCAAGTCGTGCAATCAGTTGAAGGAATTCACGAGGTAGTGGGTGGAAAATCGACCAAGTCTCCACACGTTGAGCAACTGGTTTCAAACACGATCTCCACTTCCCCACTCCTTGATTCCATCAACTGTCACACTTCATGGAATCATGGTGTCTAAATTCCAGCAATATAAATAAGTCTCTGAATCATGATTGAACATCATCAGTATCATCAATCTCACGTCAAATCGACAACACGAGATCATCAACTCATCAATTGAGCAACTACTCTCAATTGAGCAATTTCAATCACTCAGAGCTTATCATATTCAGAATTCACACACCCACAATCTTTGATTACCATTGATTCCACACATTTCTCAGCTTCCCTCCTACAGATCAACCCATCCTCTCTTGTGACCGAATTTACTCTGGAACGGTCATTGTCTTGATTTAGGCCGGAGTACTACAGATTGATCTCTCGAATCTAAAGCACCCCCTTTGCAGCGGTGCATCTGTGTGAGGTTTAACATTTCGCTCGGTTCGAGGAGTCTCCTCCGTACGGTCGTCTCCTCAATTCCTTAAAAACCAGCAAATCGTTTTTCCCATCTACAGATTGGCGACCACAGTGGGAGATCATCTCTCGGTTGCAATCTAACAATCTCACAAGATGGTTGGTCTTAGGACTAATTCAACTAATTCAGATCAGAATATTTCAAACGGAAACATTCCTCATGTTACACCTGGCGGCATGGAAGGCAGAGGGATCCCGACTTTGGCAGAGTTGGCTCAAATCCTAGAGGTCCATACCAGGAACATGGACCTGATGAAGGAGACGATAAACCACATCCTCGACTTTCTCATCAGATTAACATCCGAGTTAGGCGGTATCTCCGCTCCAGAAGCCTCAACACCGGGGACTGAAGTCATCTGACCCTCAAATCAACAGCTTCACCACATACGAGAAGCCGGTGGAACAAGAGGTCACACATTTGATTGAAAATCTATGTGAACTCCTGCACTTCTCCAGGGATCAGCGCACAGACACATTTTCAGCACTAACCAGATATCATCCAGCGTGCAAATAACGCCACCAACACCATCAGTTGAAGAAGTCTCCCTAGTGCCTGGGCATTCGATCGACAACATCTCTTTTGGAGAAGAAGATCGCATGACGGATGAAGGACACAACCGAGCATTGTATGTCACTGGTTTCATCAAAGGCACCGAATTTAGAAGAGCTCTTGTTGACACCGGTGCTTCCACCAACATTGTCACTATGAAGACTCTCAGGATGGCCAGATTCCCACAAGGTAAAATCGTTCGCTATCCCATCCTAATGACAGGATTTGAAGGAAGTCAAAGCCATACATATGGATATGCATACATAGATTTGAGGGTGGGGCCGATTCGATCGAAAGCAAAGTTTCATGTGATCGAGCAAGAACCTGACTACCACATAATACTGGGACGCCCATGGCTCCATGATAACAAGGTGGTTCCTTCTCAACATACCATCAATGCATGAAGGCCCTGCTCGACAACAAGATCGTTCGCATTCCGGCTTCATCATCTCCTTATGCTCCCGTCTATGATACTGAGTTCCTTGAATCTCAAAAAGGCGTCCCGGAACCTCCAAGCAGGATTCAGTACTCCACTTCCAAGCTGGAAGACTATCGAGAAGGCTGATAACGATCCGTCATCCTCAGCTGAAAATGATCAAGTCACCTACTACACCGACTAAACGCCATAATGATCAAGTCTCAACTCCAGGGAAAACTTCACGACCGATCGAGATATAGAAGGGAGAGTCATTTATCGCCGACGGAAAGATTAGCAATTAATCGGGGAGAACGATGAAAAGTCTCCCCACCATGAAGAATCGTGTCAGAGTGAGCAATCACTTGAAGAAGAAGTCCAAGATGCCCCACGACAACTACAGGACGGCACTGACTCTACCACTGACGATCTTGAAACAATCAACATTGGGACTGAAGACGATCCAAGGCCAATCCTGATCAGTTCAGCGCTATCACCAGAGGAGCGGACCGAGCTGGTAAAATTATTAAAAGAATATCAAGATGTCTTCGCCTGGACGTACGAAGAAATGTCGGGTCTGGATGACAAACTCGTCACCCATCACCTGCACATCGTCGCCTGGTTCCAAAGCTGTCAAACAACCGCCCAGACAATTTAGACACGAAGTCGAGGAGCAAATCAAGGTCGAAATCCAGAAACTGTTGGCAGCAGGGTTCATCAACCTATTCTTCATCCAACGTGGCTAGCAAATGTGGTACCTGTTAAGAAGAAAAATGGTCAAATCAGATGTTGTGTCGACTTCAGGAACTTGAATAAATGTTGTCCAAAGGATGATTTTCCTCTACCCAACATTGACATGCTCGTCGATGCAACCAGTGGTCACGGTATGTTCTCATTCATGGACGGCTATAGTGGGTACAACCAGATCAAGATGTATGAACATGACGCCAACAAGACTGCGTTCCGTACTCCCATTGGGAATTTTCACTACACTGTGATGCCCTTTGGATTAAAGAATGCTGGTGCCACCTATCAACGAGCCATGACTGCCATATTCCACGACATGATGCACAAGCAAGTAGAAGACTATGTTGATGATGTGGTGGTAAAATCGAAGACTCGAGCATCTCATCTCGAAGTTCTAAGGCAGGTGTTTGAAAGTGCAGAGAATACAAATTAAAAATGAATCCTTTAAAGTGCGCATTCGGAGTTTCTTCCGGAAAATTCTTAGGATTCCTGGTCACGGCTGAAGGGATCAAAGTCGACCCGACAAGGCAAAAGCTATTACCACCATGCCTCCTCCACGTACCGTGAAGGAACTACAGAGCTTTATGGGCAAGGTAAATTATATTCGACGCTTCATTCCTGGATTAGCTCAACTCATTGCTTCGTTCACACCTCTGCTGAAGAAAGGAGCAAGCTTCACCTGGACAGCTGTTCAACAAGAAGCTTTCCATAAAATACAACAGATATTATTGTCACCGGCCGTCATGAGGTCTCCAGTGCAGGGACGAGCTCTGATTCTTTACACAGCCTCCAGTGACGTCGCCATCGGCGCACTCGCTCAGGAAGACGACGAAGGCGTCGAACGACCGATTTACTACTTCAGCCGCACAATGAGAGATGCTCAACTCCGATATCCAAAGGCCGAAAGGGCATGCCTGGCATTGGTACATGCAATCCAAGTTCAGACATTACTTACTATCTAACAGGGTCGTACTCATCTCCAAAGCTGATCCCATAAAGTTCTTGCTATCAAAGCCAGCCTTGATAGGAGACCAGCGAAGTGGCTACTCCAGATGTCAGAATTTGACATAGCTTGCACGCCACCTAAAGCCATCAAAGGTCAAGCGGTCGCAGACTTGCTCTGCTTTTCCAGGGGAAGACACAACAACACTACATGAAGAAGTGCCCGGCGAATTCCCAGACATCTTGGTCATCAAGGAAGAAACATGGCTTCTATACTTTGATGGATCTGCCACCCCTAGTAGTGACACCGGAGGAGCGGGCATAGTGCTGGTGTCTCCATCTGGTGAAGTTTTCTCACATTCGTTCAAGTTGGATTTCCACTGCACCAACAACTCAGCGGAATATGAAGCCTTCCTATTAGGATTATCCTTGGCCAAGCAAGCAGGAGCAACACACCTCGAGATAAGGGGAGATTCAAAATTATTGGTCAACCAGATGAATGGAACGTATTCTCTCAAAGAAATCACACTTGCTCCATTCAGAACCGAAGCTCAGCGACTGTTGACCTATTTTGCTGACGCAACGATCGTCCATACTGGACGGACTAACAATAGGCATGCTGATTGCCTAGCAACTCTCGCCTCCAAGCTGCAATTCGAAGGAGCACAGAAAACGATCACTGTACAGGCGTACGGTATCTTCAACTTGGCTCACTCAGATCGAAGACATTCCAGCGAACGATTGGCGAGCACCCATCATTCATGAATTGAGCAGCTCTATTTCAGAAGGCCAAGTCAGCCTCAAGGAATTGAAGAACTACTTCTTGCTTCATGGAGGGATATACTATCGAAACCCTGATGGATCTCTATCACGATGTCTTGGGAGCGACGAAGCGGAAGAACACTCAAGCGCATACATGAGGAAGTCTGTGGGCAAACGTTAGTGGTAACACTTTACAGAAAGCTTCAAAGAATGGGGTACTACTGGCCATCCATGGAGACTCAGTCAAGAGATTTACAAGGATCTTGTCCTGATTGCCAAACACCTCCTCATCACTTGGAGGTTTTGAGTCCACCACACTGGGGACTGGAGGGAGCCTTACATCAAATACCTCCGGGACAACGAACTACCACTGGAAAAGAAGCAAGCAGTCAAACTCATTCAGAAAGCTAAGAGATTGTCTATCTCGATGGGATCTTATACCGCAAAAGCTTTGGTGGAAATTTACTGAGGTGCTTAGCCGAACATGAAATCCCTACAATCCTGAAGGAAGTACATGATGGAGAACATCAAGGAAAGAGGAAACTATTTCTTCAAATTCATGAGAAATATTATTGGCCAACCATGGATGATGCAGCCGCACACGTTCAGAGGTGTCACCAATGCCAAACCCATGGTAATCTCATCCACACTCCTTGTCTCCCATTGAATTCTGTGAATAGTCGTGGCCTTTCTACAGCTGGGGACTAGATATCATTGGGAAGATCAATCCAGCATCTTCAAAACAACATGAATACATCATCACTGCGACAGAGTACTTCACCAAGTGGGTCGAAGCTATTCCTCTTCGAAGCACCACTGGAGTTACGATTGCCGCCTTCATCAAAGAGCACATAATATGCAGATTCGGAGTTCCTAAGCATATCATCACAGATAACGGAACTCCTTTTGCCAATCAAGATGTTGAGAAGCTGCTCAATAAATATGGGATCAAACAAATCTTCTCCACGCCTTACTATCCACAAGGAAATGGTCAAGCAGAAAGTACCAACAAGACTTTGGTCAGGATTATCAGTCGGACGATTCATGACAATCCTCGATCATGGCATGAGCAATTACCCATGGCTCTATGGGCTTACAGAACTGCACCAAGGAGCTCGATCGGTACTTCGCCATATTCCTTGTCTATGGAGCCGATGCCATACTTCCAGCAGAAATCAAAGTTCCCTCAGCCAGGATTGCAGCATCCAGTGGTGTACAATGGGATGAGGCCGAAATCTCCAGATCAAGAATCGCTGAGCTAGATATGCTGGAATCAAGGAGACCAAGGTGGAAAAATATGTGGAAGCTTACAAACAGAGGATCTCCAGAGCCTACAACAAAATGGTAAGACCTCGAACATTTCAAGTAGGAGATTTGGTATTAAAGACGGCAAAGCACATTCAACAAGACATGTCCGCTCCTAAGTTCTCTCCTAAATGGGAAGGGCCATTTGTTTTTATCAAAGCAGTGTCTAGTGGATACTACAAAATTTTAGCAATCAATGGAGGAAAGGAAGGAAACATCATCAATGGCAAATGGCTCAAAGCTTATTATGCCTGATCCATGAAACAAACTACCTCTTCATCATTTCAAGCAGTTTCAAAAATGTAATTTCATTCCTCCAAAGAGCATACGAATGCTCCTTTATTCATTAAACATTTCATAAATGAGCAAAATTCGTTCATACCATGATCAACTGTTTCACCTAACTAGAAACTCAGATTTACTCAAAAAACAACAACCACAAATGCTCACTCAGAGCAAACCATCCAGCAACGGATAATCCCTGTAAGAAGCCTCGTCAAGCTTCTTTTGAAAAATCTTGGTCTTTGCCTTCAAGTCTTCGACTGCTTTCTCAACCCTTGCTGACTCCAGAGCCAGTATCCTCTCCTCATCCAGTAAAGCTGCATTCATGGAAATTGCATCAGCAGCCTCTGTCGCCTTATGAACCTTAATTATCTCAAGACGACAATGGAGCCAGCTTACATTGAATCGAAATATCTCACAATTTGAGATCATTTCATCCCATTGGTGCAGCTCATGGTTTTTGACGTCTCGCAAGTGCATCTAATTCATTTCCTCGATGATTGGCAATAGCCCCGCTACCGTGGTTAAAAGGGTTGGAAGAAAACCTTTCCACACTTTTGTGGTAGCAATGTGACCATACTTCTTCCAGATCTTGGTATACAGAGACGGATGACATTTGGGAACCACGAATACGCCACCATTTCGTTATCTGGGAAGGTATTAATCAATGGGGCTTCGAATAAAAGTCCAGCGGTTGGGTATTCACGAGCATGGACACCGTCTCCGGTCTCCACGGATCCTATAGAATCTTCACATGCCTGGTTACTGCTTTCCTCAACCTCAACCACGGTCACGGACTTTCCACTCTTTCGTCGTCTAGCATCGACGACGACACGGACATCCGCCTACGATGAAACGAAGGAGTCTTAATCCCGGGATTCAGTATAATCCCAAGAGTCATAGGTTTACTTACAGACGATCCAGCTTCAGCACGAGCCGATCCATACCGGGCAGGAGCTCTAAAAGTCCGCTTAGGCCTTGCATTATGAGGAGTAGCATTCTTATTACAGTCCTACGACAAATCATTCTCTTGTGATCAACAATCTCGATTGAACAAAGACAAGAAAGGGGAAGAAGAAGAAGTGTACAACTTACCGAGATAGACATTGCTATTTCACGCTTCGACCGAAGATCATCTTGAGAAGAAATGCTATTGCTCGACATGACGGCAAGAGGGTAGGATCAAAACCTCTCTGCACGATGAAACTGACTCAGGAATGGAAGAAATATGTGCGTGGATCATAGATTTGGAGTGTTGAAGATATATATATCAGGCGATAGTCATATAGTCAACTCAGTTACGAGTTTCACTGGAACCCTAGACTTCAAAGATCGATATCGAAGACGCGGAGGAAAATATCGCACTGGGGACTGAACATCACGGGTCAAAGGATAGGCTACGCGTCCTTGTACACGTCATGAATTCTCGGTCGTGTATTACTTTTCATGAAAATCGACAAGTCATGATGAATTTGGATATATGGACATTGGTCCATGTCATGGATTAGGAGAAATAGACTTTAACAAAATGTTCATCATTCAGAAGAAAAGTCTAATTGAAGTAAAGTCGTTTAAACAGTCAAAAGAAAGATATCCACTACGAAGACTAAAAGGGAATGCTCTAACGTCTAAAGAAGATGGAAGTAAAACTACTCGTCGGACTCATCCGAATTGTCAGCTTCATCATCATTGTCCTGAATCATGATTGAATCATCAGCATCATCAGTATCATCAATCTCACGTCTCATCGACAACAAGAGATCATCAACTCATCAATTGAGCAACTACTCTCGATTGAGAAATTTCAATCATTCAGAGCTTATCATATTCAGAATTCATACACCCACAATATTTGATTACCATTGATTCCACACATTTCTCAGCTTCCCTCCTACAGATCAACCCATCCTCTCTTGTGACCGAATTTACTCTGGAACGGTCATTGTCTTGATTTAGGCCGGAATACTACAGGTTGATCTCTCGAATATAAAGCACCCCCTTTGCAGCGGTGCATCTGTGTGAGGTTTAACATTTCGCTCGGTTCGAGGAGTCTCCTCCGTACGGTCGTCTCCTCAATTCCTTAAAAACCAGCAAATCGTTTTTCCTCATCTACATTAGTTTAATTGAATATTTTGGATTCAAATTCATACTTGTATGTGATTTTTTATGTCCAAAGAAATCCTTCTTTTCCTTCGAAATTAAGGTCGCTCTTGTTCTTCTCTCGGGAATGACATTTTATGGGGGGGAGTTCTTTTGAACTTGTGCTTAATTGCTAAATCTTTGTGGGGAGTGCGGTTGTGGAATATTTTAGGGGTTATCTTGTATCTTAACAAACTCCTTGATGAATGCATTTAGCTTCGGCTTTATGATTGCATCTAAATAAGATGATATACTTTTGCTTTCTTTTGGTCAAGAAATGTCTCTTTCGGAAATTTCATTAGGATCCTGTTCTTGTACCTTTGCCAATTTTATTGACAAAAGGGGGAGAATTAATATTTAGTTCACACTAAAAATACATATGGTTTTCGGATCATTATGTAAGGGGGAGTGGTTTCCATGTGAGATGGAGTATTGACTAAGGGGAAGTGATACATATCACCATAGTATTGTTGTTGAAGTTGTGATACAATTGGACTTTGACGCTGTGTAATGATACTATGACACTGTATAACAATGATTGAGGACTATTGTTTTCTTGTTGTTATAGCTATGGATTTTCAACAACGATGATACTAAACTTACAACCTTTGGGATCATTGGAGTACTTGGAAGTGACGAAGATTTCGAGTAATGTTGAAGATTAGGCATGTGGAATAGGAGCTACAAAAGTTAATTTATTTATTTTTTGTATTTCATTTGTATTAATAGTTTTGTCACTAAAATTGACAAAGGGGGAGATTGTTAGAGCATTGCTCGGTCGAACTCGCATGCGTTGCTATCTCAAGCATGTTTGTCAATGTTAGTGATCAAAACTATAAGTCTTGATTTCTAGCCTATATAGCTAAAGGTGTCGGACTAGGATAGAAAGTATAGTTGAGCTCAAGACTCCATGGAAATCATCATACAAGACAAAGGACTACTCAAGGAACTGGTGAATCTTCATCGACTAAAAGGTATGTGGAGACTTGAACTTATTTGTCACTCAAAAGTCTATCTACTCTATCTCCTATTCTTGAGACAAAAGTCGTTTTGATATATAGACTTTCATTATACACATTTGTTATTTCGAGCCGAGTGTAACTCACCTATCTATTTCTCGAAATATGTGTTCGTAAGCTTTCGCTTTAGCCAAATTCATCTTTACCTAGTGACGAATGTCATGTTATGTTTCAATCACTTTGGAAATTGCTCTGACGAAAAATGGTCTGTGAATAACGGCTATATAACGTCCTCTAAGAATGTTTCAATGATTGAAATGAGAGTTTAGATTACATAACCATTGGTAGGATATAAGCATTGTTGTGGAAACAATTATATGTATAAGTCCTTATTCCTTGAACCAAAGTTTGCGAACTTTGTTGATCAAGAGAAACGGAATGTGGCGTGAGCCAAGTCCGCGAACTCAGTCCGCGAACTGGCGGAAGTTCTCGACCCGAGAATTTCTGCTGGAGTTTGTGAACTCCTTCCGTGATCTTAAGTCCGCGAACCCAGTCCGCGAACTTGAGAAGGTTATATCTAAAATCGGTTGTTCTTGAACTCATGTTTATATAAACTAAGGAATGCTTTTGCAAACCGTGGCTATAAAGTTCATGAACCGATTCGAGTGAATCAAACCGATTTTGCTTCGATTGTGTCTTGTGTAGTTACATAAGATCTAAGCAATTGAACAACTCTCTAACTAGTTCATTTGAGTCATTTGAACTAGTTATGGTGAATAAGAATATGGTGGATATGAAAGTGATCATATGGCTAACCATTTGGTTAACTATTGTTGAACCAACAATGTTAATGTTTGGGAAGGGTTACATAAACCCAAAATTAGACATTTCATTTGTGTGTAACAAGCTAAGTTTTCGATCCAGCGGTTGAGAAATATTAGCTTGAATCTAATCAGGTTTTCATCTAACGGTGAATATTGAATGCTTTGTTACCAAGCTAACATTGATTGCAAACCCTGATTTGAAAGACTATATAAAGGAGAACTATAGCAACTGGGAAACCTAATCCCCACACCTTACGTGTGATACTAGTTGCATAGCTAGGGTCGATTCTCCTTTAACCTTTGGTTTCTTCTTCTAAAACCAGGTTAATGACTTAAAGACTTCATTGGGATTGTGAAGCCAGACCGATAATACTTTTCTTATAGTTGTGTGATCTAATCTTGCATATTCTATCGTTACGAGTACAATTGTAATAATTGGCTCGAGATTTATATCTCCGATAGGCAAGATAAAAAAGTAATCACAAACACTTTGTCTCATCGTTTGTGATTCCACAATATATTTTTTCGCTGCGTCGATTAGGATTATTGTGAGGTGATTGATAATACTAGGTTGTTCTTTGGGAATATAAGTCCGGTTTATCAATTGGTTCATGTTCACCCTGATTTATCAAAAGACGTAACAAAACTCGTAGGTATATTCGTGGGATACGGATTTATCTATTATCGTAGACTTTTCTGTGTGATACATATTTGTTTATTAAAGTCTTCGACTTTGGGTCGTAGCAACTCTTAGTTGTGGGTGAGATCAGCTAAGGGAATCAAGTATGTAGCATCATGCTGGGATCAGAGACGTATGAGCATAACTATACCTTGGATCAGTGTGAGATTGATTGAGGTTCAACTTTAGTCCAGACCGAAGTTAGTTTGGAGTAGGCTAGTGCCTGTAGCGGCTTAATACATGTTCAATCTGGACTAGGTCCCGGGGTTTTTCTGCATTTGCGGTTTCCTCGTTAACAAAATTCTGGCGTCTGTGTTATTTCTTTTCGGCATTATATTTTGTTATATAATTAAAATATCACAGGTTGTGTGTTGTTCAATCAATTAGAATATCCTACCTTTTGGTTGTTGACTTAAATTGATTGACACTTGGATATTGGTATTTGGTACCATCCAAGTTATCTCTCTAGTATTTGATAAAGACTCGCAGATTTCTATTTATTTGAGTATATATCAAATCGAGAGATTGAGATATAAACTCTTTGATATACTTTTTATCTAGATTGAGTCTGACTGTCTAGTTGATTCTCTAGAAAGTATATTGGAGTTTTTCCATACAGATTGCTAAGCGAAATATTGGGTGTGGTTGTTGTACCCCCACTTTTCCAATCCATAAACTTAGACCTTGCAATTTTAAACAATGCAAGTACTAGGTTAGTTAACTAGCATTTCTTGTTAAGGCATTCGATTAGACTTGAATAACCGAAACCTCACTTCGATAAGTCTAACTAAGATCAGAATTAACTTAGTTTCTTTTATCCGGAATCGAATTGGACTAAACAACTCATCCCGTACACCTTTTATTTCGTTAAACCATAAATAATTCATACAAACCAACATAAATCAACTTGCATAATTATTCACCTCAACCGGAAGCAATTGAAACAACATAAGCATTAAACACCGCAATTGCACCGAAATTTTGTAAGCCTAAACAATTGATACCATACAATAAAGCAAGATAACAATAGTTTTTCTTAACCGAAACCAATTGAATAACACACATCCACACATACATCATGGAATAAACATCAATTGAATCTAAATTTTGTTAAGCAAAAGCAATAAAAAATATATATGATATAAACTCGGGATTTTCTTAAACAGGAAAACAATTAACTAACAAGATTGTTACTTCAAATGTCGCATCCACTTCTCCAATATGATTGCATCTTCTTCCAAGGAGAGTTGATATCTAAATATCATCATGTTTTCATCCTGATGCAAAAACAAAAGAATAACAGCAACCAACCTTTACCAGAGAAAGGTTCAAAATCGGTTTTAAAAATTGCAAGCAAAAGTTGAAAAACGTCGAAACACATATGCTTTTACGCTAAACCAAAACCGAACATATTGTGACTTTTTCACATATTATTTCTACCAGAACCCCTCATGATTCTTTGATAAAGCCTACCAACATACGCTAGAACTTAATCCTGCTAAATCAAAAAGTCACCCAAACCACAAGGGTTCACAGTATATGAGATCGAATATTAAGGTAGTAAAACCGAAATCAGACATCCCATATACATACATAGGAATAAGATAAAAGCATTCAAGCAAAGGCTATGTAAACTGAAAATTATCACAAGAAAAATTATAAATCAACCAATTTTATTCATAATAGTTTTATTCATAATAGACCAATACAATCATTGAGAGAAATCAAAAATTGATGTCTATTTTTCTAGATTAAGTAAAACAACAAATAACTTAATCTCTACTAACCTTCAGATAGGTGTTTTCAAAGATCATCTTCAATTTCCTCAAATTTTTCAGGATCTTCATCAACAGCATCTCGACTGATATCTCGGATTCTGCACACAGTACCTTGGTTATGTTCACAGGCTAAAGAATTAACCTTTCGATTAATATTCCGAGCATACTCCGTATTACCGATTCCAAGTTTAATCAGTTTCCTTTGGTTATGGATAACAGTACTTAGTAATGTTGCCTGTCTATGAAGAGTTTCGATGGTACTGAGGAGGACTTGTTGTAGATTGATAATATCAATCTTAGCATCCAAATTGTTTTGGACAAGGAGATAAGTCACATCTTCCTTTTCATCATTGATATTTTCGCAACCAGATTTCTTGAAGGTATTATCAAGATGAACACTTTCCTTAGAAGTCATTCCACTCAAGGCTTTCAGAAGTTGTGCTTGAGATTTGGTTTGAGAATACATCCTTTTGTATAAGTTCTCAGACACGTTGAGTACAAATACCTGAAATACCTTTAACACATTCCAAACATAGATATCAGCCTTAAATAAATAATTCCGACAAGATTTGCGCATCTAATGTGTTACAAAAACACAATATTCTCTAAAGAGATTATCTCCAAAATCGGTATCAAAAGATACTTCAAAATAACCACTCAAATCCTGTTTACACAAGTTGTTGTAAGACAACCTTTCTACACATAAGAATGATTAAATTATACTTAAGGCAGATTGTGTATGCTCTCTATATTGAATAAGAGATGTTTGTAGGATTCTGATTGCTTAGGTATATGTGCTTCCTTATATCCGAAGATTGGGAAAACATAAGGATGCACATTCTAATGCGATTAAGCATTAGGATGAGGAACTTCCTCATCAAATACCTTTAAAGGAGATTCTTCCTCCTTTTTCTTAGGAGCATTATTGTGTCCCTTTTTTCGGGTTTTGATCCCATCCTCTTGGTTAGGAAAATTGCTAGATGCAATATCCTTAATTACATCTTGTGCCCAGGATGGTATGTTCTTTGAACTTGAACTCGTTTGATCTAGATCTCCCAGTCAGTCGGAAGTATGCTAATGTCTCCTGTTCAAGACATTCTATACGCCCTCTTAAGGTATTCATTCCTTGTTGGAAGTCCTTTTCTAAACATTTGTTTAGATATACCTCTTGACATGTTACAGTAAGAAGTTTCTCAATAAGGACCTTATTCCTTATATGTGAATGCTCCAGCGAATGAGTAAGAATTTCACACTCTGTAGTCTGATGATGAACTTCCTTGCACAAGGCCAGTTTTTGTTCCATATAATCTGCCAGATTATTTTGAAGACTGGGTGTTTCTCGCTTTCCTTCACATATTCTTACATTTAGTTGAACAATAAGTTCTGTGATATCATCTAGACTGTCAATGATCTTTCCTTTTTCTGAATATTTTTCAACATGTTTGAAAAATCTTTCCAACATCTTTCGAAATTCAGGACTTGGGCAGACTAGTGAATCGAGACTCTTTTCAGAAGATTTTTCACTAGGAATTGGAGTAGAATCCAAAACATTTCTCTTTAGTTTCGAACTCATTCTTTTCTGATCAGTAACCTGACTCCCAATCAAGTCAATAGTCAAAGACTTTTTCTTTGATTTACGAAAAGACTTTCGAGGCCAATTTCCATTGGTTTTCCTTGAGATCTTGTTCTCATCATCTTGGCATACGTTAACTGAATCACTCATTAGATTCATTCTTATAGGTTGGATCGCACCAAACACAGATTGTTAGATCTTTTCGTGTTTGCTTGCTCTGATACCAATTGAAAAGGCGAGGGTAACCAAATATACCTCAATCTAAAACTTTTCCTACCTATATGTCCTTTCTACGAAAGTGATTGTCTATGGACTGAGTCAAGACAATACAACTAATCGGTTCACACTTCGTGTGATCGTCTATGGATACGAGATCGAGACAATGCAACAACGAATTATGTTACTTGATAAAAAGGTTCGGACTTAACCAAACACAATAGGATTCACTTATCAAGTAGATAGGAATTAACGTTTGTGTAATTTACTTTAATTATAATAAAACAATTATAATGGGGAAATATAATGTAAAGGACACAGCAAGATTTTTTTAACGACGAAACCGCAAATGCAGAATAACCCCGGGACCTTGTCCAGAATTGAATACTCTCAGGATTAAGTTGTTACACAAAATTACACCTAACTTTGTATAGTTGATACCAAGAAACTAAACCTATAGTTCACCTAGTTCTGTCTGTATTCCCACGCCTCCGAACTTAGTCACGTACTTGGAACAATTCCTTTGGTTCGTATTCCAAACAGTAAAGGATCAACAAATATGTTTGGTATCAACTCTATTTAACCAAGTGATATGAGTCGTACAAAGGCTCTTCAGTTTATCTTAACATAAACTCCTTCATCAGGTTTTTAGATCTATCTTATATTCAATTACCGAAGTAATCGTTTAAGATTAAGCCAACAATACTATTAGTCCAAAGAATTGTGTTGGTGCCGATCTACTCAATTAATCAATCCAATCTATCACAAGGATAAACCGATTATTAATTGGATCCTCTTTTACCGAAACAAGTATTGTGCACACCAAAGATTATGAACCCACAAATCAGAAATCTTCAACATCTTCAAATCTTCAAATCTTCTTAGATCTTCAATAATAACCTGCACACAATCACTTGAATCTCTTGTGATCAATCACGCACAGAACGGAGTCTGTTAACAATAGATTATCACAAGATCGTCTTTAGAACTAACAACAGTCTAAAGATCCCTGTTGAAACTCTGAACTAGTTTGAATGAATCTTATATCAGAAGAGAATATTCTCAAGCATAAACAAACTACGTGCAATCAAAGTTCAACCACCGTTAGTCAATCAAATCAACCGAAAACACAAGATACACAGCAATTATCTAGTTTCCCACCAATGGTACACGCTAGAGCTTCTCAATCCCAAAGAAGACTTTAAACTGAACGGCCGTAAGAGATTTTGCCTAATTAGGTTACTCTCCTCTCCGAATAGGCGGCTACACCAGTAACAACACAACAAAAAGGAAGCTTGCTGTTATGAAGGATTAGTTCGCTAGAAAGGAAAACTTCAAGTATTTATAGACAAGGAAGTTTGGACACCAAGGAATTTCCAAAACCGAAAATATTCTCAAGATATTCAATAAAGCACAAATTCGGTTTTCATAATTCCTGGAAATGCTCTGTCCAAAAATAATGATCGAAATCTCTCGGAAAATCCCTAATTAGTAAATGCACATTACTAATTCTTATTTCCCTACAAAATGAAGTTAAATACCTTAATTAAAAGATTCTTGACTTATTTATGTTTTGATCCTGGGATTCTCTTCCCTTAGCAATTAAGGAATAACTTTGAACAATTAAATAATAAACATTCATAGCACGTGTTCAAAGTATGTCGACATCCTTACTTTGTAAGTTCTCTTTCACACTTACAACCTTGAAACCGATTTTCCACACTTCCAAGCAAGTTTATAATTGGTTCATCCGACTTTCAAGAACTATGTGATTGATCAAATAACATTCAATCACAATCATGGGTTTATCGGTTCTACCAAAACAAGTTTCGGTTCTACCTTCCATGTGAGTATTGTGCATAGTCACACTAGCTTTCCAAAATTCGGTTGACTAGGTACTAGGATCGGTTCCCCACATATATATGGTATCTAACTTATATGTGTTTGCACATTTCCATAGGATCGGTTCCCCTTTGCCTAAAAACGTGTTGCACATGTTCATAGGATCGGTTCCCCTTTCTGCTATAAACCTTGTTGCACCTCATACAAGGATCGGTTCCCCTTTGTGATGTACTGCACCTCTTACTAGGATCGGTTCCCCTCTCCCATATTTGGTCAGACATAAAATCACAAACCCGATCATACTATCTCAAAATCACAAACCCGATCATACTATCTCAGGTGATTACTTAAGATCGGTTTCACTAATAAAAGTCACACCAATACATAAGTCAGGCCTTTGTGAATAGTTCTACCAAGAACACAACAAGTCGTGAACGGTTATACTCAATCACACATATTGGTTGTTCATAAGATATGCAATGAATAACAAAACCAATAACGCCTGGCAATTTCCTTTTCGGTTCACAAACAAGTTTATGAACTTACTTCCTCAGAACACATGTAAAACATTATTCCCTAGTATGAAATCCTCACCTCATACCAATACATAATCACAATAGCATTCAAATGATTATGGCGATGTCTTATCTACAAAGTTTAATGGTTAAGCAATAAACCTCGTATTGTATTCCTTAATACTATGTCTATCCAGATTTCAAATATGCTTCGCAGTTTTGTTTTCAATATGCATGACTTGAAAGATACGTTAGGGAATGAAACAGTTCAAGTCAAATATCACTAACCTCAAGTGGAAGGATGATTGTTGTCGTTGTAGCTCCTTGCTTCTTCACATCTTCAAGACTTTGCAATACTTGTAATGTCTCATATCCTAATACTTTCAAGCTAACATATACGAAGTTGATTCTAGTACATAATCAAGCGACTCTTGACATGAGTTTTGATTCACTAAAATATGACAACCAAACTTGACATACCAACGCTTGGTGGGTTCAACCGAGCAATGATCTAACACCTACTCCCTCCCCCCCCCCCCCCCCCCCAAATTTCTTTTCGGATTGGTGGGGTGTTGTGGGTAGGGCATGGGTTAAACGCGCCTATTCCCTCTTCTTTTCTTCTTCGGATTGATGGAGTGTTGTGAGTAGGGATTTGGTTAAACGCACCTACTTCCTCTTCTTTTTCAGGTAAATGATGGGGTGGGTAGGGAGCAGGTTAAACGTGCCTACTCCCCCCTTTTCTCTTTTCAGATCGGTGGGGTGTTATGGGTAGGGCGTGGGTTAAACGCACCTACTCCCCCCTTTTTTATTTTTCAGAGATGGGATGTTGTGGGTAGGGCGTGGGTTAAACATGCCTACTCCTCCATTTTCTTTTTTTAGAGATGGTGTGTTGAAGGTAGGGCATGCGTTAAACGCGCCTACTCCCTCATTTTCTTTTCGGATTGATGGGGTGGGTAGGGCATGGGTTAAGCGCGCCTACTCCCTTTTGGTGGGCTATCCTGTTGGGTTCCTTTGGCGTTCCCGTAGCCTTTTGTAAGTTCATCATCCGACTGGGTGCCTTTGGCATTCCCATAGCCTTTTGTAAATTTTTCATCCGACTGGGCGCCTTTGGCACTCCCGTAGCCTTTTGTATATTCGCCAGCCGACTGGGCGCCTTTGGCATTCCCGTAGCCTTTTATAAATTTTCCAACCGACCGGGTGCCTTTGGAATTCCCGTGGCCTTTTGTATATTCGTCAGCCGACCGGGCGCCTTTGGCATTCCCGTAGACTTTTGTAAATTTGTCAGCCGACCGGGTGCCTTTGGCATTCCCGTAGCCTTTTGTAAATTTGTCAGTCGATTGGGCGTCTTGTTATTCCCGTAGCCTTTTGTAGATTTGTCAGCCTACCGGGCGCCTTTGGCATTCCGGTAGCCTTTTATATATTCGTCATCCGACCGGGCGTCTTTGGCATTCCCGTAGCCTGTAAATTTGTCAGCCGACCGGGTGTCTTTGGCATTCCCGTAGCCTTTTGTAAAATTTTCAGTCGACCGGGCGCCTTTGGCATTCCCGTAACCTTTTGTAGATTTGTCAGTCGACCGGGCGCCTTTGACATTCCCGTAGCCTTTTGTAAATTTCACATCATCATTGATAACTAACCTTTATTATTCAGAGAAAGTGTTTATACATCGGGCTATTCATGCATGGAACTTCTTTAACCATTTTTCGTTGATTGGGGTTTTGACCTTGGTGCCATTTATTCGCCTGAGATTATAGTATCCGCTTTCTGCTACCCTTCTTATTTTGAATGGGCCCTCCCAGTTTGCAGCAAATTTACCAGCACTGGCATTCCTTTGTACATGAGGGGAGATTTTAAGGACCAAGTCGTCCACCTTGAAGGTTCTCTCTTTTACGCTTTGGTTTTAATAATTAGTTGTGCGCTTCCTGTAAGCTTATGTGAACCGTTCCGCCCCCGCTCTTCTTTCCTCTATTGTGTCTAAGTGAGCGAAGCGGCTTACTCATCTGGTGTAGTGTGGTTGTCCATCGCTACCCTTGTGGACGAGACTGCTATTTCCGCTGGTAGTATCGCATCTTTTCCATAAACTAGTGAATAGGGTGACGCCCCCGTGGAACTGCGCTTCGAGATCCTATACGCCCCCTGTGATGATCATGCACCGTTCTGCTTAGAACTCAAATGAGCGTCTCGTTAGTCGTCTCCGCTTGCCCGATCCCCTGGGGGTAGTAGGGGGTCGACGTATGTAGTATCGTGTTGTATTGGCGTAACAGATCTATCACATCCTTTTTTACAAACGACTTGGCATTATCTGCTCTAATTATCATAGGCGCGCCAAACCGGTAAATAATGTGCTCTTTGATGAACGGAACCACAATTGTTCTAGAGTAATCCTTGAGGGGTATTGCCTCGACCCATTTTGATGCATACTCTGTGGATGTTATTATGTATTTGTGGCACTTCGAAGACATTGGGTTGATTGGTCCTATAAGATCCATCCCCCAGCTATGAATTGGCCACGACGTTACTATGTTATGTAACTGAGTGTGAGGTGATTGAATCAGGGTCCCGTGTATATGAAAGCTTAGACATTTTCTAACGTGCTCCGCGGTGTCACTCTCCATGGTTGGCCAATAGAATCCGCCCTCATAAAGTTGTAGGAACAGCTTCCGCATTCCTTGATGTTGGGCATCATGGGTTCGAGTCATCACCTCCATTGCTTCTTGGTCATACAAGCACTGTAGTATAACATCGCTATAGCTTCTACGATAAAGGACCCCCTCGTGCGTAAAGAAACGCGCTCCTTTCTTTTGAATTTTTAAGGCTTCCTGCCTCTCGCTGGGTAGCTTGCCGTGTTGGATAAAATCTATATAGGGCTGTATCCAGTCCGCTCCCTCGAGTGTAAAAACTTCCGCGGGTTGAGGCGGGGCCTGACAGTCGGTACAGATGTCTTGGAGGGCTGCTGCTTGCGGACATGCTTGGCAAGTAAATTCCTAACCTCTGAAGCTTTCTGTAGAAGTGAACGACACCGGTTTGGCCGCATGTATCCATGTGCAGTTCCTGGAGTATCTTTTCTGCTTTCCTTTTATTTACGCATCTTGCGAGGGACCCTCCAGCGGCTCGGTAATATAGGGCTCCTTGGATCATCATAAATGTTTTCAAGGCTTGGGTAGGCATTACTCAATCTTCCTCCATCTGAGTTAGGTCTTCAATGTACACTTGCCTCCAATCATCAGCTTCCTCGAAAGCTAGGTCCTCTTTCCAGGTGCTGGGAAGTTCCTTTCTTCTTACCGTGACTGTACCCTCTTCTTCACCATTTAATTGCATCTTGCTTGCTAGGGTTTCCAGAGCATCTGTGTGACGATTTTCGTTTCTTCCAGTATGGTCCAATGTTGACCCTGTTTGGTTCATCAGGCTCTGAGCCTCTGCTCGATAGGGCGCCAGATGTGGTTCCTTGACATGGAAGTCACCATTCACTTGGTTTGTCACTAGATTCGAGTCGCCTTTCACTTCTACACTTCCTAAATTGAGTTCCTTTGTCATTCTGAGTCCTAGGAAATCCAATTTGAACGAATATGACAGCAAGTCACCTCATGGGGCCTCGAATACTACTTCTGCTCCTCTAACATCGCCGTATGATGACCCGTCAAAGAACATGGTCCAAGGTTTGTCGATATCCGTGGCTTCTACTTCTCCAGGTATGTACTCGTGTACCTCGTCGTCTCCTTCTCCTGGGAACATGTTTATCAAGTCGGTTATCACTTGTCCTCTCATTTCATTTGGTCGTTGGTATTTGAGCTCGAATTCTGAAAACTGTAGCAACCATCGAACGGTTCTCCCCGTTAGGACGGGCTTAGACGCTAGGTAAGCTATGGGGTTTGCTACGGATATCACAATGGTTTCGTGCGTCAAAAGATATAGGTGCAGCTTCTGTGTTACGTAGATGAGAGCCAAACATGCCTGTTCTATACGTGGGTATCTCAGTTTCGTTTCTCGCAGGACCCGACTGACGTAGTAAATAGGTGACAATTCGCTTCTCCCATGTCTTGTGCCAGAACCGCGCCTATCGCCGAACTAGTGAATGTCGTGTAGATATAGAGGGAACTCCCCTTATTGGAGGCCTGGGGACCTGGGGGCTGACAAGGCATTGCTTCAGTTTCTCGAATGCAGCGCACTGTGCCTCTCTCCACACAAAGGCGGTACCCTTCTTTAACAAGGGTAGGAAGGCAGACATTAGTTGTGTCAATCTAGGTATAAAACGACGTATGTATGATATCCGTCCTATGAAGGCCTGTAATTCCTTTGCATTTGCTGGAGGCGCCATTGTTGTAATCGCCCCGAATTTGCTTGGATCTTCTCGAATCCCTTCATTAGTCACCACGAAGCCTAAAATTTTTTTGTATGTCACCCCGAAGGCGCATTTGAGGGGATTCATTCTAAGCTTGAATTTCCTGCACATCTCGAACACCGTCTTCAAATGGGAGACGTGACTTTCGGCAGCTTTTTTTTTGACCATAATGTCATCAATGTACACCTCTACTGTTTGGTGCAATAAATCATGGAATATGGACGTCATGGCGCGCCGATACGTAGCGCCGGCGTTTTTCAGGCCAAAAGGCATTACTACGTAATTGAATTTCCATATGGGGTTTGGAGGGAGGTCTTTTTTGCGTCTGACAGGGCCATACTTATCTGGTTGTACCCGCTGAAGTCGTCCATGAAGGAGAATCGTTTCTTACCTCCTGTCGCATCTGACGTCATATCAATATTGGGTAGCGGGAATTCGTCCTTTGGGCAGGCTCCATTTAGGTCTTTGTAGTCTACACAACATATGATCTTTCCGTTCTTATGTACCACAGGCACAATGTTGTCTAGCAGGTCGGGTGCTGGATGGGTTTGATGAACTTGGATTTCAACAACCGTTCTACCTCCTCCTTTATCGCAAGATCCGTGGCCCTTGGGAACTCCCTGCTCCTTTGCTTTATAGGCTTAAACTCAGGAGACACTCCAAGGTTATGGGCCACGATATTGTTGTCCAACCCTGGCATCTCGTCGTAATCAAAGGCGAAGACGTCCTTGTACTCTTTGAGTACCGCAATCAATGCTTCCCTCTCTTCCTCGTCTAAGCTCTTGCTGATCATAATGGGGCGCTTGTCTTCTTGCGTTCCTATGTTAACTTCTTTCATACCATCCATTGTGAGGTCTCCATACGTTCCCTCTTCTGCTACCTTAGGCGTCGCCTCTATAGGCTGGTCTCGCAACTCCTCATCGCCGATTGTGTTATAAGGTAATTCAGCCAAACTTTAACCGGTGTCTTCCGAGGGAACCTCGACTTTATTTGCTGGCACTTCGACGCGGTTTTGCATGTTCGTGGATGTCCCCTCAGTTGATTGCTATTAGCGGTATACATGCCCTCCATCTGGCCTTGAGAAGCGCTGGAATATGGGTTGCCCTTCTTGTTTCCTTTTTCTTTCCGCGGGAAACACCATTCTGGACGGGCTAAATACAGACTTGGACGGTTCCGGTTTTTCTTCCTCCCCCACTTAGGGAACGGGGTGAGTTGCGATTCGGGTATTTCCTCCGACTCCTTGGGTACGTCATAGAAGACTGCATCCGCTATGCACGCTTCCTCTGGGTCGAACGGGTTGCTTGTGGCGGGGATCTGGTACTGTTTATTTCCCATATTGGTCTTAACGCACTAGTGATATGTCGATGCCATTACCTTATGGTTGAGAAGCCATCCTCTCCCCAGTAGTACGTGGAACGTGGTGTCATCTCCTAGCACGTAGAATGGTGTAAGTGCTCGGATAGGGCCGACCTTCATGACTAGGTTGACGATCCCGATGGATGTCTGGGTATGACCGCCGAACCCCTTCACTGTAGTAGTTTGCATCCTGATCACGGACTGCTGCACTCCCAGGATGTCTAACATGTGCATCGAGATTAGATTCAGGGACCCCCCCCCCCCTCCCCCGGTCTACGAAGGCTCTCTTCAATGGGTGCTTGTTTATGTGTGTGGTTAAGTACAAGGGTCTAAGATGTTCCCCTGGATAACAGATGTCTTCATATGTAAACACGATCACTTCCTTGGGGAGGGAGTCATAGGGTTTTCCTGTCGCGATAGCTGCTATAGCCTTGGATGCCTCTTTGATTTGGTTATCACTAAAACCGAGGGAGTCAAAGAACTGCTGAGACAACACTGCTTTTGCGAACTTGCTAGCCAAGCCATCGGTGTTTGTGAATGTGGGTTTCTCCATCTCGGCTTCACACGCCTCCTTTCCATCGTCTTCCCAAGGTTTCCAAACATCTCCACTTGGGTCGTGAGAAAGCATCATAACTTGGTGTTGAATCTCCTTGCCTCCTTCGAGATTACCCATCTCGATCTCGCGTATCTCCAGCTTCATCTGGAACATCCTTCGTAGGTTGTAGAAGTCGAACGTGGGATGTTGTATCCTTCGATGGTAGTGACAGTACCTAGCATCGTTCTTGTCAATGGTGTTAGGGTCCATTTTCGTTGGTGGCAGTTGGGTTTCTTTATTCGCTAACCATTGCTCCAGCAGTCCCATGATTTGTTCCTTATTACAAGGCAAAGGTGGAGGGAGCGCATGTGACTGATTTTTGTATGGTTGGTTCTCCTGTGTGCCCCAGCCTTTTTGGTTATTGTTCGCGCAGTTAATCCTTGGCACGGTTGATATGGTATTGACTGTATTGTGCCAGGTATAGTCTGAGTTGTACTATTCTACACAGTCAGCAATCCTTACCGCTGTCTTCTCTAGCTCAACGAATGTCGGGAACCGAAAATTGACCAGGCTTTTCTTGAAGGACGGTGTCATTCCGCGTACACATATCTTCACCAGCGCTTCCTCCTTGACGTCTTCTTGGCAATCCGGATCGGAGAGGCGAAACCTAGTGATGTACTTTCCTATTTCTTCTTCTAGGCGCTGGTTGCACTTGCTCAGGTCTATAGTTGTGACTTTTCTTTTGGATGAATAGAACTTTCTGAGGAAAAGAGTGGACATGGCCGGCCACGAACTAATGGTCCCTGGTTTTAGGTTGTCATACCAAATGAACGATGTATCGATTAGTGACTTCGGGAATTCCCTCAGGCACAGCTTCCCATTAGTCGCTTGGTCATTCATGGTGGATAGGAATCGACTAAGGTGTTCCCGCGCATGCCCTTGACCGTTGTATACCTTGAATTTTGGTGAAGTATAATCCTCTGGGTGTTGATAGTCTGTGATTTCGTAAGAGTATGGGCTAGCCAGGAAATCGTAGTTGTCTTGCTTCACTAATTTATAGTTTGTCTCTAGGTACTTGGACATCGCCTCTTGCGTCATGTCTATAGGTTCCTCTTCCTTTTCTTACGTATTTTCCGTTACTCCTCTGGTATTCTGCTCAGCGCTGGCTACCTTCAATAATTTCCTCAGCTCTTGCTCTCTGCGGATGTGGTCCTCTAGCTCATTTTGCATTTCCTTCAAAGAAGGTTGTAAGGGTGGCGAGTTCTCGACTTCCTGTTGTTTGTTCTTCTCCAGTGGGGCGTCTGGTTTTCTCACCTGTGTGATTGGGTCCGACACTATCCCTACTCTCTCTCCATCTGGGTTGAGTGGTGGGTTGAGTGGTAGGTTATTCGGTTGGTTCTCTACCGCGCCTGAACTAGCGCCTCCTAGGTGTTTCATGGTGAACTAGGCACGAGCCTCCGGGTGTGGTCGCCAAATGTTGAGGGGTGATTTTAGTTCTGGTTCTACCCGTCCTAGATACACCAAATGACCTCAGCTTTCTAAGAATAGTAAGAGAGAGAGTTGCCTTTTCATTGTACCTTGTCTTTACTTATACAGACTTTCCAAAAGCCCCTTCCTTTTATGACATCATGCCACGTGTCCTAAACCTCCTTAATTACTTCTAATGCCATCCCTTCCTTAATATAACCTCCCTCTTATCCGTTAATTCCTTCCTTATCCTTTTATGCCTCACGGGTATTTTCTCATTGGACTTGGGCTTAGTCCCCACGTCCCCATGTCCCACGTTAGGCTTTCCTCCCCTTTTGGGGGCTCCCTAAACCCGTTAAGGGGTACTATTTTTCATGTACCAACAGTATGAAAGTGAAACAAGATATTGTGGAATCACAATCGATGAGACGAAGATGTTTGTAACTACTTTTTATCTTGCCTATCGGAGATTAAATCTCGAGAAAATATTAGAAAAGATAGTACTCAATACGATAGAAACATCTAAGATCAGAACACGCAACTACAGAGAAAATAGTTGGTTCTGGCTTCACAATCCCAATGAAGTCTTCAAGTCATTAACCTACAAGGTTTTGGAAAAAAACTAAGGTTAAAGGAGAATCGACTCTACTCGCAACTAGTATCACACAGGAGGTGTGGGGATTAGGTTTCCCAGTTGCTAGAGTTCTCCCTTATATAGTTTTCTAATCAAGGTTTGCAATCAATGTTTCCTTGGTAACAAAGCATTCAATATTCACCGTTACATGAAAACCTGATTAGACTCAAGCTAATATCTTTCAACCGTTAGATCGAACTTAGCTTGTTACACACAAATGAAATGTACCTTCATTTAGATATGAGTAACCGTACCTAAATGTGTACACCTTATTGGTTAAAAATAGTTAACCGAAGTAAGCCATATGAATACTTTCATATCAACCTTATTCATCTTAACCACAACTAGTTCAATTGACTTAAATGAAACTAGTTCTAGAGTTGTTCAATTGTTTATATTCTCATAGAAGTATACAAAACACAATTGAAACAAATAGGTTTGATTCACTCGAATCGATTCATGAATATTATAGCCACGGTTTGCAAAAGATTGCATTCCTTATTACATTTATGTATTGGTTCATGACATAACCGATTTTAGATTATAACTCACTCAAGTATGCAAACGGGTACGCATACTTAAGTAGCCGTACTTGGACTGTATTCGACAGTTCGCAAACGGGTACGCATACTGTCACACATCCAAACATCAGTTGAAATCAGTACGCGTACGGGTACGCATACCAAAGTTCCCGGACTTCAACTGAGTTCGCCAGTACGTGTACGGGTATGCATACTCTACCTCTCGGACTTCACCTGACCTTTCCAGTACGCATACTAGTATGCATACTATACCGGTCTTGGATCCACATATATGCAAGTACGCATACTATGTCTATAATCCAATTAAGGTTAAGTGTTCTAAACTCCATTTCAATCATTGAAACATTCTTAGAAGACGATAATAGCTGTCTTACACAAACTATTAGCTTCAAATCAATTTTCAAGTGATCGGATCATCAATACGAAACATTCTGAGTCTACATCAAATGACTGTCTCACACAAATCGTATAAGATGTTACCAGGATATTTTCACATGATCATCTTTTGACTTTCGTTAAGAGTATAGATGAACTTGGTTAAAGCGAAAGCTTACCAACACATATTTTGAGAAATATGTAAGCGAGTTAAACTCAGATCGAAATATCAAATGTGTATAAATCGAATACTATATAGTTATACGACTTTTGTCTCAAATAGGAGATAGAGTAGAAATAGACTTTCTGAGTAATAGACGAGTCTCAGTCTCCACATACCTTTTGTTGATGAAGTTCCACAAGCTCTCCGTAGTAATTCTTCGTCTTCAATTGATGAACGTCGTGAAGTCTAAAGCTCAACTACACAATCTATCCTAGTCCGAGACATAGCTATAAGTATACTAGAAATCTAGACTTATAGTTTTGATCACTAAACTTGACAAACAAGCTTGAGATAGCAACGCTTGCGAGTTTGACCGAGTAGTGCTCTAACAATCTCCCCCTTTGTCAATTTTAGTGACAAAACTATCAATACATATGGATTACAAAATAAATAAAACTTTGTAGATTTTCATCCAAATGCTTGATCTCCTTGGTTGTTGAACGTGTTCAAATCAGCATCATAGTTGTTGAAGATCCGTAGCCATAACAATGAGAAAACAGTTGCTCTCAATCATTTTTATACAATGTCATAGTATTATTACACAACATCAAAGTTCAATTGTACCACAACTTTGACAATAATACTATGGTGATATGTATCACTCCCCCTTAGTCAATACTTCATCTCACAATGAAAACCACTCCCCCTTACATAATGATTCGTAAACCATATGTATTTGTTGTGTGAACTACACATTAATTCTCCCCATTTTTTTCAATATAAATTGGGAAAGGTACGAAAACTAGTGGGATCCTTATGGAATTTTCATAGAGATACTTCATGACCAAAAGAGAACATATCAACTTTGTTTAGATGCAATCATATAGTCGAAACTAAATGCAATCATCAAGGAGTTTATAAAGATACAAGAAAACTCCTACAATATTCCACATTCGCATTCCCATAAAGATTTTACAATTAATCACAAGTCCAAATAAGAACTCTCCCCCATAGAATGTCATTCCCGAAAGAACAACAAGAGCGACCTTACTTTTGCAAGAAAAAAAGGATTTCTTTGGACATTAACAAATCACATGAAACATGAATTTGTATCCAAAAATCTCAATTGAATTAACCACAAAGAAAATGATTAATACAATTGGCCATGCTCAACATAAGAAAACTTACGGAGCAACACAGTACTTTCACAAAGATGTGGATCAGGGAAAGACCAAAACTGCGGAATATTCAAAGATTCATTCTATTTTTCATCACTATTTGCACAATGACATATAATAGACTTAATCTTTGGTGTCAAAAGTTCATTCTATCTTTCATCAATATTTGCATAAAGACATATGATAGACTTAACTTTTGAGCATGTATGGTATAATCATAGTTCACGGACGTAAACACACATATCCCATAACAATTTGCAATATATGAAACCAATGAAGATTAATACTGCAAAATCATCTTCCAAATAACTTAGAATTTAAATAAATAAATCTAAAAACATTGCAAAATGAAAATCGTTGGCAATAGCTATGTGTACTCACAATAATTGATATTCCAAACCCTAGTTATCCTTCTTAAAACACAAGAATAAAATTCTCATAAGAAGTTTCCTAGACATTAAGACCTCTACAAAATTCTTTATCGTCCCGAACTCCTTGTCTCCAACATCCATGGGAACATAAGGTTCATGAAGATAGGAATCAATTCCAATAAATCTTCTAGACTGATGCCGAACCAGGGCCTTATGAATTTCGAGAAACCTCAAAACAATAGCCTTTATTTGCTGAATCTCCTTTCTTGTTTCCTTCAACTCTTCAACAACACCAGAAAACTTCTGGGAATTTGAAGGAACAACTCTTGGCTTCCTCACATTCCTTCTTTTTCTTTTCAAAGTTTGAGGTAAAGGATATTTATCACTTTCCTTCATGATTGATGGCTTAACAATCACATTATCATCTTTTAGATCAAAAGACATAATGTTTGGAGTCTCCATTCAAGTATGAGATTGTGGGAGGAAATCACAAATCAGACTCAACAAGTTATCTTGTGATAAAAAGAGTTTTTTAGAGAAGGAAAAAGGAATGTAGGGTTACAGAACCTTTATACAAAAATAATTCACGTACGTACAATTCTCAACCCTAAAGAAGACAGAATTGTCGATTTTAACCCTCTTTTATTGATCAAACAGGGAAATCATTTTCAATATCAATTAGATATGAAAAGATGGAAGAATTCCAAACAGGTGAAACTAAAAAAAAAAAAGAATATTTTCCTAAAGCCTGAAGTGTGCAAACTCTTGTCTCTTTTGAACCAGGCACGTGAGACAAGATACACCAACAACAAAATTAAGTTGTGCTGGGGTGAACAATAATCTGTCCACCATAACCTTCTTGAACGGAATTCTTAAAGTCATGTTTAACAGACTGTATAGACCGTATTGTTTTCTCTAGTGGTCTAGTCTTTTCCTTGTAAATTAACTTCTTCGGAGAAGAGATGGGTTTACATACCTCAGACGATTTCTGAACACGTTTGAGCTTGTTTTCTAATCGATTTGCTCTTCGTTGAAGTTTGTTGACATATCTTATCTTATGTTTGTACTTGAAATATTTTGAGAGTTCCTGACCCTTGAGAGTACAATAAGAACATGTCAACAGGGAGGATGGTTCAGACGCCATAGTTGTGTAAGCTGCTAGACACATGGTGGAACCTGAAAAATCAGAAATAGAATTTTCAGCAGACACAGAGAAATCCATTTTTTCTTCCAGAATGGTTGAGGTTTCTTTCGAAAGAATATCAAGATTGATATATGTATTGCTACAACTATCAAAATTAATATTTTCGCAGAGGAGCACAACACTTGAATTTTCGTCTTCATTAGAATCATAGTGATCAGACATTTCATCAAGAGTTGCAGCAAGACCTTTGTTCCCAGTGTATTTTCTACAATTCGAACACTCATTTGCAAAATGATCAAATCTTTTACACTTAACGCACTGTGGCATATCCTCGTCATCAATATCATCAGTATCCCTATTTTTAGGAGGAACACGATTATGAGGTTTAACTAATGACCTAGGTTTATTTCTAGTGAACCGTTTACTTCTTTTCAAAAGAAGGTCTCTAAACTGTCTTGTGATCAAAGAGACTGACTTGTCAAGATCTTCATCTGATGAATCAGTTTTAGAAGGATCATCTTCATAAATGCCAACACTTTTACTTTTATCAAGTAATTTAGTGTTCTTTTGTGCTTTGAAAGCAATATCCTTTCCAGATTTGGATGTGTGCTCATGATCAAAGACCTTTAACTTCCCAACCAAGGTATTTCTGGATAGAGTATTAAGGTTATTTCCTTCAACGATGGCATGCTTCTTATAATCGTATTTGGCTGGTAACGATCTGAGAATTTTCATCACAATGTTCTTTTCAGGAATAGTCTTACCCAATGCAAAAGATGCATTTAACAATTTCAGAAGCTTTGTGATTAAACTCATTAAATGAATCTTCATCAACCATACAAAGGTTTTCCCAATCAGAATTTAGGTTTTGAAGCCTAGCTTCCTTTTCAGAGGTATTCCCTTCGAATACAGTTTCTAATATATCCCAGGCTTATTTAGACTTAGTGCACGTAGTCGCATGGTGTTGAAGATCTGGGTAATGGCATGGATGATAGCATTTAATCCGTCAGGATTTTGCTTTGCAACAAGAATCTCGGCAACATCATATTTACCAATATCCTTTGGAGCAGTTACATTTCCTTCTGTAACTTCCGGAGGATCATAGACATTAACTACATAAACCCATGATTGAAAATCACGCGCTTGAAGAAAGACACACATAGCAATTTTCCACCATAAGTAATTTGATCCATCGAAGACTGGCGGTACGTTTATAGACATAGAACTTATGTCCATAGAGTCAGATCGATATAGACACAGAAGTGAAGGTGTTTGCGGGCTCTGATACCAATTTAAAAAACGGGGGTCTAACAACCACACCCAGTATTTCGCTTAGCAATCTGTATGGACAAACTCCAATATACTTTCAAGAGAATGAACTAGATAGTCAGACTCAATATTAATAAAATTATATCAAAGAGTTTATATCTCAATTTCTCAATTCAATCCGCAATCAAAAAAATAGGAATTTGCGAGCCCGATTGAATAAGAGAAATAACTTGGACGATATCACAAACCAATATCCAAGTCTCGATCAATTCAATCAACAACCCAAAGGCCGGATTCAAGAACTGATTGGTCTTAACGCACAACCTGTGATGTTGCAATTATATAAGCAAATATAATGTGGAAAAGAAATAGCACAGACACCAGAAATTTTGTTAACGAGGAAACCGCAAATGCAGAAAAACCCCGGGACCTAGTCCATCTTTGAACACCACACTGTATAACCCTCTTAAGACACTAGCCTACTACCAATGAACTTGGGACTGGAGTACAGTTGAGCCCTAACCAATCTCACACTAATCAAGGTACAATTGCGCTCCTTAGGTCTCCGAACCCTAACATGATTCTACGCACTTGATTCCCTTAGTTGATCTCACCCACAACTAAGATTTGCTACGATCCAAAGTCGAAGACTTGATAAACAAATCTGTCTCACACAGAAAATTCTATTGAGATAGATAAATATGTCTCCCACAGAAATACCTATGAGTTTTGTTCCGTCTTTTGATAAATCAAGGTGCACATGAACCAATCGATAAACCAGACTTATATTCTCGAAGAACAACCTAGTATTATCAATCATCTCACAATAATCTTAATCGTATGGAATCGAAACAAGATATTTTGGAATCACAAATGATGAGACGAAGATGTTTGTGACTACTTTTTATCTTGCCTATCGAAGATTAAATCTCGAGCAAATCTTAGAGAAGATAGTACTCAATACGATAGAAACCTGCAAGATCAGAATACACAACTACATAGAAAATAGTTGGGTCTGGCTTCACAATCCCAATGACGTCTTCAAGTCGTTAACCTACAGGGTTTTGGAAAAAAACCTAAGGTTAAAGGAGAATCGACTTTAGTCGCAACTAGTGTCACACAGGAGTGTGGCGATTAGGTTTCCCAGTTGCTAGAGTTCTTCCTTATATAGTTTTCAAATCAGGGTTTCTAATCAATGTTACCTTGGTAACAAAGCGTTCAATATTCACTGTTAGATGAAAACCTGATTAAATTCAAGCTAATATCTTTTAACTGGTAGATCGAACTTAGCTTGTTACACATAAATGAAATGTACCTTCATTTAGATGTGATTAACCGTACCTAAACGTGTACACCTTGTTAGCTCAACAATAGTTAAACGAAGTTAGCCATATGAACACTTTCATATAAACCTTATTCATCTTAACCACAAGTAGTTCAAATGACTCAAATGAAACTAGTTCTAGAGTTGTTCAATTGTTTATATTCTCATAGAAGTATACAAGACACAATTGAAACAAAATCGGTTTGATTTACTCGAATCGATTCATGAACATTATAACCACGATTTGCAAAAGATTACATTCCTTATTACATTAATATATTGGTTCATGACATAACCTATTTTAGAACACAAATCACTCAAGTATGCAAATGGGTATGCATACTTAAGTAGCCGGACTTGGACTGTGTTCGACAGTACGCAAACGGGTACGCATACTGTCACACATCCAAACATCATTTGAAATCAGTATGCGTACATGTACGCATATCAAATTTCTTGGACTTCAACTGAGTTCGCCAGTACGCGTACGAATACACATACTCTAGCTCCCGGACTTCACCTAACCTTGTCAGTACGCATACGGGTATGCATAATACACCGGTCGTGGATCAACATATATGCAAGCACGCATACTATGTTTATAATCCAATTAAGGTTAAGTGTTCTAAACTCCATTTCAATCATTGAAACATTCTTAGAAGACGAGAATAGCTGTCTCACACAAACTATTAGCTACGAAGCAATTTTCAAGTGATCGGATGATCAATACGAAACATTCCGAGTCTACATCAAATGATTGTCTCACACAAATCATATAAGATGTTACCAGGTGACTTTCACATGATCATCTTTTGACTTTCGTCAAGAGTATAAGATGAACTTGGTTAAAGCGAAAGCTTACCAACACATATTTCGAGAAATATGTAAGCGAACTAAACTCAGTTCGAAATATCAAATGTGTATAAATCGGATACTATTTAGTTGTACGACTTTTGTCTCAAAGAAGAGATAGAGTAGAAATAGACTTTCCAAGTGATAGATGAGTTTCAGTCTCCACATACCTTTTGTTGATGAAGTTCCACAAGCTCTCTTTAGTCGTTCTTCGTCTTCAATTGATGTACGTCGTGAAGTATATAAAGCTCAACTACACAATCTATCCTAGTTCGAGACATAGCTATAAGTAGACTAGAAATCAAGACTTATAGTTTTGATCACTAAACTTGACAAACAAGCTTGAGATAGCAACACTTGCGAGTTTGACCGAGCAGTGCTCTAACAAAGTCAAGATCTTTGTTTTGATATTTCACTTCTTTCAGAAACAAATGGAGAGGGTGATAATCATTGGAAGGAAATTAAATATTCAAATACTAACCTCAGAAGAAGGGTGATGCCTTCGTGTAATCTACAGTGTTCGTCTTTAATTCTTCAGGGGTAACTTGAAGTATTATACATCTCTACGACTAATTAAGACAAACCTGTTTTGAAGTTTGACTTTAGCAAGTGATTGTGTGTTTTGACATCTAAAATTGCTAACAAATTTGACATACCAACGCATGTAGGTTCAACCGGGCGATGCTCTGACATCAACCCTTATTCCATATGTTGATTTCTCTATTTATAGATCGATGGATCCTCTGGCAACAGTTTTGATACCATATTCTTATCAAACCTTGATGAACCCTCTCTTCGGCGATGCATCCTAGTTTTACTCACCACTACTCTTATTCAACCAGCTTCTTCCACATGTCCCCTACAATTTGTATGTTTGTACCACATGTCCCCTACAATTTGTATATTTGTATCTTATGTTGAATATGGATGCATTATCACACGTCTAACTTTTGGCATATCTCTTCGGCGTCATGTGTCAACATCTCTGCCCATCCATCTATATTGTTTAGAAATTTGGCAAAGTAAAGGTGGATTGATCTAGTGGCCTGCAAAAATCCCATACTTCATGACTTAGGCTAATATTTATACTTTTACTCTTTGGGATTGTGTCACGTGTACGATCGATATTTGGTATTCACTGGAACTCATATAAATTTTTCGAAAATGCTTTATCCACCCAAGAAAACACATCGATTTTGCACCGTGTGAGAAGGGTGGTGGGTCCCACTTATGCCCTACCCCTATCCCAATGCAAAAAACAATACACTGGGCCTGTGCGATTCCAAACGGTGTATTTTTCGGTGGTTTTCTTATGTGGGTCTAGCAATTCCCAAAAACTCTTATTTTTCCTCAGGAAAGACAGTTTTATAAAGGTCCGCCAGAAGTGAGCAAAATGAAAACAGTACGAATCAAAGGATAAATGAACTATCAAATTACAATCCCAAATTAGGAAATCAACTCGCCCAAACACACCAGAAAAACTCATGAACCCCGATGCCAAGACTTTACAAGCCAATTACCGATACCCACAACTCCCACAGGATAGGAAACCTTGCATTTTTAGGGACCACCCAAAAGGAATTAGGAGCCACCTTTTTATTCCCATCCATTGAAGGAGGTTAAGGGGTGTCTTAAAAATAGAAAATTGTCTATATTGTCCTTCACCTTTTTACTAAATCTAAACATATATCCTTTATTTTCATAATCATATCGTTCCTCTTCTTCTTCTCTTTTCAACCCATTGGAAAAAAAATTCATCATTTTAATTTTGATTGAAAACAAAGATCGTCGATCAAACAAATGTTATGATTGATTGTTTAAAATTAAAACTCAAAATTCGTTAACCTTAAAGTTGAAACTTAGAACATCAAAAAAAAAGGAGTTCAACAAACAAAATGAATAGATGATAGTAGTTGTGATTCAAAATTAGGATTTGATTACTTGAAATCAAAAATTTGATCCGAATTTTTTTTTTGGATTTACAGTAGCAGAAACATAATCGGTAGATAACTATCTATTTTACCTACCGATTATGGTTGATGTTCTTGGATTTACACTAGCAGAAACATAATCGGTAAATAATAATCTACTTTACCTACCGGTTATGGTTGATGTTCTTCGTTTCTTAAGAACATCAACCATAATCGGTAGGTAAATTGATCGTTATCTACAGATTATTCTTGATTCTAAAAATTAAATTTCTCTGTACTAAAAGTTCCGCACAATCGGTAGATAATGAACACCATTAACTACCGATTGTGAAAGTGGAAAATTTCGAAATTTCATTAAGTTTTGAAAATTTGAATTTGAGGCCATGAACACAATCGGTAGATAATAAGCATCACTTATTAACACAATTTACTTCTGATTATGGTAGTACTAAAATTCGAAAATTTAGTATATTCGGAGGTTAAAATAACACACTTTACTACCGATTATGGTAGTACCAAAGTTCGAAAATTTTAGGATTTTGGCAAAATCACATTTTGGAACCAATATACATTCGGAAGTTAAATTTACTACCGATTATGGTAATACTAATATTCAAAAATTGAATATATTCGAAGGTTAAAGTAACACACTTTACTACTGATTATGGTAGTACCAAAGTTCGAAAATTTTAGGATTTTGGCAAAATCACATTTTGGGGCCAATATACATTTGGAAGTTAAATTTACTACCGATTATGGTAGTGCTAAATTTAGAAAATTGAGTATATTCGGAGGTTAAAGTAACACACTTTACTACCGATTATGGTAGTACCAAAGTTCGAAAATTTTAGGATTTTGACAAAATCTCATTTTGGGGCCGATATACATTCGGAAGTTAAATTTACTACCGATTATGATAGTGCTAAAATTCGAAAATTGAGTATATTCGGAGGTTAAAGTAACACACTTTACTACCGATTATGGTAGTACCAAAGTTCGAAAATTTTAGAATTTTGGCAAAATCTCATTTTGGATTCAATATGCATTCGGAAGTTAAATTTACTACCGATTATGGTAGTACCAAAATTTGAAAATTGAATACATTCGGAGGTTAAAGTAACACACTTTACTACCGATTGTAGTTAAATTACCGATTGTAGTATTAACTACCGATTGTGGAAAGGTAATTTTGTCATTACGAAATACATGAGATAAGGGCTAGCTTCAATTTATGTTTGGATAACCCTATTTTGTCTTATTGTTGGCCCCTAATTTCTTTTGGGTGGCCCCTAAAAATGCTAGGATAGGAAAAGCTCAACGAACTCTTCTTTTTTCTTGTTGCAAGGAAATTTTGATGGGATTTCGTATAAAAAGAGTAAACCATTGGACTAATCATTGATACACTCACTTATTGATAGCTAGCAACAACAATAATACAGAAGAATGACAAAAATAATTCGAAGATGAACAAGTATATGTTTATTTCAAATTACTAAGACTATCATTAAGAGCGGGAGGCACGAATCATAAAATTAGAGATGCTGCTGTTCCAAAGAGGAAGACATAATAACCTGTTAACTGCATGATTTAGATAGAGAGATAAGAATCAAAGAAATTTGTACGACCCGCATTTAAGCTCCAAGTAATACACTTCTTTCACATAGACCTAAAAGGAAAAACCAAAAGACAAGAAATAGTAGTGTACTACTATCAATAGTTGTTCTCCAACCAAACAAATGGATTTTTCAATTATCCATTTAGATTATCTAATTCCTTTAAAATCCTAAGCTCCTTAGGCTCCACGTTGAACGGTGACCCTCACCCTCTCATAGAATTGTTCCGTTTCACTTTTCCTCAAAGGAGAGAAAAACAAGGTTTTTTCTTCACAAAATAAAGAAATTTTTATATTTATCACACACAAAAAAATAAAAACGAAAAAAATAAATCCTAAGAACAAACCTAGATTTTCTTCCCTACAAAACAAATCATCATTAACGACGATACATGAATTCGCTCTCTTTATTCTCCTACGACTTTTCACTGAACGAGAAGAGTAACTGTAATGGAAGTTAGGGTATGAAGGAATCAAGCCAAACGAAACATAGGCTAGGGTTGCACAACTTTGTTTTGATTTTTGAAACTCTAATCTCTTGATTTATGATCATACGGGCTTGGTTAGGGTTTATTTTTTCAGGTACAGTTTTTACAAAATTGAAGTTAGGGTTTGAAGGCGTTCAACTCATATAAGTATTCGATTGATGCATGTTCAACTCAGTCTCTTCAATTGTGTTCTTGGTAGCGAGTTAGGTTTACTAATCTGTGGAGCTATCACTGCAGTGCTTTGCAGCTTGGTAAAGTTTTGGTGATACTTGATAAATGGGTACCTTTTCCATTTACTGATTAATGTTATTATTTCTCTCTCTCTAATCTGAGATCAATGTTCCGTTTTAGGGTTTTTAATGATGTTGTCGTTGGAGGAGGCTGAGAAGAGGCCATATAGACAGAAACCAGGAATTCAAGCACTTCGAGAGATACAAAAAAATTCAGAGTAGTGTTGATTTCTTATTAACTAGAACCCCGTTTGTTATAATTGTAAGTATAAATTTTCGATTCTTTATGCTTAAAATTTTGATTTTACTTAAATTGCTATCATCATTCATTCGGTTTTGGGTAAAGGGTAGGGCTAAGAAGAGTACTTTAGAGGTTTTGGGTTGTGAACCAGAAACAACAAAGAAGATTTTTTTTGGTTATTAGAGGTGATCGTGATGGGCTAAGAAGATTGTTTTCAGAAGAGGTAAGTAAAAATTGAAAAGGGTTGTATTAGTGAGATGATTTTGTATTTTTGGATTTGGGATAAGAAATTAGAGTTATAGGCAATTATTTTCTCAACTATTTTGATAAGTTTAGAAGTTACAGTAGTGAACTAATTGATCAGAAACATATTTTTGCTATTCAGTATTTTATTTCTCACTCCCAGGGATGGGTTATTAATTTTTGAACTCTAACTTTACAAGACTGGAATGGGTGAGATCATCTATAATAAAACAGTAGTCACAACAACCATAACTGTAATTGTAGTCTATGATTCTAACTTTAGTAGCAGATATACATGTATTAAGTGGGGTGTTTTATTATATACAATGTTGTTAACATTCCCTATCCAATTTTCGCATAACAAGCTAGATTTAATTGATGGAGTTGTTGTACTGCAGGGAAATAATACTCACACGGTAGTTCCTAAAAAACACTATTTGGAAGTTCAAAATCGCTGCTCTGCGAGGTTAGAGATTCTGAGGATTACATGTGTAAAGGTGAATCAAAAAACAACTATGAAAAAATCAAAAGGGTTGCATATTTGTTGGTGTCTAGGGTTTGCTATGTGACATAAATTGGCTTGCTGGCAATACAGAATCCAACATCCATCATTGGTAACTTATTACTTGACATAAAGCGTATGTTATTTATTCCTTCATTGATGTAATTTCTTATAGGGTTCAATGAAATCTACCGAGGGAGTGAAAGCTACTTCCTACTCAACTGTAGAAATAATCCAAAGTGAAAGTTGAAGTTCTTTTTTCAACTGATGTGATCATGATTATTTTTGTGTTATGATAGTTTAAGTTCTATATTTTGCAAGGTGTTTCAATCTGTACATGCATTACAATAGAAAATTAACTTTGTAAATTTTATGTCTTATAGACCATGATGGTCATTGGTTTCCAGGAACTTACCAACATGTGTTTAGTCTTTTTCTCAGTTAATTTTTTCTTTTCTTTACATTGTTTGCATATGCTGTGTTTTCTTATATATATGAGATTGTGGTTAGTGGAGACATATTTTGTATCTTTTATGGACTTAATTGTTTTTTTAAGGTAACTAGCACTACTCGGCGACTCTAGGTAATACGACTTAATTGAGTACCTAAAATGCAGGACATATGTTCGTTTTCTCTCCCAAGTCAAAAAATGCCTTCAGAATGAAGCATTTTTTGAGAGGTAGCTCCGGATAATGCGAGATTTATGGCAGAGAATGCAAGACTTAAAGCGGTTATTGTGAGCCACTTAGGAAAATATAAGGAAGCTTCGTAAGGACATATTATTTGAACAGTGATACGACTAATGGTATAAAGTATTGGCAGGTATTACCCCGTTCTTATGTCTCCGTGACTTTTTTATTGTGATCAATGGTTTTTCCTTTTGTGTTTATCTATTAACTGATTAATGATCATGTTTCAGGTGATAATTCATTGAGGATTTCATATATGGTGGGTTGTAACATTGGCAGGTATTACCCAGATCGATCGATTGCCTGCTCATCTTAATTAGTCAGGTAAATTACCAAGTTCCTAATTAGCTATATTTCGCAATTTTCACCTGAATGAAGAGAATATTGTCGAATTATTTTTAAGACTACTAATTCAGCTTGATTAGATGTCAAATTGGAGTAGTTGTTTCTGCTAATTTATGAATATCATAATAATACCTTAGTGTGTCAAGAAGGGTGTACTTGAAACGCCAAAACGAAAGAGAATAAATTTGTTTTTCTCCTTCTTCATCCAGTCAATACCAAAATAAAATGGCCAAAATGCACTTGATGTGATTCCGGATGAGGAACAAACTGAAAGGATACAACACGATTCAAATGGTGTAGTTCGTCACTGGAAGGTGCAGATAAAATGGTGGTCAAGGTGGACATGATGCGAGTCCTGAGGAGAAAGAATCAAAAAGGGTACACAATTCACATGGTGTATTTCGTCAAGGTTCAGGTAATTGAATCAAAACTTCTTTGTTTTAGGATACTATTTAACTAGGAGGTTCCATTGTCTGGGTGAAAATGTGTGCAAGTAATATTTAATATAAAAGTTACGAAACTAAACATGAATTTTCGTGTAGGTTCACGGAGATTATGTGAGAATCATGTTAACAACATTAGAAAGAAAATAATTGTGTCCAAGACTGGATAAAATATGGATTATTGTATGACGATTGCAACAAAGAATTGTACAGGGTCACCTGTTTATCAACCTAAGCTTGGGATATCGTCATCATATCTGGAAGTTTGTATTGTTGGGTGTTTTTCTGGTGTTATTTTGATTCTTACAAAGACGATTGGTATTAGTCTTAGGAACTTCATATTGGAATGAATAACTTGGAAGAATTAAGAATCTAAGATATAGGAGCTTAAAACTCAGAAAATGACTCAAATATTGGACGAATCTCATGTATCTGTTGTGGAAGCTACATAGTTGCTGAGTGAATGTGGTATGGTTTGACGTTCTAATTGCTTTTTTCTCCCTTGAGTCTGTAATTTTTATTCCCATGAGTCTGTAGGTTCTGTAAATATTTTTGTCGATCATTGTAAACAGTGAATTGTATTTGATATTACCAAATTTTAAATTGAATTGACCTTTTATTACACTGAAGGTTGGATTGATCAATGGAACTTGAATAGCTTGCTAAATTTTTTTTATTTTTACGCCGCAATCATCTGTAGTAGCTTCTGTTAGAGGAGAGGGTACACAATCAACACAAGAGTAAGATTGTAATATTAGTTAGAGACAATAGCATGTTCTTTGGTCCATGAGATATGAACCAAGTTAACCGTCACACAGGTTACGGGCCAAATTTTGCTTCTATCAAAGAAAGAAGATACCTCAATTAGTATTATGGTGGTGTTGTTGGTCAAACTTTGCACTTACCTTTGCAACATTAATTTAAAATTTACTATGCCCGGAGAGATTGTGCTAGATAAACTAGCCAATAAGAAGAAAAAAGAAGTCGGTATTGCTTTCTATATCTTTCCAATGAAGAATTTTGAATTTTGACATTTACCCGCTTTAATCATTCATTTTGGTGTTTATTTCATGTTGGTTTTACATGCCCAACAAAAAAATTGAAATATCATAGATGAGGACGAAGCAAAGCGAAGCCGTGCGATACCAAATTAAAAATGAGTCAAGGGTGGGCGTTATGAATATGGTTAACTTCTTTCAATATGAAGTGATTATGGGATTAGTGATGGCCTGCACTAATCACCAAAACAAATCGGGACGGAACGAGGCGAAGCCGAGCTTTACCAAATCAAAAATATGGTTATACGAAAAGAGATGCCTGATGTGTAGCACCAAATAAAAAACCCCAAACAAAAAAACCAAACGACAGGACGAGGAAAAACCGAGTCACACCAAATAACGGAGCCACACCAAATCAAAATGGTGTAGCGACGGGGCGAAGCCGAACCACATCTAATCAAAAATGTATCGAGACAGTACGGGATGAAGTTGTGCAACACCAAATCAAAAATGAATCGGGACTGGGCGAGCCGAAGCCGAGCCACCCTAATTAAAAATGTATCGTGGCGGGGCGGGGCGAAGCCCCACGATACCTAATAAATGATTATGTAATGATGCATGTATATGATTATGTGTGCGGAGCGCCCGGGCGTAGCACGGACACAAAATCTAGTTATGGAGATAATGAAACCAAAGTCTAAATGACAAGATAATGAAATCTTATAAATGTGTTGTTTCCGTTCAATATGGAAAAATGTGTCAGACCTGTCCTCAACGAAATTTTTGTCACCACATTTTTATTTAGAAAGAGTCGTGTTAGGGAAGATGTGTGAAGTCACCCAACGGGGGCTGGTTACTGGTTACTGGTACACAAGTTTGATAGGTTGGCAGAGATAGAACCACTACTGATTAACCCAAATCTTACAATCACGACCGATCATTTGTCAATTTATGAAACAACCGAGATACTTGGATAATAGCTTGTTGTTTAGGTTGACAGATGACTTTGCAAAGGTGCGAACACATGCTCTTGCTGCCAAAATAGTCGCGCAACCGTGGAAATAGTTTGGGCTAATAGTCATCCACAACCATCATGAATCATTTTCGATGAGAGAGCGGCATAAACTGCTCGAAGTATGGAGTCGACCAGACTTGCCAAAGTACATTTGCAAAGTCATCCATCGGAAGTTCCAGACAGGTAACAATTGCCTTGACTTCTTCTCATCCTTGAAAGACTGGGCCTAGAGAAATGACAACCCAATATGAACCAGAAACTAGTAAAGGAACGATTTACAAGGAACGATTTTTTGGGACCATGGTTTTTTCTGGGACCATGATTTTATTAGGCCACCTTCCCTATAGTGATAAGAGGTGTCCTAAAACATTGAAATGACTAACCTACCCTGAACCTAATTTAATTTAAAACCAACCTAATAACCACCTATATATATATAACCACCACCTCCTCCCACCACCACCGCCCACCACCGTCGATTACCACCACCACCACCTCCTCCCACCACCACCACCTCCTCCCACCACCACCACCACCGCCTATTTAAGAAATGTAACAACATCAATACAATCACAATTAAGTTCTGTTACATGATACTTTTATCGAGTATAAAAGACGCCAGCCGCAGCCTGATTCTGCCATGGGACCACTCCGGAGGTATTTTCCAACAAACCCTTCACTTTAATTTGATTTTGATTGCTTCAATCGAATAGAAATCGTCAAAATAGTGTTTTAGTAGGAGTTACAGAGCCATGTTCGGTTAGGCCGATTTTCCAAAAATAGGGTTTTACTAACCGAACTTCTTGAAAATGAAGAACATGAAGAACAGTTCGGTGCTATTGGATTTAAAACTAAGTCACCGAACTCTCTGTTCGATTGTTTCGCAAAAAAATTTAAAACTACAAAGTAACCGAACTCCACCCTTAGAACCGAAAAAAACAAATCCAGTCTAACCGAACTGTGTTGTTGTGGCCACTATCTTGAGTTCCAAAATAACCGAACTTAGCCAATAGAGTTCGGTTTTTTCGCAAAAAATTTTAAAACTACAAAGTAACCGAACTTAGCCAATAGAGTTCGGTTGATTCGCAAAAAATACTTTTAACCGAACTCCTTGTATTAGAACAACAGAAGTCCATAAGTTCGGTTCCTTCGCAAAATAAGGATATCACCGAAGTTTCGTAGTAACCAAAAGTTTGCCTAATTGCATATATGCATATATAAGCCCAGTTCGGTTGATTCGTAAAATATGTTGAAGTTTGCGAACCAACCGAACTTCTAACACTAGGTTACTTTTAACCTGCAGTTCGGTTGGAAACTTGGTTGCGTTGAAGTTTGCGAACTAACCGAACACACAAGATGTACCCAAATAAAATGTTAAGTTCAAAGTTCGGTTATCTACCATTTTATCCTAGGTAACCGAACATTACACTGTACGACCAAAACCTCCATTAACGAGCGAGTTCGGTAACCTGCATGTTTGGAAAACATAACCGAACTACACTTTCAGGTGTGTTCGGTTACATGTTCTTGACATATGGTAACCGAACTGACCCAAATCTACATAATTTTTTTCATTTTTTTTGAAAGTTTGGAGCAATTCAACCAACATTTGAAGCACACCTGGGTACCCAAATACCCTTCCTCCGGTTGTGGTTGGTAAAATCCATCGTTTTTCATGTTTTCCTTCTTCATCTTCTCTAATTTTACTCTCTCAATAATTCTACTTCTTTAAAAAAAAAACCATCTGATTTTTTAATCTCACTAATTATCTTTAACTTAATCATCTCACTAATCATTACACTAACTATTATTAACACTAACTAATCATCACCCAAAATTAATCAGGAGGGTAATTTAGGTATTAATATAAATATCCAGATAAGGGGTGACCTAAATTTACTTCTAATGTCTTTACCCAAAATAAAACCATGGTCCCACAAAAAAACCATGGTACCCAAAAAATCGTTCTTTACAAGCATCAATAATATTTGACTTAGCCCATGAAATAATGTTGAGCATGTTCTGGTATGAACAATAAGAGTTTAGGTAATCGCATTATTTCATTTACTTGCAACTACTTGTGCCTTTTTTTTATTTTGTAATATTCGAACGAGTGCTAAACTTGAGCACTTGACACCGCTGTTCATGTATTCGAACTAGTACATTTACCAATTTTTTTTTTTTTTTGAAGCATGGAATATATTATTCCCTCTGTTTCTGAAAGACCGTCCTCTATTTCATTTTGGTCTGTTTCAGAATTGTGTCCAGCTTCTGTTTATAGTCATATTTTTCCAATAAACTCTCTAATATACCCTTAAAGTTTTATATTCATAAATTCTTTCTTAATGGCACAATCTAAATATTAATGAGATTTGTATAATTAAGGAAACAAATATATCCTTCATTCCTTTTAGCTTTCTTTTTTTATTTTCTATTTACAATCACATAACAATTTTTGGTAGTTTTATTACTAACATTTTTATCCAAATAAATTAGGCAAGTAACTAAGGGTATGCATGTAAACTACTACGGTCTCCTTAATATTTTGACAAAGTCAAAGCGGACTGTCTTTTGGAAATGGAGGGAGTATTAAAATTAGGCAGCAATTACACGAGGGTATGTGATAACCAAGGAGTCATCCATTACAATTTGACTAATGCATGGTGGGATTGTATGATCCCAAAATAAAGTTGTAAGATTCTCCAGTTGGCTGTTGTCCGCCGCTAGATTGGCCAGTCCATCCGCCGCCTGATTGCCTTCCCTGTAGTTGTGCTTGACGGTGCAGTGGGGGATCTGTCTCATGATTTGTTTGGTTTCAGATATCATTCCTGAGATGTACCAAGGCGGATTGTCTTCTGAGGTTAAGAATCGAAGCAAGTTTTCCGAGTCAGTTTCAAATTGAACATTTGGCCAGCTTCGTTCTTTTGCTGTCCTGCTCGCTATGAGCATTGCCCATGACTCAGCTGTAAGGGCGGTGGTGATTCCTAGTGGTTGTGCCACGGCTACCAAGGTGTTAGCAGTAGCATCCCTACAAATGAAGCCTGCTTCAGCTATTCCTGGGTGTCCTCGCGCTGCTCCATCTGTGTTGATCTTGATACAGTCTAGATCAGGTTTAACCCACCCTATGAAGATTGTTGTAGACGTTCGTGTTGTATTTCTTGGGTTTGCAAGAGCTGGTATTCCAGGTACTACAGGAGGGAGGTTATCCTGTGCCCAAGAGAATTCTTGTTGTATACTGATAGCCATCTGGGTGATGTTACCTGGATTTGGTTGCATTTGTCGATAAATGTAGTCATTCCTAGCTATCCATAATGACCAGAAAAGGAAACAGAAGGTTTTTTTGACAGAGTGATGAGTTTTAGATTGTAGAATTTGTGTGATTGTCATCTGGGGGTTTGGAAAGTTTAGAAGATTTTGGGGGTGTTTGAATGAATAGGGAGTCTAGTGAGGAGGATGTTCCATGCGTCCACTGCCACTTGACAGTGGAGGAGAATATGACCAGCAGATTCCGTATTGGAGTTGCATTATGGACAAATGTTGGTATCGGTAAGGTGGATGCGATTTAGAATGGTGAAGGTCGGGAGGCCTTCGTTGATTTTTTTCCACAAGAAAAGCTGTAATTTTGGAGGACATTGGAGTATCCAAAGAAATTTGGTTGGTGGTAAGGGGTTTAGGTGGGAATGATCCGATAAGATGGTTAAACACTGATATCCAGATGATGTGGTGTACTTTCCAGATTTGGTGTAAGGCCAGATGATTTTATCATATGGGTTATTTTGGGGTAGGTGGATATTTACGATTCGTTGGATTATATGGGGTGGCAAGAGGTTTAGTTGATCATGATTCCAGGTATGAGTGAAAGGATCAATGAGATCAACGACTTTCTGGATTGGATAACAGCTCGCGGGGTCTAGAGAATTAACGAACTGTGGGATCCAGATTTCTTGAATAGAGGTTGTTAATCTATCTCCGATTGTGTAGAAAAGATGATGCTTAATTGTGGGAATGGGGGATGCTAATTGCCTCCATTGGGGACTGATTGAAGATGGGGTAGCTGGAGTTCCTGAAAACATGGGTTGTTGCTTAAGATGTTTTTCGTTACAAAGGCTAGAATATATTGAATCTGGTTTTTCATGGATGTTCCAGACCCGTTTCATGAGTAACGCTTTATTGTGATCGCTGCTTCTTCGAATTCCTAGCCCGTCTTCTGCTTTGGTCCTAGTCAGCTTATCATAACCCAGTGGGTGAAGCTTTTGGATTGAGGAGTCATGTCCCCAAAAAAGTTTCGGGTGATGCGATCTATTTTCTTATTCACATTTACAAGTAGAAGTTGTGCTTGAATGATATGGTTTGATGTAGGGGTTAGGGAAGATTTTATTAGAGCTAATCTTCCCGAAGGTGTTAGGCATTTCGTCATCCAGCCTTTTTCCTTGCGTGCCAACCTATTTAGCAGAGGTTCAAAAATGTGGCGAGAGGATCTTCCATGTTTAAATTGGATTCCTAGGTAGATCGGGGGTGTCGAGGTGGTGGGCATATCGAAAGCTTGATGAAGGTTAAGTACTTGTTGTTGGTTGAGCTTTGGATGATGGATGATTGTGGATTTCGAAGAATTAATGTGTTGGCCTGCTGATGTGTTGTATGCTTGGACAAGGTTCTTGAGTTGATTCGTTCCTTCCGTTGTAGCCTTATACGTGATGAGGAGATCGTCCGCATACATAAGATGGAGAATTGATGGAGCCTTTTGTGAAATGCGTAGTCCCTTCACAGCTTTGTTGGCCTCAAGGTTTCCCAAGTTTGTTGAGAGAATTTCCGCACAAATAATAAACACATATGAGGAAAGTGGATCCCCTTGTCTTATTCCTCTAGTTGGAGTGATATATCCATGTGGCATGTCGTTGATGTTGATTGAGTATGTAACCGTAGATATACAAAGCATGATGTATTCTATGAAAGTTGGCGGGAAACCTAATTTGGTAAAGGATTTTCTAATGAAACCCCAATCTAGACTATCATAGGCTTTTTGAATATCTAATTTAAGTGTTATTTTGGGATCTTTAGTGTTGGTTGAGGTTTTAATATGATGAAAGAGCTCCCCAGCAATTGTTATGTTATCTTGGATAGATCTTTGGGGTACAAAAGCACTTTGGTAAGGGCTTACTAAAAAAGGGAGCAAGGGGCATAAGCGGTTGACTAGGATTTTTGAAATGATTTTGTAGGTGACATTACAGAGTCCTATAGGCCTGAATTGTGATGGTTTGGATGGGTTGTCTATTTTGGGGATTAAAGTTAGGTTTGTATGGTTCATGAGTGGGTGGATATTGAAGGAGTTAAAGAAACTATGTACCGTATCTATTAATTGTATGTGGGTTGTTTCCCAGAAAACTTTGAAAAACTTACTAGTGTATCATTCCAGACCTGGAGCACTTTCAGAGTTCATGGAAAATAATGCTTGTTTGATCTCTGTAAGAGTTACTTCTTTCGTCAACGAGGCGCATTGGCTTGGTGTTAACCTTGGTGTTATTACTGCAAATAGGCTTTCATCTATCATTGTACTTGGAGCCGTATATTGATCGGTGAAGTGATCGAGCATTAGTCCAACCACGGGCATCTTTGTCTGTAACCCAATTTTTTTGATGACCTTGAAGTTGCTGGATGTTATAGCAACTTCGGTGGATTGTTTCTTTGGTGTGGAAGAATGTGGTGTTACGATCACCCGATTGCAGCCATTGAATTCTTGATCTTTGTCGCCAATAAGTTGTGTGGCAGTCAAGTAACGTCATGTGTTGTTCTCTGAGTTATTTTTCATGGAGTTTCCAATATGTCAAATCATTGCCAGTACGCATGGCGCATTGATGTTGTGCCATTTTGATTTGCGCCCTTGATTTCTTGATCATAGTGGGGAGGTGGCCGAAAGTTTCCTTATTCCATTCTGTAAGGATTTCACTGGTTGAAATGAGCTTGAGTTCCAAATTCAGTGTGGGTTCTGAATCATGAAGCCTGGTCCACGCCAAATTAACCACTTGTTGTAGTTGTGGGTGGGTGAGCCATAAGTGCTCAAACTTATAGTTTTTGCTTCCCTTCCAGTCAATTGCTTTAGTTTGGAGTAGAATTGGGGCATGTATGAGGCTATTCTCGGAAGGTGCGTAACTCCTGCATGTGGTTTGGACATTCGCCATTGTTGAGTTGCCATAGCTCTGTCAAGTCGTTCCAGGATGTTATCTTGTCCTTGTTGATTATTCGTCCAGCTGGTGAACGGATCGCCTCGGAATCCCAGATCTAAGAGTCTCATTTGATCAATTAAGTTGAGAAACGGTTGGGTTTGTGCATATGTTACCTGTATGCCTCCTTTTTTCTCTGATTGATTCCTTACTTCATTGAAATCTCCAATGAGGACCCATGGTACATTGATATTAGAAAAAATTGATGGGAAGTCGTGACAGAAATCGCTTCTTACAACTGGGTGTGGGGGGGCATAGATGCCAGTGCACATCCAAGGATATTCGGGTGCCATAGGAGTAATAAGTACGTGTATATAACTCTGGCAATGGAGGATGATTTGCATCGTAGTTATCCTTCCACATTAAGCATAATCCTCCCTTCCTACCAACTTTAGGGACTGAGAAATGATTCTGGAATTGAAGCAATTGTGCGAAAAAATTCATATGATTGTTGGTGGCTAGTGTTTCGGATAAAAAAACAAAAGATAGTTTGTATAGTGATATTAAGCTTCGAAGATGTTGCATTGTGTTTTGCTGATTGAGCCCTTGGAAATTCCATGCCAGAATGCTCATCTTGGTAACCCAACAAAGTTACAGTAGTAGGTATAAAATAATATAATGGACTCCAACAATTAAAATTTTACACGTAGAAACTTTCCGGTATAAGATACAACTTAAAAGATATTACAATGTTTTAGACGGGAACAAGCTAAATAATACAGAGAAAGCTTTAATGAAAATGATACAATTTTGAGATGATCAAAGTATATTTAGTGGACTTACCTGGGGGTTATTAAGATCATAGGAGCATAGGTTTTGGACAGATGGAATTGCTTCTTCATATTCGGTACACACATAAGAGGCGCTAAGGAGGCTTGAGAAAGACCAATTTGTACAAGTAAACAAAGACAACAAAAAAGTTTCGAAAAACATTTCAACTAAAATTAACACACGAGAAGATTAGACCCAAAGAAAACAGAGTTCCTAGAAACTGAACATCACATAAAAATACCTTAAGCTCTAAGTCGAATAGAATTAAGAGATACTTAAAAGAATTCACAGGTTGTTGCATATATCCACGACAAGGAGAACATTAAAATGCTAGAACTAATATCAAAACCAATACAAATTATCAAGTTCACTAAACTACACAGGGGCAAAAGAACATCAAATTAACTAAACTACACATGGACAAAAGAATACAAAAGGTCATAAGATAAGATTAATGAAAAACAGGGGAGATGAATAGGATTCCAAGCAGGATAAAACTAGGGATTGGTTATCTAAAATATATTTTCCAACAAACTACATAATACTAAGCAGAAATCAATCACAATTTCACAGGAATTACATCATCATAGATAATAAAAAGCAGCCCGCAAACTCTGCTTTAGTGACATACAATCCTTTACTGGATTTTCAAACCAATTGCATAACACTAAGCTGAAGATCGTTATCACAATTTCAGAAGAAATTACACATCTCTAGATCATCACCAGAATTTCAGGAGAAATTACACATCTTTAGATCACCACCTCAATATCGGAAGAAATTACACATCTTTAGATCACCACCACAATTTCAGGAGAAATTACATAGCTCGAATTCATCCATACAAAACTAAAAAAATTCATACTATCCATTTCCGAAATGAAACAAAACAAGGGAAGATGGAAGCAAAATCCTAATTGTATCTCAATAACACACCAATTAAGAGATAGAAATAAGAAGGATCATCATATTTTAATTAGGAGCATCAATAACCAATTAATTCAGCTAAATCGAGAGAACCCTTGCTTGGAACGCGGGAGTGAACATAAGTTCACTTAAGAAGCACGGCCAAAAAAAAAATACCCTAAGCATACAAACACAAGTTAACAATCCATAGAACAAAAGAAAAACACATAGGAAGAGAAATCCGATAAATCTTTGTTCTGCAAACCCAATTGAGAACCCCTAAATCCGAATCGAATACCTACCCAACAGAGAGATCCTAAATTGTTTTTTTCCCCCATAAATTGCTAACCCTAGGTTTTAACCCCAAAGAAAATTACCAAAATAAAAATACAGGAAAACCTAATCAAACATTTCAGGATCATGATTGAACAGAGGATCTTGATAATAAACAAGCCTAGCAAAAACCTTAGCAAAAATTCGACCTAGTCTTGGATATTCCGAAACAAAGAAAAGGGAAAAAGGTGAAAGAAAAACTCGCCCCTTTCGACAACCTCTCTGTACCTTAATCAGGTTCATCTTCTGCGTCCCATGCTCATGATCTATCATCTCCCCCAAGCTATCCTACGGTTTACTCAAAGAGGAAGGATTTCGTCATGAAATTGCCTGAAAGTGAGGATTTCGCCATGAACTTTTTGTTCTGAAGCAGAATAAACTTCATGGACTTGGAAACCTCTGTCATCTATCGATTTATACATAATCGAAATGGGAAAATTAGGCGCAGGCAAAAAAAAATAATATTCTCATTGTCAGGCCCACAATTAATTTAAGGTACCGTGACACCCATAATTATTTCCATGGCCCCCATAATTATATGGAATTATTAAAAATGTTTGCATGACAGATTATGCATCCGCATGACGTGTTATGCATCAGGGGTATAATTGGCAACGCAACTTGGATATAACATATCTAAAAATCCCCGCCTTGGAATTTTACAAATTTTATATCATTCGAAATCTTTTTAAGAGATCTGCGCAACGAGTACAAACAACAATATCAAATTTTTGTTTTTCACGAAAAAATCGGAGGTGATCATCATTTTAGGCAAAATTTTCGAAAGCTTGATACATAACCATTATGCAGCCACCAAAAAAGATGCATAACACATTCTGCTGACGCATAACGAATTATGCAACCATTTTCTCGACTGCATAACAAATTATGCATCTGTATAACAAAGTTATGCATCTATAACAAGTTATGTAGCCATTGTTTTGGTTGATTTTAGTGCGTACATAAAAAATTGATGCATAATGCATTATGCAGCCATATTTTCGAATGCATAACAAGTTATGCATCAATTTTCTCGATGCATAAAAGATTATGCAACAATTTTCTCGCTGCATAATGAATTATGCAGCCATATTTTCGGATGCATAACAGGTTATGCATCAATTTTCATGACTGCATAACATGTTATGCAGATATTATTATTGGTGCATGACAAGTTATGCAGTCTTTGTTTTTGTTGGTTTCGATAGTGACAAAAAAGTTGGTGCATAACATGCTATGCAACCGTTTTCTAGACTGCATAACAAGTTATGCAACAAATTTTGTAGATGCATAATAGGTTATGGAAGCTAATCTGAATATCGTTTTAACTTTTGACTTTACAGATCACATGGTATATAGTTGTGCATGATTATTTAGTGATTACAGGAAAAATATGCACCTAATTCTCTATGTTATCTGATATTCGTCCTTGGTAATTCTAGAGACAGATGCTACTGCGACTGAAGCATCCGTTGGGTTGGCAAGTGTTTTACAAGTTCCAACTGATACGAGCTCCGAGATAAGCAACCAAGTTCAAATTGAAATACCTTTCGAAGAAGGTAACTTTCTGCTAACAAAGAAGAGGATACTAGTAGTATTAGAATTTCCTATTTGGTAGTATTGTAAATTGAAATACCCGTGGATGCAAAAACAGCTGAACAACCTAAGCCAGTAGATCTCACAAACGCCGAAACCTTTTTTTATGAATGTAAACAAGAAGAGCCTGCTTCCACACTTGGTGTGATACCAAAATCAAGTCATGTTGTCCAAAAACCAGTTGCAAAAGCAGAGCCAAGCATTGTTGTCGAGACACCAGTTGCAAAAGCAGAACCAAACGTTGTTATCGAGAAACCAGTGGCAAAAGAAGAAACAAACGTTGTTGTCGAGAAACCAAGCGTTGTTGCTGAGAAACCAATTGCAAACTGAAGACCCATCGAAGGACCTGGAGAAACCAGTTCTCTTTCTTGAATGCATGGAATGATCCAATGGAGATCACATCTGAGAAGTAACTGGTTGGAGGATGTCCTAGAGAAAGAAAAATGATATCGACTTCATACTCAATGGCATCATCCATAGCGCGAAGTACGTCTGCACCATTAAAAAAGCTGAACCAACATGGTTTGTATATGGCAAGTCTAGCACAGTGAACCACCTTTCAGAGTTCCTATAGAAATCACAAATTCGATACCATTCGTTGAAAAGCATTGTAACCTATTCACGGAAGCCATGAGGGTCTGCTGTCATAGACTCAACATTACTGTAGTCATCCCCCCTACTTACAGATGAACGTACATATGGAGCCTTTCTAGATTGATTTGCTTTCTCGTCGTTTCTCACCGACAAATCAAACTCACTGTATCACTAGTTACATTTCTGCGATTCAATTTCTTCTCTAATTCATACCTGCAATTACTCAATTTCATCATAGATCCAATCAAATCTTCATCCCCTGATTTCTTATCTGTCAAACCCTAATCCCTGCCATCGACTCAAACCAATTTCTTCACTCAAATTACTTGATAACATCAACCCAACACAGATCTGATCCATCTCGACGCTTTCAATCAATTCAAGTTAAAAACTAACTTAAACCAATTCAAGTTAAAACCTAAAAATAAAAAATCCAAATCCATCTAAACTGAACGAAAAAGAGAAAATTTGATAAGATTGAAAAGTTGAAATCGATATAACTTGAAAGGAATCTGAATATCTCATCCATCTCGACGCTTGTTCTTCTTCTCATATCGCCTCTCCGTCTGGTTTTCTAAATATCACATCTCTCAACGAAGGAAAGAAATCTCAATTTTAAGAAATATGGGCTTATTGTCTGAAAAAATGGGTGCGCGCCTGACATTTTCTGAGCGTGGGTTTCACAGTGGAAATAATCCAAAAAATGGGTTTGTCTGTAGTTTTCACAATCGAAATTCAGGTGCTGATGAAAGTGGGCGTAGTTTGTCTAGGCCTGATTTTGTAATAATCGTATTCAGGGATGAGAAAAACCCATCTAATTTGCCAAATCCAACCAATCGAACCCGATTTTTGGTGGACAGACACCCTAACCATTAAAATACCGGGTTAGACGTGAATAAATTTTCCCAGATTTACCGGGAAATGGATTGGACGCGGCTACAGACTTCATAATCCGCTCAGTTGCAATAGATGATAAAGCATTTGTTAATGTAGTTGTTGTGTATAGGGGTGAGCATGGGCCGGTATGGACCGGTTTTCGCCTCATCCACATCCAATCTATTGCACCACGGATTTCAAATTTGGCATCCGCATCCAATCCATATCCAATGGATTTGCATCCAATGGATGCACGGATGGGATGCGGATAATCCAATGGATTTGTTTTAATTAAAATTTATAGTAAAGAAAATAAGCTGACACAAATGACTCATTATAAAACCTACATATCCTATATATGTATACAAATATAAATATGTCATGTACAACACCCCAAGAAAACATCTTAAAAATTCCTAAATGATCCATAGTTTTTTTCTAAAACTATATAAATGTCCTTAATTTAACGGATATGGATGTCCAACGGATTTTCAAGGTTGCATCCGGGCCCGATCTGTTGTCCGTTGGATTTTAAAAATTCCATCCGCATCCAACCGATTAACGAACGGTCCGGGCATTCATCCGCAAATGAACGGTTGGTCCGGTTAAATCCGCGGATTACGGGCCAAATGCTCACCCCTAGTTGTGTATATTCATCTCGTTTGCCTTTATAAGTAATTTTTTCACTATTCGAGGGGTTAAAGTTGGCATGCAAGAATAAGATCTGTTGCTAAGCTATAACAAAGATGGACTTTACTTAAATTGAATGATTTTTTAGGGACCATGGTTTTTTTGAGGGGATCATGGTTTTATTAGGCCACCTTCCCTATAGTGATAAGGGGTGTCCTAAAACGTTGAAATGACTAACCTACCCTTAACCTAATTTAATTTAAAACCAACCTAATAACCACCTATATATATAACCACCACCACCTCCCACCACCACCTCCCAACACCGCCGATTACCACCACCACCTCTGATTATCACCACCACCAACCACCGATTACCACCACCGCCGCCGCCCACCACCGCCGATTACCACCACCACCACCTCCGATTATCACCACCACCAACTACCGATTACCACCACCACCACCACCGCCTATTTAAGAAATGTAACAACATCAATGCAATCACAATTAAGTTCTGTTACATGATCATTTTATCGAGTATAAAAGACGCCAGCCGCAGCCTGATTCTTCCATGGGACCACTCCGGAGGTATTTTCCAACAAACCCTTCACTTTAATTGATTTTGATTGCTTCAATCGAATAGAAATCATAAAAATAGGGTTTTAGTAGGAGTTACAGAGCCATGTTCGGTTATGCCGATTTTCCAAAAAATCCTAGTTTACTAATCGAACTTCTTGAAAATGAAGAACACGAAGAACAGTTCGGTTCTATTGGATTTAAAACTAAGTCACCGAACTCTCTGTTCGGTTGTTTCGCAAAAAAATTTAAAACTACAAAGTAACCGAACTCCACCCTTAGAACCGAAAAAAAAAACAAATCCAGTCTAACCGAACTGTGTTGTTGTGGCCACTATGTTGAGTTCCAAAATAACCGAACTTAGCCAATAGAGTTCGGTTTTTCGCAAAAAATTTTAAAACTACAAAGTAACCGAACTTAGCCAATAGACGCTGGAATTTCACTTTTTTTGTTTGTTTGTTAAGTTCGGTAACTTCACAATTTTATTGCAGAAACCGAACTCAAAGTTCGGTTGGTTAGTTGTTAGGTTCAAGTTTGCGAAAGAACCGAACTTTGTAAACTTATATACTCTTATATTACGTAAAGTTCGGTTAGATCAAAAGTGCATGCATTTTGCGAACCAACTGAACTTTGTACACCAAAGTTCGGTTAGTTGAGAACCAACCGAACATAACGTTGTAACTCCTAGAAATTCTATTATTAGAGATTTCGGTAACCTGCGTGCTTGGAACAAGTAACCGAACTACACTTTCAGATGAGTTCGGTTACTTGTTCATCTCACGAGGCAACTGAACTACAGCTTCAGATGAGTTCGGTTACTTGTTCTTCATATAAAGTAACCGAACTGTTCAAAATCCAGTTCAAATCCGGATCATTTTGAAGATTAACAAATATTCTAGGAGAGGATGGAGATGAAGAATCAGATGAGTTTTCATCATTTGAATACTCAAACTTAGTGAAAAAAAAAAATCTATTTTCCATGTTTTTCTCCTTCATCTTCTCTTACTCTACTCTCTCAATAATTCTACTCAACTAATAATAAACCCATCTTTTAATTTAATCTCACTAATTGTTTTTAACTAAATCATTCACTAATCATCACCCAAAATTAATCAGGAGGGTAATTTACGTATTAATATAAATATCTAGATAAGGGGTGTCCTAAATTTACTTCTAATGTCTTTACTCAAAATAAAACTATGGTCCCCAAAAAAACCATGATCCCAAAAAATCGTTCTTACTTAATTCCAAACGAAAATCCACCAATCCATTGAAACCCCATTGGCCCATCTATCCCCATTTGGGCAGATTGGATGAAGACGGGACCAAGTCCGCTAGATCTCATCGTTTGTTCAGCGCTAGTCGTCCTATCTACTCCAGTGGCCACTGTTACACAGATTTGAACTTAATAATGTGATCAACCCATTCAATGACAAAACGCAGTCTGCCTAGAATTTTTCCCAACCAGACATGATCTGATGCAAAAATCGTTGTTGGATTTTTTACGTGGACATTGTTTCTTTTTAACAAAGGGATATAATTCATTGAACGAAAGCTCTAGAGAGCAACGTTACAAGACCCCGTAACAAAGTAAACTCGTTGTTGTAACGGCGACCCATAAATCGACAAGCTTCTACTGAATACTAACTGAAAATCTATACTATTTGGAAATCCCCATAACAAATTATAAGGGACAACTAGTATTCATATTGCAGACAACCAAAAAATGCCAAATCGAAACATAAGGAACCGATTCTGTAAACAGATTCCACATAAACCGATGGAGACAACTATGGACCCATGCTTCAAATTAGTTGACCGACTCAGAGACTATGCGCCAGCATTCTTTTCCCATATGGACGATGTCTTTGGATAGGGCGATTGGGATTTTAAGTAAATTACTCTTTTCAAGTCCAACAGCCGACTTAGCTCAGTGGTAGAGCGCGTGACTTTTAATCCCGTGGTCAAGGGTTCGATCCCCTTACTCGGCGTTTTTTGTGCCTGATTAGGTAGCTGGTAAAACAAAAAAAAAAAAAAGTCATGGAGGCTTTTTGCTGTATGACGATGAATTAAGGCACATGGCACAATCAGGACTAGTTAGCAGTCTTTTTGTGTATGAACCGTGTATCAGTTGGTGGAATTTGGATCACGATTTGCATGCATCATCCCACACACTATATTAAATAAATAAATTAGTTCTGTTGGGTGATGCATCCCATTCCCTCGTAAATCAAAGAAATCTCTTGTTTTGTTTTCATCGGTATGAACGAGATAATTATCTCCTCGTACCATTATAGTATTTTCTATGAACAACCTTTTACCTATATATATTTGTTTCGTATCCACATGGCTACACTTAATTTGAGCTTAGGCAGTCTTCATATCCATTGTGGATACCGTACATACAAAATTGTTATATTTGTGTTTTCTGATATAGAAAATGACATGAAATTAGTATAGTGAAAGAAAAAGAATAGTGAGAGCAAATTATTTTTCTACAGCTGCAAGCTTTACGTTGGCTGCAGATGTATCTCTTTGTCTGTTTTAGGCATTAACCTTTTTTCCTCTTGCTATTTATTTCTGTTCATATCTTCTTAGGAAGGTTCACAATTGCGCCCCTAGAAGAAAATCTGTTAAAGAGCCAATGAGAGCAATACTTCCATCACCTGATACAAAGATAATTTATGATGGTGACGATCTAACTGTTTATCACGGTCCTGATTATTCATGTAGCGCAGGGTATAAAGTATGTGTAAGGTAGAATCCTGGATGTTGAAAGAGTTTTACAATTGCTTGGCTTAGACTTTTTCTTTTCTTTTAGCAGCTGCCATCAAAATTAGATAAGCATGTGTAATGCAGTGCATGTGATATGCGCTGCCACTACGATGGATTAGTAACAGTACATAAGTATGCGAAAAAATGCTCCTAAAAAGAAATACTTCCTTCATTTCTTCAAATTCTTATTAGGCTAAAAAGAAAAAATGGTAGTAACATTCCTATAGAAAAAAGAACTTATAACATGTACAAAGAAGCCGATTACTTACCAACTATACGTGAAGATTTGTCTCAAAACTAAAACGAAATTTGATTAACGGTTATATCTCTAAAAATATCCTTGTAAAAACCAAAGAACGTTATTTGTTTAATAAGCAAGATTGTCTTTGAAGCAGTCTTGGACCTTCCTTCAAAAGCGCTCTACAGTTGTGCTCCTTCCACAAATGCCCAACATAATGGAGACTTGTTCATACTTCATTGCACTTTCCTTTCAATGTATTTGCCCTCCAAGTCCCAAAATACCCTAAAACAATACTAGTAGAAACCCAATTCTTTTTGAATGCTTTAATGATGTAGGGCCAAACCACAACCGCATACGTGCAATACAAAAAGATATGATCTACAATTTCCACCTCGTCTAGACAAAAATAACAAGCCTCATTACATTAATACCTTTATGCGTTAATATACTTTAATGTTGGTAATAAATTATGAAAATTTTCTCAAATCAACGAAGATGACTTTTGCTGGGACATAAAAAAAACTTATCGATACAAAATAGTTTAACTTCCAAGGTATGGGCTTATTAGGAAAGAGAATGTCGGGTTTTCTCGCTGCAGAAATGGATAGGAGTTCAACTTCTCATCTTAACAGTTTTAGGGTTTTGGATTCAAATCAGTAGGGCAAGCCGAATTTACAGGGTACGATGAAGATTTCTGAAGGGTCTGGGTTGGAAAGGTCCGCGGTAATCATGACATCAATAAATAAATAAAGAAGCAACTTATAGGAGGTGGCAGACAGTTTCAAGAAAGAGAAACAATAAAGGTAAACATGTTTCCATAGAGAAGAATATCAGAATAGATTGTAAATTCAAAACTTTCATTCTTACATCTAGATCTGAAGGGATTTCTTTTGATGAGCAAACCAAAAACACAAGAAAAGTTCTTCAAGTTCTTATCAGTAATGAAGGGGTCATCTGGATGAAAAATATCATGAAGAGAGAATCAAAGTAAAGTTTTTATGGAAAATGGCACCGGATCTTCCACAAAGGTAATGAGCATATACTTTTTTCTCGTGATCAGAACAGATATAGTGAGTTTTTCGTGTTTCTCATTCTTACGAAAAGATTAAACACTATATGTGTTTTCCAGCGGAGGATAATTCTGAAAGATTTGTTTGGATTGTCTAATATTTTCATGCAAAAGAATGCACCATCTATACAGATTGAGTCGCAACCTTTATACATTGACAAGATTACATCACACAGTTTGAGTCGCAATCTGTGACTAATAATTCTATCCTCTAGAAAACTCCATCCGGTTTTTCAGATGAAAAATAGAATCAGGCTATTATTATTGAAACCTCCATTGAAGTTTCTTCATGGAAGTATATTGGAATTGAAATTGCTAATCTATTTTATTTAGATATTGGTTCCGACATCTTCCTGTTTGCAGCTAAGAAATCTTTTTTCTTTGCATCTTTGAAAGACAAGGAAATTCTTTTAAGCAAAGGACATCGGGAATTTGATGGTTTGTTTATCAGATTGATGCCTAGGTGGAAAGCATCAAACTATGTTGCTTTACCGTCTTTTACTTCAGATGGCACATGGATGGAGGTTAAAGGTGTTTCATTTGACCTCTAGCGAAATAATTTATTTGAGAAATTGGAGTCTATTTTTGGTGGCTTGTTGGAAGTTCATGCTTCCACTGTCACTTGGAATGATGCTTCGGAAATCAGAATTAAGGTCAGGAACTATAATGGACTTAATACTTCTTTTTTATTTCGTTTTTGGACTTTTCCTTTTCGATCCAGATTTCTTCAATCAAGATCATCAATGGGATTTTTGATCAATCTCATCAAAAAGTTTTGGTTCAAAATTTGGAGATTGTTTCTACAGAATCCCCAGCTGTAGATTCGGTACAAAATTTGTCATTCAATGTAGATTGGCCTAAAATACCTCGCAATATCCTAAGATCCCATGACTCTCGCTGGAAGAATTTGTTTAAGAAATTTTCCTTCGCTGAAAAAGGAAACACCGTTAGTGATTATTCAAATTTTGAATTTACCTCCAATGCTAATGGTAAGAGGATAGAATATTCGAATGTGGACTCGGGTACCTCAACTTCAAAATCATCTCCATCTGATATAAACAATGGTATGATTTTAGCACGTGCGGAAGACTCAAGTTCAAACTCAACTACTTCTTCAGATTCGAATGAAACTTCTCCAACGGCTATAACACATTTTTTTCAAGATGAAGATGAAATCAATGAGTATCTAAAAACAACAATTTTTATTCCTTACTTGCAAATGATCGATTCTACTAGTATTTCATCACCATCTCATCCTGCTAAGATCATCATTCCATAAAAGGATGTTTGTTCAAATCGGCGCTCGACGAAATTTGATTTCTTTTTAAGCACATCTGAATAATAGAGCACATTGAAGTTAAAAGTTGATCTCATTCTTAGGCGAGATTATAAACATGTCTTGATGCAAATGGTCTACATTTGTCTTAAATTAGGTATTCACTTTAAAGGTTCACAAATGGAGATTGATGATGTGATGATGGATTCTTTGAGAGTACATCTTCTTAATTTTAATATGGAGAATATGAAGACATCTTAGGACTTTTTTCCTTTGGTTTTCACTCTGGGCTTAATTTTATGGATTTTAAAGCCATATGTTGGAATGTTAGAGGTTTCAATGATTTGAATAGAAGAGACATTGTAAAGAAGAAAATTCATGATTGGAAACCAAGTATTGTTCTATTACAGGAGACTGAAATTCAGCAATGTAATGACCTATTGGTATGGAAATGTTGGAGTAGTAAAATTATTCAATGGTTAGATTCTCCATCTCAAGGAAGTTCTGGGAGAATTTTATGTATGTGAGATTCTTCTAAAGTAGAAGTCATTGATTCTTTAATTGGGTCATATTCTATTACAGTTCAGTGTAAAAATATCTCAAATTATTTTGCGTGGATGTTCACAGGTGTGTATGCACCTTGCGCTTATAACACTGATGAAGTTAAGATTTTTTGGAGATAAATTAAAGAGGTTAGATGTTTCTGGCAATTTCCTTGGGTTATTGGAAGTGATTTCAATGAGATATGAGTCACTCGTGAAAGAACTTCAAGTGGTGATTTTACTCCTGGTATGAGAAAATTTAATAATTTTATTTTTAAGTATTAATTGATTGATTTTCCCATGATTGGTGCAACTTACACATGGACAAACAATCAATCTTAGAGTATAATAAGTCGAATTGATAGAACTCTCATATTTGCTTCTTGGGAAAATTTCTACCTCAAGTCATTCGGCAAGCTCTTGTTATACGTTGTTCTGACTATAATCCAACTGCCTTAATATTTTAAGGAGTGAAGCATGGCCCCTCTTATTTTCGTTGTGAGTATTTCTGGTTTTCTCACCCTAATTTTCTTCATTTTCTTCATTTTTTCAAAGAAATTTGGTTATGTTACATGAAGTGCAGAATTTATATTTTATAAAAAGTTACAATTTTTGAAGCCAAAGTTAAAAGAATGAAATAAAGAGCAATTTGGAGAGCTTGAAAGAAGACTCGAGGAATTGGAGGATATTTTTTTCGATATAGATGCCTTGGAGAATGTAAATAATGGTCTAACTGATCTTCAATGGGAGGAGAGTGCATCAGCAAGGAAAGAATACTGCAACCTCACAATCATTAGAGTCGAGAAGTTAAGAAGCAGAGCAAGAATCACTAACATCAAATATTTTGAACAAGACACTAAATATTTCCAAAAAATTGTAAATGACATGATGAGAAGAAGCTACATTGTTTTAATCAAATTCAATGGCACCCTTACTTCAGATTAAAGTGAAATTAGGAACGGAATTGTGGATTATTTTCGAAATATTTTTCAGTCTCAACCTCAAATGACAGTAACATGGAAGTTGTGCATTTTCCAATCATTACTGAAGAATTGATTACTTGGCTAGAAAGAGATATTGATGAGGATGAATGTGTGGCATCTATCAAGAGTTTATGACAAAATAAAGCTCCAGGTCCTAATGGATTTCCTATAAGATTTTACCTTTTATGTTGGGACTTCATTAAGTATGATTTTCTCAATGTTATCAAAGAATTGCAGGATAATTCCTTTCTTGATTGGATATTAAAAAACACCTTCATAGCTTGAATACCCAAGAAAGATTCTATTGAGGAAATAAAGAACTTGAGGCCAATTAGTCTCATTCATGGGCTTACAAGATTGTATCTAAAATTATTGTTGAAAGATTCAAACAAACATTGCCTACTATCATCTCTCAGCATCAAACTGCTTTTGTCAAGAAGAGACAAATCCTAGATATATAGAGTTTATTAGCAAATGAGATAATTGGATCAAAACTCAGAAGTGGGAAACCGGGTATCTTGTGAAAGGTATATTTTAAAAAAGCTTTTAATCATGTTAACTGGGACTTTCCTAGTGAAATCTTTCAGCTGATGGACTTTGGTATTAAATTGAGGCAGTGGATTAGATGTTGTGTAGAATTTACAAGGTTCTCAGTTTTTATCAATGGGAATGCAACTGGTTATTTCAAGATAAAGAAAGGGATAAGACAAGGTGATCCCATTTTACCTTTCCTTGGCGCGGTTAGGCGTGGCCAAAACTAGGGTTTTGGGCCAAAGGTTACCATGCGTTGTCTGGAGACCTTGGACGGCTAGGATTTGCATCTAGGATTGAAGGGTGGTCGTTGATCGTCGCACGCCTTCGTTTTGGTAGCCTCATAGGGAAGGCAGGCATGGTAGAGCCAAGGCAAATGGCGCATACGGCTTGGCATAGTGGGGCCAAGGGTTTGGACGGCTTGGCATGGTGGGGCCAAGGCAGAATGGTGCGAACGGATTGGCATAGTGGGGCCAAGGCAGAACGGTGCGGACGGCTTGGCATAGTGGGGCCAAGGCAGAATGGTGCGGGCGGCTTGGCATAGTGGGGCCAAGGCAGAATGGTGCGGACGGCTTGGCATAGTGGGGCCAAGGCAGAATGGTGCGGACGGCTTGGCATAGTGGGGACAAGGCAGAATGGTGCGGGCGGCTTGGCATAGTGGGACCAAGGCAGAATGGTGCGGATGGCTTGGCATAGTGGGGCCAGGGTTTGGACGGCTTGGCATGGTAGGGCCAAGGCAAGGTGCGGTTGGCTTGGCAAGGTGGGGCCAAGGGTTTGGCATGCCATTGGTGCATGGTGCGGCCAGAATGGCTAGGGTCAAGGCAAGGTGCGGTTGGCTTGGCATGGTGGGGCCAAGGGTTTGGACGGCTTGGCATGGTAGGGCCAAGGCAAGGTGCGGTTGGCTTTGCATGGTGGGGCAAAGGGTTTGGCATGTCATTGGCGCATGGTGCGGCCAGCATGGCTAGGGACAAGGGTTTGGCATGCCATTGGAGCATGGTGCGGCCAGCATGGCTAGGGCCAAGGGTTTGGCATGCCATTGGCGCATGGTGCGGCCAGCATGGCTGGCATGCCTTGGCGCGGTAAACGTGGCTGGCATGGTTTGCCATTGGAACAGTGGTGTGGCTGGCATGGTTGGCATGCCTTGGCGCGAAGATGTGGCTGGCATGGTTTTCCATTGTCACGGTGGTGCGGCTGGCATGGTTGGCATGCCTTGGCGCGGAGACATGGCTGGCATGGTTTGTCATTGGCACGGTGGTGTGGCTGGCATGGTTGGAATGCCTTGGCGCGGAGACGTGGCTGGCATGGTTTGCCATTGGCACGGTGGTGCGGCTAGCATGGTTGGTATGCCTTGGCGCAGAGACGTGGCTGGCATGGTTGGAATGCCTTGGCGCGAAGACGTGGCTGGCATGGTTTGCCATTGGCACGGTGGTGCGGCTGGCATGGTTGGCATGCCTTGGCGCAGAGACGTGGCTGGCATGATTTTCCATTGGCACGATGGTGCGGCTGGCATGGTTGGCATGCCTTGGCGCAGAGACGTGGTTGGCATGGTTTGCCATTGGCACGGTGGTGCGGCTGGCATGGTTGGCATGCCTTGGAACAGAGACGTGGCTGGCATGGTTTGCCATTGGCACGGTGGTGCGGCTGGCATGGTTGGCATGCCTTGGCGCAGAGACGTGGCTGGCATGGTTTTCCATTGGCACGGTGGTGCGGCTGGCATGGTTGGCATGCCTTGGCGCAGAGATGTGGCTGGCATGGTTTTTCATTGGCACGGTGGCGTGAGAATTAAGGTTTGGTATGTACGAAGATGATGTCGGTCAATATTAAGGGTTCTTCCGTGGAACATGACACATGTATAAAAAAAAAGGTACCCTGGTAATTCTTACGTAGGCATGCTGATTGATTCAATAAATGTGCTAATGGTCATAGTAATGTCATGTCGGATGTACAGTTTTACGATTTTGACCCTAAGTTAAAAACCACCATCAACATCACGTACTACCAGACTTCAGACTGGAATGTATTTGAGACCAAATCGACTCTATGAGCAATCCAGCTTTCGGCATGTGTCTTACGTCTCTTGGATCTCGCAACATCCTACGCACTTGATTCCCCTATATTTACAGCCCTAGGATTTGCTTCATACTAAGAAAGTCTTTTAACTAATCTGCCTCTAACAATTGAACTGGACGTTCTTGAGGTTTCTATTAATATTGTTGATTGCTTAGAAGAAGTGTCTCTACTTTCTACTGTTGATTTGGTGGTTAGAGAAAGTCTTATGGTGGAAGAATTCCAACTTCCATCTCCACGCCACCTCGGCATTTGGAATACTTCATGGAAGGGAAAGTCTAGTGGTGGAATATTTCCAAACGCCAAAAACAATAGCGCTTAACAGTATTGTGGTTTGCTTTTTATTTTTTAATATTATAAAATGAAAAGTATAGAAAATTGAGCATACCAGACTATGTTTTGCGATTTAAATATAAAGAAGTACAAATTTTTGTTTTTCTGTGTCACGGCTTTAACAAATGAATATATGACACGTAACTGAAATCAACCCACTTTGTCGGCTGTTGGACATTTGAACGCTATTTGAAACAGAATAGCGTTTAACGCTAATGTGACTAGCGTTTTTATTTTGTTTTACTGCGCTATTATGAATAGCGCCTAACGCTAATAAGATTCGCGTTTTCTTGGATTCCACCAGCTATTCCATAAAACCATGGAACATGGCTTGGATTTTCTGTGGAACATCCAACTTGAAAGCAACTAGACTTGACATTCCACAATTTTTTTATACTTGGAATAGCTTGGATTTCATCATAAGACTTGCTCTTCGAGAGGATGTTAAAACATGATGCTCCGACTCTTGATTTGGATAGAAAATAAGGTCAAAGAGAAAATAAGAATTGGGCTAAATATGGGGAGAAAAATTCCAGGTTCTTACATCAATTTGCCTCTTACAAATATAAAGCTAGCTCTGTATATTGTCTAAATATTTATGGTTCAACTACTTATGATAAGGAGAAGATTCCAAAAGTTTCTAAAGACTTATATTCTTTTATGTTTACTGAGCAAGTAGTGGTGAGACCAAGATTTAATGACTTGGACGTTTCATCTATAGTTGTTGATGACGGTATAGCCTTTGAGAGACATTTTTTAGAATATGAGGTGGAGAACATTTTCTGGCAATTTGGTTCCAATCAGGTGCCTAGGCCTGACGGATTTACTAGGGATTTATTCAAATGCACTTGGGAGGTAATTAGGCATCACTTAATGTTCGTTACGAAGAGTTGCAGACTTCTTATTCTCTAGACTGAAAGTCAACAGTTCTAACTCAAAGTTTATCCCAAAATGCAGGGATAATGTCTCTTCACATAACTTCAGGCCTATCAGTTTGATTGGAGGTGTTTATAAGATCATTTCAAATATTTAAGCTGAAAGAATGAAAGATATGCTTCCTTCTATTATTTTTTTAGGGTGACTTTGGGAAATAAATGATGGTATATTAATTGCTGCCGAAATGATTGATTTTATAAAAAGAGAAAGCATGTCTTACATTATACGCAAGGTTGGTTTTGAGAAATCATTGGACATTATTGATTATAACTGTATAGACATTGTGCTTGAGTCCTTGACAAATTTGGCTTTGGTAATATCTGCTGGATAAAACGGTGCATCTCATGTGCAAGATTATCTATTTTGATCAATGAATAAATTATTGAGATGTTCAAGACTCATAAAGGTATTAAATAAGGGGATCCTATTTCCCTTTTTTTTAATCATGATTCCATAAATTCTTTCTCTAATGATTAAGAGAGTTACTTCTGTTGGCTTATTGGAGGGTTTCATGACCCACTTATTGGCATTGTTATAATCCATTTACAGTTTTCAAATGAATTGATAGTATTTTTAGATGACTTAGAGCAACTGCAATGGTGCGACTATAATCAAAGATCAAAGACTATAAAAAACGACCAAATTTGAGTTTAGTCTGGTGTGTAACGCTACGGGTAGAAGACTAAATTTGGTTGAGCGTACACTATACATTCACCTGGAATGGGGCGTGGACTATACGTTCGCCGGATGGGGGGAGATTCCAAAAATAAAGAAAAAAAAAAAAGCAAAACAAAAATGAAGAAAAAGAAAAAGCAAAACAAAGAATGGGGCGGAGGTATAAAGCCCGCCCCACTATAAAGAGGGAAAAAAAAAGGAATGGGGCGGAGGTATAAACCACGCCCCACACTAAAGAAAAAGAAATGGGGCGGAGGTATAAAGCACGCCTGGTGTGGGGCATGGACTTTATGTACGTCTGGTGTGGGGCGTGCACTATACGACCGCTCAACTATATTTGGGTTTAGTTTTGGTCCCAGACCAAATATAGTCTGGGATTTGGTTATAGTCTGGGTTTTAGTCGATAGTCCGTCCCACTGTGTCTTACTTTTTTACCAAATAAATAGGTTTACTCACCCACTGTGAATGCTCTTGGAAGAGCGGGCGACTATTCTGAAAAATATTTTTTGGTTTTAAGTTAGTTTCAAATTTGTACGTGAATTACAAAAAGAGCACAATATTTGGAATTGGTGTGGATCATAATGGTGAAATATGTGAAGGATAATAGTCCCACACTGTTAATATCCCTTTAATAATTTAAAATATAATATGGAAGGGTCACTCCGCTCATTGCCAATTGGTTTTGAGTTGGATGCCCATATTCTAACATGGTATCAGAGTAGGCTATTTGCGACGAGTCATTGACCGCGCCTTTACTCCGCGTCACCCGATTTAATTGTCCACGTGTTAGACCCAACGAGGCTACACGTGAGGGGGCGTGTTGATATTATTAGTCCCAGATTGTTGGGAAATCTAAGATCATGCGGCTTATAATCCTTTAGGGCCTCTCCACTCATAGCCAATTGGTTTTGAGCTGGATGCCCGTATTCTAACATGGTATCAGAGCAGGCTATTTGCGATGAGTCTTTGACCACGCCTTTACTCCACGTCACCCGATTTATTGTCCACGTGTTAGACCCAACGAGGCTACGCGTGAGGGGGCGTGTTGAGATTATTAGTCCCACATTGTTGGACAATCTAAGATCATGCGGTTTATAATCTCTTAGGGCCTCTCCACTCATTGCCAATTGGTTTTGAGTTGTATGCCCTTATTCTAACATGGTATTAGAGCGGACTATTTGCAACGATTCTTTGACCGCGCCTTTACTCCGCGTCACCCGATTTAATTGTCCATGTGTTAGACCCAACGAGGCTACACGTGAGGGGGCGTGTTGAGATTATTAGTCCCACATTTTTGGGCATTCTAAGATCCTGCGGCTTATAACCCCTTAGGGCCTCTCTACTCATTGCCAATTGATTTTGAGTTGGATGCTCGTATTCTAACATGGTATCAGAGCAGGCTATTTGCGATGAGTCTTTGACCGCGCCTTTACTCCGCATCACCCGATTTAATTGTCCACGTGTTAGACCCAACGAGGCTACGCATGAGGGGGTGTGTTGAGATTATTAGTCCCACATTGTTGGGCAATCTAAGATCATGCGGTTTATAATCTCTTAGGACCACTCCACTTATTGCCAATTAGTTTTGAGTTGGATGTATGTATTCTAAGATGGTATCAGAGCCACTCAACTAGATTTGGTTTTGATTTGGTCAACTTTCCGGTCAGTAATTTAGGGATCCCTCAACGTAGTGAATTCAAATGCAACGTTGTCATTCAGAAAATTCACCAAAAACTGAGCACATGGAAAAGAAAGTATTTATCCAAGGGACAAAGAATCTTGTAATTAATAATGTGATTTATAGTCTGCCTATCTACTGTTTATCTATGTTTGAAAGAAATTGAAAACATCTCGTGCAACTTCTAATGTCCTAAGAGCAACTGCAATGGTGCGATCAAAATCATAGACCAAATACCAAAAAAAAACGACCAAATTTAAGTTTAGTTTGTGGTGTTACATTAGGGTGAAAAAGTAAATTTGGTCAGGATCACTTTATACGTCCGCCCCATCACGGGATCATTTTATACCTTCGCTCCACCATCCATCAGGATCACATTATATCTTCGCCTCACTGAGGATCACATTATACCTTCGCCCCATCATCAGGCTCACATTATACCTTCGCCCCACCATCATATGGATCAGGCTCACATTATACCTTCGCTCGGTATCAGGCGCACCTATAATGTCCGCTCGATAATATTTGGTTTTGGTCTTGGTCCCAGACCAAATATACTCTGAGATTTGGTTTTAGTCCGGATTTTGTTCTTTAATCCGTCGCGCTGTGTCTGCTTTGTGGACCATATTTATAATTTTACTCGCCACTGTGGTTGCTCTAATGCAACAAAAAATAAAAACTGGGTGGCATAGGCTAATGCTTGTCTACCTTAACGCATCAGAGGAATATGCATTAAGAAGTTAAAACTGGTTAATAAAGCATTGAATTCTAAACGAGCTTGTGAGGTACGACAGTGAGACAAATGTTCTCTGGAGACATATTATTATGCCTAGATGTGGGGTACAAACGATGTTCTTCTCTTTAATGCTACTTCTGCACTTGTTGGTCATAACTTGTGGGATGGCATTTTATGAGCTAGAGATTATGTTAAAATTCATTGTTTATTGTTAACATGGGTAGTATGATTTATTTATGGAAGGAGAGATGGATGTGTAATGCTACTTTGCAATCTTCTTTCCTTCTTTTTTATATAAAGGGGTAATTTGCGTTACCTCCCCGTAAAGATTGGTAATTTGCGTTACCTCCCCTACAATAATAAAATTAGCAAAATTTCCTCTCATCAATAATTCTGTCAATTCTAAATTAACTGACTCAGCATTAATTTACACGTGGTTTTTTATAGGGGAGATAATGCAAATTACCAATCTTTACAGGGGAGGTAACGCAAATTACCAATCTTTATAGGGGAGGTAACGCGAATTACCCCAAAGAAATAAAAACCACGTGTAAGGAGAGATTAAACAGAATTATTGACGAGAGGAGGTTTTGCTAATTATTGACGAGAGGAGGTTTTGCTAATTATTGACATCGTGTTGAGTCAGCTAACTTGAAATAAACAGAATTATTGACGAGAGGAGGTTTTGCTAATTTTACTTTTGTATGAGAGGTAATGCAAATTAGGAATCTTCACGGAGGAGGTAATGCAAATTACCCCTTATATAAAGCTTCCAAAAATAAAGTGTTTCAATTAGAGAAATGGTCTCTGAGGAAGGTTCCTAAGATTTTTATTTTAGTGAGTTTGGTGTCATTGGCCTAGTACTACAACTGTTAGGTGATATGTCACTTTGGATTGTCAGCTCTGTAGATGAAGACTCAAGACAATGTCTATTATTCTCTTGATGTTGATGGGTTGTTACCTTTCCCAAATAGACGGATTTGCAATAGTAAAGGCAATTTCAATGGGAATTAATGATTTTGGTAATCGGCGTGGATAGGCAAAGTGGTTTTTCACTATGATAAAACGAAGTGGGTTGACGACTGTGAGACGTGCGGATAAAATAGAATTGCGCAAGTGAACATAATCTGCTGGCGGATTAACTTCAGCCGCTGGCGGGTCATCTTAGGTCGTGAACTGTTATTTTTATAGCGGTCACCGGAACAACTATTTTTATAACGGTCACGGGAACGACTATTTTCCATCCTAATATATATTACTCAATTTCATCCTCCAAAATCACAACACTCTTTCATCCAATCAATCTTTACTCGATTTCTCTCAATTTCAATCGCATTTAATTTTCAGCCGTGAATCTTGATTTTGGTTCTTCCGAGGAAGATATATGAATGGATGAAACTTGTACGAACAAGATGAAGAAATGTGTGTAGATATTTTGCGTCAAATGGATGAAGACGCAATTGAAGATAGAAAGCGGCGAAATTTTATGTTGCAATTACATTCAGGGATGATACCAAATCCTTTAGAGACACAACAAGTTATGACTGGAAGATGGAAGTGGCGAGATCGACATTTGTACCATGACAAGATGATGTATGATTATTTTTAATCCTGGATATGTGTATTTCGATGCAGATTTTCAGCGTCGATTATGCATGGGCCGCAACTTAACTCAAATGATTATTGCTAAGCTTTGTCAGGTACAATCTTTGTTTAATTGCCAGTTTGATGCACAATATGGCCTAGGATTTAGTCATGAACAAAAGGCCATTGTGTGAACACGTAAATCACGAAGGCATCTATATGTTCACAAACAATGTTCGCATTCTATACACATGCTCGCACTGATGAGACGATTGTATTGAATCCTTGGCTCAAAACCTTCGGGTTTATCATTGCCTCGTCTAATATCATCACCAGAGGCGTTCACATAGAGGAAGATAAAGAAAACGAAGTGTAAAAGTAATACTCGTGGAGTATGAAATGGATGTAAAGTGCTGAAATGTAAATAAGACCGGGATTTACGTGGTTCAGCACTAAGGCCTACATCCACGGGGTTGTCGTTTTCACTATGCATTTGATGATTACAGAGGTAGTCGAATGACTTTGGAGTTTACATAGGTCTGCGAATTTTAAAAGGTAAACTTACACTAACAATTCTTCTCTCTCGACTTCTCTCTAAACCTCTCTCTCTTTTTCGATCCCCTCTCTCTTGGTGGAGAGGGGGTATTTATAGGGTTAGAGTGTGGGACCCGTTTCTGAGAGCCGTTGGAACCTTATCTTCTTGTGCTTTGTGTCCATCACGCAGAGGTCTTCGTTCATTGCTTGATCACGCAGAGTCATCCTCGTTCGTTCCACGGGTTGATCGACACGTATACTGCTCAGAGTGTTTAATGCGGGTAGTTGAGACGCATGCTCGTGTCAGACAAGTGTCTTCTGCCCCTGTCACGTCCATGTCAGTCAACCTTCTCTTCACCGTTGATCTTGGCTTCTTTTGGGGATGAGATAAAGCAACTCTTCGAGAGTTATTTGGTGCTCCGCAGTACACTGTGCTTTTGGTACATCCTTTAACTTCTGCCCTTGGATTTGTTCGGGCGAAGATCCGACGTCGACGGGATGGGCTTCTTGGCTGTGGGCGTGTGTCATCATGTTTTGATGACTTGGTCCGCATGCTCTCCACGTGTCTTCTCACATACACGTATTTGATGATGAATTTATGTACACACACATTGCATCCCTCCATATATTATGTTATGGGGTACCAACGGATTCCACATATGAGTACATCTGTATGGGAAAAAACTGCATTTAGGTATCTCAAAATGTTTTGCGAAACAATAATTTACCATTTTGGTCCAACTTTCTTACGAAAACCTACTCAGATAGATGTTGATAGAATCACTATTGTAAACACAAAGATGGGTTCTCCAGGAACGCTAAGTGGTCTTGATTGCATGCACTGGACGTGGCATTCATGTCCTGTTGAATGTGCACGTCAATGTAAGGGTCACTATCCAAAACCAACTGCTTTGGAAGCTTCGGATACTTATGATTTTTGGTTTTGGTATGCATTTTCCGGACTCCCCGGTTCACAAAATGATATCAACGTTTTTCATAAGTCACCATTGTTTGAATATCTTAAGCATGGGATCGCGCGACACTGTAATTTCACCATCAACGTTCATGACAACACTCAAGGGTATTATCTTGCAGACGGGATTTATCCAAAATGGTCAACTTTGGTTCAAGCTTATAGTCAAACAGGCTTTGGACCCAACGACTACGAAGGATATGAAGTCTTTTAACGTCCAGCAAATGGGTGAGAGAAATGATGTTGAACACGCTTTGGAATTTTGAAAAGTAAGTTCGCCATCATAGCTGGGTCGGTACCATTTTTTGATCTTCAAGAAATGTTATGTTAACATACATAACTATGCATAACATGGTCATTGAGGAAACTAGACGTGACCCGACTTGAACTAGTTAGTGCATCATGGTCGTCCTGCAGGAGAATATAGACTGTCCACTGACAGAATTCAAAACTTGGGCCTCTATTGAAAACTAAGAAAAGATTCAACTAAGAACCTTTGGGATACAAAAGGGCCAAGAAAATATACGTGCAGTTGTCAAAACTGAGCAACATTGATGTTTTTTCAACTAAATGTTCTTTATTTTAATTATGTTTTATGTAGTGTATGTAGTTTGAAGTAAGATGTAATGTCATAAGAATTTTTAAATTAATTAATAAGTTAAAAGCAATTATATTGAAACTAATTTATACTAATCCGTAAAAATTAAATAAAACTTAACTACTATATATAAATTACGATTAGCTAGATCTAACTAATCAAGGTGGTATTCTTCTTCTTCCGCAGTATCGGCATCGTCTTCTTCATTCTCATACTGGGAAAGTTGTGGATATTATTGTTCATCCATTTGTTGTTCCGCTTTATCCACTTCCCTTTGCCATATAAGAAGTTTTCATGAATTCATTATCGAAGTTTTCATGGAGAGTAGTTTGTTCCTGCTAAAATCCATGTAATGTTATTCTCGCGAAAGACGACTTTTTGGAAGTTTCCCTAACACCAGGCCCCGGTCCGTTCTTCTATCTTTTTTTACCTGATGCTCGAATTCCTTGTGTTCGGAATAGTAGAACTCGTTAGAACCTCCTTCCGCTGCTCTTTGGGTTGCGTCTCTCGTTTTTTTTCTAACTTTCTGACCCCCTCATCTTCTTCTTTTGACATTAGTATTAACATAGAGATTGGTGTGTATTGTAGTATTTCGATTGCGGTAAATAAGAATTCGTTACTCGGACTTGAAAAGATTTATAAATAAAAATATATACACAAAAATTTGTCACAGGATCAAGAGATACTGGGACTCAAGATTCCACCATTAATTATTCACAGGATTCATATATTTATTCCTAACAGTTATATCTCAAATAATAAGGACTCTCAGTCTTTCCAAGGTAGATTTTTAGAAGATTAATTGTAAATCGAAAGCATGGCATATCAAAAGTACTAAGACCAAGCATAAACCATCAAATGAAATGACAATGAATTAAGAAAAATCTTAAAACGATTAATTATAAGTGCAAGTAGTCAAAAAAGGAATTAAATATAATTATCATATGCGTGAAATATGGCTTCCTCCATCATCCCAGTATTGGGGTTTAGCTACTCATATTAATCATGTTCTCAAAATACATTTTTATAGCTCAAAAAGTTGATTAAAAGATGAGAAAATGCTAAAACAAAGATTCGCAACAGTTATAAGCGTTACAATTGCGCTGTATAAAACAAAACTGAAGTGTAGCAAAGAGCGATACAAACTCAGCGTTGTAAACAACGACACAAGGAAACTGCTGCTGGTGATGTTGAAGAACGACGCTTCTGGAGCGTCAGTTCTTCGTCTTCTTCCTCTCCTCGAGCAGCAGCAGGAAGTTCTTCCTACTCTCGGCTCCAAATCCTCCCAAACTCTTCTCCCCCTTCCCAAACTGTTTTGCCTTGTATTTATAGTGAATTGGAGCCAAAAATCCGACCATTGATTGCATATACTCTCCATTTAATCCAAATATTCTCGGCTGTCAATAATAACGAAAATTTCCATTTTTAATCCCATGCACGCGTTAACTTTGATCCTGCACGCTCCCAAATGTCTTCTCCACGCCTCAACACTCTTCCAACGCTAGTAGGACTCTTCCATGCACACAAGAACTCCATTTTTGCTCGTGTTACAGTGCACGTGCTCTGTTTTGGGCTCAAGGATCATCACGCGTTTTCCAGCCACTTCTGATCGAACCCACTTCCCATAATGTGTTCCTCATGCCATATCACATCTTCCTACCAAGTTTGAGCGATTGAATCTCCCTAAAACACCTTCATTTTGTTGATTGAAACTCTAACAGTTGAGAACTTCATTTCCCGCCAAAAAAAAGTTTTTGAATTTAAAGAGATGAAGTGCCCCTAATCGTCTGTGGAGTGTAAATAGCAAATGCCCAACTGAGGTGCCCCTTAGTAATTGGGTTGCCCCTTAACCAAAATGAGAGTCCGAATAACAAATGTCCTCCGGGGATGCCCCGCATAATTTTTCGAGCAGATCTTTCCAAAAATGTTTATTTCCTAAAAATACATAAAAACACATATTAGTACAAAAATAGAGTTCCAACAATACGGACATTGAGGACAAATTAGACACAAAAATGTGTCTATCAAATACCCCCAAACTTATTATTTGCTAGTCCTCGAGCAAATCTAATCTAGAAAGTAAAATGACTACACTTAGCACGTGCAGCAAGCCGTTAAACCACTAGGTGGCCCTAGTGGAGGAGTGTTGTCTCCGGAGAGTTTACCAGAGGTGTACCCACAAAACCTTTACTCCAGACCCTAGCTATCTACAGCGAACCTTGGAAGGCACTAAAGAATCTCCTTGGTTGGCTTACAATCACTGACTACAGGAGGAAGTACCCTGATGCGAAATTCCAATTTTTGTACACGAGTTTACACTCAAGCATACTAAAATTCATATAAAGTAACAGAGCTCTACTCAGATAATTGCACTATGGAAATAGAAAAATGTAGATGGTTTTGATATTAACCAAATGATCGACGTTTCACATATCTGTCTGAAGGCCACTGCCAGAATGAACCTATCCTAATGGACTGAGATACCGGTCTGACTAATATCAACACAACTGGCATATACAAGGGAACCAGTGGTCAATAACTTAAATCTAGATCAACAAACTGGCAAATACAAGGGAACCAACAGTTGACTAAACAGAACAATACCATTTTTTTGTTAACTTAATGGCATGAATATATCTTTTTGATCCAAGCGCATGCTTCTTGTCAGCAGATTACACGATAGTTCCCACGGGTCCTGCATTACACGCTTGCTTAGGCGACGGAAACAGGGAGAACACAAGCATATTGTTATCCAAGTGTTAATACTTATTCCGATTGGTCTAACTGGTCCGGTCTTTTTTTTTTTAGTAACTCAGTCACTCTAATTCACCCTAGCAGTGGTAACAACTTGAATCGTGTGCCCCACCTAATCACTTAGAGAAACATAGTTTAAAATGAAAAAATAAAAAAGAAATGAAAAGGACTCAACGAGATATGGTGCAACTATCATGTTATTTATAACACCTGAGCTCTGTGCTTTTATGAATAGACTCTTTCGATGTTTCCATCTAATCAGATTGGTTCCTCAACTCCTATAACCAAGATGTTCCCATCCACTTAGATTGGTTAGTGCAAACCTTAATAGGCATAAATTTCTAGGCTCTGGAGTTTAATAATTGCAACTAAAAAGTTTCTTCCATACCCCCAAACTTAAATCTAACATTGTCCTCAATGTTCTAAAGATGAAACTAAAAGCATGAACAAGGAGAAACTGTTAGCATTTGACGCGAAAGAGTTAAGGAAAGATATTACCGTGTTGCATGAGCATGGGATACCTCCCAAGAAGTGCTAAGTTTAAAGTCTTCAGCCAAACTTAGGAAAGGATTAGTCAGCTCGAACCATAAAGCAACAGTCGAAATAACTGTGGGTCTTCAAAACTAAATAGAGATGACCCAAGGAAACTGCAATGAACCAAGAAAATGAACAAGACTAGCAAGCCCTTACTTAGTTTCCTGATTAAGAAATTTATATCTAATTGTGGTTCAGGTTCAGGTTCTAAGAAAGGGTCTAAATAAAATATTTTCATTGGTTGCGTTTCTTCATAGGTGGGATCCGAATCATTAGGTCCTAGAGTCTGGAAAAACTCAAATATGATCTTCGAAGTGCACAATAATAACCTAAATAACTGAGGATCCTTTAAGTCAATAAGATTTGACTTACAAAATTGACCACAATGAGAGTAGTGGTCACTCTTAAGCAAATGTGTCGATTATAATTTCCTAAAGCATTTAGGTTTAGTCTCACAACTTAATATTCGACACATTTGAAATATAAACGTTCCCACATTTGGAAGAAAACTATTTGGTGCGAAAACAAAGTCAATCTGGGTATCATAGCCTGGGCAAACCACATCAACCAGAGGATGGGTTTCTAACGATTGAACTTCTTCCTGGACATCATTAGGCTCAGGAAAACGAGTATGAAGGTAATCTTGTAAAATGGTCGAGGCACAGATATCAAGTCCTAAGTGTGGGGACTTTCTGAGAGTTAAAGGTAAGGCACTAGGGAAGTGATAATCACCCCCAAACTTAGAGTTTTCAGTGTCTTTAGATAGACCTCTAATTATTTCTTGAATTTCCGTATCTTCAGAGTCCTAAAATATTCAAGAGATTCTTCTAAGTTATTATCAGGTAGTGCATCTTTACTCATCTCTACGGGTCTATCTTCTTCTTCCAAGACTATTGTTTCTAAGTCGCTAGACTCTAAAACAGTATTTTCGAAATGAACCCGTTCCTCTAAACCACTATCGGCTTCGTAATCAAAAGGAAAAACTACATCGTCTAAAACGGTGGTATCCCTAATCAAATCCTCGTCCTTTTGAATAGGTGAATTATCATAAAAATTATTTGGATTTGAACTAGAAATAATATAATCACTATACAGCTCAATTGGATTACTAGACTCCTGATCACTATGCCTACATATTTCAGATTCTTCATTATTGCTATCCTCATCATCATAGTACGAAGATGATTGAACCTTATCTAAATAAGTAGTGTCTTTTATTCTAACCTCGTCCTCTAAATTAGTCAAATATTCACTATTTACATCAAGGGTAAAATTGGAAACACTATTTTGGAAGTTTAGATCTTTTAGAGAAGTTCTATTCTGGGTCTCTAACAAAAGCTTTTGGGCCGACTCACATGAATTCCTGGCGTAATCTAGGAAATCAGGTAAAGAAAGTTCACTCATTGCATTATTTTCGTCCATAACTAAGTTATTCATTTCAGCGAACTTACGTGCTGTCTCAGCTAACTTACGTGTCGACTCAAGTAAAGAGGAATTAACAGAATTTTTCTCGTATGACTGATGGTTGTGAGGATAGTGATTGGGCTCACCATGGTATGAACCATAACCTTGAAAAGTTTGGCGTTCCCAACCACTATTCCCACCATGGTAATAAAACTGATGATGTTCATATTCAAATTCAGGTCGATATTCATTTTATTGGCTTCTATCATACCATCTCGACATTCTTAATTGCAAGGGAATTCTACGCAATCACAAACAAGTCCGACTCGACTCCACCAAAGCAAACCTAAATATTTCTAGCAAACAAAAAGCATGCTGGCTCCACTTAGATTGTTTCTAGACCAGCTTTTATCTCTCGAAGGGGAATTCGTTACAGTTTAAGCAAACCCCTCTGGAATCAATCCGAGTTAAAGTAAGTTGAATCAAGGCGAGGGAAGCTCGGTGGAGCTTTGATACCCAAGGCCTCACCGATATACAAGGCGGCGCAGTCACGCATTCAACTCACAGAAACCATCAAGAACTTCGAAGTATGCTTAAAAGGTGACCAATATCCTTCGAAATTTTTTCCTAATAAGCGCGTTACCCTATTGGTCTCGTTCTAATCAAGTTTTAAGGCTTAGGTTCGCGTTCGTTTTCGTTTTCCTAAGGCAGGCAAGAAGGGAGCGGTGATGAAATCCGAACCCTTATCTTGTCTAGGCCAGGCCTTGCCCTTTACTAGGAAAATAAAGACAGTCCAAATTCGTCAATGAATCACCTTAAGGAATACAGTAACTCGCTTACAGGAGATTCGCGAGTGTTTCGATGGACTTACCTCCCGTACCAGACGGGGGATGAACCGTTGAAGTCGACTCGGGCCACGACTCCTATGTCATGTACGAACCCGAGGGGCCGAGACAATATAGTAATCGTCGTCCTTCCCTGCACACAGTTTATATAAAAAAATTTTAATAATACCCTTCCGTAGGGTAAAAAAAAAGAATAAAGTCCAATTGTTTAAAGTCCAAAGTCCAAAATAAATAAATAAAAAATTACAGTTTTCCTCACACACTCTAAAAAAAAAAAATTAAAAATTAAATCCTAAAATTGTCCTTTTTTCTTCTCTTTTCGCTTTAAGCTTTTTCCTCTCCAAGTCCTTAGTGCTCCACTTAGAACCTGTAAATCAAAGAAAAAAAAAGACAAAGTAAAAAGGAACAAATAATAAAAAAAAAATATAAACCTAAAAAAATAAAAATAAAAATCTATATACAAGTCCGCGTCGGCGGCGCCATTTTTGTTGTAGTATTTCGATTGCGGTAAATAAGAATTCGTTGCTCGGACTTGAAAAGATTTATAAATAAAAATATATACACAAAAATTTGTCACAGGATCAAGAGATACTGGGACTCAGGATTCCACCATTAATCATTCACAGGATTCATATATTTATTCCTAACAGTTATAGCTCAAATAATAAGGACTCTCATTCTTGCCAAGGTAGATTTTTAGAAGATTAATTGTAAATCGAAAGCATGACATATCAAAAGTACTAAGACCAAGCATAAACCATCAAATGAAATGACAATGAATTAAGAAAAATCTTAAAACGATTAATTATAAGTGCAAGTAGTCAAAAAAGGAATTAAATATAATTATCATATGCGTGAAATATGGCTTCCTCCATCATCCCAGTATTGGGGTTTAGCTACTCATATTAATCATGTTCTCAAAATACATTTTTATAGCTCAAAAAGTTGATTAAAAGATGAGAAAATGCTAAAACAAAGATTCGCAACAGTTATAAGCGTTACAATTGTGTTGTATAAAACAAAACTGAAGTGTAGCAAAGAGCGATACAAACTCAGCGTTGTAAACAGCGACACAAGGAAACTGCTGCTGGTGATGTTGAAGAACGACGCTTCTGGAGCGTCAGTTCTTCGTCTTCTTCCTCTCACCTCGAGCAGCAGCAGGAAGTTCTTCCTCCTCTCGGCTCCAAATCCTCCCAAACTCTTCTCCCCCTTCCCAAACTGTTTTGCCTTGTATTTATAGTGAATTGGAGCCAAAAATCCGACCATTGATTGCATATACTCTCCATTTAATCCAAATATTCTCGGCTGTCAATAATAACGAAAATTTCCATTTTTAATCCCATGCACGCGTTAACTTTGATCCTACACGCTCCCTAATGTCTTCTCCACGCCTCAACACTCTTCCAACGCTAGTAGGACTCTTCCATGCACACAAGAACTCCATTTTTGCTCGTGTTACAGTGCACGTGCTCTGTTTTGGGCTCAAGGATCATCACGCGTTTTCCAGCCACTTCTGATCGAACCCACTTCCCATAATGTGTTCCTCATGCCATATCACATCTTCCTACCAAGTTTGAGCGATTGAATCTCCCTAAAACACCTTCATTTTGTTGATTGAAACTCTAACAGTTGAGAACTTCATTTCCCGCCAAAAAAAAGTTTTTGAATTTAAAGAGATGAAGTGTCCCTAATCGTCCGTGGAGTGTAAATAGCAAATGCCCAACTGAGGTGCCCCTTAGTAATTGGGTTGCCCCTTAACCAAAATGAGAGTCCGAATAACAAATGTCCTCCGGGGATGCCCCGCATAATTTTTCGAGCAGATCTTTCCAAAAATGTTTATTTCCTACAAATACATAAAAACACAATATTAGTACAAAAATAAAGTTCCAACAATACGGACATTGAGGACAAATTAGACACAAAAATGTGTCTATCAGTGTGGTGTTGTTTCTGACCCCTCATATTGTTCTTTTGACATTGGTATTAACATCCAAATTGGTGTTGTGTTGTTCCTGACTACTTGGAGACCAAGTATGTTGAGATGCATTCGTTCTAGTGAGGAAGCAGGTGCACCATTCTGAAAATCCTGCGAAATTGGACCATAGGGTGATCTTGTTGGAATTTGATTCCCTTCCAACATTTATGGATTAAATTTGTTAAGCACCCTCAGAATGTTGAAACAACTTTTCGTGCTGGAAACCAATTTTGTGGGATGTTTGCCACTCTTCTCGACATTTTCGTTCCACATCTGGTTCACCTTCACCACTTTTTTTGCATTTGAACATTTATATGATCAAAGCTACGTTCTCACTAATGTCTTTGCTAATTGCATGAAAACGATAAGACACCCTTCAGGATCACGAGAATTGATATTACTTGTTTCTTCACGAAATTTTTCGAAAATATTTTGATAAAATGTATTCCCCTGTTGCCGGCAACCATTGATTTGATCTACTGTAAAAAAATGCATAATTCGTACAAATTGATTCGTCTTGACACCGCGAACTCTACCTGATCTTTGTTGTGTTTGCTGCGAGGGGGTTGCCATATTTGTTATAAAAAGGGATTTTTGGAAAATTTTCTGATATATTGAGATGGTATTGGTATGTGTGCTTGAAATGAAGGAAACATGAGTATTAAGGTGGTATGAAATTGAGAAATTTAGAGGTAGAAGTGTAGAAGGCATGAATTTTAAGTTTGAAATGAGTTGAATTTATAGGGAAAAGAGTAAGAGTCGTTGGATGATTAAAATCAGATGTAGTCGTTGGCATCTAAACATAGTCTGCGGATGGATTATCATCGGCCGCCAGCGGATTTATTTGAGCCCCGCGGATGAAGTTGATCCAATTGCGGATTAATATGGTTCGTGCAGTTTTCAGTGAGACGCGCGGTTCTTGTTGATCCGCAGTGAACGAACCAATAAAAATGTTTATTTGCCTATCCATTTTTGAAATTTGATCTTTGCCCATCACACAGGAAACTGCCCTAAAGTGTCATAAAAGTATCCTTATTGGTTTCGAACCTGTGTTATCATGATCCGCCTACTTATGATCTTCTTATAAGAGATTTAAATTTATGTTTGCTTTGTATAGACGATATTGAGACCAATAGGAATTTGTTCATACACTACAAAGAGTTTACGAAAATCTGAAACTATTTCCTTAACAATTTTGGGGTCAGGTGAGTATTTGCTTATAGTTTTATAGCGAATCTTTCAGAATTCTCCAGGAAAAAAAGTTATAAGATGGTCAACAAATTCTAGGACTTACTTCCCTTTGCAGTATGGTGGACAATTCAGAGTAAAAGAATTGCAAGACTCTAATAGAGATAAGAAAATAAACTCTGATCAGCTTGTCATAGTTATTAAATGTATTATTTTCAACTGGTATTTTCATTCTAAGTTTTTTGACGAGTATTCTTCTAGACTACGTTGATATGCACTTGGAATGTGGTGATCGGTAACATTTAAATTTATGTTTTTTCTCTTTGTGCCATCTATTTGATGGCTACCTTCTCTTCAATGAACTTGCTCTTTTCCTTATCAAAAAAGGGAAAAAAAAAAACACATAAGAGTAGACTTTCTATAGATATCCAATGCAATCTTTACCAATTCAGATCGGCCACCCTTTTCTTTCTTATTAGCTAACTTATTGACAAGATTATATTAATTAATATATATTTATTTACACTTGTTCAGTTTGCAGATGTTACTTAAGATAGTATTAAACCATAAAATCTTTAATCAAAAATTAAATAAAAATAAAACATTTTTGTAAGCAGCAGATATGACACCGGTGGTGGTGGGTACTTATTCGTAGTTTTCTCTGGACGAGTTCACATTAATAAATTTATATACCTGTCTTAACAATGCGAATTTTCTTTGTACTCCCAAAGTCGAATAGCAATTTCTTTTTCAATCACGCACGGTGTCTTTGTTTTCTCTCTTCCTATGAAAGTTCTGAATAAACAAAGAAACGCTATGCGCATATGACATGCGTGTGTGTGGTTAAATAAATCCACCTAACTTTTCCTCGCAACCAAGTATCAGCCTTTATTTAGTCGAAGTTGTCCTTTCCTCATTTTGTGGAGACTGTCCTGGTTAAAAATTGTTGACAACTATTCTCAATTTGGAAACCATGTAGCTAGCAATATGATTTTATGATCTAATAGCAACCATAGGATACGTCTCTTTCGAATACTATAATAATCCAATAATGCTCCAGACTCTGAGTCTAGAGTCTAGACGTGGGACTCATGGACCATCAAGTAATCACTGCAAATGACAAAATTATGAACAATTATTATGGTTTCCCACAACTCGACCATAGGTCTATAGATTAGGCCATACCATTCGAAGAATCTAGCCAGCTTCGATGCCTTGCTGGATACAATCACACTTGTCGTTCTTAGGTTTTGGCAAATTTATATCCCACTCGATTTTCATCCTCGACAGTGCACAATGGGGTTCGGTTTTATAGATGCATCACAAGAACATAATTTGTTATAAAATGGATAATTAATTGAATTGAAATAAAAGTCAAAATATTTGCACGCTCACCACTTGAATTGTGGTCTTATTGATATTCGGCAACATTGTAAACCAAAGTACTCAGCCAAAAATCTAGAAGAACTTTCATTTGGAGGATCTTTTTCTTTGTAGGTTTTCTTATAATTTAAATCATATGTGGCTGTACCGCCATTTCAAATATCATTCACTGATCAGAATGGCACGCGTCCACATCTTAATCATTGTTGTCGCTATTCATGGAAGCCGTCCTCCGTCCAAGCATTGTGATCCAAGCCTAAAACAAGACTAAATCAAATATCAACGGTCGGTTAACATCTTCTTTGATTTCATGAAAATAATTGATTAAATAAATTCCTAGGTTGAGAATTTTTCAAATCTTGCTTAAAATATTAGGAGAGGCTGAATTGAATAAGAATATGGTTGATAATATTGCATTGTTTCGTACTCCCTCCGTTCTTCTATTATAGGCTGGTTTCCTAAAATAGATGTTATAAAAAAATAGACTGGTTTCCAAATTGGGAGGTATTAGATTTCACTTTTACGGTTTTAATCTTCATAAAATTGTTTTTTCCTCCACTACCATTATTATCGAAACACCTTCACCGCTGTTACAGACCTCCTTCAGCTTCATCTTCTCCCACACAAATCACCACCAGCAACACCATCGCCACCATTACAACAAAGACCATCATCGTAACAGCAAACCCAATGTTTTGCCCTAACCATCATCGTAGCAGCAAACCCAATTTTTTGCCCTAACCATCATCGTAACCGCTACTCTTCTCAACTCTCCATGTGATTTTTCTTTCCCATCGATTTCACCCTTCTCTTCTGTTTGTTTTTCTTCAATTGCATGCCATAAATTGATATATCCATCTTTTCTTGGTAGAAGTATGAGAATTTTCAGTAACTCGAATCGTTGCTGCTTTTTGTTGATGAATAAATCGGATTAGAAGAATTCAGTAACTCGTTGAGAATTTTACGCCCACAAATTGTTTGAAGAAAGTCCCGAATGAGAATTTCAGGAGGTGCGTCATGATTAGATAACTACCTTTGCAGTTTATCTTGACATTAATTTCTTTGTTTTCTTGGGAAAGTTTATCATAATTGCTTACTTCTCTTTTCTATTTCTTGTTTCCAGCAGTTTTGGTTGAACTTGCAAAAGACCCCAAGCTTGTGTACCATTGTGGACTCAGTCCAGTGAAGTTACCTGTATGTCATTTTAAGATTCGTTTCTTTTGTTTTCGTTATCTCTGATCATATCCATCTCTGCCTTTCGTAACGGTGTACACTCCTGTTATTCATCCTTATAGGAACTTGTGGAACACAATCCCTTGATTGTTGTTGAGATTCTGATTAAGCTGATTCATTCTACTGAAATTGGCCAGTATGTATATTATTTTTCTCTTTTTTAAAGCAACTTTCTAAAGATAAACATCGTAATATTGCGCATTTGCCTACTGCAACTACTTAAAAGTTCTTCTAAATATGGACATGAGTCTACATTCCATGGAGGTTGTCAACAGACTAACTACTGCCGTTAATCTCCCCACAGAATTTGTTCACATGTATATTACTAACTAGGAATTACCAATAGGTACCATTATAGTGTTCTTAGTTAGTGGCAGGTCCACCCATTAAAGCCCACTAATCAGAGGTCCATAATTAAAAGAAAACATGAAAATGGACCAAATTTTTTAAGCCCAGGTCCTGTACACGTGCGGGACCAAAGATGTGTATTTCAAAATTTCCTAAAATAACCTTCACCTAACAAATAACATTTTAAGTTTTCTATATTCTCGATCAAAAAAATTTAGATCGGTTTTCTTCTCTCCTTTCTCTTTCTTCTGCTGTTGTTGGTGCTGATGAATTTAGACGTAGGGTTTCTGAAGGTCGCCCTCTTTTTGCAGGTATGTTATCTAATCTTTTCTATAATGTTTGTTTTTGTTTTCTGTTATGCTTTCAACTGAATCATAAAGATTAGATAGATTTCATGATTTTGGTAACTCGATTATAATGATGTTCTCTATGTTAGTGATTTCTGTGATTTACATTGTTTATATTTCTATTTGTGAATTTCTTTTTTTGTTTTTGTTTTTATAAATCTTCTTTGTGATTGTTCGATTCTGTTGTTTCTCATAGATTCTTAAAAAAGTGAGAGATCTATGCTTTCGATTTCATTATCTTTCTGTTTTCGCTTCAAAATCAGGCTTGTTTATACTTTCAGATCGTATTATCCAGCAGTACATATACGGAATACTCATAGAGCTCGGTCGTTTTTGTTCTTTTTTTATGAATCTTGTTCATATTTATTCTGTTATTTGGTTAGATTATCATGTTTTTAATGATTTTAGCTATCGATTTTATTATTTTTCTGTTTTCGATTTGTTTGTACTTTCAGATCGTATTATCCATCAGTACATATATGGAATACTCATAGAAACTGCTCTTAGATTCTGGTTCTTTCATAGATCTCTCATTTTTTTAGTTTGATCCATCAGTACGTATGTGAAATACCGTATTATGTGCTTCGATTCTGTTGTTTCTCATAGATTCTTAATTATTCTTGTCATGAAGTTGATTTGTAGTTCATGAAACTGCAGTACATATATGACATACTCATAGAAACTTCTCTTAGATTTTGTTTCTTTCATAGATTTCTCACTTTTTTAGTTTGATCCATCAGTACATATGTGAAATACCGCATTATGTGCTTCGATTCTGCTGTTTCTCATAGATCCTTAATTATTCTTGTCATGCAGTTGTTTTTTAGTTCATGAATCTGCAGTAAATATATGGCATACTCATAGAAACTGCTCTTAGATTCTGTTTCTTTCATAGATCTCTCACTTTTTTTAGTTTGATCCATCATTACATATGTCAAATACCATATTATGTGCTTAGATTCTGCTATTTCTGATAGATCCTTAATTATTCTTGTCATGCAGTTTGATTTGTAGTTCATGAATCTGCAGTACATATATGGCATACTCATAGAAACTGCTCCTAGATTCTGTTTTTTCATAGATCTCTCACTTGTTTTAGTATTGATCCATCAGTACATATGTGAAATACTGTGTATTAATACTGTTACATCTTTGTCACATTTACAGGTTCAAAACATGTCTGATGCTGAGTGATCCAATCCAAATACTTACTCCTATGCATACATCTATTATAAGCATCATCATTTTGCCTTCCTTCTGGAAACCAGGCTATGTAATGCTGGTATTAATTGATAGTCCCGACAGTTCCTTCATAAATGCCTTTCTACATGGATCAGAGAGTGCACCAGCTCATTGTATACTGATGTCTACTTTCCGAATGATTCATACACAGGTTTGTACTCGCCATTTTCTTTGTGCTCTCTCTTTGTGTTTTCATGAATCTTCAGTACATATGTCACATACTGATAGGAAGTGCTCTTTGTTATGTTTGATTCAGTACGTATATGAAATACTGAAATAAATGATCTTTGTTACGTTTTATTCAATACTGGAATTGGATATGGAGATGATCTGGAGCTGCAGTTCAGAACTTATTGCAAGAAATGACAGGTTTTGAATGATAGGAACAAGAGTTGCTATTGGTTCAGATTTGCAAGCTTGTGAAATTGGTGGTGGTCTTGATAAAGTTACAAATTGGTTGTGATGTGTGTTTGAAAGAAGGTGTGCTGAAAATGGATTTGGAGGAACATAGAAGGTTGGGTTGCTGATGTAAACTGAAGATACATATGAGATAGAGGAGGAATTGTATGTGGTGATTACTGTGAACAAAATCAGTGGATGAGATGTTCGTCTCAATGGGTTTATGAAGATGGTAGTGCTGTGTAAACAGGGAAGAAGAATAAGTCTGTGTTGCAGCTGAATTGAAATGACAATGGTGTTGATGTAGTTGTTGTAGTTGTGGTTTAAGCTAAGAAGATTGTGATGCAGCAAGAGAGAAGATTACTGAGAAATAAAATAGTAGAAGTACTCAAATTTGTAAACAGTGTAGCAGATATGTACTCAAATTTGTAAACAGTGTAGCAGATATGTACTCAAATCTATGGTCCTTTATATGTTTTAATTAAATTTGGACCTCAGATAAATAAAATCCTGATTTGGTAGAAGTATGTTATTTCACACGTACTTAAACAGTGGGGTATATTAGTCATTTCCATGTTTTCAAATAACTTTGAACCTTAGGATAAGAGTAAAATCCAGTTGGACCCTACTATAAATAACCTTATGGGATTAGGACCAAACAAGAAATTTTCCTATTACTAATTGTATGTCATCGTGTGAAAATATCACGGTAAGTCTCCTTTTCCTTCTTTTTTTGAGATAGCTTTGCTTTCTTGTTTTTAGTTTTTACCTGAATCCATAGTGTGGGCATGGTGATGATGATGTTGTGAGTCCCTGCATGAAACATCGTTTTCTTTTTGTTCTTTGTTGCAAGTCATATACGAAAAATGAGTTAAAGAGATGCGAAAAAAACCCTAAGGCGATTAGAGCATTATGGGTGTATTTTTTGGTAGCGTTCTTATGTTTCACATGTGTCACTTGGCACATAATATTGGTCCATGGATCTATCCGTCAAGCCAAGGATTCAATGATGTCAACTGTTTTTTGTATCGAGTTAATTTAGATTGTTCCAACCCGCCACACGTAAGTATCAATCATTCCAAACATGCTAAAGTAAAAGAAAAATTGAGAAACGAATATAAGAATGAGGACCTCCCGCCTCCAAATTTCTCTTTCTTATCGAAATTGATCTCCCAATTGCAATATATTCACTTAGTTCTTGAGAATTAGTGTAAATCAGTTCACTTGCTTATGCACCAGAGTATTTGACTTCGATTATATCTTTTTAAGTTGCCTTGTTATTTCAATCCGACTATAACAGTTACTTCGTTTTAATTTCTTTGTGTGGTTACTTCGTTTTAATCTGATATCACGATACCTTGTTGTCTTACTTACTTTGCAGGACAAGTATATGCAGAACAGACTGGTAAGACTTGTCTGCGTCTTCTTACAGAGCCTCATTCGAAACAATATAATCAATGGTGAGTAGCCGTGCTTGTTCATTTAAAACTTGTTTCTAGTTCTGACATGACTCAGTATAATGTGCTGGAAATCTAGGCTCAACTCTTACTCTTGTAACCATGACCAATTTTCTTTGGAGTCTGATTGTATGGATAGATTTTTGTCTCATTTTGCCATAAAAGAGTGAATTGACAGTTTTAAAACATCTGCTTGCGCAGAGTTCGGCTCTGAACGAGATACAAGTGCACTGGGACAGGGAAGCTGATACTGATGCAGTGAGGCAGGAGTTCCAGGAGCTATCAGCATACTGTGACAGAGCTTCACCATTGCCATTGGCAATTCAGTTCTATTAGTGCGATTTACATCTGACAGAACATCGGTACTTGATCACTCTTTTTAGTTCTGCTGTTTTCATAATCTTTCCACTTATTATATCACCAGGTTTGGAAGAGTATGTGGTATCATTGCATAAGTTTGTAATGCCAGTAGATTCTTGTTGTTTCAGTTTAGTCTTAAAATGATCATTGCATAAGTTTGTATTTGGGTCTAATTACGTGATCAATGGAAAATATCATTTCTATAATCTCTGGTATTCCTTGAACGGCAAAAAGTTGTGCATGAAGTGTTTTTATTGAAATGAGTTTTTGTTAAAGAATGAATCATCATGAATACAATCTCTAGAATTCAATGGAGTACTAGAAGTTTTTGTTAAAGAATGAATCACCATGAACTGTTAACACTTTCCTCCCTTTCCTTTTCCTGTACAGACGTTCCTTTTCTGTTATCCTGCAACCTGAACAAATATCAAAGTGGCCTGATTGAAGTTCTGGATGTGGCATGTTTACTTGGAAAGCTTTTCCGCAGATTCTTCAATAGCATACATCATCTTCTTCACCTGTACGTATGTGCAGACACAATTATTCAAATATTTTCAATACGGGAGCTGATGCGCAACCTATAGTGCCATTCAAGCGATGGGTTCTATGTATAGTTGACTGAAAATTACCTTACAACCTAAAAAACAAAATCTGAATGAATCAAGCAAGGTCCTGGCATAAATTTCACATGTATTTGTAACTCCTTTACCATGTCTTAATTGAGGGCGTTCGTTTAAAATATTCAAACGAACAAGTACCCTTCTCACAGTAACTCTCATAGAGTCATAGGTCAAACTACACGAAATGCCCCAACAACAACCTTAATCAAACCAGGATTACAACCAATATTACTAGACATACTCAGGTTCCCAACAGCTCAGTTTTCACAAATGCCAACAATGGCTTAGAAGGATTTCTATACAAGCAATTTGAAGCCACCATCATATTTAAAAATTGAAAGCTAGGCTCATGTCAAGGCAACAAAAACCAGATTTAGTGTGAACTTGATTCATATTTTCAGGTTTATCCAATGTCAGTTACTGACGATAGCTTGGGTTCAGATAGTAACTCGTCAATTTGTGCAGTCAAATTCAGTAAACAACAAACTTACAGCTCACTGAGAGACAATAATAAAAATTAAAAGTACCCTTCTCACAGTAACTCTCATAGAGTCATAGGTCAAACTAGGAAAGCTTCATTTAAAATATTCAAACAAACAAAAACATCAACCACTCAACAACAATACACACATTCAGGGTTCATAAAATCATCATAACATACATAAAAACAGTCTATAGGAGCAACTAAATTACCGGATTCAAAACCTGAAGTGGTGCTCATGGATGCACAACAAAAACTTCCAGCAAGTGTTAGGACGGAAAGGTAATGGGGGTGAGTACATAAACTGGTTAACTTCCCTAATTTGAAAATTCACATTTATTACGAAATCAAGCAAGAGATAATTAAATTTGTTAAAAAACTGTATGCAATTGTATGTACAAAATCAAGCTAGAGATAATAAGCTTACTGGTTCAGGTGGCTTGGGTGCTGAATCACGAGGTGGACGAATGTGGATGCTTCTCCTATATAGCTCAAGCAGTGGATTCGGATAATAGACCTCTGTAATCAATGAGACAATATTGATTTAAATCTCTAATAGTTGGAGATGGAATTGTAATTGGAGATGGAATTGTAATTGTAATTGGAGTAGTTGATGGAAAATTACCTTGAGATAGAGTATCCTCAGGAGTTTGATTCAAGTCAAAACCCATTTCACTGGGTAATTTTATCAAACACTTAAAGGGTGAATCCCCATTGACACACACTGAGAATAATAGCCACTTGTTCTTACTGCCTAAAAGAATTCATACCCTCTCTGTAGAACTTATCAGATTCAATACTCACATATCAGCTGGAATCTTATCTCCAACTTTCAGCTCAACAAAAGCCGTAATTCCCATGTCACCACCAGCCGGCCGCTGAATGACGTTAATTAACGAGCTTTATAATTTAATTTTAATTGAATGATATAAATTAGTTTTAATTCAATATATTTGCTTTAATCCAATTTAGCTTGATTTAATCCATGTAGTTTGCTCTGAAATAAGAATGATTCAAATTAGTTAAGATAGTACGATGATGGCACAAATATAAATATATTTTCATTGATTAAACATAGCATAACATAACACCAAATTAAAACATAAAACGACGGTGAATCAGTTCATACACTTAATCAGCCACTCCAACATAAAACGCATTCCATAAGTGCATAATGCTGCTACCTTTTCATCTCCTTTATCCTTCATATCATCACCTAGCATTTTTGGTTCTTCAAGACAGTAAGGATCTTGACATCGCAAATACCTAATTTTCTTCCGATTGTGATTTAATGACCATTCCGATGCCTGAACAACCCATTTGCGGAAGGACATTGTATCAGACTATGGTTATCCATGAAGCATAATGGATAAATCTCTTTCGCTTTTATACATAATATTTGTTTGCCTTAGCTTTTAAAAACATGGTTGACGGAGTCGGTTGAGGATGCTTTCGGCAGGTTGTGGTTAGAAAGAAATTTTTTTTGTTAGCAATGCTCAATGTGTGGTAGTTTATAAGAAAATATAATCGTTAATAATTTTCAAAATATACCCGTTAATCTCTAAAGTATAACCCCTATAAATATTGTCATTATCCAACGGCTCTCTTTGAATTTCCATTCATTGCAATCACACTTGCACTAATGATGGTGATATAAACTCTGTAAGATTTATGTGCGTGAATTTAATCAAATGTAGTTGTTTTAATTCAATGTAGTTTACTGTTACTTTTCCGCTATTAAATATAACCAAGTTAAATATAAGTCTGAATGTAATAAGTGTCGATTAATTAAAAATCGAAGTCTAATTTTTAAGTTTTAAAGTTAGTTAATATTAGTACTTTATTGTTTACAAGATATAAAGTTAGACAATAAAAACTTAATTAAAGACTTCAATAAAAATCTCGTACAATCTTTGGCATCCTGGTTTCCATATTTTTAGTTGTTAACTTTCAAATCTTGAGTTTTTCTTTGCCTTTTAGCATAAATTTTTTCCGGGTTAACTTCCAAAACTTGCACTCTTCTTTCCCTTTTACCATTTTCATTTTTTTTAAAACCAGTATATCTTATCAACAACAGATTCAGTTTTGGCTTCATAAAACACTTGAGATGCAATTCGAGACATTTCAATTAAGAAATTTAAAGAACTAGAATAAAAAAAAATAGGATTTTTAGTGGAAAAAATTCAAGAGAAAATTGGGTTTTGGTGTGAGTTGAGTGTTTGAATTAGTGTGTTATTTATTTGGATGGAAAAACTTTTTGATGTTGGAATATAGTCAATATCTTCGGAATTCGAGACTATCATCGCAAGTTGAGCCGATTTTCTCACATTCCTACGATCATGTCCCAAATGTTGTTTTTTACCTTATTTGGGACCTTTTCTCAGTTTCCATTCGCAAATGATATATATGACAAATTCTTGAGAAACCCATTTCAGTCAATAATTTTTCAGAAAGAAAAGCGATACATCTCTAGTTGTTTCACAATGTAAGGGAAAGCGATGATTTTATTCTGTTGCTTTCTTACGAAGTAAATATCCATCAATCATAATGGAGTTTATGTAGGTATCCATCATAGGAGTTGCGTCGTAACACAATGTCCAAATAAAAAATATTACCTTATGTGGAATTTTAAGGTTCCAGAAGTGTTTGTGTGGAAAGAATAACGGCCCATCTGTCTCCAACATCATGTAACATGGAACAAATGAATAACCATATATTTTATGATGCCATATTCTCTGATCCTCTCCACCTTTACCATAGTTGAATGTAGAAATCAAATTTAGAAGATGTGCAACGTCATTAATTTCATTTTCTTTTAGAAATCTGCAGAAAGCCAAATTCCAATTCTTATTACCATTGTTATTGTCCAACAACTAATAGTAACATCTTGTATTCTACTAATCCTATACAGATTTGGGAATAAAGACTATAAAGTTTTCCCATTCAGCCAATGATATTTTCGGAAAAGAACCATGTCTCCAGAATTAACATGCAAATTGAATTTACGTCTCACATCTTCACTGCATTTAAGAATGTCAGGCTATAAACTCTGTGCTACAACTTCCTTTGTTGCATTAGATTTATCTTTAATGATTTTTCTTCAAGGGTTAGATTTAGTGATTTTAGTTTAATTTCAGTAGTAGGATTAGGTTTCCATTCCTTTTTTTGGTTTCGGGTTTTGAGTATCGATTTTAAGAATTTTTGTTTGGATATTTTTGCTCCTGGTTCCATAACTTTTTATGAAGTTCACTAAGAGCGACAAACATTACTAAGAGAAGCACAACACTGACATGAACAACAAGATCTCCAAGTTCTCGAAAGACACTAGCAGCAACTATAACACCAAAAACACCAGCAACAACCAGATTTAAAAGACCGATTTCGATGAAGATCTGGACTGACACTGAACGATTTCGCTTCATGCTGACCGATTTAGGTTATCACTGTTATTGTTACTTCGAAAAAATGCTTGACCAACGGTTGGATCAATGGATACTTTATACCTATGTCACATATTTTACTCTGTTTTAGGGGGAAAAGAAAACCTCGAGGAAAGGTTGGGTCTTTGGATCCTAACGACTCTATGGTATGTAGACTTATTATATGGTTTGGAAGTGTTACATTTAATCCAAACTAGGCTATTTAAAGTTATCGTGTTACTTAGAACTCTGCAGGAAATTGTTAGGGTTCTTCTTTGAATTATGTCTAGTAACTATATAGTTGAGTGGATTGAAGGTGTTTATTGCCTCTGTGAAATTTTTATGATTGGTGCAATTGTCATAAAATCCTTGATTAATTTGTAATAATCCTAAATCGGAGCATAATTATGAATATATACGAGGCTTGCGTATTTTCAGATGCGCGATTAAAGTTTAACCTTGATCCTGATCCTTCGACAATCCAGACATGTCTAGTAATGGAGCTGTGATACGCAATAACAATGGTTTAATAGTTATGTCTTTTCTATAGATGTCGATATATCTGTGTCGACTAAGTTTCTCCGAGGCAATATACATTGTTCAAATATATGGAAAAAAAAAGAATTCTACATAAATTTTGGCATGACTGCTACTAGGGGTATTAATTTGCTTAAGAATACCAAAATTCATACCCAACAAAATACCTATTGGTAAGGAATTGATACACCGCAAAACAAATTGGTATACCCTATTAACAATGTTGAGATCTTATACGAGGTAGAATTAGATTTTTTTCTTTTTGATACGCAGGTAGAATTAGGTTGCACATCCGGAGTCTAGGACAGTACTAGCTACCGAGTGGGACTGATTTACAAGGAGTAAGGAACTGCAACACACTCGTATAGTTTTGGAGACTGATTTACAAGGAATCGAGAACTATCAACAAAACAGAACCAATTATCACGTGGGAAAATAAAGTCATTTTACTAGATGCTTTAGATGTTTTAAGAACTATTCCTGCTGAGAAACTTGCTAAATTACGTTTCTAAATTCAGAAGGAAATACGAAGTTACTGGAGTATGGTTTGATAAACCTCCTACTATCATTGAGAATCATTTGATTCAAGACAATGTACCGGTTTCAGCTTAATCAATTTATAATTTTTGCATTAAAAAAAGAAAAAAAAAAGAGTGGGACTGAGAATAACAAGTCTTTAGTTCCACATAGATATGTAGGATATTTTCATCGATAAAAAAAGCAGTTTTGGAATGTTGTGGGACCACGTAAGTACACGTCATCGTCTAGATAAGCGTGTGTGATCGTGGTTGATGATCATCATTTCAAACCACACAAAAGTAAGTACAGAAATGAAATCTCAGAGCGGAACACGTGTAGAGTGATGATGATAGCACTGGGACCCATTTAGACCTCGCCATGACCTGTTGGTTTTTTACAAGCAATCACTATTCCCATTTTGTCGTTATTTAGTCTTATGGTGCTTACGTGACAGCCAACACGGTTTATCTTTATCTAATAAAAATTGTTGCTTTTACATTTTACGTGGCTTAACATAGCAAGATCACGTGATGTACGCTAATACTGGGTGCGGCTTTCATTTTTGAAGGATAAAAACAAGATGACTGAAAACTTCTCGATGGCTGATATTTGTCTTCATGCTTCACTGATCGGTTATCATCAAAGAGAGGATAAGGTATAGTCACCGTCGAGGGTGCCTTTTGGTACTTCATCTAAGTAATGTGACTCCACAAGATATCTTCATGCTGCACTTCTCTTTCTATCTACTTCTCGCGAACTCTATAGGTAACAGTGCTTCCTCAAGTACCCTATAGGAAATGTGGTTTCTGCATATGGCAGTGACGGGCCAGCAAGTAGCAAAGCAAGAGGAAATCTGCACACACATGACACATTATGGAAACTTTAACCTGTAACATTCTGAAACGAAGAACTTTGGTATTAATACCTGATGTGAACATGAAGTGTCAATGCATCTCTGCCACTGAACTCACTGATTTAAAAAAAGAAAAGTAAACACTGGACATTATTTTCATTGATTTTTTGGTATTTTTAATTTCCAATTCTGTCCCTCAAAACGAGTTTCTTAAAGCCAAGTGGAAGGAAATCGTGCAGGCAAGGCTAGAGTACTTGCTACTGTTTCACTAAAATAATACATTATGTGAAATTGAGAATCAAGTTATTGGTTTTAAGCCACAGATATAATACTTTGTTATAAAGTCAGTTTTTAGTATGCAATTGCATATCCCATCTATACCCTTCTTTATCAAAAGGCTAGGATAATATTCTTCCTCTTCTGATGAGCATCATTAGTAGTAATCTTACTTTAACTTTAGGAAAATATTAACAACTATACAAACTAATCTAAAGGATCTTCAAACAGTAAGACTGCATAGTATCTATTTTTTTAATAATTGGAGGAAATTATTCATGTATATTTTTAGTACACAAAATCCATTATATTTTCCCAATTAAACACACCCTTTAATTAGTAACATTATTGTTAATTAGATTAATACATGTTTATTACTATAACTTAACATTTAATCACTCCTACTTTATGGAAAAGAATTTTTCTTATAAGTCAATAAATTTGTCTTCATAAGTCTTAATTAAGAATTTGCTTTTTTATAAGTGTCATTTGGGCGCATTATCTCTTAAAATGGACTGCTTCATAGCACTTACCGGAACAAAATAATTTTTGCGTAACCACTCTGTACGATTCTATTGCATCATCTCTTAAAATGGTATTGTGGAGATATAATATATTAGGAATAATAAAAAAAAAGGATGAAAGTCGGCTCTAAAAGTAGCTTTTCGACTTCTAGAAGTTAAAAAACAAGAAGTTAGTTTGAGTATAATAGAATGTTTGGATGTCCACGCAAAAGTTGCTTTTCGATTTCTGGACGTCGAAAATCAAAAGTAATAATTTTTCAGAATGATTTTTAGAAGTAGAAAAGTCAGCTTTTTGTGAAGCAAAATAGTTTTGCTTCTGAATTCTGCTTCTGGTATCCAAACGCGCTATATATTTCAGAACGACTTTTATAAGCTAAAAATCAACTTTTTGTGAAGCTAAATATTTTTTTGCTTCTGACATCAGGTGGCGTTATTAACATTTGTTTATCAAACTTGTTTTGAATGAAAACCAAGTGAATAGTTTATTTTAGTCATATTTCTAACATATCATCAGGATTTCAAATTCTACACTCAAGTGGAGATGCTCCATTGAAGTAAGACGGTTAAATCACGTCCTATAGTAATTGGTTTTCTTGCGTGAAAATTGATAAACAAATCCTTGGATGTTAATGAGATGTGAAGGCATTGTTAATCACTTTAAGCGATAAAGCTATACGTTTTATACTTTTTCACAGTCTTATTTACATTTTAGATGATGATCCATCGACTATTCGAAAACAAAATAAGTAATTACTCATTCGAGGAACAAGAGTGATCTGTCCCATTATAGTTGAAGGGGGAAGTATTGATTCTGCTTCTATGCAGAAGTAGTGTTTTAGCACTAGTTGATGGATAGAATGTAGTATAAGCGTAGGCTGAGATGCCATTCGAGCGAATGAAAAACCATACTGAAGATTGGTTGTCTTCCATAAGAGCAGACGATACGTTGTCCGTAGTATAATGTCATTATTTGAGCACCATAAAAGTAGAATCCGAATGAAAGAAAGAGAAACTGGTGAATGACTCTTCCCACAGTGGGTTATTTTAGGTCACTTCCTGTGGCCTTTGCTTTCAATCACATTGATTAATTCACCGGGAGTAGTTTCTAAGCAAGTTTACTATTTTGTTTTCTTCTTTACTATTACCTGCCGAAGTCCAGACATAATTGTCAGAATTTTTTCTTCATTAGTTGATGACGTTACTGACCAGTGTTCGGTAGTTCTACCAACGAGTGCTCCAGACTGACCAAGTTACATAATCAATCCATAAATATAATTTTTAGGCTTGAATTAAAAAAAATAATAAATAATCATTGTGGGTAAATTTGGAATTTGAGCCATTAGAATGAGTATAAATAGTACCTATTTGCACGCCTCTCCCTTCCACTACATCAAATCAATCAACAATCATCTTCCACTTAATTAAGCCCATCAAAAATTTGACGACTGAATTTGGTAGCTCAAAAATCACTGTTCTTGGGAGATAGATAGATTCTCAGTTCCTCACTCATTTATATTTCAGTTTCATTTTTTTTCCAGCTTAACAAAAACAACACACAAAAAAAGACTCTTTGTTTATTTCTGTCTAAATTATAAAGAAATGGCTTCTGATGAAACCATGCCAATGATTACTTCATCATCATCTATGCAAGAAGAAGAAGATACTCAATATGAAGTTGATGATATGGTTGATTATCCTTCTCACCGTCACCATATTCATCATCTTAACCATCCACACAATTTGTCAAGGTTATCTATGTGTTCAAGCAACATAAAAGTTTCAATTTCATCACCATCGTCAGCAGTATACGATCATGATTATGGGTTTGCAGAAGATGTGGTGGTAAATGATGGGAACGGTGGTGTTGTTGGTACGTATATGTCTCGTTTGTCAATCGAGGGTTCTGATAACGACGGTGATGAAGAATTCTCTGATGAAGAGGGTAACAAAGGGAGGAGAACAAGGATGACAATCTCATCTGTTTTCTCATCCGATTCTGATAAGGAAAATGGTTGTGTGTCTTTACCGGCCACACCTCCTCGAAGGAGAAGTCGTCGGTCAACCGGGTTAGCAGCTGGTTTGAAAGACTATTCAAGTGAAAATGAATTACAACAAGAGAAAGGTAATAAGATGAAATCCAGGAATTCGAGGAGAAGAGTTGTAAGGGAGAGATGGGTAGAGAAATGTTGGGAGAAGAAGAGGTACAACAATATGGGTGGTAATATGGATGATCAAGAAATGGGTGAGTGTTTAGTGATAACAAGGCCTAAAGGAGGGAAAAGATCTTTATGTATGGATAAGGATGAAGTTAAAGCTTGTGAAGATCTTGGTTTCGAACTCGAACACGGTAGGCTTTTCGAGATTCCTAGTCGAATTTCGATTTCAGCTGGTGGTTCAACCATTGATACTAGTAGTGGTGGTAATTCACCTATCGCTAGTTGGAGAATTTCTAGTCCCGGTGAGTCTTCTTCATTTTTATTGCAAAATCTTGGGCTAGACTTAAAATTTATCCAAGAAATGATTTGGGGCAAGATTTTGTTGGGTGTGGATTGTGATTAAGCTGATTTAGGAGATCATCATCAAGTATCCGTTTTTTGATTTTTTTTGTTTTTTATATAACAATTGGTCAATACAAAAAAAGTGAAAAATCAGTGAGAACTGAACACCAATGCTGCTAGTACAACTTTTTTAGGTTATACCTTTTCAATGATTAATTCTTGGCCCATTTTTCTCTTATTCCTTGTCTCCTTAATGAGGTAGATTAGTGATTGCTACTGATTTGATGTTTATCTGATTTGGTTAACATAATGAATGCACTAACGACATTTTCTTTGGTGGTTCATTAGGTGATGATCCAAGAGATGTTAAGGCACGGCTAAAGGTATGGGCACAGGCAGTGGCTTTAGCTTCTACTTCTAGGAGCTTCAGCTAACAGAAATAACACTTTGGACGTCATGCTGCCGAGTACAAGATAACCAAGATGAATGTAGGAAGAGATGATTTTGTTCTGTTAATTGTGGGTCTTTTCTGTTTTTGTATTTTCTGATTTAGGTACCGTAATCATGCATGATGTGACTCGTTCGCATAGTTCTTGATTAGGGAGAGAGTGATTTACTACCCTGTAGAAGAAATATCATTTTCAACTCATCCTTGTAGTGTAGTTGCTTGTTGTACATAATCATCAAAAAATGGAAAAAAAAAATGTAATAAGAGAGGATGATGGATCGCAAAACAAAAAAGAGCTAGCTTTAGAGAGACAGCACTTTTAGTTTTAGAATTATTGGTATGCACATTGTCAATGAAATTTTGAATTTAACAAATATCTGCTAGTTACTGTATGTGCAAATTTTGAGAGTAGTAAGGGTAACATTTTGGTAACAAGCAATGATGGCAAAGAGGAATCTTGTCTAGTTAAAGAGACTGATGCTGGAAGGTGAGCAGCATCCCATGGACCAAATAGGTTCTGTAATTGGCAAAATCAGAACTCCCTTAAATTCGAGGAAGGTAGGGATGTGCCGATTACCATTAAAACAAAGAACCTTCATTGACCTTATAATTCTCATAACCACTTACTTTCATATTGAAACTAGAATGACAAGCTGATTCTCGGATACTATTCACAGGCTTGATGTAAAATCATAACATGAAACTTAGATTTGGATATATTTAACTTCTTTAGCATCGATACATTTGGTTTCTTTATGAATTACAGACACGAGCCTTGCACATTGCAAGAGCTCATGTTAAATAATTTCATGTGCTGGATTGTGCACTAAGGGTGTGCAAAAGCTTCCTTGTAGTAACTTAGTTACCATTTCTCAAAGCTATACTGCCTTATTCTTTACCCAAGAGTTTGATAAAATGAAGCAATTACTTGCAATTAAGATATTGGGGTGGTGGGCTAAGAAGGTACAATTAAAGATTCGGGATAGTATCATCGATTTGATGATGGTATAAACTATATTTTTGTTTACTTGAAAACCAGATTATGGCAACTCTTGTCACAGGGGTAAGCACAGTCGATCTCCTTCACTCCTGTTCTGTCAAAATACCAGTCTCCTACTGCTAATGCAATACCCTGAAGATATTAAGAAATGTGTAAGGTTAATAGTAGATATGGGAATGGTTCAGATCCACATTTATTAAATGAGAAGTATTAGTAGCATTCATTGGGCCGTGAGTTCGTCAGATTCCAGTGATGAGTAAACATACCTTGTTTTTAACGACAGGAGCGTTGTCGGAAAACCACGTATCCTGTCTCTCGCTCTGGCAATGAGCAAAGCATGAGTTGATAAATAAACCATTTTGTTTGGGCCTAGCGAAGTTCTTGATGGCCTTGAGCATTTGATTCCTGAAATCTGTTTGAAAGAAGAAAGAATTCATTAGGTTCAAATTACACATATTGTGCCATTGCAACAACAACTTCAAAATCTCTCTAATAAACTCACTTTGCAGAAATTGGATCTGTGCTGAAGTACATGTCGCATGATTTTTTTTACATTCATTCCAGTAACCATGAGGATCGGCGGATGGTGGGGCTAAGCTGGCTTGAACCTGATGAACAAACATATCCAGTTGATCAGTCATCTATATTATCCAAGAGATGACAATCTCTAGTCATGCAGGCATGGTCACACACTTTAAATGTAATTGACAATGAGGGTTTTGAAAATGATGAAAACAGTACCTGCCAGGCATCATACGCGGCATTTAGAATAAACATTGGAGTCTTGATGCTGGCAATCAAGTTCTGAGGGAAGAAGCACTGACATTGAAGACAAAAGCAGAGGGACAGTGTGAGATAATGAGTAGAGCTCAACATGAGTTTTAAATTTTTAATCATGTAAATCTAATAAAAAAGATATATACCGATGTTGCGTCAAGGTGATTAGTGCATGACCGAGGTAAATTCTTCCCCAGTTGCTGCAACAATCATTTAATTTAATCAAGCTATTGATATATCCAGAGGAAAAGTGTGTCAACAAAGTCATGCGCATGCATGACAGGAGTAAATCTTGACAAACGATATGTTTTCAGTCTCTAGAAACACTTTTAATGCACATTTGAAGCTTCAGTGTATAGCAAAACAGATTCATGTGGTACACCTTGGGTGAGATAGCTATTATATTTTCCAGTCTCTTTTCAAACTAGCGGAAAACACAATGGAATATTTTACCTCAATAAGCCAGAGATTAATGAGAATACACAATTGGAAAACAAATACCTGTAAGCTAACAATACCTCCGTACATATTTCTCAGAGTATGCCCTCCGGATACGTCAAATCTACACATGAAAATAAGAATAATAAGAGGAAAAATACACATAACAACACGCGATATTAGTAACATAAGTGCCAAAAAGGATAGAGTGTTTACGCATCAAGAAACATCCCAGCATCACTTAGGCACTTCACTTTCGTAGTTCTTGGAAACATTTCTGCAAACTCATCACAATGTAGTATAGATGCTAGACCCCCTGCAGAGCACCCAGAAAGAAGTGCCTAGACAGAAAAATAATCTATTATCAGTTTATCGTGCGAAAGATGCGGGTAGTGTTTGAGAGTGCTTATTAAACGGTGAATCAAATTACCTGTTTGGCAGAGTGCATTCCCTTATGCATTAATTCTTCCATGCCAGCTAACCAGATACGCTTCCCACGAAATTGAAGGTCTCCTTCCTAAACAAAGAAACACTAGCTGCTATCATACAAATCTAGTAAGCATCAGTATTCCAGCCGTAGGCCTTTGAGAAAGCTGAGAAATCTATACACTATTGTTAGAAACGATTTGCAAACCCTTATTATTAAGTACTTGTTACGACCTCAATTTTCAATAGAAGACAGCATCTATGGGAGTGATGTACCAACCATCCTTTTTAGTGTTCATTAATAGGAACAAAAAAAGTTTAAGTAAAGACATTTCTACCAACCTTATGGTAACTGTCCCCACTAAAAGATGCACCATCACAATAACGAAGCTTGACTTTATTCCAATTGAAAAAATCTGCACCATTTTTCACCACACCAAGAAAATATATTTATGTATCTGGGAGGCTTCATGCGAACGGCAACATGGAACATCAAGTATGTATAAGAGAAATACCAGGATTTTCTTCAGCTTTATTGCTCAAAATTCCTACAAACGGTATTTCTTTCTCCATGAATTTTGATGAACCACGCCGGCTTGTTTTCCTATACACACAATTTCTAACTGTATTGCACCAGCCTCCTCCCTGTCGTAAAGTACATTGTCAATAGAGTTGCTTATAGTATTACTGCATAAGAGCGGTACGTGAAATTTGGTATCAGTGAGAGTAATAGTTTTGAAGTTTTATTAGTCTTTACAAGTCTGGAAACAGGTAACCGGGATTAACATGGAATAGGAAAATCAGAGAAAACTTAAAGTAGGATACGTCACATAGTTTAAAGTTAGATTATGTCTTTATTGTCCCCTGCACTCACCTCTAATTGGATGAGCCAACTGTTTGCCCCTGACCCATACCCATGATGAATGTGGTAACCAGGTGGTGTTCCATCTAAACAAACTGTGAGCACCAGAACATGGAAAAGAGTTGGAAGATGTTCAAGAAATGATATTGAAATCATGCATATTTAACACTTCAACCACTATTTTTTGCCAAGAAAATTCAATCCCAAATTATGCACAAACAAGAGAAGAGGAGGTCGTTTCAAGTTCATGAGTTTAGCTAACATCAAAATTCAATTCCCATGACAACAATGATAATACCTAAATGTTAATTAACTAAATATTCTCCAAGAGCATCTTCTTAAATCCAGAGCGATTGAAACATCGGAGCAAAAAGCCTGCTTTTCATTTATACAAATAGAACAGTATGCTTGATCAGCAAACTTTTTGTAGTGGAATGAATAAAAATCTCGTTGGAATGAACTTGAACTGCTAGACAAAGAAGTAAAATAGGACTTGCAGGATAATTTTAAAAAGAATCAAATCCAAATGCAACCTGACCCTTTAATACAAATTGATATGTAATTTGTCTGTAAAGTGAATTCTTGCCGTATAAAACTTGATAACGTGGGCATAGATAAAAAAATTTGTTTGAGATACTATAAATTCATAACTCTTCTCAGTTCATTTTATGTTTGTGAACAAGATACAGCAGATCATTGCAGCCTAATCAACATATTTCTACATAAAACACGAAACTAATGGAAACTTCTACCTTTTCAATAACAACAATGTTGATTACTAGTGAAAATCAATCCAGACAAAAACTCAAATAGATAGAGTGACAAAAGAAATTAGCATTAGACAATCATGCTTATACCACATGAACAGCAGTATATCATCACCAGATAAACAATCAAAATTTTGATCTACTGTAAAGCAAAGAGAATATACCAGCTCCTTTAGCAACAGCTCCTGGAATGAGAGTAAGACCCACCATTAATGGCTGAACAACATCTCCATGATAACCTTCCTCCACATATGAAACCTCAGTTACATTCAACTCATCTAACTCTAAAAACCCATTAACCCAATTACACATAAGAAAAACAAAAACGCCAAAACCCCATAAAACATTCATTTTCTGAACTCACTGTACTAAATTTCTTCACTTCTTTCAGTTTCAGAAGATAAAAATGAAAGAAGCGAAGAAATTGGATAAAACTCTAAAACGAATGGGAATCCTATATTTAAGAGAATTCGAAGAAGGAATCACATTAATGTCTAAAACCCCACCACCACAGTTCTACAATAAGAGATGTTAACTACAGTATTTTTGGTTATACACTAGTGGGTAACTGAAAGATCTAACTTTCTTATTTTCTTGAGGAGCTTAAAAAAGGAAGTAAATTTCATTTATTGGATTACTCCATTTAATATATTGGCATCTATAATTGTATATGAACGAGTGAATGAAAAAACATAGGTGAACTTTTTTAGTGACTGAGAAAAAGTTAAATTTTGTGTGGCATTAAAAAAAAGTTATCATTTTTGGAAATTTGCAGGTGAGTGTGGTGGTCGGCATGAGCCCATGGGACTGCACTACTACAATTTGTCGTCGTGTGCGTAGAATATCACTATTGGGTTTTGTTTTTGAGGATTCTTGGTTTCTCAGTCAGATCACACACAGACAATGTTCCTGATTTCAAACGTTTTTGCAGCGCGTTTGTTGAGTTTTTGGTAGATTGATTCGCTTTTCTCTCAGTTCCTTCTCGTGGTCGAATCAGACGTCGGGTTTGTTTTTTTCTATTTTTCCAAGATCTATTAGTTTGAGACTGTGAAATATTTTAAAAACCAAAATTAATGTGTGCAGCCGAAAAGTTTGTTTTTTTGGCCGGAAATAAATGTGTTTTCCGGTTATATATGTGACTGACAGCATTCATTTCTGAATTGCGTCAGGTACGGATGAGCAGAACATTTGTATTTCTTTCTGTTAGATCTGTAAGTCAGGGCTCTCTAGCTCTTTTATTTATTGTATTCGCCCATGACTTGTGTGCTTTTTAATCTATATTCTTTGATCGATCAAAAAAGAAAAAAGGATCTGTAAGTCAAAAACCATAACATCGTAAGTGTTGTGAGCCCGTCTCTTTAATCTTTTTGCGGGGTTCTTGAGTGCAAATAGTGACGACCGAGTTTTCCGGCTGTTTTCTTATAACGAATTTCAAATCAAATCAAAACTTTTCTCTTTGCCTTTTCTTTTTGCGGTAACAATAAAGTCTGCTATTAAATGATGAATGGAGGAAGAATTTGCATTAAATTTAAGAACCTATTTAGATGAACCATTTGTTTGGTGCACTTCCATTCGGTTGTTGTTCATATTAAACTTTTTAGTAACAGTTTTGATTTGATAGTCTACCACCAATGACAAACAAACGATTTGTAAGTTTGTGGAAGATGTTATATTAGATGGTGTGGATTCATTTTGCATATGGCTGGGATGAACCACCGACATCTTTTTGGTGATAGTTGGCTGCACAATGAAACCTTTAGGTACAACTAATCACACTTATAATCTGTTTCTCATTCATGTCTCATGAGTCATGAGGATTGAGAAGCTTAAAGAGAAGAGGTGGTCATATATTGTTACGTGATTGTGATAACTGATGGGTATTCCGTAGGCTTCCGTAGTTCCATGGATGAACTTGTATCATTGGATACGCATGTATTCTTAGCAATTTTGCTAGACGCCTAGACCTGCTGCCAGTAGAGCCTACACTCAGACAACCTCTTTAGTCTCTAGTCTCTACTTTGGTTAAAAAAAGCCTTGTTTTCAGCATCACAGGAATTGTACTTCCCTTGAGGATCCAATGATGTAATGTTTAGTTCTAGGTGTTGGCTTTCATGCAGATGCGATTAGTTAAATACATTATCTAGTTTCAAACTTACCATTTAAAATTTCTTGCATAGATTATAGAGGACTTAAACAAATAAAACTTGGATCTGATTTCATCTTTGGTCGTCAATAGCGCCAAACATTCTTTGTTTCTAAATCCAAAATAACCAAATTTAAATAATTTTTGTTCAAATCTCATCACAGATGGTATTTTTACTTTTTAACCCCCCAAAATCAAGCGCGTTGTTGCCGAATCGCTAAGATCTCCAATATAATCTGTCTAAAGTTTTTTTTTTTTTTTTTGCTAGGAAAAAAAATTATTTTAAAAAATAGGAAGTTTACAAGTTCAGCAGGAAAGACAGGGGAATAGAGTTCAGCGGTTCTTCCGAGACAAGATACTTTCAACAATGTTTAGCAGTTAAATCTGCATAAGAAGTAAAATCCCTACTAGCATATTCAAGTTTAACAAAAAAACAAAGAGTTTGCCAACACAAGGCAATCAATCATCCAGAATACAACTACTAAACCAACTAGTTTAGTATTCTTGTAAGATATTCCATCGAATTCTATTATTGTAAGCATCATTTCTGACGCAAATACTAGTATGATTCTTGTTTTTCAACCAATTCAAAGCTACAAACAAAGCCATGCTTTCTGCTTCTAGATCTCATATCGACTAATTTGCACCCTCGGTAGCTCCCTGCAAGATCAGTGATAAGAATAACAACACTAGTTTGGTTAGAATTATTATCCTACAAAGCATCGCAATTGACCAACATACTATTATGTGGAAGATCTGAATTTGAAGGAGCATAATTAGTTACAACAATGATATAGTCTTTAATAGTTATACTTGTACTTGCATCAAGTAAAATGGTGTTGCCATTCGGAACAGCAACCCAAATGCCCTGGAATAGCTACAGTGAAGAATCAATTGTTCTGCACTTTTAGGAAAACCAGAGCCGCACATAGTACAGAAAGTAACTTGACTAGGGACATACCTAAGGAGTCCGACTTTGCTTGGAAAGGTGTTTTCAAAACATTTCCAACTGAATAATTAGATTTTGGGTATAACGAGGACCAAATCAGTTTACAAATGGGATTAGCAGAATTATTAGAATCTGGAAGCTCATCCACTAAGAGTTTATATGCAGACTTAAGCGAAAAGATACCAGACTTAGTGAAACTCTAAATAATTTTATCTTCACCAGATATAAGAATTTTAGTTTGCAGAATTTGTTAACAATTTTCACTAGTGAAGAAAGCTTGCACCAGATCAACATTCCAGGTTTTAGTATCACGGTTAATAAAGCTAGGTACAGGAAAGTTGGGGTAATCAGGGGCGGAGCCAAGAATCATGAGAAGGGGGTGCAAAAATTTACTATGGGTGCAACCAAAATTTTTATGGGTGCAAAAATGCAAAAATGGGTTTGTTTGTTAAAAAAAATATTCTTATGAGGCCTAAAATGGACTTTGGAGCCAGCTGGGTAGGGGTGCATGTGCAACCCCTTGCAATGGACTGGCTCCGCCCCTGGGGGTAATGATAGAATTTACACAAAGGATACTTTGTATTAGGTATCAAATTGTAGCTAAAAGTATTAATGTAACGACCATCTCTGATTTCAAAAAAGGCATGTTGGGAGATGATGCTAAGATCATTGCAGATGTCAGATCAAACCCAACTATTATTTTTTAGGTTTTTTATGACGTAAAAGGGTGGGAATTTCTGAAGTACTTACATTTCATAATTTTCACCCCTAAATCACTTGAAGAGTGAATGTGCCTCCAAAGTCACCTTTCATTTTACGAGAGTAAACTTTATCCTATTTCATTATTAAGTAAATATCGCTCTGAGACTTCTTACCCCACCAGAAATCCCTTTGAATTTTTCTCATTTGATTTATAGGATTATTAGGAAGAAGAAAAATATTCCTGTGATTGGGTCGGTCAGGAGAGGGGAGAGATTTCAGCACATGCTTAACCATGACTGATTTTCCGGCTCGAGTCAATTGCTTACTTTTCCGTTTTGCAGCACGTTTATCAAGACGTTCGGAAAGGTTAGCATAATAAACTTTTTTATATCTCTTGAGAAATAATGGGATACCTAAATACTTATCATCCGGTTCCACTCTTTTCACATTCATTGATCTAATAACATAAATACAGTGCTCGTGGTATACATTTTAGTTAAAAAAAATAACAACCCGGTTTTTGAAAGTTTATCACTTGGCGAGAAATCAGATTAAAATTTTTAATGAGAGACATAAGGTTATTAGCGTCATTTTGTGAATCCTTTATAAAAAACAGATAATCATCTAGAAAATCCAGTTGAGAAACACTAGGAGCACCTTTAGTTACTTTAATTTCATGGATGAGATGATTATGATCAGCATGTAATAAGTATTATTTAGAGAATGCTTTCATATATAAGATAAACATATATAGGGAAAGTGGATCTCCTTGTCTAATACCTATAAAGGGTCTGAAAATGAGAGGGTGATCTATTGAGAAGGATGGAAATATTGGTGGTACTGACACATTGAAAAATCAAATCACACCAACGGTAGAAAAGTCGAATTTTTTAAGCACATGAATAAGAAAGCATCATTCGACTCTATCAAAAGTTTTCGACATATCTAATTTAAACCCCACAATACCACATCTAACCTTTTTATTAATTTTTTCATATAATGAAACAATTCTTGAGTAATAATCCTTGAATATTCCTATTAGTAAACATGCGCCGCCGGAAATGGACTAATGATTTTGCTTTCATTATATTGACTATAATTTTTGAGACAATCTTATAATTATGCATAAAGAGATAGGTCTAAAATATGCACTAATAACAAGATTATTAACCTTTGGAATAAGAGTAAGAGATGTGTGATTCATTTATTTAAGCAGATGTCTTGAATCAAAAAAACTTTTGACAGTTTTAAGAATGTTATTTTCAAGTAATTCAATGTTTTTCTTATAGATGCCCGGTGGAAAACCATCGGGGCTTAGAGCAGACCATGGAGTCATCTTCTTAATAATACTTCTTCTTTCTTGTAAAGTAGTGGGACTCAATAGTTACTCATTGTACTCATTAGTAATATATATATATAGGGACTTATGCAATTCAAGAATTTTCAATTTCTAAAAGGGTTAGATGAGCACAAATTGAGATAAAGTGGTTAACCAACAGATTCTCCAATTGAGACCGGTCATTGGACCATTGACCATCACTAAGCTTAAGAGAACCAATATGATTAAAATGCTTCCTTCTATTCATAGTAGTATAATAGAAGCCAGTAGTTTTATCAAAATCTTTTATATAATCAGCTCTGAATTTTTAGCATAAAATTCTTCTTGATATAATCATCTAGTTACGAAGGTATTTTCAACTTGCTTAATACCATCGAAGTTTTGAATGGTAGGAGGTTGGATATTCAGAGCTTGTAGTTGATTAGCCAGATTATTTACATTATGGTCTATATTACCAAAGTGATTAATATTCCAAAAATTAAGTTCATATTTGACATTTCTTAATCTGTTGACCAATTGGTATGCCGATGATACATTTATATCCTTGGAATAAGCATTCATAATAGCAACATGGTAGGAAGGATCAACATTTTTTGTATCTGTACGACTTTTTACATTGGTGAGATTGAGGATTAGTTACCAAAAGTATAAGGTAATGGTCAAAGCCTAGTTAAATGATAATATACCACTAATAAGAATAAAATTTGGTATCAAAGTTGATCACAAAAGAATTAAGATGATAAGATTTATGGATTGATGAAACCCTAGGCAAGATGTTATTATTTGCAACAATGTATAAGTAGCGGACGTAAAGAATCCCAAGAAAGGGAAACTGGGATAATGAAAAACTAAAGATATACACATAAACAATCAAATAAAGAGATATATTTAGAATCACACATTGAAGTAGAGACATGTTATTTTTTTACTAACCTATGAGAACATATGAGATATATGTTCTAATCACCAGAAATATGATAGCAAAGAACGAATCTCAAAAAATAAGCAATACACTAGAATAATCGATAAAGATTAGGTACTGCAATCATCATCAAAATAAAATTTAACTAAATAAACTTCAATAATTGATAGATGATAAATCTGAAGTAGTTAATGTAACAGAAAAACATTAATAATCTACTTCCGAAGCTAGTTTTCCCTCCTAATAAGAATAAATCCATACAAGGAGTAAACTAGAACGATAAATTAGATCCCAACGACATCTTCATACCTTTCAGTGTCTTTGATTCGCTTGAAACTAGGTTGGTTATGTTCATGAGTTAGAACAATCACCTTTTGATTAATGATATGAACAAACTCTTTATTCTTCTTACTTTCATATATGAGATTCTTTTGGTTTCGAATAACACTCTCGGTTCTTCAAGTATTGTTAGAGCATTACTCGGTCGAACTCACAACTGTTGTTATATCAAGCTTTTTGTCAAATTTAGTCGTCAAAAGTATATCTTGATTTCTAGTCTACAATTAGTTAAGTTTCGGTCTATGATAGAGGTTGTTGAGAAATGAACCAGTCATCATTTGCGTTCTACCATTTGAAGGCGAAGATCAACCGAAGCTTTTGTAGAACTTCATCAACAAAAGGTAAGTGAAGACTGAACCACCTATTTCTCAAGTTATATTCACCTTTCTATCCTTGAGACGATTGTCGCATAACTAATTAAACTAGCTTGCATATACAAGAATTTCGAGTCAATAGATAATTATTTAGTCTACGAATCTCTCGAAATATAATGACTAATCTTAATGAACATTTGTTCACACTTGATCAATTTCGGTGGAGAAAATTCGGAACTAAATCATGATTCAAGTTTATCATTCTAAAATAGTCTGGAACGGTGATATATGTCATTGATGTTATTCGGGAATGTTTCGAATTGATATAGAGAGAAATATGAAACTACTATATTCGGAATACAAGACAGTGTTATCAGTCTTACAAACTAATCAGATAACTGTTATATGTCTGAAGCCGTATTACATTTACTCGTAGACGTAGCGGAGTAGCTATATATCGACTTACAGATTTGTGTGATTCGCATATTCGTATTCACATCATGGGATAATCTGTTTGTTTCGTGATTTGAATAGGTATGTATATTCGTATATAAACCATTTTGGATTTGTGGTAAGGGAATCGGGTTTAAGTATCTAAACCGGTATGCAAACCAATATAGTTCTATGTTCCTGAACTAGTTTAGTATCCAAAATGGTATGCAAACTGAAAAGGTTTTGTAAACTCCGGAATTGGCAAAGTCTTAAGGTTTCCAAACCGGTTCGCAGACTGAAAAAGTTTTGTGAACTCAGAACTTAGTTTTGCACCTAAGTTTGCAAACCGGTACGTGAACTGAAAAAGTTCTTCCAACTCAGGAACTCGGTTTTGCTCATAAGTTCGCAAACCGGTTCGCGTACCATGACTCAGCCGATTCACGAACGACTCATGTATTTGTACTTTGTGCATTCACAAACTATGTCGATTGTGTTCAAATGCGATTAAATTATTTCTACGAGATGATTTGCATTTCACTAATTCTCTAAAGACACTAGAATCATTTGATCACATGATTGTTACTCAAGATTAATGTTTTTGTGTTCATGAAAATGAGTGTTAAGCTTTTAAGTTCGAACCCGCTAGTTTCGGCTAATCATGTTGAACATAGATTTGTACACGGTTCAGTTACGGTTTGCCTAACTGTTGGGACTAGAAATGATCCTAAAAATTCTAACTGCAAGTGCACAGTGTCGGCAAGCAACACAGGGCAAGCACAGGTCAGTTCCACAGGGACAAGGGGGTGCAAGTGCTATTTTTCTTATTGTAACCAATTTCTAACTGATTACACTAACCAGGGCAGATTACTAATCGGACAAGTCAAACTAACATTTATTTTTTCACTAACATTAAACAGAACTAACATTAACTTGTACCAATCATAACTATCAAACTGAACTCAAAACATTCATGGCATTAACTTCAGGCTAGCATTGGATTTCTACTAACATCAAAGTCAACACAGCATTTATTTCTGATGCATTAATCACTGACTACTCATTCAACATTAATCATTAATCATTAACACTAATCATTTATATTAACTGAACATGCAGATTTGTAGGCAGAGCATTACACTAATCAATCATGGAGATTGAAGCAAGGTTACACAGAGAACTGAAGATGAACAAGCAAATGAGGAGGGGAAAATTTCTGAACAGTAATAAGGATATGGTGAATCAGATGAATGGAAACTAGGGTTGAGAATTCACCTCTCAGCCCATACTAGCATGTGAACCAATGAACTACTTTAGTTTCTTTGAATAGATAAATTACCTCCAATCACTAAATCAAGGCAAGCATTAGTTGTCTGTTTAAAGCACAACTAATCAAACACAATAACAAGCAATGTAGAGTCAGTGAACAAACATAGAGGAATTCTAACTACCTAGGATGCTTGACATTCTAGGTGAAAGCAACATGTATTCATCAACAAAAATTCATCTTACACAATTATCTTGGCATAAACAGCAGCACATCAGCACACAAATTAGCATTCAGGCTAAGGGTTTCATCTTAGCCCCAGTTAAGATGTTTAGTTCATAGTTAGAGAGCCTAACATGATACTAAGAGGGTTATTATACATGGAGAAAAGCTACAGGGACAGAACACAGAACAAAAACCAATTGATAGAGAAAATTCTTACTGAAATTAAACTTGGGTCCCCCCTTTTCTCACAATGTTACACAGTGTACAATTTATACCAGAACACTAACCCTAATTGTAAATCCCCAAATCAGAAAAATTAGGGTTTTTTTAAATTACACAAAATTTAACTTACAAACTCCCAAAATCTGCTCGACCCATGCCTCCTCTAGTCCTTGATGCTCTTCCTCTGCTCCTATTGTCCCCTAATTTCGAGTTATTTTACTCACCCCAAAACCTAGGGTTTCAGAGGTTGTGAGGAGAAGAAAATAACTAGGCTAGGGATATGGGGGTGTTGTCGGTGAAGAGATAGTAGTGGCAGTGATGGAACTGGTGGTGGTGACGGAAGTGACAGCGGCAGAGAGGGGAGGTGGTGGAGTTGCAGAGCTCTGCAACTGTCGGGTGAAGGAGATGAAGTTTTGGGAAGAAGGAGGTGTTTGGGTGGTAGTATAGGCATCGGTGCTAGGGTGTGAAGCGGGAACATCTGATTCGATGTTTGGCGAGCTGATCCGTAGGATGTGACGATGGTAGGTGGATCCAACGATGAGATGGGAGGCTGTGGGTAGCGACCGTCGGATGGAGGAATGCAACGAAAAGGACGGCCCAAGATGGAGATCGGCGTTGCGATGTAAAGCGGGAGCTTCGGAGTTTGATGTGCGATGATGGAGCGACCGTAGGATGCTGAGATGCTTCAATCTGACGGCTGAAATCCGATACGGGCTTGGGTAGTGGAAATGGGTTTGAGAAAGGGTTTTGGGCCTTGGGTATGCCAGGCCCATAACTTCTTTAAGAACAATTCCTCCTTCTTGAGCCCATTTCTACCCTCTTGGTCTTGTGCACAACATTCTTCGCGGCTTCCTTGCGTAATTCCTCCCGGCTTTTCACTACTTTTCTGCTCTTTTTGCTCCTCACTTCATCCAGATTTTATTTGTTACCTAAAAATGAAAATTAAGTAAGAAAAATATTTATTCTTGAAAACAATGAAAATACAGAATATGGGATAAAATGTAGAATTAATGCACAAAAGATGAGTTAAATGCCAACAAAAATAATATAAATATGCACTATTTAGCACTCATCAAATACCCCCAAACCTGAATTTTACTTGTCCTCAAGTAAAACAAAACTAAGGAAATCCTACTATACCACTGTCGCTGGTCTCTCGAATGCATTTAGCGTATGCACTAAGCCTTTTAAACCACTAAGTGTCCCTAGTGGACGAGTTGAAGTCTCGTGAAGGTTTGCTTAGAACGTACCTACAAAGTTCTAGGTCAAAATATAAGCTCAGATTCCATCAAATGTGACATGTGCAAGACAGTAGAAGCTCACAGCAAAATGGAGATGTCAATCTAGCTATCAAGGCACAATCCTAGCACTGATAACAAATAAGGACATGTGATAAGAGTGTAAAGTGTATCTACACATGTGTAAAGAAAGATCTGAAGTCATGACTACTAATCACCAAGAGATAGTTTCTCAGGCTAAGAACTGAGGTCGAAATCTAGCTAGCTGTCCGGACTTTACGAGAATTGTGAATGAGTTGGAGGTATTTCACAATTTCTCGCGTTGTACATCAATGGCATACACCCTCCTTGCTTATTACAAGAAACAACAAAAGATATTTACATGACTCTTATTTACATTGACAAATCTCTTTTTATTTTTGGAACAAGAGATGATGGAATTGATAAATACTTGATTTTTTTTTTTTTTTTTGTATTTTTCTGATTTTTTTTTTTTTTTTTTTCGATATTTTTTTTTTTTTTTTGAATATATACATCGTTTTTTTTTTTTTTTTTTTTTTTTTTTTTTTTTTTTTTTTTTTTTTTGAAGAAGAAACACTTTTGATACATAACAAAAGAAAAAAAATTACATGACACTTTGCAAGAGGTAGCCCTTTTTGATGCACCCAGTTAAATTCGATGGTTGTCTTTCTTAATGTAACCTCCACCTTCTATCCCAACCAACCAAAGAACAAGCTAGTCAAGTTTCGTTCAGTATTCTAAAGTGATTGGCAATCGTAACTTCCTATCCAACACCTTGAAGATCGAGGCCATACATGTATTGGTAGATCGTGCGCGTGCAAATTTCTTATCACTATGTGAATTGTGCTAGAATCAGGGTGCCTAAATATCTAGACTAAGACTCCTAATAAAAATACATATTTGCACAAGAGTCAACATTTCAAGGTAAATGAGCTCCATTTTTATGTTTTTTTCATTTTTTTTTTTTTTTTTTTTTTTTTTTTTTTTTTTTTTTGAATTTTTTCGATTTTTTCAAAAAGAAGAAGGAGTTCGTTTTCAATTATAGCATATTATCATGGTATCCATTCCATACCCCCAAACCTAAACTAAACATTGTCCTCAATGTTTCAAAACATGGAAAGAATTATACAACAATATATGAAGAGGAACATGCTGAGTAGAGTAAAAGGAGAGAGAATACCCGATTGTACGGTGGTAGCTCGATTAAAACTCCGTTATTCAAGGCAAAAATCCATCATATTAGCAGTCACAATGGATGAGCACAAAATATATACAAAAGGAAATTTAACTAACACATTATCTACAAGAAAATTTGGTTTTTAATGGGATTGGACTTTTTGGAAAATTTTGGTTTTGTCGGGAGACATTTGGTTTGGATGGGAAAAAGAAAAATTTTGGTTTTTAGGGGAGAAAAACATTTGGAAAACTGTTTGGTTATTTAGGGAAAGAGTGGACTAGTTTAGTCCACATAGACCGGGTCCTCCAGGTTGGTTGTTTCAATGTCGGGTGGGAATGGCTCAAGGAATGGCTTTAATCTCTGCCCGTTGACTTTGAAAACGTTCTTGTTGGAGACATCCTCCAACTCTACAGCTCCATGAGGAAAAACTGTGCGTACTAGGTACGGACCCTTCCATCTGGAACGCAGTTTTCCTGGAAAAAGATGTAATCGGGAGTCATACAGCAAGACTTTCTGACCAGGAGTGAAGGATTTGCGCAGAATACGCTTGTCATGAAACATCTTCATCTTCTGCTTGTACAGCTTGGCACTGTCATAAGCCTCATTCCTCAATTCTTCCAACTCGTTGAGTTGAAGTTTCCTTTGAATTCCAGCTTCGTCCAGAGAAAAGTTTAGCTCCTTGATTGCCCAGTAGGCACGATGTTCTAATTCCACAGGTAGATGGCACGACTTTCCATACACTAGACGATAGGGGGACATGCCAATTGGTGTCTTATAAGCTGTTCTATAGGCCCACAAAGCATCATTCAACCTTAATGACCAATCTTTCCTAGACGGGTTGACCGTCTTCTCCAGAATGTGCTTAATTTCCCTATTAGAAACTTCTACTTGTCCACTAGTCTGAGGGTGGTACGGAGTAGCAACCTTGTGAGTTATGCCATACTTGCGTACTAAAGACTCAAAGTACTTGTTACGAAAATGTGAACCGCCGTCACTGATGATAGCTCTAGGGGTACCAAAACGTGCGAATATGTTTTCCTTTAGGAATGAAAGTACCACCTTGTGGTCATTTGTTCTGGTTGCTATGGCTTCTACCCACTTAGAAACGTAATCAACTGCGACTAGGATGTACAATCTACCGTCAGAAATAGGGAATGGACCCATGAAGTCGATCCCCCAAACATCAAAAATCTCCACAATCAGAATGGGGTTCAATGGCATCATGTTTCTCCTCGAAATGCTTCCTAGCTTTTGACAGCGTTCACAAGCAACACAATAATCATGGCAATCCTTGAACAATGATGGCCAATAGAATCCACACTGCAAGATCTTTGCAGCGGTTTTCTTGGCACTGAAATGGCCTCCACATGCCTGGTCATGGCAAAAAGATATCACATCTTTCTGTTCAGTGTTGGGGACACATCTCCTAATGATTTGGTCCTGGCAATACTTAAACAGATATGGGTCATCCCAGATGAAGTGTTTAACTTCAGCCAAAAACTTATAGCGGTCTTGTCTCGACCAATGTGAGGGCATCCTACCTGCAGCAAGGTAGTTGACGATATCAGCAAACCAAGGAAGGTCTGAGATAGACATCAGCTGTTCATCTGGGAATGATTCTCTAATCAGCTCAGATTCATGAATAGACTCTAAAGTTAATCTAGACAAGTGATCAGCAACCACATTTTCACACCCCTTCTTATCACGGATTTCGATGTCGAATTCCTGTAATAAGAGTATCCATCGAATAAGGCGAGCTTTAGCATCCTTCTTGGAAAGAAGATACTTCAAAGCCGCATGGTCTGTGTATATGATGATCTTAGACCCTATCAGATAAGATCTAAACTTGTCTAATGCGAAAACCACGGCAAGTAACTCCTTCTCGGTAGTCGAATAGTTGAGTTGAGCATCATTAAGAGTTTTACTAGCATAGTATATCACATATGGTAGTCTATCAACACGTTGCCCTAGAACAGCGCCAACGGCATAATCAGAGGCATCACACATGAGCTCGAACGGCAGTTTCCAATCTGGTGGTCGGACTATAGGAGCGGTGGTGAGGAGAGTCTTGAGTTCTTCCCATGCCTTCACACAAGAAGCATCGAAGTCAAAGACAACATCTTTGGCAAGTAGGTTACACAAAGGTCTTGAGATTTGGCTAAAGTTTTTGATGAATCGCCGGTAGAACCCAGCGTGACCTAAAAATGATCGAATCCCCTTCACAGAGTGGGGTTGAGGTAATTGCTGAATGAGGTCGACTTTAGCTTTATCTACTTCAATTCCTTTTTCCGATACGATGTGTCCTAGAACTATGCCGGAGTTCACCATGAAGTGGCATTTTTCCCAGTTTAAAATCAGATTCTTTTGCTTACATCTTGATAGCACAAGGACTAGATGGTCCAACATTCGTCAAAAGAGGAACCAAACACAGAGAAATCATCCATAAAGATCTCGAGAAAACTATCTATCATGTCTGAAAAAATGCTCATCATGCACCGCTGAAAAGTAGCGGGTGCATTACACAGCCCGAAGGGCATACCTAAAAGCAAATGTCCCAAATGGACACGTGAATGTAGTTTTTTCCTGATCTTCTGGTGCAATATGGATTTGGTTATAACCGGAAAAGCCATCTAGAAAACAGTAGTGACTGTGTCCAGACACACGTTCTAGCATTTGGTCTATGAAAGGGAGCGGGAAGTGATCCTTCCTTGTTACTGTGTTCAACTTCCTGTAGTCGACACATACTCGCCATCCTGTGGTTGTACGTGAAGGGACTAACTCATTCTTTTCGTTCCGAACCACAGTAATGCCTGACTTTTTAGGCACAACTTGTATGGGACTAACCCATTTACTATCTGAAATCGGATATATGATACCCGCATCGAGTAGCTTCAAGATCTCACTCTTAACGACTTCTCTCATGTTAGGGTTAAGTCTCCTTTGCATTTCCCTAGATGGTTTGGCGTTCTCTTCAAGATTAATGTGGTGCATGCAAATGGTGGGGCTTATCCCTTTGAGATCTGAGATGGTCCATCCTAAGGCTTCTTTCTGCTCCTCAAGGACTCCTAAAAGCTTGTTTTCCTGTTCTATGTTTAATTGTGAAGAAATGATAACAGGTAAAGTATCAGAAGGACCTAGAAATGCATACTTCAAAGTCTCAGGTAATGGTTTCAATTCCTGGTTGGCCTTAGGCGACTCGTCCGAAGATAACAAACTCCTCAGAAAGTGGGGGTTGTTCCACTGTATTCTGCCACTTAGTGATGTCCATTTGAGGTACAGATTCGAGCAAAGATTGGACTTCACTAGTGTATTCATCATCATATAACTCCATGTTAACACCTTCCAAACATGCTTGCAGGGGATCTTTTGACATAATGCTAGTCAATGAATCTTGTATCAAACTCTCAATCATATTGACTTCATGTATCTCCTCATCATCAAGATTCACAGGTTGTTGACTAACATTAAACGCATTCAATTCTACAGTCATGTTTCCAAAAGAGAGTTTCAACACTCCGTTCCGACAGTTGATGATCGCATTGGACGTCGCCAGGAATGGACGTCCTAGAATGACAGGAATGTGACAATTTGGGTTTTGGACAGGTTGGGTATCTAAGACAATGAAGTCTACAGGAAAATAGAATTTTTCAACCTTAATCAAAACGTCTTCTACCACTCCACGAGGAACTTTGACAGATCGATCTGCCAATTGGAGAGTTATAGGTGTAGGCTTCAACTCTCCAAGACCTAACTGCACATAAACAGAATATGGCAGGAGGTTCACACTTGCACCTAGATCTAATAAAGCTCTATTGACCGTGTGTTCTCCGATAGTGCAAGAGATGGTTGGACAACCTGGGTCCTTAAACTTGGGTGGAGTTTTGTTGAGAATAATGGAACTCACTTGTTCAGCTAAGAAAGCACGCTTGTGCACATTAATCTTGCGCTTTTGAGTGCACAAATCTTTGAGGAATTTGGCATATGCAGGGATTTGCTTAATTGCCTCAAGAAAAGGAATGTTGATGTTGACTCTTTTAAACAGTTCTAACATCTCATTGTAGTGGGTGCTTATCTGTTGGCGAACTAACCTCTGAGGAAAAGGAGCAATAGGAACATTAGGAGGTAGAGGGACATTCCTAGCAGTAGGTTTGTCGGCTTCACTAATGTGCTCGGATTCTTTTTCTGGACTAGAGGTTTCCTTAGGTGGTGTAGGCAATGCTAAGTTTGGCTCAGATTCACTTGTTTGTGGTATGCCTACATTGTTCTCAACAACTTTACCACTTCGGAGAGTGGTGATGGAATGGACTTGATCGGGTGAGGTTCTTTCGCAAGATGATGATGTTGTGCCTGCTTGAAATATCCTCTTTGGTTCTTGTTGGGGTTGGCTAGGAAGTTTACCCTTTTCTCTTGTATTCAATGCATCGCAAATTTGACCCATCTGTAGTTCTAGAGCGGTGACTCGCTGATCAGTTGCTTTCTCGTTTTTCATCAGATGTTGGGTCAATTGATTGATACTTTCTTCAATGCTGGACAATTTCTTATCAGCAGTGTATTGAGGGTACGACTGCTGTTGAGGATTTCTAGGGTATTGGTAGCCTTGGTTGTTTTGATAGCCTTGATTTGGTTGAGATGGTCCTCCTTGGGCAGGGCCTTTGGACCATGAAAAGTTGGGGTGGTTTCTCCATCCTGGATTGTAGGTCTGTGAATATGGGTTGTGCTCTTGTTTTTGAAACATAGCATTTGCTTGCTCAAGCTTAGATTCCTGGAATGCATGCATTTCCGGACAATCATTGACTTGGTGATCAGATCCACTACATAGAGCACAGATAGCCATTTCGACATGTTCACAAAAGGTAGTGGGAGAAGGGTTTGCGTTTTTCTGTAGTTCTAACGCTTCTATTCTTCTTGCTAGCGCAGCCATCTTTACACTTCCTTCAAAATCAGACTCAATCCTATGGACCCTAGCTACAGGTGTAGTCTTTCTAGGTTCACGAATGGATTCCCACTGTTGCGTCTTCTCAGCTACTTCAATCAGGAAGTCCCAAGACGCATCAGCAGTCTTATTTACAAAAAGACCATTGCACATTGACTCAACCGTTGTTCGGGTGGACACATCTAGACCCTCATACAAAATTTGCACAAGTCTCCATTTTTCAAAACCATGATGGGGACATTGGAGCAATAATTCATTGAATCTCTCCAAGTATCTAGCTAGGGTCTCACCCTCTAATTGCACAAAGCTATTCAGACTTTGACGAATTGTCGCAGTCTTGTGATTTGGGAAAAACTTTTTGAAAAACTCCTTGATGAGGTCATCCCAAGACATGATGGATTGAGGCTGTAAAGCATACAGCCAGGCCTTAGCCTTATCTTTAAGGGAGAAAGGAAAAAGCCTCAACTTTAGGATTTCGTCAGACATTTGAGTGAAACGCAGAGTTCCACAAATCTCCTCAAACTCTCTCACGTGATGGTACGGATTTTCATTTTCTACACCTCTAAAAACTGGAAGCATTTGTATTGTGCTCGATTTCAGCTCATAATGGCCATTGGCTTCGGGTAGCACAATACAAGATGGTTGACTAGTTCTAGTTGGGTACATATAATCCTTGAGTGTACGGGGTTCTCCCATTGTTTCTGATTGATCTGGACTGTCTACCTCAGAACTAAGGATTTCGATTGGATCGTCCGGGTTAATTCTAACGAGTCTGTTTGTTTGGTCTCTGTAGGTCACAATCATGTCCTAGCAGGTACCTCAACTAACATGTTGGTCAGAGCAGTCGGAAACAATTTTTGAACCACAAAAGGCCCAATATTTTGGTTTAAAATGGGTTTTTTGATGATTTGGTTTTGAGTGGGTTTTGGTTTATAAAATGTAGAGCCCTAATTTTTTTGTTTTTGTTTTGTAAAGTTAGGAGCCTAATGGATGGGATGTACACCTAAAGTCCAAATTAAAAGACAAGCCCAAAAGATAAGAAAAAGAATAATCACAAACAATAAATACAAGCCCATAAAAGAAAAGAAAAAGAAACAAAGAAAATTAAAAATTATTACAGGCCCAAATAGAAAGAAAAAGAAAATTGAAAAATTATTACAAGCCCAGATTAATACTTAAACACAAGCCCAGATGAATTTAATGAGGCCCAGTTGGGTTATCTCATGGGTTAGGCCTACCTGAATAGCACAGCCCAGCTGTTCGGTTTAAGTTGCTAAAGCCCAGTTGGGCTTGGATCGTCCTACGCGGCTTTGGTTTGTCTGAGGCCCTGTTGGGCTTTTGGTTCAGCAAGGCTGCAAGTGCAGCAGCAACAGCAACACAACAGCAGCAGGAGCAGCAGCTTGGGAGAGGCTAGCAGCAGCAGCACAACGCAGCAGCAGGACAAAGCAAGCAGCAGCAGGAAGAGTAGGTTGACAGGGAAAGAAAACTGCAGCAACACAGCAGCTTGGCAGCCCAGTTCAGCAACAGGCTTAGCACAACAGCAAGAAGAGGAGCAGCTCCACAACACAGTTCAGTGAACAGCAGCAGTTCAGCAACACAACACAAGAAAGAAAGAGCAAGTGCGCCGCAACCGAGTCCCCGGCAGCGGCGCCAAAAACTTGTTGGGACTAGAAATGATCCTAAAAATTCTAACTGCAAGTGCACAGTGTCGGCAAGCAACACAGGGCAAGCACAGGTCAGTTCCACAGGGACAAGGGGGTGCAAGTGCTATTTTTCTTATTGTAACCAATTTCTAACTGATTACACTAACCAGGGCAGATTACTAATCGGACAAGTCAAACTAACATTTATTTTTTCACTAACATTAAACAGAACTAACATTAACTTGTACCAATCATAACTATCAAACTGAACTCAAAACATTCATGGCATTAACTTCAGGCTAGCATTGGATTTCTACTAACATCAAAGTCAACACAGCATTTATTTCTGATGCATTAATCACTGACTACTCATTCAACATTAATCATTAATCATTAACACTAATCATTTATATTAACTGAACATGCAGATTTGTAGGCAGAGCATTACACTAATTCAATCATGGAAATTGAAGCAAGGTTACACAGAGAACTGAAGATGAACAAGCAAATGAGGAGGGGAAAATTTCTGAACAGTAATAAGGATATGGTGAATCAGGTGAATGGAAACTAGGGTTGAGAATTCACCTCTCAGCCCATACTAGCATGTGAACCAATGAACTACTTTAGTTTCTTTGAATAGATAAATTACCTCCAATCACTAAATCAAGGCAAGCATTAGTTGTCTGTTTAAAGCACAACTAATCAAACACAATAACAAGCAATGTAGAGTCAGTGAACAAACATAGAGGAATTCTAACTACCTAGGATGCTTGACATTCTAGGTGAAAGCAACATGTATTCATCAACAAAAATTCATCTTACACAATTATCTTGGCATAAACAGCAGCACATCAGCACACAAATTAGCATTCAGGCTAAGGGTTTCATCTTAGCCCCAGTTAAGATGTTTAGTTCATAGTTAGAGAGCCTAACATGATACTAAGAGGGTTATTATACATGGAGAAAAGCTACAGGGACAAAACACAGAACAAAAACCAATTGATAGAGAAAATTCTTACTGAAATTAAACTTGGGTCTCCTCCCTCTTTTCTCACAATGTTACACAGTGTACAATTTATACCAGAACACTAACCCTAATTGTAAATCCCCAAATCAGAAAATTAGGGTTTTTTTAAATTACACAAAATTTAACTTACAAACTCCCAAAATCTGCTCGACCCATGCCTCCTCTAGTCCTTGATGCTCTTCCTCTGCTCCTATTGTCCCCTAATTTCGAGTTATTTTACTCACCCCAAAACCTAGGGTTTCAGAGGTTGTGAGGAGAAGAAAATAACTAGGCTAGGGATATGGGGGTGTTGTCGGTGAAGAGATAGTAGTGGCAGTGATGGAACTGGTGGTGGTGACGGAAGTGACAGCGGCAGAGAGGGGAGGTGGTGGAGTTGCAGAGCTCTGCAACTGTCGGGAGAAGGAGATGAAGTTTTGGGAAGAAGGAGGTGTTTGGGTGGTAGTATAGGCATCGGTGCTAGGGTGTGAAGCGGGAACATCTGATTCGATGTTTGGCGAGCTGATCCGTAGGATGTGACGATGGTAGGTGGATCCAACGATGAGATGGGAGGCTGTGGGTAGCGACCGTCGGATGGAGGAATGCAACGAAAAGGACGGCCCAAGATGGAGATCGGCGTTGCGATGTAAAGCGGGAGCTTCGGAGTTTGATGTGCGATGATGGAGCGACCGTAGGATGCTGAGATGCTTCAATCTGACGGCTGAAATCCGATACGGGCTTGGGTAGTGGAAATGGGTTTGAGAAAGGGTTTTGGGCCTTGGGTATGCCAGGCCCATAACTTCTTTAAGAACAATTCCTCCTTCTTGAGCCCATTTCTACCCTCTTGGTCTTGTGCACAACATTCTTCGCGGCTTCCTTGCGTAATTCCTCCCGGCTTTTCACTACTTTTCTGCTCTTTTTGCTCCTCACTTCATCCAGATTTTATTTGTTACCTAAAAATGAAAAATTAAGTAAGAAAAATATTTATTCTTGAAAACAATGAAAATACAGAATATGGGATAAAATGTAGAATTAATGCACAAAAGATAAGTTAAATGCCAACAAAAATATATATAAATATGCACTATTTAGCACTCATCACTAACCAGAGTGTATATCTTGTTTATGTGAATAAGATTCAAAGATTCCATCTAAAGTTGAATATTGTTTGCTTGGTTCCAAAGTTATCTTAGCTTAAACCTAAAGCAACCAATGCTTTGGAGTCTATATAAGGGGAATTATTGGCAACTGGGATCTTTGAACCCTGACACTACTTTTTGGTGTGTCCTAGTTGTATCTACAGTCGTCCCCTCCAGAAACCCTTTTAGGGTTTAACGATTATCAAAGACTTCATTAGGATTCGTGAAGCCGGGTCCAATTATCTTTTATCTTGATAACTTGAGTATCTTGATCTTGTTCAATTGTTGATTTATCACTTGAACAAGATAGATAAAAATCATAAAGTTCTCTTCGTCCCAACTTTGTGATTCCACAAGTTTTATACTTGTGAGGTGAATAATAATCTTGGCCTCACTTCGGGTTTCATAAGTCCGTATTTTGAGGATAGCTAGACTTCTGTCAAAGTGTTATCGATTTTCATCACCTTGATCCTACGTTTGATTTGATCATCCGTTTCGATCGTAATCAGGAAATCAATTATATAGGCTTAATCTATGGGAGGAAGATTTGGTTTAAAGTCTTCAATTATGTTGAAGCAACTCTTAGTTGGTGGGACGTCATCTAAGGATACCAATTGCACGGAGTCCTGCTGGAATTCAAGAGGCGTCATGTACCTGAATCAGTGGGAAACTGAGTTCGAGCTCAACTACACTCCAGACCGAAGTTAATTGGTAGTAGGCTAATATTTTTTGCGGCTTAATACAACTTGGTGTTCAATCTGGACTAGGTCCCGGGGTTTTTCTGCATTTGCAGTTTCCTCGTTAAAAAATTTCTGGCGTCTGTGTTATCTCTTTTTCCGCATTATATTGTTTATCTTTATAACCGAAATATCACAGGTTGTGTGTTGATCAATCAGTGTAGATACGTCCGACTTAGTTTGTTGGATACGACTTGATTGATCCTAGGATATTGGTCTTTGGTACCGTCCAAGAACTTTCTTTGTAATTAGGTTCACAGATTCAATTATGTAAACGTTCTAGTTACATGAGAGATAGAGATATAAATCTAGACACTTTCCTTGATTGATTTTAACTCTCGGAGTTGTGTTGAGTTTTTCCATACAGATTGCCTACGAAAAAGTTGGTGGTGTATGTTGGTACCCCCAGTGTTTTCAATTGGTATCAGAGCAGGAAAACACGTTAAGACCTAACAAGTCTGTGTTTGAAGCAGTCTGACTATATGGACAGGAGTGAATTCTCGAAAAACGTATCACCAGCTCAGAATCAACTAGTTGATTTTGGTCAAAGTTTGGATCCAACGCCTGACGAAACTGTCACATCTAGATCAATATCTAAACATCCTCTGGATGTCGAAACTGTTGATAATTAGGAACACGCCTACAAGAACAGTTGGATGACCTTTCATATGAAGGCGACTCAGATATTGATAGAGGCGTTGATAAGGAAATCTCAGAGTATGTTAAGTTGTTCGAATCAGTTGAAAAGTTGACGACTCCTTGTGTGACTCCTTTTTAACCCATCTCTATCGAGGAAACAAGAAATTGAGAAGAACTTACCCATGTATTTTTGTTTTGAATCGCTCTAACGAATCGATCCTCAAAGATTCTGAGGAATACCTACGTAAGAAGTCACTTGAATGTGATAATCTTTATCAAAAATACTTTTTGTTGGAAGAGAAACTTGCAAAATTTGAATCAAGGATTAACTCTCAACAAATTAGTTTTGAAGACAGAGAAAAACACCTTGAGGCTGATATTGTTAGAGCATAGCTCGGTTGAACCCACCAAGCATTGGTATGTCAAGATTGGTTGTCATATTTTAGTGAACCGAAACTCATTTAAAGAGTCTCTTGATTATTTACTAGAGTCAACTTTGTATAGGTTAGCTTGAAAGTATTAGGATATGAGACATTACAAGTATTACGTGAAGACTTGAAGAATGTGAAGAAGTAAGGAGCTACAACGACAACATCATCCTTCCACTTGAGGTTAGTAATATTTGACTTGAACTGTTTCATTCCCTAACGTATCTTTCAAGTCGTGCATATTGAAAACATAATTGCGAAGCTGTGAATGATTATACGCTAGTTAGACGTAGTATTAAGGAATTACAATACGAAGTATAACGCTTATCTTTTGAACTTCGTATATAAGACATCGACATAATTGTATTATGTATGGGTATGGGTGAAGATTTTGTCCTAGGAAACAATGTTTTACATTCGTTTAAAGGAAGTAAATTCATAAACTTGTATTGTGAATTGGAAGGGAAATCGCTAGGCTTATTGGTATTGTTATTCATTGAAAATCTTTTGAATTACTAATATGTGTGTTTAATATAACCGCTCATAACTTGTTTATGTATCTTGGTAAAACTATTCACAAGTCCTGACTTTTGTATTGGTATGACTTTTATTAGTGAAATCGATCTTAAGTAATCACATAAGATGGTAAGATCGATATCTTGAATTTGGTGTGACTAAATACTAGCCATTGGGTAACCGTTCCAAGTAAGAGGTGTGACCGATCACAAGAGAGAGTGTAATCTATCCTTGTAAGAGGTTTAACAAGTTTTAGTAAGTTGGTGTAACCGATCCTATAACTTGGTAAACCGATCACAAGTTTTACCATAAGAAGTGGTAACCGATCCTAGTACTTAGTTAGCCATTTTATGGTAACTAGTGTAACCGATCCTAGTACCCACTTGGAGATAGAACCGAAACTTTATGTTGAGGTAGAACCGTGAAACCTATTAATGGTGATTTGATAGGATAATCAATCACATAGTTCTTGGAAGTCAGATGAACCAATTCTGAACTTGTTTGGAAGTGTGGCAAATCGGTTCCAAGATTGTTAATATGAAAAAGGATTTACAAAGTAAAGATATCGACGTACTTTGAAAATGTGCAGTAACTCTTGTCTTTTATTGTTCAAAGATATTCCTTAATAGCTAAAGGAGAATCCCGGATCGAAATAAATTGAGAATCTTTTAATTAAGGTTTTTAGTTTTATATGCTTTTAATTTCCAGCAATTAAAATGCAGATCTTTAGAAATAAAAATTAGTAATGTGCATTTACTAGTTGGAGATTTTCCATTGAGATTTCAGTCATTAATTGGACAGAGCATTTCCAGGAATTATGAAAACCGATTTTTGGATTTATTGCATATCTTTGAGAATATTCGGTTTTGGAAATTCCTTGGTGTCCAAACTTCCTTGGTCTATAAATATTGAAGTTTACATTTCTAAAAAACTAATCCTCAGAGCCAGCAAAACTACCTAGTTGTGTTTTTACTGGTGGAGCCGCCTATTCGGAGAGGAAAGCAACCTAATTAGGCGAAATCTCTTACGTCCACTCGGTTTAAAGACTTCTTTGGGATTGATAAGATTTATTAGTACCGTTGGTGGGAAAATAAATAATTGCAGTTTATTATTAGTTTTCGATTGATTTGATTAACTAACGGTGGTTGAACTTTGATTGCGCCTAGTATGTTTATGCTTGAGAATCTTCTCTTCTGATATAAGATTCACTCAAAATAGATCGAAGTTTTGACGGGGATCTTTAGACTGTTTGTAGATCTAAAGACATCTTGTGATAATCCATTGTTAACAGACTCCAGTCTGTGTGTGATTGATCACAAGAGATTCAAGTTGTTTGTGTGCAGGTGTTTATTGAAGATCAAATAAGATTTGAAGACAAAGAAAATATTTGGGTTCATAATCTTTGGTGTGCAAAAAACTTTTTGCGGCTGGAAAAGGATCCAACTATAATCAGTTTATCTTTGTGATAGATTGCATTGATTAGTTGAGTAGATCGGCATCAATACGTTTCTTTGTGATTAAGAGTATTGATTGCATAATCTTAACAATTACTTTGGTAGTTGTTGAAAAGATAGATCTAAGGACCTGACAAAGGAGTTTATTGGGGATAAACGGAAGAGCCTTTTGTCAAACTCATATCACTTAGTTGAAAAGAGTTGTTACCGAACAGATTTGTTGTTCCGTTACTGTTTGGAATACGAACCAAAGGAATTGTTCCAAGTGCGTGACTTATTACAAGTTGGAGGCGCAGGGATACAGACGAAACTAGGTGAACTATAGGTTTATTTGCTTGGTCTCAACTATACGAAGTTGGTTTAGATTTTGTATAGCGGCTTAATCCTGAGAGTATTCAATTCTGGACAAGGTCATGGGGTTTTTCTGCATTTGCGGTTTCCTCGTTAACAAAATCTTGCTGTGCCATTTAATTTTAATCTCCGTATTATAATTGTTTTATTATGATTAAAGTAAATTTCACTTTCTACGTTAACTGGGCACTTGATATTGATCCCATTGGTTTCGGTTATTTCTGTACCTTTTATCAAGTGATCACTTTGTTGTTGTATTGTCTCGATTCCATATCCATAGACAATCACACAAAGCGTATTGGTTTTCTCCACTTGCTTTTGATATTTAATTCACGAGTTAGGCCAGTTCGGACTAACCCTATATCAAGTGGACACTGTGTTGAAATATTCCTTGAGTGATTGTATCTCCAAGAGGTTTTATACACAGTGGGTCTTGTATAGGTTGTGATCAAAATAAAAGATTGTGGTATATTTGGGTACCCTCGTCTTTTCAATTGGTATCAGAGCAGGCAAACACGAAAAGATCTAACAATTTGTGTTTGGTGCGATCCAAGCTATAAGATATGAGTCAAGATAAGAAAAGCAATGCCAAACTTATGAAGAACTCAGTTAACGTATGTCAAGATAATGAGAATAAGATCTCAGAGAAGATCAATGGAAATTGGTCTCGTAAGTCTTTTCGAAAATTAAAGAAAAAGTCTATGACTAATGACTTGATTGCGAATCAGGTTCCTGATCGGAAAAGAATGAATCTGAAACTCAAGAAACATGTTTTGGATCCGACTCCAATCTCTAGTGAAAAATCGTTTGTTTCCAATTGTGAAAAGAGATTAGATTCACTAGTCTGCCCAAGTTCTGAATTTCTTAATGTGTTGGAAAGATTTTTCAAACATGTTGAAAACTTTCCAGAAAAGGGAAAAACCATTGACAGTCTAGACGATGTCCTAGAACTTATTGTTCAAATGAATGTAAGAATTTGTGAAGGAAAGAGGGAAACAATCCGTCTTCAAAATAATCTGATAGATTATGAGGAACAAAAAATGGCTCTATGCAACGAAGTTCATCAACAGACTACAAAGTGTGAAATTCTTACACAATCGCTGGAGCATTCACAAATTAGAAATAAGATCCTTATTGAAGATCTTCTTACAGAGACATGTCGAAAGGTATATCTAGACAAGTGTTTAGAAAAACATTTCCAACAAGGAATTGATACCTTAAGAGGACATACAGAATGTCTTGAACTAAAGACATCAGCAATTTGTCAGATGGCAGATCTAGACCACACGGGTTCAAGTTCAAAGAACATACCATCTTGGGCACAAGATGTAATCAAGGATATAACATATCGCAATATTCCTAAAGTGGATGGATCTGAAACCCACACTAGGGATCATGATAATGTCCCTAACAGTAAGAAGGAAGAAATTCCTCAAAAGGCATTTAGTGAGGAAGATCCTCACCCCAACGCTTAAGTGTGTTTGGAATGTGCATCCTTAGAAGGCCCAATATTCTGATGTAAGGAAGCACGCATATCTGGGCTATCTGTATCCTGTCAATAATCTCTTATTCAATATAGAGAATTTACACAATCTACCTGAAGATGTTTAACATTTCTCCATGTGAAGAAAGGTTGTCTTGCAAACAACTTGTGCAAACAGGATAAGTTTCCTATCTAAAAAGTATATCTTGATACTAATCTAGAAGATAATTTCTTTTCGAAGAAAGTTGTGAATCAGTAACACATAAAATGCGAAAATCGTTTCAAATCTTGTCAGAATAATTTATTTAAGGCTGGCATCTATGTTTGGTATGTGTTAAAGGTATTTCTAGTATATGTACTCAACGTGTATGAGAACTTATGCTGAAGGATGTATTCTCAAACCAGATCTCAAGCAAAACTTCTGAAAGCCTTGAGCGGAATGACTTCTAAAGAAACTGTTCATCTTGATGATACCTTCAAGAAATCTGGTTGTGAAGATATAGAAAATGAAAAGGAAGATGTGACTCATCTCCTTGTCCAAAACAGTTTGGATGCTAAGATTGATATTATCAATCTACGACAAATCCTCCTCAATACTATTGAAACTCATCATAGACATGAAGCACTACTAAGAACTGTTATCCGTAACCAAAAAAGTTGATTAAACTTGGAATCGGTAATAGGGAGTATGGTCGGAATATTAATCGAAAGGTTAATGCTTTAGCCTGTGAACATAATCAAGGTACTGTGTGCAGAATCTGAGATATCAGTCGAGATGTTGTTGATGAAGATCCTGAAAAATTCGAGGACATTGAAGATGATCTTTAATAATCTGTTTAAAGATCTGTCAGGAAAATAGACATTAGTTTTTTATTATTACAATAAAGTCTATTTTGAATAAAACTATCTTATTTATGAATACAATTATTATTTTATAATTTTTCTTGTGATAGTTTTTGATTACATAGCCTGTGCTTGAATGCTTTATATTACTGCCATGTATGTTTATGGGATGTTTGATTTCGGTTTTCATGACCTCAATATTCGATCTCATATGTGTGAACCCTTATGGTTTGGGTGACTTTTTGATTTAGCGGGATTGAGTTCTAGCCCATGTTGGTAGGCTTTATCAAAGGATCATGAGGGGTTCTGATTAAAACAATATGTGAAAAGTCACAATATGTTGAATTGTTTGGTTTAGCATAAAAGCAAATGTGTTTCGGGGTTTTAACTTTTGCATTGCATTAGTTAAAACCGATTTTCAACCTTTCTCTGGTAAAGGTTGCTCTTTGTTGCTGTTCTTTTGTTTTGCGAGAGGATGACAACATAACGGGGGAGAGTTCTATGTGAACTTGTGCTTAATGACATATCTTTCGGGGGTGAAGAGCATGCAGAATTTGAGGTAACGAATTTGTTAGTTAATCGTTTTCCTGTTTAAGAAAAGCCTGATTTTATTGCATATATTTATTGCTTTTTCTTAAAAAAAAATTCGGTACAAATTGATGTTTTATTCCATTTCTTGTGTATGGATGTGTGTGATTCAATTGTTTCCGGTTAAGAAAAACTATTGTTATCTTGCTTTATGGTTTGGTATCAATTGTTTACGCTTACCCAATTACGGTGCAATTGCAGTACTTTAATGTCTATGTTGTTTCAATTGCTTCCGGTTGAGGTAAATAATTATGCAAGTTGATTTATTTAGTTTATATGAATTGTTTATGGCTTAACAAAAGAAAAGTTTTCGGGATGAATTGTTTAGTCCAATTCGATTCCGGATAAGAGAAACTAAGTTATTCTGATCTTAGTTAGACTTATCAAAGTGGAGGTTTCGTTATTCAAGTCTAATCGAATGCCTTAACAAGAAATTCTAGTTAACTAACCTAGTACTTGTCTTGTTTAAAAGTGAAAGGTCTAAGTTATTAATTGAATAATTAGAGACCGATGAGAAAAATAGAGTTAATTCTTATCTTTATTTTGGTCTTATCGAACAAGCGATTGTATTTGTACAATCGGTTTAGCAAAGGAACTAAGGTGCTTAGTTAATTTTTGATTTGCTAAACTATTAGGGAAAATTGCTTCGGACAATTGTTTCCTCGGTAACATATCAAAACAAAATTACTTTGTAGTTTCGGTTTTGATATTGGTTATCAAAAATGGTGTGTGGAACCCTCGTGTTTAAATCTTATAGGTTTTGCAAGTATCTCTGTAAGATTTGTAAGATCTTTCTGTTAGAGCATAGCTAGGTTGAACCCACCAAGCGTTGGCATGTCAAGTTTGGTTGTCATATTTTAGTGAATCAAAACTCGTTTTAAGAGTCGCTTGATTATGTACTAGAGTCAACTTCGTATAGGTTAGCTTGAAAGTATTAGGATATGAGACATTACAAGTATTGCGAAGACTTGAAGAAGTGAAGAAGCAACATTATCCGTCCGATAGGGGTTGGTGATATTTGACTTGAACTGTTTCATTCCCTAACGTATCTTTCAAGTCGTGCATATTGAAAACAAAACTGCGCAGCATGAACACTCTAGATAGACATAGTATTAAGGAATACAATATGAGGTTTATTGCTTAACCATTAAACTTTGTAGATAAGACATCGACATAATCGTTAAAATGATATTGTCATTATGTATGGGTATGAGGTGAGGATTTCATCCTAGGAAACAATGTTTTACATTTGTTTTAAAGAAGTAAGTTCATAAACTTATTTATGAATCGAAAAGGAAATCACCAGGCGTTATTGGTATTGGTATTCATTGCATATCTTGTGAACAACCAATATGTGTGATTTAGTATAATCGCTCATGACTTGTTTGTGTTCTTGGTAAAACTATTCACAAAGGCCTGACTTATGTATTGGTATGACTTTTATTAGTGAAACCGATCTTAAGTAATCACCTGAGATGGTATGATCGAGTTTGTGAGTTGTGTATGACTGAATCTTGGTAAAGGGGAACCGATCCTAGTAAGAGGTGCAACACATCACAAAGGGGAATCGATCCTTGTATGAGGTGCAACAAGTTTGTAGCAGAAAGGGGAACTGATCCTATGGACATGTGCAACACATATAAGTTAGATACCATATATATGTGGGGAAAAGATCCTAGTACCTAGTCAACCAAATTTTGGAAAGCTAGTGTGACTATGCACAATACTCACATGGAGGTAGAACCGAAACTTGTTTTAATAGAACCGTTAAAACCATGATTTGTGATTGAGTGTTCTTGATCAATCACATAGTTCTTGAAAGTCAGATGAACCAATTCTAAACTTGTTTGGAAGTGTGGCAAATCGGTATCACGGTTGTAAGTATGAAAGAGGACTTACAAAGTAAGGATGTCGACACACTTTGAACACAGGCGGTAATGTTTATCTTTAATTGTTCAAAGTTATTCCTTAATAGCTAAAGGAAGAAAATCCCAGGATCGAAACATAAATAAGTTAAGAATCTTTTAATTAAGGTCTTAATTTTATTTTAGGAAAATAAGAATTAGTAATGTGCAGTTACTAGTTAAAGATTTTCCAAAGAGATTTTCGGTCAATATTTTGGACAAAGCATTTCCAGGAATTATGGAAACCGAATTTGTGCTTTAATGAATATCTTGAGAATTTTTTCGGTTTTGGAAATTCTTTGGTGTCCAAACTTCCTTGTCTATAAATACTTGAAGTTTGCATTTCTAGCAAACTAATCTTTCGTGACAGCAAACTTCCTCGGTTGTGTTGTTACTGGTGAAGCCGCCTATTCGGAGAGGAGAGTAACCTAATTAGGAGAAACCTCTTACGAGCACTCAGTTTAAAGTCTTCTTTGGGATTGAGAAGCTCTATTAGTACCGTTGGTGGGAAACTAGATAATTGCGGTTTATCTTGTGATTTCGATTGATTTGATTGACTAACGGTGGTTGAACTTTGATTGCACCTAGTTTGTTTGTGCTTGAGAATCTTCTCTTCTGATATAAGATTCACTCAAACTAGATCGAAGTTTCGACAGGGATCTTTAGATTGTTGTTAGTTCTAAAGACGATCTTGTGATAATCCATTGTTAACAGACTCCGTTCTGTGCGTGGTTGATCACAAGAGATTGAAGTTGTTGTGTGCAGGTGTTTATTGAAGATCTAAGAAGATTTGAAGACAAAGAAGATATTGAAGATTTCTGATTTGGGGCTCATAATCTTTGGTGTGTACAACACTTGTTTCGGTATAAGAGGATCCAACTATAATCGTTTTATCCTTGTGGTAGATTGGATTGATTAGTTGTGTAGATTGGCATCAATATGATTCTTTGTGATTAAAAGTATTGATTGCAAAATCTTAACAATTACTTCGGTAGTTGAGAATAAGATAGATCTAAGAACCCGACGAAGGAGTTTATTTGAGATAAACAGAAGAGCCTTTGTCGAACTCACATCACTTGGTTGAAGAGAGTTGCTACCAAACATATTTGTTGTTCCTTTACTGTTTGGAATACGAACCAAAGAAATTGTTCCAAGTGCGTGACTTGTTCATAAGTTGGAGGCATGGGAATACAGACGGAACTAGGTGAACTATAGGTTTAGTTGCTTGGTCTCAACTATACAAAGTTGGTGTAATTTTGTGTAGCGGCTTAATCCTGAGAGTATTCAATTCTGGACAAGGTCCCGGGGTTTTTCTGCATTTGCGGTTTCCTCGTTAAAAAAATCTTGTCATGTCATTTACTTTATATTTCCGCATTATAATTGTTTTATTATAATTAAAGTAAATTACACAAACGTTAATTCCTATTTACTTGATAAGCAATCCTATTGTGTTTGGTTAAGTCTGAACCTTTTTATAAAGTAAACATACTTCTTTGTTGTATTGTCTCGATCTCGTATCCATAGACGATCACACGAAGTGTGAACCGATTAGCATTGTCTCGACTCAGTCCATAGACAATCACTTCCGGAGAAAGGACTTATAGGTAGGAAAAGTTTTAGCTTGAGTATATTTGGGTACCCTCGCCTTTTCAATTGGTATCAGAGCAGGAAAACACGAAAAGATCTAACAATCTGTGTTTGGTGTGATCCAACCTATAAGAATGAATCTAATAAGTGATTCAGTTAACGTAAGCCAAGATGAAAAATATGCACTTGAAGATAACATCTTCTATGAATCTACTGAACAGGCTGACTCCTATAATGTAGACTCTAATGATTAGCAAACTTGCCTACAAAAGCAACTTGATGAGATTTCTGAAGATGGTGACTCGGAAATTGATCAAGTTGTTGAAGATGATCTATCTGAATTTTCCGCAGTACTAGTGATAGACACATTTTTGTGTCTAATTTGTCCTCAATGTCTGTATTGTTGGAACTCTATTTTTGTACTAATATTGTGTTTTTATGTATTTTTAGGAAATAAACATTTTTGGAAAATTCGGCTCGAAAAGTTGATTTTGTCACCCGGAGGACAAGTGTTATTCGGACTCTCGCTTTTGGATAAGGGGTAACCTAATTACTAAGGGGCACCCCAGGTCACCCCAAGGCAGCTGCTATTCGCACCCCAGTTCTGGTTAGGGGGGAGGAATCTTCTTCCCAAATTCAAAAACCAAAATTGGCGGGAAAAATTGTTATCAACTGGCAGATTTAGGGTTGGCAGTTTGGACGGGATTAAAGGAGACTCAACGACCCAAATTGATTGGGTTTGTTCCTAGGGCCTAGACAGAGCTGGTATGGGTGTTCAAATCGAGTTAGATTGGGTTGGATAATCGTGGGATGCGAAAACAGGGAAGTTGAGTTATTCTCGGCATTTTCTTGTTTATATGGAAGTTACGTGACCAAATGGGTAAGAAGTTATCCTGTTTGATTTGAATACATCCTATGAAAATTTGGAGAGGTTAAAACAAGCCAACAGACGCGTGCATGGAAAGAAAATTTCTTGGGAATATTTTCATTCACTGCCGAGTAATGGGAATATTTTTTGGATTAATGAGAAGTTATTCTTGGTCCAAAGGTGTATAAATATAACTCTTGGGTTAGAATAGAGGGTGTCGAGAGTTGGGAGGAGAAGAGAGGAAGCTGCAGAGGAAGAATCATGAATTCTCTCTGCTGCTGCTGCTGTTCGTGATGAAGATGAAGAACATGAAGAACGGACTCGCAAGGGCAGTGGTTTATCAACAGTGAGAAAGACTCACAGGCGTGGGTCGTAGGTGTGGGTCTTAGAACCACAACGAAAATAGCACTTCTCTTTTATCGTTCATTTGTGACGCTTACTGTGGGTCGCAGATTACAGTTTTACACCATTTTCTCCTTTTCTATTCATTGTAAACACCATTTGAGCAATAAATAAATATTTTGAGCGTGTTTTTATCATGATGAGCTAAACCCAACACTGGGACGACGGAGGAGACCGAGCTTCATACATGGGTAATGTAATTAATTCTTTTTAAGACTTTTGCATTAAAAATTAATTGAAATATGATTTGATTAAATTGTGTGTTATTTGATTAGATGGGTCATGCTTATCTTAGGTGATTTGATGTTCCATGCTTAACATTTACAAGCAATTTTTTGAGAATCTACTTTGGCAAAATAAGAGTCCATATAACTTATGTTTTGAGCGATTATTGTCGAGAATAATTCATTGAGCCCTATTTTATGAAGATTGGCCGAATCATTAGTCCCAGTACTCTTGCCCATATTGTTAATATTTCTTGTATATATTTTTATTTTTAAATATTTACAAGTCCGAGCAACGAACTTTTACTACCACTTTCAAAACTATAACAAAATGGCGCCGCCGACGCAGACTTTTACATAGATTTATTTTTATTTTTTTTAGGTTTATTTTTTTATTATTATTTGTTCCTTTTTACTTTTCCTTTTTTTCTTTGATTTACAGGTTCGAAGTGGAGCACTAAGGACTTGGAGAGGAAAAAGCTTAAAGCGAAAAGCAAAAAGAGAAGAAAAAAAGGACAATTTTAGGATTTAATTTTTAATTTTTTTAGAGTGTGTGAGGAAAAATGTAATTTTATTTATTTATTTATTTTGGACTTTAAACAATTGGACTTTATTTTTTTAACCCTACGGAAGGGTATTATTATTAAAAAAAAAATTATATAAACTGTGTGCAGGGAAGGACGACGATTACTATATCGTCTCGTCCCCTCGGGTTCGTACATGACATAGGAGTCGTGGCCCGAGTCGACTTCAACGATTCATCCCACGTCTGGTACGGGAGGTAAGTCCAATCGAAACACTCGCGAATCCCCTGCAAGCGAGTTACTGTATTCCTTAAGGTGATTCATTGATTGAGGACGAATTTGGACTGTTTTTAAATTTCCTAGTAAAGGGCAAGGCCTGGCTAATACAAGATAAGGGTTCGGATTTCATCACCGCTCCCTTCTTGCCCGCCTTAGGAAAACGAAACCTAACGCGAACCCAAGCTTAAAATTTGGAATAGAACGAGACCGATAGGGTAACGAGCTTAGTAGGAAACTCGTTCGAAAAATATTGTTTGCTCTTTAAGCACACTCCAAAGTTCATGATGGTTTCTGTGATTTGAATGCGTGACTGCGCTGCCTTGTGATAGCGGTGAGGCCTTGGGTATCAAAGCTCCACTGAGCTTCCCTCGCCTCAATTCAACTTACTTTGACTCGAATTGATTCCAGAGGGGTTTGCTCAAATTGCAACGAATTCCCTTTCGAAAGATAGAAGATGGTCTAGAAACAATCTAAGTGGAGCCATCATGCTTTTTGTTTGCTAGAAATCTTTAGGTTTGTTTTGGTGGAGTCGAGTCGGCCTTGTTTGTGGTTGTGTAGAATTCCCTTGCAATTAAGAATGTCGAACTGGTATGATAGAAGCCAGTACAATGAGTATCGACCTGAATTTGAATATGGACATCATCAGTTTTATGACCATGGTGGGAATAGTAGTTGGGAACGCCAACCTTTTCAAGGTTATGGTTCATACCATGGTGAGCCAAAATACTATCCACACGCGAATTGGTCTTACGAGCGAGAAAATCAGGAACACTGTAGTACTGGTTACTCGTTTTTGGAAACTAGTCCTGATTATGATATTTCTGAACCTGTTCCATCTCTAGAAGAGACCCAACAACGGATTGAAAGGACGTATAAACGTTTAGTTGCAATGAATAGTTCAAAAGAAGAGTGTACACGATATTCTGAGATGATAAACGAGAGTGGTGAACGTATAAGTGTTATGCTCAGTGAATTTCAGGCACGTCTAGAGGCAGAAAATGAACAGTTGGCTAATGCTGCTCGAAATAATCTAAATTTCCAAAATAGGGTTTCTAATTCTACCCTTGATATCAATAGTGAATATTTGCCTAATTTAGAGGACGAGGCTAGAATAAAAGACACTACTTATTTAGATAAGGTTCAATCATCTTTGTACTATTATAATGATGAGGATAGTAGTAATGAAGAATCTGAAATATGTAGGCATAGTGATCAGGAATCTATTAATCCAATTGATCTTTATAATGATTATATTATTTCTAGTTCAAATCCAAATAATTTTTATGATTATTCACCTATTCAAAAGGACGAGGATTTGATTAGGGATACCACCGTTTTAGACGATGTAGTTTTTCCTTTTGATTACGAAGCCGATAGTGGTTTAGAGGAACGGGTTTATTCCGAAAATGCTGTTTTAGAGTCTAGCGACTTAGAAACAATAGTATTAGATGAAGAAGATATACCTGTAGAGATGAGTAAAGATGCACTACCTGATAATAATTAGAAGAATCAATTGACCATTTTCAAGAATCTAATGATCCAGAAATTAGGGAGATTGTAACTAGTCTATCTAGAGACACTAAAAACTCTAAGTTTGGGGGTGATTATCACCTTCATAGTGCCTTACCTTTAACTCTCAGAAAGTTCCTTCACTTAGGACTTGATATCTCTGCCTCGACAATTTTACAAGATTACCTTCATACTCGTTTTCCCGAACCTAATGATGTCCAGGAAGAAGTTCAGTCGTTAGAAACCCATCCTCTGGTTGATGTGGTTTGCCCAGGATATGATCCCCAGATTGACTTTGTTTTCCCACCAAATAGTTTTCTTCCAACTGTGGGAACGATTATATTCCAAATGTGTCGAATATTAAGTTGTGAGACTAAACCTAAATGCCTTAGGAAATTAGAATCGACACATTTGCTTAAGAATGACCACTATTCTCACTGTGGTCAATTATGTAAGTCATATCTGATTGACTTAGAGGATCCGCAATTATTTAGGTTACTACTTTGTGATTCCAAGTTCTTATTTGAGTTTTTCCAGACTCTAGGACCTAATAATTTGGATCCAACCTATGAAGAAACGCAGCCAATGAAAATATTCTATTTAGACCCTTTCATAGAACCTGAACCTGAACCACAATTAGCGATAGTTTTCAGGAAACTAGGTAAGGGCATGCTATTCTTGTCTATTTTCTTGGTTCACTGTAGTTTCCTATGGTCAGCTCTTTTTGGTTTTGAAGACCCACAGTTATTTCGACTGTTACTTTATGGTTCGAGTTGACCAATCCTTTTATAAGTCTGGCTGAAGACTTTAAACTTAGCACTTCTTGGGAGGTATCCCATGCTCATGCAACACGGTAATATCTTTCCTTATCTCTTTTGCTTCAAATGGTAACAGTTTCTCCTTGTTCATGCTTTTAATTTCATCTTTAGAACATTGAGGACAATGTTAGATTTAAGTTTGGGGGTATGGGAGAAACTTTTTAATTGCAGTATGAATAAAAAAACTCCAGAACCTAGAAATTTATGCCTATTTAGGATTGCACTAACTAATCTAAGTGGATGGAAGCATTTTGATCGTAGGAGTTGAGGAACCAATCTGATTAGATGGAAACATCTAGAAGAGTCTATTCATAAAAGCACAGAGCTCAGGTGTTAGAAATAACATGATAGTTTCACCATATCTCGTTGAGTCCTTTTCACTTCTATTTTTATTTTATTTTGTTTTTAAACTATGTTTCTCTAAGTGATTAGGTGGGGCTCACGATTCAAGTTGTTACCAATGCTAGGGTGAATTAGAGTGATTGAGATACAAAAAAAAAAGAAAAAAGAAGAGATGAAAAAAAAAATGGTAGTTACCAAAAAGTTGAAAAAAAAAGAAGAAAAAAAAAAGTGAGAAAATATTGAGACCAGACCATTTGACCAAAAGGAATAAATTCAATAAAGTCGACCACTGGTACCCTTGTATATGCCAGTTGTGTTGACATAGAGTTAGGTTATCGACCACTGGTTCCCTTGTATATGCCAGTGTGTTGATATTAGTCAGACTAATATCTCAATCCATTAGGATAGGTTCATTTTGGCGGAGGCCTTCAGACAGATATGGGAAACGCCGTTCACTTAGTAAACATCAAAACCATCTATGTTTTTCTATATCCATCTCTTAATCTTTCCATGTGATTAGTTTGACTCCGAATATGATGTCCATAGTGCAACTATCTGAGTGGAGCTATGTCACTTTATATGAATTTTAGTATGCTTGAGTGCAAACTCGTGTACAACAATTGGAATTTCGCATCAGGGTACTTCTTCTTGTAGTCAATAAGTATGCCAACCAAGGAGATTCTTTAGTGCCTTCCAAGGTTCGTTGTAGATACCTAGGGTCTGGAGTAATGGTTTTGTGGGCACACCTCTGGTAAACCCTCCCGAGATTAACTCGGTTTTATTTATTTTTTATTAGTTTTGCTCGAGGACTAGCAAATAATAGGTTTTGGGGTATTTGATAGACACATTTTTGTGTCTAATTTGTCCTCAATGTCTGTATTGTTGGAACTCTATTTTTGTACTAATATTGTGTTTTTATGTATTTTTAGGAAATAAACATTTTTGGAAAATTCGGCTCGAAAAGTTGATTTTGTCACCCGGAGGACAAGTGTTATTCGGACTCTCGCTTTTGGATAAGGGGTAACCTAATTACTAAGGGGAACCCCCAGGTCACCCCAAGACAGCTGCTATTCGCACCCCAGTTCTGGTTAGGGGGGAGGACATCTTCTTCCCAAATTCAAAAACCAAAATTGGCGGGAAAAATTGTTATCAACTGGCAGATTTAGGGTTGGCAGTTTGGACGGGATTAAAGGAGACTCAACGACCCAAATTGATTGGGTTTGTTCCTAGGGCCTAGACAGAGCTAGTATGGGTGTTCAAATCGAGTTAGATAATCGTGGGATGCGAAAACAGGGAAGTTGAGTTATTCTCGGCATTTTCTTGTTTATATGGAAGTTACGTGACCAAATGGGTAAGAAGTTATCCTGTTTGATTTGAATACATCCTATGAAGATTTGGAGAGGTTAAAACAAGCCAGCAGACGCGTGCATGGAAAGAAAATTTCTTGGGAATATTTTCATTCACTGCCGAGTGATGGGAAGATTTTTTGGATTAATGAGAAGTTATTCTTGGTCCAAAGGTGTATAAGTATACACTCAAAAACTCTTGATTTTGTGAATCTCAATAGGAAACATTACTTTTTGAATAAGAAACTTGTTGAGTTACAAGCAAAGTTTAATTCTCAACAATCAACGAGTAACAAACAACATGAGTCGGATTTCCCCATACAAAATCCTCTTGAGGATCAACTAACTGAAGCTCTTGAAAGAATCAAGGTCTTAGAAGAGGAAGTTGTAAGGCTAAGAAGAATCAATGATAGCACAATCAATTTATCTTCCATGTTGGATGCGGGAAGATTTCATAGCGACAAACGTGGATTAGGATATGATGGAATTGATACGCTATCAATCAACAAGGAAGTAAAATTCGTAAAAGTTGTTAGCTCGTTCACCCTAGAAAATCCACTTGAACAAGCTTGTATGCCTGAGACACCCAAGTGCTCAATTGAGATTCCAACAGAAACCATCTCCGGGTGCAGTCAGAAGAAGACTCCAACCAAGGACCAACATAGTAGCCGAACATCTCATAAAGGTAAAAGTAAAAACTTTATTCCTTTCAATAAGCATTGTTATTATTTTAGAGATAAAGGTCATATGCAAAGCAAAATTCGGAAGATGCAAAACACTTTATCCTTTGTATCTAACGAATTAAACAGTGTCATCTCCAAAAACCTCTCAGATCATCACTGTCCTGTGAGACAAACGAATTATTACAAAAATTCAAAATCATATCCCAAGAGAAACATTCCTAAAAGGAAAAATAATAAAAAAAAGTAATACTTTTATCAATGGGTATATGAAATCTTATGTTTCAAGATGGAAAAATGCAATCATACCAGAAATGAAGAACCTTCATTCAAAATCCACCTACAAGTTGATACCAAAATCTGAGGAGGTATCCAAAAGAAAGCTATCTGTTTATGGGTGAAAACTATTTCTATTGGTTTTGGTAATTTGGGTTGTGTGGATGAGAAATGAATCTAAAACCTAAATAAATGCACTACACGGGAGTGCTTGTGATTCTAGAAGTCAATCTGTACAACTCTGGCCTAAACCAAGAAATGGTCGTTCCAGACTTTCTTCGGTCACAAAGTGAAGGAGATGGGGTTGATCTTAGGGAGGGAAGCGAAAAAGTTGTTGAGATTGTGAAGGTGTTGGATGTGTATGACTTGTATCAGAAAGCTGAACTGGCTTGCATAATGAAAGCTATTAGTTCTGGTGTTGGAATACGATTGTGTCAACACTTGGCTTCTGTCTCGTTTCTTGTTCGGAAATAGGGAGGAGAACCTATTTATACAAGTCATTGCGCCTAACCTACATTTCTCATGGGAAGTGGACGAAATGGAGTGATGGAGTAGTGGAGTCGTGGTAATTGTCACATGATCAGGTAAAGCCCACTTCTCCCATCATCACTAACCGTCCATGACTTCCTGACACGTTCTTATGATGGCGCGTTGTGCGCTGCACGCTGTAAACCGCCAGGCCAATACCCCAGTAAGTATCCCCCAGTTTGTGACATGATTAATGTCTCGAGTGTGTGGATCGTGGGACCCACAAAAGGTAGCATGTGATGCTAGATTAAATAACTAAGTTATTTAGGAAGTCGATATTTATGAAATATCGTGTGTATTCTATGCATGTAATGCATCGAATATATTCAGCACGTATGAAGCATCGCTATTTTAAGGCTTAACGGAGTAAGTCACGATTAAGCGTCTTAAAATAGCATCACGTCCGACCATCTTCGAGTGATCGTTTGGAGGTTGTACAGGTAAGCCCTGAATTGGCCGATCACTCTGTGTGGAAGAGTGGTGGACGGTGATCATAGTGATGCCTCACTGGTCACCTAACTCTTGTCTTAGGCTGTCTATCCAAGCTGGCGAAGTTGGACGGACGAGATGACTTGCGACCCACATATGCGAACGTTGGATTAGGGTTTAGGAGGTGCTCAAACACCAACTTTTAGCTTGGTCGAATCCAAGCATGGAACGCGTTTTTGGCAAGATCGATTGGTCATGCGTGTAGACGGCATGCCGGTGTACATGTCCGTACCTCGCTGTCCCATGGATATGCGATCTAAGCCACTCAATTTGTCTGGAAAAGTTGATTGGTCGAGATCAGTTTGCAATAGAAAACCGCGCGACCATGCGTAGTTTGGGCGCACGAATCGAGACACCTAGCCATGGTTTGTCTTGGTCGGTCGGGCATGGAGATAGATGGGTCCACATTGATCATGTTGATACTCTCCGTACCTGCTTAGTCTATTCCTCGACCCTTCATCCAAGCTGGCGAAAACGGACGCTCGCGATCAGTTTGCGACATATGCATGTCGCAAACCCTAATTGGGGTTTCAAGCCGGTTGTGCATGCTAGTTTGACCGACCGAAATTGCACCCTACATTCCTCATCTGGAGAGGTCGATCGTGTGGGACCCACATTGGGCCAGTGGTGAACACGCCAATACCTGTCTGGAGGTTATAGGTCTGATCTAAGCCATCCAATCATGTTGGTGAAGTTGGATGGTCGTGATCAATTTAAGACCTTTAGTGGAATTTCCTGCGACCCTTTGAACCTCACGCCGGCAAAAATTCGGGCAATTGTACGTGATTATGTGGATAGGTCAGGGGAGGATCAATTATGCAGGCGTGAAGGGGGCCCGCCGGTGTGCAGGACAACGCTTGTCCAACCGTCCATGAGACGATCCACGCCGTCCAATTATGCCGGTGAAGTTGGACGGACGTGATGAATTTGAGACTGTCGTAGGCGGCCTTTGTTCGTACGACTCCTCCAAGCCGCTCCATACCAGCCTGGACATCCAACTCCAGGCTGGTGTTCGGTGGTAGTTTGGGAGGCATGGTAGGTATTCGACCAACCAGGGCATAAGCGGGCCCACTGGTGGTCATTAAGGTGGAAGCCTGCTCCTGCTGAGGATCGTCTAGGCAGGTTAAATCATGCGACCAACTTGCGTGGTCGTGATTATTTTTGAGACTGAGATGGACAGTCCACATGCTCGATCGGGCTAGTATAACACACCGAGAGATGTATGCTCAATCGGTCTAGTATAACACACCGAGAGTTGTAGCATGTACGGGTATTTCGTGCATGCCTCATTAGTGACACTTGGAGATTCAGGTTACTCTGCTGAGAGCAGCACTCAGTCGTCATGCCGCACCAATAATGAGAGTTCAGCAGGAACAACACAGAAAATACATGGCTGGTCATGCATTAATTGGTAATGCTATAAATTCACAGAATACTGAGATTGTTGCCATATGCTCCATTCTTGGTGAATTAGTAAAGTGGAGAAGTATTCATCACTTATCAGTGGCTTTATCCATTGCAGGATGTCAGCGCATAATTTTGGCTTTTACAATTTTAGCCTTAAATGAAAATCCACCATCAACATTAAGTCCCCTGCCTATCACATGATGGTTACACTATTGTGGGGGTAGGCATGAGATGGTGACAAATTGGTATATTGAAATGACCAAGCTAAAGTAAACACATATTTACCGCATAGATAGATATCATCAGATGTTGTCCTGGAGCTGGTCAAACCTGATTAGGGTTGTGGAGGAAGCAGAACTTGGTCAGGCGAGCCGCTCTGGTTCCCTTGGGTTTCCTCCGTATATGTCTGGGCAGAGCTTTGACCGTTTCTTGGACTGGGTGCGCTCCCATCCATTATACGGCGGCTTCTCTCAAATATATACGATAAACATTGTTGATTGCTATCCCGAATTAGCAGCCTTTATAGGTGGCAAGTGAAGACTCCTTTTCTCCGTGGGATTCTGTTAGCTCGTGAAATATAAAGAAAATTCTAAGGACGTCTCCTATCGCAGAATCGTTTTCTTCTATATTCCAGGTACTGCTCCACGCTTATCCGATCTTCTGATTGACTGATGATGATTTTTTTTGTAACCATAACTTCTTCTCCTTCGCAGTTTATCATGGAAGCGGTTGGTGATGATCACTCTGTAACTTCTCCAGAAAAAAGTTTTGAAGTCAACAAGCCTGAGGAGGCTGGTGCACATGAGGAGGTAATGGCTAAGATCGATCTCCCACTCCATGAAGTCGGTCGTGCTATACAGGGGATGTCCATTCTGCACCTGCGTATTGCCAGGGGACGTATCTGTGCCCTTTCAGCTGCGATCGACATGGAGGAGCAATGGAGGCGCGATGAAGCGTTGCGAGTACCAACGAGCGCAAGATCTGAGAGGTTTGCAACACGGTTAAAGAGGCGGAGGGTTGAACACAAACGACCTCTTGGTGGAGACAAGTGTGATTATCCAATCCACGATGGCGTGATAATCCTCGATTCTGACACAGACGAACCTGAGCGTCTGAAAGTGATCAACACAATTTCCAACACTGCCGTGGCTCTTGGGGAAGATGTGGAAGCGATCTCTGTTGATGCTGTTGAGGCAGATAGCGTTGCTGCAGAAATGTCCGAAGTGGAAGCTGAGGCAGATCCAGTGGAAGAAGCAGTAGCGGTCAACGATAGCGACGGTATTGAAACAGGCTCCAGTGGTGGTGGAGACGCAATCAATCTTCTTGACGACTAAATTTTCCTGTTCTTTCTCTTTTCTTCTTTTTTGGGCTTTTCTTCTCGTAATTTGTGAACATTTTCCTTGCACTCAGTGGCGGCTGAGTTTAAGGTCCTTTTTTACTTACTTGATTGAATAAGGGTTTCACACTACTTTTTGATGTAAATCTTCCATATATCGTATGCGATCATAATATGTTGTTCTTGCAATGAAAAAGAGAATTCCATAATGAAACACCACAGACCTGTCTATGATCTTGATGCGAGATCTCTCTGGTATTGTCGGGGTAAATGGCCCGAAATATTTTCTTTCTTCCGCACACATTCTCTTTCCTAATATCTTCCAGGGAATACAAGATGTTTGTTTAGGGTTTCCTTCCAGGCCTGCTCTAGTGGGTAATGATGATTTAGGCTGACTCAGGACTTTGTTTCTTTCTTTAGGGGTAAATAAATTCATAGATGGAAAATATTTCGATTAATTTGAAAATTGAAACTCTAATTATGAATGCAAGTATTGCAATCATTTTCTGGAGGAATTACAAGTGCGGCATGAAAAGGAAATTGTAAAACACGCTGGAGGAAATAACACAGCGTTTTAAAGTGTGGAGGACGCTGGAAAGTGTTAGCACAACGTCTTAAGTACGGTAGGGTTTGAGCCATCGTGAGTGAACTGTTACGCATTCCAGTTTGTCAGCGTTGATGAGCTTGCAGTAGCTTCCTAGGATAACATCTGCTACCAGGTACGGTTCATCCTCCTTTTCGGCAGGTGAAGTGGTCATTTTCACCGTCATGCTCCCAACCTTGAATGAGTCATCTTCGTCAACAGATCTCCAATTCCAAATGAGTTTGGGCGTTGTACAGATACCTGGTTCTTGGTCTTGTCGTCCTTGATCGAGACAGCTTCTAAGCTCCTGATAAAACGCTTGAAGGGACCGGCCTCCCATTCACATCTCCTAGCGGGAGTTGGGTTGTTGGTTGGAGAGAGTCCCCAGAGCTTATCAAGAGGAATGATTGGTTGCAAAAAGGGTTGCGTGATGAGACTTACTTGAGATCGGAACCTTTTAATGTATGCTGATGGGTTCTCTCCAGGAAGTTGTGTCACGTTCGCAAGCTGCAGATACGGCAGCAGACAGTCTTCAGGTCCAAACGGCTTGTTGGAGATTCTTTCGGGTATCGAAACCGGTAGAGGAAAAACTCCCAGTGTTGCCTTGTTGTCGTGTATCCAAGAGCGTCCTAGGACCATGTCATAATTGGGATATTCTTTGACTATGTAGAACTTTTCTTGCGTCAAGGCATCATCCAATTTAACTTCAAGATCGATGTATCCACATGCCTCTCCAAGTTCTCCTTCTGGATTCTTAATCACGGTTGGGCTGCGAGTAGCTTCCTGTTTTGAAATCTTTGCCGCCTTCAAGGTCTTGACAGTGATGATGTTGAATTCAGAATTTGTATCAATCAATGTGCTATCAAACTCGACATCCTTCAAACGAGTGCAGGTTAAGATTCCCCAGTTTCCCTTGCTCGCATCTTCTAGGAAAGACTGAGGTTTCGAGACTGCTTCCTTCTCTGGATACAAACGCCTGCCTGATACAATGCAGTTGAGGGCTGAAAATATGTCTTGACGCTGGGCCTTGGAGAAATATAATATTTCGCATAAACGCTCCATCATAGATTGTACAGTCTTGCGAACAGAATCCCCGGAAATCATGCAGTTCCTGATAGGAAGAGGATCTCTATGAACACCTTTGTTTCAAGATGGAGTTCTCCTGCCTCTATCTTTTCTCTGAAGATTTGTTTCAGTCTGTTGCAATCCTTGGTCGGATGATGGACGAACCTATGGTAGCGGCAGTACTTGGGGTCTGCCATGTCTTTCTCAGTTGGCGGGCGTCTGATAGGAGGCAGTTTGATAGCATCGTCTTGAATCCATGCTTCCCAGAGTTCCATTACTTCACTCATGGGGAATGAGAATCCTACATCTTCGGTGTCTTGTGCAGGAGTCTTTCCCGCTCACTTTTGAGACGAAGTCGTGTGTGCCGGAGCCGCACGCTTGGGTTGTTGTTCCGTTTCTGAAGCTTTCCTTTTTCCTCCTTCGCCCACCACGCTTACAGAAGGACCAGTGTTGTATTTCTTGTTTGTGAGACGCCTGCTTCCTCGACTCTCACGTCTTCGTTTCGAACAACCCTGGTTCTCTCTAGCAACGCTGGGGCAGTTGTGGCTGAACGCTTAGCAGCTTCATGGAGTTCGGAGAATGTCTGAAAGCCCAGATTATCTAATAAATAGCGGTATATTGGTATCATCACGTTGATGCACAGCTCTGCCAGCTGACGTTCAGTGACGTTCGGATCATGACAATCTAGTGCTTGAGTTCTGAACCTCTTAACGAAGTTGTTTGGATGCTCGTTGTTCCGCTGAGAGACTCTTCCTAGATATGAAAAGGTGATCTGCTCGGATACGAAGAAATACTTTCTGTAGAAAGCACTGACCATCTCGCCCCAATTGGATATGTTGTTAGGCGCGATGTTGTTGTACCAGGTGTACGCCCTTCCTGTAAGTGACTTCGAGAACTCTTTCAGGCGGAGAACATGATTGTACTCATGCTCCCCTAAGGACTCCAAAAATTAAGAGGTGTGTTCACGAGCGTTACCAGTACCATCATAGAGGTAGAACTGAGGAGAGGTGTATACTCTTGGAAGAGGAATTCGTTGCACATCTTGAGGGTACGACGGCTGATGATGGTGCGCATCCATTAAATTTTCTTTGTTTCGGTTTCATAGAAGTCGTTCTAGGTCCTCACGCGCGATGAAGTTGAATGATTGGTCCCTTTTCCTTGGACGTTCAGGAGCAACACGAGCTTCTTCATTCATGTGGGCCCGAGTGGAAACGCCTGCTCCGGGTGTATTAAAGGCATTCCTTGTTGGCTCCAGGGGTTGCCGTGAATCTTGTGGCAATCGTTCAGTTAAAGTTTTGAGGAAAATAAGTACCTCTTTCTGAGTTGCAGCCATATCCGTTTGAGTCTTAGCAAGAACTTCCTGCCTCTCCATCAAGTCTGCAATGGTAATGGGAGATGGTCCTCCTCTTGTCCCTCCGGCTCCTCGTCCTGATGAAGGAGCGGAAGTTGTTGCTCTGGTGATCACCAGAGGTGTTACACTTGAGGAGACGCCGGGATTCGCGGCTTCTCTGGCTCTGGTGATAGGAGGCGTTACACTTACTGGAATATCTCCTGCTCCGCTGGCGTTGGTGGTAGAAGAGATGACTCCACGAGATGTATTGACCACAGTAGCTCCACTAACAAGTACATCAACACCGAGAGTGTTATCCACACTAACTCCATCGGAATTGATTGCTGATCCAGACCTAAGTTCTACCATCTTGAAATGGATGGATGATTGAATTGATCCTAAGATCTACCCTTTCGAAATTGATAAAATTGAATCAGATTTTGAAAAAATCGACTTTAAAACCGAGAGATTAACCTCGCACTATGGTCGCCAATTGTTTATGGGTGGAAAGTATTTCTGTTGGTTTTGGTAATTTGGGGTGTGTGGATGAGAAATGAATATAAACCCTAAACAAATGCACTGCACGAGAGTGCTTGTGATTCGAGAAATCAATTTTTACAACTCTGGCCTAAACCAAGAAATGGCCGTTCCAGACTTGCTTCGGTCACAAAGTGAAGGAGATGGGGTTGATATTAGGGAGGGAAGCGAAGAAGGTGTTGTGATTGTGAAGGTGTTGGATGTGTATGACTTGTATCAGAAAGCTGAACTGGCTTGCAGAATGAAAGCTATCAGTTCTGGTGTTGGAATACGATTGTGTCAACACTTGGCTTCTGACTCGTTTCTTGTTCGGAAATAGGGAGGAGAACCTATTTATACAAGTCATTGCGCCTAACCCACGTTTATCATGGGAAGTGGAGGAAGTGGAGTGATGGAGTAGTGGAGTCGTGGTAATTGTCACACGATCAGGTAAAACCCACTTCTCCCATCATCACTAACCGTCCATGACTTCCTGACACGTTCTTATGATTGCGCGTTGTGCACTGCACGCTGTAAACCGCCAGGCCAATACCCCAGTAAGTATCCCCCAGTTTGTGACATGATTAATGTCTCGAGTGTGTGGATCGTGGGACCCATAAAAGGTAGCATGTGATGCTAGATTAAATAACTAAGTTATTTAGGAAGTCGATATTATGAAATATCGTGTGTATTCTATGCATGTAATGCATCGAATATATTCAGCACGTATGAAGCATCGCTATTTTAAGGCTTAACGGAGTAAGTCATGATTAAGCGTCTTAAAATAGCATCACGTCCGACCATCTTCGAGTGATCGTTTGGAGGCTGTACAGGTAAGCCCTGACTTGGCCGATCACTCTGTGTGGAAGAGTGGTGGACGGTGATCGTAGTGATGCCTCACTGGTCGCCTAACTCCTGTCTTAGGCTGTCCGTCCAAGCTGGCGAAGTTGGACGGACGAGATGACTTGCGACCTACATCTGCGACCGTTGGATTAGGGTTTAGGAGGTGCTCAAACACCAACATTTAGCTTGGTCGAATCCAAGCATGGGACGCGTTTTTGGCAAGACCGATTGGTCATGCGACTCATGCCTGTAGACGGCATGCCGGTGTACACGTCCGTACCTCGTTGTGCCATGGATATGCGATCTAAGCCACTCAATTTGTCCGGTAAAGTTGAGTGGTCGAGATCAATTTGGAAAAGAAAACCGCGCGACCATGCCTAGTTTGGGCGCACGAATCGAGACACCTAGCCATGGTTTGTCTTGGTCGGTCGGGCATGGAGATAGATGGGTCCACATTGATCATGTTGATACTCTCCGGACCTGCTTAGTCTATTCCTAGACCCTTCATCCAAGCTGGCGAAAACGGACGCTCGCGATCAGTTTGCGACATATGCATGTCGCAAAACCTAATTGGGGTTTCCGGCCGGTTGCGTGCATGCTAGTTTGGCCGACCAAAATTGCACCCTACACTCCTCATCTAGAGAGGTCGATCATGTGGGACCCACATTGGGCCAGTGGTGAACACGTGAATACCTGTCTGGCGGTTATGGGTCTGATCTAAGCCATCCAATCATGCTGGTGAAGTTGGATGGTCGTGATCAATTTAAGACCTTTAGTGGAATTTCCTGCGACCCTTTGAACCTCACGCCGGCCGAACTTCGGGCAACTGTACGTGATTATGTGGCTAGGTCAGGGGAGGATCAATTATGCAGGCGTGAAGGGGGCCCGCCGGTGTGCAGGACAACGCTTGTCCAATCGTCCATGGGACGATCTACGTCGTCCAACTATGCCAGTGAAGTTGGACGGACGTGATGAATTTGAGACTGCCGTAGGCGGCCTTTGTTCATACGACTCCTCCAAGGCGCTCCATACCATCCTGGACATCCAACTTCAGGCTGGTGTTCGGTGGTAGTTTGGGAGGCATGGTAGGTATTCGACCAACCAGGGCATAAGCGGGCCCACTGGTGGTCATTAAGGTGGTAGCCTGCTCCTGCTGAGGATCGTCTAGGAAGGTTAAATCATGCGGCCAACTTGCATCGTGATTATTTCTGAGGCTGAGATGGACAGTCCATATGCTCGATCGGGCTAGTATAACACACAGAGATATGTATGCTCAATCGGGCTAATATAACACACCGAGAGTTGTAGCATGTACGGGTATTTCGTGCATGCCTCATTAGTGACACTTGGAGATTCGGGTTACTCTTCTGAGAGCAGCACTCAGTCGTCATGCCACACCAATAATGGGAGTTCAGCAGGAACAACACAAGAAATACAAGGCTGGTCATGCATTAATTGATAATGTTATAAATTCACAGAACACTGGGATTGTTTCCATATGCTCCATTCTAGGTGAATTAGTAAAGTAGAGAAGTATTCATCACTTATCAGTGGATTTATCCTTTGCAGGATGTCAGCGCATAATTTTGGCTTTTACAATTTTAGCCTTAAATGAAAATCCACCATCAACATTATCTAAAATAGTTTCTAAGAAAAACAATCCAGTTTTAATCTTAGACAAAGATGACTATGAAAGTCTAGTGCTTAGACGCAAAAAGGATCTAGAAATATCCAATGATATCAATGTGAAAGCATCTTTTGATGATTTTCTAAACTCTGGGAAAACAAGGGAACATAAATAGGTGCAATCATGCTCCTACGATATCACAATCCAGTGATACAATGCTTTCATCTTATGAAGGTAGTGAGGAAGATTTAACTGAAGAACAAAGATCCAATCTCATTATGGTCGTTCAACATCGAAACTGGCTCAAAGATAAGATTGAGGAAACAAAAGTTGATATTGGTGATGTGAAGATTCAAGTTGAAATGCTTGAGAAACAAGAAGTGGTTATTGACAAGTCTCTTGAGACATGCTTCAAAATTTTGAACACTGAAGAAACCTCAGTGAACAACAAGAGCTCCACTAGAGATTAAGTTATATGTTGTAATACTTAATCCGGGAAAATAGACATCAGTTTCTGATTTCTTTCAATGATTGTATTAAGTCTATTATGAATAAAACTATTATGAATAAAATTATTTGATTTATAATTTTTCTTGTGATGGTTTTTGATTTACATAGCCTGTGCTTGAATGCTTTATTATTGCTATGGATGTTTATGGGATGTTTGATTTCGGTTTTATTACCTTGACATTCGATCTCATAATGTTGTGAACCCTTATGGTTTGGGTGACTTTTTGATTTAGCAGGATTAAGTTCTAACCCATGTCGGTAGGCTTTATCAAAGGATCATGAGGGATACTGATAGAAACAATATGTGAAAAAGTCACAATATGTTGAATCGGTTTTGGTTTAGCATAAAAGCATATGTGTTTCGGTGGTTTTCAACTTTTGCCTGCAATAGTTAAAAACCGGTTTTCAACCTTTCTCCGGTAAAGGTTGGTTGTTGTTATTCTTTTGTTTTGCATAAGGATGACAGCATAATGATATTTCGATATCAATTCTCCCTGGAAGAAGATGCAAACATATTGGAGAAGCGGATGCGAAATTTGAGGTAACAATGTTGTTAGTTAATTGTTTTCCTGTTTAAGAAAAGCCTGATTTTATTTCATATATATTTTGCTTTTGCTTAAAAAAAATCGGTAAGATTGATGTTTTATTCCATTATATGTGTATGGATGTGTGTGTGATTCCATTGTTTCCGGTTAAGAAAAACTATTGTTATCTTGCTTTATTGTGTGGTATCAATCGTTTAGGCTTACAAAATTTCGGTGCAATTGTGGTGCTTTAATGTCTATGTTGTTTCAATTGATTCCGGTTGAGGTGAATAATTATGCAAGTTGATTTATTTTGGTTTGTATGAATTTTTTATGGCTTAACGAAAGAAAAAGTCTACGGGATGGATTGTTTAGTCCAATTCGATTCCGGATAAGAGAAGCTAAGTTTATCTTAGTTAGACTTATCAAAGTGGAGGTTTAGGTTATTCAAGTCTAATCGAATGCCTTAACAAGAAATGCTAGTTAACTAACCTAGTACTAGTCCTGTTTAAAACTTAACGGTCTAAGTTATATGGATAATTAGAACCTGGTGAGAAAAATAGAGTTATCTTTATTTTTGGTCTTATCGAATGAAGCGATTGTATTTGTACAATCGGTTTAGCAAAGGAACTAAAGTGTTTAGTTGATTTTTGGTTTGCTAAACTAAATTGGAAAAATTGCTTCGGGCAATTATTTCCTTGATAACATATCAAAACAAATTACTTTGTAGTTTCAGTTTTGATATTGGTTATCAAAAATGGTGTGTGAAACCCTCGTGCTTTACTCTATAGGTTGCAAGTCTATTTTGAGATTTGTAAGATTCTTTTCGGTTTGTCCTTTATTTTTTTCATTTCTTTGTCATTTTGTGACAAAAAGGGGGACAAATATATGGAGTAAACAAGTGATACTGGTATTGATTTTATATTGATTGATATCACTAAGGAAAAGGACAATTGTGCTTAAACGTTTATCTAACGAAAGAATGAAAGCATAGACTAAGGGGGAGTAACATATCATATTAATTGGTATAACAAAGACGTGCAGATTGATAAAATCTATCTATCTTGCCTTTAGGGGGAGTATTAGCTTTGTTAGTATAATGTCAACAACGGCATTTAAGGATTGAATGTATACATGTTATTGTGTTGTTGAATTCGGGAATCAAGCGTATGTGTAATGAATTCTTGTAATTTGTTTATCCATATGATTGTAAGAGTTATGTCACTAAAATTGACAAAGGGGGAGATTGTTAGAGTATAGCTCGGTTGAACCCACCAAGCGTTGGTATGTCAAGTTTGGTTGTCATATTTTAGTGAATCAAAACTCATTTTAAGAGTCGCTTGATTATGTACTAGAGTCAACTTCGTATAGGTTAGCTTGAAAGTATTAGGAGATGAGACATTACAAGTATTGCGAAGACTTGAAGAAGTGAAGAAGTAAGAAGCTACAACGACAACATCATCCTTCCACTTGAGGTTAGTGATATTTGACTTGAACTGTTTCATTTCCTAACGTATCTTTCAAGTCGTGCATATTGAAAACAAAAATGTGAAGCATGAACACTCTAGATAGACATAGTATTAAGGAATACAATATGAGGTTTATCGCTTAACCAATAAACTTTGTAGATAAGACATCGACATAATCGTTTAAATGTTATTGTGATTATGTATGGGTATGAGGTAAGGATTTCATCCTAGGAAACAATGTTTTACATGTTGTTAGAGCACTGCTCGGTCGAACTCGCATGCGTTGCTATCTCAAGCATGTTTGTAAATGTTAGTGATCAAAACTATAAGTCTTGATTTCTAGTCTACTATAACTAAGTCTCGGACTAGGATAGAAAGTGTAGTTGAGCTCAAGAACTCCATGTCGATCATCATACAAGACGAAGAACTACTCAAGGAACTGGTGGAACTTCATCGACTAAAAGGTATGTGGACACTTGAACTTATCTATCACTCAAAAGTCTATCTACTCTATCTCCTATCTTGAGACAAAAGTTGTTTTGCTATATATACTTTGATTATACACATTTGCTATTTCGAGCCGAGTTTATCTCGCTTATCTATTTCTCGAAATATGCGTCGGTAAGCTTTCGCTTTGGCCAAGTTCATCTTTATCTAGTGATGAAAGTCATGTTAAGTTTCAATCACTTGAAAATGGCTTTGATAAAAAATAGTTTGTGAACAACGTCCTCTAAGAATGTTTCAATGATTGAAATGAGAGTTTTAGATTATATAACCATTGTTGGATATAAGCATTGTGTGGAAACACATATATGTATAAGTTTTTATTCCTTGAACCAAAGTATGTGTACTTTGCTGCTCAGGAAAACCGGAACATAGTCCGCGAACCCAGTCCGCGTACCTAGTCTGCGTACTTTCGGAGGTTCTCTTCCCGAGAAAATCTGCTGGAGTTTGTGAACTATTTACAAACTTATTCTGGGTACTTAAGTCCGCGTAACTATCCCGCGTACTTAGGTTGGTTATTTTCTAAAAACGATTACTCGTGAACTTATACTTATATTAACTAAGGAATGCAAGTTTGCAAACCGTGGCTATAAAGTTCATGAATCAATTCGAGTGAATCAAATCGTTTTTTCTTCGATTGCGTCTTGTATACTTCTGTAAGATATAAGCAATTGAACAACTCTCTAACTAGTTCATTTGAGTCATTTGAACTAGTTATGGTAAAGAAGAATATGGTTAATATGGAAGTAATAATATGGCTAACCTTTTGGTTAACTACTGTTGAACCAACAGATGTACATGTTTGGGTACGGTTACACAAACCTAAAACGTGCATTTCATTTGTGTGTAACAAGCTAAGTTTTAGATCTAACAGTTGAAAGATATTAGCTTGAATCTAATCAGGTTTTCATCTAACGGTGAATATTAAATGCTTTGTTACTAAGCTAACATTGATTGCAAACCCTGATTTGAAAGACTATATAAAGGAGAACTCTAGCAACTGGGAAACCTAATACCCACACCTCCCGTGTGATACTAGTTGTATAAGCTAGAGTCGATTCTCCTTTAACCTTAGGTTTCTACCGAGACCCTGTAGGTTAACGACTTGAAGACTTCATTGGGATTGTGAAGTCAGAACGATACTACTTTCTTGTAGTTGTGTGATCTGATGTTGTTGTTTCTATCGTATTGAGTACAATCGTAACGATTGGCTTGAGATTGATATCTCCGATAGGCAAGATATAAAAGGAATCACAAACATCTTCGTCTCATCATTTGTGATTCCACAATATCTTCTTTCGCCGCGTCGATTAGATTATTGTGAGGTGATTGATAATACTAGGTTGTTCTTCGGGAATATAAGTCCGGGTTATCAATTGGTTCATGTTCACCTTGATTTATCAAAAGAAGGTTTAAAACTCGTAGGTATTTTTGTGGGAGACAGATTTATCTATTACCGTAGACTCTTCGGTGTGATACAATTTTTTTTATTAAAGTCTTCAACTTTGGGTCGTAGCAACTCTTAGTTGTGGGTGAGATCAGCTAAGGGAATCAAGTGCGTAGTATCCTGCTGGTATCAGAGTCGTAAGGAGAGCAAATGTACCTTGGATCAGTGTGAGATTGATTGGGCTTCAATTACAGTCCAAACCGAAGTTAGTTTGTATTAGGCTAGTGCCTGTAGCAGCTTAATACAGTGTGTGTTCAATCTGAACTAGGTCCCGGGGTTTTTCTACATTTGCAGTTTCCTCGTTAACAAAATTTCTAGTGTCCGTGTTATTTCTTTTCCGCATTATATTGTTTATCTTTATAATTGAAATATCACCGGTTGTGCGTTTGAATCAATCAATTGGGAAACCCGACCTTTGGTTGTTGATTGATCTTTGAACATTGGTCTTTGGTACCGTTCAAGTGATTTCTCTTGTATTCAATAAGACTCGCAGATTTCTATTTGCTTGAGTAAGAATTGAACCAAGAAAGAGAGATATAACTCTTTGATATACTTTATTAAGATTGAGTCTAGTTGATTCTCTTGAAATTATATTGGAGTTAGTCTATACAGATTGCTAATCGAAATATTTGGTGTGGTTGTTGTACCCCCACTTTTTCACATGTGTTTTAAGGAAGTAAGTTTATAAACTTGTTTTTGAATCGAAATGGAAATCGCCAGGCGTTATTGGTATTGTTATTAATTGCATATCTTGTGAACAACCAATATGTGTGATTTAGTATAACCGCTCATGACTTGTTTGTGTTCTTGGTAAACCTATTCACAAAGGCCTGACTTATGTATTGGTATGACTTTTATTAGTGAAACCGATCTTAAGTAATCACCTGAGATGGTATGATCGAGTTTGTGATTTGTGTATAACCGAATATGGGTAAAGGGGAACCGATCCTAGTAAGAGGTGCAACACATCACAAAGGGGAATCGATCCTTGTATAAGGTGCAACAAGTTTGTAGCAGAAAGGGGAACCAATCCTATGGACATGTGCAACATGTTTTTAGGCAAAGGGAAAACGATCCTATGGACATGTGCAACACATATAAGTTAGATACCATATATATGTGGGTAACCGATCCTAGTACCTAGTCAACCGAATTTTGGAAAGCTAGTGTGACTATGCACAATACTCACATGGAGGTAAAACCGAAACTTGTTTTGGTAGAACCGTTAAACCCATGATTTGTGATTGAGTGTTCTTGATCAATCACATAGTTCTTGAAAGTCAGATGAACCAATTCTAAACTTGTTTGGAAGTGTGGCAAATCGGTTTCAAGGTTGTAAGTATGAAAGAGGACTTACAAAGTAAGGATGTCGACACACTTTGAACACAGGTGGTAATGTTTATCTTTAATTGTTCAAAGTTATTCCTTAATAGCTGTTGATGGTGGTTTTTAGTTCAGGGCTAAATTTGTAAAAGTCTATCTACCTGACCCGACATCAGATGTAGTAGACATTTATATGTCTATATTCCGTAGGGAATTTGGAGAATATATCAAAATATGATGAGTGTCTATGTCTCTCTTCATATTATATTGAAACTCAAGCTCCTAGATGAATTGTTCACTAGTATAGAGCCTAATGAGTGTATAAGATCCTGGGGGCATTACTCACTAATGCCGGAGCCTGCCGAGTATTTTTCCTATGCTATGTTCCCCGCCTGAACCCTTAATATTGATATGGAATGACAATTTATGTTCACTCGCAGCAGAGTAGCACGAATTTCCAAGTATCAAGGTTAAGGTCCTTGCATAAAAGTACTCAATCGGGAAGCATACTGCTCTCTGGCAATAAACTTAAAGAACTCTATGTCAACACATAGAATTCAATCAATATTGTGATAATTCACAAGATTCAGATATTACCCTGACTAATTTGCAAAATTAGGGTTTTGCGCCCTGCGCAGTATATTAGACCTCGCCTATCGAAATTAAGCCTAGGCGAACTAGGCAATTAATCCGCCATGGATTAGTAGGTGCAAAATCCTAACCACAATCATAAAACAAGGAATAAAAGGAGTCGCGGAATAGGAGCAGCAACAATGGGAGGTGTGGCCATGCCATAGGCCAGCCGGCGCCACTTGCAAGTGGCCACACCCCATGCTGCTCGACCGGCCCCTATTTCCCGTCGACCAATCAGGTCGCCTTAAACCCACCACACGCACATGAGTTGTGGCTGGGCCCATACTTGCCGACCCTATTTCCCATCGACCAATCAGGTCGCTTTAAATCCGCCACACGCACACTAGAAGTGTGGCCACACCCACGTTTGGTCGCCCCCTTTTCTATTGACCAATCAGGTCGCTCTAAACCTGCCACAGTATTAAAAGAGGAAAAATTGCGCCAGATGGTCACAATGCCAAATTGGATTTCCAAAGCCGCGCAAATACGCTAATTGGCATGCCAAACGTGCTACTTTTCTGCAGTAGCATGCCGAACATGCAAAACGTGCCACTTTGCTGCAGTAGCATGCCGAACATGCCAAACGTGCCACTTTGCCGCAGTAGCATGCCGAACGTGTCAACATACCATAAATAGCACGCCAACCTGTTCGTGGCCAAACGCCATAACATATTCCAATTAGGGTATTCTAAACACGGCTCTGCCTTAGTGGCGTTAGTCGAAACCCTAATTTCCAGTCGTGTCCCAATTACGCCACTTTGGCCCTACAACATGCCACGAGCCATGTGGGACCCGACAAACTCTAAAAACGACGCCATTCTATAATCACCCATGGCCATCCTTGCGCCTACGGTTACTCCCATATTATGGCCTGCCATAATTCCTTTAATGTAGCCATGGCACCGATTGCATAAAGCGCCACCATGTCACGGCCATGCCACACGCTCTAATTAGGGTTTCGATATGCCAAACCCTAATTTAGCTAAAGTTGTCACGCCAACTATGTCAAGTAATTATCCTAAGGCCTTAAGTTTGATACAGCAACAGGGCCAATGTCGCCATAGCCATATTTGGGTCTAACACCAATATGCCAAAATAGTTGTTATGGTTATGCCAGGCGCCACTATTCCACAGGCATGCCACTATATGCCACTACTCCATTGGCATGAACCAATGACGCCACTGTGTTACCATCAGGCGCCAACATAATGTGGCAATAATCAATGGCCACCCTTTCTCATGAGTTACAATCTCAGCCGTCCAAATTCGCCACAAAATTGACAGGCCTGTGACAAGTTTTGGGCGACCAACTAAGACAAGCTTAATAACATCACATGCTATTCTCCTGTGGCAAGTCTCTTGAATTTGAGTTGCCACACATAGCAATCTACTACATGTTTTCCATGAAAACACTCGAGACATCAAACATGTCACAAACTGGGGGATGCTCATCAGGGTATTGGTCTGGCGGTTTACACCGTGCGGCGTGCAACACGCCCATTATAAGAAAGTGTCAGAAATCAGGATAGTTAGTGGCGGTAAGAAGTAGTGGGTGTAAACTAACCAGTTTCCTACATAGTGGGAACATGGTCTCTGGCATTTACATATAACCCCACTTCTTCGTTACTCAATCACTCCCACTTTCTACGAGATCAGGGTGCATTCAGTATGACTTGTATAAATAGTTTTACCTATTTCAACAAAACAACAAGTTTTGGTTAGAACAATACAGTATTCAGAAAAATACCAAAGAAATGATAGCTTTCATTCCGCAAGCCAGTTCCAAATTCTGATACAAGTCATAAAATAGCCACATCTTCAGAATTAACCACTCTGGTCACAACACCTTCTTCTCTTCCCTCCCTAAGACCAACCCTTCTCCTTCACTTTGTGACCGAAGCAAGACTGGGACAACCATTTCTTGGTTTAGGCCAGGATTGTACAAATTGATCTCTCGAATCTAAAGTACTCCCGTGCAGTGCATTTGTTTTAGGTTTAGATTTGTTTCTCATCCACATACCCAAATTTACCAAAACCAGCAGAAACAGTTTTTACCCATAAACAATAGCTAAAGGAAGAAAATCCCAGGATCGAAACATAAATAGGTTAAGAATCTTTTAATTAAGGTCTTAATTTTATTTTAGGAAAATAAGAATTAGTAATGTGCATTTACTAGTTAAAGATTTTCCCAAGATATTTTCGGTCAATATTTTGGACAGAACATTTCCAGGAATTATGGAAACCGAATTTGTGCTTTAATGAATATCTTAAGAATATTTTCGGTTTTGGAAATTCCTTGGTGTCCAAACTTCCTTGTCTATAAATACTTGAAGTTTGCATTTCTAGCAAACTAATCCTTCGTGACAGCAAACTTCCTTGGTTGTGTTGTTGCTGGTGAAGCCGCCTATTCGGAAAGGAGAGTAACCTAATTAGGCGAAATCTCTTACGACCGCTCAGTTTAAAGTCTTCTTTGGTATTGAGAAGATCTATTAGTACCGTTGGTGGGAAACTAGATAATTGCGGTGTATCTTGTGTTTTCGGTTGATTTGATTGACTAACGGTGGTTGAACTTTGATTGCACCTAGTTTGTTTGTGCTTGAGAATCTTCTCTTCTGATATAAGATTCACTCAAACTAGATCGAAGTTTCAACAGGGATCTTTAGACTGTTGTTAGTTCTAAAGACGATCTTGTGATAATCCATTGTTAACAGACTCCGTTCTGTGCGTGGTTGATCACAAGAGATTGAAGTTGTTGTGTGCAGGTGTTTATTGAAGATCTAAGAAGATTTGAAGACAAAGAAGATATTGAAGATTTCTGATTTGGGGCTCATAATCTTTGGTGTGCACAACACTTGTTTCGGTATAAGAGGATCCAACTATAATCGTTTTATCCTCGTGGTAGATTGGATTGATTAGTTGTGTAGATCGGCATCAATATGATTCTTTGTGATTAAAAGTATTGATTGCAAAATCTTAACAATTACTTCGATAGTTGAGAATAAGATAGATCTAAGAACCCGACGAAGGAGTTTATTTGAGATAAACAGAAGAGTCTTTGTCGAACTCACATCACTTGGTTGAAGAGAGTTGCTACCAAACAGATTTGTTGTTCCTTTACTGTTTGGAATACGAACCAAAGGAATTGTTCCAAGTACGTGACTTGTTCATAAGTTGGAGGCATGAGAATACAGACGGAACTAGGTGAACTATAGGTTTAGTTGCTTGGTCTCAACTATAGTTGGTGTAATTTTGTGTAGCGGCTTAAACCTGAGAGTATTCAATTTTGGACAAGGTCCCAGGGTTTTTCTGCATTTGCGGTTTCCTCATTAACAAAATCTTGATGTGTCATTTACTTTATATTTCCGCATTATAATTGTTTTATTATAATTAAAGTAAATTACACAAACGTTAATTCCTATTTACTTGATAAGCAATCCTATTGTGTTTGGTTAAGTCCGTACCTTTTTATCAAGTAAACATACTTCTTTGTTGTATTCTCTCGATCTCGTATCCATAGACGATCACACGAAGTGTGAACCGATTAGTTGCATTGTCTCGACTTAGTCCATAGACAATCACTTTCGAAGAAATGACTTATAGGTAGGAAAAGTTTTAGCTTGAGGTATATTTGGGTACCCTCGCCTTTTCACTTTAGGTTTGTCCTTTATTTGCTCGTACCTTTGTCATTTTGTGACAAAAAGGGGGAGAAATATATGGATTAAACAAGTGATATTGATATTGATTTGTATTGATTTGGTATCACTAAGGAAAGGACAATGGTGCTTAAACGTTATATCTAACAAAAGAGTAAAGCATAGACTAAGGGGGAGTAACATATCATATGATGATGGAAATAACAAAGACGTGCGGATTGAAAATCTACCTATCTTACGTTTATGGGGTGTATTAGCTTTGTTATTATAATGTCAACATCGGCAGTTAAAGGATTGAATCTATACAGGTTATTGTATTGTTGAATTTGGGAATCAAGCGTATGTGTAATGAATTCTTGTAATTTGTTTATCCATATGATGTAAGAGTTTTGTTACTAAAACTGACAAAGGGGGAGATTGTTAGAGCATAGCTCGGTTGAACCCACCAAGCGTTGGTATGTCAAGATTGGTTGTCATATTTTAGTGAACCAAAACTCATTTAGAGAGTCGCTTGATTATTTACTAGAGTCAATTTTGTATAGGTTAGCTTGAAAGTATTAGGATATGAGACATTACAAGTATTACGTGAAGACTTGAAGAATGTGAAGAAGTAAGGAGCTACAACGACGACATCATCCTTCCACATGAGGTTAGTAATATTTGACTTGAACTGTTTCATTACCTAATGTACCTTTCAAGTCGTGCATATTAAAAACATAAGTGCGAAGCTGTGAATGATTATACGCTAGTTAGACGTAGTATTAAGGGTGAAGATTTATCTTTTGAACTTCGTATATAAGACATCGACATAATTGTATGAATGCTATTGTGATTATATATGGGTATGGGTGAAGATTTCGTCCTAGGAAATAATGTTTTACATTCGTTTAAAGGAATGTTAGAGCATTGCTCGGTCGAACTCGCATGTGTTGCTATCTCAAGCATGTTTGTCAATGTTAGTGATCAAAACTATAAGTATTGATTTCTAGTCTACTATAGCTAAGTCTTGGACTAGGATAGAAAGTGTAGTTGAGCTCAAGAACTCCATGGCGATCATCATAAAATACGAAGGACTACTCAAGGAACTGGTGGATCTTCATCGACTAAAAGGTATGTGGAGACTTGAACTTATCTATCACCCAAAAGTCTATCTACTCTATCTCCTATTTTGAGACAAAAGTCGTTTTGCTATATAGACTTTGATTATACACATTTGCTATTTCGAGCCGAGTTTATCTCGCATATCTATTTCTCGAAATATGTGTTGGTAAGCTTTTGCTTTGGACAAGTTCATCTTTACCTAGTGACGAAAGTCATGACACGTTTCAATCACCTTGAAAATTGCTTACTTTGACGAAATGTCCTCTAAGAATGTTTCAATGGTTGAAATGAGAGTTTAAATTAAATAACAAATTATGGATATAAGCATTGTGTGGCAACACATATATGTATAAGTCCTTTTTCGTTGAACCGAAGTTTGTGAACTTTGTTGATCAAGAGAACCGGAACAAGAGCCGTGAACTCAGTCCACGAACTCAGTCCGCAAACCCAGTCCGCGAACTGGCGGAAGTTCTCGACCCGAGAAAATCTGCTGGAGTTTGAGAACTCCTTCCGGGAACTTAAGTTCGTGAACTAAGTCTGCGAACTTAAGCTGGTTATATCTAAATACGATTGTTTGTGAACTTATTTATATTATCTAAGGAATGCTAAATGCAAACCCTGGCTATATAGTTCATGAACCGATTCGAGTGAATCAAATCGTTTTTGCTTCGATTGTGTCTTGTGTAGTTACATAAGATTTCTTTGCAATTGAACAACTCTCTAACTAGTTCATTTGAGTCATTTGAACTAGTTATGGTGAAGAAGAACATGGTTGATATGAAAGTGCTCATATGGCTAACCTTTGGTTAACTATTGTTGATCCAACAAATGTTCATGTTTGGGTACGGTTACATAAACCCAAAATAGCTACATTTCATTTGTGTGTAACAAGCTAAGTTTTCGATCCAACGGTTTAAATATATTATCTTGAATCTAATCAGTTTTTCATCTAACGGTGAATATTGAATGCTTTGTTACCAGGCTAACATTGATTGCAAACCCTGATTTGAAAGACTATATAAGGGAGAACTCTAGCAACTGGGAAACCTAATCCCCACACCTCCTGTGTGATACTAGTTATATTAGCTAGAGTCGATTCTCCTTTAACCTTTGGTTTCTTCTTAAAAACCAGGTTAACGACTTAAAGACTTCATTGGGATTGTGAAGCCAGGCCGATACTACTTTCTCGTAGTTGTGTGATCTGATTTTGTTGACTCTATCATTTTGAGTACAATCGTAACAATTGGCTTGAGATCTTTATCTCCGATAGGCAAGATAGAAAAGTAGTCACAAACATCTTTGTCTCATCGTTCGTGATTCCATAATATCTTCTTTCGCCGCGTCGATTAAGATTATTGTGAGGTGATTGATAATACTAGGCTTTTCTTCGGGAATATAAGTCCGGGTTATCAATTAGTTCATGTTCACCTTGATTTATCAAAAGACGGAACAAAACTTGTAGGTTTATCTGTGGGAGACAAATTTATCTATTATGTAGACTTTTCTGTGTGATACAAATTTGTTTATTAAAGTCTTCAATTATGGGTCGTAGCAACTCTTAGTTGTGGATGAGATCAACTAAGGGAATAAAGTGCGTAGTATCCTGCTGGGATCAGAGACGTAAGGAGCGCAACTGTACCTTGAATCAGTGTGAGATTGATTGGGGTTCAACTACAGTCCAGATCGAAGTTAGTTTGTAGTAGGCTAGTGTCTGTAACGGCTTAATAAAGCGTGGTGTTCAATCTGGACTAGGTTCCGGGGTTTTTCTGCATTTGCGGTTTCCTCGTTAACAATATTCTAGTGTGTGTGTTATTTATATTCCGCATTATATTTTGTTATATAATTGAAATATCACAGGTTGTGTGTTTGAATCAATCAATTGGAAATCCGACCTTTGGTTGTTGATTGAAATTGATTGATCCTTGAACATTGGTCTTTGGTACCGTTCAAGTGATTTTTCTTGTATTCAATTGGACTCGCAGATTTCTATTTGCTTGAGAAAGAATTGAATCAAGAAAGAGAGATAACAATCTTTGATATACTTTATTAATATTGAGTCTAGTTGATTCTCTTGAAAGTATATTGGAGTTTGTCCATACAGATTGCTAAGCGAAATATTGGGTGTGGCTGTTGTACCCCGCTTTTCAATTGGTATCAGATCAGGCAAACACGTTCAAGACCTTACAAGTCTGTGTTTGTAGCGATCTGACTCTATGGACAGAGGTGCTATCTCTATCAACGTACCACCAGTCTTCGATGGCTCTAATTACTTATGGTGGAAAATTGCTATGCGAGCTTTTCTTCAAGCACGTGATTTTCAATCATGGGTATATGTTGTTAATGGATATAATGCTCCCGTTGTGGCAGTTGGAGATGTAAACGTTCCCAAGGATATTGGTGAATACAACCCTGCCGAGATACTTGCTGCAAAGAAAAATTCCGACGGTTTGAATGCCATTATACATGCCATTACCCCGAATCTTCAGCACCATGTGTCAAATTGCACTAAGTCTAAAGAAGCGTGGGATATATTAGAAACCGTGTTCGAAGGTAATACCAGTGAAAAGGAATCTAGGCTTCAAAACCTTAATTCCGATTGGGAAAACCTTCGTATGGCAGATGAAGAAACATTTGATGAGTTTAATCACAAAGTGTCTGAAATTGTTAATGCATCTTTTGCATTGGGTAAGACTATTCCTGAAAAGGACATTGTGATGAAAATTCTCAGATCGCTGCCATCTAGATACGACTCTAAAAAGCATGCCATCGTTGAGGGAAATAACCTAGATAATCTCTCCAGAAATTCGCTGGTTGGGAAGCTTAAGATCTTTGATCATGATCATTCATCCAAATCTAAGGATGTTGCATTCAAAGTACTAAAGGACACTAAATTACTTGATAAAATTAAAAAAAAGTTTATATCTCTGAAAACGATCACTCTGAGACTGATTCATCAGATGAAGATCTTGACAAATCGGTCTCGATGATCACAAGACAGTTTAGGGATCTTCTGTTGAGGAGAAGTAAACGATTCTCCAGAGATAAGCCTAAAGCATCAGTCAAACCTCATAATGATGAAATTGATGACGAGGATATGCCTCAGTGCTTTAAGTGTAAAGGATTTGGTCAGTTTGCAAACGAGTGTCCAAATCGTAGAAAATACATTGGGAACAAAGGTCTTGCTGCAACTCTTGATGAAATGTCTGACAGCTATGATTCTAATGAAGACGAAAAATCAAGTGTTGCACTTCTTGGTGAAAATATGAATTTTGATAATTGTAGCAATACATACATCAATCTTGATATTCTTTCAGAAGAAACCCCAACTAATCTGGAAGAAAAAATTGACCATTTTCTTGGAAACTCTATATGTAATGTTTCAGGTTCCACCATGTATCTAGCTGCTTGCACATCTCAGAAGTCTGATTTTTATTCTAGATTGACGTGCTCGTACTGTTCTCTAAAGGGTCATGAACTTTCAAAGTGTTACAAGTAAAAAAACCAATTGAGGCACGTCAACAAACTTCAACGAAGAGCAAATCAATTAGCAAACAAGCTTAAACTTGCTCAGAAGACCGCTGAGGTATGTAGGATTTTATCTTCATATAAGAAGTTAGTTTCCAAGGATAAACCAAGACCATTAGAGAAGAAAGTATGATCAAATTGCCTTGATAGACAGAAGTATGTGGATTCCTCTCAAGAGGAAAATGGTGGACAAATCGTTGTTCACCGCAACACAACTTGATTGTGTTGGTCGGTAAATCCTATCTCATGTGCCTGATCAAAAGAGACAAGATTGTGTACTTCTCAGGCTTTTAAGAAAAGTTTTTTTTCCTCTTCTTTTCTTAGATTTGTGTCTATCAATTAAGGAGGGTTATTCTTGACAATTCTACTCTCTTTAGGGTTCAGAATTGTGCGTGCACGAACCTATTAAAGGTTAAACCTACATTCCTTTTTCCTTCCTTGAAACTTCTTTTTATCTCAAGACCACTTGTTGAGAATGTGATTTCCTCTCACAAACCCATACGCCTATGGATGCTCCAAATACCATGTCTTCTGATGAAAAGGATGTTAATATGATTGTCACGCCACCAATCATGAAGGAAAAAGAGAAATCTCCGTTAGCTCCGACATTGAAAAGAAGAAGAAGGATTGTGAGGAAGCCTAGACTTGTTCCTTCGAATTCTCAGAAGTTTTCTGATGTTCTTGAAGTGTTGAAGGAGATGCAAAATGAGTGTGAGGGCAAATTATCAACTCGCTATGTGGCGCAAGATCAAGATCCGAAGCATCCTACTATAATACAACCTACTACACAATGTATACCCAACCACTTAGTCTTATCCTATCTAGTCATCCCTAAGGGCGTATTTATAATTGATGTAACCACCTACCCTATAAAAGAGAAAGAGAAATAGGGAAGTGGGGGTCTGATCTTAAGATGGTCGCTCTAGCTAAGGCTAGCCTCCTTCTTCTTCCTTAAAGCTCCATGAGAGCCTCTCTAATGGAGATCTTGTAAACACCTCACAACATAGTGAAATCCGTGAATGTAGGTCACAATTGACCGAACCACGTAAAAAGATCTGTCTCCCTTTACATTTCTGTGTTTTATTTTCTTTTATGTGTGTTAATGTATGTTTTGATGGTTAAGATCATCATGGGTGTAGACATCAAAAAAGATGCAACTATATTTTGGCGCTAGAAACCCGTGAAAGAACATTAATACTTCACTACCAGCAAGTTCTGTATCAGATTTAGTTGAGATCCAGGCGATCCACGAAGCTCCAAGGGTATCTCTGTCAAAAGAAGAGATGAATCTCGGACAACAAATGTGTGGCTCGTCCAAACGAAGCTTAGACAAAAGAAAGAAAAGCGACGAAATCTCTACAGCAGATTTCTCACCAACATCAACTGGGAATTAAAAATTTTTCTCCTCTCTCTTCATCTTCTTCTTAATATTTCAGATCTACAAGATTTAAACAAAAAATGTCAGACAAATCTACTACAAAAACTAGGGCTTGTTCTTTAATACAAGTCTGATTTTGGTTCCAAATCTTTACTAAAAGTGAGTTTTGGTTACAGATCTACAACCAGTAGGTCCTACTCTTCAAGCCCATTGAAGAGTTTTTCAAAAAAACTGATAATCAATATCTTAGCCTAATTTAGGGCTTTTCTCTTCGATATTTCTTCAAACTGCTTCACATATAAATTGCAGCACGAATTTACTGAGATTTCTCACTTGATTGAGTTGTTGTTTCAGAAAAATGGTGATGGGCGAAGTCGCATCGAAGCAGCAACAGCAAAGAACCACTCGGAGAAGAAAGCTTCAAAGCTGCGTAGGGCTGGCCAATTGAAGTCAGTCACCAATTCTCATCGTCCTGCCTCTCAGGAGCTACATCGGAGAAGCTATTGAAACTAAATTGATGATGTGCGAGATTGCATCGGAGCAGTAACAACAGCTGCTAACCTGCTATCCATCAACATCTTTGCCTGAATTGGGGTTTTTCTCTTCACTCTCTATCTTCGTGCTGTTCAATATAGAAATCGCCGAAGGAATCCAACTCATATCATGACTACTAACCTAATTGGCTTGTTGTTGCAGAGAAACAACGGTGGAAGAATTCACATCGGAGTGATTCAACAACCTCGCGTTCACCTCGAGACCAACTCGTGTAGAACCATCAGAATCAATCGGGCAGACTATTTCGCACAGCTCAACTAGGAGCAGTCATCTTGTACATCTCAATCCCGAGCATCCATCTCGGACAGAAAAGCAACAGACCGATGCTGAAACAAAATCCAGCATGATGGGTTCAACCAGAGCATGAACTCGGGGCTTATTTTTTCTATCTCTCTTCGTACTCTCTTACATTGCAATAGCCAAACAAGTATATTCACATGACTACTCACTTGATTGAGTTGCTGTTGTAGAAAAACGATGGTGGAGGATATCACATTGGAATCACCAGCTCGTGTTCCACTCGAGACCAACTCGTGGAGATACCACCGATACAATCAGACAGCCCAAATGGGAGAACGATGGAGTCCAACCCATAGTGTACCAGAGGCAACACGATTAAGGTCGTGAAGAAGCAATCAGAAGAAGCCAGAGCTCGGACAGCTCAAATTGCAACAATCATCTCGTACTGGAAAAGTAACCAACACGAAGGGAGCCAGTCAGAGCATGATCTCGGACTCACCAGCCATCTCGGACTCATCAGTTCATCTCCGATCACCAATCTCGGATAGGCAATCAACAGGGCAACCAGAGCATGCACTCGAATTGCACCTGGACACCATACCAGGAGCACGAACTCGGACTCTCCATCTCCGAGCAGCAACTTGGACAACATACCTTTTTTACCTTATCTAATAATTAGTCTTTTGGTTTACAATAGCTAAATGACTGATTCCTATATACTTAAATAATTGTTCTTTGAATCAAAAGAATTTTGATAAATTCCACGAACAGCAGGTGAACGATAATATACTCCACAAAGGCATTCTTCAATGGAATCTATCTTAGATGGTTCATCCATGCTCGCCAGGCTTATCCCGGAGCAACCATCTCGTACTGGCAAAGCAATCGTCACAATGGAGTTCAACCCATATCGTACCAGAGGCGATGTCGGGCTCATCAGTGCATCTCCAAGCATTATTAGGTACATACTAATATGTTCAGAAGGACTCATATCAGAGCAGCAACTCGTGCTTGTGAATATGCTCTACGGAAAATGCTCTAGAGCGCTCATTTCAGGTCGCTTATTGTGATGCATCCTTGCTCGCGAAGCTCACTGCGACTCGAGATCATCTCGAGAGCAACAACCTAAAACAGGAGAAATTCTTATCTCTATCTATAAAATTTATTATGCCTATCAAGTCTGAATACATATCTTTCATCAAAAGCTCACCAAGCTACAATAAATGTCATTATTAATGACATCATAACTTGTCTATAGCTTTTTTTAAAATGGTAATTAACCTTTAATTGAAGTACACAGGGGCAAAATGCAACCTCATGACAAAGGCTACAAAGTTAAAGGACGATACGATCTCCTACCTTTCTTGCCAGTCTAAGGACAAAAAGGGCACTTTCTAACTCATATATTGAATATACATATGCCTAACCAAGGCACAATTTTGCTCAAGAGCAAGCTAAGAAAATAGCTAGTCGCACAGACTCAAGTCGATATACGTATCGTACTGGTACATCCAGAATTAGGTGGCGCAATCTAGCATGCCTGCTCCACAACGAGCTTTATAATAAATGATAATGCGACATCATATCGCATAAAAATGAGCAGAAAATGTTTACATAAAGTAAATGCTTTAGAATTATCGAATGCTTTTAACATTATGATGTATTAACATTTCATGTTTTGCAGCAAGTCTTCATTATGGTTGGAGAATTCAGTTAAGTCGGATCGATTATCCGTATATAGTAAAGTCGGATTAGACATAATCCGCATAAAGGCATGCTTATCGTGCATTAGGAACTAGCATTATGCTAGATAAGAATAGAGTCGGATTAGTTGAAATCTGCATAAAGGCATGCTTATCATGCACTAAGGTTAGAGTCGGATTAGTTGTAATCCGCAGTAAAGTTATTATTGTGTTTCTGTCTTCTTGTAGGTACACTTGATGTATGTATGGTACATCTGCTAGTTATATATATGTGTTTTCCTGCAGGGTTAAATGGTGTATCATACATACATCCTCCTCTTGTTCTATATGTATGTGTTTGCTTGCAGGGACATTCGATGAATGTTGAATGAATGTGATATAAATATCTTCCTCTTGTCATATCTGTGTTTTCCTGCAGGGTAACTTAGTGTTCTTAATATGAAATTTGTCCATCACCGATGATAATTGGAGCATGATCCCCATCCGAGAAAACATCTTCTCGAGATGGTAATTGGGGAACGATCCCCATCCAAGAAAACATCTTCTCGAGACCATTACGAATGGTATCTGGGTAAACCAAACCCTCGCGCGAGAAAATATCTTCTCAAAACCATCACGATGGTAATCGGGCCAAGAACCCCATACGAGAAAACCTATTCTCGATGCCATATAATTTATGTTCATGTGATTGTATTATTTATTATTTTGATCTGTTGAATGCATGAATTATATATGTTGTTTGCAGGTTCGCTCACTTAGTATTGATCCATCACGAATGGTAATCAGGATACTAGTCCTATGCGAGGAAACATCTCCTCACGACCATCACGAATGGTAAGGTGCTAGCCACACCATTCCATCCTCAAACAGGATGATGCGAGCAATGCTCAAGCTACCCGAGATGGACACACTGACCTAGGGTAATGCCACCTGTACTTCAGGAGATAACCTATAGTTGACTCACTTTAGGCAGAAGTGCGAATCAACTACCAGAGGTATCACCCTCACTCTAGTTACCGCCATGAGCCAACTATGGGGCAGAAGCCTTCCCAAAGAGAAGCACTGTACATAATTTACGAATATATGTTCGAAAAGGACATATACTCGGCATCAGAAGGATCCTTGAAATCCTCTTGACTTGTATTATAAGAGGTTATATAGTCAAATGGGAAGTTGATCACTTCTCGGACTTATAGCCCATAACTTGTCCAAGGACGAAAGGGATACCACTATGGTGTGACCCTCATATAAAATCGCACAAAGTGCAACAATAAAACTGTATCAAGGTTCAATTACAATCATTTCATTATGATTTTGATTTTGCTTCATTGCTAATCTATCTCAATTTGATTTATGTAGGTGCAAGCTACAGGAAGTGCCATCATAAATGATATATTCAGAAAGTGGAGTTAGGGGCCAACCTTGACTTTGGCTTTCAAAAGCTATAAGCTCTTAAGCTTCCAAAAACCAAAGGGGGCAGTATATACCCTCGATACTTTCATATTGAGGCAAACAGTAAGTCCTCGGGGAAAGGCTTCGGATTACGATCCGAAGGCATTTTGAGTCCCCACAGATACAAGCCTCCAATTGGAGCACGAAGTAAGACCTCAGACTCCACTCCGAAGGCATTCAACAAGATCTTACGTCCACACGATTTGAGGCAAATAGTAAGTCCTCCGGGCAAGGCTTCGAACTGTCATCCGAAGATATTTTGAGTCCGCAAAGATATGAGCATCCGATATATCTCGGAACCAACACAAGTCCTCGGACCACCATCCGAAGGCATCTGATAAATCTTATAGCAGCACGATTTGAGGCATTTAGTAAACCCTCGGAGCATGACCTCGGACTGCAATCTCAAAGTCATTTGGCAAGACCCCACAACGATGTGTCACACGCATAAGACTTTTTACACCAGTAAAAAGCTACAGGATTCAAAGCTTATCTATCCTCAGCTTATTTCAATTTATTTCATTTCATGGAGTTTATTTTGGATTTTTTCAAAAACTTATCCTCTCAAACGATAACAGGAGCATATATATTGGAATAAGGAAAAACCCTCATCGCTCGGAGCAAGAAGCAAGCTAAAGATGCAAAGGCAATTAGCCAATTGCGAAGAAATCTAAGTATCACCTTTATTAAGGAGCTATCTCACTGTGCATTCCACTAATTCTTCTAGCAATATGCTTAATAGCTTAATATATAGCTTAAATAGATTACATATGCATGAAAATCATTCATACCATAAGCATGCTTAATGATATAAAATATCTTATTTGTCTATGCCAATGCAAGACTTTAAACTGTTCTTACCTCTTACAACTGTAGTACTTGACTACTATAATGTTTATGCTTGTGAAGCAAAGTAAATCTTGAACTTATATTTCTGCAATATAGCAATTACTACTCTCGCTTGAGCAGCAGGTACCCATGATAGTCCCGAGAAGCACTACACGACAAGTCGTCAAGAACTGATGCTAACCAAGCCAAATGGAGTTGGAGCACGAACCGCCAAGGAGCAACCACAACGATCACGAACACAAAGACTGCCTCAGAACTTCACACAAGAACATGGGCAAGTATTAATACTTTAAAAGCTGGTTATGTTCTTCTGCGAAGTTCCTTCAGCAACAAAGATCCATGAAGCTCGGTACCACACACCACCAACTGAAGTCATCAACCAACTCCAGCAAAGAATCAAAGACCAAGAATTGAGAGCGACCTCGCACTGTTACTCGGAACCGCAACTCGCACATCCACATCATGTAGCACATATCATGGATCGTGAAGCACAAGCATAACAACAACCAACTCGGACGACCCCAACCAAACACTCTATAGAAGTGAAGCCAAACTACAAGCCAGATCGGAACCAAACATGTTCAGATATCTCGCTCAGCCACTTCTCTCGCCTTCAAAGCCATACTGATGTTGATTCTCTTAAGGATTATTGTTCCAACAACCCTCAACCAAAGGAGCAAAATGTGAGGGCAAATTATCAACTCGCTACGTGGCGCAAGATCAAGAGCCGAAGTATCCTACTATAATACAACCTACTACACAATGTATACCCAACCACTTAGTCTTATCCTATCTAGTCAGCCCTAAGGGCGTATTTGTAATTGATGTAACCACCTACCCTATAAAAGAGAAAGAGAAATAGGGAAGTGGGGGTCTGATCTTAAGATGGTCGCTCTAGCTAAGGCTAGCCTCCTTCTTCTTCCTTAAAGCTCCATGAGAGCCTCTCCAATAGAGATCTTGTAAACACCTCCCAACATAGTGAAATCCGTGGATGTAGGTCACAATTGACCGAACCACGTAAAAAGATCTGTCTCCCTTTACATTTCTGCACTTTATCTTCTTTTATGTGTGTTAATGTATGTTTTGATGGTTAAGATCATCATGGGTGTAGGCATCAGAAAAGATGCAACTACAGGAGATTCATCAAATAAAGGCTTTTCTGTTTAAGACTCATGAGATTCAGAAGACCTTGGTTCGACATCAGTCAAGAAGGTTAATTGATATTAACTCCTATCTTCATGAACCTTATGTCCCAATGGCTGTTGACGACAAGGAGTTCGGGGACGATAAAGAATTCTTCAAAGGTATTAACGTCTAGTAAATCTTCTATTTTCTTATTTTGTTTAGAAGAATAACTAGAGTTTGGAATAGCCATTGTTGTGACTACACATAGCTATGTCCAACGTTTTTATCTTCATGTTTTTAGATTTAATGGTTTAAATTCTACAATTGTTTGGAAGATGATTTTTTCAGTATTAATCTTTACGGTTTTATATATTGCAATTTTCTATGGGATATATGTGTTTGTGTCCGTGAACTGTGATTGTCCCATACCTTGTCAAAGGTTAAGTCCTTTATATGTCGATATGCATGTGTTGATAAAAGAAGGAATGAATTTTTGACAAATACAAAAGTTAAGCCTATTATGTCAATTATTGATGGAAGATAGGATAAGATCTTTTGTTTTCAAGGATTATGTCTATTGTATGTCATTGTGCAAATGGTGATGGAAAATAGAATGAATCCTTGTTTATTCCACGGTATAAGGTCGATCTCCGATCCACAATTTTTGTGTACATACTGTGTTGTTCCATAAAGTGTCTTATGTTGAGCACAATCGACTGAGTTATTTTTAGCTTAGTTGGTGCTCCGTGAGGTACTTTATGTCGAGAATGTTCAACTAAATTAATCATTCTCGTTTGGTTATTTAGTTGTTGCTCCGGAAGTTCTCTTATGTCGAGCATGACCAATTAAATTGATTACTTTTGTGGTTAATTTGGTTGTGTATTCCGATTAGATTAATTATGGGTTCTCTTTTGATTAATCTAATTGAGTATTTTTGAGTCTCCATAAGTTTACTTATGTTGAGCATTTCCGATTAAATTAATCATGGATCTCTTATGGTTAATTTAATTAAGTATTTTGTGAAAAAGTGGGGGTACAACAACCACACCCAACAATTCGTTTAGCAATTTGTATGGACAAACTCCAATATACTTTCTATAGAATCAACTAGACAGTCAGACTCAATCTAGATAAAAGTATATCAAAGAGTTTATATCTCAATCTCTCGATTTAATCTTTGCTCAAGCAAATAGAAATATGCGAGTCTTTATCAAAGAGAGATAACTTGGATGGTACCAAAGACCAATATCCAAGTGTCAATCAATTTAAATCAACAACCAAAAGGTCGGATATTCTAATTGATTGAACAACGCACAACCTGTGATATTTCAATTATATAACAAAATATAATGCGGAAAAGAAATAACACAGACACCAGAATTTTGTTAACGAGGAAACCGCAAATGCAGAAAAACCTCGGGACCTAGTCCAGATTGAACACACACTGTATTAAGCCGCTACAGACACTATCCTACTCCAAATTAACTTCGGTCTGGACTGTAGTTGAACCCCAATCAATCTCACACTGATCCAAGGTACAGTTATGCTCCTACGCCTCTCATCCCAGCAGGATGCTACGTACTTGATTCCCTTAGCTGATCTCACCCACAACTAATAGTTGCTACGACCCAAAGTCGAAGACTTTAATAAACAAATTTGTATCACACAGAAAAGTCTACGGTAATAGATAAATCGGTCTCCCACGAATATACTTATGAGTTTTGTTCCGTCTTTTGATAAATCAAGGTGAACAGGAACCAATCAATAAACTGGTCTTATATTCCCGAAGAACAACCTAGTATTATTGATCACCTCACAATAATCTTAATTGACGCAGCGAAAAAAGATATTGTGGAATCACAAACGATGAGATGAAGTGTTTGTGATTACTCTTCTATCTTGCCTATTGGAGATACAAAATCTCGAGCCAATTATTACAATCATACTCGTAACGAGAGAAGATGGAAGATCAGATCACACAACTACAAGAAAAGTAGTATCGGTCTGGCTTCACAATCCCAATGAAGTCTTTAAGTTGTTAAGCTGGTTTAGAAAAAGAAACCAAAGGTTAAAGGAGAATCGACTCTATCTATGCAACTAGTATCACACGTAAGGTGTGGGGATTAGGTTTCCCAGTTGTTAGAGTTCTCCCTTATATAGTTTTCAAATCAGGGTTTGCAATCAATGTTATCTTGGTAACAAAGCATTCAATATTCACCGTTAGATGAAAACCTGATTAGATTCAAGCTAACATTTCTCAACCGTTTGATCGAAAACTTATCTTGTTACACACAAATGGAATGTCCAATTTTGGGTTTACGAACCGTTCCCAACATTAACATTTGTTGGTTCAACAATAGTTAACCAAATGGTTAGCCATATGATTACTTCCATATCAACCATATTCTTCTTCACCATAACTAGTTCAAATGACTCAAATGAACTAGTTAGAGAGTTTTTCAATTGCTTAGATATTATGTAACCACACAAGACACAATCGATACAAAAACGGTTTGATTCACTCGAATCGGTTCATGAACTTTATAGCCACGGTTTTCAAAAGCATTCCTTAGTTTAAATAAACATGAGTTCAAGAACAACCGGTTTTAGATATAACCTTCTCAAGTTTGCGGACTGGGTTCGCGGACTTAAGCTCATGGAAGGAGTTCACAAAATCCAGCAGAAATTCTCGGGTCGAGAACTTCCGCCAGTTCACGGACTTAGCTCACGCCACTTCCATTTCTCTTGATCAACAAAGGTCGCAAACTTTGGTTCAAGGTATAAGGACTTATACATATTTGTGTTTCCATAACAATGCTTATATCCTACCAATGGTTATGTAATCTAAACTCTCATTTCAATCATTGAAACATTCTCAGAGAACGGATATAGTCGTTATTCACAGAGCAATTTTCAAAGTGATTGAAACATAACATGACTTTCGTCACCAAGTAAAGATGAATTCGGCTAAAGCGAAAGCTTACCAACACATATTTCGAGAAATAGATAGGCGAGATAAACTCGACTCGAAATAGCAAATGTGCATAATGAAAGTCTATATATCAAAACGACTTTTGTCTCAAGAGTAGGAGATAGAATAGATAGACTTTTAAGTGACAGATAAGTTCAAGTCCCCACATACCTTTTAGTCGATGAAGATCCACCAGTTCCTTGGGTAGTCCTTCGTCTTGTATGATGATTTCCATGGAGTTCTTGAGCTCAACTACACTTTTTATCCTAGTCCGAGACCTTTAGCTATGTAGGATAGAAATCAATACTTATAGTTTTGATCACTAACATTGACAAACATGCTTGAGATAGCAACGCATGCGAGTTCGACCGAGCAATGTTCTAACAATCTCCCCTTTCGTCAATTTTAGTGGCAAAACGAGTAATACATATGGAATACAAAAAATAAATAAATTAACTTTTGTAGCTCCTATTCCACATGCCTAATCTTCAACATTACTCGAAATCTTCGTCATTACTCGAAATCTTCGTCACTTCCAAGTACTCCAATGATCCCAAAGGTTGTAAGTTTAACATCATCGTTGTTGAAAATCCGTAGCTATAACAATAAGAAAACAATAGTTCTCAATCATTGTTATACAGTGTCATAGTATCATTACACATCGTCAAAGTTTAATTATATCACAACTTCAACAACAATACTATGGTGATATGTATCACTCCCCCTTAGTAAATACTCCATCTCACATGGAAACCACTCCCCCTTACATAATGATCCAAAACCATATGTATTTGTCGTGTGAACTACATATTAATTCTCCCCCTTTTTGTCAATAAAATTGGCAAAGGTACAAGAACGGGATCCTAATGAAATTTCCGAAAGAGACATTTTTTGACCAAAAGAAAGCAAAAAATCAACTTGTTCTTTAGATGCAATCATAAAGCCGAAGCTAAATGCATTCATTAAAGAGTTTATAAAGATACAAGATAACCCCTATAATATTCCACAGCCGCACTCTCCACAAAGATATGGTAATTAAGCGCAACTTCAAAAGAACTCTCCCCCTTTAAATGGCATTCCCGAAAGAACGACAAGAGCGACCTTAATTTCGAAAGAAAAGAAGGATTTCTTTTGACACAACACACAAAGAACTCTGACAGAAAAATCAATCCTACGGAAACAAATACAGAATTGAAGTAAACACTTGCTGGAGTTTCAAACTCAATTGCCCAAAAGATCGAGATAAGCACAGGGGCAAGAGTCATAGAAACAATTAATGAACTAAAACAACACCAATAGACTGTCGTAAGTGTTGAAAAGTAGCAGTGTCTAATAGTTTGGTGAGGATATCAACCAATTGTTGTTCGGAAGGCACAAATTCCATACTTATGATACCATTTTCATAGAGATCTCGAATAAAATGGTACCTTATATCAATGTGCTTTGTTCTTGAGTGCTCAACGGGATTCTCAGTGATTCAATCGCACTAGAGTTATCACTAAAGATCTTCATTATTCCAGTATCAATTCAATAATCAGCTAGCATTTGTTTCATCCATAGGATTTGAGTGCAACATGAGCCAGCAACAATATATTCTGCTTCGCAAGTAGACATGGATTGTGAATTCTGTTTCTTGCTATGCCAAGCCACAAGATTCAGTCCTACATGGTAGAAACCCCCTGATGTACTTTTTCTGTCTTCTACACATCCTGCCCAATCAACATCTGAATAAGCAGAAAGATCAGTGTTAGTATCAAAAGTGTAAGATAGACCATACCCGACAGTGTGATTGACATATTGTATGATCCTCTTTGCAGCTGCAAGATGAGATTCCTTTGGATTAGCCTGAAATCTAGTACAACAACCAACACTAAAAGAAATATCAGGTCTAGTGGTTGTAAGATATAAAAGGCTACCAATAATAGAACGATACAATTTTTGATCTACTTTTACTGCTTTCTCATCTCTGTGTAGTTTACCAGCAGTGGACATAGGTGTTAGTGTTGGACTTGACTTATCTAGACCGAATCTTGTAACAAGATCCCTTGCATATTTTTCTTGAGATAAGTAGATTCCATCCTTTTGTTGTTGAATCTATAATCCTAAAAAGAACTTTAATTCACCAACATTGCTCATTTCAAACTCTTTAGCAAGTGAAACCTGAAAATCCTTTGCAAGCTTTTCTGAAGTTGAACCATAGATGATATCATCTACATATACTTGAGCAATGACAACATCTTTCCCACTCCATCTGGTAAAATTTTTTTATCAGCTCCACCTCTTGAAAAACCTTTTCTAATAAGAGAAGTAGTAAGTTTTTCAAACCAGGCTCTTGGTGCTTGTTTCAACCCATATAATGCCTTTTTGAGCTTAAGAACATGATCTGGGAAATCAAGGTTTTCAAATCCTTTAGGTTGAGCAACATAGACTTCTTCCTTTAGAATTTCGTTTAGGAACGCGGATTTTATATCCATTTGGAAAAGATTAACCTTGAGAAAACAAGCATGAGCTAATAAAAGTCTAATGGACTCAAGGCATGCCACAGGAGCAAAGGTTTCGTCAAAGTCGATACCTTCAGTCTGTGAATATCCTTGAGCGACAAGTCTGGCTTTATTTTTGATAATTGTGCCAAATTCATCAGACTTGTTCTTGAATATCCATTTTGTTCCAACAATATTAACATTGGAGGGACAAGGTACGAGTTCCCATACGTCTTGTCTTATAAATTGATTTAACTCTTCATGCATTGCATTCACCCAAAAGGGATCGATCAGAGATTCATCAATATTCCTCGGTTCTACTTGTGACAGATAACAACCAAAATTGCACATGTTTTGAAGTTTCCCTCTAGTCTTAGCTGTAGAATCTCTTCCCTTAATAATACTGTTGGGATCATGATTCCTTTGAACCCAGAGGTGTCGTGGAGGGACACGTTCTTGTTCGTCAGGAGTAGCCTGATCAGTGTTCTTCTCTTCGTAACTAGAAATATCAGGATCAACAACAGTTGGGATAACTTCAACTGATTCTGGTATTTCTTTGACTTTCTCAATTGTCTCGGTTGGAGGCAATTCAGCAGGAGGATTATCATGATGAAAATCACTAATATCATCGATGATGACATTAGCAGACTCCATCATGACCTGGGTTATAAGATTAAACACTTGAAAACCACGGCTATCAGAAGCATAGCCAAGAAAGATACCTTCATCACTTTTGGTATCGTATTTCCCTCTCTTTTCTCGATCTTTTAGAATGTAGCATTTACTTCCGAAAACTCTAATATAGTGCAGGTTGGGTTTTCTTCCATACCACAACTCATAAGGAGTATTTATGGTTTTAGACCGTAAGTAAACACGGTTGATCAAATAAAATGCCGTAAAAACAGCTTCTCCCCAAAACCTTAGAGGTAAGTTTTTGTTGTGGAGCATTACCCTGTCCATTTACTGAATGTTCATATTCTTTCTTTCTGCAACTCCATTAGCTTGAGGAGTAATGGGTGGTGATATTGTTGAATGATCCCCAGTTCGTCACAAAATTCAAATACTTTGGCGTCCTTGAATTCAGTTCCACTGTCTCTCCTAATTTTCCTTAGTTTGCGACCTTGTTCGTTCTGGATTCTTTTAACAATAATCTTGAATTCATCAAGGGTTTCATTTTTATGAGACAGAAATGCAACCCAAGTGAATCTGGTGTAATCATCTACCATAACTAAAGCATACTTCTTACCAGCAACCTTGGGTTGTTGAATTGGTCCGAAGAGATCCATATGAATTAAATCAAGTGGATCTTTAGTGAGAATATCTCGAGATGATATATGGTGAACTTTAGTTTGTTTACCCTTTTGACAGGGACCACATACACCTTCAATCTTTGCATTGATTTTGGGAACGCCTCTAACAAGTTCTTGGTTAATGATCTTAGTTAGAAGACGATAGTTGATGTGACCAAAACGCTCATGCCAAAGATGTGTCGATTCCACCTTAGTAAAATTGCAACAATTGCTAAAGTGAGTATCAAGAAGATAAAAGTTTCCCTGCGGCACAAGAATTCACTGCGGCACAAGATTCCCTACCACCGGTCCTACCAGGAGATGCACCAATATATAACCATCCAAGATGAGACAAAAGAATATCTACAATATCGGTAGGATGGTCAATTCCAAACATCAACTGGATTAAGATTAACACAGATGGAGCAGCCAGAGGGCACCCAGGTTTTGCGGGAGCATGATTCATCTGTAGAGATTCTGACGCACAAATTTTAATGGCTCTAGCTCAACCTTTAGGAATTACGACTGCCTTAATCGCAGAAACTTGGGCTCTTCTTTTGGATTCAAGAACGACAACAGAAAGACAATGGCCAAAAGTTCTCTTTGAAACTGACTCAGAAAATCTTTTGCGCTTCATCACATCCTCTACCCCCCGTCGTTGGCAGATCTCAGGGATGATTGAGGAAATAAAGAAGAGATTCAGACAGATCCCACAGGTGGCCATTCAACACAACTACAGGGAAGGAAACCAAGCGGCAGACGGTTTATCCAATCATGCAGCAGATGAAAGCCAAATAGGAAGCTTATCAACCAAAATATGGGACCGGGCAATCCCGTTTTTTATTAGTCAAAATTTATTTCTTGATTTAGTAGGTACCACATACCCACGACAAATTGTAACCTAATCTCCTATCAATAAAATGCATGCTTCAAAAAAAAAAAAGAAGATAATAGTTGTTTTTACCACGAGTTCCTTGTAAAATTACTTTCCCAGTTTTGTCTACAATGTCACATCCATATACATTGAAGACAACTCGATGGCATTTGTCACAAATTTGACTAATAGAAAGAAGATATGCAGTCATACCTTTTACGTATACTACATCATGGATTTCAGGTACGCCGGGCAGTTTGATCGTCAATGTAGCAACAACTCCCATCTCCGAAAGTTACTGGTCCTCCTTCATAGTCGTCAGAAGAAACAAACCATGTGACATAACCTGTCATATGTCTACTACATCCACTATCAAGAAACCATTGAAAGGGTGATGTTGATTTTAAAGCAAAAGCTCCCATACTATCAGTACTTTCCTGTTTAGGGTTTCCTGATAGTTTTGTACGTCCTTTTAGAGAAGCACTAAGTTGTTTAGTTTTTGTGTGAAGATTACTTGCAACTTTCAGTCTCTTTTGGAAGGACATACAAGTATGTTGAAAGTGATTAGAGGAATCACAAAACAAACATGGGCCAACATTTTTGGAATAGTCAGAAAAGTTCTGAGTCATATCAGTTTTGACAACCTGTGAATGTTGTTTATTATTGACTTATGACTGTTCTTCAGAGAAAAGCAACTGAAGTTATTCGAATCCATTAAAGGGATTTTAACAGATTTCAAATCCTTAAGCATTGCAATTTCTGCTTTGAGATCAGAATTGATCCGAATTTGTTCATCCAACTTTTTCTGGAGAATAACCAGTTTATTAGAACTTTTTCTACAATTGGTTTTTAATCCTGGTGAAGCGTTTCTAGAGACTTTTCTGTCCATAGAGTCAGATCGCACAAACACAGACTTGTGAGATCTTGAACGTGTTTGCCTGCTCTGATACCAATTGAAAAAGTGGGGGTACAACAACCACACCCAATAATTCGATTAGCAATCTATATAGACAAACTCCAATATACTTTCTAGAGAATCAACTAGACAGTCAGACTCAATCTAGATAAAAGTATATCAAAGAGTTTATATCTCAATCTCTCGATTTGATCTTTACTCAAGCAAATAGAAATTTGCGAGTCTTTATCAAAGAGAGATAACTTGGATGGTACCAAAGACCAATATCCAAGTGTCAATCAATTTAAATCAACAACCAAAAGTTCGGATATTCTAATTGATTGAACAACGCACAACCTGTGTGATATTTCAATTATATAACAAAATATAACGCGGAAAAGAAATAACATAAACACCAGAATTTTGTTAAAGAGGAAACCGAAAATGCAGAAAAACCCCAGGACCTAATCCAGATTGAACACACATTGTATTAAGCCTCTACAGACACTAGCCTACTCCAAATTAACTTCGATCTGGACTGTAGTTGTACCCCAATCAATCTCACACTGATCCAAGGCACAGTTATGCTCTTACGCCTCTGATCCCACCAGGATGCTACGTACTTGATTCACTTAGCTGATCTCACCCACAACTAAGAGTTGCTACGACCCAAAGTCGAAGACTTTAATAAACAAATATGTATCACACAGAAAAGTCTACGGTAATAGATAAATCCGTCTCCCACGAATATACCTACGAGTTTTGCTCCGTCTTTTGATAAATCAAGGTGGACAGGAACCAATCAATAAACCAGTCTTATATTCCCGAAGAACAGCCTAGTATTATTGATCACCTCACAATAATCTTAATCGACGCAGCGAAAAAATATATTGTGGAATCACAAACAATGAGACGAAGTGTTTGTGATTAATTTTCTATCTTGCCTATCGGAGATATAAAATCTCGAGCCAATTACTACAATCGTACTCGTAACGATAGAAGATGCAAGATCAGATCACACAACTACAAGAAAAGTAGTATCGGTCTGGCTTCACAATCCCAATGAAGTCTTTAAGTCGTTAACCTGGTTTAGAAAAAGAAACCAAAGGTTAAAGGAGAATCAACTCTTGCTATGCAACAAGTATCACACGTAAGGTGTGGGTATAGGTTTCCTAGTTGCTAAAGTTCTCCCTTATATAGTTTTCAAATCAGTGTTTGCAATCAATGTTAGGTTGGTAACAAAGCATTCAATATTCACCGTTAGGTGAAAACCTGATTAGATTCAAGCAAATATTTCTCAACCGTTGGATCGAAAACTTAGCTTGTTACACACAAATGGAATGTCCAATTTTGGGTTTACGAACTGTTCCCAACATTAACATTTGTTGGTTCAACAATAGTTAACCAAATGGTTAGCCATATAATTACTTTCATATCAACCATATTCTTCTTCACCATAATTAGTTCAAATGACTCAAATGAACTAGTTAGAGAGTTGTTCAATTGCTTAGATCTTATGTAACTACACAAGACACAATCAATACAAAAAAGATTTGATTCACTCAAAATTTGCAAAAGCATTCCTTAGTTTAAATAAAAATGAGTTCAAGAACAACCGGTTTTAGATATAACCTGCTCAAGTTCGCGGACTGGGTTCGCGGACTTAAGCTCATGGAAGGAGTTCACAAACTCCAGCAGAAATTCTCGGGTCGACAACTTCCGCCAGTTCGCGGACTAAGTTCGCGGACTTAGTTCATGGACTTGGCTCACGCCACTTCCATTTCTGTTGATCAACAAAGTTCGCAAACTTTGGTTCAAGAAATAAGGACTTATGCGTATATGTGTTTCCACAATAATGCTTATATCCCAACAATGGTTATATAATCTAAACTATCATTTGAATCATTGAAACATTCTCAGAGGATGGATATAGCCGTTATTCACAGACCATTTTTCGTCAGAGCAATTTTCAAAGTGATTGAAACATAACATGACTTTCGTCACTAGGTAAAGATGAATTCGACTATAGCGAAAGCTTAACAACACATATTTCGAGAAATAGTTAGGCGAGATAAACTCGGCTCGAAATAGCAAATGTACATAATGAAAGTTTATATATCAAAACGACTTTTGTCTCAAGAGTAGGAGATAGAATAGATAGACTTTTGAGTGACATATAAGTTCAAGTCTTTACATACCTTTTAGTCGATGAAGATCCACCGGTTGCTTGAGTAGTCCTTCGTCTTGTATGATGATTGCCATGGAGTTCTTGAGCTCAACTACACTTTCTATCCTAGTCCGAGACCTTTAGCTATGTAGGCTATAAATCAATACTTATAGTTTTGATCACTAACATTGACAAACATGCTTGAGATAGCAACGCATGCGAGTTCGACCGAGCAATGCTCTAACATTTTGGATTCAAATTCATACTTGTATGTGATTTGTTATGTCCAAAGAAATCCTTCTTTTCTTTTGAAATTAAGGTCGCTCTTGTTGTTCCTTAGGGAATGACATATTATGGGGGAAAGTTCTTAATTGAACTTGTGCTTAATTGCCAAATCTTTGTGGGGAGTGCGACCGTGGAATATTATAGGAGTTATCTTGTATCTTTATAAACTCCTTGATGAATGCATTTAGTTTCGGCTATACGATTGCATCTAAATAAGATTATATATGTTTTCTTTTGGTCATGAAATGTGTCTTTTGGAAATTTCATCAGGATCCCGTTTCGTACCTTTGCCAATTTTATTGACAAAAAGGGGGAGAATTAATATGTAGTTCACACTACAAATACATATGGTTTTCGGATCATTATGTAAGGGGGAGTGGTTTCCATGTGCGATGGAGTATTGACTAAGGGGGAGTGATACATATCACAATAGTATTGTTGTCGAAGTTGTGATGCAATTGAACTTTGATACTGTATAATAATACTATGACACTGTATAACAATGATTGAGAACTCTTGTTTTCTCGTTGTTATAACTACGGATTTTCAACAACGATGATGCTGAACTTACAACCTTTGGGATCATTGGAGTACTTGGAAGTGACGAAGATTTCGAGTAATGTTGAAGATTAGGCATGTGGAATAGGAGCTACAAAAGTTAATTCATTTATTTTTGTATTCCATATGTATTGATAGTTTTGTCACTAAAATTGACAAAGGGGGAGATTGTTAGAGCATTGCTCGGTCGAACTCGCATGCGTTGCTATCTCAAGCATGTTTGTCAATGTTAGTGATCAGAACTATAAGTCTTGATTTCTAGTCTACTATAACTAAGTCTTGGACTAGGATAGAAAGTGTAGTTGAGCTCAAGAACTCCATGGCGATCATCATACAAGACGAAGGAGTACTCAAGGAACTGGAGGATCTTCATCGACTAAAAGGTATGTGGAGACTTGAACTTATCTATCACTCAAAATTCTATCTACTCTATCTCCTATTTTGAGACAAAAGTCGTTTTTCTATATAGACTTTGATTATACACATTTTCTATTTCGAGCCGAGATTATCTCGCCTTTCTATTTCTCAAAATATGTGTTGGTAAGATTTTGCTTTGGCCAAGTTCATCTTTACCTAGTGACGAAAGTCATGACACGTTTCAATCACCTTGAAAATTGCTTACTTTGACGAAATATTCTCTAAGAATGTTTCAATGGTTGAAATGAGAGTTTAGATTAAATAACCAATGATGGATATAAGCATTGTGTGGAAACACATATATGTATAAGTCATTTTTCCTTGAACAGAAGTTTGCGAACTTTGTTGATCAAGAGAACCGGAACAAGAGCCGTGAACTCAGTCCGCGAACTGGCGGAAGTTCTCGACCCGAGAAAATCTGCTGGAGTTTGAGAACTCCTTCCGGAAACTTAAGTCTGCGAACTTAAGCTGGTTATATCTATAGACGATTTTTTGTGAACTTATTTATATTATCTAAGGAATGCTATATGCAAACTGTGGCTATATAGTTCATGAACCGATTCGAGTGAATCAAATCGTTTTTGCTTCGACTGTGTCTTGTGTAGTTAAATAAGATTTCCTTGCAATTGAACAACTCTCTAACTAGTTCATTTGAGTCATTTGAACTAGTTATGGTGAAGAAGAACATGGTTGATATGAAAGTGCTCATATGGCTAACCTTTGGTTAACTATTGTTGAACCAATAAATGTTCATGTTTGGGTACGGTTACATGAACCCAAAATAATACATTTCATTTGTGTGTAACAAGCTAAGTTTTCGATCCAACGGTTGAAATATATTAGCTTGAATCTAATCAGGTTTTCATCTAACGATGAATATTGAATACTTTATTACCAAGCTAACATTGATTGCAAACCCTGATTTGAAATACTATATAAGGGAGAACTCTAGCAACTGGGAAACCTAATCCCCACACCTCATGTGTGATACTAGTTGTATTAGATAGAGTCGATTCTCCTTTAACCTTTGGTTTCTTCTTAAAAACCAGGTTAACGACTTAAAGACTTCATTGGGATTGTGAAGCCATACCGATACTACTTTCTCGTAGTTGTGTGATCTGATCTTGCTGATTCCATCGTTTTGAGTACAATCGTAACGATTGGCTTGATATATTTATTTCCGATAGGCAAGATAGAAAAGTAGTCACAAACATATTCGTCTCATCGTTTGTGATTCCACAATATCTTCTTTCGCCGCGTCGATTAAAATTATTATGAGGTAATTGATAATACTAGGCTGTTCTTCGGGAATATAAATTCGGGTTATCAATTAGTTCCTGTTTACTTTGATTTATCAAAAGACGGAACAAAACTTGTAGGTTAATCTGTGGGAGACAGATTTATTATTCTGTAGACTTTTCTGTGTGATACAGATTTGTTTATTAAAGTCTTCGACTTTGGGTTGTAGCAACTCTTAGTTGTGGGTGAGATCAGCTAAGAGAATCAAGTGCGTAGTATCCTGCTGGGATCAGAGACGTAAGGAGCGCAATTGTACCTTGAATCAGTGTGAGATTGATTGGGGTTCAACTACAGTCCATACCGAAGTTAGTTTGTAGTAGGCTAGTGTCTGTAGCGGCTTAATACAATGTGGTATTCAATCTGGACTAGGTCCCGGGGTTTTTCTGCATTTGCGGTTTCCTCGTTAACAAAATTCTGGTGTCTGTGTTATTTCTATTCCGCATTATATTTTGTTATATAATTGAAATATCACAGGTTGTGCGTTTGAATCAATCAATTGGAAATCCGACCTTTGGTTGTTGATTGAAATTGATTGATCCTTGAACATCGGTCTTTGGTACCGTTCAAGTGATTTCTCTTGTATTCAATTAGACTCGCAGATTTCTATTTGCTTGAGAAAGAATTGAATCAAGAAAGAGAGATAAAACTCTTTGATATACTTTATTAAGATTGAGTCTAGTTGATTCTCTTGAAAGTATATTGGAGTTTGTCCACATATACTGCTAAGCGAAATATTGGGTGTGGTTGTTGTACCCCCGCTTTTTCAAGGAAGTAAATTCATAAACTTGTTTTATGAATCGAAAAGGAAATCACTAGGCTTATTGGTATTGTTATTCATTGCAAATCTTTTGAATTACTAATATGTGTGTTTAGTATAACCGCTCATAGCTTGTTTATGTATCTTGGTAAAATTATTCACAAGGACTGACTTTTGTATTGGTATGACTTTTATTAGGGAAACTGATCTTAAGTAATCACATATGATGGTAAGATCGATATCTTGAATTTGGTGTGACTAAATACTAGCCATTGGGTAACCGATCCTAGTAAGAGGTGTGACCGATCACAAGAGAGAGTGTAATCGATCGTTGTAAGAGGTTTAACAAGTTTTAGTAAGTTGGTGTAACCGATCCTATAACTTGGTAAACTGATCACAAGTTTTACCATAAGAAGTGGTAACCGATCCTAGTACTTAGTTAACCATTTTATGGTAACTAGTGTAACCGATCCTAGTACCCACTTGGAGGTAGAACCGAAACTTTATGTTGAGGTAGAACCGTGAAACCTATTAATGGTGATTTGATCGGATAATCAATCACATAGTTCTTGGAAGTCAGATGAACCAATTCTAAACTTATTTGGAAGTGTGGCAAATCGGTTCCAAGATTGTAAATATGAAAAGGATTTACAAAGTAAAGATATCGACATACTTTGAACATGTGCAATAACTCTTATCTTTTATTGTTCAAACATATTCCTTAATATCTAAAGGAGAATCCCGGATCGAAATAATTTGAGAATCTTTTAATTAAGGTTTTTAGTTTTATATGCTTTTAATTTCCAGCAATTAGAATGCATATCTTTAGAAAATAAAAATTAGCAATGTGCATTTACTAGTTGGAGATTTTCTACTGAGATTTCGGTCATTAATTGGACAGAGCATTTCCAGGAATTATGAAAATTGATTTTTGGCTTTATTGCATATCTTTGAGAATATTCGGTTTTGGAAATTCCTCGGTTTTGGAACTTCCTTGGTCTATAAATATTGAAGTTTGCATTTCTAGAAAACTAATCCTTAGAGCCAGCAAAACTACCTAGTTGTGTTGTTATTGTGGAGCCGCCTATTCGGAGAGGAAAGTAACCTAATTAGGCGAAATCTCTTACGGCGGCTCGGTTTAAAGACTTCTTTGGGATTGAGAAGCTCTATTAGTACCGTTGGTGGGAAACTAGATAATTGCATTTTATTATTAGTTTTCGATTGATTTGATTGACTAACGGTAGTTGAACTTTGATTGCGCCTATTTTGTTTATGCTTGAGAATCTTCCCTTCTGATATAAGATTCACTCAAACGAGATTGAAGTTTCGACGGGGATCTTTAGACTGTTTGTAGATCTAAATACATCTTGTGATAATCCATTGTTAACAGACTTCGTTCTGTGTGTGATTCATCACAAGAGATTCAAGTTGTTTGTGTGCAGGTGTTTATTGAAGATCAAAGAAGATTTGAAGACAAAGAAAATATTTGGGTTCATAATCTTTGGTGTGCACAAAACTTGTTGCAACTGGAAAAGGATCCAACTATAATCATTTTATCTTTGTGATAGATTGGATTGATTAGTTGAGTAGATCGACATCAATATGTTTCTTTTTGATTAAAAGTATTGATTGCATAATCTTAACAATTACTTTGGTAGTTGTTGAAAAGATAAATCTAAGGACCTGAAAAAGAGTTTATTGGGATAAACGGAAGAGCCTTTTGTCAAACTCATATCACTTGGTTGAAAAGAGTTGTTACCAAACAGATTTGTTGTTCCTTTACTGTTTGGAATACAAACCAAAGGAATTGTTCCAAGTGCGTGACTTATTACTAGTTGGAGGCGCAGGGATACAGACGGAACTAGGTGAACTATAGGTTTAGTTGCTTGGTCTCAACTATACGAAGTTGGTTTAGATTTTGTATAGTGGCTTAATCCTGAGAGTATTCAACTATGGACAAGGTCCCTGGGTTTTTATGCATTTGCGGTTTCCTCGTTAACAAAATCTTGTTGTGCCATTTACTTTTAATTTCCGCATTATAATTGTTTTATTATAATTAAAGTAAATTGCACTTTGTACGTTAACTGTGCACTTGATAGTTGATATTGATCCCATTGGTTTTGGTTATTTCCTTACCTTTTATCAAGTGATCACTTCATTGTTGTATTGTCTCGATTCCATATCCATAGAGAATCACACAAAGTGTATTGGTTTTCTCCAATTGCCTTTGATATTTAATTCACGAGTTAGGCCAGTTCGGACTAACCCTATATCAAGTAGACACTGTGTTGAAATATTCCTTGAGTGATTGTATCTCCAAGAGGTTTATACACAGTGGGTCTTGTATAGGTTGCGATCAAAATAAAAGATTGTGGTATATTTAGATACCCTCGTCTTTTCGGATTTAGCTGCTGCTCATGATAAAATCAAGATGTTGGAAGAGGACTTGAAAAAGTTCAATACTAGTTCAAACAAATTAACCACTATGCTAGGAGCAAGTAAAAATCATCGTGATATACGAGGATTGGGATATAAGGGAATAAACTCTCTAAGTATTATCAAAGAGGTAAAATTTGTTAAGGTTAGTGATTCTTCTCAACCAAATATTTCCACTGATGGAAAAAATGAAACACCTACACCGGAAGTTAAGGTTCGAAAGAGCAAAGTATATCAACCTCTAAAGACAGCAGACACGAATCCATGTAAGAACATTCCTTATGTTTGCTATTATTGCGGAAATAAAGGTCACCTACAAAGGGGATGTCATTTTCGTATAAGGAATGAGAAACTTCATGATGTTCTTGTTTGTGTATCACAGGAAGTTACGAAACCTAGATCATTTGTTAAGGTTAATCCCCTTAATATTATAGGTTGTAACTGTCCAACCTTTAAGCAAAAGAATCAGTTCTGTGATAAACCAATATTTTCATATCAACATCATACAAAGATTTTTCACAATTGTAATGATTATCAAAAGGTTAACTTTGTAAAAACGAAGACAAGATCCGATGCTCCCAATTGGATAAAGACTAACTTGCAAAAGGATGGTCAATCCGATTCTCTTTCGAGAAACCTTGATGAGAATAATGGGAAGAAGGGTCTGGTTGTTCCTAAACGCAATCAGAAGTGGGTACCTAAGAAAGTCAATGATGCTTTGAGTGTTAATAGGAATGATCTCGCAAAAAATTCCATGACTATGGAAAAGGCAAAATCCATGACGTTGGAAGTTAACAATTTCTTTGGAAAGATGGATTCAAATATGAATGGATCTAAAAGTGATCTCTTTCATGATAATCCAAAAGTTAAACGCAAAAAATGGTGGAAGAAGAAACGAAATAAGCCAAAAACTATAGATGGTGAAAATCCATAGATGCAGAAAAGTTTGTTTCAACCACCTGTGGTGAGCAAGACATTGTTCACCCCAACACAACTTGATTGTATTGAAAGTGCATCCTCACCAAGAAATGCCCTATTGTGAATACAGTGAGGAAAGCAATAGAATTAGGGCGCACATATCATGTTAACTATTATTTTTGCATGTATTCTTGTTATTACTCTTGTTTTCTCTTATTTGTCTCTTTTAGGTGAATCATCCAAAAAGGATATACAAGGTTCTAAAAATATCTAAGAAGAGAAGTATTGCAAGTATCCAAGTCGAAGAGAAGTGGAATAAGTGTGATGAAAAGGAACAAAGATGCTTAAAATCAAGAGACGGGACAAATACCAAGCTTAACTCATTCAAATTAAGGATGTATCTTAAAGAGAATTCAATTACAAAAAGAATTCAAAAAGAATGAGGTAATTCCGAGTTCGGACGAAGAAGTTATGGGCAAAAAAAGCTTATCGAATATCAACGTCTACAAGAAGGTACATGTACCATGGAAACTCATGATTTCGTGGACTGAAGGGTTTTCATACTGGTTTGCATACGAAAAAGTTCCTGAACACTATTTTAAAAGGATGGTTTGCAAACTGGTATGCGTACCATAAAGGCTAAAATTCGCGAACTATTTTTTTGCTCCTTCTTTCGTAGTTTAGGATTAGGTTCCTGCCAAATAGTTTCAAATGCATAAAACTATTTCTATAATATGTTTGGCATTATAAAACCATTCTCTAATATTTCTAGGACAATTTCGATCATTAAATCTCTTTTGATCATGATTCACAGTTTAAGACTTAAGTGTTATTGAACTTGGTTATTGCTTGAATGATCACGACCTCCTTGGTTTATATGTGAGCATATGATGCACAATTGTTAATAAGTTATATATTTATTTATATGTGCATCTTATTCTTTGTCAAGTAAATCTTTTTATACGCTTTTGGTAGCCATTCTTAGTGTAAATCCCAACGAAAAAGAATGATCCTTCCTTTTAAGAAGCACATCAACTTGTATGCTCTTTACAAGTTTGTTTCATGTGTATTGCTCAATGTTTTATGAAATGTTTGTGCCTTTAATTTCGTGAATAGACCTAATATTTCATATATGCTCAGAAGCTAAATCTATTATGTTTTTACAAACAGAAACTAGAACAAACTCTTTGAGATTTTTCTCGCAGTATTGATCTAATTGTGATCACACTTTTGTGTTTTTTCTGCTTGACACACCCCGTAAGATTCTCTTACGTTGAGTAAAATTGACTAAAATTGTCTCGTTGTTCGTAACTGGACTTGAGATTAATTTGTGTCGATACTTAATTTGGGCACAAATCCTTGTGATTTCTTAATGTCCACCAAAATCCTTTTTTCACAAAAGCAAGGTCACTCGTGTTGTTCTCTTGGGAATGGCATTCAATGGGGGAGAATTCTTAAATAAAATTGTGCTTAATTGCTATGTCTTTGTACGGAGTGTGGCTGTGGAATTTTAAAGGGGATGCTTGTATCTTTTTAATCTCCAAGGATGAGCGCTAAGTATTTATTACTATGTGATATCATTTAAATAAGTTGATATGAGGAGTTGCATTTTCACTATGTTATTATGTAGTATCTCCATCTTCCTTAAAATTTGAGATATCTTTTGGTTGTGTTCATTATGATCCCGCGATTTTCGTACCTTTGTTAATTTTATTGACAAAAAGGGGAGAAATTATTAAGTAGTTTCTTACTACATACATATGGTTTACGGATCATTATGTAAGGGGGAGTGAATCATTAATCAATAGGCTTCACTTATTATACAAAAGATGTAAGTATTGATTAAGGGAGAGAAACATATCACCGTAGTATTACTTCAGAGTTGAGATACAATTTAACTTTGGAGAGAAGATAATAATATTATGATTCTGTATAACGACGAATGTTGTTATAGCTACGGATCTTCAACAACAACGATGCTGAGTTGAACACGTTTAGAATCATTGCGACTTGAAATAACGAAGAGTTCAAGGAGAGTTAAAGAAACCAAGGAAATCAAGGCATGATGGATCGAGGAGTTTTTCGAAGCTTTATTTTTATTATCCATATTTATTAATAGTTTTGTCACTAAAATTGACAAATGGGGAGAATTGTTAGAGCATTGCTCGGTCGAACTCACAAGTGTTGATATATCAAGCTTGTTGTCAAATTTAGTTGTCAAAATTGTAACTTGATTTCTAGTCTACAATTAGTTAAGTCTCAGTCTAGGATAGAGGTAGTTGACTCATCATCTGCGTACTACCGTTTGAAGGCGAAGATCAACCGAATCTTTAGGAGAACTTCATCAACAAAAGGTAAGTGAAGACTGAACCACCTATTTCTCAAGTGATATTTACCTTTAGATCCTTGAGACGATTGTCGCATAACTAATTAAACTAGCTTTCATAGACAAGAATTTCGAGCCGAGAACTAATTATTTAGTCTACGAATTTCTTGAAATATAATGACTAAGCTTAATGAACATTTGTTCATACTTGATCAACAATTTATTGTTCGGAACCAAATCATGATTCAAGTTTACCATTCGAAAATAGCTTAGAACAGTGATAGTGTCTGTTAGAGCATAGCTCGGTCAACCTCGCATGCGTTGCTCTCTCAAGCATGTTTGTCAATGTTAGTGATCAAAACTATAAGTCTTGATTTCTAGCCTACATAGCGAAGTCTCGGACTAGGATAGAAAAGTGTAGTTGAGCTCAAGGACTTCATGGCGATTCATCATACAACAACGATGATCTATACTAGGAACCGTGGAACTTCATCAACAAAAAGGTATGTGGAGACTTGAACTTATCTATCACTCAAAAGTCTATCTCTTCTATCTCCTACTTCTTATGAGACAAAAGTCGTATGCTATATAGACTAGATCATACACATTTGAAATTTCGAGCTGAGCATTCATTGCTTATCTTTTATCTCGAAATAGTGTGTTGGTAAAGCGTTTCGCTTTGATCAAGTTTATCTTCACCTAGTGTCGAAAGTCATGAAAAGTTTCAATCACTTTGAGAATTGCTCTGACATGAATCGGTCTGTGAATAACGGCTACATAGCATCCTCTGAGAATGTCTCAATGATTTAAATGAGAGTTTAGATTACATAACCATGTATTCCTTGAACTGAAGTTTTCGAACTTTGTTGATCAAGAGAAATCGGGAGGATTGTGGAATTTGCTTGCCAAGTCCGCGAACCTAGTTCGCAGACTCAGTCCGCGAACTGTCGGAAGTTCTCGACCGAGAATTTCTGCTGGGATTTTCCAAAACTCATTTGTGTGCTAAGTCCGCGAACTCAGTCCGCGAACCCAGTCCGCGAACTGGCGGAAGTTCTCATCCCGAGAATTTCTGCTGAGTTTGGAAAAACTCAACTGATTAACTTAAGTCTGCGAACTTGTTTGTGAACTTAAGAGGTTATGATCTAAAGATGTGCTCTGAACATGAAACATTAAATTACTAAGGAATGCTTTATGCAAACCGTGGCTATAATGTTCATCATCCGATTCAATCGAATCGAATCATCTTTGTTTCAATTGTGTCTTGTGTTGTTACATAAGATCTCATAGTAATTGAACAACTCTGTAACTAGTTCATTTGAGTCAATTGAACTAGTTATGGTGAAGAAGAACAAGGTTAATATGAAATGATCATATGGTTAACCTTTTGGGTTACTATGTTCAACCAACATAAACGTACACGTTTGGGCATGGTTTTCACGAACCCAGTAAACGTCTAACCAAGTGTGTGTGACAAGATAAGTTTTCGATCTAATGGTTGAGAAATATTAGCTTGAATCTAAATCAAGTTTTCATCTAACGGTGAATAAGGATTGCTTTGTAACTAAGGCAAAACCCTGATTTGAAGGCTATATAAAGGAGACATCTAGCATTGTGCAAAACTAATCCCCACACGTATGTGTGCTACTAGTGCTCCGGCTAGAGTCGATCTCCACTAACCTTTGATTTTCTTCTCTAAAATCAGGTTAACGACTTAAAGACTTCATTGGGATTGTGAAGCCAGACCGATACTACTTTATCGTAGTTGTGTGATCTGATCTTGCATCTTCTATCTTACTAGTACAATCGATTGATTGACTTGAGATTGTGAGAATAGGCAAGATAAAGAAGTCACAAACATCTTCGTCTCACTGTTTGTGATTCCTCGACAATCCGCTTGTGTAGTCAAGAAGGATTGTAGAGAGGTTATTGATTAATCTAGGCTGTTCTTCGGGAATATAAGACCGGATTATCAATTGGTTCATGTTACCTTGATTTTATATCTAAAGACGGAACAAAAACTAGGGTTTATCTGTGGGAGACAGATTTATCCTCTTATAGACTTTTCTATGTGAGACAGATCTGTTTATTATCAAGTCTGTGATTTTGGGTTGCAGTATCCTGCTGGGATCAGAGTCGTAGGAGTAAAACTGTACCTTGGATCGGTGGGAGACTGATTGGGGTTCAACTATAGTCCAGTCCGAAGTTAGTTTGCAGTAGGCTAGTGTCTGTAGCGGCTTAATACAGTATGCATTCAATCTGAACTAGGTCCCGAGGTTTTTCTGCATTTGCGGTTTCCTCGTTAACAAAATTTCTGGTGTCTGTGTTATTTCTTTTCCGCATTATATTTTAGATAATTAAAATAATACAGGTTGTGCGTTCGTGATCATCAATTGGAAATCCAACCTTTGGTTGTTGATTGATATTGATTGATCCTTGGACATTGGTCTTTGGTACCGTCCAAGTATTCCTTGTATTTGATAAAAACTCCTATTGTTTTTAGCTTGAGTAAAAATCAAATCAAGAGAGAGATATTGACTCCTTGAGATACTTTTATCTAGATTGAGTCTGACTGTCTAGTTGATTCTCTAGCAAATTATTTCGGAGTTAGTCCATACAGATTGCTAAGCGAAATATTGGGTGGTGTTGTTAGACCCCCGCTTTTTCAATTGGTATCAGAGCAGGCAAACACGTTTAAGACCTCATCAGTCTTTGTAGCGATCTGACTCTATGGACAAGAGAACTATCTCTGATAATGCAACATCAAGTCAGGGTTATTCAGATAAGCTTCAGAGATCTGAAACCTTTGAGAAAATCTCCTTCTCGTCTCCTTCTGCCGAATCTGCATTCAACTGGAAAAAATCTCTTGATGAACAGTTGGATGATCTTTCAGATGACAGTGATTTAGAAGAAGAACAAAGTGTTGATGAGGAAGTTTCTCAATACATCATGTTGTTTAATCGTGAATTAAAAGAAACCAAGACAACTGCTTCCCTGAGAAAATTCATGGGTCCTCTCTGTCAAGAAAACAGAAAATTGAGAAAACTCTTCAAGGGTTATGATGGTGGATACAAACTATTACAATCTACCGTTAAAGATCATGAAGAAGAGGTACGCTAAAAAAAAACTAAATGCGATAAACTTCTTCGTAACCTCGGTGTGTTAAAAGAAAGGCTTGACGAGACTGAAGCAAGATATGAATCTCAGCGTAAATGGTTCAAGGACAAAGAACATCAGTTTCTTACCAAAGAAAAATCCTTGAAAACTGAACTTGCGGCTGCGCTTGAGAAAGTAAAATCTCTGGAGGAAAATATGAAGAGATTCAACATTATCTCTACAAAGCTACCATCTATGCTTGGAGCATGTAAAGAACATCGTGATACACATGGTCTGGTCTATAAAGGTATAGACATTCCAAGCACAGGTAAGATCAACTTTGTTAGATCCATTAATAATACATCATGTGAAAGACCTGTGTCATCTTGCAAGAACAAGGATCCTACTCCAACAAAGTCTGCTAGTAAGAGAACCACTGAATATAAATCCTTTCACTGCTATTTCTGCGGGAACAAAAGACACTTTGAGCAAAGATGTCGTATTCGGAAAAGGAATGAAAAACTTCGTAACATTCTTGTGTGGATGTCTAAAGAAGTTGTTAAACCTGTATCACAGATTGGTAGAATCAAGGACTCTCGCCATCAAGGGATGAAGTGTGATAAAGTTGATCCTTGCCATGTTCCTTCGAAGGATTTCTACAAAGGAAGAAAAAGAATGGCAAAAGTCTAACGGATCTGTTAAATCAGTCTGAAAAGAGAAAAAGGAACATAAGGAAGAAAAGGTCAGGTTCCTCAAATTCTCTCAAAAAGGATTGTGAATCCAAGACTTCCAATTCAGACTTCTTACATGTCAACAATCGTGTCTCTGATCTGAAGATTCACATAAACAGACTAAGACGAAATATCAAGAAAACATGGAATGATGTTAACCCAGGTACTTCTAAATCTTCTCTTGATAATACTTCTTCAACTAAACCAGATAGTTTGTTAAATACCGATGAAAAGGAAAAAGAAGAAGTAAACAATGATGAGCAAGATGCTCATCTTATTACACCCTGACATGTTCATGTTGCATCTCTTTTTAATTTATGTCCTGTTAAAAAGGGATGCTCTTGATTCTCAGGATTTTTCGTATTGAGAAAACTGTCAGGATTGTACTGCATTCGTTGTTACTTTATTCCGTTTTCTCCTTAACATCTATTTTGGGCTTACAGGTCTATCATAGACCGTTTCTCTAGTACACGCACCAACCCTCACGAACGTCATGGTTCCTAGGGTTTGAAGGAATTTCTTATATATATATATTGTGTTCCAAAGGTGCAAAAAGATTTTCTAAAAGTCTTTTTGGTGCACAATGAAGGGAAGCAACAAAGTTGATGATGTTGAGCTATTTCCTATTGATATCCCATGCTTTCATGCTCTTGATCATGAAAACGAAGACAAACTGCCAGTTCAGATTTCTTCACAATTGGTAGGAAATCTTCTTGGAGACTTTAAGATCGTTCGCGAACAACTTGGTATCGCAACACGGAATCTAGACTACCTAAAAGGCGAACTAAGGAACTCGTTCTTGTTCAATCCCTGGTTGCAGACAGGATTTACCGTTTCGTCTGATCTTGGTTCTAGTTGTTTACCTAGTATGTCTTCCGTTTTGGATTAGTTGGAAGAATAACTAGTGCTTTGAATAGCGATGATTGTGACTACACATAGCTATTTTTGTTTTCATCTTCTTATGTTATTAGGTTTATCGGTATTAAATTCTAAAAATATTTGGAGGATGATGTTTATTGCAGTATTTTAATGGTTTGTGATATTGCAATATTTTTATGGGATATGTATTATTTACGTCCGTGAACTTGAAGGTCCCATATTGCAGTCAAAAGTAAAGTCGTTCATGAATCGGTATTCGTATTGATGAAAGGACGAATGGACTTATATACAAAAGTTAAGCCTATGTAATCATTAATTTGATGGAAAATAGGATAAAATCTTTTGTTCAACAAGGATAAAGTCTATTATGTCGTTATGATGGAAAATAGAATAGATCCTTGTATGTTATCCACGGTATTGATCTTCATTGATCCATTTTATTATGTTTTACCGTGAAGGCTCCATTGTGTGTCTTATGTTGAGCACCTTACAACTAAGTCGATTTACCTTGGCTTTGTTGGTTGTTCCATAAGATGCTATATGTCGAGCATTAAGAACTAAATTAATCAACTTGTTTGGTGATTTAGTTTGTACTCCATAAGTTTTCTTTCTTTTGTCGATTACATGTATGGTTAAGGTTGTCATATTCTATGATAAACTTAGTCGGGGTTCCATAAGCTCTTTTATGTTGAGCCCAAAATAATTAAATTGATTACTTCGGTGATTAGTTTGGTTATTTGTATTCCAATTAGATTAATTATAGGTTCTCTTGTAATTAATCTAGTTGAGTTTTCATATATTCCACAAGTTCTTGTGTTGAGTATATGAAAGGCTACACTATCATGTTCTTTGGTTAATGTAGTCATATATTCCGTAAGGTTTTCCTTATGTTGAGTATTTGAACGGTTAAGTTAGTCATCTCCGTGTGATTGGCTTAGTCGTAGCTCCGTGAGTTTACTTATGTTGAGCACTTTCAATTAAATTGATCACTTTTGTAGTTTTATTTAGTTGCGTATTCCAATTGAATTAATCATGGGTTTACTTGTGGTTAATTTGGTTGAGATTTGGATATAGAAAATCATTCCTATGGTTTTTGGTGTCCAATATAAAATCCTTCTTTTCTTTCGAAATTAAGGTCGCTCTTGAACTTGTGCTTAATGGTAATATCTTGCGGGGAGTGCGGATGTGGAGTTTTATAGGGGTTATCTTGTATCTTAAAACTCCTTGATGAATGTTGTTAGCTTCGGCTATTAGATTACATCTAAATTAAGTTGGTATGTATTTTTATTTTGGTCATGAAATGTCTCTTGTGGAAATTTCATTATGATCCCATTCTTGTACCTTTGCCAATTTTATTGAAAAAAGGGGGAGAAATATTGTAGTTCACACTACAAATACATATGGTTTTCGGATCATTGTGTAAGGGGGAGTGATTTCCATGATCGAGATGGAGTATTGACTAAGGGGGAGTGATATATATCACCGTAGTATTATTGTTAAAGTCGTGATACAATTGGACTTTGATGTTATATAATAATACTATGACACTGTATAATAATGATCGAGAATCTCAATTTCTCTCATTGTTATAGCTACGGATATTCAACAACGATGGTGCTAAACTTACAACCCTTGGGATCATTGGAGTACTTGGAAGGACGAAGATTTCAAGGAACGTTGAAGATTAGACTATGGAATAGGAACTACTAAAGTTTATCTTTTTTGTATTCCATATGTATTAATAGTTGTGTCACTAAAATTGACAAAGGGGGGGATTGTTAGAGCATAGCTCGGTCAACCTCGCATGCGTTGCTATCTCAATCATGTTTGTCAATGTTAGTGATCAAAACTATAAGTCTTGATTTCTAGCCTACATAGCTAAGTCTCAGACTAGGATAGAAAAGTGTAGTTGAGCTCAAGGACTTCATGGCGATTCATCATTCAACGACAAAGATCTACACAAGGAACCGTGGAACTTCATCAACAAAAAGGTATGTGGATACTTGAACTTATATATCACTCAAAAGTCTATCTCTTTTATCTCCTACTTCTTATGAGACAAAAGTCGTATGCTATATAGACTAAATCATACACATTTGACATTTCGAGTTGAGCTTTCATTGCTTATCTTTTATCTCAAAATCATGTGTTGGTAAAGCGTTTCGCTTTGATCAAGTTTATCTTCACCTAGTGACGAAAGTCATGAAAAGTTTCAATCACTTTGAGAATTGCTCTGACGTGAATCGGTCTGTGAATAACGGCTACATAGCGTCCTCTGAGAATGTCTCACTGATTGAAATGAGAGTTTAGATTACATAACCGTGTATTCCTTGAACCGAAGTTTTCGAACTTTGTTGATCAAGAGAAATCGGGAGGATTGTGGAATTGGCTTGCCAAGTCCGCGAACTGTCGGAAGTTCTCGACCGAGAATTTCTGCTGGGATTTTCCAAAACTCGTTTGTGTGCTAAGTCCGCGAACTGGCGGAAGTTCTCATCCCGAGAATTTCTGCTGAGTTTGGAAAAACTCAACTGATTAACTTAAGTCCGCGAACTTGTTTATGAACTTAAGAGCTTATGATCTAAAGATGTGCTCTGAACATGAAACATTAAATTACTAAGGAATGCTTTATGCAAACCGTGGCTATAATGTTCATCAGCCGATTCAATCGAATCGAATCATCTTTGTTTCAATTGTGTCTTGTGTTGTTACATAAGATCTCATAGCAATTGAACAACTCTGTAACTAGTTCATTTGAGTCAATTGAACTAGTATGGTGAAGAAGAACAAGGTTAATATGAAATGCTCATATGGTTAACCTTTTGGGTTACTATGTTCAACCAACATACACGTACACGTTTGGGCATGGTTTTCAAAAACCCAGTAAACGTCTACCCAAGTGTGTGTGACAAGCTAAGTTTTCGATCTAACGGTTGAGAAATATTAGCTTGAATCTAAATCAGGTTTTCATCTAACGGTGAATAAGGATTGCTTTGTAACTAAGGCAAAACCATGATTTAAAGGCTATATAAAGGAGACATCTAGCATTGTGCAAAACTAATCCCCATACGTCTGTGTGCTACTAGTGCACCCGCTAGAGTCGATCTCCACTAACCTTTGATTTTCTTCTCTAAAATCAGGTTAACAACTTAAAGACTTCATTGGGATTGTGAATCCAGACCGATACTACTTTATCGTAGTTGTGTGATCTGATCTTGCATCTTATATCGTACGAGTACAATCGATTGATTGACTTGAGATCGTGAGAGTTCTCCGATAGGCAAGATAATGAAGTCACAAACATCTTCATCTCACTATTTGTGATTCCTCGACAATCCGCTTGTGTAGTCAGGAAGGATTGTAGAGAGGTGATTTATTAATCTAGGCTGTTCTTCGGGAATATAAGACCGAATTATCAATTGGTTCATGTTACCTTGATTTTATATCTAAAGACGGAACAAAACCTAGGGTTTATCTGTGGGAGACATATTTATCCTCTTATAGACTATTCTGTGTGAGACAGATCTGTTTATTATCAAGTATGTGATTTTGGGTTACAACAACTCTTGGTTGTGGGTGAGATCATCTAAGGGAATCAAGTGCGCAGTATCCTGCTGGGATCAGAGGCGTAGGAGTATAACTGTACCTTGGATCGGTGGGAGACTGATTGGGGTCAACTATAGTCCAGTCTGAAGTGAGTTTGCAGTAGGCTAGTTTCTGTAGCGGCTTAATATAGTGTGTATTCAATCTGGACTAGGTCCCGGGGTTTTTCTGTATTTGCGGTTTCCTCGTTAACAAAATTTCTGTTGCCTGTGTTATTTCTTTTCCGCATTATATTTTATATAATTGAAATAATACAGGTTGTGCGTTCGTGATCATCAATTGGAAATCCAACCTTTGGTTGTTGATTGATATTGATTGATCCTTGGACATTGGTCTTTGGTACCGTCTAAGTATTCCTTGTATTTGATAAAGACTCCCTATTGTTTTTAGCTTGAGTAAAATCAAATCAAGAGAGAGATATTAACTCCTTGAGATACTTTTATCTAAACTGAGTCTGACTGTCTAGTTGATTCTCTAGCAAAGTATTTCGGAGTTAGTCCATACAGATTGCTAAGCGAAATATTGGGTGGTGTTGTTAGACCCCCGCTTTTTCAGTGTCATTGATGTTATTCGGGAATGTTTCAAATTGATATATAGAGAAATATAGAACTACTATATTCGGAATACAAGACAGTGTTATCAGTCTTACAAGCTGAGATAAATGTTATATGTCTGAAGCCGTATTACATGTTCTCGTACACGTAGCGTAGTAGCTATATATCGACTTACAGATTTGTGTGATTCGCATATTCCTATGCGCATCATGGGAAAATCTGTTTGTTTTGTAATCCGGATAGGTATGTATATTCGTATACAAACCATTTTGGAACTGTGGTAAGGGAACCGAGATTAAGTATTTGAACTGGTATGAGAACCAATACAATTCTATGTTCTTGAACTAGTTTAGTACCCAAACCGGTACGCAAACTGAAAAGGTTATGTGAACTCCGGAACCGGTAAAATCTTAGGTTTGCAAACTGAAAAAGTTCTGTGAACTCCTGAACTCAGTTTTGCATCTAAGTTTGCAAACCGGTACGTGAACCAAAAAAGTTCTGTCAACTCCGGAACTCGGTTTTTCTCATAAGTTTGCAAAGCGGTCCGCGTACCATGATTCGGCTAATTCACAAACGACTCATGTATTTGTACTTTGTGCGTTCACAAACTATGTCGATTGTGTTCTAATGCCATTAAATTATTTCTACGAGATGATTTACATGTGATCAATTTTCTAAAAACACTAGAATCATTTGATCACATGATTGTGACTCAAGATTCATGTCTTTGTGTTCATGTAAATGAGAGTTAAGCTTTTAAGTTCAAACCGGCTAGTTTCGGCTAACCATGTTGAACATAGTCTTTATATATGGTTCGGTTACTGTTTGCCTAACCAGAGTGTATATCTTGTTTATGTGAATAATATTCAAAGGTTTCATCTAATGTGAATATTCTTTGCTTGGTTCCTGTTAGAGCACTGCTCGGTCAAACTCGCAAGCGTTTTTATCTCAAGCTTGTTTGCCAAGTTTAATTGTCAAAACTATAAGTCTTGATTTCCAGTCTACTTATAGCTATGTCTCGGATTAGGATAGAATGTGTAGTTGAGCTTTAGACTTCACGACGTTCATCGATTGAAGACGAAGAACTACTAAGGGGAGCTTGTGGAACTTCATCAACAAAAGGTATGTGGAGATAAAAGAGAAAAAAAACAAAATTTCTATTAGCCATAGAGAGAACCATATTACATAGATATAGCATTCTATTTATACAAGGGAAGGGAAAACCCTAGTATTCTAATGGACCACACATCCATGGGCCACAGACCCTATAACACTCCCCCTTGTGCGGTTCAATAACAAAAATTTATACATAGTGCTTCACATATAGTGCTTTGAAAGTAGTTCTTCAAATGTCGTTCTCTCCTTGGTGACCTGTGTTGAAATCAATCGCCTTACTAAAACTTTGACAAGGAAAAACCCATTGGGATAAAACCTTGGTACAAATCCTCACATGTAGTACTTCACATGTTGTCTCGTACTTTACATGTAGTTCATCACATGAAGGGAAAAGTCTAAGTTAATTGTATCGTTAAAACTTCGACAGGCTAACCCAGATGGACAAAACATGAACTAAAGAAAAATAGTACAATATTAAGTAAACTTAGAACATATTTGGATGCATATATGTTTCCTCATTAAAACCTTGACAAGGAAAACCCAGTGGGATAAAACCTTGACGAAGGGAAAAGAGTACAACATGACAGATACAAGTAAAGGTGATCACTTGCAGATGATCACTTTGCTCTTTTGAAGTTGACTAGTTGCTTCACAACTTCTAAGGCAGAAAACCCTCATGGGAAAGACAATAACCTTAGCTAGGAAATTACATTCTCGGTGTTTGTTGTTGTCTCATTAAAAAACCTTGCCGAGTAACAAAACCCTGTGTGAAAAAGCAACCTCGGTGAAGGAAAACAGTTCCACACACCATTAGATGCTCCCCCTGATGTCAGACAATTTTCATTAGTCTAATGCAGTCAAAAGGAGTTTATCACACTCTACTTTGGTGACTTGAATGTTTATAAGACCTTGTTGTTGATTCTGGATGTTACGTTTTAACATAATATCGCGTTTCATTTCTTTAATTCAGATATTTTCAGTAATATCAACACGATCTTTATATCTTCAACGTTCAACATACTTGATGATTTTTTAGTGTTGTTTCGCTAAAAACCTTGTCGAGTAACAAAACCCTTTGGGAAAAACTATTCTCGATCGAAGGGAAAAAGAGTACAACACATCTTCAATTTCGAAGTAAAAAATATGTCGACATCATATCCTTAGATCCTCCCCTGATATCGGCATCTCCCCCTGACTACTTTCAGAGTTATTTCAGACAGTTCCTTTAGTCATGTACTTTTCGAAGCTGAATATCGGTAATGACTTAGAAAATAGTCTACCATATCTCCCCTTGATTACTTTCGTTGGAGAAGCGATTATTGTTCCTTCATAATCAACAACCTTTAGATTGCAGTTCCTTTAGCATTCCTTTTTATGTCTTTGCATGGATAGAACAAATTTATGTCAATGGTTACTTTTAAGTACGTGATTACATTCACTATACCATTCCAATGACGTTGCGTTGGCGTTGAGCTATATCTAGCTAACAAGTTCCCTGAGGATGTAAAATTTAATCGAGTATATTATTATACTAAGTAAAACAATGCATCGATTGCACTTAGATATGGTAATTTCATCTCCCAACACATCTTTGTCATCTTCCTTTAGATGAAATGGTCACTTACTTACATATGAACCTCGACTAATCATGGGAGTGCTATCAGGATGCATGTCTTTGTTAAATTTCCTAACAACTTTAGACATATGCAAACTGGTGGAATAATATACCACAAGCTCAGTATTCGGTCGAGCTTTCCCCGAATTTTTCATCTCAAATTTGGATTTCAAATAACTTTTAAGGTCTCTTATTACATCAAGAGTACCCATCATGTCTGTACCATCGGCATAGATAGTACAATTCCAAATCAGGAACTTTCTTGTGAATACACAAGGAAAATTAACTTACTTGTCTATCCCCTCCAAATCAAATAGCCACTTAGACTGGTATACCAGATCCGCCTGATTGCTTCAATCTCTAAGTGAGCGTTCTATCTAGCTGTAAACACATTCTGTAGTTTAAAGTCACTTGATTTGGGAAAAAAAGGCTATCAAGTACTTTTGTAAATATCTGCTATCTCTTGATTCTTTTATAGATACGTAACAACCACATACATATGTTGCATTTCAAGTCCTTTTGAAATTACCAAGCTAACTAAGTAGCGGAACGCTATAATGTTCATTACAAGAGAACAATTCCAAGGCTTTGTGAGAAACCTCGCGCCACAAGGAGAGTCTTTATACTTTAAGACTGCTTTCTTCTCATTATGCTTTGTGACAAATTAATCATGTATGTCCAATAGGATTTACACTTGGTTGGTTAGCACTACCACACCAAATACCTGTATATTTGTCAAAGAACTAAGTTCTACCTGGATTGTATAGGCCAAACATGCTCTTCGTTGACATTAATTAAGCAACAAGGAGCTTGATTCGATCTCATCTTGCTCTATTTCCTTAAACAAGTGTATATGAAATTAATCATCAATATGCTCGCATGATCTTTCCATTGACTCATGCGTACTCTCATAATCCACTTGGGATGTCATTGTTATCCGGAATCATTAAACTTCGGAGCGTCCTCCAGTTTGATTCACGGACATATTCAGAGACAATCTTATGAGATGATTTCGGATGATATAAATAAGTTGTTCCTTTATCACCTACTTCCTTTCTAGGATTGATCGAACCAAGTGGTCTCTCCAACTTCATTTATGGAGCCACGACCTCAACCACACTTCCACTAAGTGTAGTTGCAACACCTTAGTCTATGGTGTATATCCCTTATTGAGGATTTGTAACCTTGCAGGTAGGTTTGCAGCCGGTATGTGTGATCTTATCACTTTAGCGACACCAATGTACATTCTGAAAATCGATTATTCTTTCACTTCACATTTACATTTGTGGAGTACAAGAATCAATATGAGACACAGTGGGAACACACCACGACATTTCCTGTCGTTTCTTTAGAAAATACTGTTTCTTATCTCCCACTAACGACGGGAAGACTGTCTCATTAAAGTGATAACCCACAAATCTAGCGGTAAGAGATCTCCTGCCAAAGGTTTTAAAATGCGGATAATTATTGAGAGTAAATATCCAATAAAATTACTTAATCATTTTCGTGACCCATCATAGTATGATGTGGACTCGTAATGGCACATATATAGTGCAACCAAAAATGCGGAAGAACACAAATGTCAGGATTATATCAGTTACCAACTGGTATGCATAAAAGGTTGACTAATATTGGGTTCCAAAGTGAATTAAGTAAATATGCGTTAATATTGCATATCCCTAAAGCAATAAAAGGTAGGTTGGTACGCTTAACCTATGCCTTATACATCATCTGTAACCTTTGATGATAGCCATGAGGTATAGAATGCTCTGCATTTTCTATTAAACATGCAATAATCATCAAGTCCTTTTAATGTACACTCGCTAGCATTTACAATGAGTGGTGAGCCCTTACATGTAAAATATGTGCTAGTAGTTTTTAAACGCAAATTTCTTGGGAACTATAACTAGTCCAAAATGTCAAAACATTTACCAGAGACGTAAGTCATTTAATGGTCCATATTCTGCATGAATATTTTTTAAATTTTACCTTGTTATCTCTGTAATATAGATTGTTTACCATTTGCATATTAGGATGGTCTCGATCCCGTTTTACTGAAGAATTTGTAAAATGAGTGATATGCTCTCTTACTTAAAAGCATAACGGAAGGGGGGAGGGGGTGTGAATCTAGTACTTTAAAAAACACTTATTGAGAGATATGACGTTACTTCGCATTATGTCAATCTTTTTCCCGTTATCTCGTCCACTCAAATATAGTGATGTGCGTATGAGTCCTTTCAAAAAAAACATCATGTCACAACCAAAGTTCCTTTATGATTATGTCAAAGTCTGTATGAGTGAATTTCCAACATTTCATCGTCGGAGTCAATATGGATTCAATATTCCAAATTAATACTATAGTGATTTACATTTCACTAAATTGAATCATTAGTTTCTCTAAAGTATGTTTCCTTCTAAATACATTAGAGACTATAAAAGATGCAATCAATTACATTCTCATCACATTCAGGTTCCACATGGTATCCATTTGCATGGGTTTCTTTGGAATTTAATAATGTGTGATTATCTCTCGGTACATATAGAGATTCTGTGACGTCTTTGTTCTCTTGAAAACAAATTTTTGAGCAGTGCTGCGCTCGATGATCCAATCCTCGTAGTCACATTATAAGAAAATAGTTCGGCAACTAGTATAAATTCTTTAAGCTGGTGGGAGTGAAACCACTATCTGTTATACATTGAGTCTTGAGATATTAAATAAGTGGTGTGGCCTTATTAGTAACAAAAGTGAAATTCAACTCAAGTACTTCAGAGTGAGTATATGTTACGTTTCAGGGGGATGATATATTTTTCAACTGTATATATATCAAGTGCTATAAAGAATTTATGTCTCGTGGAAATAATGTATTTTTCATTCCATAAGCGCAGACATTGGATCTAGTTAAAATAAATAGTCAATTGGCCAGGCAAAGTTGTTCTTGTCATTAAAGTTGATGTCTAAAGTATGACCTTCTCATGGAAATTGGTTGCTACTATGGTACCCGCATTGCATTTCTTGTACCAATACCGGTAAGAAGATTCATTCCCAACTCTTTGGTGAGAGCTAGAATTACATCTTAGTTTCATCCCATATTCAGTTGATACCTGTACTTTGGTGTCATTACTACCGGGAAAAAAAAAATACATCTTTGTCTCATGGTATATATGTCCCTTTTCACATGCTTTATATGAGTCGCTACATCTAACCCTCATTAGTTCGGGGTTCTTTCCATTTTCAATTTTGCTATATTTAGCTTAATTTGAGAAATTTCTTTATCTCAACAGGCCAAGAGAATCTCAATGCATATGTCAACCACCTACTTTAGGTTGAATATATTACTAAAGATAGTTCTCTTGCTGTCATACTTCAACATATACAGGTTCGTTAGTATCATGGATGAAGTGGAGAACTGGAAATTTTCTGACTCATATCATCTTTTGTGAGTTCTTCCACAAAAATTGGAATACATGTGATTTTATTTGAACGTATGTTTTGAAACTACTGACAGATTAATGGTCGAGCAAGTAGATTACATTCCAGGGAACATTCAAATTTTGGGAAGAAATATCAAGTACGCAATAATGGTGTTCAAGTACTTCTAAACCCCAAATAAATATATTTGAATCGATTTGGTACAACCAATTGGACAAAAGACACCAATCAAGTATAGCCAATATCATATTCAAAAGAACAAAATAACATTAAGACCAACATTCATAATAATCGAGATCGACACTCATAATTTAAATTGACCGTTTATAGACTTATCTTAAAAAAAACAGAACTAGCCATGTTTTAAAAAAACAAAATAATAAGCCCAACATGTATTCAACGTAAACACCCACATTAGTTATATACCTCATACATTGGTTCCCGCGGTATATACAGAGAGAACCAGAACAGCTTTGGTCGCGCACAACCCCAAAAAAATAACTGAACGAGACAGAACAGAGAACCGGAACAAAATGGACCGGACGGGGTTGGACCGGACCCTGGTTGGCTCGGATGGATCTGACCGGTTTGGATAGGGCCGGGTGGATCTGACCGGTTTGGTATGCTCCAATTGGATCAGACCGGACCTGGCTCTGCTGGAACCGGATCGGGACGGGCCAGGGTGCAATAACATAAGCTGGGGCATGAAACTGCAAGCGGGATTCCTACGGACGACCAGATTCTATGGATTTTTTACATCTCCTTCCTCGTAATCAAATACATATGTATAAGTATATTATTGTAGAATCTAAACGAATTAGACGACCCTACACATATTACAACCAAGGATTATAACATAATTAATCAATCACAACATACACATACAAATATCAATTGATTGTGGGATTTTCTAAAATCAAAAATTACAATCAAGGATTATGATATAATTAATCAATCACAACGTACACATACAAATATCAATTGATTGTGGGATTTTCTAAAATCAAAACAGGGAACAAAAAAAATAGAAAGTAAATCCAACTTAGCTAGTTTGATTCTAGTGATTCCAACATTAGCTTGACGATAATTGCATAAGCGGGTTGATGTAAATCATCTATGTAGAAGAAAAAAAAAATCGCCGATTTAATCTAGCTATGCGGTAGCTTCGTGCATGATAACGTTTTGGAGTAATGATAAGAAAGAGATAAAAGAGAAAGAAAACAACATTTCTATTATCCAGAGAGAGAACCATATTACATAGACATAGCATTCTATTTATACAAGGGAAGGGAAAACCATAGTATTCTAATGGACCGCACATCTATGGGCCACAATCCCTATAACATATCCTTCCTTGTAAGAAGCACATCAACTTGTATGCTCTTTATAAGTTTGTTTCATGTGTATTGCTCAATGTTTTATGCAATGTTTGTGTCTTTAATTTCGTGAATAGAGCTAATATTTCATATATGCTCAGAATTTAAATCTATTATATTTTTATAAACGGAAACTAGAAAAACTCTTGGAGATTTTTCTCGCAGTATGATCTAATTGTGATCACACTTTTGTGTTTTTTCTTCTTGACTAATCGCAGTCGTATGCGTCAAAGATAATTCACTTTCTTACTCGACAAAATATAAATGAAGTACAAGGTAAGGAAGAGTTCGTTTCCACAGAGAGGCAATTCTAGTTATTATGTATTCAATTTCCTAAAGTAACCAATTGGGGGGATTTCTGATTTTTATGTAAACAACAAAAGTAAATCAAAAGAATAGTAAATTGGAGAAATAATCAATGAGAGAGAGATATTGGTCAAGGAGTTCATCTTCTATCTTAAACAAGTGCATGCATACATGATTAGAATTACAATTGAATCTCTTTTATTATCAAAATACTAGAGTATCAAGAGAGCAAGATAATCTACTAATTTCCTAAGTTCATCAACACACACATTAGAGCTGCGTATGTGAATTCTACTTAAAGAATAACCTAATGCCTTGCACTAATTAAGTTCAATTCCTAGGAGCATTAAGTTTTGGAAAAAGGCTAATCAATGCAATTGTCATACATTGCGCATGACAATTCGGACAATGGTAAAACTCTACATATGATCACAAGAATGTATCACTACAAACCGTGATCATATCATGCTACTTGTATTCGGGGTTATCGCTCGATGAAAAACCCTAAAATAGCTATGGACAAGGATGCAAGTTCAATTAATTGCCCACTTAACCAAACAAACATCTAATCCTATCACAATACATTAATCATGTGATTATTAAAAATAGTAGAGATTTGAACGATAATCAAGAGAGAAAACTAATGCATTAATCAAGCACAAGTTGTGGATATAGGACTACATCCTTAACCATTAATATAATATTTAGCTACTCATAGCTATGGAGTTCATCATAATCAATAATCAAATAAAGAAAATGAAAAATAAATACAAAAGCAAACCCTAGTTTCGGCTATCTCCAAAGCTCCAAGTAGAATAATACGTGATCCTAAAAGTTGTAGAAGACTTTCCTTTTATAACTTTTTTCCCTTCCAACATTAGGTCAAGTCCTAAAAGTCCAATACAAAGATGTCCACCAAGCCCATATGTAGAAAAACCTATGTAAAATTCTGTCCAAAAACTATTGCCAGAAAACTGGCATCCCCGGTCGGAAGTTGGCCGGGAAAATATCTCAGGTGACCGGCAAAGTCCACCCGGTCACCGGTCAATGAGTCAAAGAAGAGTCAAACCGGGTCAGGTCTAGTCACCCGAGTCAACTCAATGATGTCATGAGTCAGGAATGAGTCAGCTATTCAGGTGAGCTAACTGAGCTGACTTGGTTTAGTTTCCATGGCATAAGCCATTTGCACTGGCCTGAGCTGTGCTGCCAATGGTTGCGCTTTACTGCTTCTCATCCAGCCATGATGGTTGTGCATTACTCCCATATCATAACTGCGCTTTGTCACCTCCTTCACTAAGTTTTTCAGCCACTCTAAACACCCACCAAACAACCTACAATGTCGTTTCCAAACTTTGTTAACGCTGATCAGCAGCTGCAACTCCAATTTTTCAGCTTTTACTCTCACCGGCAGCAACATCACACAGCACAAGACTTCCTCTCTGCATTGCAGCATTACTAGCAACCAACATCAAGCTCAAACCTTCCCTAACATTCATCTATGCCATTTCAGGTCAAACCTGCAATGCTTATTTGAGTCTTACTGCGACAACAAACCCTTAAGCACAATTGCAGCAATACCAACTCCCATTCTCACCATAACGCTTCATCCATTCTCCATTTACTCCCTGCAGTCTCACAGATGCGAGTACATCAACAACACCAATTCTTGTAAAAGAAACCCTGGTCTTCTCATCACCGTCTTCATCAGAATCAATGAAATCTCGCATTCAAATCATCATCACTAGAACCCATCGATTCCACCATTTCAGCTTAAAATCATTTCAAGAAAACCCTAACTCTGAATCAGAAGAACACCCATCGAATAATAACAACACCAACATCATCTTATTGTCTTGATTTCAAAACCAAACATAACCAGTTCCATTTCACATCAAACCTCAACTTCAATTTCACCATCTCACTTCTCATCAGAAAATCCCCTTGTAATCTTCAGTTCTTTATCTCTTTCTCATCTCATCACCAAAAGCAACAGATTCATCTCTCCCTTCTCTGAATTTCAGATGAACAATTTCTCTGCGTGGTTCAATTGATCACCATAAGAATCAAATCTTCCCCCAATTTCAAATAACAGCCGCAACCATTTTTCCTTTCTTCTCAGAGTTAGAGAGTAATGATTGGGAAATAATGCCTACTGAATTCTAGGGTTTTGGTAATAGAAAGGGGAACTTATTGATGGTACCCAAGGAAGTAGATAAGGGATAACCAGTTCAGAAATGGCTTGTCGGTTCTAGAGAACTGACATGCCTATTCTCTTTATTGCTCAATTGTCAGTTACAAGGGACTTACATTTCATTCTTCCCCTCCTTTGATACATAACTTTCGCTATCTCCAAGGATTGCTCGCCTGTGAAATGACCTTTTTGCTCCTTTTCGCTTCAAATGAATGCTTTCTCCTTCTTTTGCTCCAATGGACTCCGTTGCACCTAATAAACTTAAAAGCAAACATAAGATACATAATTTACAAGAAAAGTAGCAAATAAAGCATAAATACTAGATATAGAATTAGGTGTTTTATACACCTATCAAATTCCCCCACACCTAGACTTTGCTAGTCCTCGAGCAAATCAAACAAAACAATTCTAAAACATACATACAACTCAGTGTCGTCGAGGCTACGGTCACACTTAGCATGTATAACAAGCCTTTGAAACCCTAGGTGTCCCTAGTGGACGAGTTATAGTTTCGTGAGGGTTTACTAGAGATATACCCACAAAACCTACTTTTCCAACTTACTAGTTCTCCGAAATGATCACATCCAACGCGCTAAGAAGACATAGAGATTTTTCACACTAGTCATAAGAAGTTAGACACATAAATGAACACAATCTCATCCTTAAAAGTTTAGAGAGAAATAACCATCCCTTCTCGAAAGAAATTCGGGTTCAGAGTGATCAAAAGTCTCGACTCTGCCTCACAAGAAAGGGTTTTATGAAGTTTCTCTCAATAATAAACAACTTTTTTTATGGGTCACACATGTGTCCAGGTAGGAATGAAGAGAGAATTCTGCGACACGTTGAATGGTAGGGAGGCAAAACCCTCCGAATCGTTTTGAAAACCCACATCTTTTATCATTTTTGAAAACCCATTTTTCTGGAGATCTCTAAGAAAGGAAATCAACCACTTAACGAAGGTGGGAATATGCTTACGTACCTCGTTATCCGTTCGACGTGCAGCTAGCACCACTCTCACAGCATCCATAGAAACGTCTTCGGTCTTCAATATTTTTCTTCATCTTCGTCTTCGGTCTTCAACTCTTGATGATAACTCTTGAACTTTGTAGAATCCTGACAATGTGATTCTTTCCTCTAATTTCTTGTTGCTTGAAACTTCATTATAGATATTTCTTCTTTCCATTGGCTTTATTGAAAGAACAAAACTAAAAACAAACCAAAAATATAATACAACACACTTTTCTTGTCTTTTTTTTTTCCTTATGAGACAAGAAAAGTAAAACAAATACAAAACGAAACAAAACAAAACAATAAAACTAGTAATGAACCTAAAGAAATTTTCTCTTGTCTTTTTTTTCATCTTTTTTTCTTTCATGTTTTTTTTTTGTAGACAAGAGAAAATAAAATACAAATAAGATACAATAAAATAAAAATGTCAGTACAAAGGCCATGGTGTAAGTACTTTACCGCTGTAGTTGCAGGAAATCCTACACTACACCCCTCATATAATTTTATTATTAATCAACTCATTTTTAGGTTTATGCTCTTAATTTTATTGATCAATCTTTGAATGTTCTTACAAGAAAAGATAAAGAAATCAAGAATGACCTCTGCTCTAGACTTTCTCTCTCCTATTTACTTGTTTCTTAATCAAAATAGATCTCTCTCTTTCTTTACAACTTGAACGACTATTTATAGGGAAATACATAGTGGATGACAGCTAATCTGTCCTTTATTTTCGGGTATGATCTGCGACATTCTCGCAACCTTACAAATATTAATTTCGCAAGCTCTCTAATTTTCGCAGGACTATCACATCTTTCTCGTGATCTTAGCTGACGTCATTTATTATATTCTTCCTGAAATTGTTCTGCGACGCTGCTGTATTGTGTTGTTGATAATTTCGCTGAAATATTTTCGTTGCGAGATTTTGATCCTACATCTTGCCTCTTCTCATATCTTTTCTGCGAAGTAGATAATTATGTGAGAAATGCCGCAGCTGTTCTCCTCTTCATATTCTGCATTTATCACACGTATTCTTTCTTCCACCTATTTCTTGACACGTCTTTTGTAACCGTTGCTTTTTAACCGCTTATATCTTTACGTATTAATCGTGTTTATTTTCTCGAGGAGAAATTCCCTCTATATATATTCTTTCTCACTCTCTTTTTCTTTCTTTTTATTTTCTCTGCAACTTCGTCGTTCTTCTGCAAATTCATTATTGCAACTTTTCTTCTTTCTTATTCAATCTTTTTAAGTTCTTCTTCATCTTCATACTATTTCTTCTGCAGATCTTCATCGTTAATAATTTTCTTCGAAACAATCTCCCTGCTATCGTTTTCCATGGATTCATCAAGGTTAGTTTTCTTTTTTCTTCTTTATGGGTTTTGTTGAAATTGATCTTGTTTATTGCTTTATTTGATGTTTTTTATGTGATTCCCATACTCTTGTTATTTCAGCAAAAGCGCCTCCAACACTAGATTTACAGTTCAGAACCCTAACATTCCCAAATCGCAGCATATGGTTGTTGCGCATAAAAGAAAGTCTGTGAATGAGAAGGTAGTAAGAAACACTATCCTTTTCTAATAACAATATTGTTGCCTCTGTTTCTTATCTGGATTATAATTCGCAGGGTCATAAAGATGTCAATAAACCTCTCAAGAAATCTCTCCACCTTAAAACTGTTCCAACTTCTGTTCCCTTCCATGTACTCATCTCTTCTAAATCTCCTGCGACATCTTCGCAAGATAAACCTTTATCTACAATTCGCGAAAAAGCTTCCTCAGACTTCATTTCTTCAGCTGACCTTTCAATGATAGAAACCCCCCTTGTTGATCCTTCTGTGAATGAAACCTCTTCTCTTCCCATTGAGAATGTTTCTCAACCTTCTATCACTACCATTTCTCTTCCTAAGTCTCTTCCTCTTTCGAAAGAAACCGTGGAAGGGATAGATATTGCCTTCAAAGTTTTATCTGAAGTCCTGGATGATGTCAAGAAGTCTTCTATTGATCCTATCAAGTCTAATGTTTGCAAAATTCTGAGCAAGCATTTAGGTTCTGACAGAGCTGCTTCGCAGACAGCTTTGGAAAAAGAATGTAATGCTCTTCGTCTCGAAAATCAAAGGCTTCAGAATGTTTTGCTGGATCGTGACAATCTTCGCAAGAAGAATGATGAATTGAGAGGTATAATTTTCTTATATGTGTCTTTAATTTGCCTTTTTAATGGTTTTATCCTTCCCATATTTAATTATCCTTGAAATCCCTATTTCGCATGTTAAGCTTTAAACCAGAAACGAATAATGGAGAGATATCAATTTGAATCTGTTGTTGAAGAAGCCCGTGTTGATAAAGAAATCTTGATGGATCAATATAACCAATTAGATAACCTCTATTCATATTCTCTTGATCATATATATAATCTTACCAATGAAAATACCCAATTAGTTCAAAGACAAGATTTATCAAGTAATGAAGTATCTCGCCTTTCTTATTCTTTAACTAAAGCTAATTTAGGGATGAAAACTTTATCAGATGAGAATAAAACCTTATCTCAGGAGAAGCGAACTTATTTAAACAAGATGGCGATATCTTCGCAACAACTTAGTATTCTTCAAAAAGTATGTGATGACCAAGAGCAATATCTTCGCTCTTTGAGAAATGAACTTAAAGAAGTAACAGAGTCATCTATCGCTGAAAGAGATACACTCATTCAAGGTAGAATAGATTTAAGTGTAAAGGCGAATCAACTTAAATAACAATATTCCAAATTAGAAGAATCTTATTCTTCTCTTGCGAAGAAAAATGCCTTTCTTATTTCTAAAGAGAAAAATCTTCAATCTCGACTTAGAGGTTTAGTTGGAGATAAATTTGATGACGCAATGGATCGTTGGGAGAATAGTTGTATTTCCTTGATTCAACACCTTATTTCGCAAAAGGAAGGTAGTTATAATAGTTTGACTGCCTTAATTATCTTTTCTTTGTCATATCTTTCTGAGTTCTTCATCTTAATGAAATTTTGTATTCTATCTTTCGCAGAGTCTGAGAAGAATCTTCATTCTTCCATTTCTGTTTTGGAGGCTAAATATGCCAAAATTCGCAAAGAAAATGCATTGCTCGTATCTACCCTTACTGGTTCTCACGACCGAGCAGAGAGAAAACTTTGTCTTGCTTAGTTTAAGGATATTCAATATAGGAATCATCAGAGAGCACTTCTTCGTCAAGTTCATCTTCGGGCTGAATTCCTTGTAAATAACATTTTATTGTCCAAATCTCTTCCTCCTACATCAATTGAACCTTTAGAAGTAGATGATGATGAAGTTCTTCGTCTTGCTGACAGTGATTATGATTACGAAAGCGGTGCAGATGATAATTTCTTGGAAGATGAAGAAGAAATTCCTTCTAAAGAAGCATCTGCTGGTGTTAATCAAAATGAGAAAGAAATTTCTCCTGAAGAAGTAATTGCTGGCGATAATCAAGATGCTAGTCAAGGCGAAGATCAGAACCGAAATGAAGGAGAAGCTTGCGATAATGAGAATATTGGCGAAGAATTTATGTTATCTCCTGCTAATAGAATTAATACTGAAGCTTGAGCTTCTTATCTAGCTTTGTCTTCTTGAACTGTCTTATTTTTATCACTTTTGCGAGTTACATTTTTCAACCAACTTTGGAATCAACTTTTCCTTTTAATATTTTGTTGATGAGAAAGATAATGCTTCTTGTGTATTGATTCCCATACTTGCCTCTCATTATCTTTCTTGTAAAAAAAATAATCTGTTACGAATACTTATAAATATTTTGTTTTATCATGTGGTCTTATTTTTCCTTCCTAATTAAAGGTCTTATTATGCCACCTCTCGTCATTGCGAAAAAATCGCAGAACGTCCTTGCACTTTCATGCAAAAACCCATTGATCTTGCCTTAACTTTTTCTTTTGTATTATGGCCTCTTCAGGAATGTTGCGACAATATCACATGCCTAAATATTCTTGCGAAAATAAAGCCCCATGACATTGATGTCTTGCGACGAAATCGCAGGACATCTTCGCACTTTCATGCGAAAACCCATTGATCTCGTCTTATCTTTTTCTTTTGTACTATTGCCTCTTCAGGATTGTTGCATAAATATGACAAGCCTTAATACTCTTGCGAATAGAAAGCCTCATGACATTTGCGTCTTATGACACTTATCAGCTCACTAATGGATGGTGCCGCCCTAATCTTCCCCATAGTTGCCCCTTCAAGGAGGCGTACTTCTACCATACAAGGTTAGCTCCTCCCATCCAGTCTTAACAACAACCAGTTGTTTTCGCAGCCTCTTATCCCTTTTACCTATAGGGTTTATGGTTACGAGACTGCACCCTAAGTGGGGTTTTCTTCGGGCCGAGTGCAGTATAAGCCAAGACTTTTCAAGAATGGCAAGGTACGCTTCAAACGTCCCTGGCACTCTTGACTCAACCATGTACCTCGGCGCCTTGATCAGATCTGCACTCCTTGGGAGAGTCCTTATTACCTTAGTCGCCCAACCCAAGTCATATGTTTAAGCTGAGAATCCAAGGTGCCTCTCCCGGATGGGCTTTATTGACCCCAAATCTCCATGACTCAGGTTCCGGTGGCGGTGTAGCCTTGACTCAACCGTGTACCTCGGCGCATTGATCAGATCTGCACTCCTTGGGAGAGTCCTTATTACCTTAGTCGCCCAACCCAAGTTATATGCTTAAGCTGAGAATCCAAGGTGCCTCTCCCGGATGGGCTTTATTGACCCCAAATCTCCATGACTCAGGTTCTGGTGGCGGTGTAGCCTTTCCCTGAGCCATGCAACAGGTACCCCCTAATATGACGTACTTTAGGTCTTACATTTTCCTCTTGCGAAATTTTATTCGCGAACTAGGGTGTACGCCATAAAGGTTTGCCCCTTTCTTTTATGTCATTGTTCTGTGATTATCTCTGCGAAAATTTCGCACATCATGATCTTGTTTTGATATGAATAATCATGCAATTATTTTTTCAAAATCCATAACTTCTCAAAGATTCTTACGGATAATATCTTTTTAAATACAACCTGTTCCATGGTCTGTCAAGTCTATGACCAACATCTCTGCCTTCTGGATCCATTAATCTATAAGCTCCTGTTCCAACTATCTCCTTAATGATGTAAGGTCCATCCCATTTTTTCGCTAATTTTCCACCAATTTCTCGCTGATATATTGGTGTCTCTCGCAGAACTAAATCTCCTGGTTGGAATTCGTGTACTTTGACACGTTTATTATATTCTCGGGATAATCTTTGCTGATAATTCTCCATATGTTGTAAAGCTTTTTCTCTTCTTTCTTCTAATTCATCAAGTTTATTTAAGATCAAACCCGCTCTAAGATTTTTCTCCCAAGCTTCTCTTTTTGTTGTTGGAATAAAAACTTCTGTTGGTAACACCGCTTCAACTCCGTATGTTAAACAAAAAGGTGACATTCCAGTGGCTTCTCTTCTAGTTGTATTATAAGCCCATTGTGCATTATGTACTTGTTCGCACCATGCTCTGTGATTTCCTTCTAATTTCTTCTGTAATATATCTGTAATTGTTTTGTTTGTTGCTTCTACCTGCCCATTAACTTGTGGATACAAAGGAGTAGACTTTCCACATTTTATCTTGAATGCATTAAGTAGCATTTCTATATTCTGTCCTTGAAATTGTTTGCCATTATCAGATACCAACTGTGCAGGAATTCCGAATCTGCAAATGATATTTTCGAATATGAATGTAAATATATCTTTGTCGCGAATATGTTGTACTTCCTTCACTTCTGTCCATTTTGTGAAATAATCTGTTGTGAATATTAAATACCTTCTTTGTCCAGAACCTGGTAAAAATGGTCCCACAATATCTAAGCCCCACTTTCCAAAAGGCCACACACTGGTTGAAGATGATAGTGGTGCTCCAGGTGCATGTATTTTCTTTCCATGCCGCTGACAATCTTCGCAACGTCTTGATATTCGTTTTGCATCTTCGTGCATGTATGGCCAGTAATAACCTTGCATTTTTGCTCTATGTGCCAAAGATATTCCTCCGTTATGATTGCCAGCATCCCTACTATGTAACATTTTTAGCACTTTTTCTCCTTCCTCTCGTGTCAAACATCTGAGTGATGGTCCGTTAAAGAATTTTTGGTATAGCAACCCATCTTATAATTCATAATTCGTTGCACGGCTTTTTAACTTGTGTGTTTCCAATCTATTTCTTGGTGTTTCTCCTTTCGCCAAATGTGCATGAAGTTCCATTCTCCAGTCTGCGATATTGTTCATTTGTTTTTCTTCTTCATCGTCTATTATCATCACATCCACGTCTTCTTCTTCTTTATTGATTGATGGTGACAGAAGTGTTTGTATTTTTATGCATCTCGCAGTTGGATCTGTCATCATGCTTGAGATGAAAGCAAAAGCGTCTGCGAGTCTGTTATCCTTTCTTGAAATGTGCCTCCATTTTATTTTTGGGATTTTCGCTGACAATTCTTCAACCAGCTTCTTGTATTTCTTCAAGGATGGTTCATTTGTAGTATACTCTCCCTTTATTTGGAGAATAAATAGTTGCGAATCACTAGTGATCCTGGCATTTTCTAGTTTCATTTCTATTGCGAATTTTAAGGCATGTATCACAACTTCATATTTTGTTTCATTATTAGTGGATCCAAATTCCAATCTGAATGAAAAATCCATCTTTATTCCTTCTGGCGAAATTAAAACAATTCCAACTCCATTTCCTTCTCCATTTGATGATTCATATACCAATATCTCCTATTTATTTGGTTATATTAATAAATCTTTTGGATCTCCGTGTTCTTCTTCTATATCCATCATTTCTTCTACTGCTTCATTTCTTCTAAAGGAAATTCTGCCAAGAAATCTGCAACAACTTGTGATTTTGGTGAAGATAAAATTTCATATTTAATATCAAAGTGGCCTACTTGTGCATTCCATCTCCCCACTCTTCCCGATCTTTTAGAATTCTTCATCACTGACTCAATTGGTACTTTTGTTAATACCTTTATCTTGTGCGCTTGAAAGTATATGCGGAGCTTAAATGATGCATAAACTAATGCTAAGATTAACTTCTCAATTTTTGAGTAATTCTTCTCGGTAGTATTAAAAGTTTTGCTAATGTAATAAATGGGTTTCTCCACTCCTGCGTCTACTCTCAATAACACAACACTTAATGCATGCGACGTCGTCGCAAGATAGATCAATAATTCTTCTCCTGATTCTGCTTTTTGTAAAATAGTTGTATTCATAAGATGTTCTTTGATCCCTTGAAAAGCTTTTTCACATTCATCAGTCCATTTAAATTTCGCACCCTTCTTGAGTATATCGAAAAAATATTTGCATTTGTCTGATGATCGCGAAATAAATCTCCCTAGCGAAGCTAGAAGCCCATTCAACTTCTGTACATCTTTTATTGTTGCTGGTGTTGGCATGTCAAGAACTGCTTGCATTTTTTATGGATCAACCTGTATTCCTTCCTTTGATACAATGTAGCCTAAAATTTTTCCCGATGCAACTCCAATAGTACACTTCTCAGGATTCAATTTAATATTATTCTGTCGCATTTGTTCAAAAATCTCACTCAGGTCTTGTACATGGTCTTTAGCTTCTTTACTCTTTACTAACATGTCATCCACGTATACTTCTAATGTTTTGTGTATCCATTTTTCGAACACCTTCTGTACCATTCTTTGGTATGTCGCTCTCGCATTTCGCAAACCAAATGGCATTTTCGTGTAACAATATAAACCTCTAGGGGCAAAGAAAGCAGTATGTTCTTGATCTTCTTCAGCGAGAGGGATTTGGTTATACCCTTTGTACCCATCTAAAGACGATACCTATCGTTTCCCGCTGCGGATTCCACCATTTGAGGAATATCTGGTAACGGAAAACTATATTTGGGGAAAGCTTTGTTTAAATCAGTGAAATCTATGAAAATCCTGATTCCTTTGTTTTTCTTTGGGACAATGACCATATTCGTTATCCATTCTGGGTATTTAGCTTCTCTTATGATTCCCGCATCAAGCATTTTATGTAGTTCTTCTTCTATTTGGGAATGGTAATTTGTTGCAATTTTTCTTATTCTCTGTTTAAATGGTCTCACATTTTTGTTAATATCCAACTTGTGGCATGCAATTGATGGATCTATTCCCGGTATCTCATCCATGCTTCCTGCGAAAACATCTTTATATTCTCGCAACAAGTTAACAGTTCTTTCTTCTTCTTCCATATCCATTTTGGTTCCAATTCTCAATATTAGAGGTTCCTCTATAGTCCCAACGTTTATTTCTTTTGTTGGTTCTGCGGCAGTGTAACTGGGTTTAGGTTCTCCCATTGGTGTTGGTTCTTTTATTGTTTTCATAGGTCCTTCTCCTTCTTCCGAAATTTCGCTGGGTATTCCTTTGCCTTCTTTTGCCCTTATCATATATACTCTAAATTCTTCTTCTTTCTTTGCTTCCTTTGCCAACTTTCTGCGAAATTATTTCTTTTTTGCTTGTCCTTCATAATGCTTTACTTCAATTTGATGACATAATTTCGCATTGTCAACATCTCCTCTGATTTCACCTATTCCATTTGGTGTGGGGAATTTAATACATTGATGCAACGTTGATACTACAGCTTTTATCGCATGTATCCATGGTCTTCCTAATAACATATTATATGGCGATTCCATATCCACCACGCACAGTTACATGTGTTTCGATTTCTCCAAGTGGAATTCGTACCACTATCTCTCCTTTAGGTTTTGTTGTGGATTTTCCAAAGACGTGAACAAAATATGTTGAACTGGACATTTCTTCATCTTTAAATCCCATTCCTCGGAATGCGTGATAAAATATTATATCCACTGAACTTCCTGTATCGATTAAAGTTCTGTTCAATATCCATTCTCCTTTGGATTTTGTCGTTGTCTCCTTCTCTTTTCACGTAATAGGCACTGTGATAACCAATGGAGATGTGTGGTTCAAATTTTCTTTTGGTATTTCTGCCGCCATGAATGTAATTTTTTGCTTTTCCCAATCTTTCAAGGGTGATGTCTTTTCTACCACCATAACCTTCCTTCCTTCAAAATTTCGTTTATGTATTCTTCCTTTGATGTTTTCATGGAATTCATTAACCATCATTTTTGTTATCATATTACACTCCAATCTTTTGTCATCTTCATTAATTCTATTCATCTTTCTTTTAACTGGTTCACTGATTTATTTAATCACTTTCTTGATTTGAATATTCTCAACAACAATCTTCAACTTTCGATCTTCAAGGTCCCTGTTTCTAGCGCCATTATGTAGTTGCAGGAAATCCTACACTACACCCCTCATATAATTTCATTATTAATCAACTCATTTTTAGGTTTACGCTCTTAATTTTATTGATCAATCTTTGAATGTTCTTACAAGAAAAGATAAAGAAATCAAGAATGACCTCTGCTCTAGACTTTCTCTCTCCTATTTACTTGTTTCTTACTCAAAATAGATCTATCTCTTTCTTTACAACTTGAACGACTATTTATAGGGAAATACATAGTGGATGACAGCTAATCTGTCCTTTATTTTCGGGTATGATCTGCGACATTCTCGCAACCTTACAAATATTAATTTCGCAAGCTCTCCAATTTTCGCAGGACTATCACATCTTTCTCGTGATCTTAGCTGACGTCATTTATTATATTCTTCCTGAAATTGTTCTGCGAGCTGTATTGTGTTGTTGATAATTTCGCTGAAACATTGTCGTTGCGAGATTCTGATCCTACAACCGCTTGATTCTTCACAACTTGTATGTCTTGATATCATAAAATTCTCGAACTCTCATCTTGAAAATCTTCGCTCTTGTACAATAGTCTTCAACTTGTGAAAATTCTGCTCATTGTCTTGTTGCTTTACTTGAATATGAAATATGCTCATTTCTGTATTGTTGTTTGTAAACCTTAGACGTCTTCAATTTTCCTTCGAATTTGTGATGCTCCTCTTGTTGATGATGATGGTGTTTCTATGGATCTGTTGGTGTAGAGAGAGATAAAGTGGATGGTGCTAACTGCGAACAAGATTACAAGTGGTACGTAAGTTAGCAATTCGATGTCACCATCATGATTGATAAAATAGCACTCAAGAGATAAAAATAGTGCTTCTATTGGTGGGAGGTTGGGTAGCTCACCATTCTACCCGGAATTAACGTACAGTGACACACACACTCTAAAAGCACATATTTAGACAGGTACAAAGAATTGAAGGTCGGTGCCTCACATTATGTAACAATGGGTAGTCTCCACTATAGGGGACCACAACTCTAATACCGAATTTAGTCTTCACCTTATTTGCCACTGGCATGGTTAAATCCAACTTTAACTCTCATACAAGTAAGAAACCCGATCACATTCTCTGTCATCTCTAAGTTCAGTCACTCTTATGAGAATCTCGATGTAATCTTAGCAACATGTATACTATGTGACTATAAAATAACTACAAGTTGGATTTTTTTATTCACTATTTCACACAAAGGTTGAAAATTTATGAAAAATTTACAATGAAAATGCTTAACCACTCCCCCACACTTAAACTTTACATTGTCCTCAATGTAAATTGAATCGTCCAAAGAAAGTCAAGGTGCGAAATCTTATAATGATATGCGACAAGAAAAGGTAAATACAAGACAAGAATAAAAATAAGACAAGAAATACTCATCCTATGGGTTGCCTCCCATTTAGCGCTTGGTTTAAAGTCGTCATCCCGACTATCTCCTTGCTTTTTACGACTCCTCCAGAGGGAGCACTTCCACAAGGTTAACTCCTTCCACGACATCCGAAGAGAAGTTCTCATAATATGGTTTCAATCGGTGCCCATTCACTTTAAGTTCATTTCCTGTAGCTAAACTACGAATTTCCACTGCACCATGAGAAAACACATTAGTCACAATAAAAGGTCCAATCCAACGTGACCTTAATTTACCCGGAAATAATTGCAAACGAGAATTAAACAAAAGCACTTTCTGCCCAATGAAGAATTGTTTCTTTGTGATCATTCTATCATGAAATGCCTTCGTATTTTCCTTGTAAATCCTTGAGCTTTCAAATGCATCATTGTGAATCTCTTCTATCTCTTGGAGTTGCAACTTCCTTTGCCTTCCAGCACCATCCAACTCCATATTGCACTGCCTAATAGCCCAAAACGCCTTATGCTCAATTTCTACGGGTAAGTGACAAGGTTTACCATACACAAGCCTAAAGGGAAACATCCCAATAGGTGTCTTGTATGCGGTTCTATAAGCCCACAAAGCATCATTGAGTCCCAAACTCCAATCTTTCCTTGTTGGATTCACCGTCTTCTCTAGAATGGATTTCACCTCTCGGTTGGAAACCTCGGCTTGTCCATTTGTTTGTGGATAGTAGGGTGTAGCAATCCTGTGCGACATATTGTACTTCCTTAACAAGCTTTACAAGAACCTATTTTTGAAGTGTGAGCCTCCATCGCTAATTATAGCCCTTGGAATGCCAAACCTTGCAAATATATTTGCTTGCACAAAATCTGAAACAACTTTAGAATCATTAATTGGGGTGGCTTTATCTTCCACCCATTTCGAGACATAATCCACAACAAGCAAGATATAATAATTCCCACTAGAATTCACAAAAGGGCCCATAAAATCAATTCGCCATACATCAAAAACCTCAACAAATTAAATAATGGTTTGTGGCATTTGATTTCGAGCACCTAGATTGCCTTTTCTTTGGCACCTATCACATGTGGTACAAAATGCATGTGCATCCTTAAACAAAGTTGTCCAAAAGAAACCACATTCTAGTACCTTGAGACCGGTTCTCTTGCTCCCAAAGTGTCTTCCACAAGCATATGAGTGGCAAAAAGACAAGATAAAATTAAATTCTGATTCGGGAACGCACCTTCGTATTACTTGGTCACTACAATGTTTCCATAAGTATGGATCATCCCGTATGTATTGGTTTCCTAACTTCTTAAGTTTGTCCCTCTCAGCACGAGACAAGTTCTTTGGGATTTGTTTAGAAACTAAGTAATTAACAATATCAGCGTACCATGGTTCTCCAAAGACAATTGAGAATAGTTGCTCATCCGGGAAGCTTTCACGCAATGGGATGGTTTCCTTGTCCACAACAAGACGGCTCAAGTGATCCGCAACGGTGTTCTCAATTCCTTTCTTGTCTTTGATCTCAATATCAAATTCTTGCAAGAGTAAAATCCATCGTATGAGCCTCGGTTTCGCCTCTTTCTTTGTAAGCAAATACCTTAGTGCTGCATGATCAGAAAAGACAACAAATTTTGTACCAATTAGATAAGAACGAAACTTTTCCAAAGCAAAAACAATGGCTAACAACTCTTTTTCAGTGGTTGTGTAGTTTTGTTGGGCTTCATTGAGTGTCCTAGAAGCATAATAAATGGCATGAGGTATCTTCCCCACACGTTTCCCAAGCACCGCACCAACCGCATAATCACTAGCATCACACATGAGCTCAAAAGGCTTGCTCCAATTCGGTGGTTTAATGATAGGGGCTGAAATCAAAAGCTCTTTCAAACGATTGAATGCCGCCACACACTTTTCGTCAAAGTTAAAAACCACATCTTTTTGCAATAAATTGCAAAGTGGTGATGCTATCTTGGAAAAGTCCTTGATGAATCTACGATAAAAAACCTGCATGACCAAGAAAAGAGCGTATCTCCCTCACCGTAGTGGGAGGGTTCAGAGCACGAATACGGTCTATCTTAGATTTATCGACTTCCAAGCCTTTAAAAGATATTATTTGGCCTAAAACTATGCCATGAGTTACCATGAAATGGCACTTCTCCCAATTTAGCACAAGGTTTTTTTGAACACATCGTTCAAGGATTAGTGACAAATTGTTCAAGCAAAGGTCAAATGAATCACCAAAGACGCTAAAGTCATCCATAAACACTTCGACTATGTTTTCAACATATTCTGAAAAAAATACTTACCATACACCTTTGGAAGGTAGCTGGAGCATTGCATAAGCCAAAAGGCATCCTTCTATAAGCAAAAGTACCGAAAGGACAAGTGAAAGTAGTTTTCTATTGATCCTCCGGGGATATCACAATCTGATTGTAACCTGAATAGCCCATCAAGGAAGCAATAGTAAGAGTGTCCAGCTAAACGTTCAAGCATTTGATCAATAAAAGGCAATGGAAAGTGATCTTTTCTAGTAGTGGCATTCAAATTTCTATAATTAATACAAACCCTCCAACCGGTTTGCACACGAGTTGGGACAAGTTCGTTCTTATCATTTTCCACCACCGTCACACCTGATTTCTTCGGTACCACTTGTACCGGGATTACCCACTTGCTATCGGATATGGGGTAGATAACGCCCACGTCCAAAAGCTTGAGTATCTCCTTTTTCACTACTTACATCATGGGAGGGTTCAAACGACGTTGCGCTTCCCTTGTAGGCTTTGCATCTTCTTCCAAACGAATCTTGTGCATACAAACGGCAGGGCTTATACCCTTGATATCGGCAATTGTCCATCCTATGGCCGTCTTGTACGTCCTTAGCACCCTTAGAAGTTTTTTCTCCTGTAATTCACTAAGCTCGTTAGAAACAATCACGAGTAAATCTTCCTTGTCACCCAAGTACAAGTACTTTAAGTGACTTGGAAGAGGTTTCAATTCTAAACTTGGAGATTTAACAATAGATGGCACAAGTTTATCATCATTGCAAGGTAAAGAATCATGTGAAATATTCTTAATTGCTGATTTTTCCGGTAATAAGTCAAGAGAACCAATGGTTTCTTTAATCTCATTAGCATACTCATAACCATCGTCAATAGGTGTAGTAAGCACGGTTTCCAAAGTATCAACACCATTCAACTCAAACATTTATTGCGTCAATGTGTCCATCACATCAATGGAGAAACAAGAGTGGACATCACTAGGATATCTCATCGTTTCGAAAATGTTGAAACGTATCATTTCTCCATCAAACTCCATAGTTAGCGTTCCCTTGTCCACATCAATAATGGTTTTCGCCGTTTTCATGAAGGGACGGCCAAGTAGCAATGGAAGAGAAGAGTCCGGTGAACCTTCATCCATCTCTAAGACACAAAAATCTGCTGGAAATACTAATTGATTAACCTGTACAAGAACATCCTCAACAATACCCATTGGGTAGACATTAGAGCGATCGGATAATTGCAATACAATTCCAGCCCTTTTAAGAGGACCAAGATCGAGTGAGTTATACATAGATGCAGGCATAAAATTAACGGATGCACCTAAGTCCAACATAGCTTTGTTAAATGTGGTGTTACCAATTGTGACTAGAATGTCAAAGCTACCGGGATCCTTGCATTTCAGTGGGAGTTTGTGTTGTAAGATTGTCGAAGCATTCTCCCCCACACTTAGCACTTCATTACCTTTGATCCTTTGCTTATTGGTACACAAGTCCTTCAACACCTTTGCATACTTTGGAACTTGCTTAATAGAACTAATGAGTGGTATGTTCACACGGATCTTTTTAAGAACGTCTAAAATCTCCTTTTCTAGTTCTGCCTTATTGGAACTTGCAAATCTGCGAGGGAAAGGTAAAGGAGGAACATAAGTAGAAACCGGAGTTTTAGATTTAGAAATAGGTACCTCAGAATTTTGGGGAGAATCCTCATTTTTCTCCTCCAAAACAGGTTCCTTTGGTGTTTCCACCTTGCCTGAATCAGTAGCTTCGGGATGCACAAGTTGTGTACCACTTCTCAACGTAATAGCATTGATACCCTCTTTTGGGTTTATAGGTTGATAAGGGAGTTTCCCATCATTTTGTGCCTTCAATTTATTTATATCCATCGCCATGGAACTCATTTGTGTCTGCAACTCCTTGATAGCACTCTTAGTATCTTTTTGACTTTCTTGAAACATAGTAGAAATGCCTTGCATCATTGTTTGAAGCTTTGCATCGATATCGGAACCTTGATTTTTCATAGATTGTTGCGGTTGCTGAAATTGTTGTTGTTGCGCCTGAAATCCACCCGAACGGTTGAAAGTAGGTTGTTGGACTGCACCTTTCTTGTTAGCCTAGATGAAATTGGGATGATCTCTCCATCCCGGATTCTAAGTGTTGGAGTAGGGATCATACCGCCTTTGCTGATTTGGGAAGACCACACTAGCTTGCTCTAACTCTTCATCATGTGAAGGTAAAATAACCGCATCCATCCTTTGCATCATTCGCTCCATCTTATCCATCCTTTGATCATGGTGTGATGATGAATCAATAACTTCATGCACTTGCCTAACCATTGGTTCACCTCTTGTGTAGAATTGTTGCGAGTTCGCAGCCATGCTTTCAATTAACTCGGTAACTTGGGCCACCGTCTTGTTCACTAGTGCACCACCACCCGCTGCATCAAGAAGATATTTATCACTTGTTTGGAGACCTTCGTAGAAGTATTGGATTATCATAACGTCACTGAATTGGTGGTGTGGACATCTTGCCACCAATCTCTGGTATCGCTCCCAACATTCATACAAAGATTCTCCCACATTTTGTTTTATACCACAAATCTCCTTGCGAACTTGAGTAGCCTTTGATGCAGGAAAATACCTTTCTAAGAAAAGTTTCTTCAACCCGTTCCATGTAGTGGCACTTCCTGAAGGCAAGTAATACAACCATTCCTTAGCATTGCCCGCCAAAGAGAACGGGAAAGCTTTCAACATTGCACCATCCACATTAGTTTCTGCTGGAAGCATGGCCATGACTATGGAAGTCCATAAGATGCTTGTTTGGGTCTTCATTCACCATGTCATGGAACTTTGGTAACTCTCTAATCAACCCCGGCTTGATCTCGAAGGTTGAGTTCGTTTGAATACACCATTGTTGTGTATCCAGCTTGTGAGAAGCCAAGTCCTTGAGTGTACGATTTGCATCACCCATTGCTTCTTCTTCTTCTTCAAAAAGTGGTTCTTGTTCAACCAGAACCTCTTGTTCTACAACTTCTTCCTCTTGCTGTTGTAGAGTCTCTTCTTCTACTTCCAACTCTTGTTCTTTTGTCTCGTAAAATCTTGCTTGGAGTATTGTTTCTCTTCGAGTAGCTATCCCGCACCTTGGATAATTCCAATCCTTGAAAGCCAGAGATTAGTACCTGAAAAAAGATTCTCACAACCAAGTCAGAAAAACGAAACAAGAAATAAAAAGCAAATATGAAAGCAGAAATGATGATAAGAAACTAAAAACTTAATAACTAGCCGTTTGCCTCCCCGGCAACGGCGCCAAAATTTGTTTGCAGTCGTATGCGTCAAAAATAATTCACTTTCTTACTCGACAAAATATAAATGAAGTACAAGGTAAGGAAGAGTTTGTTTCCACAGAGAGGCAATTCTAGTTATTATGTATTCAATTTCCTAAAGTAACCAATTGGGGGGATTTCTGATTTTTATTTAAACAACAAAAGTAAATCAAAAGCAAAGTAAATTGGAGAAATAATCAATGAGAGAAAGATATTGGTCAAGGAGTTCATCTTTTATCTTAAACAAGTGCTTGCATACATGATTAGAATTACAATTTAATCTCTTTTATTATCAAAAGCCTAGAGTATCAAGAGAGCAAGATAATCTACTAATTTTCTAAGTTCATCAACACACACATTAGAGCTGCGTATGTGAATTCTACCTAAAGAATAACCTAACGCCTTGCGCTAATTAAGTTCAATTCCTAGGAGCATTAAGTTTTGGAAAAAGGCTAATCAATGCAATTGTCATACATTGTGCATGACAATTCGGACAATGGTTAAACTCTACATATGATCACAAGAGTGTTTCACTACAAACCGTGATCATATCAAGCTACTTGTATTCGGGGTTATCGCTCGATGAAAAACCCTAAAATAGCTATGGACAAGGATGCAAGTTCAATTAATTGGCCACTTAACCAAACAAACATCTAATCCTATCACAATACATCAATCATGTGATTATTAAAAACAGTAGAGATTTGAACGATAATCAAGAGAGAAAACTAATGCATTAATCAAGCACAAGTTGTGGATATAGGACTACATCTTTAACCAATAACATAAGATTTAGCTACTCATAGCTATGGAGTTCATCATAATTAATAATCAAATAAAGAAGATGAAAAATAAATACAAAAGCAAACCCTACTTGCGGCTATCTCCAAAGCTCCAAGTAGAATAATACGTGATCCTAAAAGTTGTAGAAGACTTTCCTTTTGTAACTTTTCTCCCTTCCAAAATTAGGTCAAGTCTTAAAAGTCCAATACAAAGATGTCCACCAAGCCCATATGTAGAAAAACCTATGTAAAATTCTGTCCAAAAATTGTCGCCAGAAAACTGGCATCGCCGGTCGGAATTTGGCCGGGAAAATATCTCAGGTGACTGGCAAAGTCCACCCGGTCACCGGTCAACGAGTCAAAGAAGAGTCAAACCGGGTCAGGTCTAGTCACCCGAGTCAACTCAATGATGTCATGAGTCAGAAATGAGTCACCTATTCAGGTGAGCTAACTGGGCTGACTTGGTTTAGTTGCCATGGCATAAGCCATTTGCACTGGCCTGAGCTGTGCTGCCAATGGTTGCGCTTTACTGCTTCTCATCCAGCCATGATGGATGTGCATTACTCTCATATCATAACTGCGCTTTGTCAACTCCTTCACTAAGTTTTTCAGCCACTCTAAACACCCACCAGACAACCTGCAATGTCGTTTCCAAACTTTGTTAACGCTGATCAGCAGCTGCAACTCCAATTTCAGCTTTTACTCTCACCGGCAGCAACATCACACAACACAAGACTTCCTCTCTACATTGCAGCATCACTAGCAACCAACATCAAGCTCAAACCTGCCCTAACATTCATCTATGCCATTTCAGCTCAAACCTGCAATGCTCATTTGAGTCTTACTGCGACAACAAGCCCTTAAACACAATTGCAGCAACACCAACTCCCATTCTCACCAGAACGGCAGCTTCATCCATTCTCCATTTACTCCCTGCAGTCTCATTGCAGTAAGTCCACTTTCACTTCTTCTCTGATTCATCTCAGTTGCACATACACAACCAGCACCATCTTAACTCATGAAACCACCAGAGCCATGGCAGCAACTCCATTTACAGCTGAATCTTATGTTCACCTGTAGTAACAGCTGCAACTCAGCTCTATATAGCAGCAGCTTCACTTCCATTGGTCTCTTACTTCACTGGAACTCAACAACAAGCTCAGAACACACTACCATCTGTAGATGCACATAAATAATCATCACCAGATCCTTCATTATAGCAGCAGCACGGCTTCAGTGTCATACTCAACAGCTATACCTCAGATTCACCTGTAACTTCAACTCCAGTAACCTAACATACATCTAACGCCTGCAATCTCCATCAAAAACAACCCTTGGCACCAACTAAACCACCATCTCAGTTTCTGTACTAAAACCCATCTTCTGAGATCAATCAAACACCTCAAATCCCCTTCTTTCATTCTCACAGATGCGAGTACATCAGCAGCACCAATTCCTGTAGCAGAAACCCTAGTCTTCTCATCACCGTCTTCATCAGAATCAATGCAATCTCACATTCAAATCATCATCACTAGAACCCATCGATTCCACCATCTTCAGCTTAAAATCATTTCAAGAAAACCCTAACTCTGAATCAGAAGCACACCCATCGAATAATAACAACACCAACATCATCTTATTGTCTTGATTTCAAAACCAAACATACCCAGTTCCATTTCACATCAAACCTCAACTTCAATTTCACCATCTCACTTCTCAGCAGAAAACCCCCTTGTAATCTTCAGTTCTTTATCTCTTTCTCATCTCATCACCAAAAGCAACAGATTCATCTCTCCCTTCTCTGAATTTCAGATGAACAATTTCTCTGCGTGGTTCAATTGATCACCAGCAGAATCAAATCTTCCCCCAAATTCAAATAACAGCCGCAACCATTTTTCCTTTCTTCTTAGAGTTAGAGAGTAATGATTGGGAAAAAATGCCTACTGAATTCTAGGGTTTTAGTAATAGAAAGGGGAACTTATTGATGGTATCCAGGGAAGTAGATAAGGGATAACCAGTTCAGAAATGGCTTGTCGGTTCTAGAGAACTGACATGCCTATTCTCTTTATTGCTCAATTGTCAGTTACAAGGGACTGACATTTCATTCTTCCCCTCCTTTGCTACATAACTTTGGCTAGCTCCAAGGATCACTCGCCTATGAAATGACCTTTTTGCTCCTTCTCGCTTCAAATGAATGATTTCTCCTTCTTTTGCTCGAACTGATTCCGTTGCACCTAATAAACTCAAAAGCAAACATAAGATACATAATTTACAAGAAAAGTAGCAAAGAAAGCATAAATACTAGATATAGAATTAGGTGTTTTAGACACCTATCATTAACACACCCCGTAAGATTCTCTTACGTTGTGTAAAATCGACTAAAATTGTCTCGTTGTTCGTAACTGGACTTGAGATTAATTTATGTCGATACTTTGGGTACAAATCCTTATGATTTGTTAATGTCCACAAAAATCCTTCTTTTTCACAAAGCAAGGTCACTCATGTTGTTCTCTTGGGAATGACGATTAATGGGGTAGAATTCTTAAATAAACTTGTGCTTAATTGCTATATCTTTGTACGGAGTGTGGTTATGGAATTTTAAAGGAGATGGTTGTATCTTTTTAATCTCCTAGGATGAGCCTAAGTATTTATTACTATGTGATATCATTTAAACAAGTTGATTTGAGGAGTTGCATTTTAACTATGTTATTATATAGTATTTCCATCTTCCTTAAAATTTGAGATATCTTTTGGTTGTATTCATTATGATCCCGCGATTTTCGTATCTTTGTTAATTTTATTGACAAAAAGGGGGGAAATTATTGAGTAGTTTCTTACTACATATATATGGTTTACGGATCATTATGTAAGGGTGGGTGAATCATTAATCAATAGGTTTCACTTATTATACAAAAGATGTAAGTATTGATTAAGGGGGAGAAACATATCACCGTAATATTACTTCAGAGTTGAGATACAATTTAACTTTGGAGAGAAGATAATAATACTATGATTCTGTATAACGACGAATGTCGTTATAGCTACGGATCTTCAACAACAACGATGCTGAGTTGAACACGTTTAGAATCACTGCGACTTGAAATAATGAAGAGTTCAAGGATAGTTGAAGAAACCAAGGAAATCAAGGCATGATGGATCGAGGAGTTTTTCAAAGCTTTATTTTTATTATCCATATGTATTAATAGTTTGTCACTAAAATTGACAAATGGGGAGATTGTTAGAGCATTGCTCGGTCGAACTCACAAGTGTTGATGTATCAAGCTTGTTGTCAAATTCAGTTGTCAAAACTGTAACTTGATTTCTAGTCTACAATTAGTTAAGTCGCAGTCTAGAATAGAGGTAGTTGAGAAACAAACCAGTCATCATTTGCGTACTACCCTTTGAAGTCTAAGATCCACCGAATCTTTAGGAGCACTTCATCAACAAAAGGTAAGTGAAGACTGAACCACCTATTTCTCAAGTTATATTAACCTTTCTATCCTTGAGACGATTGTCGCATAACTAATTAGACTAGCTTGCATAGACAAGAATTTCGAGTCGAGAACTAATTATTTAGTTTATGAATTTCTCGAAATATAATGACTAAACTTAATGAATATTTGTTCATACTTGATCAATTTCGGCGGAGAAAAATTTATTGTTCGGAACCAACTAATGATTCAAGTTTACCATTCGAAAATAGCCTAGAACAGTGATAGTGTCATTGATGTTATTCGGGAATGTTTCGAATTGATATATAGAGAAATATAGACTACTATATTCGAAATACAAGACAGTGTTATCAGTCTTACAAGCTGAGATAAATGTTATATGTCGAAGATGTATTACATGTACTCGTACAAGTAGTGGAGTAGCTATATATCGACTTAAAGATTTATGTGATTCGCATATTCCTATGCACATCATGGGAAAATCTGTTTGTTTCTTGATCCAGATAGGTATGTATATTCTTATACAAACCATTTTGGAACTATGGTAAGGGAACGGGTTTAAGTATTTAAAACGGTATGCGAACTAATACAGTTCTATGTTCCTGAACTAGTTTAGTACCCAAACCGGTACGCAAACTGAAAAGGTTATGTGAATTCCGGAATCGGTAAAATCTTAAGGTTTGCAAACCGGTTCGCAAACTGAAAAAGTTTTGTGACCTCCGGAACTCAGTTTTGCACCTAAGTTTGCAAACCGGTACGTGAACTAAAAAATTTCTGTCAACTCCGGAACTAGGTTTTTCTCATAAGTTTGCAAACTGACCCGCGTACCATGATTCAGCCGATTCCGAACGACTAATGTATTTGTACTTTGTGCGTTTACAAACTATGTTGATTGTGTTCAAATGCCATTAAATTATTTCTACGAGATGATTTGCATTTGATCAATTCTCTAAAAACACTGGACTCATTTAGTCACATGATTGTGACTCAAGATTAATGCCTTTGTGTTCATGTAAATGAGTGTTAAGCTTTTAAGTTCAAACCGGCTAGTTTCGGCTAACCATGTTGAACATAGTCTTTGTATATAATTTGGTTATTGTTTACCTAACCAGAGTGTATATCTTGTTTATGTGAATAAGATTCAAAGCTTTCATCTAACAGTGAATGATAGACACATTTATGTGTCTAATTTGTCCTCAATGTTTCGTATTGTTGGTACTCGTTTTCGTCCTTATTATGGTGTTTTGTGTATTTTTAGGTATTTTTGGAAAATAAATATTGTTGGAAAAATCGGCTCGAAAAATCACTCGGAACACCCCCGGAGGGCACTTGCTATACGGAGCCCAGATTTGGTTAAGGGGCACCCCAGGTCACCCCCAAAACAGGCAGCTGTTATTCGAACCCCACATCTGGTTAGGGGGACACCACCTTCTTCGTTTGAACTTAAAAATTGGAGGGAAAAAAGAGCAGCTCTCTGGTGAATTTTTCGATCGAAATTTGAAGGATTTCTGGGTAGACTAAAGGGCTGAAACTTAATGGGTAGTTGTGATATGTCCTAACAAAGCTGGTATGGGTGTTTGTTTTGATCAAAATTGGCTGGAAAATCCGTGACAAGAAAACAGGGCAGCCCGTGCATGAGAAGAATAATTCACGAGTTTTTGAAGATTTATGCGTGTTCTGCTCGTGTATGATGACTCTAGCAACACTCTGGACCGTGTAGAAGGAAAATAAGGAAGGTTGGACTGCTGCAGATGCTCGGATGAAGAAAAAATATCCGGAAAATATTTTCTTTAACTGCCGAGTTTAATGAAGAATATTGAGAATTTTGGCGTAATTAAATGGGGCTAAGGAGTATAAATATGTTGAGGGGATCATAGAGAATCGGAGGGGAGAGATTGGGAGAAGTTTAGAGAACCACAGAGTCAAAAAAATCGAATTTGCAGAGAGACCACCTGCTGTTACTGCTGCCATTGAAGAACACTGAAGAACACGAAGAACGGACCTGCACCAGCAGTCGTTTTCCTATAGTAATAATGAATCACACCTGTGGGTCACATCAGGCAGACTTATTTACTACAGCGTTTGCGACACACCCGCATCAGTCTTATTTTGTCACTGAGGGTCGTAGTTCTCTGGTTTGTAACAAATATAATTGTTACAAACCCGGTTTTATTGTATTTCTCATATTCTCATCATTTGTAAACCATTTTTGAGCATCAATGAAATTCTTTGAGAGGTTTTCCAACATGATGAGCGGCTAATTTTCTCGTAACCAAGGCAATGGATGAAGCTATTCACACATGAACAATGGGTAACTATTTCATTTTCTCTAATATTTAATTATAATTCACTCAATCACTGCTTTTGCAGAGTTCTTATAAGTTTACATAATTTTCTTCATTAGTTGTGATTCAATTAGATAGGTTATGCTTTGGTTAGATAATCTATGCTTAAGAGATACAATTAATTTTTGAGAATATGTTTGATTATTTGTGGATTAAGAAATAAAGGATTAAAAGGATAATTAGAGTTATGAAATATTTGACATCATTCATGTGTAATAGTGGATTCTAGTGTCTTGGTTACCTCTCGCCCACTTTGTTAATATTTTTGTATATAATTTTACTAAATCTTTAAATTTAATCTTCACAAGTCCGAGAGTTTGAACCTCATTACTACAACAACAATCAAAATTAATATCAGTGAATATTCTTTGCTTGGTTCTTGTTAGACCACTGCTCGGTCGAACTTGCAAGCATTGCTATCTCAAGCTTGTTTGTCGAGTTTAGTTGTCAAAACTATAAGTCTTGATTTCTAGTCTACTTATAGCTATGTCTCGGATTAGGATAGAATGTGTAGTTGAGCTTTAAGGCTTCACGGCGTTCATCGATTGAAAACGAAGAACAACTAAGGGGAGCCTGTGGAACTTCATCAATAAAAGGTATGTGGAGACTTGAACACATCTATCACTCAGAAGTCTATTTTTATTCTATCTCCTATTGGGAAAAAAGTCGTATAGCTATATAGACTTTATTTTATACAAATTTGATATTTGGAGCTGAGTTCAACTCCCTTACATATTTCTCGAAATATGTGTTGGTAACCTTTCGCTTTAACCAAGTTCATCTTTTATTCTTGACGAATGTCAAAAGATGATCATGTGAAAATCGCCTGGTAACATTTTACATGATTTGTGTGAGACAGTCATTTTATGTAGACTCGGAATGTTTCGTATTGATCTATTGATCACTTGAAAATTGCTTTGAAGCTAATAGTTTGTGTGAGACATCAATTCCCGTCTTCTAAGAATGTTTCAATGATTAAAATGGAGTTTAGAATGATTAACCATTGATTGAATATAATCACAATATGCGTACTTGTATGCTAACCGTTGAAAGTTACTCCAAGTCCGGGAATCATAGTATGCATACGTGTATACGTACTGGTTTAACAGTTGAAGTCTGGGAACTGAGTATGCTTACCCATATGCGTACTGGCTTAACAGTTCAAGTCCGGGAATTTAGTATGCGTACCCGTTTTCATACTAAATCAACTGAGTTTGGTTGTGAATGACAGTATGTGTACCCATTCGCATACTTGCAGACAAACCAAGTCCGGAACTCTAAGTATGCGTACCCGTTTGCATACTTGAGTGGGTTAAGTTCTAAAATCGGTTTGTTTATGAACAAATACATTTATATAATAAGTAATGCAATCTTTTGCAAACCGTGGCTATAATGTTCATGAATTGATTCGAGTGAATCAAAATCGATTTTGCTTCAATTGTATCTTGTATACTTCTATAAGAATATAAACAATTGAACAACTCTATAACTAGTTTCATTTGAGTCATTTGAACTAGTTGTGATAAAGATGAACAAGGTTGATATGAAAGTGTTCATATGGCTAACTTCGGTTAATTATTGTTGAGAAACCAAGTGTACACGTTAAGGTACGGTTACCCATATATAAATGAAGGCACATTTAATTTGTGTATAACAAGCTAAGTTCAATCTAACGGTTGAAAGATATTAGCTTGACTCTAATCAGTTTTTCATCTAACGGTGAATATAAGGGAGAACTCTAGCAACTGGGAATACTAATGTCCACACCTCATGTGTGATACTAGTTGCGATTAGAGTCAATTCTCCTTTAACCTAGGTTTTTCCTAAAACCATTATAGGTTAACGACTTAAAGACTTCATTGGAATTTTAAGCCAGACCCAACTATTTTCTCTGTAGTTGCGTGTTCCGATCTTACTTTGTTCTATCCTATTGAGTACTATCTTCTCTAAGATTTTCTCGAGATTTAATCTCCGATAGGTGTTAGATCATTGCTAGGTTGAACCCACCAAGCGTTGGTATGTCAAGTTTGGTTGTCATATTTTAGTGAATCAAAACTCATTTAAAGATTCGCTTGATTATTTACTTGAGTCAACTTCGTATAGGTTAGATAGAAAGTTACTAGGATATGAGACTTACAAGTATTACGTGAAGACTTGAAGAATGCGAAGAAGTAAAGAGCTACAACGACGACATCATCCTTACACTTGAGGTTAGTAATATTTTACTTGAATTGTTTCTTTCCTAACGTATCTTTCAAGTCGTGCATATTGAAAACATAACTGTGAAGCTGTGAATGATTATACTCTAGTTAGACATAGTATTAAGGAATTACAATACGAAATATAACATCTATCTTTTGAACTTCGTGTATAAGGCATCGACATAATCGTATGAATGCTATTGTGATTATGTGTATAGGCATGGGTGAAGATTTCGTCCTAGGAAACAATGTTTTACATTCGTTTAAAGGAAGTACAATTCATAAACTTATTTTATGAATCGAAAGGGAAATCGCTAGGCTTATTAGTATTGTTATTCATTGCAAATCTTTGGATTACCAATATGTGTGTTTAATATAACCGATCATAACTTGTTTATGTATCTTGGTAAAACTATTCACAAGGCCTGAATTTTGTATTGGTATGACTTTTATTAGTGAAACCGATCTTAAGTAATCACCTGAGATGATATGATCGATATTTGTAATTTGTGTGACCATTCCTAGTCATTGGGTGATCGATCCTAGAACTTGTCCGGGACTAATCACAAGATGTGTAATCGATCCATGTAGTAGGTTAACAAGTTTTAGTAATTGGTGTGACCGATCCTATAACTTGTGCAACCGAATACAAGTTTATACCACATATATGTGACAAACGATCCTAGTACCTAGTCAACCAACTTTTGGTAACTAGTGTGACCGATCCTAGTACCCACATGGAGGTAGAACCGAAACTTGTTTTGGTAGAACCGTTAAACCCATGAATGATGATTGAATGTTTTTGATCAATCACATAGTTCTTGGAAATCAAATGAACCAATTCTAAACTTGTTTGGAAGTGTGGAAAATCGGTTCCAATATTGTAAATATGAAAAAGGATTTACAAAGTAAAGATGTCGACATACTTTGAACATGTGCAGTTATTCTTATCTTTTATTTTTTAAAGATATTCCTTAATAGCTAAAGGATAAAATCTCGGATCGAAATAAATTGAGAATCTTTTAATTAAAGTTTTTAGTTTTATATGCTTTTAATTTCCAGCAATTAAAATGCATATCTTTAGAAAATAAAAATTGGTGATGTGCATTTACTAATTGGAGATTTTCTACTGAGATTTTGGTCATTATTTGAACAGAGCATTTCCAGGAATTATGAAAACCGAATTTGGAAATATATTGCATATCTTGAGAATATTTTCGGCTTTGGAAATTCCTTGGTGTGCAAACTTCCTTGGTATATAAATATTGAACTTTACATTTCAAGCAAACTAATCCTCAGAGCCAGCAAAACTACCTAGTTGTGTTGTTACTGGTGGAGCCGTCTATTCGGAGAAGAAAGTATCCTAATTAGGCGAAATCTCTTACGACCGCTTGTTTTAAAGACTTCTTTGGGATTGGGAAGCTCTACGAGTACCGTTGGTGGGAAACTAGATAATTGCAGTTTATTATTAGTTTTCGATTGATTTGATTGACTAACGGCGGTTGAACTTTGATTGCACCTAGTTTGTTTATGCTTGAGAATCTTCTCTTCTGATATAAGATTTACTCAAACTAGATCGAAGTTTCGACGGGGATCTTTAGACTGTTTGTAGATCTAAAGACGTCTTGTGATAATCCATTGTTAACAGACTCCGTTCTGTGTGTGATTGATTACAAGAGATTCAAGTTGATTCTGTGCAGGTGTTTATTGAAGATCTAAGAAGATTTGAGACAAAGAAGATTGCTTGTTTGAGTTCATAATCTTTGGTGTGCACAAAACTTGATCGGCTGGGGATCCAACTATAATCGGTTTATTTTTGTGATAACCTTGATTGATTAGTTGAGTAGATCGACATCAATATATTGTATTTGTGACTAAGATGTATTGATTGCAAAATCTAGACAATTACTTTGGTAATTGTATTGAGATAGATCTAAGAACCTGACAAAGGAGTTTAGTGGGATAAACGGAAGACCCTTTTGTCAAACTCATATCACTTGTTTGAAAAGAGTCGTTACCGAACAGATTTGTCGTTCCTTTACTGTTTGGAATACGAACCAAAGGAATTGTTCCAAGTGCGTGACTTATTACAAGTTGGAGGCGCAGGGATACAAACGGAACTAGGTGAACTATAGGTTTAGTTGCTTGGTCTCAAATATACGAAGTTGGTTTAGATTTTGTATAGCGGCTTAATCCTGAGAGTATTCAATTCTGGAAAAGGTCCTGGGGTTTTTCTGCATTTGCGGTTTTCTCGTTAACAAAATCTTGTTGTGTATTTTACTTTTATATTTCCGTAATTATAATTGTTTTTATTATAATTAGAAGTACAATACACAAACGTTAATTCCTATTTACTTGATAGCAATCCTATGGTGTTTGGTTAAGTCCGAACCTATTATCAAGTAAACATACTTTGTTGTTGTATTGTCTCGATCTTGAATCCATAGTCAATCAACAAGTTATGTTGTTATCGTATTTTCTCGATCTCATATCCATAGACGATCACACAAAAGTGTGAACCGATTAGTTGTATCGTTTCGATTAAGTCCATAGACAATCACTTTCGGAGAAAGAACTTATAAGTGAAAAAGTTTTAGATTGAGGTATATTTGGGTACCTCGTCTTTTCAATAGGTAAGATAAAAATTAGTCACAAACATCTTCGTTCTCATCATTTGTGATTCCACAATATCATGTTTCGCTACCATACGATTAATATTATTGTGAGGTGATTGATATTACTAGGCTATTCTTCGGGAATATAAGACCGGTGTATCAATTGGTTCCTGTTCACCTTGATTTATCAAAAGACGGAACAAAAAATCGTAGGTATTTCTGTGGGAGACATATTTATCTATTCAATATACTTTTCTGTGTGAGACACATTTGTTTATCAAGCCTTCGACTTTGGGTCGTAGCAACTCTTAGTTGTGGGTGAGATCAGCTAAGGGAATTAAGTGCGCAGAATCCGGCGTGGTTCAAGAGGCGTAAGGAACGCGACTGTACCTTAATCAGTGTGAGATTGGTTAGGGCTCAACACATTCCAGTCCGAAGTTAACTTGTTGTAGGCTAGAGTCTGTAGCGGCTTAATACAGTGTGGTGTTCAAATCTGGACTAGGTCCCGGGGTTTTCTGCATTTGCAGTTTCCTCGTTAACAAAATTTTTGGTGTTTGTGTTATTTCTTTTCCGCATTATATTTTTATATAATTGAAATATCGCATGTTGTGCGTAGTTCAATCAATTGGTGGATCCAACCTTTGGTTGTTGATTGAAATTGATTGACGCTTGGATATTGGTCTTTGGTACCTCCAAGTTATTTCTCATATTAATCCGGCTCACAGATTTTTATCTGTTCAATTGCAGATTGATTTGAGAAATAGAGATTGATTGAGTTTGACTGTCTAGTTGATTCTCTTGGAAATATATTGGAGTTTGTCTATGCAGATTTCCTAAACGAAATATTGGGTGTGGTTGTTAAACCCCCTCTTTTTCGATTTGGTATCGGAGCAGGAAAACATGTTTAAGACCTCATAAGTCGGTGTTTGTAGCAATCTGACTCTATGGACAGAAACGCTATCTATATAAACGTACCACCAGTCTTCGATGGCTCGAATTATCTATGGTGGAAAATTGCTATACCTGCCTTTCTTCAAACGCGTGATTTTCAATCATGGGTTCGTGTAGTTAATGGCTATGATCCTCCGGTCGTTATAGAAGGCGATGTAATGTTCCAAAGGATATTGGTGCATATGATCCTGCCGAGATTCTCGCTGCAAAGCAAAATTCTGACGCATTGAATGCTATCATATATGCCATTACCCCAGATCTTCAGCACCATGTGATTACATGCACCAAGTCTAAAGAAGCCTGGGATATCTTAGAAACTGTATTTAAAGGAAATTCCTTTGAGAAAGAAGCCAGGCTTCAAAACCTAAATTCTGATTGAGAAAACCTTCGTATGGCTGATGAAGATTCATTTGATGAGTTTAATCACAAAGTGTCTGAAATTTTTAATGCATCTTTTGCATGAGGTAAGACTATTCCTGAAAAGGATATTGTGATGAAAATTCTCAGATCGTTACCAGCCAAATACGATTCTAAGAAACATGTCATCGTTAAAGGAAATAACCTTGATAATATTTCCATAAACTCACTCATTGGAAAGTTAAGAGTTCTTGATCATGATCAGAACACAGCCAGAACTTCCGCATTTAATGTTGTGGCCAACACAAGTACTCTTCCTTACTTGTCTTAGCCTGATGAATGTTGTTCAAATCATATTGATCCTGACATGTCATTGATTTTAGAAACGATCAATGATATTGTGAGAAGAAGCAAGAGATCTGAGAAATCTCTCTCTCTCTTTCTGATGCTTAAGATGATTCAATACAAAGGAAATCAATTCAGTTGGTCAATCCGCATACTTTCGAAATTTGCACAGAAATTTCAGTGTTCGCTGCAGAAACTTCTACTATCTCAAATTTTGATTCAGAATACGAGTCTGACACTAAGATTTTTAATTCTTGGATAAAAATGAAGAAACTCATCAAGAAAATCTTCAACTAAAAATGAGGTTGAAGAAACTTGAATCATCACTTCAGGTGAAATATCTTGAGATTGACTGTCTTAATAATGAATTCACCAGAACCCTATCTTTAAAAGAAAAAGAGATTTATATCCTTAAGTGTGACCTGCAAAGGTTATCTGGAAGCTCTGACAGGATTTCAGCAATGTTATTCGGACATAAATCTTTTGGAAACACAAATGGTTTAGGGTTCAAAAGGAAGACTGCGAGCGCAAATAATTCCTTTGTTCCGACCGGTTCTGGAACTATGGATATTAAAAGTTGTGATAAACAGGAGTCCATTCTGCAAAACGAAAAATCATCTCTGAAGTGTATGTTTTGTGGAAATGCAAATCATTTTCAAAGTAAGTGTTGAAAATTCAAGAGGAACAATAAACGAATTGCCAAACTTCAGAATGACATGCAAAGGATGAATCTGGTTTTGCATAATCAACAGGGAACTCCTGGAGACAAGAAGAAGTCTAAGAGAACCATAGTCAGACGAGGTAAGAAATCTATTTATGCAACAAACCTTGATAAGTCACCTGGTGACACAAGATGTGAGCATTCTTTTCTCTCCATCACTATTTAATTATAGTGACGTTTGCATCCTCATTATTAACTTGAGAATATGAGGATTGCATCAAGGTTGCTCAAGTCTTGTATAGTTGTTAAATTCTTATCCTTGGCAGTTTAAGATTATTTAAGTTAAGATTTGCAATTGAATATTTTCTTATCAAAAATAGATAATGGATCGTGTACCGTGAAGATTTTTTCAAAGTTTTTGTTTAGGGTTTAGTTATCCGGTACTCTAGTGTGATCAAAATGCCCTTCACTCCTTTCTCTTTGAAAGATGCAGTTTCATGGCTCCTGTAACTAGAGGTACCACAAAAAGAGATGCAGTAGAAGCAGTTAATGTGTATCTTTGTGAAGGAATTCAACCCGCAAGAAAGAAAAAAGGAGAAATCTACAAATGATGAAAAAGGTTCTTTCTCTAACTGTTTTTTGTCTATTTGTCTAGATGATAATAACTTTAGGGATATGGTGAAGGATTTCATCAGTAAAAGAAATGATTTAAAAACTCAAATCATGTTCTCTTTGGAAAGGATAACTCACTATGAAAAATGTTATCTCTGACAAAGAACACCCTGTGTGAACTGAAAAGAGAACTTAGTGAGTTAACTGATATTTCTGAAGATATAGAGGAATTAAATGATCCCATAATCAATGAGTACTTCAATAATGAGAAGGAATTCTCAGTAGATGCCCTGAGAAAGCTCTACAATGTCTAGGAAACTTCTTATGAGAATTTATTCTTGTGTTTAATAAGGATAACTAGGGTTTGGAATATCTTATTTGTGATCACACCTTTCTATTGCCAACGATTTTCATCTTGCAATGTTTTTAGATTTATTTATTTAAATTATAAAGTTTATTTGGAAGATGATTTTCAGTATTAATCTTCATTGGTTTTATATATTGGAAATTAAGTTATGGGATATGTGTGTTTGCGTCTGTGAATTATGATTGTCCCATATATGTCAAAAGTTAAGTCTATTGTGTCATTATGCAAATATTGATGAAAAATAGAATGAATCTTTGAATATTCCGTAGTATTGATCTTTCCCTGATCCACTTCTATGTGAAAGTACTGTATGGCTCTGTAAGTTCTCTTATGTTGAGCATCTCCCATTAAATTAATCATGGGTTTTCTTGTGGTTAATTTAATTGAGTTTTCTGGATACAAATTCATGTTTCATGTAATTTGTTAATGTCCAAAGAAATCCTTCTTTTCTTGTAAAAATAAGGTCGCTCTTGTTGTTCTTTCGGGAATGACATTTTATGGGGGAGAGATCTTAATTAAACTTATGCTTTATTACCAAATCTTTGTGGGGAGTGCGGCTGTGGAATATTGTAAGAGTTTTCTTGTATCTTTATAAACTCCTTGGTGAAACACTAAGTTCCGACTATGTGAAATCATCGAAACAAAGTTGATATGTTCTCTTTTTTGTCATGAAGTATTTCTATGAGAATTTCATAATGATCCCACTAGTTTTCGTACATTTGCCAATTTATATTGACAAAAAGGGGGAGAATTATTGTGTAGTTCACACTACAAATACATATGGTTTACGGATCATTATGTAAGGGGGAGTGGTTTTCATTGTGAGATGAAGTATTGACTAAGGGGGAGTGATACATATCACCATAGTATTATTGTCAAAGTTTTGATACAATTGAGCTTTGATGTTGTGTAATAATAATATGACATTGTATAAAAATAATTGAGAACAATGGTTTTCTTTTTGTTATGGCTATGGATCTTCAACAACTATGATGCTGAGTTGAATACGTTTAGAATCACTGGAGTACTTGGAAGTGACGAAGATTTCGATTAATGTTGAAGAACCAAATAAATCAAGCATTTGGATGAGAAGCTACAACATTTATTTATTTTGTAATCCATATGTATGGATAGTTTTGTCACTAAAATTGACAAAGGGGGAGATTGTTAGAGCACTTCTCGGTCGAACTCTCAAGCGTTGTTATCTCAAGCTTGTTTGTCAAGTTTAGTTGTCAAAACTATAAGTCTTGATTTCTAGTCCACTTACAGCTATGTCTCGGATTAGGATAGAATGTGTAGTTGAGCTTTAGACTTCACGGCATTCATCGATTGAAGACGAAAAACTACTAAGAGGAGCTTGTGGAACTTCATCAACAAAAGGTATGTGGATACTTGAACTCATGTATCACTTAGACTTGAACTCATCTATCTCCTATTGCGACAAAATTCGTATAGCTATATAGACTTTATTTTATACACATTTGATATTTCGAGCTGAGTTTAACTCGCTTACATATTTCTCGAAATATGTGTTGGTAAGATTTCGCTTTAACCAAGTTCATCTTTTATTCTTGACGAAAGTCAAAAGATGATCATGTGAAAATCTCCTAGTAACATCTTACATGATTTGTATGAGACAGTCATTTGATGTAGACTCGGAATGTTTCGTATTGATCTATTGATCACTTGAAATTTTCTTTGAAGCTAATAGTTTGTGTGAGACAGCTATTCCCGTCTTCTAAGAATGTTTCAATGATTGAAATGGAGTTTAGAACGATTAACCATTGACTGGATATAAGAACAGTATGCGTACTTGTATGCTAACTGTTGCAAGTTACTCCAAGTCCGGGAACCATAGTACGTATACCCGCATGCATACTGGTTTAACAGTTGAAGTCCGGGAACTTAGTATGCGTACTGTCTTAAAAGTTCAAGTCCGGGAATTTAGTATGTGTACCTGTTTGCATACTAAATCAAATGAGTTTGGTCGTGAACGACAGTATGCGTACCCGTTCGCATACTGGCGGACAGACCAAGTCCGGAACTCTAAGTATGCGTACCCATTTGCATACTTGGTGGTTTAAGTTCTGAAATCGGTTTTTTCATGAACAAATACATTTATATAATAAGTAATGCAATATTTTGCAAATCGTGGCTATAATGTTCATTTGATTTGTGTTGAAAATCGATTTTGCTTCAATTGTGTCTTGTATACTTCTATGAGAATATAAACAATTGATCAACTCTATAACTAGTTTCATATGAGTCATTTGAACTAGTTGTGAGAAAGATGAACAAGGTTGATATGAAAATTTTCATATGGCTAACTTCGGTTAACTATTGTTGAGCCAACCAAGTGTACACATTTAGGTACAGCTACCCATATCTAAATGAAGGAACATTTCATTTGTGTATAACAAGCTAAGTTCAATCTAACGTTTGAAAGATATTATCTTGACTCTAATTAGGTTTTCATCTAACGGTGAATATTAAATGCTTTGTTACCAAGGTAGCATTGATTGCAAACCCTGATTTGAAGACTATATAAGGGAGAACTTTAGCAACTGGGAAACCTAATCCCCACATCTCCTGTGTGATATTAGTTACGATTAGAGTCGATTCCCCTTTAACCTAGGTTTTTCCTAAAACCATTATAGATTAACGACTTAAAGACTTCATTGGGATTCTGAAGACAGACCCAACTATTTTCTCTGTATTTAAGCGTGTTCTGATCTTACTTTGTTCTATCGTGTTGAGTACTATCATCTCTAACATTTGCTCGAGATTTAATCTCTGATAGGTAAGATAAAAAGTAGTCACAAACATCTTCGTCTCATCGTTTGTGATTCCACAATATCTTGGTTCGCTACATTACGATTAAGATTATTGTGAGATGATTGATATTACTAGGCTGTTCTTCGGGAATATAAGACCGGTGTATCAATTGGTTCATGTTCACCTTGATTTATCAAAAGAAGGAACAAAAACTCTTAGGTATTTCTGTGGGAGACAAATTTATCTATTCAATAGACTTTTCTGTGTGAGACAGATTTGTTTATCAAGTCTTCGACTTTGGGTCATAACAACTCTTAGTTGTGGGTGAGATCAACTAAGGGAATCAAGTGCGCAGAATCCGGTGTGGTTCAAGAGGTGTAAGGAACGCGACTGTAACTTAATCAGTGTGAGATTGGTTAGGGCTCAACTACATTCCAGTCCGAAGTTAACTTGTAGTAGGCTAGAGTCTGTAGCGGCTTAATACAACGTGGTGTTCAAATCTGGACTAGGTCCCGGGGTTTTTCTGCGTTTGCGGTTTCTTCGTTAACAAAATTTCTAGTGTATGTGTTTTTTCTTTTCCACATTATATTAAAACTTGAACAAGATAGATAGAAATCACAAAGTTCTCTTTGTCTCAACTTTGTGATTCTGCGAGTTTTATACTTGCGAGGTGAATAATAATCTAGGCTGCACTTTAGGTTTCATAAGTCTGTATTTTGAGGATAGTTAGACTTCTGTCAAATTGCTATCGATTTCTATCACCTTGATCTTACGTTTGATTTGATCATCTGTTTCGATCGCAATCAGGAAATCAATTATATAGGCTTAATATGAAGGAGGAAGATTTGATTTAAAGTCTTCAATTGAGTTGAAGAAACTTTTAGTTGGTGTGACTTCATCTAAGGGAATCAATTGCGCGGAGTCCTGCTGGTATTCAAGAGGCGTAAGGAACGCGGCTGTACCTGAATCTGTGGGAGACTGAGCTCGGGCTCAACAACATTCCAGACCGAATTTAATTGGTAGTTGGCTAATGTCTGTAGCGGCTTAATACAGTTTGGTTTTCAATCTGGACTAGGTCTCGGGGTTTTCCTGCATTTGCAGTTTCCTCGTTAACAAAATTTCTGGTGTCTATGTTATTCTTTTTCCGTATTATATTATTTATCTTTATAATTGAAATATCAAAGGCTGTGCGTTGATCAATCAGAGTAGATACGTCCGACCTAGTTTGTTAGATACGACTTGATTGATCCTTGGACTTTGGTCTTTGGTACCGTCCAAGAACTCTCTTTGTGATTAGGCTCGCTGATTCAATTATGTAAACATTCTAATCACAATAGAGATAGAGATATAAATCTAGACACTTTACTTGATTGAGTTTTAACTCTCGGAGTTGTGTTGAGTTTGTCTATACAAGTTTCCTACGAAAAATTTGGTGGTGTCTTTTGGTACCCCACTATTAGTGAACAATACAGTCTAGGAATGCTTATTCCAAGGACATAAATGTATCATTAGCATACCAATTGGTCAACAGATTAAGAAATGTCAAATATGAACTTAAATTTTGGAATATTAATCACTTTGGTAATATATACCATAATATCAGTAATCTGGTGTAGATGGTGGATTTTCGACAAAGGCTAAAATCGTAAACTCTTAATTATACGAAGCTCTGATTCAGCAATCAGACGTGAGTATCGAGACACGAGTCTCTCATCGAATTCTGAACGGAGAGTACTTTCTCTCAGAGTACATGTAGATATGTAGTCTCACGACTGGACAACGACATATCTCATGAATACTGAACACTTTCAGTGATTATTTCTATATAGTATCACGAGATGGACGGCTCCTAGACAGATTGCTCTGCTAGTATAGAGCGATAACGTCTTCAAGAACAAATAACGAGTTTACCCTGACTATATAAAGGATATGACTTATCGACAAGCTCATATCAGGATAATTAATGCTCCTAGACAGCTTGCTCTGCTAGTATAGAGCCACAAAGTTAATTATTCCTAATTACAATTGCTCCTATTCCATGGTCGAATCCACGACTGGTCCCATGGAATGGCAATAAAAATTGCTCCTATTCCTTGGTCGAATCCATGACTGGTCCCATGGAATGGTAATAACAATTGTTCTGACTCTATGATCGAATCCACGACTTGATCTCATAGAATAGCAATAACTATATTATCTCATTACTCCGATTTCATGATCGAATCCACAACTAGTCTCATAAATGGTAATAGATAAATCTTAATTACTCCGATTCTATGGTCGAATCTACGATCCCATGGAATGGTAGTGCTCAATTTATTATTCTGAATTTGTAGTCGAATCCTTAGCTGATCTTATGAATTAATAATAAACATCTTACTACTCAGTTTTGTGAATTATTCTCCACTGAATTCCACAATTAGTAATAAATAATCAACAACTAGGCGTCTGAGCTACCTCTAAGTAAGCCCCGATTCAAATGGTGAAGGTGTATTCAACGACGATACACTAACAGTCACCGCACGAACGAGTATTTCAAAAATACAACGAAACGATGAACCTATGCAAAATAGAGAAGAAAATAATAAATAATTAAAAATATTGCCCAGGGTGCTGGGAGCACGGACACACGACCGACGGACCGTGTCGTGGTCAATCCCACGCCAGTTTTATATTTTTAATGCATTTTTATTATTTTCCATGATTTAATGAAAATTCTCTCATTTTATCAAATCTCCTTCGTCTCGAGGAAACTCCTCGGTTCCATGGTACTTCCATAAATCCATAAAAAATAATATAAAATTAAGAACAGGAGTGTGGAGCGTGACCATTGGCCAACCAACCATGCCTTGGTCCCAACCGGTCCCACACCCCACGGTTCCTTATTATTTTATTATTATTATTATTATTATTTCTCTAATTTCATGAAAAACTCCTTGATTTCATGGTATTTTTGCACAAATCATCAAATAATAATAAAATAAATTATGAAAACTTGTGGGACCAGGCCTTGGCCGGCCGGCCATGCCCTAGCCGGTCCCACACACCCCTTTGTTTTATTATTTTATTATTAGTTTTCCTTGAATTCATCAAATTCCTTGATTTCATGGTATTTCTCTCAAATTAGGAAAAATTCCCTCAATTCATCAAAAATACATGAAAAATACACAAAAATTAGGGAAACTCGTGGGACCGGCCCAACCGGCCGGCCATGCCTTCCACGGTCCCACACGCCCTTGTTTTTATTATTTTAATATTTTTTTGCTTCCTTGAACTCATGAAAACTCCTTCAATTCATGGAAACTCCCTAAATTCATCAAATTTTTCCAAATTCATGAATTTTTCATAAAATCATCAAAATATTATAAAATTAAGGAAAAGGCACCACGAGACCGTGGTCACGACCGACCGACCATGCCTTGACCACGGCGGTCCCACGCCTCCTCATTCCTTATTTTATAATTATTTTTCATCATCTCATGGTGTTTTCCTCAGCTTCGTCGAAACCCTAATTTCGGCATATTTTCTCGAATGGATGCTCAATTGCACGCCAGAAAATATCAAAATTCTCAGGACTGAGACGCGGACGCCTTGGGGACACGAGCACGCTATCTTGACCGACCAACATTGGATCTTTGGCTCACGGAAGCCGGTCCCATCAATTTTCACAGTTTTGACCTACTTTGCACAATTGCTCGTATTGGGTCCAAAACTCTCCCAAACACTTTGGATTTTCATGAAGTGATCGTCAGGCGGTCACGGGACAACCCAGTTCCAGTTTCATGACTCCATGGTCGGTCCCTCGCCTAGTCATAATTAATTAGGTTTTCTCACCTAAGGCTCAGACGAGCATTTTTGAATAAATGATTAAGCCAGCATTTAATCATTCTTCCACCAACAAATCGTCAAATCTTTAGGAGTTCTTCGTATTTGCTCACGTGAGCATATGGACACTACATGGTTGATCCACTGTCCCATGTAGTCGCTCCCTCCTTCGTCCCATGGTTGAAATTCCGACGAACCGAATTGATCATCAATTGATCAAATTAGGGTTTCTAAATCCAAGGATCATCATTCCAGATTCTAACCTTAATAATTTTATGACGACCTCATGGTCATTAATTTTATTAATTATGCTCGGTTCAACGACCAGTATTCTAATTAATATTTTTGGTACGCTGTCAATAATCCATCAAACGAGCAACACATGTTCAGACGATCAAATATTCAACAATTCATCACATGAGCAACACTTGCTCAGATGATAAATATTTACTCAAACCAAGGAATATTGGTTCAACAATCAATATTCAACGATCCACCGAATGAGCAATACTTGTTCATTTCATCGTAAGAACTATACCTCTGTCTCATGACATGTTCAATTCATGAGTTTCAGAACATCATGTTCGACACTCGGCAACTACAGGGACTCATCGTCCCATCAAACCACGAAGTCATCAATTGATTAACAAACCATGAGACGTCAATCGTGTTACTTGGGGGGATATCACTTAGGGTTTTGGTCTGGCGGTCTACGACACGTGTGTTCAAATACACGATGGAATGTGAGCAAGTCGTGCAATCAGTTGAAGGAATTCACGAGGTAGTGGGTGGAAAATCGACCAAGTCTCCACACTTTGAGCAACTGGTTTCAAACACGATCTCCACTTCCCCACTCCTTGATTCCATCAACTGTCACACTTCATGGAATCATGGTGTCTAAAATTCCAACAATATAAATAAGTCTCTGAATCATGACTGAATCATCATCATCATCATCAGTATCGTCAATCTCACGTCAAACTGACAACACGAGATCATCAACTCATCAATTGAGCAACTACTCTCAATTGAGCAATTTCAATCACTCAGAGCTTATCGTATTCAGAATTCACACACCCACAATCTTTGATTACCATTGATTCTACACATTTCTCAGCTTCCCTCCTACATATCAACCCATCCTCTCTTATGACCGAATTTACTCAGGAACGGTCATTGTCTTGATTTAGGCCGGAGTACTACAGAATGATCTCTCGAATCTAAAGCACCCTCTTTGCAGCGGTGTATCTGTGTGAGGTTTAACATTTTGCTCGGTTCGAGGAGTCTCCTCCATACGGTCGTCTCCTCAATCCCTTAAAAACCAGCAAATCGTTTTTCCCCATCTATATCTGGCTAATCAACTACAAGCTCTGAATAGCCAACCTCCTACCATTCAAATTACTAAATGACAGATTTCAGTCCATATTGTCATATATTTGGTGCGGCTCTGTAATCTAGTCTAATATATTGTTTCATTTTGGGAAAATTTTATCTTGATACATAGGTTTTTTATATTCAAAAAATTTATTCTTTCTAAAAAATCAGAAAGATTTTTTTTTTACAGGAAGAATGATGTTTAAATTGGAATTCATATTTGACAATTAAAAATACCTGGCTCAATTGGGGCCTATGCCACTTAACTGGGGCCTATGGATTTCTTCATCCACCCAATTGAAAATGATAAGGTATGTCTAAAGATTGTAAAATTACTAGATTAACCTTAAAAAACTTTAATTATTCTAACACAAATACAAATACAAAATCATAACTTAATTAACAAATACATAAATTATTAATGAAAACTCAACTTCCATCAAAATTAAAACTAAATCCTAATCAATCACAAACAACAATTATAATCTAATTTCCTTTTGGTTTACAAAAAAAAAAAAAAAAACCAAAAACAGACAATTCAAGTGATTGAGTTAAATCCCTTTAACCCCTTCCTTCTAAGAGATACTCTACAATGATTTACCTCTAAAACTTTGAAATTCGCTCATCAAGGTGTCTGAAAATCACTCAGAATCGGTTTACATATAAACCATAGTAATCCGATTTTGAAGCTAATCAGATTTTACTGTGAACCTACATACCCCGATTCTGATTTGATGTGATGAACATCAACTATAATCGGATTACGTTAATACACAAATCAACCGATTCTTGATTCATGTTCGGATCATTTTGGACCATATGTAATACGATTGTTTAGTTAAAAATCTATGTATCCAATAATCAGATTACATTATACTCCATATAAACCGATTCTGAAAAAGCTGCAACAAACTACTTCAAGAATCGGACTTTATAAATAAACTTAAAGTACGATTCTGGAACAAATTTCATGAGTCCAAGTTTCCCAAAAAAATAAAACCACTTTCATTCATTAAGCTTGGTTCAAGTTTGCAAAATACAATATAAGAAAGCGACAAAATATAACCATCCGATAGATCAAGTTTTTAATATAAGGAAAATACTCATTCCAACAAATGGAGACCCTCGAATTGATCCGACTCGATCAATTCCTCCCATCGCCTCATGTTGGCATCGTATTTTTTAAGCCACTCCTTGGTGAGCTCCGAGAGGTATCAACATCTTTATAAAATATTGACATTGGGTTAGGTTCTCATCGTTTCTATCTACCCATTCCAAATCGGTGAAATAGTGGGCAGAGGTATCAACACCTACGGGTTTGGGCTCATCTTCGTCGAACGCCGCAACAATCTACAACAAATATCAACAAGTTGATGATTCAAAATCGGTTTATATGTTACAGTCGAATAAACCGATTTTCCACAATCGGTTTATATGCGCAACTATAAAGACCGATTAAAGATTTGTCTAAAATTTTTTAAAGTCCACAATCGGTTCACGTCTCGTGTCATATAATCCGATCGCTGTTCACATTTATCCTGGAACTTTATGAATCGGATTACATATACACGAAAATAAACCAATTGTCCACTTACGTGATTATTCAAGTTAAGGAATCAGAATATGCACATCACCAACATAAACCGATTTTTGTCACGTACCCAACTCCCCAAAAATTTACTACAATCGATTTATATGGTGATGAACAAAAACCGATTATGATACCCAATTTGGGGATTTTACACAGAATCGGTTTATGTGGTGTTATCGAATAAACCGATTCTGGAAAACTATTTTGAATTTTTTTTCCTTTTTGGGCGATCGAGACGTGCAAATGCATGTTTGCAGATCGTTATAACTCATACCTGTTTATTAGAAGCATTATCACCTTCTTCTTCTCGACGAATTTGTTCTTGTGCTTGAATAATATCCTCAAGCATTCTTTGGTTGACATCCTCTTCTTCTTTCAACAAAATATCCAATTCGGTAGGATCGAAATCATGATAATCTGATGCACCCACTTCTTCATCACTACTAGAGTCTTCATCATCACTATAAAGTTTCATTTTGCTAACAAAAATCACAAACCCTAACTTTTTCTTTTTCCCTCTTCTCCCTCCAAACCTTAAAAGAGGAAATGAATTTCTACTCTAATCCTAACACTATAATCAAACTCAAACACTAATTAATTTAACTAATACTAACTTAATTAATCATCACTAATTTAATAAGGATATATTAGGTATTAAAAAATTGTGGTTAAGGGATTTCTAGAAATTACTTGTTAGTGACCCTATTTTGTCATGTATCTATAGGCGCCAATTAAGTGGCATAGGTCCCAATTTAATTTGGTTAAAATAATTGCCTTCTTCAGATAAAAAATGCTTGTAAACAATTTGCCCAAAATCTTGCTTGAAAAACGTCTAGATGTCCTGAATCACTTACATTGAATATGAAATCAAAGAATATGAAATCAAAGTGATGCGGCGTTGAATCTTAATCTTCTTGAATAATTGAAGATTGCAACCGGCAGACCAACCAAAAGAATCCAGAAGGCTAAGAAAGAACCCCTGGCAGTGAAGACAAAATTGCGTACACAAATAACAAAGATATAATTGACACATGAACAGGTAAGTGTACATCAAAACACCCCCAAACCATATAAAACGGCAATTTATTTGTTGTTATTAGTACATGGTTTGGTGTAAATCTACATCGTACTTTAATAACTGAACGGGTCAATTTTCTTGAGAGTGATTGATTGATTCCCAATACACTTATACTTTTACTCTTGTAGTTTAGGTCCTCCCATAAAAACAGATTACAACCTGTGAATGTCCTGCAGGAGATCGTTCCTGATCACAATGGACGGATACTCTATTCATGACATGAAAATTTTACTCCACCAAACTTTACCTCCGAAAGACTAAAACAATGTGCCACTCATCCACTCATCCTTCTACCGGAGGGAGATTTTATCTTTTAATACGAGACTACGTTCCGATGATATTAATGATTTAAGTTTGACACTCGTCAGCACCCATTTCTTTATCGATTTAAAGAAGAAAAAAAACGAGACCAAGGGGAAGAGCTTCTAGCACGCTTTTATCCCCATTCCTAATTTGTACTGTTAGAATGTTCTTCCCACCATATTTAGAAATAGGATAGAGTGCATGGGCAACCCCCTTCGGCACGTGCACCCCTTACTCTTCAATTATTTTAAGTTTACAATTTTAGACCTTTCCGAACTGAAACCAAATCTTTTCTTAACCGGTGTCATGTGGTCCGATCCGATCTTGAAGCTGGCATCCACTAGTTTACGAGATTAATTTCTTTTGGACGGATATTACTGTATATCCATCCGCGATTGGTACCCACAACCTAAGTCGACTAGTTTCAAGTGATCATCTGTACGACTGTACCTGACTGCTAGTACGTGCCAGATATTGGGCCTTTACTTCAAATCCTATCTCAATCTCGTCTTTGTTTGAATTAGCCCACAACAAATTTAGGCATGCCTGCTAATTTTGTGGAATTCGGATCCATTTTGGAAAGAGAAAATTAGGCGCAGGCCTAGTATTTATATTTTTCTTACCGTCAGGCCCACAATTAATTTAGGATCCAGCCGCACCCAGAATTTTTTAAAAATATTTAAAAGGTGTAGAAGTACAATAGTACCCTTCAACGGTTTCGTCAGTTTCATTAACTTCCCCGAACGGTCACAACATTTACTTTTCACCCGTTACTTTTATTTTTTCTTCATCAATTTTTTTTCTCCTCCTCCATACACCCCGTAACGGATCTGCAAATAAATTTTTTTCTCCATCATTCAAAGAAAATCGATGATTTAAATCGATGATTGAAGTTGATTAAACCCTAGAAATCAATTTCAAACTCTAAAAACCCTAAAAATTACTTACAGGTTACGAACCCTAGAATTTAGTTCATCAACAAAAACGCGTCTTCAGAAGTCAAAAGAGAAGAAATCAGGTATGCAAACTAGTTTAATCGATGGTATTCTTGCATGCATTCAGTAGATTTGATTTTTTTTTTTTCGATTTTAACTTTTGTTCTTGATGTTGATGACCTAAAAGACGAAGAAGGAAAAATCATGTCGAAGAATCAGGAAAAAAACGATGAGTTGTCATTAACCTCATCTGTTAGTGTTTCATTTTGTTTTTTCCAGTTCTGTTTTTTTTTTTTAATTTTAAGTATTGTTGTAGTAACTGCCGTTGATGAACCAGAAACCGGTAATCCGGAAAAAAAGAAGAAATTTAAGAAGAAAAATGTTTCTGGTGATATTTTCATCCTGAATATGTTTGCCCATAATTTCTTTTGCTTTATGACTTACCCAATCTTCGATTTTAACATCATTTTTACCTGTTGATGTTGAAGATGAAAAAGGAGAAAGTGAACAACCACTGAAGGAGATGAAAATGAAGGCAAAGCACGATGTTGTGAAGAGAAAGGAAGTCTCTGGTATGCATATTCACTAGTTCATGTGTGATCCATGTTTGCATAACATAACAAGTTATGCAGATAAAATAAATGTGCAGAACTTGTTATGCAGTTGCATGACAGGTTATGCTTACCAAAAAAACCTGCATAACACCCTGTCAAACCTACCCATTTTTAAGTTTTACTTATTCATTTTAATCTACTTCAGTTTTAACATCATTTTTACCTACTAATGATGATAACTTAGAAGATGGAAAAGGGGAAACTGATGCTGACCAGCAACAAAAGGAGACGAGAACCAACGTAAAGCACGACGCTGCCAAGAAGAAAAAGAAAGTCTCTGGTATGCAACAAAAAAAATCTGAATTACATGTAATGCAGAATAAAATAATTGTGCATAACTTGTTATGCAGATGCATGGCATGTTATGCTTACCAAAGTTACTGCATAATCTGATATGAATAACTTATTTATTTGTGTGTCAAAAAAGATCCTGAAGCAACCACCCCATCAAGGAAGTCGCAGATATTGAAAGATCAGGTATCACCTAGTTCACCTAAGCCTGAAGCATAAAAGAAGAAAAAGACTAAAAAGAAAGTTGGTGAGAACTTAACTTGCCTACATCTTTCATGTTTCTGAACGTTCCTTGATCTTTTCTGTTATGCATGATTTTGTCCTTGTTTGCTATTAGATTCTATCGGCAAACTGAGGAGCAATTAATTGCGAACACTAGTGTATCTAGAGTTCAAGCAGATAAAGCTACTAAGAGAAAAAAGAAAGCTGCAGAAAGGAAGTTTTGGATGATGATACAGAGAATGAGGATGATACAGAGAAAGCTGCACCAAAGGAAGCTAGTAAGATTTGCTTCTGATTTCCTTTTTGTGCGATATAATGTTTCTTTGGTGTGATTGATTTGTTTCAATGTTGATTTGTTCTGTTTCATTCAAGCAAGCTGTTGATAAGCAGAAGAAAAGAAAAAGATGTGAACCAAAACAATCAGAAACCTGAAAAGGAAGAAGAAGGAGAAGCAAATTGAAAGATCCGAATGTGAAGAAGAAGATGAAGAAGTAGAAGAAGAAGAAGAAGAACCTGATCAACAATATGTCCTCTATAAACAAGGTGCTTTGAATTCCTGTTATGCATCAGTTAATAAACTTCTCTTGATCATTTACCTGCTATTTTTGTAGTTAACAGCTTGTAAAACACATAATGCTTCTTTAAAAAATGCATAATAGGTTATGCAGAAAACTGGGTGTGCATAATATCTTATTTACATGTCTGCTTACATTTTAAAAAGTAGTGCATCATAGGTTATGCATGGTAAAAAATCTGCAAAATACATTTTAAGAAGTAATGCATTACAGGTTATGCATTGGTAAAAAATGTGCATAACAGTTTATGCAGATGCCTGAATAAGAGGCATAGGAGGTTATGCAGTCAAAATAGCGGTTCTAACTTAGTTAAATGCAATTTTTTTTGTTCTTTTATTTATGCAGTTAAACCTAAAACCAAACCTGCAACTCAGGGAGGTACTTATAGAGCAGGATTTCTAAGGGTAGGTACCTTGTTCACAAAAATAAAGTAAAGAGGTGGTTTTACTCCAATGCAGGCTAGTATGATGAATGTGAGTCCATTTAGGAAATTCTATAACTGGGTATCTACTGCGTACATGTCATTGTTTGATGGTAAGAGCAACCAACTGATGGATGAGGTCCTTTTATCATATAACCATGATAATTTGAGTCAGCATTCATTCAAGGTGTTTGACAACAAGTCTATACAGTCAACGACTAGTGAGGTTGTTGTTACTTTTCAGATGCTAATAGTTAAAGGAGATAGAGGAAAATATTTTCTGACTTTAAAGGAAGAGATAGAGCTGACTCAGTCACCTGCCATTGTCAAGCAATTCCCATTTAAAGCAGCTACAGGTAAAGTGAGTACAGATCCCAAAGCGCGAGTAACAAAGGTTTGGGTAGATGATATTCAAAGGCTTGTGTTGGAAAAACTTGATAAGAAAGCTTATGAAGAGGAATTTGTCTGCCTTGTCTGCCTCTACATGATAGTCGTCTTGTTCTTTTGTGGGTCAATGAGAGACAATTTGGACATCTCATATGTTGGTTTGGTGAAGAATTTGGAAACCATGGACTCTGTATCATTTCCTGATATGATACACGAACACCTGATGGACGACATCAAAACTGTGAAAGAAAAGAATCGTCTTATCACGAATTGCACTGGTTGAACTATATATTCTCTTGTGAGTTGTTTTTTTTTTCCACTTAATCCGTGTCAATAAATCAAATCTATATAATATCTAATTAGTTATTGTTTTTTGCAGCTTTGGTTGGCTGAGCACTCTAACATAGCGGAGTTGGCATCCGACATCAAGGTCAGGGACAATGCTACTACACCAAGAGCTGGGAGGTGGGACTTTGCAGCAATGAAGAAAGCAATGCTCAAGAAGCATATTACAGACTTAAAGGTACTTGTTTATGAATCTTTATAAATAACTGCATAACATATTATGCAGATGCAATTGTGAATGCATGACCAGTTATGCATAAACTCTGAATGTAAGACTTAGAGGTACTTGTTTATGAACCTTTATAAATAAATGCAAAACATCTTATGCAGATGCAATTGTGAATGCATGACAAACTATGCATTATTTAAAAATGAAAGTGTTAAGAAAGTTTGTGAAATATGAGTGCATAACTAGTTATGTAGCTCCAATGTTTAATGCATGATTAGTTATGCATTGTTTAAAATATATGCATCTCATGTTATGTATATAAAAAATGTTGTTATATTTGTTATGCATTCCCTGATGAGCGTTATTAATCATGTTGCAGTTTCATGAGAACTTTAAAGAGTACATTCCAATGGAGTTGGAACTCTGTGAACCAAGAGAACCAAGAAACAAGAAATATATATATGAACTCATCGGAATGGATCTTGAAGAGAACATGGACAAGTATGAAGAATCATTTCATGATACGTTGAAGATTATTGAACAAGAAATGTGTCCCGATAGTCCTGGAAAAAGGTTGAAGATTGTTCAAGAAATTCTACAAGACATGAAGCAGACTGAGGAAACAAAAAGACAGAATGGAGAAGCATTCAATTCTCAGTTGTATGATAATGTGAAGAAGTTTCTCATTGCTTCAGGCATAAAAGAGGATGTTCTAGTGAAATCATCAGGTGGCCCTAGCGTCAATGCATCATCAGTTGAGCCTAGGATCCCACTGAGTCAGAATTTGCCAAGGAATAAGACACTTGTTGAACCGGTATCTTCAACTGAACAACCTACACAAGAATCATTTTCGGGTGTTATCAGACTTGATAGACAAGACCAAACTGCTAGTCAGGGACTCCAGTCTTCACCTTACAAGTTCATGGACCTGGAAAAATTTGTTAATCTCTCCAGCTGTTTATGGGTAAAAACTGTTTCTGCTGGTTTTGGTCAATTTGGGTGTGTGGATGAGAAACGAGCCTAAACCTTAAACAAATGCACTGCACGGGAGTACTTTAGATTCGAGAGATCAATCTGTACAATCCTGGCCTAAACCAAGAAATGGTCGTTCCAGGCTTGCTTCGGTCACAAAGTGTAGGAGAAGGGTTGGTCCTAGGGAGGGAAACGAAGAAGGTGTTGAGACCAGAATGATTAATTATGAAGGTGTGGCTATTTTATGACTTGTATCAGAATGTGGAACTGGCTTGCGGAACGTAAGCTATTAGTTCTTTTTGGTATTTTCTGGATACTGTGTTGTTGTTAACCAAAAACTTGTTGTTTTGTTGAAATAGGTAAAACCTATTTATACAAGTCATATTGAACGCACCTTGATCTCGTAAAAAGTGGGAGTGATTGAGTAATGGAGAAGTGGGGTTATGTGTAAATGCCAGAGACCACGTTCCCACCATGGAGGAAACTGGTTAGTTTACACCCACTACTTATTATCGCCACCAACTTCCCTTCTTTATGGCACTTTCTTATAACGGGCGTGTTGCACGCCGCACGCTGTAAATTGCCAGACCAATACCCTGATGAGCATCCCCCAGTTTGTGACATGTTTGATGTCTCGAGTGTTTTCATGGAAAACATGCAGCAGATTGCTATGTGTGGCAAGTCAAAGTCAGGAGACTTGCCACAGGAGAATAGCATGTGATGCTATTAGGCTTGTCTTAGTTGGTCGCCCAAAACTTGCCACAGGCCTGTCAATTCTGTGGAGAATTTCGACGGCTGATATCGTAAGTCATGATAAAGGGTGGCATTAATTATGACGACATTCTGTTGGCACCTGGTGGTAGCACAGTGGCGTCATTGGATCATGCCAATGGCGTAGTGGCATATAGCGGCATGCTAGTGGCATAGTGGCGCCTGGCGTAGCCATAACAACTATTTTTGCATATTGGTGTTAGACCCAAATATGGCTCCGGCAACATTGGCCATGTTGCTATATCAAACTTAAGGCCTTAGAAGAATTACTTGACCTAGTTGGCGTGGAAACTTTAGCTAAATTAGGTTTTGACATATCGAAACCCTAATTAGCGCGTGTGGCATGGCCGCGACATGGTGACGCTTTATGCAATCGGTGTCATGGCCACATTCAAGGAATTATGGCAGGCCATAATATGGGAATAACCACAGGCGCAAGGATGGCCACGGGTGATTATAGAATGGCGCCATTTTTAGGGTTTGTCGGGTCCCACATGGCTCGTAGCATGTTGTAGGGCCAAAGTGGCGTAATTGGGCCACGACTGGAAATTAGGGTTTCGACTAATGCCACTAAGGTAGAGTCGTGTTTGGAATACCCTAATTGGAATATGTTATGGCGTTTGTCCACGAACAAGAAGTGGGTTAGCACGTTGGCGCACTAATTATGGCATGTTGACACGTTCGACATGCTACTGCGGAAAAGTGGCATGTTTGGCATGTTCGACATGCTACTGCGGAAAAGTGGCACGTTTGACATGTCAATTAGCGTATTGGCGCGACATGGCATATTCGGCATGTCACTAGCATGCCGGAGCGGAATGGCATGTTTGGCATGCACGCTTGGCATGTTGACGCGGCTTTTAGAAAGCCAATTTGGAATTGTGACCATCTGGCGCAATTTTGCCTCTTTTAATACTGTGGAAGGTTTAGAGCGACCTGATTGGTCAATAAAAAGGGGGCCGACCAAACGTGAGAGTGGCCACACTTCTAATGTGCATGTGGCGGATTTAAATCGACCTGATTGTTCGATGGGAAATAGGACCGACCAGTATGGGCCCAGCCACAACTCATGTGCGTGTGGCGGGTTTAAGGCGACCTGATTGGTCGACGGGAAATAGGGGTCGTCGAGCAGCATAGGGTGTGGCCACTTGTAAGTGGCGCCGGCTGGCCTATGGCATGACCATACCTACCTTTGTTGATACTCCTATTTCGCGACTCCTTTTATTCCTTGTTTTATGATTGTAGGTAGGATTTTTCACATACTAATCCACGGCGGATTAATTTCCTTGTTCGCCTAGGCTTAATTTCGACAGGCGAGGTCTAATATACTACGCAAGGCTCAAAACCCTAATTTTTGCAAATTAGTTAGGGTAATATCTGAATCTTGTGAATTATCACAAAATTGATTGAATTCACAGAGTTCTTTAAGTTTATTGCCAGGGAGCAGTATGCTTTCCGATTGAGTACTTTTATGCAAGGACCTTAACCTTGATAAATTCGTGCTACTCTGATCGAGTGAGCACAAATTGTCATGCCATATCAATATTAAGGGTTCAGCCGGGGAACATAGCACAGAAAGCATTCAAACAAACTTATATTAACTGAATAATACATGCAAGGTGCCAAAATTTACAGAATATCTAGGATTGTTGCTACATGCCCCATTCTGGATAAATTTCATGCGGATATATTGAGTTACTCAATAAATGCGCCAGTGGAGAGGTTGAACACTCGTCACTTTACATGGGCCTGTCTCTTTGCAGAGTGACAGCTATTTATAAGTGAAAACTGTTTCTGCTGGTTTTGGTAAATTTGGGTGTGTGTGGATGAGAAATGAATCTAAACCCTAAATAAATGCACTGCACATGAGTGCTTTTTGATTCGAGAGATCAATCTATACAATTCTGGCGTTCCAGACTTGCTTCGGTCACAAAGTGAAGGAGATGGGGTTGATCTTAGGGAGGGAAGCGAAGAAGGTGTTGAGATTATGAAGGTGTTGGCTGTTTATGACTTGTATCAGAATGTTGAAATGGCTTTCACAATGTAAGCTATCAGTTCTGGGTGTTTTCTGGATACTGTGACAACACTTGGTTTTTTCTGTGTTGTTTAGAAATAGGTGAAGGACCTATTTTTACAAGTCATTGAGCGCAATCCTCATCTCGTAGGAAGTGGAGGAAGTTGAGTGATGGAGTAGTGGGGTCGTGTAGGTGATTGTCACATGATCACGCCATTACCCACTTCCCTCATCATCGTTAACCATCCATGCCTCCTGACACGTTCTCGTAATGGGCGCGTTGCACGCCGAACGCTGTAAACCGCCAAATCAATACCCCAGTAAGTATCCCCCAGTTTGTGACATGTTTGATGTCTCGAATGAGTGGGTCGATTCGTGGGACCCGTCGCAATAAATAGCATACAGTTCTCTTAGGTTAAATAACTAAGTTAAAGAATTGATATTCATGAAATTTCGTGTATGCTCGATGCACGTAATGCATCGAAAATAATCAATATGCATTAAGCATCGCTATTTTAAAGCTTAACTGAATAAGTCGCGGATTAAGCGTCTTAAAATGGCAGCATGTCCAACCATCTTCGAGTCATCGTTTGGAGACCGCGTGGGTAGGCCACCATCTGGTCGATCACTCACTGCGGTAGAGTGGAGGACGGTGACCACTGAGGCGCTTCATTGGTCGCCTAACTTTAAGTCTAAGCCGTATGTCCAAGCTGGCAAAGTTGGATGGACGAGATGATTTACGGCGCATGTTTCCTTCCGTTGATAGATTTTAGGGTTTTAAAGAGGTGCGCAACATCCCCTTTGGCTTGATCGAGTTCAAACATGGGCGCTTGTTTTGGTGGGACCGACTGGTCATGGGTGGAGACGACCCATTGTTGTGCATGTCTACACGTCTCGGTCCCATGAAGGTTCGATCTAGGCCACTCAATTTGACTGTCAAAGATGAGTGGTCGTGATCGATTTGCGACAGAAATCCATTGCTGCAAAGGATTAAAGGCCGCGCAACATGCCATCTTTGGACGAACATTTCGAGGTGCCTGGCCATAGTCTGCCTAGGCAGGATAGTTACACACACAGGTGGGCTTATAGTGATCACATCAACATCCTTGGGGCTTCTTGAGTCTATATCTACACCCTCCGTTTAGGCTGGTGAAGATGGATGGACGTGATCGAACTACGACAGATGTGCATTGCCGCAAACCCTAATTAGGATTTTGAAACAGTCACGCACACGTGACTTTGGCCAAACGATTTGGTGAGATGTGCTTCTCCTTTGGGAAGACCGATCGTGTGGGGCCCACATTGAGTTGATGGTGAACATATGTACACCTTTCTGATGGTCCTAGGTGCGATATGAGCCATCAAAATATGCTGGCTAAGTTGGATGGTTGTGATCGATTTAAGACACTAGTCGGATTTTCACGAACCTTTAAAGCATCACGCCATCCATGTTTTGAGCAAACGTTTCATTGCTCCATGGATTTGTCGTGAGAAAAACGATCAGGTAGGAGAGAAGTGGTCCCGCCAACGTATGTGTTAGCGCTTCCCTGATCATTTGCGGGATGATCTAATCCTTCCAACCAGGATGGAGAAGTTGGACGGTTGTGATGGTTCTATGACTGCCTTGAACATTCTTGCTCATCCGAGCCTTTCCCAAAGCAACGCGGCCATCCTTCTTCGGACCGGCGTTTGACGGGCGTTGGGAGTGTAGTGTGGTGTTCGACCGGCTAGGGCATAAGCGTGCCCGGCGGTGGTCATCACAACAATTTCCTATTTTTGCCAGGGTTTGACTAGGCTTGTTAAATCGCGCGGCCAACTTGCGTGGTCACGATCGTTTCTGAGACTGATATGGACAATCCAAATTTTCTTAAGGAAATTAAATACATTCGATCGAGCTGTTTCGCTCGATTCGAAATTCTCTTTGTCAGGGAGTGATGCATCCTGTACGGGTATTTCGTGCATATCTCAAAATTGGCACTTGGAAATTCATGTTACTCTGCTGAGAGTGAACACTCAGTCGTCATGTCATGCTAATAATGAGAGTTCGGCTAGGAACAACACAGGAAATACTAGGAAAATCATGCACTAATTAATAATGCTAAATAATTCACATAATATTTGGGATTGTTTTTGCATGCACCATTATGGGTGAGTTTTGTGTATTTATTGAATTGCTTCGAATAAATAAACTGTAGAGGTTTTCTGCGCTCATCACTTATCAAACGGCTTTACCCTTTGCAGGATGTCAACACATTAAATTTGGTTTTACAATTTTAGCCCTGAACTAAAATCCACCATCAACATTAAGTCCCCTTCCTAGCACGCAATGGTTGCACTATTGTGGGGTAGGCATTAGATGGTGACAAATAAAGATAAAACTTATGAGACAAAGTTAGATGTTACCAGGAGAGATGGGTCGTCCTGTCCTTGGAGCATGTCACGTTCAAGAGGCGTCCAGGTGAGTGTTCCCCTAGCATGTTCCCAGGTAGATTAGGTATATGGTTGGTTGGATTCTCAAACTATTCATGACGAGGTCGTAATCCTCGACTCTGATGAGGACGAGCCCTATCATGAGTAATATCCTTAAAAGGCTGCTGAAGCAATTTCTGAAAAAGATGTTGAAGCAGCTCCCAAAGAGAACGTTAATGTAGCTTCCGGAGCGAATGTCGAGGCGGCTTCTGAAGAGAGCGTTGAAGAAGCTTATGGAGCGAACGTCGAAGCGGGTCCCGGAGAGAGCGTTGAAGCAGCTTCTGGAGCGAACGTCGAAGCGGGCCCCGGAGAGAGCGTTGAAGCAGCTTCTTATGGCGAGAGAGATGAAGCGCTTTCTTCTGGAGAGAGTTGAAGCGCCTTCTTCTTCAGTTTGACTTCCCCTTGCGAATTACATGCTTCTTGATTGACCATCTCTCTTGTGTTGAAGAAGTCCTTGACTGACGGCGCAGGAATTTCATGCTGAGCCTCAGTCCCCAAGCGTGATTTATATGGTTATATCTTGTATGGTCGGTGGGTTTACCATAATAAATATATCGCTATCTCGCCTTCGTGACTCTATTACTTCTCCATGGGAAAATAAAATATGCAGAAGTTCGGATTACCTCTGTCCGTAGTGGTTGTTGCTATGGTGAAGCTCGGGATTGGCAGTATTCATATAGTGGTAGAGCTTGTCTCGTTATTACATGGAAAATATAATGTTGGAACCGATAGCTTCCTTGATGTTGCCTCATGGAATGAAAAATAGGGAGACAGTCCCCTGCCCACGAGTATCTACTGAGCCTTCGACTTGATAGACGTTGTCACGCTGGGTTCATGAGGCCGTCTTTACGTCTGCATTTTGTTTCATAGACGTCCAGGAACATCACTGGTCTTTGACAATACGTCTGCTCTCTTGAGTATATCCTCGTCTTTGGATATCTTGGAATCATAATGATAGCGTGCATGCATCTCTCTAAATTCACCATCTTTGAGATGGGCAGTGCTAAGAAGTCCCCAGTCACACTTCTTTGCCATTATCATCTTTGGATCGTGTCTTTGAGCAGTAGGGAAGTTCCTCTTAAGTCCCAGGTGCAATCTCCTTTGGTAACGCAACTACTTCTTCTACGGGAGACATTCTGAAAGCGTCTCTCATTGATGTTTCTGCCGTCGATACAGATATGGAATATCTTGGACGTTTTTTCATCATTGTGGCAGTCGTGCATGTGGTACTGGAGTTGGAGTTGGCGACTTTGGACGCGCAGGAGGTTGTATCTCGGTGGATTTCCTCTTGCTACTTCAGCGAAACTGCTTACAGAAGGTTGAAGGTCGTATTTCCTGTTGGTGAGATGTATGCTTCCACGAACATCACGAGGCTCTTCATTACTGACAGGCTTGTTCTTTCTAGCAGGAAAGGTGTTGTCGCAACTGAGCTTTAGCAGATTATGGAGTTCAGAGGATGTCTGAAAACGCAGGTTCTTCGACAAAGCACCATAGAAGGTACCATCCTATTGATACACAATTACACCACTTGTTGTTCAGTCACATTTGGACAGTGACCCTCCAGTGCCTGAATTCGGGACCTCTTGACATAATCATTTGGATGTTCGCTGTTTCGCTGAAGCATTCCCCTTAAGTCTGACAGAGTGATTCGCCCAAGCTACGGATTCTTTCTCGACATGATAATGCGGACATCGGTATCTTCTTGAGGATGCTCCCTTGAGGTGTCGGCTCAAGTTGATCTGAAGATGTCATGGGATCGCTCTCGTCCGGGCTGACATAATAGGAGAACCCTTTATGATGATTTGGAGATGACAATATATTCGTTGAATCTTTCGAAACGCTTCCTGTTATAGTGCGGTCCAGACGAAACTTGCTCCGGGGTGAATGAAGCAACAAGCCGGGATAAACCAGGTATCAAACTGTAGTTCACCTTGCCCATGAAGCTTTGGAGTTCATTCCCAGTTTGCGGATGCAACATCGTGAGGATAGCTTGGGTCTTGGATGGATCCACTTTGATTCCCTCAGCAGTCACCTTTCGAACACTTGTCGTAAGACTCCTATGTGGGACGCCCGAGCTTTTGATTTGACTACTATATCATCCACGCAGTCTTCAACTTGCTTATGCATCATGTCGAGGAAGATTGCCGTTATAGCGTGTTGATACGTTGCACCGGCATTAACCAAATGGCATTACAGTATAATAAAAATTTCCGAGAGGAGTTCGAAAAGTTGTCTTACTCGCGTCATGCTCATACATCCTTATCTGATTTTAGCCGCTATATCCATCCATGAAGGAGAACACGCCGTGTACGCTGGTGGCATCCACTAACATGTCGATGTTAGGTAGAGTAAAATCATCTTTGGGGCAGCATCTGTTCAAGTCTATGAAATCCACGCAACACCTGATCTGTCCATTTTTCTTTTTTACCGGAACCACATTAGCCAACCAGGTTGGATGATGAATGGGTTTGATGAAGCCAGCAGATAACAACTTCTGAATCTCAGTATTGATTTGCTCTTCTATCTCGTGTCTGAACCGCCTCGGAAACTGTTTAACTGGCTTGAATCGAGGTATTACATGTAGATGACGGGTGACCAATTTTTCATCTAAACCGGGCATTTGTTCATACGTCCAAGCGAATATGTCCTGGTACTCTTTGAGAAGTTCCACGAGCTTCGTGCGTTCATCAGTACACAAGGTTGAGCTGATGGAGATAGGCCTAGGAGATTCTCATTCCCGATGCTAACGATTTCGAGCTCATCAGTTGTGGAGGGTGGTGTCATCTTGCAGCTGTCGTGGAGCATCTAGCACTTTTTCTTGTGGCTCGTTGTTGTTGTAGCATTCCATTGGGCGGAGAGACTGGGTAACAGTCTCCCCTGCTAATTGCTAACAGCGGCGTCGGTACACGGTTTTTCCTTTCTGATCACGGCTCTCCAAAAATGTTCGCTCCCTGTTAGTGTGAGCGTGGGTCGTGGCTTCACATGATGAAGAAGAATTGGTACGTCTTGTCAGCAAAGATGCATCGTGGGACTTATCCTTAAATGATGCAAGTCGGTTCTCTTCCTGGATTGACTCCCACGTGGGGAGTGGGGTGCAATGAACTTTGTCTGATTCTTCCGGCAGAGCTTATCTTGGTTCAAACAATTCCGCTCCACATATTGGTGCGTAAGGAATCAATGATGCAGGAATACGAACGACTTCTTCATTCAGCATAGTCTTCAGGAATTGGTGATACGTCGAGGGGACAATCCTATTGTCATGAATCCATGGTCTCCCCAGTATCATATGGTAGTCCGACTCCTTTTCTATGACTTCGAATTTCACCTTTGATTAGACGGGCCCTACAGATAAATTCAGATTGACATACCCGTACGTGTTGGTTTGGTTTCCTTCAAAGTCTGTCATCGTGGTAGGCTGTCGCACGATCTTGATTGGGAGAACCTTGGCTGTCCTGAGTGTCTTGAGAGTAATCATATTCGAATATGCTCCCGTGTCGATGAGATCCCTTTTGAAATCTGAATCCTTGATGCGTGCAGTAATATGTAGGGCCCGGTAGTGACCTTCTTCCGCCATCATGTATTCTTTTGTAAATGTGACATTATTCACAGACATCTCTGGTGTTTTCGAGGCTTCTGGACGCAAAGGAGTTAAATGCACGTCTAGGGCTATCTGGTTGATCGCAGCAAACGTCTCCGCCCGCTGATCCTTCGAGAGGTGTAAAAGTTTGCATAAACTTTCCACTAGAGAAGCAGCTTCCTGGTCCACCGACCTCTGGTTCATAGTGAAACTATTGACTTGAGGAGGATCATTGCGAGGATCAGTCCCCAGTGTAGAAATCTCTGTGACAGGAGAACCGCTCATATATGATGTTGAAAAAGCGGAGGTCTAACAACACCACCCAATATTTCGCTTAGCAATCTGTATGGACTAACTCCGAAATACTTTGCTAGAGAATCAACTAGACAGTCAGACTCAATCTAGATAAAAGTATCTCAAGGAGTGAATATCTCTCTCTTGATTTGATTTTTACTCAAGATAAAAACAATAACGAGTCTTTATCAAATACAAGGAATACTTGGACGGTACCAAAGACCAATGTCCAAGGATCAATCAATATCAATCAACAACCAAAGATTGGATTTCCAATTGATGATCACGAACGCACAACCTGTATTATTTCAATTATATAAAATATAATGCAGAAAAGAAATAACACATACACCAGATATTTTGTTAACGAGGAAACCGCAAATGCAGAAAAGCCCCAGGACCTAGTCCAGATTGAATACACACTGTATTAAGCCGCTACAGACACTAGCCTACTCCAAGCTAACTTCGGACTAGACTATAGTTGAACCCCAATCAGTCTCCCACCGATCCAAGGTACATTTATACTCCTACGCCTATGATCCCAGCAGGACACTGCGCACTTGATTCCCTTAGCTGATCTCATCCACAACCAAGAGTTGCTGCAACCCAAAATCGCATACTTGATAATAAACAAATCTTTCTCACATAGAAAAATCTATCAAAGGATAAATCTGTCTCCCACAGATAACCCTAGGTTTTGTTCCGTCTTAAGAAATGAAATCAAGGTGCAGGAACCAATTGATAATCCGGTCTTATATTCCCGAAGAACAGCCTAGATTAATCAATCACCTCTCTACAATCCTTCCTGACTACACAGGCGGTTTGTCGAGGAATCACAAACATTGAGACGAAGATGTTTGTGACTTCTTTATCTTGCATATCGGAGAACTCTCACGATCTCAAGCCAATCAAAGATTGTACTCGTACGATAGAAGATGCAAGATCAGATCACACAACTACGATAAAAGTAGTATCGGTCTGGCTTCACAATCCCAATGAAGTCTTTAAGTCGTTAACCTGGTTTTAGAGAAGAAAACCAAAGTTTAAAGGAGAATCGACTCTAGCGAGCGCACTAGTATCACACAGACTTGTGGGGATTAGTTTTGCACAATGTTAGATGTCTCCTTTATATAGTCTTCAAATCAGGGTTTTTCCTTCGTTACAAATCAATCCATATTCACCGTTAGATGAAAACCTGATTTAGATTCAAGCTAATATTTCTCAACCGTTAGATCGAAATCTTAGCTTGTCACACACACTTGGGTACACGTTTACTGGGTTTGTGAAAACCATGCCCAAACGTGTACGTGTATGCTGGTTCAACATAGTAACCCAAAAGGTTAACCATATGAGCATTTCATATTAACCTTGTTCTTTTTCACCATAACTAGTTCAATTGACTCAAATGAACTAGTTAGAGAGTTGTTCAATTGCTATGAGATCTTATGTAACTACACAAGACACAATTGAAACAAAGATGATTCGATTCGATTGAATCGGCTCATGAACTTTATAGCCACAAAAATTCCTTAGTAATTTAAGTTTCATGTTCAGAGCACATCTTTAGATCATAACCTCTTAAGATCACAAACAAGTTCGCGGACTTAAGACAACCGGTGGAGTTTTCTAAACTCAGCAGAAAATCTCGGCAAAGAGACTTTCGCCAGTTCGTGGACTAGGTTCACGGACTTCTACGCAAACGAGTTTTTGGAAAATCCCAGAAGAAATTCTCGGTACAAGAACTTCCGTCAGTTCGCGGACTGGGTTCGCGGACTTGGCAAAGCCAATTCCTCCAGTTTCTCTCAATCAACAAAGTTCGAAAACTTCGGATTAAGGAATACATGGTTATATAATCTAAAATCTCATTCCAATAATTGAGACATTCTCAGAGGACGTTACATATACGTTATTCACAGACCGTTTCGCGTCAGAGCAATTCTCAAAGTAATTGAAACTTTTCATGACTTTCGTCACTAGGTGAAGATAAACTTGATCAAAGCGAAACGCTTTACCAACACACGATTTCGAGATATGTATAGGCGGGATATACTCGGCTCGAAATATCAAATGTGTATGATCTAGTCTATATAGCATACGACTTTTGTCTCATAAGAAGTAGGAGATAGAAGAGAGAGACTTTTGAGTAATAGATAAGTTCAACTCTCCACATACCTTTTTGTTGATGAAGTTCCACGGTTCCTTGAGTAGATCTTCGTCGTTGTATGATGAATCTCCATGAAGTCCTTGATCTCAACTACACTTTTCTATCCTAGTCGGAGACTTAACTATGTAGGATAGAAATCAAGACTCATAGTTTTGATCACGAACATTAACAAACATGCTTGAGATAGCAACGCATGCGAGGTCGACCGAGCTATGCTCTAACAATCTCCCCCTTTGTCAATTTTAGTGACAAAACTATTAATACATATGGAATACAAAAAAGATAAACTTTAGTGGCTCCTATTCCATAGTCTAATCTTCAACGTTCCCTGAAATCTTCGTCCTTCCAAGTACTCCAATGATCCCAAAGGTTGTAAGTTTAGCATCACCGTTGTTGAAGATCCGTAGCTATAACAATGAGAGAAATCGAGATTCTCGATCATTATTATACAGTGTCATAGTATTATTATGTAACATCAAAGTCCAATTGTATCACGACTTTAACAATAATACTATGGTGATATGTATCACTCCCCTTTAATCAATACTCCATCTCGATCATGGAAACCACTCCCCTTATACAATGATCCAAAAACCATATGTATTTGTAGTGTGAACTACAATATTTTTCTCCCTTTTTGTTAATAAAATTGGCAAAGGTACAAGAACGGGATCATAATGAAATTTCCACAAGAGACATTTCATAGACTAAAATAAAAATACATACCAACTTAATTTAGATGCAATCATAAGGCCGAAGCTAAATGCATTCATCAAGGAGTTTTAAGATACAAGATAACCCCTATAAAATTCCACAGCCGCACACCCCGCAAGATATTACCATTAAGCACAAGTTCAAAATAACTCTCCCCCATTTGATGTCATTCCCGAAAGAACAACAAGAGCGACCTTAATTTCGAAAGAAAAGAAAGATTTTTTAATTGGACACCAAAAACGATGAAAATGATTTTTTATATCCAAAGCTCAATCAAATTAATCACAAGTAAACCCATGATTAATTTAATCGGAATATGCAACTAAATCAAACCACAAAAGTGATCAATTTAATTGATTGTGCTCAACATAAGAAAACTCACGGAGCTACGACTAAGATAACTACACGGAGATGACTACCTTAATCGTTCAAATACTCAACATGAGGAAAACCTAACGGAATATACGACTACATCAACCAATAGAACATGATTAGTATAGCCGTTCATATACTCAACACAAGAACTTGTGGAATATATGAAAAACTCAACTAGATTAATTACAAGAAAACCTATAATTAATCTAATTGGAATACACAACCAAATTAATCACTGAAGCAATCAATTTAATTTTCAAAAGATTTTGCTCGACAAAAGAATACTTTCGGAGTAAATAACTAAATAACCAATCAAGATGATTAATTTAGTTCAAGAATGCTCAACATATAGCATCTCATGGAACAACCAACAAGGACAATATTAATCGACATGGTTGTACGGTGCTCAACATAAGATACACAATGGAGCCTTCACGGTAAAACATACAAAATGGATCAATGAAGATCAATACTGTGGATAACATCCAAGGATCTATTCTATTTTCCATCACTATTTGCATAACGACATAATAGACTTTATCCTTGTCAAACAAAAGATTTCATCCTATTTTCCATCAAATAAATGACCGCATAGGCATAACTTTTGTGATTGTCAAAAGTCCATTCGTCCTTTCATCAATACGAATATCAATTTATGAACGACTTTATTTTTGACACAATATGGGACCTTCAAGTTCACGGACGCAAACAATACATATCCCATAAAAATATTATAATACTTCAATACAGATTAATACTGCAATAGTATCATCCTCCAAAGATTTTTAGAATTTAAAAACCAATAAACCTAAAAAATAACATAAGAAGATGAAAACAAAAATAGATATGTGTAGTCATAATTTTCGCTATTCAAAACGCTAGTTATTCTTCCAACTCAAAATAAGAAATACTAGGTATCTGAAAATATCCTCAGTTTTCCTTGATAATTTCATACCTCTGAAATGGTCCATCAAAGTAGGAGGCACTGATATCCTTGACCCTTTTGACCGTAGAGACACCATGTTCAAAAGTTAGAACGTTGACTTTCCGATCAATGGTGCGAGCATAATGACGAGCCTTTGCACAGTCAAGGATAACTTTCTTCTGATTTCTGATCAAGATATTCTGAGTACCAAGGATTTTCGCATGTACATCAATAAGCTGGTTTATCTGCAATTCAAGGTTAGACAGTTCAATCTTAACTTCATTCTGAGTACGAATCAGATCCTTGACAGATTCACCAATCCAAGTGTTATACTCTTTTCTTTCAAGCATCTTCTTCCGTATAAAATCTTGATCAGAATCACATCCTTTGAGATCATCCTCAACCATAGGGTTAACTTAATCTTTTGGAACATATTCCATGGAGTTCCTTTCAGAAGAATAAAGAACCACATATAAGACTTATATATGTTCGTGAGAACCCTAGCTGGAAAAGTTTCTTGAGGAGACATGGACGTTCGTGGGCCAGCCAAAGAACAAATGGCCCAAAAAAAAGAAAACTGCATACCATGTTGCTTTTAAAGATTCTCTATCTCCAAACAATCATAGTGACAAAAGAAAGAAGTTCTAACAACAAAACATCATAAGATATACAAACTGGAGAAAAATAGCACAATACTTGAGCATCTCTCAAATCCTTATCCTTGTATCTCTCAAGTTAGACACAAGAATAGAACATTCTGCTGTTAGGTACCAGAGGGAGACATAGTCTCACCATATGTTCTGAGAGAGTAGCTGTAATTTCCTCCAGGATATCTTATCTCAGCATTTCTTTTCCTTTCACTGCAGCTTCCAGGGAAAAGGGTGCGTCTCGCAGTCCTTCTAGGAATCACTGGTGAGAAACCTTTCTGATAACAAAGTCTAGGACCTCTAGAAATAGGTTCTAGGGGATTTTCCGAAATTGGTCTCCACACACTAGACTTAGATTTACCAGATTTGTTCTTATAATCACATGACATGCTTTCATTGGTAGTCCGAGAGTTTACAAATGTCCTTTAATGATTTCTAGGAGAGAGATCATTTTTATAAGATGCCTGGTTTCGTGTGAAAGGGACCTTCATTGTAGCAGTAGTCCGACTATTTACTCCATTAACAGTAGAAAGAAGCAATTTGTGAAGTTCAAAAACACGTTTCTTTCTGGAAAAACAATGGATAGCATAGTGATTTCCTTTTCCACAGAAGGTACAGATTCGTGGAGGAGAAGCAATAACTGGTACTGGTTTAAACTTCATAGCCACTGGAGAAGATTGTAAGTTATGAAAACATTTCTTGACACAACCTTCATCTGGAGAAAATTTCATTATGTACAGTAACTCATGAGAATTAGTTTGTGCAGAAGAATTCCTTCTTAAGGCAGAGTTTTCCTTTTCCAAGGATTTACACTGTCCATGGGATAGAGCAAGTGATTCTTCAAGTTTCTCTTTCTCAACACGAAGTCTGTCTAGATCAGATGAATGCATCTTGATCAAACAATTTTCTCTAATTGAGCCTTCTTTAACCATCTTTTCAAGATCACAAATCTTTTCACGCTGTAGATTGTTTTCTTTAAGAAGTTTCTCAATTTTCTTAGAGAACGACCCTATAATGTTGTAGAGTACTTGTTCACGATCAATAGACCTCTCGAATTCATCCATGAGATGTACATGATCCTTGAGATCAACAAACTCTGTAGAATTTTTTGTAATTCTGGTGAGCTCCAATTCAGCTTTAGCCATTATGTCCAATGTCTTATTGGAGGAAGAGTGACTGACACAAGATGAGACAGTCTTCCTACCTCGGGATTCGGAAGAATCAACTAAGGAGTGATCCTTTGAGGTATTTCCGAGACACTTGAAAAAGTTGACAGCTTTAGGAAGCATTTTGGTATGCGCATGAGATTCTGTCCAAAGACTCAGATTGCCACAAACAAAGACTTATAAGGTCTTTAACGTGTTTGCCTGCTCTGATACCAATTGAAAAAGCGGGGGTCTAACAACACCACCTAATATTTCTCTTAGCAATCTGTATGGACTAACTCCGAAATACTTTATTAGAGAATCAACTAGACAGTCAGACTCAATCTAGATAAAAGTATCTCAAGGAGTTAATATCTCTCTCTTGATTTGATTTTTACTCAAGCTAAAATCAATAGCGAGTCTTTATCAAATACAAGGAATAACTTGGACGGTACCAAAGACCAATGTCCAAGGATCAATCAATATCAATCAACAACCAAAGGTTGGATTTCCAATTGATGATCACGAACGCACAACCTGTATTATTTCAATTATATAAAATATAATGCAGAAAAGAAATAACACAGACACCATAAGTTTTGTTAACGAGGAAACCGCAAATGCAGAAAAACTTCGGGACCTAGTCCAGATTGAATACACACTGTATTAAGCCGCTACAGACACTAGCCTACTCCAAGCTAACTTCGGACTTGACTATAGTTGAACCCCAATCAGTCTCCCAACGATCCAAGGTACAATTGTACTCCTATGCCTCTGATCCCAGTAGGATACTGCACACTTGATTCCCTTAGCTGATCTTACCCACAACCAAGAGTTGTTGCAACCCAAAATTGCAGACTTGATAATAAACAAATCTGTCTCACACAGAAAAATCTATCAAAGGATAAATATGTCTCCCACAGATAAACCCTAGGTTTTATTCTGTCTTAAGATATGAAATCAAGGTGAACAGGAACCAATTGATAATCCGGTCTTATATTCCCGAAGAACAGCCTAGATTAATTAATCACCTCTCTACAATCCTTCCTGACTACACAGGCGGTTTGTCGAGGAATCACAAACAGTGAGACGAAGATGTTTGTGACTTTTTTATCTTGCCTATCGGAGAATTCTCACGATCTCAAGCCAATCAAAGATTGTTCTCGTACGATAGAAGATGCAAGATCAGATCACACAACTACGATAAAAGTAGTATCAGTATGGCTTCACAATCCCAATGAAGTCTTTAAGTCGTTAACCTGGTTTTAGAGAAGATGCAAGATCAGATCACACAACTACGATAAAAGTAGTATCGGTCTGGCTTCACAATCCCAATGAAGTCTTTAAGTCGTTAACCTGGTTTTAGTATCACACAGACGTGTGGGGTTTAGTTTTGGAGAATGCTAGATGTCTCCTTTATATAGTCTTCAAATCAGGGTTTTTCCTTAGTTACAAAGCAATCCATATTCACCGTTAGATGAAAACCTGATTTAGATTCAAGCTAATATTTCTCAACCGTTAGATCGAAAACTTAACTTGTCACACACACTTGGGTAGACGTTTACTGGGTTTGTGAAAATCATGCCCAAACGTGTACGTGTATGTTGGTTCAACATATTAACCCAAAAGGTTAACCATATGAGCATTTCATATTAACCTTGTTCTTCTTCACCATAACTAGTTCAGTTGACTCAAATGAACTAGTTAGAGAGTTGTTCAATTGCTATGAGATCTTATGTAACTATACAAGACACAATTGAAACAAAGATGATTCGATTCGATTGAATCGGCTCATGAAATTTATATCCACGATTTGCATAAAGCATTCCTTAGTAATTTAAGTTTCATGTTCAGAGCACATCTTTAGATCATAACCTCTTAAGCTCACAAACAAGTTCGCGAACTTAAGACAACTAGTGGAGTTTTCCAAACTCAGCAGAAAATCTCGGCAAAGAGACATTCGCCAGTTCGCAGACTAGGTTCGCGGACTAAGTTCGCGGACTTACACGCAAACGAGTTTTTGGAAAATCCCAGCAGAAATTCTCGGTACAAGAACTTCCGTCAGTTCGCGGACTTGGAAGAGCCAATTTCTCCGGTTTCTCTCAATCAACAAAGTTCGAAAACTCCGGATTAAGGAATACATGGTTATGTAATCTAAACTATCATTCCAATCATTGAGACATTCTCAGAGGACGTTATATAGCCGTTATTCACAGAACGTTTCGCGTCAGAGCAATTCTCAAAGTAATTGAAACTTTTCATGAATTTCGTCACTAGGTGAAGATAAACTTGATCAAAGCGAAACGCTTTACCAACACATGATTTCGAGATATAGATAGGCGAGATATAATCGGCTCGAAATATCAAATGTGTATGATACTGTCTATATAGCATACGACTTTTGTCTCATAAGAAGTAGGAGATAGAAGAGATAGACTTTTGAGTGATAGATAAGTTCAAGTCTCCACATACCTTTTTGTTGATGAAGTTCCACGGTTCCTTGAGTAGATCTTCGTCGTTGTATGATGAATCACCATGAAGTCCTTGTGCTCAACTACACTTTTTTATCCTAGTCTGAGACTTAGCTATGTAGGCTAGAAATCAAGACTCATAGTTTTGATCACTAACATTGACAAACATGCTTGAGATAGCAACGCATGCGAGTTCGACCGAGCTATGCTCTAATAGATGTCATCTCGATGAGGAGATCGAGTATGCCATTTATTGTTTCTTTAATCAGGTCCAAGTTCTTCGTGTGATCTCCTATACCCGTGCTAACTCGATCAATGTTGGGATTCTTCTGGCTACACCACCAGATATATCGTTGGGAAAAATGGCATCTTCATTGGAGGAACTTCGACCGGGATATGAAGTTGTTGGGGCAGTCCTAAGACCAACCATTTTGAAAATCAGCCAAATGGGATTGGGTATCGAAGAAATTGACTTCACAACCGAGAGACTAATCTCCCACTGTGGTCGCCAGTTGTTTATGGGTGAAAACTGTTTCTGTTGGTTTTGGTAAATTTGAGTGTGTGTGGATGAGAAACGAATCTAAACCCTAAACAAATGCACTGCACGGGAGTGCTTTTGATTCGAGAGATCAATCTATACAATTCTGGCCTAAACCAAGAAATGGCCGTTCCAGACTTGCTTCGGTCACAAAGTGAAGGAGATGGGGTTGATCTTAGGGAGAGAAGCGAAGAAGGTGTTGAGATTGTGAAGGTGTTTGCTGTTTATGACTTGTATCAGAATGTTGAACTGGCTTGCACAATGTAAGCTATCAGTTCTGGGTGTTTTCTGGATACTGTGACAACACTTGGTTTTCTTTGTGTTGTTTGAAAATAGGTGAAGGACCTATTTATACAAGTCATTGAGCGCAATCCTCATCTTGTAGGAAGTGGAGGAAGTTGAGTGATGGAGTAGTGGGGTCGTGTAGGTGATTGTCACATGATCACGCCTTTGCCCACTTCCCTCATCATTGTTAACCTTCCATGCCTCCTGACACGTTCTCGTAATGGGCGCGTTGCACGCCGCACGCTATAAACCGCCATACCAATACCCCAGTAAGTATCCCCCAGTTTGTGACATGTTTGATGTCTCGAATGAGTGGGTCGAGTCGTGGGACCCGCCGTAAGAAATAGCATACAGTGCTATCAGGTTAAATAACTAAGTTAAAGAATTGATATTCATGAAATATCGTGTATGCTCGATGCATATAATGCATCGAAAACAATCAATATGTGTGAAACATCGCTGTTTTAAAGCTTAACTGAATATGTCGCGGGTTAAGCGTCTTAAAATGGTAGCATGTCCAACCATCTTCGAGTGATCGTTTGGAGACCGCGTGGCAGGCTACCATCTGGTCGATCACTCACTGCGGTAGAGTGGCGGACGGTGACCACTGAGGCGCTTCATTGGTCGCCTAACTTTAAGTCTAAGTCGTCCGTCCAAGCTGGCAAAGTTGGGCGGACTAGATGATTTACCGGCACATGTTTGCTGCCGTTGATAGATTTTAAGGTTTTAAAGAGGTGCGGAACATCCCCTTTGGCTTGAGCGAGTTCAAGCATGGGCGCTTATTTTGGTGGGACCGACCGATCATGCGTGGAGACGACCCATTTCTGTGCATGTCTACACCTCTCGGTCCCATGAAGGTTTGACCTAGGCCACTCAATTTGACTGGCAAAGATGAGCGGACGTGATCGATTTGCGACAGAAATCCATTGCCGCAAAGGATTAAAGTCCACGCAACATTCCATCTTTGGACGAACGTTTCGAGGTGCCTGGCCAAAGTTTACCTAGGCCGTCCGGATACACCCACATGTGAGCCCATAGTGATCACATCAACATCCTTGGGGCTTCTTGAGACTATATCTACATCCTCCGTTTAGGCTGGCGAAGATGGATGGACGTGATCGAACTACGACAGATGTGCATTGCCGTAAACCCTAATTAGGGTTTTGAAACAGTAACGCACACGTGACTTTGGCCAAACGATTTGGTGAGCTGTGTTTCTCCTTTGGGAAGACCGATCGTGTGGGGCCCACGTTGGGCTGATGGTGAACATATGTGCACCTTCCTGATGGTCCTAGGTGCGATCTAATCCATCCAAATATGCTGGCTAAGTTGGATGGTTGTGATCTATTTAAGACACTAGTTGGATTTCCACGACCCTTTAAAGCATCACGCAATCCATGTTTTGAGCAAACGTTTCATTGCTCCATGGCTTTGCCGTGAGAAAACCGATCGGGTATGGGAGAAGTGGGCCCGCCAACGTATGTGTTACCGCTTCCCTGATCATTCGCGGGATGATATAATCCGTCAAACCAGGCTGGAGAAGTTGGACGGCCGTGATAGTTCTAAGACTGCCTTGAACAGTCTAGATCATTCGAGCCTTTCCCAAAGCAACACGGTCATCCTTCTTCGGACCGGCGTTTGACGGACGTTGGGAGTGTAGTGTGGTGTTCGACCGGCTAGGGCGTAAGCGGGCCCGCCGGTGGTCATCACAACAATTGCCTATTTTTTCCAGGGTGACTAGGCTTGTTAAATCGCGCGGCCAACTTGCGTGGTCGCGAACATTTCTGAGACTGATATGGACAGTCCATATTTTCCTTAAGGAAATTAAATACATTCGACCGATTTGTTTCGCTCGATTCGAAAATCTCTTTGTCAGAGAGTGATGCAGCCTGTACGGGTATTTCATGCATATCTCAAAATTGGCACTTGGAGATTCATGTTACTCCGCTGAGAGTGAACACTCAGTCGTCATGTCATGCTAATAATGAGAGTTCGGCTAGGAACAACACATGAAATACTAGGCAAATCATGCATTAATTAATAATGCTAAAGAATTCACAGAATATTTGGGATTGCTGTTGCATGCACCATTCTGGGTGAATTTTGTGTATTTATTGAATTGCTTCGAATAAATAAAGTGGAGAGGTTTTCTGCGCTCATCACTTATCAAACGGCTTTACCCTTTGCAGGATGTCAGCGCATTAAATTTGGTTTCACAATTTTAGCCCTGAACAAAAATCCACCATCAACAACGGCATATTAAATGCAAGGTTTTACAATTTTAACCCTGAACTAAAAACCACCATCAACATTAAGTCCCCTGCTTAACACGTAACAGTGGCGTTGTTGCGAGGTAAGCATGAGATGGTGACAGAAGAGAATAATAATCGAAAATGCATGACATAAAGAGTTGGCCGGGGAAAAATCCGACTGACCTTGGCAAGAGGCACGAGTATGATCCCTACGCTGGCGGCTCGGAGCGTTGGCGTACTTCTGGCTCGGCTAACGGGAGTTGGCGCTTGGAGCGTTGGCGTGGTGCTGACTCGGCCATGGAGATTGGCGCTTGGAGCGCTGGCGTGGTGCTGGCTCGGCTGTGGAGATTGGCGCCATGGAACATTGGCACCACGGGCCAAGTTTCCTTCTTCCGCACATGGCCCAAAAATGAAACCTTCTTCTACTCAAACTCCAAAAAACGCTATGCGTATATAAAAGGCGTTCCCATCTTCTTTATTTTTGTATCGTTGGCTTTGTTTCCGCGTCTTCGTGTTAGCATCAAAGATGCATCGTTCGTGAGTGGATCAGTGGAAGGAACAACAAAATTAAAAGCAGGCGAGTATATTTCAGGTATGTATTCCAACGTCTCTTCCCTCTTGTTTTCTCTTCTGAATTGGCGTAAACCCTAGCCATAGGGATGTCTTCCATGAACTTGTAAAAATACTCCAATATGAATGATTCCTCTTTGCCAGTAGTATTGTAGTAGCGTTAACCACAACATTAATAGTAACAAAGTCGATCATTATGCAAAGAAAGCGTGTATGGGCGAGCGGCCGCCGTTGGCTCCTTCCTTCATAAAACCTAGCTTTAGTTTTTCTTCTTTTTTGCGTTTGGCCGAGGGCACCATTGCCGCGACAAAACACGGTTTTGGCTAAGAGCATATTTCCCGCGGCGAGTATTTATTTCAGCGAACATCAGTCCCCATTCCTCTTGGCTGCAAGTGCCACGACATGTGGCCAAACAAAATTTTCCGTAGAAAATTTGTTGCTGGCTCTTAACCATTGTATCCAATTTTTTGACAAAATCTCCGCGTATGGTTTTGGCCAAAGTAGTAACCTTTTCTGTTTTGCTGGTCCTAGGGAGGGAAGAGAAGAAGGTGTTGAGACCAAAATGATTAATTCTGAAGGTGTGGCTATTTTATGACTTGTATCAGAATGTGGAACTGGCTTGCGGAATGTAAGCTATCAGTTCTTTTTGGTGTTTTCTGGATACTATGTTGTTGTTAACCAAAAACTTGTTGTTTTGTTGAAATAGGTAAAACCTATTTATACAAGTCATATTGAACGCGCCCTGATCTCATAGAAAGTGGGAGTGATTGAGTAATGGAGAAATGGGGTTATGTGTAAATGCCAGAGACCACGTTCCCACCATGGAGAAAACTGATTAGTTTACACTCACTACTTCTTACTGCCACTAACTGCCCTGCTTTCTAACACTTTCTTATAATGGGTGTGTTGCACGCCACACGCTTTAAACCGCCAGACCAATACCTCGATGAGCATCCCTCAGTTTGTGACATGTTTGATGTTTCGAGTGTTTTCATGGAAAAGATGTAGCAGATTGCTATATGTGGCAAGTCAAAGTTAGGAGACTTGCCACAGGAGAATAGCATGTGATGATATTATGCTTGTCTTAGTTGATCCCCAAAACTTGTCACAGGCCTATCAATTCTGTGGCGAATTTGGACGGCTGAGATCGTAACTCATGAGAAAGGGTGGCCATTGATTATGGCCACATTCTGTTGGCGCCTGATGGTAGCACGGTGGCGTCATTGGCTCATGTCAATGGCGTAGTGGCATATAGCGGCATGCCAGTGGCATAGTGGCGCCTGGCGTAGCCATAACAGCTATTTTGGCATATTGGTGTTAGACCCAAATATGGCTCCAGAAATATTGGCCATGTTGCTATATCAAACTTAAGTCCTTAGGAGAATTACTTGACCTAGTTGGCGTGGAAACTTTATCTAAATTAGGGTTTGGCATATCGAAACCCTAATTAGCTCGTGTGGCATGGCCGCGACATGGTGGTGCTTTATGCAATCGGTGTCATGGCCACATTAAAGGAATTATGGCAGGCCATAATATGGGAACAACCACAGGCGCAAGGATGGCCACCGATGATTATAGAATGGTGCCATTTTTAGGGTTTGTCGGGTCCCACATGGCTCGTGGCATGTTGTAAGGCCAAAGTGGCGTAATTGGGCCACGACTGGAAATTAGGATTTCAACTGATGCCACTAAGGCAGAGCCGTGTTTGGAATACCCTAATTGGAATATTTTATGGCGTTTGGCCACGAACAAGAAGTGGGTTAGCATGTTGGCGCATTATTTATGGCATGTTGACACGTTCGGCATGCTACTGCGGCAAAGTGGCACGTTTGGCATGTTTGGCATGTTCCGCATGCTACTGCGGCAAAGTGGCACATTTGGCATGTTTGGCATGTCAATTGGCGTATTGGCGCGGCATGGCATATTCGGCATGTCACTAGCATGCTGGAGCTGAATGGCATGTTTGGCATGTTTGGCATGCCAATTAGCATGTTGGCGCGACTTTTGGAAAGCCAATGTGGCATTGTGACCATCTGGCGCAATTTTTCCTCTTTTAATACTGTGGAAGGTTTAGAGCGACCTGATTGGTCAATAAAAAGGGGTCGACCAAACGTGGGCTTGGCCACACTTCTAGTGTGCATGTGGCGGATTTATAGCAACCTGATTGGTCGATGAGAAATAGGGCCAACAAGTATGGGCCCATCCACAACTCATGCGCGTGTGGCAGGTTTAAGGCGACCTGATTGGTCAACGGGAAAGAGGGGTCGGTCGAGCAGCATGGGGTGTGGCCACTTGTAAGTAGCGCCGGCTGGCCTATGGGATGGCCACACCTACCTTGGTTGCTACTCCTATTCCGCGTCTCCTTTTATTCCTTGTTTTCTGATTGTGGGTAGGATTTTGCACATACTAATCCATGGCGGATTAATTGCCTAGTTCTCCTAGGCTTAATTTCGACATGCGAAGTCTAATATACTGCGCAAAGCACAAAACCCTAATTTTTGCAAATTAGTTAGGGTAATATCTGAATCTTGTGAATTATCACAAAATTGATTGAATTCACAGAGTTCTTTAAGTTTATTGCCAGGGAGCATTATGCTTTCCGATTGAGTACTTTTATGCAAGGACCTTAACCTTGATACTTGGAAATTCGTGCTACTCTGCTGCGAGTGAGCACAAATTGTAATGCCATATCAATATTAAGGGTTCAGCCCGGGAACATAGCACAGAAAGTATTCAAAGAAACTTATATTAACTGAATAATACAGGCAAGGTGCCAAAATTACAGAATATCTGGGATTGTTTTTACATGCAACATTCTGGATAAATTTCATGTGGATATATTGAGTTACTCAATAAATGCGCCAGTGGAGAGGTTGAACACTCGTCACTTTACATGGGCCTGTCTCTTTGCAGAGTGATGATATATTAAATGCAAGTTTTTACAATTTTAACCCTGAACTAAAAACCACCATCAACACCAACGACAAAGAAACAAACACGCCAAAGGAATTGTAGACAACACCAAATATAGCAACAACTCAAGAAAGAATTGAAGCACAGGAAAAAGAATTTTTTGCTGGTGATGATGGTGCTGGAGGAGAAGATGGTGCTGGAGCAGAAGATGATGAACATCTTCCAGAAACTCAGAAGGTAGCAGAAGTAGCTGAAGAGCCCACATTTAATCTACATATTTCACAAGGAGAAGATGGTGCTGGAGGACAACAACAACAAGATGTTGAGATGTCAGAAGAGCCAGTCGCAGAAAAACCGCAACAACCCACTATTGTGATTCCAGAAGAGCAAGTCGCAGAAAAGACGCAACAACCAGCTGTTGAGACGGCCGTTGCTGAAAACAAAGAAGAAGACTCAAATGAAGCCGCACATAATCATCAACTCCATCCACACAAGATGTTGAAAACAAAGAAGACTCGAACGAAGCTGCAGAGAAGGAGCTAAATACACAGACATTGGTACAGAAAATATAAAACAAATTATGTATCTGAAAAACCATGAACTCCTTGAAGTTTTTTTTTAATGTCGAATCAACTATATACTATTTATCATTTTTAATCAACTATATATTATTTATTATGTTGTTGTTTTGCTGTTTAATCAACTACTATTTACTTAATTTCAAAATAAATTGGTTATATTGGTTATATCTAACACATTTTGGTTACATGAATCTGTAGGAAGAAGAATTAGAAGAGGAATTTGTTCTAAGAACAAAATTTGGAAAGAAGCTACCTATGAAGAAATACTCTAATAAAGGAAAAGCAAACCAGGAAGAAGAGGATGGGAACCAACCAGGAAGCAAGGTAAGAAGAATTAAGGAAAGGACATCAGGTAATGAAATAACATCCAGTATACTCCTCAAAGATTGTGACCTAGGGAAGCAGCAGAAGAAAAAACACAAGCCTGATGAGAATAAAGTTGAAGAAGAAAATCCTTGTACTTATGTTAGCCGGTTGTTTACAAAATTACCTCCGCTGGAAACAATGGAATGCTTTCAAGATTGCAAGGATACAATAGAACCAACCTTGATGGAAGTACTGGAGACATACTTTTGGAATGCCAACAACCTGTAAGTATAAAAACTACCTTTATGTTTATTTAAAAAATCGATGCATTAAAAGTTATGCTTCTTATGAAATAAATGCATAACAAATTATGCTTCAGAAAAACCTATGCATAATAAAATATGCTTCTAAAACAATCCATGCATAACACAACCCTCTAGTTTATGGTTCTGCCGCATGTCACTTGAATAAATATCTCACTAATTATGTCTTCTAAAGAAATTCGGCTTGGAGTATCGGAGAAGGAGAAGACCCGTACTTATGGGATATTCGGATTCACGGAGATGTAATAAGGAAGCTAATGAAAAATGAATACCTATAAGAACAAGTAATCCACTACTACAGTTACATGTTGTTCAAGAAGCGGAAATATGAAGACGAAGCTGATAGTATTGAACAAAACTATGTGGAGTCTGCATTCATGAGGCCAGATGCTTGGGTAAGTCGCAAAAAGAAAATCATTTCCCAACACTTTAACTTTTAAAACTGTTACTTTTGCTATATAACAAGTCATCATAACTAAGTTTTCTGCATGACAAGTTATTCATCACTGCATATCCTGTTATGCCAATATTATTGCTTCTGCATAACATGTTATGAAACTAGTTTTGAACTACATAACAAGTTATGCAACTAAATTTAAACTGCATAACAAGTTATTCGGCATTGTTTCTTACACCTGTTGTGCACCTCCACTAACTTTTTTTTCCTACAAAATATTTCTTTTGCAGTACTTTGTTAGAAACAAGGACAAAGATGGGATTGCAAAATATGTTGGAGGAGTCATCTTGAATCTCCCTATTAAAGTTAAGAAAATGTTCATTCCAATGAACTATATGACAAAGGAAAACCCTGTTGGTACACATTGGACATTGTTAGAGTATGACCTTTCAGAAGGTGAGTGGAACTTCTATAATAGTCTTTCAAGCTATAAAGTTAAATGCAAGAACCAAGCTCCTGTAATGGCAAAGGCTTGTATGCCTTATTTTATCCAAAGATATGACGAACTGAAACTATCATCACAATTCGTGGATATAAAGAGGGAACCGCTTGTATACAAGCATATTTTTTACAAGATTGTTCCTGAACAAGGTCATCACCCCGACTGCCTCATATTTGTATGCTACTATATGAAGATGAGTATGAAATGTCAAGTCAGACAGAAATGGATGAATTTGGGAAAGGAAGATGTAGTAGAAAAAGTCAACAATAAAAGAATAAGTATGGTATTGAAAATGTTGACAGATCCTGGAAACAGTTGGGCGATAGATGACAATGAAGACGTCTTGGATGAAGTTGCGCGTCAATGTGATGAAGTTGTGCGTAAATGTTCCTGATGTTGTGCATAATGGGAAGGTTCAAAAGTAACTTTGTTTTAACAACCTGTGTGTTGTTGGTAGGTTTAGAAATTTAACTTGTGAGTGAAAACTAATGGGAAAGTAGCTGGTGTAAAGCTTAACTTCAGTCAGTAGTTATGTGTAATGTGTCGGTATGAAGCTTGTCTGAACAACTTATATCTTGTTATCTAACGATGTTTATATATATATATATATATATATATATTTATGTTTTAGTGCTTCTTATATATATTTATATATATTTGTTGCAATCTTATTTCACAAAAAGTAGAAAAACTGTACTATGATAACGAGGGGGCGCTGCCCCCTCGACCCCTGATTATAAACATAACATGATATAAATCTTAAAAGGCAAATGAAGGAACCACAACTTGCATGACTCGTTCTGCAACCATCTTTAAAAGAATAAATGCATAACAGATTTTGCATCTTAGAAAAAGAATGCGTAAGAGATTATGCATCTTCAAAAAATAATGCATAACCCGTTATGCATATTCAAAAAATAATGCATGACCAGTTATGCATCTTCAAAACTAATGCATAATTTATCATGCATTTAAGAATAAAAAAATGAATAACATTATCTGATAGAAGCAGAAAAACACACAGTGAAAAAAGAAGTATTTTTTCATAAAAACCAATACAAAAAGAAACTAATTAAAGAAAAAGTACTTGTTCATAAAAACCAATACAGAAACTAATTAAAGAAAAATGAATTAGGTTCAAACGTAAAAGTAATAGTCTGAAGAAATCAACAAGCTAAATGTTCTCACTGAACTTCCCTTAGGCTTCTTCGGCGGCTTCGGCGGCTTCTTGTAACAGGTAGGCTTTGTACAAGTTTGCTTGTTGTGATGACCAATCTGAAAACAGTTACCACAACGCATATCTCTCCTGGGCGGCTTCTCGTAACGGCTTAAATGTCTATTAGTTGGTGGTCTCCCAGACGGCCTTTTAACATCAGTTAAATCGATAATATCATTACCTTCATAAACTTCGGGCATGTTGTAGTTCGAAATAGGATGAATGGCATGGATGTAGGCATTATTGAGTATGAAGTAGTGAAATAAGGTTCAACAAAATCATACGGATTATAACCAGACATTGTTATCGAAGCAAAAGCATGCACACATGGAAACCCATAGACGCGCCACCTCTGACAGGTACATGTCCTTACCTTAAGGTTAACAAAATGAGAACTCTCCCCGCCCTCCACTAAACATGAGTATCGGACTGTATAACCATCCAGGTTAAACCCTCATCAATAAGAGCCTTCATCTTAGCTTCATTCTTCGGTGTAAGAATTGTTATGAAACTATTACCAGTATTTCTCATTTCTGACATCATCCTCATCACATCCTTCCTTATCATATCCAGCAGAGCATTTGCAGGGAGCTTCTTGTGTACTTTCATCCAACTAATTAAGGATTCAGCAAGACTAGAAGATGTCCTACCATACCTACAACCCTGAAAAATGGCATTTGACCACTTCTCGGGAGGGATATCTTCAATATAGTCTGCAAACCAACCACAACCAAGACCCCTAATCGTAGCGATGGCAGTTTGGAAACCTTCGAGACTAAGAGCATATGCAGCAGCTTGAAATGCATCAATAACGGCACCATATCTTTTGTCAGAAGCATTAATAGGTAAGTTCATCTTAAGATGATAATAACATAAACTATGGAAGGATCCAGGAAAAATAACTGGAATCGCTCTCTTTAATCCTTCTGCACGATCAGATAAAAATGTGATTGTCCTTTGATCATGATCAAGAACATTACTCAAATTCCTCATGAACTATTCCCAGTTGTCATTATCTTCAGCAGGTACCAGGTCCATGGCTAGTGGGAAGAACCCTACACAGCAAGAAAACATGTTTCATAACGTAAAAAAATATAAAATCAAGCCAACGTCTACATGAAGTATGTGCAGCTAAAACAAAAATAATGCATAATGTCTTATGCATCTAAAGAAAAATGATGCATAAGAACTTATGCACATGCATAAAAAAGAATCCATAAATCAGAAAAGTGAAAAAAATAATGCATAAGACATTATGCAGCTAAAACAAAATAATGTATAATGTCTTATGCATCTAAACAAAAATGATGCATAACCAGAAAAGTGAAAACAATAATGCATAAGCCATTATGAAGCCAAAATAAATAATACATGAGACATTATGCACATATATAAAAAGGATGCATTATCAGAAAAATTACCATTTTCAGCATTGATAGCGCTTGCAGCCATGAGGCATCCTCTAAATATCCCTGTAAGAAAGGTAACATCGACATAAATCATGGGACGAAGGTAACGGTAACCATGGATGCATGCCTCAAAAGCAATAAAAAGACGCACAAACTTATTTGAAGGTGCTTCAACTTCTAAATCAGTTGAACTATCCTCGTTCGATTCAGTTTCATCCATTTGAACTTGAAAATCAATCCAACTCCTAGGATTTGTGTTGGGAATGGCATCTACATACCATACCAGATGCGAATACGACATGGCATCTTCACCAAATATATCCTCATACGCTTTCTCTCTTCCATTGTAAGCTTGGTAATATTTCACATTGATCCTGTATCTAGATTTAAAAAACTTTTTCAAATTAGAAGCTTTGAAACTCGGATCACTTCTGATTTCATCCTTGATAAGACTAGAAACAAATTTACTGCTGAGCCTGTGGAAAAGCCTTTCACATCCCACACCAAAGTGATGACTGCTAACATATATCTTAACCTTTAGCATCCTGTTTTCAACATCAACAACACAAACCTTATAATCCCAAGAGCAATTTTCTTTTGAGCATTTTGCATAGAACCTGCTAGGTTCATTCTTAGTATATAGAAGAACATACCCAGTCTTCACCTCGTATTTCTTCACTACAATACGTACCTCTGCTACACCTCCAAAAAAAAAAAAACTTTACCAACTTCACCAAGTAATTTATCCCCACCTTCAGTCCTAAGAACCTTGTTAACAGGCACATAACCATCTTCAAGAAAATTCACCATAGCTTCTTCAGATTCAGGCTCTATTACACGACTACTTGAAGATCTATACGACTGCTGGAAGAATTGCAGCCAACTTCAACAAGTAAATCAAAGCTCTTCTGACCTTTGCAGTGGCAACGAGATACAAAACACTGAAGCAGAACATTAGAATCAACTCGCACAAACTTGCTTCCATCATTAAAGGAAAATCTGACATGATGAGGTAATAAACGAGTCCACTTCTGGAAAACGGCCGTCTTCAAGGTCTCCAGAGTTGTGTTGACATCAACAGGATGTGCTAAGAATTCACTGAAGTAGTGAATTACAACTAGTGCACTAACAACATGTATTTCACCCTGCAAAACACAAAGAGAAAAAATCAAACATATCTATCCTGCATATTTCTTCACAAAAATTCTTACTCAAAATTAAAAGATCAAATCAACAACAGCAAAGACAATCTACATTAACAATAATCATATCATAAATCAACTGGATACCAAAATCAATAACATCTACATTAACGTAACAGAAAACAGATCAAAATAGGAGTGGAAAAACAAATCAAATAAAAAATCGAATAGAACGGAAGCAAAACCTACAAAATTGGTATATCAACATCCGAACATGAAATCGAAACAAAAAGATTGAATCCAAAAGATCTACATTTATCGTAACAATTTCAGAACCTAGAAAAAAAAAATCAAAAACAAGCTTAAAAGATCTAAAAAGCGGTTCGAAAACCTAAATTCAGCTCCCGCTCCTATTTTATCTCCTTCTCAATCTCTGAGCTATCAATCTCTCGAAACTGAATCTCAGAACAAGTGAGGCTAAATATTGAATTATCTTTTGCTGAGTAAATTCAATTTCCCAAATCAGCTCATTCTTCAGCTCTCGATAATTCAATCTCTCAGCTCTCGCTCGTATTCTATCTCCTTCTCAATCCCTCAGCTATCAATCTCTCGAAACTAAATCTCAGAACAAGTGAGGCTAAACTGGGAAATAAATAAAAAATGTAATTTTGAAAACTCTGGGCGACGGAATAATTTACACGGTTGTTTTGGGTGCGCGTGTGATTTTTTCCACACGTGGGTTTCACGGTAGGGAAAAGCGGGTAAAAATGGGTGTGGCTGTAGTTTTCACTTTTGGAAAGGAGCTTTTTGTTTTTTTTATAGGCATGTTGGAAAGGATATTAGATACGATAAAACCATAAACTTGTTATTATCACATGGTTTACTGGTTCCGTCCGTAAAACCTAGTCTGAATCTGTTATGTTGAATTGTTTTTCGGTTGGCTCGGATTCCGGACAGTTTATTCTGTTTATGATATAAAACCAGTTTGGACAACCAAAACCTGTCAGTTTGATCAAAGTAAAACGACTAATTTAGTCTTTGGTTTATCTTTCTTTTAACGAACTTCTTTTTTTTAAACCTTTTTTATGGGAACATGAACTAAATACTCTTCAAAATTCGCACCTTAATATATACCCTTATTCAATTTTTAAAAGTACTCATACCTTCTGAAAAGTGGAAGCAACTAGCACAAGTTGTTTCCAGAGGTGGACGCAACTTTACACAAGTTGCTTCCAGAAAGTGGAAGCAACTTTCTCAAGTTGACTCAAAAAAATTATTTTTTATCCCTCGGGGTATTTATGCAAGGTCAACAAAAATGGAGGGTATTTATAATATTCCCACTTATTTTAGGGACAATTATCTATATACCCCTACTATGAGGCCCATTGCAAAATTAACCTTATGAACTTTACAAATACCCCTAAGCTTAATACATTACTAAAATACCCTCTTTTGTATAGTGTATACAAACCACTACCACTAATCACTAAAAAAAAATCAAACAAACAAACAAACCTCTACTGCCCACCACCACCGCTACTTTCCACCACCGTCGCCGCCGCCCACCACCAACCACCATCACTTCCCACCACCACCAACAACCATCACCGCCGATGATCACCACCACCACCAACAACCACTAACCACCACCACCGCCAACCACCACCACCACTGTCCACCACTGCCAACCTGCGCCATCGCCGCCCACCAGCGCCACTATTTCACTCCACCACCGCCGCCGCCAACCACCACCGCCGCCGCCAACCACCGCCGCCGCCAACCACCACCACCGCCAACTACCACCACCGCCGCCGCCAACCACCACCGCCAACTACCAGCGCCACTGTCCACCACCACCGCGAACTACCACCACCATGTGGAGTCAACTTGTTGAAGTTGTCTCCAAATATGAAGGCAGCTTGCTGAAGTTGTTTCCAAAAGTGGAGGCAATTAGCTCAAGTGGTCTCAAATAAAAATAGTGTGCAGGAATAAGTTGCAAAACAAAAATGGAGCCAACTAGCTCAAATTGTCTACAAAGGAAAAGTATACACAAAAAAGTGAACCTGGCGTGAGTCGAACACACATCATCTGATATGGAGTCAGTCGTGCTAACGATGCACCACAGGTTCGTTAATGCAAAATGAAATATCAAAATCACATCCAAAAATAGATATAGTACACCTATTGATGTATAAAACCATACAGATGTTCATGGCCTGTAACCCATACATACCTAGTAGTTCACGCGCATCCAACTACCATCACCAACTGCTAACACAACAAACCACCTCCAACATAAGTTAATATTGTCTCCCGCAACTACCCCCACCACAACTGCAACATCCACTACCATCACTAATTGCTAACACAACAAACCACCTCCACTGCGACATCCACTACCTCCAGCATTGCTGCAAACAAAGAAAATTGGAAGCTGAACAACCCTGTACATTCACCTAATATCCACCAGTTCAACTAGCTATAACAACAACTCAACACAACCCTGTGTTACCATTGCACCACAGATTCATCGCAACTACTCTAAGATATATGTATAAGATAATTTCAGATGCATGAATGGACCCAAAAACATAACCAAGTTTCCTTCGAACTGAAATCAACTAGCTCAAGTTGCTTTCAAATCAGGAATCAACTAGCTCAAGTTGCCTCAAATCTGGAATCAACTAGCTCAAGTTTCCTCCAAAAGTGAAAGAAACTTTCTCAAGTTTTTCCCAAAATCTAGAGTCCAAGAACGAAATTAAACTATTGTTAATCCTAAAACAGAAAGGAACCATGTACATATGATTTGGCAGACTATATATACTCAAGAATCAATAAATGCATCAAGAGATATTATACCTGAAAATATATAGAAGAGAATCCAAATGCAAAAACTGGTTAGCCATCCTTATCAACTCCGTTATGCTCTTGGGAATAGTGTTTAAGTTATTCATTCAGTTCACTGAAATAAAAGTCCTGAACAAAGAAAATATCACAGTGAAAGACAACAACAATAAGCCCCGGGTTTGGAAAAAAGGTAAATGAGTAATTTTTAAGAAGAAAGAAATGTTATATCAACATGCATGCATAACCAGCTAACCACCAATTCCAGCACTACCATTAGCCAATACTTTGCATCTCTCTAATGGAAGTTGAATCAGAATTGGCATGATAGATTGTTAAGATGCAAAAGATAATCTCTGCAACAAACATTTTTTACGTGACAAAACAAACGAAAAACAAAACCGAAACTCAATACAAAAACAAGAGATACAAGTTGTCTCCAGAAAAAGGAAGCAACTAGCACAAGTTGTCTCGATAGTGGAAGCAACTTGGTCAAGTTGTCTCCAATAACGAAAGCAACTAGCAGAAGTTTCCTCAAATAATGGAAGAAACTTGGTCAAGTTGTTAATAAAGATGAAACATGGAGGCAACTAGCACAAGTTGTCTCCAAAGTTTTACACAAATGAGTGAACCTGGCATCAGTCAAATGCACAATTTCTGACAGTCAAATAGCAAGCAGCAACACAGTTTTTAAGGTACTCCAGCAGCAATGATGAAGCACGTATAGATCAACAGTCAGAAGCACCATTAGCTAAAAAAGACGATAAAAAATCATAAGTGAGTTTTCAAGGCAAGATAAGATACCTCATCACCTTTTTAATACACTCAAAAATAAAAGTCAGCACCAGTGAGAACATATAAATACACACAGAGATCATATAAACATCTTTCATTTCAAACAAAAAAATATTATATGTACAATTCAAACATACACCACTATCTTAACAAGTCAGCTGAAATATGTCTAACAGTGAGCATGCCGTATTTGGTTATATCTACAAATAGTTGACTCTAATGATTGGTCGAATAGTATACTTGTATTTATAATTGACACTTTAGGTTCAGAATACAGATGCTAAATCAAAAACCAACACATCTGATGACAACTTACAATGGACTGGTAAGAAAGAAACGTTAAATTTTTTTAAAAATAATAACATGTGTAATATCAGTGATCGAACAAACGTAATTTATCAAAAAATTAATCAGAACGGACCAACTGACCTTAGCATACTAAAAACACCATAAGGAAAACTAAAAAAACTGTAGCATACCAATAAGGATGTGAGCATGTTTGTCTTCCAATTAGTTGATCCAGTATCAAAATATAGATCATAAACCTTCACCAAATCCTCCATCACTAAATCTTGAATTACTACAATAATCCAACCTCACCACCTACCCGATTCCACCACTAGCACCCCCTCCACCTCTCATCTACCACATGCACCACCAAACCTCTACCCATTCCATCACCACCAGAGAAGTACCTCTGCTCCACCACCTAATCCTATGTTTCCACCAGCGTTACCTTCTAATATCTCCGCCACCATCAAGTCCACTACTACCAACAATTTACATTAACAAAAATCACCTCCAACTCCAATTCCATAACCAACACCACCTCTAAAATCCACCCTTGTCAACCAACTTTACTAATCCCACTAATTTACACGCTCACCAACTTCAGAACCCCACCAATTTCACCTCTTCCAATCACCAATTATAATCAAAACAAGAACTAAATCCAATCAACATTACTACACACGCAACACCAATACCACCATCACAAAAAATGATACTACTCTATCACCAGACACATATCCAAATAACAATTTGAAGATCTAATAAAAAATCCCGTTCGACTCTACTTCAATGAGTCAATACAATCAAAATAAAGAATTAAAGCATAATCAATTCGATGAATCTATTATCAATCTGCAAAAAAATGAAATCCAACATTAGGGATTCGAAATCAACTAAATCACTGTAAACACTTGAAATCAACTAAATTACAGTAAACACTTAAAATTTTGATTTTGCTGAAGTTTATTGAATCAAAATCATAAAAAATGAAAACACCTAATCGATTTGTTCACCTTTCGATCTAATCATCATGTCGATTTCTATTATAGATTACATCGATCTATCTTTAAAAATCTCAAACCATATCATCAATTTTTCAGATCTGAAAATTGAAAACGTAATCATTAGTGTGAATCTCCAACTCGAAAATATAAAATCGAGAAAAACAAAAAGACAGAACGATGTCTAAATCTGGATTCGAAAATCAAATGTTTAACCTAGAAGAACAATTAATAAGAAATTGGATCAATGATAGAAAATCAACCTTTAACCTGTTAATAGTAGTTGCAGGCGTGATGGAGGTGGTGGTGCTGGTTGTGGTGGAGGCGATCACGATGGTGGTGGTGATGGAGCGATGGAGATGGTGGTGTGGGAGTGACGGAGGCGATGCAAAATTTTCTTCTGGCTTTGTTAAAGAAGAAGGAAATGAAATGGAAAGGTTAAAAAAGGAATTATGGAAATTCTGTTTTTAATAAAAATTTCATTTATGCCATCAGGGTTATTTGTAAAGTTCCATAAGGGCATTATTGAAGACACATGGATAGTAGGGGTGTTTATAACATTCCCACATCTAAAAGAGCTAAGCGATTTTTCCGACCACCTATGTTCCAACTCCCGCGACGTCGTCACTTTTGACCGGACCCCTATCTGCTATATTCATCACCAAGAGATCATCTTCTTCCACAACCAAACAATTATAACAAACCCGTCGACACTTTCTTGGTAAATATAAACATGTACCTCTGGTTGATGAAACTGTGATTTCGATTTAATGTTGATTGAAGAAAGAAAACAAAAATAAAAAGACTGAAATGAATCAACAAATCACACGAGCAAAAACAACAATCCATCAACAGCAAACACCCAAATCAAACCCTCAAGATCAAATCATCTTTGAGTAGAACAATTAGTGGATTGACAAGAAAAGCAATATATGAGGTACGTAGATCAGACTGCCTTCTACCAAAGACATCATACTCTTTACTTGAATGAAGCTGCAACTTTGAAACGTCTCCACCATCACTTACACCACCATCTTCAAACCTCACAACAATCAACCACCATTAAAACCGCTCTAGAAGAGTTAGGAAAGTTTTATACAAGGTTTTAACTGACTATGAAATAGAAAATGAAGGCAAATAAGGAAGAAAAAACAACACAACACCACAAAGATTTGGATGGAAAAAAAACCCATGATGAAAACCCAAATGAACCTAGATCTAAAGTTGCAACTTTAAAAACCTAAGATTTAGAACCCAGAACAAGAAAGAAAAAAATAGAAAACAGAGAAGAAATTCGAGCTCAAATTTAGTCCTCATGGACCAAATTCGAGCTGAGAGGGTGGAGGCGGCTAGGGTTGAAAAGATAAGAAAGGGGAAAAGAAGAGAGCAGAGGGGGGCTAGGGTGGAGCCATTATTGTAGTTGTTAAAAAGCAAACAGTCACACCCCCAATGGAGGTAAACTCACTATTAAGAGAAAGAACTCACGCTTTGCCGATGGAATTTTTAAGTTTAGGTCCAACCTCTTGAGATTCTATCTGGGATCTTTGATTTGCGGAGGCACCTTTCTAAAGATCCGGTGCTCCTCAAAGGGGTACATTTACTAAGTTATTACCTACATTCAGGAATATTTCTAGACTTGAACTTGGGCTTGACATATTATATTAATGTTGCCATTTCGGGATTATGATATCATATGGAATATAGTATCCACATTATGTATCTTTTTATTGACCCTACCAAAATGGGGAGATAACATAATCTTCAATTAGTTGTTTTACGAGAAATCTTAGGCGATGTGGTCATGATGCGTTTGGTATGGGTTCCCTAGCACGGATTTTGTAATTTGTACGTCGATGTGGAAAGAGGTTATTGATATATTGGTAAGATCGTCGGAGGTGCTGAATTGTCGGTGGATATGTCGAAGCGGTGCGGCTATTTGGTTGCTTAAGTAGAGGCATTTTTTGTGTGATTGACATCCTTCTCACTCCCATGGACCCTGGAAGGGCAATCAATGGTCCGGTCCTCCTTTGGTTAGTGATTTTCCTTCTTTATCATTTTGGCTTCTAGCTTCTCTTTCATCTGTATCAATGTTCTAAGGAAAGGTGGTGTGTATGTATCTAGGTCAAAGAGCGGCTAAGATCGTCCGTAATTTCGAACGGTATAGATTATGTTTTGGCCCAACCACGACCATGGCTCTGCCCGACTAGCCATGTCTCTTCCCCGGCTAAGCTTTTTCTTTTCTCACCCGTGTTTGGTACAAGTACTCTTCTTCTTCGCCTAACCATAACCCAGGCTCTACGCCCTCTATGATTAACTCTGTCCTTCTTCTTCGCCCAACCCTCTATGCTTAACTCTGTCCATAACTATCCCTAAGTGTGGCTCATCCTAGCTAACCCGTGCTCTTTACGGAAACTAAGAATATACTGTTGACTTTTTCGATTTGGGATTCTAAACAATTTTCACACAAGGATTCGATGGAAGAAGATTTACGTTTGTTTTGTAGTCAGTCGCAGTGGTTGTCAATATCACATTAGGGTTCTCCATTAACAGATATGTTCAAACCAAGTTATGGCTTATTTTTTCTTTTGAAATTAGGATGTCCGTAAGCACAAACACTGGGGTTTCATGGTATTAAATCAAACACAAGCAAACTCAGTTCTTCTTAGGAATTGTGAGGTTTGTTCTACATGTAGAGGCCACATGTTACGCCACTTCTTCCTAATGATACATGGCAATGGCTTGATATATCGGTTGAGATCGTCCGGAATTTCGGACGGTAAAGAAGCTAGAACTAGTTGGTTTTAGGGTAAGAACTATCTAGGTTTGAGATAAGAAGAGAAGAGAGATGAGAAGACAAACTTACAGAAACTTTGTTATAATTTCTTAACTGTATTAAACTTTTGACAATCAACAATAAAATATATACAGGACTTTACTTGATGTCCAGGAAACGTGAGTTTCCTAATTTACTGATTTCCTAAAATACAAACAACTTGGTCGACCGGTTACCGTGTGTTTGCACACATATTAGATGTTGTGTTAACGCCCTCTCGCAAGCGTAACGGGTTATCCTGAACCGTTAGCTTGAACCGTAAAAGAGAAAAACGATCTCTGGACAGTGGTTTTGTGAATATATCGACAATTTGATTCTTAGATGATATAAACCTGACATCAAGAAGTTTAGAAGCAACTTGATCACGAACAAAATGATAGTCAATCTCAATATGCTTTGTTCGTGCATGAAATATAGGATTGACAGTAAGATAAGTAGCACCAAGATTGTCACATCATAAAACATGAGGTGTTTGAGTGGAAACACGAATTTCTGAAAGAAGTGATTGAATCCACATAATTTCACCAGTAGCAATTGCAAGTCCCTATATCCAAACTAGAACCAGTTGGTTTTAGGGTAAGAACTATCTAGGTTTGTGATAAGAAGAGAAGAGTGATGAGAAGACAAACTTACAGAAACTTTGTTACAACTTCTTAACTGTATTAAACTTTTGACAATCAACGATACAATATATACAAGACTTTACTTGATGTCCAAGAAACGTCTGTTTCCTAATTTACTGATTTCCTAAAATACAAACAACTTGGTCGACCGGTTACCGTGTGTTTGCACACGTATTAGATGTTGTGTTAACAAAAGATTATACCTTGGTAACTAACCAACCATTCTCACTACATCAAATCTAGGTTTTTGTAACAATGACTTTCCTAACTAGTTTTATTTTGCTAACTCAAATGATCCATTATGATTCTAGTAACCGTTATAAGGAGTTAGCAAACTAAGAAATAGTTACCATAATTAGGAATTAATTCATAAAAACTAAATAACTATTCATGGTGTTATATTATTAGTTATTCATTTCTAACACACTTTTAACTAAATTACTATTACAACTATTTCTACCCAAAATTGGATGTATACTAAAATGAACCCCAAGTTTATAACGCTTTATCATTTTTAATGGTAACACACTTTGACATACCTAACACAATGATTTATTTTCAAAATTAGAAAATGCAAAATAGAGTTTTAAGATTTATAAATCTTTTGTTTGGAACCAATTTAAGTTGTAGAACCTTAGAATAACTTAAATCCCGGAACCAGGATGATGTGGGAACCGAATTCTTACTTAGCTATTCTTCCCAAAGGACCCGGCCGACAGAAGGAAATTCATTATCTATATCTCTTCTCCAATCAAAAACCTGAGAACAAAATTCTGAAATTGAACTCAGAGAACCCAGATCCATTATCGTTCTTATTGATTGTTTATGATTGATTAAATAACCATCGTCATTCTTATGATTGATTTCTATTTATATTCAACTCATTAATTTCAGAGGAACTTGAAGAGAAATAATAACTGATCGAATTTGTTTTCTTCAACTCATTCAGTTGCTGGTATGATTTCTCTTCTTCTTCTTCGATTACTCTTGTTACAATTTTTTAATTATCAACCTAGGTTTGAACGGGATTTTTAAAATTCGTTTTAATTTGGGGGTTTTTGAACCTAGGGGTTTTTAAAATTTGCGTTAACTTAATTTGTGAGTCTTATTTGGTTTCCTATTTCTACAAATCTGTTTGTCAATCTAAGAATTCATTTGTTGTGTATGATTTCATATTCTAATAGTTTGGATTGACAGCTTTTGATTCAATGAGAGATGTAGTTGTTCTCTTGGAAGTTAATAGGGGTGATTCTATTCGTCACGATTTTGAATCCATCCAGAGTAATTTCTTATCTCTAACTTGTATTACAATTGATGGTGAAAGTCTCTGTTGAGTTATGTTTTTTATTTCAATTTGCCGTAATCTTTGTTTCACATTGAATTCGGATTGGTTTAATGTTCTCATCAATGTTGCCAGTGCTTGGTAGTTTAGTGGTGTGCTATTTCTGCATTTGGATTCGATTAAGCATATATTGAGTTTTGATGATTGAATGCATGTTTCTAAAAATAGTCTATAAGCTGAAAGGCGAAGACCTCATTGCAACCTTAGTCATTTTAGGAAGGTGTAGATTATATCTGCCTATTCTGGTGTATGGATTGAGTTTACTTTTTTTGTTGTTGATGATGTTATTGTGAACTGGTTTTAAGAAATTACTATCACGGTTGCATATTTTGAGGATCATAAAAGAAACAACACGATTGTATTGCTGTTTTATGAGTTCATAACTCTGAGTTTAATACTTATTTTTTTTCTAGAGTGATGCAGGACTTTGGGATATATAAGTTCATGAGTTTGTTGGACTATCCATGCCCAAATAACTAACCTACTCTTATAAGCAGAATGACATTTTAAGGCAGCTACATTGTGGTCGATTTCTTTGCATCTGAACAACAGTATGTGGCAAATGGTTCTGACACTCTAAAGACCCTCTAATACTGATTGGACTATCATTTGGCGTATGCATTTAATCGATATGCATTATTTGAATGAGTAAATTTTAGTGCATCTTGATTTTGGTTTGTTGTTCCTATGCTTGAAACAAGGAATTCCATTCTAAGTACTATTTCTTTTATAGGGAAAAGCTTCAAGTCAGCAAAGGTTCATAGTGCATTGTCTTCGAGTTGGTTTTCAAAATCATTTCAGTTGAGCGAGCAGAGATGTTATTGAATCACATGACCCAAATGAGCCGTGCAAACCTGGTGCCTACTGCATCACACTTGAAAAGATCAATGCTGAGGAGGAGAAGCTCTATAAAGAAATTAAGGTAATAAAAGATAAAATGCTGAGGAGGAGAAACTCGGCGGATGTCTTCTGCTTAAGCTGCGCCACGTAGCAGGTACGTGCATATGCAGGGGTGAACCTGTGGCTTGAAGTGGATGGTAGAGTGACTTCTAAAAATGTTTTATTGTAGGCTGCAATTATGAAATTCTGATGGATTTATTTTGTTATTATATACGAATGGATTTCCTGACTAACTTAACGGTATGGAGTTATCTTTGGCAGGTCAGTCGATCATCAGGGGCATCTGAGTGGTGTTTACTGCTTAGATCTTCATCCCATTGATGGTGTACTTACTGGAGGAAGGGACTCTGTTTTTCGGGTATGAAATATGAATTGACCCTTCAATATGATTTCTTATCAAGTGCTGCAATCCCGTAATTGACTTCTGCATATTTGTTCAGTGAAAGATGGAGGTCTTAATTTGAGCTTTTTGACATCACAAGCTGGTTGTTATATGCAAAAGAAGTCCTATTTGTTGCACATAAATTTATTTTCTTTCTTTTTGGATCCACAGGTGTGGGATATCCGTACGAAGATGCTTGCCTATGCTCTCTCTGGACATGAGAATACAGTTTGTTCAGTTTTTACTCGGCCTACGGTAAGAACTGAGCTTTTACTTGACCATAACATGTTATCTTTTTGTTACTTCTTGGCCAAAAAATAGGTTGTCATTATAAATTCGAGGGAGATTAGTCTCTGAACTTTTTAGTTGACACTGAACTAAAATATCCATATTAACTTAATCAAAATGCTGGAACCAGTGGGAGTTTAATTTCCTTACATATAAGCTTAATTTTCATTATCTCTTAATCAACTACTAGTAGTATCATACTGCACTCCGCTGTTTCTTCTTGTTTTCTTTGCCCCCATCTTTGATTTTTGTTTTAGTTGAGCCAAACTTTATTCTTTCATCATAGTTGTTATGTGTGGTGGTCGACCACGCTGAAACATGTATGCTTGAGCTTTGTCTCTAATATCTTTATTTATCCATAGTGTGTCATTTACCGTATTGTCAATCTTTGGAACCATAAGATGGATCTTTATTTGTTCTTAAAGGCACTTGAGAAGGTGGTCATATGATTACTATCATCCGTGTTCTGTATTAAGGGTTCTTGAGAAAGATATGTGAATATAATTCAATACAGCACCACCAAATGGGTATAATTAAGATCCTTTAATTTAGAACTTACCTCTCGTATTACTTGTCAACAAACTGAAACAGCTATGTGCACCAGCAATTTGTGAAAATTTTAGTCGGATGTGCACACCACCAATGTCTGAAGATGTGACAGCCACAATGCCACCAATTTGCAAATCATGTTTCTTGATCCCTTAAAATCTCCTGGAAACCAAAGCTAGCTTTGGTCATATGTCACTGGAATTGATTGTTCACCCATTGCTAAGACATTGGTGTTCAGCAAAGTTCCTGAGACGGTAATGTAAAAATTATGAATGTGTATATATATCGTTTCTTCATCACATGCATTCAGATTTTTAATGCACTTTGTCAACCTATGATGCCGTAACTTCTTAAAAAATTTATAGTAATTCTGCTTATCAGTTTTCTATGTTTTCTGCACAGATACATTTATATAGTTGGGAATGATCAATAATGGCTAAGGCCTCTAAGACACACCATTTGAATTGTTAGAGACTCTGTAAGGGATTTCTATTTTCTCAATGGTTAATGATCTGTAAATGGTTTAGTTTTGAAGCTGCAAAGGCATAAAGAGATTACTGATTAGGTTGGTTGTATCCTTGAAGAGGTGAGGCTTCTTTTGAATGAGCATTTAATAGTTCATCCACTGACCAAACTTAGAAAATGTTAAGAAAATGTGGTTCACCTTTGGATGAGAAATTATATTGATCTCGTAGGGTCAAAATTATAATCTTCATATGAACGTTCAATCTATATAATGTCAGTCTTATTCGTTATCGTTATTACTTCAGAACTATTTTGAGCACCTTCTTTCACTTCTTTTTGTTATTGTAGTTCAACTTTTCTATATTTAACTGTGCTTTTCCTTTGCCTTCGATATCCTCATAGAGATTTCATAGGAAGCTCATGGTATGACATCTGAGATAACTGGAGCTTTTCTTGAGGCAGAACAGGGGTATACTTCTCTCGTGAAAGAAGAATTATCGCAACCACAAACCACCACCACTGCAAAGGTATTTCTTTCGTATGTTAAATCGACGATTAATCACGGTTAGAAAAATTCAAAATCAAATTGACGCGACCGTTGAGGCTTCAGCTCATTTGTAATCTCAAACATGTTTTTATGAGAAACTTTTAAATGTGAACAAAATAATGGCAGGCCATTTACATTTAGTGGCCTATTATTACTACTTGCACTTTGCTTAGCTGTTGATTTTGTTCAAGTGCTGGATTTATGTGTTCAAACTTTTAAAACCATCATTAGAAATTCAATACTCGTTAACATCTTATGCTAAGCTATATAGAAACATTCTTTGTATAGTTCTATATCTAAAGGTGATGTAACGTTGTAAATGTTAGGGCTTCATACTTATTGTAAATGTTGCACAAACTAGTATTGGTTCTGGAGTTTAGAGAGTGTCATGTTTCCTCGAGTTGAACTCTAGTAATGATGGAATGGAATATAATTTCTTGAAATGTGAAGTATTTGATCTTCTTTTCTATTTCATTGTTTTTTTTGAAGTTTTCTTGTTTGTGTAAAGTCTAAACTTCTGATACCTTTCCCCCTTGATCTTTTATAGTTAACAGTTTCTGCGATAAAGGTGGCATAACGTTGCATTTCACTCAGTTTGGCTGCCAGCAAGCTCGGATCTACTTTAAGTTGGTCAACAAGAAGAGTTGTCCTTTTGAAGCCTTTGGAAATCCATCTGCAATTTCAGGTGTCATAGGTAATCGTTTTTCTCCGGCTTTATTTAGATTCTTTTAATTTTTTTTCTGATCATAATATAATAGGTTCATAAGAATAGAATTCCAGTCCTTAACGTGATCGCAGGAGACTTGTTTCCTTGCAGTTTGCCTTCTTAACTAAATCCATACTTACAACTCTTTTTTAGAATGCTTCCCTTATTATAATATTTGAAATGATATTTTAGGTGTTGACAAATTCTGAAGATAATCATATAATTCTTTAGACGATGTATGTGTGAATACTAATGAATCTGTGGTGCAATGGTAGCACGTCTGACTTCAAGGCAGAAAATGCGTGTTCGATTCACGCCAGGTTCACTCATTTTCATTTATCATCAATTCTCTTTTTGTAGCGCAAATTATTTAAATGTGTGAAATTGCGCGTGAAGGTTCATATGGAACGGTGACGTGTTTCAGTAATGCAAATTATCTTTAACTATATGTGCATCTTAAATCCAATAATCCCGATTAGTTCAACGGGACCCTAAACCTATGGATATTATTCATAATATCCTTATTGACATCTTCCACTAAGTCGGATAATGACAATTATTGAATTCATTTATCATTTTTTGATCCATTCTTATGTGTTTTTCGGATTTATGTTTATCCAAAGGTCGTACTCGATAAATGGTAGGCCACTCCCGTCCAGGTTTCGAGCTCGGAGTCATTTTCTCTCTCGAAGTCGCCAGAAAAGGGTTTGTTTAAGGTGTCGGAGAATATTTCGATGGAATCTTACCTGTAAAGGGTTGGAATCATCATTCTTACGAAGTTTCAGACTTATAGTAGTCCACTCCCGACACGGTTTCAAGATCAAAGCCACTTTCTTTCTCAAAGTCGTCAGAAAAGGGTTTGTTTAAGATTTCGGAAAATATTTCGATGATGTATCATGCTAAGTTTGAAGTCTGAACCCTCCCGGAGATTCTTGGTTCATAGTTTATATGCCATTATACCACATTTGAAGTTCGAATCGACACTGAGCTTCATATTTATGAATTTCGATGATGTATCCTGCTAAGTTTGAAGTCAGAACCCTCTCAGAGCTTCTTGGTTCATAGTTTGAACGTCGTTATACCACATTTGGAGTTCGAATCGACATTGAGCTTCATATTTATCGAGTTTGACGATGTATCATGCTAAGTTTGAAATGAGAACCCTCCGAAGCTTCTTGGTTAATAGTTTTTTTGTTGTTTTGGAGTTCGGATCGACACTGAGATTCATATTTATCGATTTTGATGATCTATCATGCTAAGTTTGAAGTCAGAACCCTCCCAGAACTTCGTGGTTCATAGATTGATTGTCGTTATACTACATTTGAAGTTCGAATTGATACTGAGATCCATATTTATCGATTTCGATGGTGTATCATGCTAATTTTGATGTCAAAACCCACCCACAGCTTCATGATTCATTTTTTTTGCCGTTATACCACATTTGAAGTTGGAGTCGACACTGAGCTTCATATTTTTCATTTTCGATGATGTATCATGTTAGCTAAAGCTACTTCATGACATGTATGACTGGTCGAAATTACTTCATGACCTATGTGGCTAATCGAAATTCAAACCGTAAGAACAAAGAGAAAGCACAAACAAACACACCAATTATCGAATTCGTTTTTCATTTTCCCGATTCATTCTTATATATTTTTGGATTTTTTTGTATCAGAATGTCGATAACAATGTCCTAAATTTATTGATATTTTTTTTGGAATTTATTTCGTCTCTAAGGTTGCTAATAAAACCGAATACATGAGTTCGTATTAGCACAAAGAGAAACACACATGCTTCTCAATCCGCATGAGCATCCTAAATACAATTTCAGCCGTCAAGATGTTTTCACAATCCGTATATCACTCTTAAATCAGATCTTTCACCGTCCAAATTATTTTACATAAATGAAAGTTTTTTTCTCTCACTTCCCTTCACTCTCTTTCCTTTCATCTCTTATCTTCCGTCTCTCTAAAACATAAGAAAACCCATCTCTCATATGAAAAGAACTCCATTAAATCTATCGGATTCAGAACTCCAATAAATCTATCAGATTCTAAGAAATTGGATATAAAGAAGGAAGACATAAAGAGATGGAGAAATTCATTTCTTCCATTTCCTCCACTTTTCTACTCCATTCTCTGTCTGATGTGATGACTTTCAAGGGTTTGAGAGATGAGATTGAGATTCGGTTTGAGAGAATCAATTGATGTGGGTATGTACATGTTGAAGTGATGGTGCTTTTGTGAACCATGTAAGAGAACTACTAGGGATAGTTATGGATTCGCGATGAACAGAGAGAAGCAGTTAGGGTTTTGAATTTGACTTTTTAATTGAATAAAATCGATAAGTAAATCGAGTATTAATTGATGAAGAAACAAAAGGGTATTGTTTAATTTTAGTTATGAAAATGTTTTTAGATGAAGAATTAAAGAATTAGGGTTTGGATTTTTAGGCCTGGAATCAAGATAAGAATCGAGATTTGGTTACAGGGGAAAGTAATGAACATGGTAAGACTGCGGTGAACAATCTTTTCACGCCTCTCTCACCAAACCCTCTATCCCTTTCCTCTGATTTCCTTGAAAGAGAAATGAAGAGTAGATATAAAAGTAAACCAAATATTTGTTGAAATTGAGAAAACGAGCAAGAGAATGATCATTTGCCATGAATATTTGCTTCTAGGTTTGAAATAATTTTGAATCTGGTGATATAGAAGTGGAGTTGTGAACAGAAACATAGGAATTTTGAGGGAGTAGATGAATGTTAGGACAGGGGTTTTTGAAATCAAGAAGGAAAGATGATGATGGAAGAATCTGAGAGTTTTGATAGAAGTGTGGTGCTGCAGGTGAACATGAAGACAAATCTGAGAAGGTGCTGTGGTTGTATGTTGTTGTTGAGTTGTGCAGCTGATGCAAAGAAGAGAATGGGTAGGCAGTGTGCTGATGGCCTTGAAGAGAATGGGTAGGAAGGTTGTGTGGAGTTGCTGTTACGCAATGGTGCTGCTAGGGTCAAGAAGCTACAACAATTTGCAGATGGTGCTGCAGTTGAGAAGAAATGGAAACAAGAACTGATGCTGTGTTTGCCATGAAGTCTAGATGAATGTGTAGGATGTAATATTGCAGGACTGAATGGGTGGTGTTGGCCTGAGGCTTGTAGATGAATGTTAGGATCCAGGTACAAATTGGTTGTTGTGACTGTGAAGCGGTTAATGAAACGGAGAAAGGCTCAAGCAGTACTTTGTGTAAGTGCAAATGCAGTAGTTTGTTGGTGTTGTTATTGCAGTGTCACTGCAATGGGTTAGTGACTTGATTGAGATAGTCAGAACGAGGTAGAGATACTATAGTTGGTTGCGCTACAATTGAGATCAAGGTCTTACCATGCAATGAAGAGAAACTGGAGCTGTAGCTTGGTGTTCGTGGTACTGGAAATGGTGGAACTGACAGATGAAGGTGGTTCTACAGTGGCCTAGAGAGTGTTGCAGTTTTGTTTGCTGGATGAACTGAAGCTGGAGAGGTTATGTGGAAGGAGTATTACAGTAATTCAGGTAGTAATGCACCTTAAGTTTTCCATCCTCCACTCCTTCATGCCTTATTATTACATCTGTTAATGGTTTGGTCATACGGTGATAGCCTCAATCAATATTGATAAATTTATCTATTTTTCTCCATCCTTAACCCTGAATAATTCAGTTCTTCTTAATGTCGTGTGCTTTCCTCTTATAGTGTTTTCAGATCATTTCCAGTTCACTAGCATCTGTGTACATGTGATCCTTCCTTCTTAGCCGTTATAGTTAATGCTTTAGGATTGGCCATTTTATATGTGATATTATAAATCTTTTCTTTTTTTCTAAATTTTTGCTGTTGTTGTTGTGTATTCTTTCCATAGTATCCAGAAACTCTGCTAGCTATGGTTCTTCAAGATATTGCAGTGAAGTGTGGGGATCAAAGGTACAATCTTTTTTTTTTGAGTTCTATATTTTCAACTTTGTTACTTTTTATCTAATTTGTTATTTTCAAACATGATGATTTTGAGGAGAGTGGTTTGTCAACTTTCCCCTATCAATTTGAGAATTTGAGGCTTACAGGGAGGCACATTTACCATCTCAAACTTGGGAGCTCCCTTTGGAGCTGAACAATTATCTGCTATCGTCAGTCCTTCTCAAGCTGAAATTCTTGTTGTTGGGACAGGTCAGATTTGATGCAGTAACTCCTTATTATTCCTAAAGGTTTCTCTTATGTCACCCAAATTGTCCTCCTAAATTACTCTTTCCACCTTCGTTTTAAGCAGCTGAGAGAAGGATGGTGCCTGGAGCCGGTCCTGATCAATTTGACGTTGCCTCTTTCATGCCGGTCCTGATCTTTAAAGCAAACTGTAAGTCTTGTATTGTTCACAGCACTGACTGATGACCAATGTGAACTTTAAATTACAAATTTTGTTTTCATTTGCATCTAAATTACTAGTATAGTTCATTAATTAGTTGCGATGCCATGGAGGCTTGCTGTAGCATATTCATTTTGTTTGATGCAACTAATTATATTGTGAGGTGTGTTTGATATTTTTCTTTAGTATTGGGGACTGTGTAACCCAAATGCATATTGCAAGCTTTTTATGTTAAACAGTTCATACTCTTCTATTGTAATTTGTAAAACAAGTTATCCTTTATGCGTCACAAGTGCAGTTTTAGATGTGGGAATCCCTAGTATGTTGCAATTTTATGTAATCATACATTAAATTATATTAAGTTAATTATCATATGGCAGGTTGAATTACGAGACTAGTTATAGTGAGTTATGTAATCGAAGTCTTCTTGGACCCATATCTTATTGTTCGCATTGTATTATAAGCAATATGAGGTTTTGCTCTATGTCCCCTGTGACCCTGTGTAAATTAACCAACTATTTTGATCTTTGTTACAGGTTGTGCTGCAAGTTAACGGGGAAGCAGCAACAAAACCAACATCCTGCCAACTATAATCCAGCCCCAGATGCGTTCCAGTCTATGTAGATGCAGACTATAAACCAACATCCTGCCAACTATATGTCTTATACCTGAGCATCCTCAAGGTGATGATAATCACAATTATTTGGGATTTTATATTGCAAATAAAAGGTTAATTCTGCCAGTGCTGTATTGAGGAGCATCCATTTTTTTTGTAAAATAGTGAAGTCTTTAATGTGTGATGTTTTGCATATACTTGATGTAAACTTAAGGAAGTGTTCTGTGCTCTTGGATGTGATATGATTACATAATATATAAAATTTTCTTGTTCAATCCTTTTTTGATGACTTCATTTGTTGATGGATGGCTTGTACATTAAAGAGTAATATTTATGATTTTAGAAAAAAAAAATCAGGTGACCGGAAAATCCAGGTGACCTGAAACTTTAAGGCCACCGGGACTTTAGTTTCCGATCACCTGAAAGCGCCATCTTTTTTCTATTAAAATATAGAGACACATGTGGTGGGCCCGGGAAAGCGTGAAAATTAAGCGTAATAAAAACGCGGGCCTACAGTAATACCGCAAGTGCACGGTCGTCAGTTGTAGCTCGTGCAAGTACGGGTCGATCCACAGAGACTGGGTGTGTTTTGGAGTTTCTAGCTATTTTGGGTTCTAAATTGCTATTGGGCTTTTGAGTTAAGGTGATAACAATGGGCTATGGGCTTTGGTACCAATGGATTATGAGTACCAATGGGCTTTGATTAAGCTTCTGTTTTGGACTATGGGCTTGTGTGATAATGAAGTGCTTTGGGCCTTGGGCCTTTAGCTTGAGCTAGGCTTTGAACCTGGGCTTTTAGCCTTTGGTTCTAAGAATAACTAAACCTTTTGAGTTAACTGTGGGCTGAACTGGCTTGTGCTGTGAGCCAAACTCAGTTGCAGCAGCAGCAGTGGAAAGAAAGCAGTGCACAGCAGCAGCACAAGCAATGCACAGCAGCAACACAACAATGCAAGTAGTAGCAGCAGCAGAACAAGGAGTAGTTGAAGTAGCAGGAGCAAAGACAATGCAATAAATAAAATGTAAAGAAGCAAAGACAATGAAGTAAAGAAGACTAACAAAATAGCAAAGAAAACAAAACAAAGAACATCAATGACAGTGGAGGAAAACAAAAGTAACAAGGAAACAATGGAGGAAATGGAACAAACCAAGGCTGTTTTAGCCAAGGGCGGTGGAGATGGTGAAGGTGAAATGGTGAAGGTGAGCCTAGGCATACTACTAGAGTGGGAAGAGAACCAGTTTGCTCACAGTCACTAGTGAGCACTAGTTTCTCCCCACTGCTCAATCAACACAATGCTTCAAAGGCTTTAGCCTAACATTCACACAAAAAAGTTATAAAAACAGCTATAAAAACAGTGATAAGAAGCCACAAAAACAGATAGATAACAAAGAAGAGCAGGAAAAAATGTTAGGCAGTGGCTGTTTTTGGTTAAATCCTTGTCCCTAATGGAGCTAGGTGGAGGTTCTAGCCTGCCTATGTTCCAGGGCATACATAAATGGAATAGAAGGAGAAGAAGCTTGCTAATGAGCACTAAATTCCTCCATTTCTCAATTAGCTCGATTTACAAGAATTATAACCTAAACTTCCACCACTAACAGTGAACATACTTAACATGAATTACACAAGACAATAGAACATGGACTAGACATTTAAAACAAAATCACAGGGACTGAAATGAAACATGAACTGGAATTAAACATAACCAAGCATGGAACTAGAAATTACCAAACATTGAAATTAAACTAACATAAACCTAATTGCACTAACAGTTGAAAATTAAATCAAAATTAAACTTGCTAAACACAAAATTAAAACCTAAATTGAACTGTTGGAATTGAAATTGACATTAAAACAAACTTAATTGTAACTGAAATAGAAATTGGACTTGGAATTTGAAATTAGAAATTAGAAGTGAACCTAACCCAAATTGGGTGGTTACTTGGCTAGTCCAAGAACACCTTCTACACATAATACATATCCCCTATTTATACCCAGGACACCCAATTAGGGTTTACAAACCAAATCCCTAAATTTCCCCCAAAAACAGTAAAACTAGGGTTTTAAATTCATCTCACCAATCATGATGAAAGTTGTTTCTGACTTCGACCCACGTTGCTACATCTCCTTCTAGCCTTCCTGCACGCTTCGAATTCGTCTATAGACTCACTTATTTTACTGATTTCTCACCTAGGGTTTCAGAGAAAGGAATGGTGAGAAATCAGTGAAATAAGGGGCTAGAGAGAGGGGGAAAAAGGGAGGGTAGGTGATGGTGGTAGATATGGAGACGTTTGGTGGCTGTGGCAGGTATGGAAGTAGCAGGTGGAGGTGATGGTGGCGGAATGGGTGTTTCTGCAGAGGAATGGGGGAGAAGAATGAGTCGACAGTTTAGGGTATAGGGTATCCGTTTTTAGGGTGTTGAGCGGGCGCATCAAAGTTAGATGTTGGCGAAGCTGAACCACTGGAATCGAAGCTGGTAGGTGAATCGGACGGCTCCGCCTGAAGAGTCTGGTATCTACCGTCGGATGTCTTGATACAACGAAGTTAACGGCTCTAGATGGGGTTAGGTGTTGAAGTGTTAAGCGGAAGTATCGAGATTTGATGCGCAGGCAAAGAAGCGACCGTAGGATCTAAATGTGATCTAATCTGAAGGCTTGGAATTTAGGCACTATGGTGTTTTGCAGGGACTTCAGATTTTGATGAACGATGAAGAAGCGACCATTGGATGATGAGATGGATCCGATCTAACGGCTGAGAATGGAGGCGGGTATGGATATAGAAAATGGGTTTGGGTAAGGGTTTTGGGCCTTGGGTATGCCAAGCCCATATCTTCTTTAAGAACAATTCTTCCTTCTTGAGCCCATTCCTAACTTTTTGGTCTTGTGCGCACCATTCTTTGCGGCTTCCTTGCGTAATTTCTTCCGGCTTTTCACCACTCTTCAGCTCTTTTCCGCTCCGCAAGTCATCCAGACTTTATTTATTACCTAAAAATATAAAATTAAGTAAGAAAAATATTTATTCTTGAAAACAATGAAAATACAGAATATGGGATAAAATGTAGAATTAATGCGCAAAGGATGAGTTAAATGCCAACAAAAAGGGATAAATATATACAATATTTGGCACTCATCAACATGTCATCTCTTTAGTGGTCATTTCAGTAGTTAAAGAAAGAGTTAGCAAAGATTATAACATAATCTCTACGTTACAAAGTAAATATGAAGTGTAAAATGTCAATAGTTAGGATAAATACTGTAATGGAAGTAAAGTGTTAGCCTATTCAATTTCCCTAATGGATTAAAAGGGTTAGATAAAATACTAACACATTATATAACTGCCTATAGGTAACCATTTTTTTTAGGTAGGGAAATTAGCTTATATTTTTTCGTAACATTTTATCTCCATTACAAAAACTTGGATTTGGTGTAGTGTCTATAAGCTAACCTTGGCTCCTCCCGGGATACTCTAACCTTAACCTTAACCCAAATATACAATTCTGTAATTTAAACATAGCAATCGACCATGAAATACCAAGAGGAAAAAATAGGAACACAGAAGTACAAGATATCTCGAATATGTACCGAGGACGAACAAGTTCAGAAGGAGAAATAGGAAGATTTTGAAAAGAATCATTAAACCTAGGTACTAATTCCCGTGATCCCGTCGACTTTCGATTGGGATACTATCGAAGATATTTTAAGAGAAATGAATGCATTGTAGTAAAACCTCATGAATCGATAAAGGATTTATTGCCGTTATGGATTGTAGAGAACAGGAAAAAAGAAAAGAAAAAAGGTGTCCCTGCAGATGCATCATCAGTTGAGGTTTACGATACATTTGATATGTGAATCTATCAGCATTGATCTGAAAAAACAAAGTCCTTCGGTAGCCAAAATCATTATCGTGGAAAACAAATCCAGTATTTTTCGTTTGATTTTCTGAATAAATACTACTGAGTACATAATAACTTCAGTATCACAATGCCCAAATGGTCAAAATACGCGTTTAAGGGGATATACTACTGAGTTTCTGAATAAATAAAATAAATCTCATATTGTTATATGTACTATAGCATATATAACACAAAATCACATGAGTAAAATACTGTTAGCAGAAATAAAACGTTAGGTTTGGGGAGAAAACATACCTGACGCTCTAGCTAGCCGTTGATTCCCCATGGATCATTTCAAGCAGCTAAACTTGATCTAGAAGACATCGCTAAACGAAGTTGGCAGATTTTTAGAGGGGATTTTAATATTTCCTATAAGAGCAAGCTAAGTAATGAATGAGTTGTTGAAAGTTGTGGAGGCAGGGGGGTATGTGATTCCATTGCCGATTCAAATGCTGCGACTTCATTAAGCAACGACATGTTATATAAATTGCGAGGCAGACACCACTAAGACTGCTCAAGCTTTTGCCTATACTTCCTATTCTGGGATATAGTTCTAGACTTCCCATTATGGAAGAGAATGCATGAGGCAGACGGATCAGAGTTGTTCCTATAGAGAGAGGAAAAAATGTTTAAGATTAGACAATTGGGAAGTTGTAGTTGTAACTCCTGAACATTTTATCGATTATTTTTGGGGAACACATTCAAAGTAAGATTTCAAGTTTAGGTTGAGATGGAGGTGACTGGTGAGCATCTATTATCCCCATTGCTATTTCGGTGTATATGGTTTTAACAAATGAACACATCTTCAACAGTTTTTTTTTTTAATTGCTCAATTCAAATTCTACGCTCATCAGTCAAGGGTTTGATTTAATTTACTAAGGACTTTACATTGTTTCCCGATTTCCAAGATGCAGACGCATCTCAATGATCTAATTGTCGCAAAGCAGGTAATTGCAATCCATCTATTGTTGAGACATTATGATCAACTGTTCCTGAGCACCTATTAACTATACTGCTTTAGAAAAAGAACTCTTTTAAGTATATACTTTTCTTCATTGCAGCATATTACATGAACTCCTCCATGTTTCTTGAGAGAGTGTTTCACTTGATGAGAAATTGTCTATGACATACTTCTACATAAAAAAACTTTTATTCATGGTAAGAATATATTATGTCGTGGCCCAAAATATATCTGATCTTCTATTCTTAAAAAGCCGATTAATCACAAAAAGGTTGAGCCTCGGCCATAGGCCGAGGTGATACCTAGTTCTATTTTATGCATTTTCTGCTTCTTGACATCTTCGTGTAGGTATGATGATGTTATTAAGGCGATGTATGTCGCTCTTTCAAAAACTTTTGGTTTCCTCGAGGCGGAGCATGACACAAAGCGGTCCTGCTAAGGCTCGTTACAAGGATGCGGGGAGTATTTAAAATAAAATTACATCTGGAAAAGCGGGGGTCTAACAACCACTCCGAATATTTCGTTTAGGAAATTTGTATGGACTAACTCCTATATAATTCCAAGAGAATCAACTAGACAGTCATACTCAATCAAAGAAAATATATCCAAAAGTTATATCTTTGTTTCTCAATGTAATAAGTAAATCAAACAGATAGAAATCCGGGAGCCTGAGTATTATGAGAAACAACTTGAATGGTACCAAAGACCAATGTTCAAGTGCCAATCAATTTCAATCAACAACCAAAGGTTGGATTTACCAATTGATTGAACTATGCACAACCTGTGATATTTCAATTATATAAACAAATATAATGCAGAAAAAAAAATAACACAAACACCAGAAATTTTGTTAACGAGGAAACCGCAATTGCAGAAAGACCCCAGGACCTAGTCCAGATTTGAACACCATACTATATTAAGCCGCTACAGACTCTAGCCTACTACAAGTTAACTTCGGACTGGAATGTAGTTGAGCCCTAACCAATCTCACACTGATTAAGGTACAGTCGTGTTCCTTACGCCTTTGAATCCCAGCAGGACTCTACGTACTTGATTCCCTTAGCCGATCTCACCCACAACTAAGAGTTGCTACGATCCAAAGTCAAAGACTTGATAAACAAATCTGTCTCACACAGAAAAGTCCATTGAATAGATAAATTTATGTCCAACAGAAATATCTACGAACTTTTTGTTCCGTCTTTTGATAAATTAAGATGAACATGAACCAATTGATACACCGGTCTTATATTCCCGAAGAACAGCCTAATAATATCAATCATCTCACAATAACTTAACTATATGGTAGTAGAACAAGTTATTGTGGAATCACAAAGAATGAGACGAAGAGCTTTGTGATTACTTTTTATATCTTACCTATCAGAGATAAATCTCGAGCAAATCTTAGAGAAGATAATACTCAATACGATAGATCAAAGTAAGATCAGAGAACGCAACTATAGAGAAAATAGTTGGGTCTGGCTTCAGAATCCCAATGAAGTCTTTAAGTCGTTAACATATAATTGTTTTAGGAAAAACCTAGGTTAAAAGAGAATCGACTCTAGTCGCAACTAGTATCACACAGGAGGTGTGCGGATTAGGTTTCCCAGTTGCTAGAGTTCTCCCTTATATAGTCTTCAAATCAGGGTTTGATAACTTTGTAACAAAGCAATCAATATCCATCGCTAGATGAAACCTGATTTAAGATTCAAGCTAATATCTTTCCACCGTTAGATGGTCTTAGCTTGTTACACACAAATGAAATATACCTTCATTCCGATATGGGTAACTGTATCTAAATGTATATATTAAGTTGGCTCAATAACTGTTAACCGAAGTTAGCCATATGAACAATTTTCTCTTAACCATGTTCATCTTAACACTTCTGAATCAATTGATAATCAAATGAACCTAATTGTGTTAATCATAAAGTTGTTCAATTGTTTATACTCTCATGAAGTATGCAAGACACAATTGAAGCAAAATCGGATTGATTCAAAAGAATCAGTTCATGAACATTTTAGCAATGGTTTGCAAAGATTGCATTCCTGAATTTATAAATGTATTTGTTCATGTGTATGAAATCATACTTAACCGATTTAAGAACTTAAACCACTTAAGTTTGCAAAGAGATACGCGAACTTAAGTTCCATACATTGGTCACAAGCAAGACAGTTTGCATATGGGTATGCAAACTTTAACTCCGGACCGAACTCACTTGAAATCGTTTGTGAACGGGTATGCAAACTTGGTTCCCGGATTTCAACTGTTAAATCAGTTTGCGAACGGGTATGCAAACTTAAGTACTCTGACTTAAACAGTTGAATAAGTTTGCGAACAGGTATGCAAACTTAACTTCCGCTCCTGAATTCTATCAAAACAGTTCGCACACTTAGTACACAATCCAGACATGGGTTTTAGCTCTTAACTCCCATTTCAATCATTGAAACATTCTTACAAGACGGCAATAGTCGTCGCACAGAAACTATTAGCTTATAAACAATTTTCAAGTGATCGATGATGAGGTTGTCAACCTATCAATAATAATTCTCTTATGCTACACAATTCTATAAAGAAGTAGTGAGGCAAGTCGAGTTCGTATCCACAGGGAGGTGTGAGTTTGAAGTTATTATGTAAGAAAATTGATGTTGTTGGAAAACACAAATTCTGAAAATTGCAAAGTTTGTAATTCAAATTATGAGATGGAATTGATTAGAGATTCATCCGCCACAACCAAACAAGATATTATTAATCATACAGGTTCTACTCCCAATTAATTTCGATTGTTAACAACTTTTAGACAAGTTATAAGCTCAACTAATCTTTGGATTCCTTAAATCACTGCATAGAATAAGTTGTCTAGCGGATTCTAATCAAATGAACCACCTAAAATAAGCTCTCTAGGTGTAATTCAATCAATTGATAAATTTGTGAATCAAGTTGCTCCTAGCCACATGTTCATAAGCTCGACACGTTAACCTAGGGTTATCTTTTACACACTATTGCATACAAAATTCCTTTGCGACTAATAGTGCACCACTACTTTTGTAAAGATCACTCTAACAATTACGGATTAAAGTTTTCAATACTAGCATTAGAGTTGCATACAAAATACCTAATTGCGCACTTAGATACCAAGCATACTTCTCGTCATAAAATCGGTAAAAGACAATCAACAAAAGAAATTTATCGGAAGAATAACTTGCAAAAATTGATTAATAAAACATGTTCGGAGTTTTGAAATCCTCCCCAATCAATAAGATTGTTAGCTACTCATATTGAGGTTCATGGCGAGCATTAAATTGAATAAAAGATGGAAAGCAAACACTGGGTTATAAAATCCTGGAACTTGCAAATCCAGGTGAGCTGGTGATGGAGAACTGGTTGGGAACTTCTCTCAAACGCCTGCTGTGTCGTTTCCTGTATAAAAAGAGGTAGGTCTGTTGTGTTTCTGCGCCTCCCTTATATCTTTCTTTCCCTGCAATTCTGCGACCTAAACAGACCCAATAATCCCAAACATACATAAACCCTGTAAGCTCCCAATCTCAGCCGTTAAACTCCCACAACTGATGGCAAATATAACATGTGTTGGCTGTTTTGACGGACCCAAACTCGTTCCAAAATGGAGATTAATTAGTACCCAAGTTTGCTTACCTTATCTCCTAGCCAATGCCAGGCACGCAGCATTCACTGCTCACAGAGCCATGGCTCATAGCTGCACAAAACTGGTACGGAACTGCACTTCTCATTCTCCACCACCTGGACTGCCGATAACATTACCTGAAATCATCCAGAACCAGCCACTTCTCCTCCTTGTTCTTCTCTCACATTGCACATCACTATTTCTATCAGCCTGTACTTGAGAACACACGAGCTTCCACTTGCAACTGATTTATTTCCATCTGCTTTGCATCTTGCCATTCATTGCCAAGCTTCTAACAAACTGAGAACCCCCACAAACTCAAGCTAGATCATCTCTCCAGAACTATCGGCAACAGGTCATGTCTCAAGCTCAAATCCAATCAAAATAATCCCTGAACTTTAGCCATTCTTCTCAGCTTCAAACTCCTGAAGCACAGCCACCATCACCCTTTGTAAACAACCACCGGAGTCATCAACGACACATTCATTCTCTTCCTCTTTCTCCAGCTGAGATGACAACCACAGCTCGTATACATTCATGGCAGCAACAACAAATATCACCCTATCTTCTCGCTGGAACTCAGCTTCGAACTGTGTATAACCCTTCACCATTTACTGCCAATTACAAACCTCTATTCCATCTCGACTGCCATCACAGAATCCATGGCTAGCAGCAACGACCCTATCCCAGCTTCTTCTCAACAAACCGGCGGCAGACCATTCCCTTGATTTCTAGTTGTTCCTGGATTAGGTAATTCTGCAAACACCTGCTGACCACAATGAAATGTTGTTGCGGTGCATCAAGAATCACCTTCTATGCCTCTCAAAATCCCTGCGTATTCAATTCAACACTAACCCATACTCAGAAATCATTCGAACATTCATCTGCACCATTTATCATCACATACAAACATTAACAGCATCAGTTCTTCTGCCTTGCATTCTCGATCTCAAATGGAATTCTCAACCCTTGTTAACAGCCGCAAAAACAGTTCAGCAACAATTCATTTCCACTGGTTTCTTGGCATATGAAATCTGTTCAAAACTCCATCATAACTTCACTATTCGAATCTCAACAGTAGCAGCCTTTCTTCCCTTCTTTCTTCTCGACAAATCTTAGCAGACGAAACCCATCTTGTTTATGTGTTATTCTCGTCATAGAATACTTTTTCCAACCCTTGGCAGACTAACATCAAACCTTGACCAGTGACGGCAACTGAGTCTTAGAGCAGCAACAGGGAACTCCGGCTAGTTTTCACTCTCATCTCATGTCTCTGCTAGTGAATTGGATTCTCGATTTGGTTTCAAGACCTAATTCCCCTTCTCAACTGCACGTGCCACACCTTGATGTACAGTCCAAAATGTGTGAAATTCATTTTATTTATTTATTTATTCTTTTCTTTTGTAGCAAAAGTACAATGCTAAGCCCGTGAAATGGCCAGCAGGTCGAGCACCCATTTCAGCCACCACACAAGCTCCATTTTGGTGTAACCAAATTGAAACTATGATGGGATTATGTCTTGGGATTTTTCCTGATATAAAATACTTAAGAGAAAATAAAATTAGTGGTACTTTTCCTTCCTTTTCGCAGCTTCGAGCCATTGTACCTAAAAACATAGAAAAGAAGCGTAATATACAAAATTTCAAGAGAACTAATAAGAAAAGTGTAAGACATCGTTATCAAAATTGGGTGTTTTAGACACCTATCAATCGAATGATCAATATGAAACTTTCCGGACTGTTTCACACAAATCATGTAAGATGTTACTAGGTGATTTTCACATGATCATCTTTTGACTTTCGTCAAGAATAATGATGGACGTAGTTAAAGCAAAAAGCTTTCCAACACATATTTCGAGAAAGATATAAGCGAGTTAAACTCGGCTCGAAATATCAATTTTGTGTATAATGTAAAGTCTATATAGCTATGCGACTTTGCCTCAATAGGAGTTAGAATAGAATATACTTTTGAGTGAGAGATGAGTTCAAGTCTCTACATACCTTTTGTTGATGAAGTTCCACAAGCTCCCCTTAGTAATTCTTCGTCTTCAATCAATGAACGTCGTGAAGTCTAAAGCTCAACTACACATTTTATCCTAATCGGAGACATAGCTATAAGTAGACTAAAAATCAAGACTTATAGTTTTGACAACTAAACTTGACAAATAAGCTTGAGATAGCAACGGTTGCGAGTTCGACCGAGCAGCGCACTAACAATCTCCCCCTTTGTCTATTTTAGTAACAAAACTATCAATACATACGAATTACAAAATAAATGAACTTTGTAGCTTCTCATCCAAATGCTTTATTTCCTTGATTCTTCGCCACTCCAAGTGAAAAAGTGGGGGTACAACTACCTCACACAATATTTCGCTTAGCAATCTGTATGGACTAACTCCAATATACTTTTAAGAGAATCAACTAGACAGTTAGACTCAATCTTAATAAAAAAGTATATCAAAGAGTTATATCTCAATTCCTCGATCCAATCCTTACTCAAACAAATAGAAATCTGCGAGCCTGATTAACTACAAGGGAAATAACTTGAACGGTACCAAAGACCAATGTTCAAGGATCAATCAATTTCAATCAACAACCAAAGGTTGGATTTACCAATTGATCGATTCAGCGCACAACCTGTGATATTTCAATTATATAACAATATATAATGCGAACTTGCGGAAGTTCTCGACCCGAGAAAATCTGCTGGAGTTTGAGAACTCCTTCCGGGAACTTAAGTCCGCGAACTAAGTCTGCGAACTTAAGCTGGTTATATCTAAAGACAATTGTTTGTGAACTTATTTATATTAGGGGTTTTTGAGTTTTTCCCCCTAAACGAATTAGTAATGTAACTTTCCCCTCTAAGTTGTTAATACTAGCGACTTATCCTCTAAACTCAAAGTTCAGTCAAAAATGACCCTAGACCGCATGTACCATATGTAGGAAATACAGGTTTGGATGGCGCCCCAAATCCATTTCCGGAAGGTGAATAGAAATTGAGCCTGTTCCCAAAAGATATATCCCAACAGTTGTATCTTAACGTTTGTATTGAAATCGTTTTTTCAACCGTCGTGTCTTTTAAAGTGTTATAAAAACCTTGTTTTGCAACAACAGAAAGACATAGAAAATTCTCAGTCGCTTGTACAAAAATAAACTTTGCTTTTGAAAGTCTTCATAAAGAGAGTTTGGTGCTGCTTCATACGTTCGATTGATTGGTGTTATTCCTGTGCAAAGCTAACATCAATAGGTATAGTTGTATCTTGGCTAAACTTACTTCTGGATTCGTCATTTGCACCATTAATGGACGGGAAGTTAAAGTTTTCAGGAAAGAGGATTACCTCGCCTCTATACGCCACTTGCATTCATTGTTTTACCGTTTGCATCTTGTTTTAACATGTCTTATGTTCTTAGAGAATTCTACCACTGTTTTGCTTTCAAAGAATGATCAGAATGGATTGCAGACAAGGTGTTTTGTGATTTTGTCGCAAACAGAACTTGTGCGAATCTGTACAACCAATACATGGGTATTGTGTTTGGGTATTGGTATTATCCATTGCGTGGTTTATAACCCAGATTTTTTAACAATCTTAAAACTTTAAAAATTTTGTATTTTAGTATTTGGGTTATATTTCAGTTTCCTGTCATTGGATTATTCATTGATAGCATACTGGTTTCTCCGGAACTATGAATGACATTGCGGTGAACCATGTCTAATTGTTAAGTTGTGATACAACTTTCATAGGTTGGGTGTAAATTAAATCACAATCTTGGTTGTTAATGTTTTACAATCTTGTTGTGTTAGTGATATACGTCCATTGATCTTTATGGTTATATACAGTGTTATGGTTGTATATGACCTTCGGTTGGTATTTACCGTTTCCATTGTTTATTGCAGTAAACAATGACGAACGGAAGCGACACTAACGGTGAGAAAATCACCAACCCTCCCAACGGTTCTAACAATGGTTCAAACAATGATGTTGGTTCCTCCAAAGCAGTTACTTCCTCTCATCCCCATACTGAAAAGCCCGAGAAATTTAATGGTTTTGATTTCAAAAGGTGGCAGTCAAAGATGCTCTTCTACCTGACAACATTAGGCTTGGCTGCATATCTCACCGAAAATCCTCCAACTGCGAAGGATGGTGATGCTCTTCAAGTCTCGGCAACACAAGCTTGGCTGCATTCCGATTTTCTCTGTAAGAATTATATTTTGAATTGTCTGGCAGATTCCCTATACAGTGTTTATTATCCTATGAATACTGCGAAAGAAGTATGGGAGTCGCTGGAGAAGAAATATAAGACTGAATCGGCGGGAGTGAAGAAATTTATAGTTTCTCGATTCCTGAACTTTAATATGATGGACAACAAGTATGTTATGACACAAGTTCAAGAATTTCAGATGATTCTTCACGAATTGAAGGCTGAGAAGATGACTTCAAGTGAATCCTTTCAAGTCGGTGCCTTAATTGAGAAATTGCCCCCTTCATGGAAGGAGTTCAAAAATTATCTCGAACACAAAACCAAGGAAATGACCTTGGAGAACTTGATATGCAGACTGCAAGTTGAGGAAGAAAACCGGACTGCTGAAAGGAAGAATGAGAAAGTTATTGACGATAAAAAAGTCAATATGGTGGAAGACGGGACCAGTAGCAAGAAAAGGAAAAGAAAGAACCATGGAGGAAACAATGACAACGGTAAAGGAAAGAAAAAGAAATTTAATGGCGAATGTTACAACTGTGGCAATAAAGGTCATTATGCGAAAGATTGTAAATCAAAGAACAACAAGGAGAAGAAAACCAAAGCGTCTGGGAGTGAAGATGAATCTGAAATAAACATGGTGGCAATGCTCACTCATGGATCTCCAGGCTCAAAGGTATGTCTCAGTCCGCCCCCATTTAAGGTCTTAGTTGTTTGAGAAGTTAACTTGATTAATAATACCAACGAGTGGTGGGTGGATACTGGGGCAACGAAGCATGTTTGTTCCGATCGAAGTCTGTTTGCATCTTATGAGGAGATGAAAAACGCAGATCCTGTGTTCATGGGAAATGCTGCAACTGCGGATGTTAAAGGGAAGGGTACCGTAATTCTGAAATTTACTTCTGGAAAGAAACTCACCCTTACCAATGTCCTACATGTGCCAAACATTAAGAAAAATCTGATCTCCGGCAGTCTTCTCGTAAAGAATGGCTTTAAGTTAACATTTGTGTCAAATAATTTTGTCATCTCCAAGAACGATGTATACTTGGGGAAGGGTTACCTCAATGGAGGTTTGTTTAAGGAAAATGTAGCGACTGTCATTTCGTAAAGAATAAAGATGATGTCTGTTAGCGTCCCACTGGATTGGACAGTGGTTTTTATGCTTAGTATTTACTATGTATTACATAAGTCATTAGTATGTTGAAGTTTATGTATTAAGGAACTGATGTATCTGTGTAATTGGTTCCTAGAACTTGTTATTTCGTGATAAAAGTTCATTTGGTTTCTAAAATTCAAGAGAGTTACTTTTTTTACTGTATACTATTTGAATTTGGGTTTGGTCTTGGTGATAAAACAAACTTGTGTTTTTAAATTGTCTCAGTTAAGAATGTTAATTTATAAGTTGCAAGGTGCCAACCAAATGAAAATAAGGGAACTCTGATTGTATCCATTGCAGGTATGTGGATCAAGTTTGGAAGCAAATTTGATCTACAAACAATGGATTTTTTGCGGAGGTTAATACACCCTTCCATACAGACTTTGTGTTCTTTTATAACGATGACAAGTGGAACAGAAAGCTAGGGAATCAAAGAAGAATGATTTCACTTCTGTGTTCGTTTCAAGACGCACAACACTGTTAACATAAAGTTTTCCTTCTTGACATTTCTAATCTTCACAACACTTTTACGGCATAGTGAGTGCTTTGTTGTTAGAGGATACCGACTAGTTTCATAATAAGTCAGAATCATTGTGGAACAAACTAATGAAGAGACGTAATTATTGGTACTGGTACCAGACTCATTGGTGGGTATTGACTGGTTTTCAAGACAAAAATTGACAACCCTGCAAATGTGGGGGTATGTGCAGTTGGTCCTAATTTGATTAGTTTTGGGATTAACTAGGTGTCACTTCATTTTCGTTTAAAGAAAAATGATATTGTGCACTTGCGCAATCAGTAACCGTTCATGTACATAAGGATGGTTGATACCTTTATTTTGTGCATAATTACTACTGGCGTTAAAAGTACAGTAGTGCAAACTTAATTTGAGGAAGTATATAGGGGACGATCAAGTCTGGGTACTTAATTAACTTGGCCAGAGACCAAGTACTAATCAGTGATTGATTAAATATTAAGAACCAATAATCTTGACTATATATATACTTGACTAAGAGCAACCACAGCCATGAGACGGACCAAATACCAAAAGTAAGACTAAAAACCAAAAAAATTTGGTATTCTGGGTGTTCAAGCGCAGTGGTAGAACACCAAATTTGGTGAAGCGTAACTTATACACACGCCCGATGTCAGACGGAAATTATATTCACGTTTGTTGATTAGGCGGCTTTATATTATGCGTTTGAGTGAAACGTAGGTATAATGCGCGTTTGATTGAGGCGTAGGTATAATTAACGCCGGATATGGGACGGGGATGGAAAGTGCGTCTACAGGGACGGGGATTAAAAGTGCGTCCCATTCATATGGAGATATAAAGTGCGTATGTTTCGGGCGTTAATGGCTTATGCGTCTGGGTGAGACGTTTATACAAGATGCGTTTGATTGGGGCGTTTATAGAAGGAGCGTCTGAATGGGGCGTGCATTGAAGAAGCGTCTGTGTGGGGCGTGCATGAAAGAGGCGTCTGGTTGGGACGTTTTTAATAAGTGCGTCTGGTTAGGACGTTGTTAATAAGTGCGTCTAGTTGGGACGTTGTTAATAAGTGCGTTTCGATGGGGCGTGCACAGAAATAGCGTTTGTGTGGGGCGCTTTTAGAAAGAGCGTCTGAATATATACTTCTTTTATCCTCTTCTCCTCCTCTTTTTACATAACCTACGTTTTTACAGAAGAAAAAAAAACGACGAAACCTAAGTAAAAATCTAGGGCAATACCTAAATCTCATGTGACGGCCATTTGATTGGGTGCGGAGAAACGAGTTCTTGTGAAAGAAACGACTAATCTTATTCGTTAATCGGGTGCGGGCAAATTTGATTGAAGATTAAAGGTATGGTTTGTTTTGGGGTAATCTGTTTTTGGTTGGATAATTTGATTAAAGATTAAAGTTACGATTAATTAGGCTGTGTTTGGGTGGAATCGGTGGATTGCATGTTGATTTCATTAAGCATACCGTGAGGTTACTGTTTGTTTGATTATGTACTGTTTATTTGATTACTGTTTGTTTGATTACTGTTTGTTTGATTAGTTTGTTTGTTTGATTAGTTATATACTTCCGCATCATCATCTAATAGCGAAATAACACACTGTAACATGATTGATAGAATACAATAATTCTAATTTATCACCTGTAGTAGTTCACTCAAATCCATTAAACATGTATTGTTGTTGCTCACACAAGGGGAGATACAAAATTTTAAACAGTTCTGTGATATAGACGGTGTATGTAGTGAGATTCAAACTCGTTTAATGTAATTTTCGTATTTATTTACTTTAAAAAATTTTGATCTTCTATACTGTAAGTAAATAAAAAATAATCTTTACTGTAAATTTTTTTGATCTTCTATAATATAGAATAGAACTTCTTATGGATGCTGTAAACTCAGAAAAAACAATTACTAACTTGTATTTATATCGTGCTCAGATGTTGAGCAGAATAACGTCGAGATTTGCACAAGGAAAAAAGATGAATAATAAGAAACGCAAAGGTAAAGGTCCAATGGAGCCTGAAATAGACCCTAATGTTGGAGATTTGGAAGTTCCAGATACCGGGTTCGATGAAGATAGCGAAGATGAAACAACACCGTCCGTGGTATCCCTAGATAACTACAATTGCCTGGAAGATAGTGACAAACACGCTTCTACAGATATTACATATTCAAGCGATCCAAAATTCAGGTACCAACATCGTGGTTCACTCTTTTCGGTCATTGTTTATTATAAGGAGATAACAAAACATAGTCCAAAAATTAAATACATTATCGACAAGGCAGGATGGGGACGTTTATTAGCCATGGAAATAGGAGAAGCATCACACCCAGTGATTGATTATCTTGTTGAACGTTGGTGGGATACAACGCATACTTTTCACTTCCCTTTTGGTGAAATGGGATTCACGCCGCTTGATTGGGTAGTGTTGACAGGATTGAGTATTGGAATTGGGGATGATGTTCCGTATAACCCAGTCAAAAATTTGATTATGTCCGTGAGCATGTTTTTCCAGAAATAGAAGAACCCTTAGATTATGAAGATCCCCCAATCTCTGGAAAAAAACGCCCCCCGGCACAGTGGATTTCAGATGCAATCACAATTAAATTTTTGACTACGTATTTCAAAGAAGATATCTTGGTTGCAGCTAATTTGGATGACAAACTTGCAGAAAAAGTGGCGAGGGCCTTTTTTATGTATGTTTTGGAAATTTTTTCTTTTCCAATGCAAAGAACTACATTGATGCGGCTTGGTTAGCTGCTTTTGAGGATCTAAATGCAGTTGATATGTATGACTGGGGTGGTCCTGCTTTTGCAAAATTGTATGTGGCACTCAACGCATCTGGTAGGGGACAGAAGTCATTAACTGGGCCGTTCCAAATATTAGAGGTAAATTATTATTTATTTTTATTTCATTTAAATGTATATTTTTTGGCAGTTGATTTATTTGGTTGGTTATGATGGAGTAGTTTTGGGGATATGAATATCTGGGCATATGTAGACCGTGCGACCCAACTAGTGAAGAAAAATGGCCAAGAACTTCCCGGTGGAAAGCGAAGAAAAAGACTATCGATATTGTTCACTGTAGGAATGCGCTTAATCAGTTGACTGCAGACATCGTGACATGGAGACCGTGGGAATCCGCCATTGGTGTTCTTGACTCTGATGTTGGTCGCAGGGCTGTGGAGCTTTCAAACAAAAGGGTTATATTTACTTGGATTGGCAAGGTCAGTTAGTACTTTGTTTTTATATGAACATTATTACTTCAAAGTTATCATTTTATCCTAAGTTGAAGAACTTATTTTCTCTGATTACTGGTAATTTGACAGAATATGTGGTACCTAGGAGAACGATCTTGGAGGCAAAATCATCCTACTTTTGGAATTCCTAGAAATCCACCATTTAAAATTGGCGAGGTCAGTCATGAGAAAGCAAAACTTGTGAAAGAAGCTGGATGGGTAGATGCAAATATGTTTGTGAAAGCTGTTTCATATAATATGTATCTGCGATATTGGCGACATGTAACTAACTTCCATCAATTCGTGACCAAAGTCGATTGGGTAGTTGAATTACACGGGGTTGATGGTGACCGTGTTAAACACCTTATTCAACGACCTGCTCAGCATGTACCTATTCCACCACCACAACAATTATCATACGTAAGTACATCCCGTCATTATATTAAAATATATGGTAATCTCATTTCTTAATTATTTTTTTTTAAACGACAGCCTGAAGCTTATAATCTGGTTCAAGAACATGCCGATTTTAATCGTGCGTTTCGCGAGTTTGTATTATATGAAACGGAAGACAGGATGATACGTTTAAAGGCAAAAGATGAAGTAATACGAGGCCTTGCAGCTCGTAACAATTACCTGGAGGATCAGATGCAATTCCGTATGCAACAAACGCCGCGTCCCCCTATTGGATTCGGCAGTTTTTCTGAAACTATCCCACCAGCGGTGTGGGCTCCAGTGAGTCAAGCATCAACAATGTCGTCTGTTAACCCCCCGAGAATGACGTTTATCCCACCACGGCAAACACCATCGCATACTCCTACTGATGAATAAGTAACTTTTTAGCCTCCACTTTGGATACGTACTTTATAACCTCCGTTTTCAGTAAGTCTACAATATCCTATCTTATCTCTATATAGGGTTACTTTTTAGCCTCCATTTTCAGACTCCATTTTCATTCTGACATGTTGATTTCTTTTCAGCCTCCGTTTCGGTACTTGTAGTTTAATTAGTGTTATTTCTTTTTAAGCCTTCATTTTCAATCGGTCAGTGTCGCTTCTTTTTAGCTTAGTCTTAGTCTTTGCAGTGTCAATTCTTTTCACTCGCATTTTCAATCTGCAATGCCATAAGTGTCTATCATGTGTCTATAAAACCAATACTACATATCTCGGTGAATACAAACCAACACTGCAAATATTCTTCTTCTTCGAACTCTCCCAATCACTTCTCAAACTATACATTCCAATGGAATACTGTGACAATAACGCTGAATCTTCTTCTTCTTCGGACTCCGAATTTTCTTCTACTTCTTCTTCTGCGATCTCTGATAACAGCTTTTACTCATCAGATGAAGATGCGGTTGCATTGAGCCGAAATAATCTAGCAGTTAGTTTGGGAACTGCCATTACAAGTATGACATGGTCTCATACTCGTATAAAAATACCAAGAAATCGTGAAGCCGGAGATATACTTCTCTGGAATGACTACTTTTCTGACAACCCCACCTACCCAGCTAACATATTTCGTAGGAGATTCAGAATGCGGCGAGAATTGTTCAACCGAATATTGGCAGATGTGGTGTCTAGAAATCCTTATTTTGCTCAAAAAAGAGATGCTTGTGGCATTCTTGGATTATCCCCTCATCAGAAAGTAACTGCAGCAATCCGAATGTTAGCTTATGGATGTGCAGCAGATGCAATAGATGAGTATTTACGCATTGGAGAAACCACCGTTTTAGAAGCAACCCGTCGGTTTTGCAAGACGATTGTGGTATTATATGGGAAAGAATATTTACGCTCACCAACTGCGGGTGATGTTGAACTGTTGCTGAAAGAAAACAAAGACAGGGGATTTCCTGGGATGCTGGGGAGCGTGGATTGTATGCATTGGAAATGGGATAGATGTCCGTCAGCAGAATCAGGAGTATACACCGCGTATAAAGGGAGTGAAAGTATTGTGCTAGAGGCAGTGGTGTCACATGATCTCTGGTTTTGGCATGCGTTTTTTGGTATGCCCGGCTCCTGCAATGATATTAATGTAATGAATCGTTCTTATATTTTTCGAAAACTTATCAACGGGAAAACACCACCGGTGAACTTTGAAGTAAACGGGCATGCATATGATATGGGATATTATCTCGGTGATGGCATTTATCCACAGATTGCTACTATTGTGATGGCCATTAAACAACCAGATACACCGAAAAAATATAAATTTTCATCGATGCAAGAGGGAGCACGGAAAGATGTAGAGCGTGGATTTGGTGTACTGCAACAACAATTTGCCATTGTCAAACAACCTGCACGAATGTGGAACCCGGATGTGCTTGCCTATATAATGAAAACGGTTATTATTTTACATAATATGATAGTGGAGGATGAGCGTCTTCCCGGTGATTGGCCACATGAATATGACTCACGTAGCAGGTCGGCACCGGTGAATATATCGAGGGTAGGTACTGAGGAACTTTCCAGAATGAGAGCTGCACATCGGCGTCATGCTATACACAATAAAGAAACACATTTTCGCTTGCGTCAAGATTTAATCGAACACATATGGTCAAATTTTGGAGATAATTATTAAGTTGGGATGGAAATATGTTGTATCGTATTTTTCATCGGAAAATATGTTGTAACGTTGCTTACTAATGTACTATTTATCATATAAAAATTAAAATTCACTAAAATTGACTAAAACTCACTAATTTTTTTATTAATGATAAATATTAAGGTTCAACTAATTCGGTCATGCTTTAAGATTGGTTTCTTTTGCGTTGTAGTATTTCCATCTTTCGAAGTTCGAAGTACTCTCTTGTTACAGGGTCCAATGTAGAGACATCCTTCAACATTATGGCCAAGTCATCGTCCGCTTCTTTCTTTAAATCGAGTTTTTCTTGCCTAGCTTGTTTCGCCGCAAACTTTGCCGCAGACTTAGCTTGTATTGCTTCAAACTCAGCTTGTCTCTGTCCCATCTTCATTAGTGATTGTGCTTTGTAATGTTCATTGAAACTTTGCTGCTCCTTAATTATATCCTCTAGCATTTCCTCCTGGGCATTGGATTTTGCTCTCCTGTTTTCTTTAGTTGTTTCGATGCTTTCTTCCCCAACTGACGCTTACGTGTGTTCTCTATATCTCCAATATCTAGATCATCACTGGACTCGCCTGGAATTGTTTCCTCAATATCAGCGTTTTCCTCACCACTCTGAGAATCTTCCATTTCTTGGCCTGAATCAAACACAAACGTCGACCGTCCTGAATATTTGATACTATCTTTTAGAATTTCGTAGCACTCTTCGTGCTTAAATTTTTTGTTACCATTACTTTCTTTGAATCGCTTTCTTATCTCTTCAACCTGTTATTATTTTCAATACTCATCAGTTCCAATTACATGTATATAATTATTAAGGGTGCAAAAATTGACGATTACTTACCCTCAAGACTTCATTCCATCCGCTATGATATTCACCATCAACTTCCAACACTTTTGCAGAATAAAGTGAAACCTGTCTACTTATTCCCTGAAATCGACTCTGGATAGAAGTCCAAGTACGTTTTGGTTTACAAGGCAGGGCTTCTTCCAACTTATCTTTGATCCGACTCCATAATACTCTTTCTGGTTGATCGGTTCCGGTAGCAGAATCTTGAGATATGGCTAAATGGATTCTACATATCATTGTATCTTCTTCTGTTGTAAAATTGGGACCGCGTGGTGCCATATTTCTATATTTCTTGAAATAGAAATTATAAATGATAAGATTATGCAGAAATAAATTTGTCAAATGCTATATATAGATATACGAAAGAACCGTTGCAATCTATCAAACGGTCGGAAAATCAGAAAATCAATTGCAAAATCAGAATTCCAAAATATAACCGTTATCAATTGCAAAATCAGAATTCCAAAATATAACCGTTGGCGCACGTCTGGTTCTACGCCTGGTAAGAGACGCCCGTAATACATGCGCTGCGAACAAACGCTCATAATACGTGCGTCCATCCCAGACGCTCATAAAACATGCGTCTCATACAAACGATCATTCTACGTGCGCCCAATACAGACGGTCGTCATACATGCGCCTAGATCATACGCTCGTAAAACATGCGTCTCTGTGAGACGTTCATAATACATGCGTCTTCGACAGACGGTCATAATACATCCGCCCAGACCGGGCGTTTTTAATAACTGCGCCCAACCCAGGCGTGTTTAATAACTGCGCCTGCTATGGGGCGTAGGTTTTATCTACGTATAGCCCGGCGGTGTTTATAATAACGCTTAACTAATACGCCCACTATACTTCCGTCCCAATATCATACGTTATTTATACGTACGCCCCATGTGAAGCGCTCATTATACTTCCGTCTGAAATCATACGCCCACTATACTTCCGTCCCACTATTGATGTTTTTAGTCTGGGTTGGCGACCACATTTGGTCGCAAACCCTAATAAACCAGACTAAATATGGTTTTAGTCCGTTACATTACGGATGAATTAGGGACCAAATTTGGGTATAGTCCCCAAATTTGGTCACCACTGTGGTGGCTCTAAGAGCAACCACAGCCATGAGACGGACCAAATACCAAAAGTAAGACTAAAAACCAAAAAAATTTGGTATTCTGGGTGTTCAAGCGCAGTGGTAGAACACCAAATTTGGTGAAGCGTAACTTATACACACGCCCGATGTCAGACGGAAATTATATTCACGTTTGTTGATTAGGCGGCTTTATATTATGCGTTTGAGTGAAACGTAGGTATAATGCGCGTTTGATTGAGGCGTAGGTATAATTAACGCCGAATATGGGACGGGGATGAAAAGTGCGTCTACAGGGACGGGGATTAAAAGTGCGTCCCATTCATACGGAGATATAAAGTGCGTATGTTTCGGGCGTTAATGGCTTATGCGTCTGGGTGAGACGTTTATACAAGATGCGTTTGATTGGGGCGTTTATAGAAGGAGCGTCTGAATGGGGCGTGCATTGAAGAAGCGTCTGTGTGGGGCGTGCATGAAAGAGGCGTCTGGTTGGGACGTTTTTAATAAGTGCGTCTGGTTAGGACGTTGTTAATAAGTGCGTCTAGTTGGGACGTTGTTAATAAGTGCGTTTCGATGGGGCGTGCACAGAAATAGCGTTTGTGTGGGGCGCTTTTAGAAAGAGCGTCTGAATATATACTTCTTTTATCCTCTTCTCCTCCTCTTTTTACATAACCTACGTTTTTACAGAAGAAAAAAAAACGACGAAACCTAAGTAAAAATCTAGGGCAATACCTAAATCTCATGTGACGGCCATTTGATTGGGTGCGGAGAAACGAGTTCTTGTGAAAGAAACGACTAATCTTATTCGTTAATCGGGTGCGGGCAAATTTGATTGAAGATTAAAGGTATGGTTTGTTTTGGGGTAATCTGTTTTTGGTTGGATAATTTGATTAAAGATTAAAGTTACGATTAATTAGGCTGTGTTTGGGTGGAATCGGTGGATTGCATGTTGATTTCATTAAGCATACCGTGAGGTTACTGTTTGTTTGATTATGTACTGTTTATTTGATTACTGTTTGTTTGATTACTGTTTGTTTGATTAGTTTGTTTGTTTGATTAGTTATATACTTCCGCATCATCATCTAATAGCGAAATAACACACTGTAACATGATTGATAGAATACAATAATTCTAATTTATCACCTGTAGTAGTTCACTCAAATCCATTAAACATGTATTGTTGTTGCTCACACAAGGGGAGATACAAAATTTTAAACAGTTCTGTGATATAAACGGTGTATGTAGTGAGATTCAAACTCGTTTAATGTAATTTTCGTATTTATTTACTTTAAAAAATTTTGATCTTCTATACTGTAAGTAAATAAAAAATAATCTTTACTGTAAATTTTTTTGATCTTCTATAATATAGAATAGAACTTCTTATGGATGCTGTAAACTCAGAAAAAACAATTACTAACTTGTATTTATATCGTGCTTAGATGTTGAGCAGAATAACGTCGAGATTTGCACAAGGAAAAAAGATGAATAATAAGAAACGCAAAGGTAAAGGTCCAATGGAGCCTGAAATAGACCCTAATGTTGGAGATTTGGAAGTTCCAGATACCGGGTTCGATGAAGATAGCGAAGATGAAACAACACCGTCCGTGGTATCCCTAGATAACTACAATTGCCTGGAAGATAGTGACAAACACGCTTCTACAGATATTACATATTCAAGCGATCCAAAATTCAGGTACCAACATCGTGGTTCACTCTTTTCGGTCATTGTTTATTATAATGAGATAACAAAACATAGTCCAAAAATTAAATACATTATCGACAAGGCAGGATGGGGACGTTTATTAGCCATGGAAATAGGAGAAGCATCACACCCAGTGATTGATTATATTGTTGAACGTTGGTGGGATACAACGCATACTTTTCACTTCCCTTTTGGTGAAATGGGATTCACGCCGCTTGATTGGGTAGTGTTGACAGGATTGAGTATTGGAATTGGGGATGATGTTCCGTATAACCCAGTCAAGTACAAATTTGATTATGTCCGTGAGCATGTTTTTCCAGAAATAGAAGAACCCTTAGATTATGAAGATCCCCCAATCTCTGGAAAAAAACGCCCCCCGGCACAGTGGATTTCAGATGCAATCACAATTAAATTTTTGACTACGTATTTCAAAGAAGATATCTTGGTTGCAGCTAATTTGGATGACAAACTTGCAGAAAAAGTGGCGAGGGCCTTTTTTATGTATGTTTTGGGAAATTTTTTCTTTTCCAATGCAAAGAACTACATTGATGCGGCTTGGTTAGCTGCTTTTGAGGATCTAAATGCAGTTGATATGTATGACTGGGGTGGTCCTGCTTTTGCAAAATTGTATGTGGCACTCAACGCATCTGGTAGGGGACAGAAGTCATTAACTGGGCTGTTCCAAATATTAGAGGTAAATTATTATTTATTTTTATTTCATTTAAATGTATATTTTTTGGCAGTTGATTTATTTGGTTGGTTATGATGGAGTAGTTTTGGGGATATGAATATCTGGGCATATGTAGACCGTGCGACCCAACTAGTGAAGAAAAATGGCCAAGAACTTCCCGGTGGAAAGCGAAGAAAAAGACTATCGATATTGTTCACTGTAGGAATGCGCTTAATCAGTTGACTGCAGACATCGTGACATGGAGACCGTGGGAATCCGCCATTGGTGTTCTTGACTCTGATGTTGGTCGCAGGGCTGTGGAGCTTTCAAACAAAAGGGTTATATTTACTTGGATTGGCAAGGTCAGTTAGTACTTTGTTTTTATATGAACATTATTACTTCAAAGTTATCATTTTATCCTAAGTTGAAGAACTTATTTTCTCTGATTACTGGTAATTTGACAGAATATGTGGTACCTAGGAGAACGATCTTGGAGGCAAAATCATCCTACTTTTGGAATTCCTAGAAATCCACCATTTAAAATTGGCGAGGTCAGTCATGAGAAAGCAAAACTTGTGAAAGAAGCTGGATGGGTAGATGCAAATATGTTTGTGAAAGCTGTTTCATATAATATGTATCTGCGATATTGGCGACATGTAACTAACTTCCATCAATTCGTGACCAAAGTCGATTGGGTAGTTGAATTACACGGGGTTGATGGTGACCGTGTTAAACACCTTATTCAACGACCTGCTCAGCATGTACCTATTCCACCACCACAACAATTATCATACGTAAGTACATCCCGTCATTATATTAAAATATATGGTAATCTCATTTCTTAATTATTTTTTTTTAAACGACAGCCTGAAGCTTATAATCTGTTCAAGAACATGCCGATTTTAATCGTGCGTTTCGCGAGTTTGTATTATATGAAACGGAAGACAGGATGATACGTTTAAAGGCAAAAGATGAAGTAATACGAGGCCTTGCAGCTCGTAACAATTACCTGGAGGATCAGATGCAATTCCGTATGCAACAAACGCCGCGTCCCCCTATTGGATTCGGCAGTTTTTCTGAAACTATCCCACCAGCGGTGTGGGCTCCAGTGAGTCAAGCATCAACAATGTCGTCTGTTAACCCCTCCGAGAATGACGTTTATCCCACCACGGCAAACACCATCGCATACTCCTACTGATGAATAAGTAACTTTTTAGCCTCCACTTTGGATACGTACTTTATAACCTCCGTTTTCAGTAAGTCTACAATATCCTATCTTATCTCTATATAGGGTTACTTTTTAGCCTCCATTTTCAGACTCCATTTTCATTCTGACATGTTGATTTCTTTTCAGCCTCCGTTTCGGTACTTGTAGTTTAATTAGTGTTATTTCTTTTTAAGCCTTCATTTTCAATCGGTCAGTGTCGCTTCTTTTTAGCTTAGTCTTAGTCTTTGCAGTGTCAATTCTTTTCACTCGCATTTTCAATCTGCAATGCCATAAGTGTCTATCATGTGTCTATAAAACCAATACTACATATCTCGGTGAATACAAACCAACACTGCAAATATTCTTCTTCTTCGAACTCTCCCAATCACTTCTCAAACTATACATTCCAATGGAATACTGTGACAATAACGCTGAATCTTCTTCTTCTTCGGACTCCGAATTTTCTTCTACTTCTTCTTCTGCGATCTCTGATAACAGCTTTTACTCATCAGATGAAGATGCGGTTGCATTGAGCCGAAATAATCTAGCAGTTAGTTTGGGAACTGCCATTACAAGTATGACATGGTCTCATACTCGTATAAAAATACCAAGAAATCGTGAAGCCGGAGATATACTTCTCTGGAATGACTACTTTTCTGACAACCCCACCTACCCAGCTAACATATTTCGTAGGAGATTCAGAATGCGGCGAGAATTGTTCAACCGAATATTGGCAGATGTGGTGTCTAGAAATCCTTATTTTGCTCAAAAAAGAGATGCTTGTGGCATTCTTGGATTATCCCCTCATCAGAAAGTAACTGCAGCAATCCGAATGTTAGCTTATGGATGTGCAGCAGATGCAATAGATGAGTATTTACGCATTGGAGAAACCACCGTTTTAGAAGCAACCCGTCGGTTTTGCAAGACGATTGTGGTATTATATGGGAAAGAATATTTACGCTCACCAACTGCGGGTGATGTTGAACTGTTGCTGAAAGAAAACAAAGACAGGGGATTTCCTGGGATGCTGGGGAGCGTGGATTGTATGCATTGGAAATGGGATAGATGTCCGTCAGCAGAATCAGGAGTATACACCGCGTATAAAGGGAGTGAAAGTATTGTGCTAGAGGCAGTGGTGTCACATGATCTCTGGTTTTGGCATGCGTTTTTTGGTATGCCCGGCTCCTGCAATGATATTAATGTAATGAATCGTTCTTATATTTTTCGAAAACTTATCAACGGGAAAACACCACCGGTGAACTTTGAAGTAAACGGGCATGCATATGATATGGGATATTATCTCGGTGATGGCATTTATCCACAGATTGCTACTATTGTGATGGCCATTAAACAACCAGATACACCGAAAAAATATAAATTTTCATCGATGCAAGAGGGAGCACGGAAAGATGTAGAGCGTGGATTTGGTGTACTGCAACAACAATTTGCCATTGTCAAACAACCTGCACGAATGTGGAACCCGGATGTGCTTGCCTATATAATGAAAACGGTTATTATTTTACATAATATGATAGTGGAGGATGAGCGTCTTCCCGGTGATTGGCCACATGAATATGACTCACGTAGCAGGTCGGCACCGGTGAATATATCGAGGGTAGGTACTGAGGAACTTTCCAGAATGAGAGCTGCACATCGGCGTCATGCTATACACAATAAAGAAACACATTTTCGCTTGCGTCAAGATTTAATCGAACACATATGGTCAAATTTTGGAGATAATTATTAAGTTGGGATGGAAATATGTTGTATCGTATTTCATCGGAAAATATGTTGTAACGTTGCTTACTAATGTACTATTTATCATATAAAAATTAAAATTCACTAAAATTGACTAAAACTCACTAATTTTTTTATTAATGATAAATATTAAGGTTCAACTAATTCGGTCATGCTTTAAGATTGGTTTCTTTTGCGTTGTAGTATTTCCATCTTTCGAAGTTCGAAGTACTCTCTTGTTACAGGTCCAATGTAGAGACATCCTTCAACATTATGGCCAAGTCATCGTCCGCTTCTTTCTTTAAATCGAGTTTTTCTTGCCTAGCTTGTTTCGCCGCAAACTTTGCCGCAGACTTAGCTTGTATTGCTTCAAACTCAGCTTGTCTCTGTCCCATCTTCATTAGTGATTGTGCTTTGTAATGTTCATTGAAACTTTGCTGCTCCTTAATTATATCCTCTAGCATTTCCTCCTGGGCATTGGATTTTGCTCTCCCTGTTTTTTTAGTTGTTTCGATGCTTTCTTCCCCAACTGACGCTTACGTGTGTTCTCTATATCTCCAATATCTAGATCATCACTGGACTCGCCTGGAATTGTTTCCTCAATATCAGCGTTTTCCTCACCACTCTGAGAATCTTCCATTTCTTGGCCTGAATCAAACACAAACGTCGACCGTCCTGAATATTTGATACTATCTTTTAGAATTTCGTAGCACTCTTCGTGCTTAAATTTTTTGTTACCATTACTTTCTTTGAATCGCTTTCTTATCTCTTCAACCTGTTATTATTTTCAATACTCATCAGTTCCAATTACATGTATATAATTATTAAGGGTGCAAAAATTGACGATTACTTACCCTCAAGACTTCATTCCATCCGCTATGATATTCACCATCAACTTCCAACACTTTTGCAGAATAAAGTGAAACCTGTCTACTTATTCCCTGAAATCGACTCTGGATAGAAGTCCAAGTACGTTTTGGTTTACAAGGCAGGGCTTCTTCCAACTTATCTTTGATCCGACTCCATAATACTCTTTCTGGTTGATCGGTTCCGGTAGCAGAATCTTGAGATATGGCTAAATGGATTCTACATATCATTGTATCTTCTTCTGTTGTAAAATTGGGACCGCGTGGTGCCATATTTCTATATTTCTTGAAATAGAAATTATAAATGATAAGATTATGCAGAAATAAATTTGTCAAATGCTATATATAGATATACGAAAGAACCGTTGCAATCTATCAAACGGTCGGAAAATCAGAAAATCAATTGCAAAATCAGAATTCCAAAATATAACCGTTATCAATTGCAAAATCAGAATTCCAAAATATAACCGTTGGCGCACGTCTGGTTCTACGCCTGGTAAGAGACGCCCGTAATACATGCGCTGCGAACAAACGCTCATAATACGTGCGTCCATCCCAGACGCTCATAAAACATGCGTCTCATACAACGATCATTCTACGTGCGCCCAATACAGACGGTCGTCATACATGCGCCTAGATCATACGCTCGTAAAACATGCGTCTCTGTGAGACGTTCATAATATCGTCTTCGCGACAGACGGTCATAATACATCCGCCCAGACCGGGCGTTTTTAATAACTGCGCCCAACCCAGGCGTGTTTAATAACTGCGCCTGCTATGGGGCGTAGGTTTTATCTACGTATAGCCCGGCGGTGTTTATAATAACGCTTAACTAATACGCCCACTATACTTCCGTCCCAATATCATACGTTATTTATACGTACGCCCCATGTGAAGCGCTCATTATACTTCCGTCTGAAATCATACGCCCACTATACTTCCGTCCCACTATTGATGTTTTTAGTCTGGGTTGGCGACCACATTTGGTCGCAAACCCTAATAAACCAGACTAAATATGGTTTTAGTCCGTTACATTACGGATGAATTAGGGACCAAATTTGGGTATAGTCCCCAAATTTGGTCACCACTGTGGTGGCTCTAAGAGCAACCACAGCATGAGACGGACCAAATACCAAAAGTAAGACTAAAAACCAAAAAAATTTGGTATTCTGGGTGTTCAAGCGCAGTGGTAGAACACCAAATTTGGTGAAGCGTAACTTATACACACGCCCGATGTCAGACGGAAATTATATTCACGTTTGTTGATTAGGCGGCTTTATATTATGCGTTTGAGTGAAACGTAGGTATAATGCGCGTTTGATTGAGGCGTAGGTATAATTAACGCCGGATATGGGACGGGGATGAAAGTGCGTCTACAGGGACGGGGATTAAAAGTGCGTCCCATTCATACGGAGATATAAAGTGCGTATGTTTCGGGCGTTAATGGCTTATGCGTCTGGGTGAGACGTTTATACAAGATGCGTTTGATTGGGGCGTTTATAGAAGGAGCGTCTGAATGGGGCGTGCATTGAAGAAGCGTCTGTGTGGGGCGTGCATGAAAGAGGCGTCTGGTTGGGACGTTTTTAATAAGTGCGTCTGGTTAGGACGTTGTTAATAAGTGCGTCTAGTTGGGACGTTGTTAATAAGTGCGTTTCGATGGGGCGTGCACAGAAATAGCGTTTGTGTGGGGCGCTTTTAGAAAGAGCGTCTGAATATATACTTCTTTTATCCTCTTCTCCTCCTCTTTTTACATAACCTACGTTTTTACAGAAGAAAAAAAACGACGAAACCTAAGTAAAAATCTAGGGCAATACCTAAATCTCATGTGACGGCCATTTGATTGGGTGCGGAGAAACGAGTTCTTGTGAAAGAAACGACTAATCTTATTCGTTAATCGGGTGCGGGCAAATTTGATTGAAGATTAAAGGTATGGTTTGTTTTGGGGTAATCTGTTTTTGGTTGGATAATTTGATTAAAGATTAAAGTTACGATTAATTAGGCTGTGTTTGGGTGGAATCGGTGGATTGCATGTTGATTTCATTAAGCATACCGTGAGGTTACTGTTTGTTTGATTATGTACTGTTTATTTGATTACTGTTTGTTTGATTACTGTTTGTTTGATTAGTTTGTTTGTTTGATTAGTTATATACTTCCGCATCATCATCTAATAGCGAAATAACACACTGTAACATGATTGATAGAATACAATAATTCTAATTTATCACCTGTAGTAGTTCACTCAAATCCATTAAACATGTATTGTTGTTGCTCACACAAGGGGAGATACAAAATTTTAAACAGTTCTGTGATATAGACGGTGTATGTAGTGAGATTCAAACTCGTTTAATGTAATTTTCGTATTTATTTACTTTAAAAAATTTTGATCTTCTATACTGTAAGTAAATAAAAAAAATCTTTACTGTAAATTTTTTTGATCTTCTATAATTTAGAATAGAATATGATGCTTCTATGGATGCTGTAAACTCAGAAAAAACAATTACTAACTTGTATTTTATATCGTGCTCAGATGTTGAGCAGAATAACGTCGAGATTTGCACAAGGAAAAAAGATGAATAATAAGAAACGCAAAGGTAAAGGTCCAATGGAGCCTGAAATAGACCCTAATGTTGGAGATTTGGAAGTTCCAGATACCGGGTTCGATGAAGATAGCGAAGATGAAACAACACCGTCCGTGGTATCCCTAGATAACTACAATTGCCTGGAAGATAGTGACAAACACGCTTCTACAGATATTACATATTCAAGCGATCCAAAATTCAGGTACCAACATCGTGGTTCACTCTTTTCGGTCATTGTTTATTATAAGGAGATAACAAAACATAGTCCAAAAATTAAATACATTATCGACAAGGCAGGATGGGGACGTTTATTAGCCATGGAAATAGGAGAAGCATCACACCCAGTGATTGATTATCTTGTTGAACGTTGGTGGGATACAACGCATACTTTTCACTTCCCTTTTGGTGAAATGGGATTCACGCCGCTTGATTGGGTAGTGTTGACAGGATTGAGTATTGGAATTGGGGATGATGTTCCGTATAACCCAGTCAAGTACAAATTTGATTATGTCCGTGAGCATGTTTTTCCAGAAATAGAAGAACCCTTAGATTATGAAGATCCCCCAATCTCTGGAAAAAAACGCCCCCCGGCACAGTGGATTTCAGATGCAATCACAATTAAATTTTTGACTACGTATTTCAAAGAAGATATCTTGGTTGCAGCTAATTTGGATGACAAACTTGCAGAAAAAGTGGCGAGGGCCTTTTTTATGTATGTTTTGGGAAATTTTTTCTTTTCCAATGCAAAGAACTACATTGATGCGGCTTGGTTAGCTGCTTTTGAGGATCTAAATGCAGTTGATATGTATGACTGGGGTGGTCCTGCTTTTGCAAAATTGTATGTGGCACTCAACGCATCTGGTAGGGGACAGAAGTCATTAACTGGGCCGTTCCAAATATTAGAGGTAAATTATTATTTATTTTTATTTCATTTAAATGTATATTTTTTGGCAGTTGATTTATTTGGTTGGTTATGATGGAGTAGTTTTGGGGATATGAATATCTGGGCATATGTAGACCGTGCGACCCAACTAGTGAAGAAAAATGGCCAAGAACTTCCCGGTGGAAAGCGAAGAAAAAGACTATCGATATTGTTCACTGTAGGAATGCGCTTAATCAGTTGACTGCAGACATCGTGACATGGAGACCGTGGGAATCCGCCATTGGTGTTCTTGACTCTGATGTTGGTCGCAGGGCTGTGGAGCTTTCAAACAAAAGGGTTATATTTACTTGGATTGGCAAGGTCAGTTAGTACTTTGTTTTTATATGAACATTATTACTTCAAAGTTATCATTTTATCCTAAGTTGAAGAACTTATTTTCTCTGATTACTGGTAATTTGACAGAATATGTGGTACCTAGGAGAACGATCTTGGAGGCAAAATCATCCTACTTTTGGAATTCCTAGAAATCCACCATTTAAAATTGGCGAGGTCAGTCATGAGAAAGCAAAACTTGTGAAAGAAGCTGGATGGGTAGATGCAAATATGTTTGTGAAAGCTGTTTCATATAATATGTATCTGCGATATTGGCGACATGTAACTAACTTCCATCAATTCGTGACCAAAGTCGATTGGGTAGTTGAATTACACGGGGTTGATGGTGACCGTGTTAAACACCTTATTCAACGACCTGCTCAGCATGTACCTATTCCACCACCACAACAATTATCATACGTAAGTACATCCCGTCATTATATTAAAATATATGGTAATCTCATTTCTTAATTATTTTTTTTTAAACGACAGCCTGAAGCTTATAATCTGGTTCAAGAACATGCCGATTTTAATCGTGCGTTTCGCGAGTTTGTATTATATGAAACGGAAGACAGGATGATACGTTTAAAGGCAAAAGATGAAGTAATACGAGGCCTTGCAGCTCGTAACAATTACCTGGAGGATCAGATGCAATTCCGTATGCAACAAACGCCGCGTCCCCCTATTGGATTCGGCAGTTTTTCTGAAACTATCCCACCAGCGGTGTGGGCTCCAGTGAGTCAAGCATCAACAATGTCGTCTGTTAACCCCCCCGAGAATGACGTTTATCCCACCACGGCAAACACCATCGCATACTCCTACTGATGAATAAGTAACTTTTTAGCCTCCACTTTGGATACGTACTTTATAACCTCCGTTTTCAGTAAGTCTACAATATCCTATCTTATCTCTATATAGGGTTACTTTTTAGCCTCCATTTTCAGACTCCATTTTCATTCTGACATGTTGATTTCTTTTCAGCCTCCGTTTCGGTACTTGTAGTTTAATTAGTGTTATTTCTTTTTAAGCCTTCATTTTCAATCGGTCAGTGTCGCTTCTTTTTAGCTTAGTCTTAGTCTTTGCAGTGTCAATTCTTTTCACTCGCATTTTCAATCTGCAATGCCATAAGTGTCTATCATGTGTCTATAAAACCAATACTACATATCTCGGTGAATACAAACCAACACTGCAAATATTCTTCTTCTTCGAACTCTCCCAATCACTTCTCAAACTATACATTCCAATGGAATACTGTGACAATAACGCTGAATCTTCTTCTTCTTCGGACTCCGAATTTTCTTCTACTTCTTCTTCTGCGATCTCTGATAACAGCTTTTACTCATCAGATGAAGATGCGGTTGCATTGAGCCGAAATAATCTAGCAGTTAGTTTGGGAACTGCCATTACAAGTATGACATGGTCTCATACTCGTATAAAAATACCAAGAAATCGTGAAGCCGGAGATATACTTCTCTGGAATGACTACTTTTCTGACAACCCCACCTACCCAGCTAACATATTTCGTAGGAGATTCAGAATGCGGCGAGAATTGTTCAACCGAATATTGGCAGATGTGGTGTCTAGAAATCCTTATTTTGCTCAAAAAAGAGATGCTTGTGGCATTCTTGGATTATCCCCTCATCAGAAAGTAACTGCAGCAATCCGAATGTTAGCTTATGGATGTGCAGCAGATGCAATAGATGAGTATTTACGCATTGGAGAAACCACCGTTTTAGAAGCAACCCGTCGGTTTTGCAAGACGATTGTGGTATTATATGGGAAAGAATATTTACGCTCACCAACTGCGGGTGATGTTGAACTGTTGCTGAAAGAAAACAAAGACAGGGGATTTCCTGGGATGCTGGGGAGCGTGGATTGTATGCATTGGAAATGGGATAGATGTCCGTCAGCAGAATCAGGAGTATACACCGCGTATAAAGGGAGTGAAAGTATTGTGCTAGAGGCAGTGGTGTCACATGATCTCTGGTTTTGGCATGCGTTTTTTGGTATGCCCGGCTCCTGCAATGATATTAATGTAATGAATCGTTCTTATATTTTTCGAAAACTTATCAACGGGAAAACACCACCGGTGAACTTTGAAGTAAACGGGCATGCATATGATATGGGATATTATCTCGGTGATGGCATTTATCCACAGATTGCTACTATTGTGATGGCCATTAAACAACCAGATACACCGAAAAATATAAATTTTCATCGATGCAAGAGGGAGCACGGAAAGATGTAGAGCGTGGATTTGGTGTACTGCAACAACAATTTGCCATTGTCAAACAACCTGCACGAATGTGGAACCCGGATGTGCTTGCCTATATAATGAAAACGGTTATTATTTTACATAATATGATAGTGGAGGATGAGCGTCTTCCCGGTGATTGGCCACATGAATATGACTCACGTAGCAGGTCGGCACCGGTGAATATATCGAGGGTAGGTACTGAGGAACTTTCCAGAATGAGAGCTGCACATCGGCGTCATGCTATACACAATAAAGAAACACATTTTCGCTTGCGTCAAGATTTAATCGAACACATATGGTCAAATTTTGGAGATAATTATTAAGTTGGGATGGAAATATGTTGTATCGTATTTCTTCATCGGAAAATATGTTGTAACGTTGCTTACTAATGTACTATTTATCATATAAAAATTAAAATTCACTAAAATTGACTAAAACTCACTAATTTTTTATTAATGATAAATATTAAGGTTCAACTAATTCGGTCATGCTTTAAGATTGGTTTCTTTTGCGTTGTAGTATTTCCATCTTTCGAAGTTCGAAGTACTCTCTTGTTACAGGGTCCAATGTAGAGACATCCTTCAACATTATGGCCAAGTCATCGTCCGCTTCTTTCTTTAAATCGAGTTTTTCTTGCCTAGCTTGTTTCGCCGCAAACTTTGCCGCAGACTTAGCTTGTATTGCTTCAAACTCAGCTTGTCTCTGTCCCATCTTCATTAGTGATTGTGCTTTGTAATGTTCATTGAAACTTTGCTGCTCCTTAATTATATCCTCTAGCATTTCCTCCTGGGCATTGGATTTTGCTCTCCCTGTTTTCTTTAGTTGTTTCGATGCTTTCTTCCCCAACTGACGCTTACGTGTGTTCTCTATATCTCCAATATCTAGATCATCACTGGACTCGCCTGGAATTGTTTCCTCAATATCAGCGTTTTCCTCACCACTCTGAGAATCTTCCATTTCTTGGCCTGAATCAAACACAAACGTCGACCGTCCTGAATATTTGATACTATCTTTTAGAATTTCGTAGCACTCTTCGTGCTTAAATTTTTTGTTACCATTACTTTCTTTGAATCGCTTTCTTATCTCTTCAACCTGTTATTATTTTCAATACTCATCAGTTCCAATTACATGTATATAATTATTAAGGGTGCAAAAATTGACGATTACTTACCCTCAAGACTTCATTCCATCCGTTATGATATTCACCATCAACTTCCAACACTTTTGCAGAATAAAGTGAAACCTGTCTACTTATTCCCTGAAATCGACTCTGGATAGAAGTCCAAGTACGTTTTGGTTTACAAGGCAGGGCTTCTTCCAACTTATCTTTGATCCGACTCCATAATACTCTTTCTGGTTGATCGGTTCCGGTAGCAGAATCTTGAGATATGGCTAAATGGATTCTACATATCATTGTATCTTCTTCTGTTGTAAAATTGGGACCGCGTGGTGCCATATTTCTATATTTCTTGAAATAGAAATTATAAATGATAAGATTATGCAGAAATAAATTTGTCAAATGCTATATATAGATATACGAAAGAACCGTTGCAATCTATCAAATGGTCGGAAAATCAGAAAATCAATTGCAAAATCAGAATTCCAAAATATAACCGTTATCAATTGCAAAATCAGAATTCCAAAATATAACCGTTGGCGCACGTCTGGTTCTACGCCTGGTAAGAGACGCCCGTAATACATGCGCTGCGAACAAACGCTCATAATACGTGCGTCCATCCCAGACGCTCATAAAACATGCGTCTCATACAGACGATCATTCTACGTGCGCCCAATACAGACGGTCTTCATACATGCGTCTAGATCATACGCTTGTAAAACATGCGTCTCTGTGAGACGTTCATAATACATGCGTCTTCGACAGACGGTCATAATACATCCGCCCAGACCGGGCGTTTTTAATAATTGCGCCCAACCCAGGCGTGTTTAATAACTGCGCCTGCTATGGGGCGTAGGTTTTATCTACGTATAGCCCGGCGGTGTTTATAATAACGCTTAACTAATACGCCCACTATACTTCCGTCCCAATATCATACGTTATTTATACGTACGCCCCATGTGAAGCGCTCATTATACTTCCGTCTGAAATCATACGCCCACTATACTTCCGTCCCACTATTGATGTTTTTAGTCTGGGTTGGCGACCACATTTGGTCACAAACCCTAATAAACCAGACTAAATATGGTTTTAGTCCGTTACATTACGGATGAATTAGGGACCAAATTTGGGTATAGTCCCCAAATTTGGTCACCACTGTGGTTGCTCTAACAAATGTATCATGGCGGATGATACACTTAAATTTGTATTTTGCTAAAGTTGTATTGTCAGCAATATGCCAAGATATATATTTGTTGAAATGTGGGAGTTGGCTAAAGTTAAGACGTATCTGTCTGACACTTAACCCCGTTAAGCAATTTCTCTCTAAAAAGAATGATAACAGTACGTTATAGAAATTCTAAGGATAATCGAGTGGATCCATTATAGAAGGATTATCTAGAGAGATACTAATTGCATCATCGAGGGAAATGGGAGTATTTGCCTACAAACAAAGAGCAAGTTACAGCGGTAAGCCAACTTAGCGATTGGAAAGAGATTACTCTCTTTCCCATTTCTATGATGAAACAGTGTCACCTGTCAGGTGAGAGGTTGAGAATTTCTTTTAATGATTTCTATAGCTTAGTCTAACTAAGAAGAGTATGGCAGGACACTTTCAAATAGGAGATCACATATATGAGTGTGAAGTGGGGCCGCTTCCGTGATAACTATAAGGCTATGTTAATCTAAAAGCACTCATGAATTCCAAGTTTGCTCAGGGCCGAAATGAGCACAACCGAGAACCATTGAAGTAAGGAAATAAGCTATGTGATATCTATTATATCGACTTACATTATACAGTTGAGCAGTTCAAGACATCGCGTTCATTGAGCAACTAGTAAGTCCGGTAGATATTCACTACGGAAGATTCAAAGCCAAAAACTATCTTTTTCAATGTAGTGATGTTCCGCGCACCAACTCTCTAGTGTCTGCATTAGAGTATAGGATTAAATTTAAGCATCTTAAAATTTTCTCAGAAGACAATTTTATTTATGTGGGGGATTGTAGGAAATACGGGTTTGAATGGTGCTCCAAATCCATTTCCGGAAGGTGAATAGAAATTGAGCATGTTCCCAAAAGATATATCCCAACAGTTGTGTCTTAACGTTTTGAATTGAAACCGTTTTTTTCAACCGTCGTGTCTTTTGAAGTGTTATAAAAACCTTGTTTTGCAACAACAGAAAGACATAGAAAATTCTCAGTCGCTTGTACAAAAATAAACTTTGCTTTTGAAAGTCTTCATAGAGAGAGTTTGGTGCTGCTTCAAACGTTCGATTGATTGGTGTTATTCCTGTGCAAAGCTAACATCAATAGGTATAGTTGTATCTTGGCTAAACTTACTTCTGGATTCGTCATTTGCACCATTAATGGACGGGAAGTTAAAGTTTTCAGGAAAGAGGATTACCTCGCCTCTATACGCCACTTGCATTCATTGTTTTACCATTTGCATCTTGTTTTAACATGTCTTATGTTTTTAGAGAATTCTACCACTGTTTTGCTTTCAAAGAATGATCACAATGGATTGCAGACAAGGTGTTTTGTGATTTTGTCGCAAACAGAACTTGTGCGAATCTGTACAACCAATACATGTGTACTGTGTTTGGGTATTGGTATTATCCATTACCTGGTTTATAACCCAGATTTTCCAACACCATATAAGCGTGTGTATTTCTCCAAATCTTTCCAATCATGTCCCTTACGTGTTAAACCCTCGCCATCACTTGTAAGATGAACTATCGACCACTGCCGCTGCCTCAAGCTTTATATGAATTATCGCCATCAAATTTCTACCAGACATACATTTTTTTGCTTTTTTTGCACCTTATATGAAAAAGAGTAACATTTTGTTCTAACTTAAAATTAACAAAATCTCCTCGATTAACTAATGCTCCAAATAATTAGCTCTCTACAGTGCTTCAGCATTTAGTTTTTACCTTTCCGTTTGGGTGATGGGTGATTAAAACATTATGAATCTCCACAATTAACTAATATACTTATGTGAAGATCATTGCCATGTGCAATCAGCGATTTATTAATAAATCAAATCACAAATCAATTACCCAATCAACCTCATTATATGACTTCCTTGGTCCATGTTGTGGTGCGACTAATTTTCATGTTGGGAATTCACGGTTCTATAAAGTATATGTTTTTTGGTTCGAAACCCTAGTAAGAAGTTGATCTCTTTTTATGACGATCAATTGATTATTTAGAAAGATATGACCTCGTACTTTCAACACAAACTCGTTTTTTTACCATTATATCACTTTATACCATTTCCATGATTTATCAAAAACTCACCTAACTCTCCATCTTTTTTACCCGAGCCTCCATTGATTTGTGTAGGAGGATCAATTTTGGCGTAAAAATATAAAGCGTGTCATACAGTGAGGGACATAATTGGAAAGATTGGGGGAAAATACAATAATAATACACATGCTTACGTCGCACATCCGGTATAAGGTCATTTTTGTCAGAATTTATATTTAGGGGGTAAGTTACAGGTATTAGCATTTCAGGGGGAAAGCTACATTACTAATTGGTTTAGGGGGGTAAACTCAAAAACCCCTTTATATTATCTAAGGAATGTTAAATGCAAACCGTGGCTATATAGTTCATGAACCGTTTCGAGTGAAGCAAATCGTTTTTGCTTCGATTGTGTCTTGTGTAGTTACATAAGATTTCCTTGTAATTGAACAACTCTCTAACTAGTTCATTTGAGTCATTTGAACTAGTTATGGTGAAGAAGAACATGGTTGATATGAAAGTGCTCATATGGCTAACCTTTGGTTAACTATTTTAGAACCAACAAATGTTCATGTTTGGGTACGGTTACTTAAACCCAAAATAGTACATTTCATTTGTGTGTAACAAGCTAAGTTTTCGATCCAACGGTTGAAAGATATTGAATGCTTGAATCTAATCAGGTTTTCATCCAACGGTAAATATTGAATACTTTGTTACCAAGCTAACATTGATTGCAAACCCTGATTTGAAAGACTATATAAGGGAGAACTCTAGCAACTGGGAAACCTAATCCCCGCACCTCCTGTGTGATACTAGTTGTATTAGCTAGAGTCGATTCTCCTTTAACCTTTGGTTTCTTCATAAAAACCAAGTTAATGACTTAAAGACTTCATTGGGATTGTGAAGCCAGACCGATACTACTTTCTCGTAGTTGTGTGATCTGATCTTGGTGATTCTATCGTTTTGAGTACAATCGTAACGATTGGATTGAGATCTTTATCTCCGATAGGCAAGATAGAAAAGTAATCACAAACATCTTCGTCTCATTGTTTGTGATTCCACAATATCTTCTTTCGCCACGTCGATTAAGATTATTTTGAGGTGATTGATAATACTAGGCCGTTCTTCGGGAGTATAAGTCCGGGTTATCAATTAGTTCTTGTTCACCTTGATTTATCAAAAGATGGAACAAAACTTATAGGTTTATCTGTGGGAGACAGATTTATCTATTCTGTAGACTTTTCTGTGTGATACAGATTTGTTTATTAAAGTCTTCGACTTTGGGTCGTAGCAACTCTTAGTTGTGGGTGAGATCAGCTAAGGGAATCAAGTGCGTAGTATCCTGCTGGTATCGGAGACGTAAAGAGCGCAACTGTACCTTGACTCAGTGTGAGATTGATTGGGGTTCAACTACAGTCCAGACCAAAGTTAGTTTGTAGTATGCTAGTGTATGTAGCGGCTTAATACAGTGTGGTGTTCAATCTGGACTAGGTACCGGGGTTTTTCTGCATTTGCGGTTTCCTCGTTAACAAAATTATGGTGTCTGTGTTATTTCTATTCCGCATTATATTTTGTTATATAATTTAAATATCACAGGTTGTGCGTTTGAATCAATCAATTGGAAATCCGACATTTGGTTGTTGATTGAAATTGATTGATCCTCGAATATTGGTCTTTGGTACCGCTTAAGTGATTTCTCTTGTATTCAATTAGACTCACAAATTTCTATTTGCTTGAGAAATAATTGAATCAAGAAAGAGAGATAAAACTCTTTGATGTACTTTTTGTAGATTGAGTTTTATTGATTCTCTTAAAAGTATATTGGGGTTTGTCCATACAAATTGCTAAGCGAAATATTGGGTGTGGTTGTTGTACCCCCGGTTTCTCATGATATCTCGAGTGTTTTCGTGGAAAACGTGTAGCAGGTTGCTATGTGTGGCAAGTCAAAGTCAGGAGACTTGCCGCAGGAGAATAGCATGTGATGCTATTAGGCTTGTCTTGGCTGGTTGCCAAAGACTTTTCACAGGTCTGTCAATTTTGTCGCGAATTTGGACGGCTGAAATTGTATCTTATGAGAAAGGATGAGCATTGATTATGGCCACATCTTGTTGTATAGCAAAGTGGCGCCATTGGCATAGTGGCGCCTAGCATATCCATGGCATAGCGGCATGCTAGTGGCGTAGCCGTGGCAGCTGTTTTGGCATATTGGTGTTAGACCCAAATATGGCTCCAACATCATTGGCCCTGTTGCTAAGTTAAACTTAAGGCCTAAGGAGAATCACTTTACCTAGTTGGCATGGCGACTTTAGCTAAATTAGGGTTTGGCATATCGAAATCCTAATTAATACGTGCGCTACGGCACGGTGGCGTGGCTGACATAATTAGCGCATTCCAGTGGCACGATGTTGCAAGTAGCGCCTGGCGTAGCCATGGCCGTTAGATTTTGGCACATTGGTGTTAGAGCCAAATGTGGCGTGGAAACATTGGCCTTGTTGCCACATCAATCCCAATGCTCTGGGAAACGTTACTTGGCCTGGTTGGCATAGCAACTTTGCCTAAATTAGGGTTTGGCGTACCAAAACCCTAATTAGTGCATACGGCATGCAGCATGTGGTCGTGGCGCATCGACGTTTTGTGCAAATGGTGACATAGCCACGCCAAAGGAACCATAGCCAGTCCATCATATGGAAACGGCCACAGGAGCAAGGATTATTACGGGTGGCTATGATATGACGTCTTTATTAGGGCTTCCTGGGTCCCGCACGACTCGTGGCATGTTGTGGGGCCCGAAGTGGCATAATTTGTGCCACGACGGGAAATTAGGGTTTCGACCATGCAAGGTCGTGTTTCTGGTTAGAATAACCACATTGAAGTCTGTTATGGCGTTGGCCACTAGCAGAAGATGGGTTGGCAAGTAAGTGCATTATTTATGGTACGTTGCCACGTTCGGCATGCTTCTGTGGAAAAGTGGCACGTACGTCACGTTTGGCATTCCAGTTAGCGCGTTGGCGTCACTTTGGAAAGCCAATTTGGTATTGGCGCAATTTTTCCTCTCTTTTTTAATGCTGCGGCAGGTTTAGAGCAACCTGATTGGTCGAAAAATAGAAGGTCGGCCAAACGCGGGCGTAGCCACACTTCTAGTGTGGGTGTGGCAAGTTTAAAGCGACCTGATTGGTCGATGAGAAATAGGGCCGGCAAGGATCATCCCAGCCACAACTTATGTGCGTGTGGCGGGTTTAAGGCGACCTGATTGGTCGAGGGAAATAGGGTCGGTTTGGGCAACAAGGGGCGTGTCCAATGGCAAATGGCGTCGGCTGGCCTAAGGCATGGCCACGCCTCCCTTTGCTGCTGCTCCCATTCTGCGGATCCTTTATTTCTTGTTTTCTGATTTTGGGCAAGATTTTGCACCTACTAATCCATAGCGGATTAATTACCTAGTTTGCCTAGGCTTAATTTCGACAGGCAAGGTCTTATATACTGCGCAAGGCGCAAAACCCTAATTTTTGCAAATTAGTCAGGGTAATATCTGAATCTTGTGAATTATCACAAAATTGATTGAATCATATGTGTTAACACAGAGTTCTTTAAGTTCATTGCCAGAGAGCAGTATGTTTTCTGATTGAATACTTTATGCAAAGACCTTATCCTTGATACTTGGAAATTTGTGCTACTCTGCTGCGAGTGAGCACAAATTATCATGCCATATCAACATTAAGGGTTCAGCCGGGAACATAGCACAGAAGGCATTCAAAGAAACTTATATTAACTGAATAATACAGGCAAGGTGCCAAAATTTACAGAATATCAGGGATTGCTGCTACATGCACCATTCTGGATAAATTTCATGTGAATATATTGAGTTGCTCAATAAATGCGCCAGCGAAGAGGTTGAACACTCGTCACTTTTACATGGCTCCGTTTCTTTGCAGAGTGACGTCACATTAAATGCAGGGTTTTACAAATTTAGCCTTGAACTAAAAACCACCATCAACATTAAGTCCCCTGCTTAGCACGTAACAGTGGCATTGTTGCGGGGTAAGCATGAGATGGTGACAGACAAGAGTAAAATCGAAAGAGCAAGACATGAAGAGATTGCCAGGAAAATTCGACTAACCTTTGGCAGGAGGCATGAGTAGTCTATGATCCTTGTGCTGGAGGCTTGGCGTATTTCCGGCTTGGACACAGGGTGTTGGCATTAGTTTGGCCGTAGAGCTTTGCTTCCCGGAACGTTAGCGCCAATTTGGGCCATGTGGCTGATGCTGACGCTGCAACTTCGGCCACAGACCATTGATACTGGCGCTGCGACTTTGGCAGCGGAGCAGTGATGATGGCGCTGCAACTTCAGCCACGGAGCGGTAATGATGGCGTTGCAACTTCAACCACGGAGCGGCAATGATGGCGCTGTAACTTCAACCACGGAGCGGTAATGATGGCGCTGCAAATTCAACCACGGAGCGGTAATGATGGCGCTGCTACTTCAACCACGGAGCGGTAATGATGGCGTTGTGGAGTGTTACAAGTCTGAGTGGCTGGTGATCTTGGCACGCTGCTAGTTAGGTCGTGGAGCGGCGATTTTCGTGCGCTGCTTGTTCGGATATGGAGCATGAGTGTGGTGTGCCCAGTCATCTATTCCCGTTCATGGAGCAATAAATAATCCTTCTTCTGTTCAAACTCTAGAAACTCCGTTCGTATGAAAAGGGGTATCAACCCTCTTCTGTTTTTGTTGCTCGTCCGGCTACGTGCTTTCATCTGCAGCGTCTGGCTCCTCTTAGTCATTTGTTAGCGGTGGTAGAGCGATCATTAACGGCAACGAAGCAATCTACAATAGTTATAATCAGCAGCAAGGCGATCCAAGAGAACTCAAGGTAGGTGCTCGCTCCTATTTTGCGCATGTATCCACCCAACAGTACCATCGATCTTCTCCAGAATGTGTAATACGGTTCTGACTCCGGAAGAATGAGTATCTAACCTCTCCAGTGGATTTCAAAATTTACCAAACTCCATTGCACTCTTGGGATGGATGGATGAAATATATGCTCGGCAATGTTCATGTCAGGGCTAATCTTGGAGATTGTGGTTGCGTTGTTGGTACATCCTTGACTTTAGGTTATTTGGTGCCTGGAATTTCTGATTGCAATGATGATCTATTGTGGATGCTTGTATTGTCGAAATTTTCCGGAGCCATTGGGTGAAATAGATGAGTTGAGATGCGTTCCGTTGTCGATGTGCTGTTATCAAGTCTTCAAGGACTTCTTTCCAAGCGACATCCTTTGAACCATCTTCTGAATCTTTGACTATTGTATGGAATGGGATGCGATAAGAAGTCCACAGTTATACTTCTGTTAGATCCGATGGCGTGGCCGGATATATGAATGTATCTCTGTGGAGTGCTTTTGGAGTCTTTGATGCACGTGTACGGCTTCATGTTGAGAAATTTCTGCGGCTCGTAAAGCTTCGACAATGATGATGTTGAAATCAGAAATAACCTGGCTGAGGGAAGTGAAGGCATCCCATGCTGGTAGTCCCCATGTGTAATTATCATGATCCTATTTTCTCGCGGAAGATGTGCTTCTACTGCATTCACTGGTAAGGTGGTGACTGCGTTTAAATTTCTAAACCTGAAGGAGGCTTCAGTCCCCAAGTGTAGCCTACTTTAATTGCATCGCCTTGAATACACGCCTATGGGATTTGATACAAGCTTATTGTACTCTCCTGGATGTGATGCTGGGATGCTTGGAACATCTCATGGACGAAACATTCTGGATAATGAAAAGGTAGAAGTGAGAGAGTTATGTCGTTAATCGTGGTTCCCTATGTCTTTTCAAGAAAAAATTTTCAGCCGCGTCTCTATAGTTATCTCATGAATGCTTGATTTTTGTCGGGGATGGACCGCGATGAGCAATCCCTAGTCACACCTCTCTTCAGTCACTGAAGTTGTTTTCTCTGAGTAGGCTTGGGATCCGTCGTGGGCCTCGTAAAGTGTTGCAGGCGCCTTCTAGACGAAGAGGTGATGATATCCTTACGTTACACCTTTGAAGAGTAGATGACCTTTTCGTGACTATGACTTTTGGGTTGAGCGTGTCTCCTGAGCTTTGATAGTGAAGGGATTCTATATAGAGCCTCAGACCCCAAGTTCGATTTACATGTTTCTATCTTGTATGGTCGGTGAGTTGACCATGATAAAGATATCATCTCGCATCCGTACTGGTGAATCCATTACTTCTTCTATGTGAAACTAAAATATGGAGAAGTATGGATTACCTTTGTAGTGGTTGTTGCTATGGTAAAGCTCTGGATGGTATCAACAAACGAACATCAACATTTCTTGGCAGCAGAAGAGACTACATTGTCGTGGGAACCAAAATAGGTTGGCTGGAGTTGCATGGGCGTCCATGGATGCAAAGGGATTGGCTGGATGCGTAAGCGAGTAAACTATCCACGACCACGAGCTTTGGCGAGATGGATCAAAAAGTGTTCACAACTACGAACCTTAGCTGGCTGTGATCACGATCCTTGACAAGGAGGAGTGGCGACTTCTGGAGAGAACGTTGAAGCGGATTCTGGAGCGAAACGTTGAAGCGGAGCGGCTCCTGGAGCGAAATGTTGAAGCGTCCCCTGGATCGAAATGTTGAAGCGGAACGGCTTCTGGAGCGAAAAGTTGAAGAGGCTCCTTCTGAATTGTGGCCATGTCCGTCTGAGTTTTGGCAAGAACTTCTTGTTTTTCCATTAAATCGATAATGGTAATGGGAAGGTTGGTTTCCCCTGGCTCCTCCAGTCTCTCGACCTGACGAATAAGTGGTGGAAGCCCTGGTAATGATTGGAGGCGTCATGCTCGAAGAAATATTGGGAGTAGCGGTGGCTCTATCTCTGGTAATAAGAGGCGCCACGTCAGAGGGGATGCTTCCGGTGCTGGTGGTGTTGGTGGTATATGATGTAACGCCATGGGACGTGTTGACTGCGCTTGCGGATGGTACATTGGTGTTGGATATTCCTTTTTTTCACTCACCCGATACGGCCACATACTTTATTCGCTTAGGGGTCTCTCCACAGAACTGAATTTTCAGGTTGCAAACCAGAGTTTATTATGTGACGCAATCCTGGCCGCGAGAAGTCCCCAGTCATTCTTTATTGTCTCTGTAACATCTCTATGTCGATCCGCGACAAGGCAGAGAACCTACAGTCCCCAGGCGTAATTCCCCTGAATCAATCTTTTCCTGGACAATGCGCTTCAGAGCGTTGCATTCATTGGTAGGATGATGAATAAACCTGTGATAGTGGCAATATCTTGAATCTAGCATCTCCTGATCAGTTGGTGGACGCCCTACCGGGGGTAGTTGGACTACTCCCTCTGTACCCAAATTTCTAGTGACTCTATAACTCTTCTGATAGGCAACGGGAAGCATGGATATTTTGAGTCTGGCTTCTCCCGCATCAGTAGTTGTTGTGGCGGAAATTCTTGCAGGCTTTGGCATGAAGTTCTCTTTGAGGGAGGAACCGATGCTTGAGCGATCATTGATTCATGAGCGGACCATTTACTTCTACCATATTGCTGAAAGGTAATTTCTCTTGAGGGGCCTGCGTCAGCGACGGCGACACGTGGTGGCTGAGCTGGATATTGTTCATTGGCGCAGTGTTCGTTTCCATAAGCGTCTTGGTAGATTTCCCCCTCTTCAGGTGCTTCTCTTTTCAGCAAAGCAGTCATGGTTGCGGACTGTTGGACAACTCTTTGAACTTCTGCAAGAGTTTGGATATAAAAATGGTTTCCAGCAAGGCTTCAGAGGAAGGTTCTTTACCTTTGTCTTGCAGATGTTTTGGCGCACCTGACAAGTCTCCCCCTGGTCTTGTGAAATTGTCTTGGCTCTCCGTGTTGGCAGAATCCAATTGGACGCTCTTCTGCTGCTCCTTTATGATGTGGCTACGTGCTCCGTCAGTATCCTCGTTAGTAGAGGCGCAGGCTTTAGCCAAATATTTAACATACTTCGTATTACTCTTGAAATTGGCGGGATCTTCCGGATAATCCTTTGATGATTCTTTCCAAAATCGGCTTATTATACTCTTCAGGATACGAAGCGTCTCGTTTTGCCGCCTGATAATATCGACTTGGCTGGAAACCATATCCTCTAGCATTTTTTTCATGTCTTCCATGGTAGTTGGCTTCCAGCTATTCATTGCTTCTGCAAGGTTCGAATGATCCGAATACATCTAGAAAGAATCTTTGACTGAAATGGGTTTCAATTAACGATTGAAGTGGGCCTAAGACCAATTGGGATGGAAATGAAATTGAGAATTGAATTTGCAACCGAGAGATTTAATCTCCCACTGTGGTCGCCAATTGTTTGTGGGTAAAAACTGTTTTTGCTGGTTTTGGTCAATTTGGGTGTGTGGATGAGAAACAAGCCTAAACCTTAAACAAATGCACTGCACGGGAGTACTTTAGATTCGAGAGATCAATCTGTACAATCCTGGCCTAAACCAAGAAATGGTCGTTCCAGGCTTGCTTCGGTCATAAAGTCAAGGAGAAGGGTTGGTCTTAGGGAGGGAAGCGAAGAAGGTGTTGAGACCAGAATGGTTGTGTGGCTATTTTATGACTTGTATCAAAATGTGGAACTGGCTTGTGGAATGTAAGCTATCAGTTCTTTGGTTTTTTCTGGATACTGTGTTGTTGTTAACCAAACTGTTGTCGTTTGGTTGAAATTGGTAGAGCCTATTTATACAAGTTATATTGAATGTACCCTGATCTCGTAGAAAGTGGGAATGCTTAAGTGATGGAGAAGTGGGGTCGTGTGTAAATTCCAGAAAACTACGTTCCCATTATGAAGGAGACAAGTTAGTTTACACCCATTACTTCTTGCCGCCACTAACTGCCCTTCTTTCTGACACTTTCTTATAATGGGTGTGTTGCACGCCGCACGCTGTAAACCACCGGACCAATACCCTGATAAGTATCCCCCAGTTTGTGACATGTTTTATGTATCGAATGTTTTCGTGGAAAACGTGTAGCAGGTTGCTATGTGTGGCAAGTCAAAGTCAGGAGACTTGCCGTAGGAGAATATCATGTGATGTTATTAAGATTATCTTGGCTGGTCGCCAAAGACTTGCCACAGGCCTGTCTATTCTGTGTCGAATTTGGAAGGCTGAGATTGTAGCTTATGAGAAAGGATGGCCATTGATTATGGCCACATCTTGTTGTATAGCAAAGTGGCGTCATTGGCATAGTGGCGCCTAGCTTAGCCATGGCATAGCGGCATGCCAGTGGCGTAGCCGTGGCAGCTGTTTTGGCATATTGGTGTTAGACCCAAATATGGCTCCGGCAACATTGGCCATGTTGCTAAGTTAAACTTAAGGCTTAGGAGAATCACTTGACCTGGTTGGCATGGCGACTTTAGCTAAATTAGGGTTTGGCGTATTGAAACCCTAATTAGCACGTGTGCTGCGGCATGGTGGCGTGGCTGACATAGTTAGCGCATGCCAGTGGCACGATGGTGCACGCCATGGACGCTAGATTTTGGCACATCAATCCCAATGCTCTAGGAAACGTTACTTGGCTTGGTTAGTGTAGCAACTTTGTCTAAATTAGGGTTTGGCGTGCCAAAACCCTAATTAGTGCATACGACATGCGGCATGTGGCCGTGGCACATCGACGTTTTGTGCAAATGGTGCCATAACCACTCCAAAGGAACCATAGCCAGGCCATCATATGGAAACGGCCACAGGAGCAAGGATTTCCACGGGTGGCTATGATATGGCGTCTTTATTAGGGCTTCCTGGATCCCGCACGGCTCGCGGCATGTTGTGGGGCCCGAAGTGGCATAATTTGTGCCACGACGGGAAATTAGAGTTTCGACCATGCAAGGTCGTGTTTTTGGTTAGGATAACCACATTGAAGTCTGTCATGGCGTTGGCCACGAACAGAAGATGGATTGGCACGTAAGTGCATTATTTATGGTATGTTGCCACGTTCGGCATGCTTCTGTGGCAAAGTGGCATGTCCGGAACGTTGGGCATGCACGTTTGACATGCCATTTAGCGCATTGGCGCAACTTTGGAAAGCCAATTTGGTATTGGCGCAATTTTTCCTCTCTTTTTTAATGTTGCGGCAGGGTTAGTGCAACCTGATTGGTCGAAAAAGAGAGGGTCGGCCAAACGCGGGCGTGGCCACACTTCTGGTGTGGGTGTGGCAAGTTTAAAGCGACCTGATTGTTCGATGGGAAATAGGGCCGGCAAGTATGGGCCCAGCCACAACTTATGTGTGTGTGGCGGGTTTAAGGAGACCTGATTGGTCGAGGGAAATAGGTTGGTTTAGGCAACATGGGGCGTGGCCAATGGCAAATGGCGTCGCCTGGCCTAAGGCATGGCCACGCCTCCCTTTGCTGCTGCTCCTATTCTGTGGCTCCTTTATTTCTTATTTTCTTATTCTAGGCAAGATTTTGCACCTACTAATCCATGGCGGATTAATTACCTAGTTTTCCTAGGCTTAATTTCGACATGCAAGGTCTGATATACTGCGCAAGGCGCAAAACCCTAATTTTTGCAAATTAGTCAGGGTAATATCTGAATCTTGTGAATTATCAAAAAATTGATTGAATTCTATGTGTTGGCACAAAGTTGTTTAAGTTCATTGCCAGAGAGCAGTATGCTTTCTGATTGAATACTTTATGCAAAGACCTTACCCTTGATGATTATGGAGGGAGAGGATTCTGTAATTGCTATTTTTGTTCGACTCGCAGGATATGATTCCTGCTAACTTTTGATTTCTTGTATTCATCGATAGCATTCTCGTGACACTTGTCGGCGGCCATCTTGTCGCTTCTAACCTTCACGACCCCTTCAGGGGTAATAAAATCTAGGGATTGATGGTATGAGGATGTTACTGCACCGAACTCATGCATCCAGTATCTTCCTACGATCGCATTATAGGGAGCTCGACAATCAAGCAACAAAAAATTTCCTAGAACAGACTTGTCAGCCACTGTTATAGGCATATTTGCTTTCCCAGTCGCCTTTGTAACTTCGCCACAGAAGTCGATAATTGGATTTTCATCATCTTCGATCAAGGCGTGTGGGAGATTCATAGAGGAATAGGCTCTTGAAAACAGCAAGCTCACTGAGCTTCCCGTATCCACTAGAATACGGTGTACATGGAACATGCCAATTCAAGCTGTTATAACGATAACATCATTGTGGGAAGCATATACACCTATCATGTCTGCTTCATAGAACTCGATCTTTGTGAATCCGAGCTCCAAGATTTCTGCTCTATTTCCACTTACAAAATCGATGTGATTTGTCACGTACCATTCCTTTAATTGCCTGAGCTTTCTTCTGGTCTCATCTTCTGACGCCCGTATGGTCATTGAATGGATCCTGACATGACTGAAATTAATCACATGTGATGTGCCAAATTATCCCGAACCTGTCCCAAAATCCTTTTTCACGTACTCTTGTAGCTTTCCAGTGTCTATCATTCGCTGGACTTCGATCTGTAAGGAGCGATAATTCTCAGTTTTGTGACCAATGTCTTTATGATAATTGCAGTATTTGCTTTTGTCACGTTTATCACGTGTCTCTGCTGGCAAAGGACGTGGGGGGCTCAAATCCTTTCTTATTTTCTCATACAACTCTGTAAGCCGTATGTTCAATGGTGTCAGCTTCATATCATGATATTTCTGATGTCCAGTTTCCATTCGTTCACCTTGATTTTTCTCTCGAACTTCACCTCGATCACTATGTTGTCCACTCGACGGTTCTTCGACTTGTTTTTATTCCCATCATTCGGATGATCTGTTAACTTCTCTTGTCTCTCGAGCTTTGGAATTATCCTCAACTCGAGCGTATTCTTCTGCTCGATCATACAGTTCTTCCAGATTCTTTGGTGGTATCTTGACCAAGGGACCGTACACACCTCTTTGATCATACTGGTATGCCTGTTTGTAAGCCGCGATGACGACTTGGTCGTTGGCACCATCCACATCGGCCAACTCTTTCTTAAAGCGTCGAGTAAACTGTCTGATGCTTTCCTCCTTCCGAATTCCCAGAAGGAACAATGCGTGGCATCCCTTCCAGTCACGTCTGTTATATTTTTAATGAGAGCAGAATTTGTCAACCAACTTATGGTAAGTACCGATCGACTGTGCCGGAAGATGATTGAACAACCTTATTGCTCCATCAGTCAGTGACTGTGGAAACATCTTGCACATCAACTCATCGATGTACTGCCACAGAGTCATTGCAGTTTCATAGTGTAAAACATGTTGATCTGGATCATCTGTTTTTCCATCGGGCAATGATAGACACATTTTTGTGTCTAATTTGTCCTCAATGCCCGTATTGTTGGAACTCTATTTTTGTACTAATATCGTGTTTTTATGTGTTTTTAGAAAATAAACATTTTTGGAAAGATCTGCTCGAAAAATTATGCGGGGCATCCCCGGAGGACATTTGTTATTCGGACTCTCATTTTGGTTAAGGGGCAACCCAATTACTAAGGGGCACCTCAGCTGGGCATTTTCTATTTACACTCCACAGACGATTAGGGGCACTTCATCTCTTTAAATTTAAAAAAAAAAATTGGCGGGAAATGAAGTTCTCAACTGTTAGAGTTTCAATCAATAAAATGAAGGTGTTTTAGGGAGATTCAATCGCTCAAACTTGGTAGGAAGATGTGATATGGCATGAGGAACACATTATGGGCAGTGGGTTCGATCAGAAGTGGCTGGAAAACGCGTGATGATCCTTGAGCCCAAAACAGAGCACGTGCACTGTAACACGAGCAAAAATGGAGTCCTTGTGTGCATGGAAGATTCCTACTAGCGTTGGAAGAGTGTTGAGGCGTGGAGAAGACATTTGGGAGCGTGCAGGATCAAAGTTAACGCGTGCATGGGATTAAAAATGGAAATTTTCGTTATTATTGGAAGCCGAGAATATTTGGATTAAATGGAGAATATATGCAATCAATGGTCGGATTTTTGGCTCCAATTCACTATAAATACAAGGAAAAACAGTTTGGGAAAGGCTAGCAAGTGGAGGGAGAAGTGATTGGGAGAGAGTTAGAGCCGAGAGAATCGAAGGAAAGGGTCGACAACAAGAAGAGTTTTGTTGCTGCTCAGCTAAGAACACGAAGAACAAGGACCACCCAGGAAAGTCGTCGAGAAGTGTCGCTTAACTGCGACAATTCCTTATTCCTTTCTCACGATTTCACAACAGCATCAACTGCACTTCTCATGTGCCGTTCTTTTCAGACGTTTTCTGTGTGTTGCAAAGGACGGTCATAAATTGATTTTCTTGTTATTTCATCATTTGTAATCAACTTGTGAGCATCAATAAAGTCTTTTGAGTATTTTTCCAACATGATGAGAGGCTAAATTCTTGGTGATTGAGGCAATGGAGGATCTATTCACTCATGTTTGATTGGTAATATTTTTATTTATAATTTCGTTAATTATTTATTTTATTTAATTCACTTGGATAAAAATATAAAAAAAGGATAAATGGTTTTCTTAATTATTTGTGAATCAGTTTGATGTTTTATGCTTAGAATATATTTTTTGATAAATCATGCTTAAGGATTACAACTTAATATTTGGACACCTTTAATTAAAAGTGATTTAATGGAAAAAGAGCTAGATAATAATTTGAAATATTTTTATAACCAATCAACTTGAAGTAATAGTGAATCCGAGCCTTAGTCCATTTTAAATCTTGACATCACTCTTTGAAAATTAATTTGCTTTATTTTTATTAAATCTAAAAATTATTTCCTTCATAAATCTGAAACGAATCTTTTTACCACTATCACTACAACAACCATTTGAAAATACATCAAATTTTTGGCGCCGCCGACGCGGATTTGTGTTAGGTAGAATTTTTAGGTTTTTTTTTTATTATTTTCATTTGTTCCTTTTACGTTTCTTTGTGTGTCTTTGATTTGCAGGTTTGAAGATTGGACACTAAGGACTTGGAACAAAGCTCAAAGCTAAAAGAAAAAAAAAAGAAGACAAATAATTTTTTTAGGATTTAGTTTTATTATTTTTTTAATTTTTAATTTTTTTTTTTTGAATTGTATTAGGAAATTTTTGTAATATTTTTGCACTTTACTTTGGACTTGGACTGTGACGTTGGACATTTTTTTTTTTTAAACCCTACGGAAGGGTACCTTAAATACAAACTGTTGCAGGGAAGGACGACGATTACATATCGTCTCGGCCCCTCGGGTTCGTACACGACATAGGAGTCGTGGCCCGAGTCGACTTCACGGTTCTCCCCGTCTGGTACGGGAGGTAAGTCTCGAAACACCGCGAATCTCCTGCAAGCGGTTACTGTATGCCTTAAGGTGATTATTGATTGAGGACGAATTGGACTGTTTTTAAATTCCTAGTAAAGGGCAAGGCTGGCCATACAAGATAAGGGTTCGGATTTCATCACCGTTCTCTTCTTGCCCGCCTTAGGAAAACGAAACCAACGCGAACCTAAGCCTAAAATTTTGAATAGAACGAGACCTATAGGGTAACGAGCTTAATAGGACAGTCATTCGAAAAATATTGGTTACTCTTTTGAGCATACTTCGAAGTTCAGGATTTTTGTGAGTTGAATGCGTGACTGCGCCGCCTTGAATACCGGTGAGGCCTTGGGTATCAAAGCTCCACTGAGCTTCCCTCGCCTCTATTCAACTCACTTTGACTCGTACTGATTCCAGAGAATTTGCTCAGATTGTAACGAATTCCTTTTCGAAGGATTAGAAGCTGGTCTAGAAACAATCTAAGTGGAGCCATCATGCTTTTTGTTTGCTAGAAATTTTTAGGTTTGATTTGGTGGAGTCGGCCTGCTGTGTGTTTGCTTAGAACCTCCCTTCCTTAGGATTTTTTTTGTGTATGCCAAAGCGCTCGATTCCTTTACAGAGCGTGCTTGGAAAAGAGATAATTTTGGCCGTTTGATTAGTGACGAGCCTAAAAGATCTTCTTGTGGAAGCGGGGAGCTCGAAGACTCTTCTTTTGAGAGCCCCGTTTTTGGAAACTTCAGTTTTGAGAACTGTCTCTTCGTGAGGAAAGTACCCCTAGTATTCTGTTGTGCCACCGATGGCAACTTTGAAAGATTACATGTTCCCAACTAGGTCCAACCGAGCTTCGTGCATTAAATTGCCAGCCACTACGGCTAATTTCGAGATAAAACCTAGTATTCTTCAGATGATCCCTATATTTAGGAAAGATGATGAGAACCCTTATTTCATATTAGGACTTTGAGGAAATTTGTGGGACAATTAGAATAAAAGACCTTACTGATGAGTCTTGAAACTTAAGATGTTTCCCTTTTCCTTGAGAGATAAAGCCAAGACCTGGCTGAACAACCTACCATCTGAATCCATTGAAACATGGCAGGAACTTATCGCTGCCTTCTATATGAAGTTCTACCCTAAGCATAAAACTGCAGCTGTTAGGCAGAAAATTAGTACTAGTGCAACAAGAGGGAGAGTCTCTTTATAGGTTTTTAGAGAGATTCAATGATCTCCTATCCCAGTGTCCTCACCATGGATTTGATAAGATGAAACTTGTAGAGATTATTTATAATGGTTTAGACTATTCGACCAAAGCCATGGTCGAGTCTATGTGCGCTGGTGAGTTCACTAGTAAAAATGTGATGATGCTTTTACCTTCTTAGGAGCTATCGCTGAAAAATCCCAACAGTGGGAGTCTTGTGTTGAACCCCCTAAAAGACTCTTGGTCAATAGAAGTAGCACCAATATGGTAGATACAGTTTTGCGTCAGATGCTAAGTTTGCTGCTTTATCTAGAAGGTTAGAAGCATTGGAAATGGGTCAACTAAAAATAAGTCCCTTGTTGAACCTAATAGAGCCTCTCAAGTCTCTAGTTGTGGAATAGAGCCCGATAACTCATTTGGGAAGGTCAGGTTAGTGAAGAGCAAGCTCATGTGTCTATAACAATGCTAGGTTTGAAACCGTCAGAAGTTTGACCCCTACTCAGAGACCTACAACCCTGGTTGGAGAAACCATCCTAATTTCTCTTGGTCTAAGGGCCAGAATCAAGGCCAGTCTAGTAATTCTCAGCCTCCCCCAGGTTTTGGTTATACTAAGAACTCTTCAGGTCAGACCCAGAACCCATCTGAGAATAGAATAACTAGCTTAGAGGAAACCCTTAGTATATTAAGGAAGAGCCAGGAATGCTATCACAAAGCCAGGAAATGTTAGTAAAAAGCCAGGGTAATTTTCAAGAGGAAACCAAACAGAATTTTAAGAATAGTGCCCAGTCTTTTGCTAAATTAGAGCTTCAAGTCGGCCAAATAGCTAAGTTATCAATGAGAGAGAGAAGGAAGGTTCCCTAGTCATACTGATCCTAACCCTAGAGGAGAGAAATCGTACAATCATGTGAACTCTGTTACAACCCTTAGGAGTGGAAGAAAGTTGATAATAAGGTCGACATACCTGAAAGTGAACATGTGTAGTTCACCCTTATGAGCCAGAAAATGAGGAGACTGATAGAGTCTCCAAAGAGACCAATGAGGGTCCTGATGAGCCCGGCTTTGTTCCCAGAGCCCCGTTCCCCCAGCTGCTAGTTCCGACTAAGAGGGAGTCCAACTTTAATGATATATTGGAGGTTTTTAAGCAGGTTAATATCAACCTTCCATTATTAGATGCAATTAGGCAGATTCCCTCTTATGCCAAGTTCCTTAAGGACTTGTGTACGCGAAAGCGTAAGCTCAGTGTCCAGAAAAAGCCTTCATAGCTAGTCATGTGAGTTCTATTATTCAGAATACCACTACTCCTAAGTATAAAGACCCAGGGTCCCCTACCATTGCTTGTACAATAGGTAAGTACCGTGTTGAGAAAGCGTTGCTTGACTTAGGAGCCAGTGTGAACTTACTGCCATACCATGTGTACCTTAAGCTAGGACTTGGTGAGATGAAACCTACACAGATGACACTTCAGTTAGCTGATAGGTCCGTTAAAATTCCTCGTGGTGTGATCGAGGATGTTCTTAGAGGTCGACAAGTTTATATATCCGGTGGATTTTGTTATCCTAGATACCCAACCTGTCCCTGACCCAGAGAACCAAATACCAGTGATTTTAGGTCGCCCGTTTTTAGCTACATCCAATGCGATCATTAACTGTCGAAATGGTATTATGAATTTGTCTTTTGGTAATATGACTATTGAGCTGAACATTTTTAATATTAGTAAGCTACCCTCTGAACTAGATGACTCGAATATAGAAGAGGTGAACATGATAGGAACATTAGTCGAGGAGTCATTACCAAACACTTTGTTAGAAGATCCATTAGAGAAATGCCTAGCTCACTTTGGGATTGATTTTGATGATGATAAGGTGATTAATGAGGTGAATGCTTTGTTAGATTCAACCCCTTTGTTAGATACTAGTAATGGATGGAAACCTAAGTTCGAACCACTACCAGTTTCTAAGTCTACCCTAGTTCCTTCTTTAGAAGAGCCTCCTAAGTTGGACCTAAAACCATTGCCAGATACCCTGAAGTATGTGTTTTTAGGCCCGTCTGAGACTTTACCTGTGATTGTTTCTTCCGACTTGGATAGAGATCAGGAAAGTAGGCTAGTAACCGTCCTTCAAAACAACAAGGAAGCTTTAGGGTGGAACATAGCAGACATTAAGGGTATAAGTCCTACTGTTTGTATGCATCAAATCTATTTAGAGGAAGACACCAAACCTTCTAGGGAGATGCAACGTCGACTAAACCCTAATATGAAAGAAGTAGTTCAAACTGAGGTTCTTAAGCTATTAGATGCAAGCATTATCTACCCTATTTAAGACAGTAAGTGGGTCAGCCCCGTTCAGGTTGTTCCCAAGAAATCTGGTATTATTGTAGTCCAGAATGATAACAATGAGTTAATCCCGACCCGAGTGACCACGGGTTGGCGTGTTTGTATTGACTATAGGAAATTGAACAAGGTCACTAGGAAGGACCACTTTCCCCTTCCCTTCATCGACCAGATGTTAGAGAGATTAGCTGGACATAGTCACTACTGATTTTTAGATGGCTACTCTAGATATAATCAGATCGTTATTGCCCCAGAAGACCAGGAGAAAACCACTTTTACCTGTCCCTTTGGTACCTTTGCGTATAGACGCATTCCTTTCGGGCTATGTAGTGCCCCTGCGACTTTTCAGCGTTGCATGATGAGCATATTTTCTGACATGGTAGAACGGTTCTTAGAGGTCTTTATGGATGATTTTTCAGTGTTTGGTTCGTCTTTCAATGAGTGCTTGCATCATTTGTCATTAGTTTTGACTAGGTGTAAGGAAAAGAATTTAGTGCTTAATTGGGAGAAATGTCACTTTATGGTTCGTTCAGGAATTGTTCTAGGGAATATTGTATCTTCAAAGGGTATAAAGGTAGATATAGCCAAAGTTGACCTTATTAAAACTTTACCGGTCCCAAAAACCGTAAGAGATATTAGGTCATTCTTAGGGCATGCTGGTTTTTATCGTCGTTTCATTAAGGATTTTAGCTTGATGTCTAGACCTCTTTGCAATTTGCTTGCAAAGATGTTAAGTTTGTCTTTGATGATGCTTGTTTAGAGGTTTTGAGAAGCTTAAGTCATTACTCACTACCGCCCCCATAGTCCAGGCACCCAACTGGAACCTACCCTTTGAGATCATGTGATGCTTCAGATTATGCTATTGGTGTTGTGCTAGGTCAGCGAGAAAATAAGTTACTTCATGTGATTTACTATGCTAGCAAAACTCTGAATGATGCCCAGTTGAACTATACCACTACCGAGAAGGAACTATTAGCCATTGTGTTTGCCTAGACAAGTTTAGACCCTATCTCTTAGGTTCTAAGATCATCATATATACTGATCATGCTGCTTTAAAATATATTTTGTCTAAGAAGGATACTAAACCTAGATTGATTAGGTGGATTCTGTTGTTGCAAGAGTTTTCTCCAGACATTAGAGACAAAAAGGGTGCCAAAATGTTGTAGCAGATCACTTGTCTAGGCTAGTTGTTAGTTCCCCAGATGATTCCCTTCCTATAAGGGATAGCTTTCCTGATGAACAATTGTTCTTTGTTACCCAATTACCTTGGTATGCGAATATAGTGAACTATCTTTTACTGGTCGAATGCCCCAACATTGGGGTAAACAAGATCGTTCTAGATTTTTAGCTGAGGTTAAGCACTTCTTTTGGGATGATCCTTATTTGTTTAAGTATTGTCCAGACCAGATTATTAGGAGATGTATACCTGAGAGTGACCAGTCCAGTATTATTTCCTTTTGTCATGATCATGCTTGTGGGGGTCACTTTAGTGCTAAGAAAACTGCTGCTAAGATATTGCAGTGTGGATTCTATTGGCCTTCGTTGTTTAAAGACTCCAGTTACTGCGTTACTTGTGAACGATGCCAAAATTAGGAACCATTTCCCGTAGGAACATGATGCCCTTGAACCCTATTTTAATTGTTGAGGTCTTTGATGTGTGGGGTATTGACTTTATGGGTCGTTTCCTAATTCTTTTGGTAACCTATACATCCTTGTCGCCGTAGACTATGTCTCTAAGTGGATTGAGGCGGTTGCGTGTAAAACCAATGACCATAGGGTTGTGATTGAGTTCTTGAAAAATAATATACTTACACGTTTGGTACACCGCGAGCTATAATTAGTGATGGAGGGTCGCACTTTTGTAATGGGCCTTTTAAGCTTCTGATGAAGAAATATGGTATTACACATAAGATAGCTACCCCGTATCATCACAGACTAGTGGTCAGGTAGAGGTTTCCAATAGGGAGATAAAACGTATATTAGAGAAAACAGTTAATCCTAATCGGAAAGACTGGTCGTCTAGGCTTACTGATGCCTTATGGGCTTACCGTACTGCGTTTAAGATCCCCATTGGAATGTCGCCTTATCGGCTTGTTTATGGCAAGGCATGTCACTTACCTGTTGAGTTAGAAATAGAGCTTATTGGGCTGTTAAGCAGCTAAATTTTTCACTTGACGAGGAGGAGCCCATAGGAAACTCCAGCTCAATGAGTTGGACGAGATTCGTATAGATGCTTACGATAGTGCGAAGGAGTATAAGAACAAAATGAAACTTGTGCATGATAGAAACATTTTACGGAAGTCATTTTCTCCAGGTCAAAAAGTTCTTCTGTATGATACCCGCTTGCATCTTTTCCCTGGGAAGTTACGTTCTCGGTGGACGGGTCCTTTTATTGTTCGCACTGTTTTCCTCATGGATGTTGATATCGAGACACCGAATGGTAGTAGTTATTCGAAGGTTAATGGTCAGAGATTGAAACCCTTTTTGGAGCCCTTTCCTACAGGTGATGTTGAGGAGGTCCCTCTGGAGGACCCTGTTTACCCTTGATTGACCATCGAGGCAGTTGTATGTTGTATATTAGTTTTTGATTTTCTTCACCCAGGTACTATCTTTCCAACTTCTCCTCGTGTTATTTTACTTTTGGTACTGCTCTTTAATTAGAAACATTGAGGACAATGTTAGATTTAAGTTTGGGGGTGGGGAAGAAACTTTTTGTTAGTTTTTAGTTGCAATAAATAAACTCCAAAGCCTAGAAATTTATGCGTATTCAGGATGGCACTAACTAATCTAAGTGGATGGAAGCATCTTGGTTGTAGGAGTTGAGCAACCAATCTGATTAGATGGAAACATCTATAGTGTCTATTCATAAAAGCACATAGTTCAGGTGTTAGAAATAACATGATAGTTGCACCATATCTCGTTGAGTCCTTTTCTTTTCTTTTTTTATTTTATTTTTTCATTTTAAACTATGTTTCTCTAAGTGATTAGGTGGGGCACACGATTCAAGTTGTTACCACTGTTAGGGTGAATTAGAGTGACTGAGTTACTAAAAAAAAAAAAAGTCCGGACCAGTTAGACCAATCGGAAGAAGTACTAACACTTGGATAGCAATATGCGTGTGTTCTCCGTGTTTCCGTCGCCTAAGCAAGCGTGGAATGCAGGACCCGTGGAAACTATCGTGTAATCTGCTGACAAGAAGCATGCGCTTGGATCAAAAAGATCTATTCATGCCGTTAAGTTAAAAAAAAATGGTTATTGTTCTGTATAGTCAACTGCTGGTTCCCTTGTATTTGCCAGTTTGTTGATCTAGATTTAAGTTATTGACCACTGGTTCCCTTGTATATGCCAGTTGTGTTGATATTAGTCAGACCGGTATCTCAGTCCATTAGGATAGGTTCATTCTGGCAGTGGCCTTCAGACAGATATGTGAAACGTCGATCATTTGGTTAACATCAAAACCATCTACATTTTTCTATTTCCATCTCCTTTTTCTATCCATATGATTAGTTTGACTCCGAATATGATGTCCATAGTGAAACTATCTGAGTAGAGCTCTGTCACTTTATATGAATTTTAGTATGCTTGAGTGTAAACTCGTGTACAACAATTGGAATTTCGCATCAGGGTACTTCCTCCTGTAGTCAGTGATTGTAAGCCAACCAAGGAGATTCTTTAGTGCCTTCCAAGGTTCGTTGTAGATAGCTAGGGTCTGAAGTAAAGGTTTTGTGGTACACCTCTGGTAAACCCTCCGGAGACAACACTTCGCCACTAGGGCCACCTAGTGGTTTAACGGCTTGCTGCACGTGCTAAGTATAGTCATTTTACTTTCTAGATTAGATTTGCTCAAGGACTAGCAAATAATAAGTTTGGGGGTATTTGATAGACACATTTTTGTGTCTAATTTGTCCTCAATGTCCGTATTGTTGGAACTCTATTTTTGTACTAATATTGTGTTTTTATGTATTTTTAGGAAATAAACATTTTTGGAAAGATCTGCTCGAAAAATTATGCGGGGCATCCCCGAAGGACATTTGTTATTCGGACTCTCATTTTGGTTAAGGGGAAACCCAATTACTAAGGGGCACCTCAGTTGGGCATTTGCTATTTACACTCCACGGACGATTAGGGGCACTTCATCTCTTAAAATTCAAAAACTTTTTTTTTTGGCGGGAAATGAAGTTCTCAACTGTTAGAGTTTCAATCGACAAAATGAAGGTGTTTTAGGGAGATTTAATCGCTCAAACTTGGTAGGAAGATGTGATATGGCATGAGGAACACATTATGGGCAGTGGGTTCGATCAGAAGTGGCTGGAAAACGCGTGATGATCCTTGAGCCCAAAACAGAGCAGATGCACTGTAACACGAGCAAAAATGGAGTTCTTGTGTGCATGGAAGAATCCTACTAGCGTTGGAAGAGTGTTTAGGCGTGGAGAAGACATTTGGGAGCGTGCAAGATCAAAGTTAACGCGTGCATGGGATTAAAAATGGAAATTTTCGTTATTATTGGCAGCCGAGAATATTTGGATTAAATGGAGAATATATGCAATCAATGGTCGGATTTTTGGCTCCAATTCACTATAAATACAAGGCAAAACAGTTTGGGAAAGGCTAGCAAGTGTAGGGAGAAGTGATTGGGAGAGAGTTAGAGCCGAGAGAATCGAAGGAAAGGGTCGACAACAAGAAGAGTTCTGCTGCTGCTCAGCTAAGAACACGAAGAACAAGGACCACCCAGGAAAGTCGTAGAGAAGTGTCACTTAACTGCGACAATTCCTTATTCCTTTCCCGCGATTTCACAACAGCGTCAACTGCACTTCTCATGTGTCGTTCTTTTCAGACGTTTTCTGTGTGTTGTAAAGGACGGTCATAAATTGATTTTCTTGTTATTTCATCATTTGTAATCAACTTGTGAGCATTAATAAAGTCTTTTGAGTATTTTTCCAACATGATGAGAGGCTAAATTTTGGTGATTGAGGCAATGGAGGATCTATTCACTCATGTTTGATTGGTAATATTTTTATTTATAATTTCGTTAATTATTTATTTTATTTAATTCACTTGGATAAAAATATAAAAAATGGATAAAATGGTTTTCTTAATTATTTGTGAATCAGTTTGATGTTTTATGCTTAGAATATATTCTTTGATAAATCATGCTTAAGGATTACAACTTAATATTCGGACACTTTTTAAATTAAAAAGTGATTTAATAAGAAAAAGAGCTTAATAATAATTTCTGAAATATTATTTATAACCAATCAACTTGAAGAAATAGTGAATCCCGAGCCTTAGTCCATTTTAAATCTTGACATCACTCTTTGAAAATTAATTTGCTTTATTTTCATTAAATCTAAAAATTATTTCCTTCATAAATCTGAAACGAATCTTTTTACCACTATCACTACAACAACCATTTGAAAATACATCAGGCAACTTGGGAACTTGAAAATTCATTGGCGGCCAGAATTCTCTGATATTCAGTTTGAAAGGAGCTCATGCGGCTCGATGCAACCTGTCTATCCTTTCCTCTCTGGAGCGCTTTTTCGACATTACTTTCTCGATCATCTTGCAAAGGGTGCTCTTATGTCGCCATCATAGGAACCGTCTTCCTGCTCATAGTCCTGATCCTCTGGAATATCAACTTTAGATCTTATTCTTTTCCTTTAGGGTCCAGTGGACTCTCTTCCAGCTCTGCCTTGCTCCGAACGAACATAGTAATCGTGCGAAAATTCTCTCTCATCGTGCCATTCTCGGACCTCATCTTCATCAGTTCTGAGAAGTTTGGAGCGGGTGGTAGTTATGGTCGTACTCTGCTGAGTTGTAGTTGGTCGTGCTCGGGTCCCTGCTCGCCGGTCTCGTACACACCTTCGTCTAGGTAGATCTCCAGTGATCAACAGATTTTTCTCTGGTCTATCAAGATCGATCACTTCTCTGTTTTGGTCTACATCTCGCGGGCTAACTCGACTTCCAAGACGCTCCCATACAGATCGACCCTTCTGGTTGTTCAGATTAACAATCCTTGGTCGAGACTGGTTCTCACATTCTAATCTCAGGAGAGCGTTCTCTTTCTCCACCTCGTTCAGCTGACGGCGCAGCAGTTCTTCCTCCTTACTAGGAGTCGCGGTTCATCCATCACGTAAATCATGTCGATCGTTATTCCTCCTTGATGGGCTGCCGAATAAAAGACCTCTGTCTGCTCGAACTCGTGGGTTTTCTCCATCAGATATGGAGTCAACATCCATTCATTCGTCTTTGATCATCGGTCGTTTTTCGCTTCTCCAATTATTCAAAACTGGGTTGTGTCACGAACACGATCTCGACCATGATCTTGGGTTTTGTCACGAACACGATCTCGACTACATCTGGGGTTCTGTTACGAACAAGATCTCGAGCCTGTATGTTTCTGGTAGGCACTGCAGGTGCTGACTGGACTGAGTGCCGAGGATTGCTAGCAGAAACGATCTTTCGTGCAGTCTGTCTTACTTTTGCCATAATCTCGATTTAGGAAAAACACGATGTCTTTTCTCGTCTCCCCTTGTCAGCGCCTATGTTTGTATGGTAAAATATTTTCACCTCCAAACACGAATCTGATGATGATGTTGATATTGATCGAACTGCTACCTTTCTCTCCATGTGAATAGTGTTGGGGGGGGGGGGGTACCTGCAAAAAAACCTCTGATGCTTAAGTTAGCTAGAGTTTTTCACAGGAGTTTTAGTGGATAAGATTTCTTACCATTTAGGGTTGTGAACCCCTGTTTTTATATGTTGTGAATTAGGGCCTTACCCTTATTTCGAGGTAAGAATGAATCCTCTTAACTTGCCCTGCATGCCTCCTGGCATAAATCATATTAATTTTCCCTGCATGCCTTCTGGTATAAATTGCATTAATAATTTTCCCTGCATGTCTCCTGGCATAAATTGCATTAACATGCCCTGCATGCCTCCTGGAATATTCCATAACATTCCCTGGGTGAGTTGGCCAACAACCAGGGGCGGAGCCAAGGGTTGACTAACCCTGGTGTAGATGGAGAAAAAGATTTGCTGGTTTTACGGAATTGAGGAGACTACCGTGCGGAGACTCCTTGAACCGAGCGAAATGTTGAACCTCACACAAATGCACTGCAAGAAGGGAGTGCTTTAAGTTCGAGAGATCAATCTGTAGGACTCCGGCCTAAACCAAGACAATGGTCGTTCTAGAGTCAATTCGGTCACAAGAGAGGATGGGTTGATCTGTAGGAGGGAAGATGAGAAATGTGTGAGATCAATGGTGATCTGAGATTGTAGGTGTGTTGTGTATTATGCGTAGGAAAGTTCTGAATGATTGAATTTACTTAGTTGAGAGTGATTGCTCAGACGGTGAGTTCGTGTAGACGAAATATTGTATGTATGAAATTGTCTAGAAATTCTTGTGCAGACGAATGTTGTCCCTTTCAATCATGATTCAGAGGCCCTTTTATATTGCTGAATTGAAAACACCATGATCCCATGAAGTGTGACAGTTGCCGGAGTCAAAGAGTGGGGAAGTGGGAAATCATGTTAAAACCAGTTGCTCATCGTGTGGAGACTTGGTTAATTTTCCACCCACTACTTCGCTAACTCCTCCAACTGATTGCACGAATTGCTCATATTCTCGTCGTGTGTATGAACACACGTGTTGTAGACCGCCAGACCAAAACCCTAGTTAATATCCCCCATGTGACATGATTGACATCTCGTGATTGTGGAGTCAGTTGCTGATTTTATGGGACGATGAGTCCTTGTATTGTTGAGTTGAACGTGATTTGCAAATGTTCTGAGACTCAAGAATTGAACATGTCTGTTGAGACAAAGGTTTCATTGTCGAATAAATGTTGATAACCTAAGACGAGCAAACTGTGTTGCTGAATTGTTGAATATTGATAGTTGAACCAATATTCCTAAGTCTGAGAAAATATTGCTCATCTGATGAATTGTTAGTGGTAGGACCAAATAAAATATTAATTTAAAATACTTGCGGCTAGGCCGAGCATAATAATAATAAAGGTGTTGATCACGGGATAAACATAAAATTATTAGTGTTTGAATCTGCTCAGAATTATGTTGTTGCAGAGCTCTGGATTCGAAACCCTAATTTTGATCAATTGATGATTTATTGACAATCGTTCACAGAGTGAAGGAGGGACCGGCTACACGGGATGACGAGTCGACCATGTAACGCCCAGATGCTCGGATGAGCAAAATACCAAAGCCTCCTGAAGACCAGTTGGTGAAAGAATGATTAAATGCCGGTTTAATCATTTATTATCATAATGCTCGTGTGAGCATTAGGTAGTAAAACCTGATTATAGAGAGATGAGGGACCAACCAAGGGGTCATGGGACCGGCTCTTGGTGGTCGTGGGACCAGCTGATGGTCGTTTGAGCAAACTCCCAGTTGTTTGAGAAGAGTTTGGACCCAATATGAGCAATTGAGAAAATTAGGTACAAATTATTAAAACATATGGGACCGGCTATTTGCAAGCCTTAGGTGCGGACTTGGTCGGTCAAGGAGACATGCCCGTGTTACCATAATTACAGCGTCTCAGTCCTGAGAGTTTCGATATTTTCTGATGTGCGTTTGAGCAACATTTTGAGAAAATATGAAGGATTCAGGGTTTCGCTGAAACTAGGGAATATTCATGAGATGATGAAAAATAATTAATAAAATAAGAGATTGCAAGGTGTGGGACCGGACTCGGATAGGGAATGGCCCGCCATCTAGCAAGCTCGGTCCCGCAACACATTTCCCAATTTTATGTAATTTTATGTATTTTCCCTGATGTGAGGGAAATATCATGAAAACTGAGGAATTTCATGAAGTTAAGGAATTTCCATGAGATTACGGAAATAATAATAATAAAATAGGGATTCATGAAGTGTGGGACCGGATATGGCCAAGGCATGGCCGGCCGGACAAAGACCCCGTCCCAAGGCACTTTTCCCAATTTTATAATATTTTTCATGATTTTAGGGAAATATCATAAAATCAAGAGGTTTGTTGAAACCAAGGAATTTGTTGAAATCATGGAGTTTCCATGAGATGAGGGAAACACGAAAAATAATAATAATAAATTAAGGAGCGTGTGGGATCGGCTAGGGCATGATCGACCGGTTAGGGCCCGGTCCCACGAGTTTTCCTAATTTTATATTATTTTTCATGACTTGAAGGAAATTTCATGAATTTAAGGAGTTTTCATGAAACGAAGGATATTTGCTCAAATGAAGAGATTTTCATGAGATCAAGGAAAATAATAAAAATATGATAAAATATAAAATTGGTCATGGGACTGGCCACGGCACGACCGGCCGGCCGGTGGACTCAGTCCCCTGGCACTTCAATTAATATTTTATTATTTATTATTTTCTTCCTATTTTGCATAGGTTCATCGTTCCTTCGTGTTTTGGAATGCTCGTTCGTGCATTCAGGTGCTCGTTTGTGCATTATTGCTGAGTACACTTGCACCATTTTGGTCGGGGCTTACTCGATAGCGGCTCAGATGCCCGCACGTTGAATATTTATCACTAACCCGTGGATTTCTGTTGGGAAGAACCACAAATTGAAGTGACGAAATATTACGAAGAATCGTAGAATATTGTTGAATATTCAGTTAACGATTAAAGATAATTAATTGATAGCTCTATACTAGCAGACATGCTGTCTAGGAGCATTAGTTATTCAATATTGAGCGATATGAGCTTGTTAAAGCGTCATATTTATTATGTATAATATAGTCATGGAAAACACGTTGTTGCATCCTGAAGACGTTATCTCTCTATACTAACAGGCAAGCTGTCTAGGAGCCGTCCAATCATAATGATTCTATACACATGTCTTTTATATAGTCAGGGAAAACATTGTTACATCCTGAAGACGTTATCGCTCTATACTAGCAGGCAAGCTGTCTAGGAGCCGTCAAATTGTTCGATTCTATATAAAAGTGATTACTGAAATTGCTCAATATTCATGAGATATGTTGTTGTCTAAGTTGAGAGACTGCACATCTTCATATGCTCTGAGAGACAATATTCTCAGTCAGAGGTTCTTGCGGCATGAACTTTCATGCTTCAATGAGAGACATGAGCCTCAATACTCATCTGATTGCTGGATTAGGAGTATGTACAATTATGGTTTTACGATTTTATCTTTTGTCGAAAATCCACCATCTACATTAAGTCCCCTGCTTAGTGAGGGACAGTCATGTTCCTCAGTCAGCAGTGGATGGTGATTTTCTAGTCATAAACGAAATAAGTAATTGAACTTAGTCGTAAGATAAGATGTTACCGGATTTTCGATTGTACGAGCGAACCATGGCTTGAACGAAGATCCCAGTGTCATGATAAAGCATTGTCTAACGAGCGTAAAGTGGTGTAGCACCGCTGATTTGGTGATGGAACCTTGGTCGGTTTAGGATTCACGGATCCGGGCCCAAGAAAGGAATCCGTTTTAGCGCGGACGTTCGTTCGTTCGTTAGTTAGTTTAAGAAACAAACAAAATAGAACTGAGTCTAATGATAAAAATTTTGTCTATGAGCTTTCACGTAAAACAAAATTTTATTTTTTAAATACGTGAGATTTCACAAAGTGGAATAAACTCTCGTTTCAAAGGTGGATGCTCATACGAGAAAAAAAAAATTGAACAGACGTGCATTTGTTGGTAATAAAATTTCGTTTATGAGCTTTCATGAAAATTTTTATCTTTGAGTTTTCAGAAATCTTTGAAAATATACTTTCGCTTCAAAGATAGATGCTCGCGCGAGGGAGCATATATATAAGTTATTTTTCAAACTTACGCGAGTTTCATGTTAAATATATATATTTTTGTAAAACCAATGTTTTGATTTTGAACAACTGTTGAAAGTAGACAATTATACATGGTGAAATAATGTATGTATGTAAGTTTTCACAATTGTGGAATGGACGTTTGTCCAATTTTTGAAAAACCAGTGGATGTTAAAATTCACGTGGGTTGTTCACGGTTTTATGAAAATCAAGTCATGATTTTGAATAATGAATTTTGCTCGTCTTTGCAGGTTTGAAGGAACGAGCAAGTTTTCGAAATTCTGACGTTATAATCACTACAGCTAGTGAAATTGTAAATAGGTAAGAGTTGGATTGTTACCATTTTTGTTGCGTGTTTGTTATCAGTATATCCATGATTCCATTCTTTCGCCTCAGATAGTGGTGACTTCTGGTTACAACCACCCTTCTGGCTCTTCCGGCGAACGCTCCAGAAATATCTAAGTCAAAGATGAAGACTTTTGCAGATGAGGTGAGTCAACTTTTCTGAGACGCTGGAAAGATGGTACTTTGTATGTCTCTCGATCATCTGGGAGTCGTCCCTTATCGGTAGAAGCACGGCCGACTTCAGCAAATGAGACTATCGGCTGAAGATGAAGTCAAGATTTGCGTTGATGGTGTAGCTCCTGATCCAATGTGGATGAATGAAGAATTTCTTCATCAGAAAATTCAGATATTAGGTCTTCATTGAAAATACTGTAGAATCTTTGTACGATGTCCGTTCTTGATGATCTACCCAAGTTTCTTCATCCTCAGAAAATTTTCAAGCTTTATCAAAGAAGCTTTTAGGCTTTTGAGCACGTCTAAGGCCCGAAATTGACGAAACAGTAAACTTGCAGGAAGTTTTCAGGAAATTTTCACCTGGCATGTAGCCCAATGTTTTGGCCACATCTCTTTGCTCGTTTATCCAATTGATGTGAATTTTGGATATGTTGTAGATGACATCCATAAGAAGAGAATGGTATATGACCCATCCCTAGATTCTTCACCAATGTATCCCAGCTTTCTGCTTTGTGCGGGACAGTGTAAAATCATCTTAGACGAGCTTATTGTAAAACACTCATGTTGTGTCTTTAGACCATTCGCTTGTGTCTTGAAAGATTGGTGAAGGATTTTAATGTTATTAATTCATTTGATATCAGGACCCCTTGATTGATACGTGAGCATGGTGCTTGCAGTGCCATCTTGTTTCTGTCAACCGTAGAAACATTACTTCTGAAACCCTGGTCACAGGACCATAACTGAAGTTTCTCTCAAAAGGGGATGATGTAATGACCATGGTTGCATGTATGGGTGATAGCATTACTTTTATGATGAATGATTAGCACATGAGAGTCTGGTTCCACGGGTCTTGGACTGTGAAACTGATCATCATGATCAGTGGACCGTCAGTCCCCAATATTTTGTTAAATATCTCCTTTTCGTTTTCTCTTCTTCTGGAAAGACTTGGATAGAGGACCCAGGCAGAAAAATTGATGTACAGACCTAGGTGGTCGAAGTTGAAGGTACCTTGATGAAGGACTTAGTGGAAAGACCTGGTGGACACCGATCGACTGTGGAAGTTATGAATTCCGTCTAAGAATTGTTGCTTGAAGGTTGTATGCTCTGGAAGCTGTAGGAACCTCATACGACGTCGTAATTTTATGCTTTACCCCAACGTTTGAAGCTAAGAGACTGAGTTATCTCGTGAGACAAGAATCACTCAATTCGGAGTTGTAGAGGTCAACCAACGAAGCGTGCACATTTGTAATTTGTAATCCCGTACAAATTTTTCAGATTTCATAGACCTGACGATAAAGACCATATATGTCAGTTATATGTCCGATTGATGCGCCCTTTTGGTATGTTGTAGAAGAGATATAGAAGAACATCTTTCGTTGAGGAAGCATTGTACCATTCCTCACCCACTGGTACGTTTTTGTAAACCCATAGCCTGAAATTTGTGGTATCTCATTTGTAGAGGTTATGAGAACATCTTGTAGAAAACTTTGAATTGTGCCCGCCAGTCGTGTAAGCTTTGGGAAGACTTTCATGTGAACATGTTATCATGTCTACACATCTTGATATGAATCATTAGTTCTTGGAGAAGTACGCTTCATGTGTAACACTTCAAAGAATGGTTAGTTGATGAAGCCCTGTCATGAGGATGTTGCTCCTGAGACCGTTGTTGAAGCTGAGATCACGAATGAATTTTCTCCATATGTTATTGTTGATGCTGAGACTATGAATGTAGTTCCCCCATATATCCTTGTTGATGTCGATACTATGGTTGGAGCTGCTCCAGAGACCGAAAAGGCTAGATTATCGACATAGTCTTTGCTCCTCCTTTATATGCACGAACTGATTGGTGAGTTGAGCATTCCTAAGATGAAGGTGTACTAGGATTTCAACCCAAATTCTCCACAGCGGATTCGCCAGGGAATTGATGATGTTGTGGCAGATAACAACGACAGTCTCCATTCTGGATATGAGGAGAAAAAGTTCCTTGGTCGTGCAAGGCTTGTGATGTAGAGAGGTTTCGTTGATGAAGTTTCATGGAATCACATCACATTGCAAATTCCGATAAGATCAAGTCCCAAGTGTATGTTGAAGGAGTTTGTGCCATCCATGGATGAATGATGTTGCATCTTCTTCAGAAGTCTTATCATAGGATAATGAAGAATTAGCGATTGTAATTTAGTTACACTTTGATTGCGCTGGTGTTGAATCAGTGTGTCATCGTCGAGATATTTGTGCTGAAGCTACATGCGCTGTTATAGGAGGTGTACTCTTTGACTGGGAGTACAATTTGAAGGCTTCTAAGAATAAGGCACCGAGAGATGAACGGTTTTTTATTTTCAGTTGGCCTTGGAAAAGTAGGTGATTGACAGTTGTAGGGATTTTCTTTTGGTTTGATAAAGATTTTCTTTTAAATAAACTGATGTTGATTGCTGAAAGAGATTCAATTACTGAATGCAAGTATTGCATATGTTTTGGAAGGATTGATCAAAACAAGAGTAAATTAAGAAAATCCTGCTTCAAACTTCAGATGCTTGAGGGTCAAAGCATCAGATCCCTTAAGAGAACGTCTTAGGCATGATCGTAGTGGCCCTGAATATCTTCAGTTCGGCTTTTACTTCATTAGTCCTCCAATGTGTGAGATTTCATGCTCGTACATGCGTCAACACTTTTTCATAATTCGGCGGTGGGAATTCCTGAATGCGGAACATGAGTACATCCAAGACATTCCTTGTCATGATTGCATATCGTCTCTAAAATGAACATTCCAGTGAGATGCTCGATTCAAAGAGGTGCGACCACTTGGTAAAATATTGTTTTGGTGAAAATATCCATTCATGACGTCTTGCAACGGCTAAGTTGTTAGCAGAATTGAGTCCTCATGCTAGGAGAGCATGTAGGAGAATATATGATATGGACATAGGAGGAATGAGACTTTCCTGAGTGAAGAATATTTTGATAAATGTCAATGCACCTCCTTCGGGTTCTTGTTTAACCTTATCAGAAATCTTCCCAGTGCCATGACGATGGAGCGCTCAGCAAATCCCCTGGATCGAACCTTCTTCGTTGGAGAGATGTGAAACCAAAGGCGTTGTGGCAGTAGCCATCTTTTCAGCATGGATCCATGTTCGTCCGAGGATCAAGTCATATCCTGGATCTTCCTTGACTATGAAAAACTTGGCTTCTGTATAGATTAAGCATATTCTTGAGAGTAACTTAGCCATAAGCATCTCTGAGCGTTCCTTCACGATTCTTGATTCATATGGGAACATGAGTAGCTTCTTTTCGAGTGATGCTTGCGGCTCTAAGAGTCTTCAGTGGAATTATATTGATGGCGGATCAACATTCTTCCAAATTTGTTTCCTTTGAGATCGATTATGGAAAGCAGTCCACGGTCGTGCATCTCCTTGTCTGTTCCGGAAATGGAAAGTCGTCTCCTTGGCACGATGCGATTCAGTGTTGTGAACATGTCTTTCATTTGTGCCTTCGACGGATAGAACATTTAACATATATGTTCGACCATGAACCGCTTCTTTGACAGGTTGTTCAGAGACAGAAATTCCCGATTGAGAGTGGATCCATGTGCGCCCCTTCAGTCCCCAGGTTAAGTTCTCCTGATTCGACCTTTTCCTTGAAGATGCGCTTCAAAACCTTGCAGTCGTTTGTTGGATGATTGATGAACCTATGAAAGTGACAATAACGAAGATTCTCCATTTCTTCTTCAGTCGGCTTTTTCCTGACGTGTGGAAATTAGATTGCACCATCTTGGATCCAGAATTCTAGTAACTCGATCACTTTTTCAATGGGAAGAGGGAAGTTCGGGTCTGTCTGGTCATTCTGTTGACGCTGAGTCGACATTTGTGCATTTCGGGTTTGATTATCCTTTCTTTGTGGAGGAGCCTGAGATACTGGAGAAGCATGCTTGTGTTGTTTTGCCTCGGTTTTCCTTTTACTTCCTTTAGAAGCAACATTCATGGAAGGATGGAAGTTGATTTTTGGGTTGGAAGAATACCCGTTCTTCTTTATACCCTTGCAAACTTCTTTATTCTGGAATGGCTCGGATTGGATGAATAGAGCAACAGCCGATCGGTCAGTTGCTTCGGCTACGATCCGAGAATGTAAATCCTCCAAAAGGGATTTATAAAACGGAATTATCCCTTCATCGTAAGAGCCTTGATTGAAGCATGCCAAAACGGACGGGTCTTCTTTATGAATTCGTGAGAATTGTTCTGAGCTTTCACGAACGTCCAACCTAGATTGGTGGAGCCTTTTTCGCTTAGCATGGGTGTGGACTTTGTCTCCCTCGTCGCTGGTGGAGGTATGGATCTTAGAAAAGAAATTAACACCAGTGGTAACATAAGAAGGATTTCCAGCAACATTCTTTTTAGAGCGATCATATGTTGTTTCCCTTGATAACTGATCTGTAAGAACTTTCAAAAGGGCGAACACCTCATTCTGTATCTTGACAATTTCCGCTTGATTTGTAACTACATCATTTAGGATTTTCATAAGATCAGCAATGGCGGTTGAGCTTTGAGTGTTCATAGCCTCTGTGGGAGCTTGAGCAGGACAGCCGAGTTTAGTAGTTATTGGAAGAAATTCGCCAGTACTGGGAGATAATAGATTGAGATTGGATGTTTCTGAGACCTCTCCATAATCGACCATCTTTGATGAAATTGTGAGTTGCAACCGAGAGAATGATTTTCCACTGCGGTCGCCAATCTGTAGATGGGGAAAACGATTTGCTGGTTTTTACGGAATTGAGGAGACTACCATGCGGAGACTCCTTGAACCGAGCGAAATGTTGAACCTCACACAGATGCACTGCAAGAAGGGAGTATTTTAAGTTCGAGAGATCAATCTGTAGGACTCTGGCCTAAACCAAGACAATGGCCGTTCCAGAGTCAATTCGGTCACAAGAGAGGATGGGTTGATCTGTAGGAGGGAAGCTGAGAAATGTGTGAGATCAATGGTGATCTGAGATTGTAGGTGTGTTGTGTATTATGCTTAGGAAAGTTCTGAATGATTGAATTTACTCAGTTGAGATTGATTGCTCAGACGGTGAGTTCGTGTAGACGAAAGATTGTCTGTATGAACTTGTCGAGAAATTCTTGTGTAGACGAATGTTGTCCCTTTCAATCATGATTCAGAGGCCTTTTTATATTGCTGAATTGAAAACACCATGATCCCATGAAGTGTGACAGTTGCCGGAGTCAAAGGGTGTGGAAGTGGGAAATCATGTTAAAACCAGTTGCTCATCGTGCAGAGACTTGGTTAATTTTCCACCCACTACTTCGCTAACTCCTCCAAATGATTGCACGACTTGCTCACATTCTCGTCGTGTGTATGAACACACGTGTTGTAGACCGCGAGACTAAAACCCTAAGTTTTAATGGATTATTTTGCTTCTAAGTATCCACCACTTGATGTGTTTGATTCGAGTATTGTGCAGGTTCACCAAGCTGAGGAAATTTTGAAGTTCCCGAATTCTATGTTCTCTATCCACTTTCGAGTGTAAAAAGGACTAAGTGTGGGGGAAACTTCAATAAAGTGATAGATTCAATATTTATATTTTGTGCTAATGTTATTTTGAAGTTATTAATGGAATTGCAGATTGTTATTTGGAAGGATTTCCAAAATTTCAGATTGTTGGTGTACGAACGATAACAATAACGTCGGGCTGACGACGGTAAACCAAGCGCTGCGTGGGAGGCAACCCATCGGTTTTGTATCTTTATCCCTTTTGTTTTTATTTTTCTTAGTTTTTCATATCATATCTTGCATTCACATCTTAGATTTTACAAAGTCCAATTTCTATAATGAAAGTTTTGACGAATTCTCGTCAGAAAATTCTGACTGCGCAGTTGTCACGAAAATAGCTCTCGAGACTTCATACAAAGTACGATTTGAGTGGTTGACCCCAAATTTTAAAGAGGAAAGACTTACCTTTCTTTTACAAAAAGAAAATCTGAATTCGGAGTCTGTTAAGTTGGATATATAGTTCTGGACATTTGAGTTTTGAAATTTTTACAGAACTTTTTAAGATTGCATGTCAGTCAGTCCAAAGGCCATCAAAGTCAGACCATTTATCGAAACACTGTGCCCTTTTGACACATTATAGAAAAGACATAGGCGAATAACTTTTGTTTATGATGTTTTTCCTAGTTCCCTACCCATTTGTACAGTTTTTGATTTTTTTCAGGGCTGTTATGTCAGAAATCAGAATTTTCGGTTTTCAACATTAAGGACAATGTTGAGTTTAAGTGTGGGGGAGCATTTAGTATCTACTATTTGCATATACACATAATAATAATACTCTTTGATTTCTTGCATTATTGAGACTTCATCTTTTGGAGTTAATTATGAGCTATTTAGGATGACACTCTAAACCTTTTTAGGTTGAAACAGTTCTTACGGCTATAGATTAAGTTCCATTTATTTCAATCCTTAAATATATATACGTTCATAATTGAATGTGAAACTAAACTATGGTAGTCGTTTGAAAGGGTCATCCTCAAAATTTATATGGGCTGTCGTAGGCACAACAAATTAATAAATATATTTCCCACTACTTAACTGGTAATATAGCGGTAGTAAGAGATCGTTCCCACATTGAGCTGTGTAATTGATAGGTTATTTGAAATAGCAAAATAAAGTAAATAACAAAGGGAAGTTTTGGTTGTGAGATAATTATAAAGATAATCATAAATAAAAGAGATGATCAAGGAATCCTTCGCCATTACCAAGCGATAACTGGATTAATATACTTATCTATTGTTCGTAAGAACCATTCATCACCAACCGTAGAATAACAGCTAGATCAGTGTTATTCCCAAAACTCCTTCTATCACTGGATACGGAAGTTCTCGACTACCAGATTCTATTCAACGAACCACCAAGTAGTAGATCACTCAAGGTGTAATCCAATCGAACGCCTTAAGCTTTGTGAATTTAGGTTGATCCCAGTAGTTAAACTCTTAGATCAAGGTTTACTTGCTGGTGTTTTCTTCACACACGATTGCTCCACAGAATCCCTCTGTAAGGTCTCGCGATTTCTACTTGTGTAGAGAGTTAATCGACGATTACTTATCTCATAACTTCCACTAGCGATAGAACAATCAATAGACTAATCTAGTATGCATCCCAAATCAATCTAAGAATAACTCATAAACCCTAGATATGGTAAAGACAAACGATGATGATAAAAACTCTCAATAGATTTGTATTATTAATAAAGCTTCACGCTTAGAACATTGAATTCATCCTTAATCAACAAAGGATTTAGCTACTCATATTACAAAGAAGATGAATAATGGTGGTTTCCCTTTAAAGGGGTAAGCCCTAGGTTTTGATGTAAAACTTGTGATATGAGATTCGATGATTTTACATAACCTAATACCTTTTTATAGGTTTACATTGCTTGGCCTCCAAGTATGTAGTTAGGATTAAGAACCCGACCCGAAAATATGACCTAACGACTCCAAACGTGCCCTTAGGCCTTCCAAGGTGTGAATACACGTTTCCCATTTGATAAATTCGCGTACCCAGTCCGCAAACTTCAAATTCCAGTAGATATTTTCGTAAATAAGTCTGCGAACTCGGTTCGCAAACCCAGTTCGGTATTCGATGAAAACTGTTTTGGCCACAACTTCTTCATCCGAACTCGGAATGACCTCATTCTTTTTGCATTATATTTATATTTCAATTCTATTCAAGATTATGATGATAAATCATTAATTTGAATGAGTTAAGATTGGTCTTTGGCCTGAGTCTTGATTATGAGCGTTTTGCTCCTTTTCGTCGCACTTCTTCCACTTCTCTTGGACTTGGGCGCTTGGATACTTGGAATACTTCTCTTCATAGCTCTTTTCAGCACTTTGTAGATCCTTTTTGGATGATTCACCTATTGGAGGCAAATAAGAGAAAACAATAGTAATAATACGAATACATGCAAGAATAATAGCTAAAACAAGTATGGAATGGACACTAAAATCATATGAATTATGCACTTATCAAATTTCCCCACACTTAGCTTTTGCTAGTCCTCGAGAAAACTAAATAAAAATAATCCTAAATACAACAACTCCATGTCGTGAGTGTTATAGCATAGCTCGGGCAACCTCACATGCGTTGCTATCTCAAGCATGTTTGTCAATGTTAGTGATCAACACTATAAGTCTTGATTTCTAGCCTACATAGCTGAGTCTCGGACTAGGATAGAAAAGTGTAGTTGAGCTCAAGGACTTTATGGAGATTCATCATACAACGACGAATATCTATACAAGGAACCGTGGAACTTCATCAACAAAAAGGTATGTGGAGACTTGAACTTATCTATCACTCAAAAGTCTATCTCTTCTATCTCCTACTTCTTATGAGACAAAAGTCGTATGCTATATAGAATAGATCATACACATTTGATATTTCGGGCTGAGCATTCATTGCTTATCTTTTATCTCGAAATCGTGTGTTGGTAAAGCGTTTCGCCTTGATCAAGTTTATCTTCACCTAGTGACGAAAGTCATGAAAAGTTTCAATCACTTTGATAATTGCTCTGACGTGAATCGGTCTATGAATAACGGCTACATAGCGTCCTATGAGAATATCTCAATGATTGAAATGAGAGTTTACATTACATAACCATGTATTCCTTGAACCGAATTTTTCGAACTTTGTTGATCAAGAGAAATCGGGAGGATTGTGGAATTGGCTTGCCAAGTCCGCGAACTGTCGGAAGTTCTCGACCGAGAATTTCTACTGGGATTTTCCGAAACTCGTTTGTGTGCTTAGTCCGCGAACTCAGTCCTCGAACCCAGTCCGCGAACTGGCGGAAGTTCTCTTTCCGAGAATTTCTGCTGAGTTTGGAAAACTCAACCGACTAACTTAAGTCCGCGAACTTGTTTGTGAACTTAAGAGGTTATGATCTAAAGATGTGCTCTGAACATGAAACATTAAATTACTAACGAATGCTTTATGCAAACCGTGGCTATAATGTTCATGAGCCGATTCAATCGAATCGAATCATCTTTGTTTCAATTGTGTCTTGTGTAGTTACATAAGATCTCATAGAAATTGAACAACTCTTTAACTAGTTCATTTGAGTCAATTGAACTAGTTATGGTGAAGAAGAACAAGGTTAATATGAAATGCTCATATGGTTAACTTTTTGGGTTACTATGTTGAACCAACATATACGTACATGTTTGGGCATGGTTTTCACGAACCCAGTAAACGCCTACCCAAGTGTGTGCGACAAGCTAAGTTTTCGATCTAACGGTTGAGAAATATTAGCATGAATCTAAATCAGGTTTTCATCGAACGGTGAATAAGGTTTGCTTTGTAACTAAGGCAAAACCCTGATTTGAAGGCTATATAAAGGAGACATCTAGCATTGTGCAAAACTAATCCCCACACGTATGTGTGCTACTAGTGCGCCCGCTAGAGTCGATCTCCATTAACCTTTGATTTTCTTCTCTAAAAATCAGGTTAACGACTTAAAGACTTCATTGCGATTGTGAAGCCAGACCGATACTACTTTATCGTAGTTGTGTGATATGATCTTGCATCTTCTATCGTACGAGTACAATCGATTGATTGGCTTGAGATTGTGAGAGTTCTACGATAGGCACGATAAAGAAGTCACAAACATCTTCGTCTCACCGTTTGTGATTCCTCGACAATCCGCTTGTGTAGTCAGGAAGGATTGTAGAGAGGTGATTGATTAATCTAGGTTGTTCTTCGAGAATATAAGACCGGATTATTAATTGATTTCTGTTCACCTTGATTTTATATCTTAAGACGGAACAAAACCTAGGGTTTATCTGTGGGAGACAGATTTATCCTTTTATAGACTTTTCTGTGTGAGACGGATCTGTTTATTATCAAGTCTGTGATTTTGGGTTACAGCAACTCTTGGTTGTGGGCGAGATCAGCTAAGGGAATCAAGTGCGCAGTATCCTGCTGGGATCAGAGGCATGGGAGTACAACTGTACCTTGGATCGGTGGGAGACTGATTGGGGTTCAACTATAGTCCAGTCCGAAGTTAGTTTGCAGTAAGCTACTGTCTGTAGCGGCTTAATACAGTGTGTATTCAATCTGGACTAGGTCCCGGGGTTTTTCTGCATTTGCGGTTTCCTCGTTAACAAAATTTCTGGTATCTGTGTTATTTCTTTTCTGCATTATATTTTATATAATTGAAATAATACAGGTTGTGCGTTCGTGATCATCAATTGGAAATCCAACCTTTGGTTGTTGATTGATATTGATTGATCCTTGGACATTGGTCTTTGGTACCGTCCAAGTATTCCTTGTATTTGATAAAGACTCACTATTGTTTTTAGCTTGAGTAAAAATCAAATCAAGAGAGAGATATTAACTCCTTGAGATACTTTTATCTAGATTGAGTCTGACTGTATAGTTGATTCTCTAGCAAAGTATTTCGGAGTTAGTCCATACAGATTGCTAAGCGAAATATTGGGTGGTGTTGTTAGACCCCCGCTTTTTCAATTGGTATCAGAGCAGGCAAACATGTTTAAGACCTAACAAGTCTGTGTTTGTAGCGATCTGAATCTATGGACATAGGTGTTATCTCTATTAACGTACCACCAGTCCTCGATGGCTCAAACTATCTATGGTGGAAAGCTGCTATGCGCACTTTTGTTCAGTCGCGTGACTTCCAATCATGGATATGTGTTATGAATGGATATGAGACTCTCGTTGTTATGGAAAGAGATGTTGTTGTACCAAAAGATTTATGTATGTACAATACTGCCGAGTTAGTTGCTGCAAGGCAAAACTCCAACGGGTTGAACGCCATCCTACATGCTGTAACCCCAAACCTTAGACATCATGTGATCTCATGCACTACGTCTAAAGAAGCTTGGGATACTTTAGAAAGCATATTTGAAGGTAACCCCAGTGAAAAGGAAGCTAGGCTTCAAAACCTTAATTCCGAATGAGAAGACCTTTCTATGGCAGAAGAAGATTCGTTCGACGATTTTTATCACAAACTGTCTGAAATTGTTAATGCATCATGTGCATTGGGTAGGACGATATCTGAAAAGGAAATTGTGATGAAAATCCTTCGATCGCTGCCATCCAGATACGATTCTAAAAGACATGCCATCGTTGAAGGAAATAATCTTAATACTCTTTCACGACACACACTGGTCGGAAAAATTAGAATTTTCGATCGCGAATGTATGGCAAGAGACGATCATCATTTGCTTGGCAACCGAGTCACCTCTCCTGATCATAAATCTTGTCATCCAAAATTGACGAAAGAGAAAAGTGAGAATTTCTTTATTTCTACGTTGTCTTTGTTTATACAAAAACTTAAGAAGATCCTCAGACGTAGTAAAAGAAAGTCTCAAAAGGAAACTTCGTTAGTCAATATAAAGGATAAGAATACCAAGAAGAGCCGTACTAATGAAACTGGTCTTATGTATGTTCAAGCCTCTTCGAAAAATCCTGATACGGAGATAAGAGAGATAACTAAAGCATGGATGAATACTCTTGATTATTGTCCTGAGGAAATCTATGATTGCTCTCTCTCAGTCTTTTTGCTGAAAATCATTCTCATGACTCCTTCGTGACACGTCCGACTGTGTTGGATCAGCAAACCTCTCCTGATTTTGTGTTGAACTCCAAGAGTTTATCAGAAAAGAGTCTACCAAATCACTCTGTTAAGTTGAGTTCACCTCAGTATCATCTTAGCACGTCAAATCAAAAACAGTCCTTCCTGACTAACCGTAGTATGATGAAAATAAAAAGGAAGTCTACCTTTCATCAAAAGGTGTTTTCAAAAACGGTGCAGAATTTGCAAAGATCTGCAGTTAAGTTTTCTAAAACTCTGATCACAATGGATAAGCAGAAACCTAGTGAAATGGGTGGTTTCTCTCTTTGTAAAGATTAGCCCAGTCCAATCGTGGATTGGAGGCCTTATGCTCAGTAATCTTGTTGAAAAATGATTCTTGTGTTCTCTTCCTCTTATAAAAGAATCATAATATACAAGGGGACTGTAACATTTTTTTTTGTGCTTTTTCAGGTCTTGTTCGTGAACGGCTTCAGCTTTTTTTGATAACCAACTTCTGTTAGGATTTGGTAAAAAGGGTGTTTCTGGGAATTCTACACATGTATTCCTTTTAAAAGGCTCTACCTCTTCAGCACCCTCATTTCATCCTCTCTATCATGTCCTCCTCTAGTCTTTCAAGTAAAGAAAGTGATGTACGGACAGTTCTATTTCCCTCAAAGAAGATTCGTTTCGATTCTTCTGATAATGAGATGTGCTATGACAAACATGTCTCTTCTTCTGATGAGAACCCTTTTGTCTCTCAGTTTGATAAGCTCTCTCTAACCATGAATCTCGTTTTGGAACAAGTTCGTGCTCTGAAAAATGAACTTGAGGAGAAAATGGATAGTCTTGAATCAAGGATTGATCTAATCGAAGATGAGCGTGAAGAATATAGGGAATACGAGAAGAATATTCAAGGTAAGTGAAATGATTGATAAGAGCTATAGATACCTAGTATGTCTTCTTTTTGGATTAGTTGGAAGAATAACTAGGGCTTTAAATAGCGATGATTGTGACTACACATAGTTATCTTTGTTTTCATCTCCTTATGTTATTTTTTAGGTTTATTTGTTATTAAATTCTAAAAATATTTGGAGGATGATGTTTATTGAAGTATTTTAATGGTTTGTGATATTGCAATATTTTATGGGATATGTATTTTTTACGTCCGTGAATTTGAAGGTCCCATATTGTTGTCAAAAGTAAAGTCGTTCATGAATCGGTATTCGTATTGATGAAAGGAAGAATGGACTTTTGACATATACAAAAGTTATGCCTATGCAATCATGTATTTGATGGAAAATAGGATGAAATCTTTTGTTCAACAAGGACAAAGTCTATTATGTCGTTATGATGGAAAATAGAATAGATCCTTGTATGTTATCCACGGTATTGATCTTCATTGATCCATTTTATTATGTTTTACCGTGAAGGCTCCATTGTGTGTCTTATGTTGAGCACCTTACAACTAAGTCGATTTACCTTGGCTTTGTTGGTTGTTCCATAAGATGTTATATGTCGAGCATTAGGAACTAAATTAATCAACTAGTTTGGTTATTTAGTTAATACTCCATAAGTCTACTTTCTTATGTTGAGTACATGTACGGTTAAGGTTGTCATAATCTATAATGAACTTAGTCGGGGTTCCATAAGTTCTCTTATGTTGAGCCCAAAATAATTAAATTGATTAATTACGCGATTAGTTTGGTTGTTTGTATTCCAATTAGATTAATTATAGGGTCTCTTGTAATTAATCTAGTTGAGTTTTCATATATTCCACAAGTTCTTGTGTTGAGTATATGAAAGGCTACACTATCATGTTCTTTGGTTAATGTAGTCATATATTCCGTAAGGTTTTCCTTATGTTGAGTATTTGAACGGTTAAGTTAGTCATATCCGTGTGATTGACTTAGTCGTAGCTCCGTGAGTTTACTTATGTTGAGCACTTTCAATTAAATTGATCACTTTTGTGGTTTGATTTAGTTGCGTATTCCAATTGAATTAATCATGGGTTTACTTGTGGTTAATTTGGTTGAGCTTTGGATATAGAAAATCATTCCTATGGTTTTTGGTGTCCAATAAAAAATCCTTCTTTTCTTTCAAAATTAAGGTCACTCTTGTTGTTCTCTCGGGAATGACATCAAATGGGGGAGAGTTCTTTTGAACTTGTGCTTAATGGTAATATATTGAGGGGAGTGCGGATGTGGAATTTTATAGGGGTTATCTTGTATCTTAAAACTCCTTGATGAATGTTGTTAGCTTCGGCTATTAGATTGCATCTAAATTAAGTTGGTATGTATTTTTCTTTTGGTCATGAAATGTCTCTTGTGGAAATTTCATTATGATACCATTCTTGTACCTTTGCCAATTTTATTGACAAAAAGGGGGAGAAATATTGTAGTTCACACTAAAAATACATATGATTTTTGGATCATTATGTAAGGGGGAGTGGTTTCCATGATCGAGATGGAGTATTGACTAAGGGGGAGTAATAATATCACCGTAGTATTATTGTTAAAGTCGTGATACAATTGGACTTTGATTTTAAATAATAATACTATGATACTGTATAATAATGATCGAGAATCTCGATTTCTGTCATTGTTATAGCTACGGATCTTCAACAACGATGGTTCTAAACTTACAACCTTTGGGATCATTGGAGTACTTGGAAGGACGAACATTTCAAGGAACGTTGAAGATTAGACTATGGAATAGGAGCCACTAAAGTTTATCTTTTTGGTATTCCGTATGTATTAATAGTTTTGTCACTAAAATTGACAAAGGGGGAGATTTTTAGAGCATAGCTCGGTCAACCTCGCATGCGTTGCTATCTCAAGCATGTTTGTCAATGTTAGTGATCAAAACTATAAGTCTTGATTTCTAGCCTACATAGATAAGTCTCGGACTAGGATAGAAAAGTGTAGTTGAGGTCAAGGACTTCATGGGGATTCATCATACAACGACGAAGATCTATACAAGGAACCGTGGAACTTCATCAACAAAAAGGTATGTGGAGAGTTGAACTTATCTATCACTCAAAAGTCTATCTCTTCTATCTCATACTTCTTATGAGACAAAAATGGTATGCTGTATAGACTAGATCATACACATTTGATATTCCGAGCTGAGCATTCATTGCTTATCTTTTATCTCGAAATCGTGTGTTGGTAAAGCGTTTCGCTTTGATCAAGTTTATCTTCACCTAGTGACGAAAGTCATGAAAAGTTTCAATCACTTTGAGAATTGCTCTGACGTGAATCGGTATGTGAATAACGGCTACATAGCGTCCTCTGAGAATGTCTCAATGATTGAAATGAGAGTTTAGATTACATAACCATGTATTCCTTGAACCGAAGTTTTCGAACTTTGTTGATCAAGAGAAATCGGGAGGATTATGGAATTGGCTTGCCAAGTCCGCGAACCTAGTTCGCAGACTGAGTCTGCGAACTGTCGGAAGTTCTCGACCGAGAATTTCTGCTGAGATTTTCCGAAACTCATTTGTGTGCTTAGTCCGCGAACTCGCGGAAGTTCTCTTTCCGAGAATTTCTGTTGAGTTTGGAAAACTCAACCGATTAACTTAAGTCCGCGAACTTGTTTGTGAACTTAACAGGTTATGATCTAAAGATGTGCTCTGAACATGAAACATTAAATTACTAAGGAATTCTTTATGCAAACCGTGGCTATAATGTTCATGAGCCGATTCAATCGAATCGAATCATATTTGTTTCAATTGTGTCTTGTGTAGTTACATAAGATCTCATAGCAATTGATCAACTCTTTAACTAGTTAATTTGAGTCAATTGGACTAGTTATGGTGAAGAAGAACAAGGTTAATATGAAATGCTCATATGGTTAACCTTTTGGGTTACTATGTTGAACCAACATACACGTACACGTTTGGGCATGGTTTTCACGAACCCAGTAAACGTCTACCCAAGTATGTGTGATAAGCTAAGTTTTCGATCTAACGGTTGAGAAACATTAGCTTGAATCTAAATAAGGTTTTCATCTAACGGTGAATAAGGATTGCTTTGTAACTAAGGCAAAACCCTGATTTGAAGGCTATATAAAGGAGACATCTAGCATTGTGCAAAACTAATCCCCACACGTCTGTGTGCTACTAATGCGTGATTATGTTTTTTGATGGGGTTGTAGTAAATAGGATTCGTTTCAGACTTGTGAAGGAAATGGAATTTTTAGATTTAATAAAAATATATATACAAAAATATTAACAATGGGTGCGAGAGGTAACCAAGACACTAGATTCCACTATTATGAAAAATTGAATGATAAATATTTCAATACTCTATTCAATTCTTAAGTCCTCTTTTATATTTAATTCACTATCATTCATACAGATTCTCAAACATTATTTGTAAACCTTAAGCATAGATTATCAAGAGATTAAACCAAGCATAACCTATCAAACTGAATAACAAATAATTAAGACTCTGCAAAAGCAGTGATTAGGTGAATTATATAATTAAATGAAATAGTTACCCATTTATGTTGCATGAATAGCTTCCTCCATTGCCTTGGTTACGAGGGAATTAGCCACTCATCATGTTGGAAAACCTCTCAAAATATTTCATTGATGCTCAAAAATGGTTTACAAATGATGAGAATATGAGAAATACAATAAAACCGGGTTTGTAACAATTATATTTGTTACAAACCAGAGAACTACGACCCTCAGTGACAAAATAAGACTGCTGCAGCTGTGTCGCAAACGCTGTAGCAAATAAGTCTGCCTGATGTACGACCCACAGGTGTGAGTCGTTATTACTGTAGAAAAACGACTGCTGGTGCAGTTCCGTTCTTCGTGTTCTTCATGTTCATCAGCAGCAGCAGCAGCAGAAACCGAGTTTGGGAAAACTCGAATTTCTTCTTCTCTGGCTCTCCTCAGCCCCCCAGACTCTCGACACCCTTTCTACTCAACCCCAGCAACCTATTTATAGCCAACAGACCCATCGAATCTCGTTCATTCACTCCATATAATTCTCTTTAACTCGGCAGTAAAGAAAATATTTCTGGGAATAGTTTCTTTCCTGTTTCATCTTCTCACGCGTTTTCAAGCCTCCAAATTACCATATTTAACTCCTTCACGCTCCAATAGGCTGTGAGGGTCTTCCATGCACGCACAAACCACGTTGAATCTTCTCCAAATCACGTGAAACCCGTGATATACACGAACTGCCCTGTTTTCAACCCGTGAATTGTTTAGCTGATTCTAGCCAATTCTGGTCGAACCAAACGCCCACAGTGTGTTTAATAGACCATATCACAACTATCTACCAAAAATCAGCCATTGAATCTCCCTAGAACACGTTCAACAATTCGATCAAAAATCTGCAGAAGTGTTCTCCATTTTCCCGCCAAAAACAAAATTCAAATGGAGAAGATGACCTCCCCCTAATCCTGTACTGGGGTGCGAATAGCAGATGCCTTTTGGGGTGACCTGGGGTGCCCCTTAGTAATTGAGGTGCCCCTTATCCAATGGTGAGAGTCCGAATAACACGTGTCCTCCGGGGCTTTTACCAACTTTTCGAGCCGAATTTTCCAAAAAATGTTTATTTTCCAAAGGTGCCTACAAACACATAAAACACCAAAATTAGTACAAACTCGAGTGCCAACAATATATAGTATTGAGATCAAATTAAACACAAAAATGTGTCTATCAAATACCCCCAAACTTATTATTTGCTAGTCCTCGAGCAAAATTTATTTTTGAAAAGATAAAAAGACTACACTTAGCACGTGCAGCAGGCCGTTAAACCGCTAGGTGGCCCTAGCGGCGGAGTGTTGTCTCCGGAGGGTTTACCAGAGGTGTACCCACAAAACCTTTACTCCTAATTGGTCACAAGTATCCAAAGAGCTATGAGGACATACATATTCTCAACCTATCTCCAAGTAAGTAGAATGCCAGAGAAATTAAAGGTGTCAGCTCTAAAGACTGATGAAGAAAAGGGGAGACACATCCACACACTGCTAGATAAAGAGATATCCGCTACACAGCTAGATAAACATTGTAAGATGCGTCCGCTGCTTTACAGCTGGATAAGATTAGAAGAGATAAAAAGAGAGGACATCTGCTACACAGCTGGACTAATTACGTGTGATGAGTTAAACCAGTGCTAGAAAGATTTTGCCAGATTGAAAGCAGACTAACAAAGCAACCAAAATGCATCTTTCTTCGACTCTCTCACAGTGCTCAGTAGAAACAACGCTTCTTCGGTCTTCAACTGTTGATGATAAACTCTCGAACCTCATAGAACCTTGACAATTAACTCTTCTCTTCGATTTCTTGCTTGACTTATAAATTTCTTCTTCCCTATGGCCTTATTGAACAAAAAAACGTAATGATGTTTCATTTTTTTTTTTTTTTTTTTTTTGAAACAAAAAATTACAAGACAAAAATTTACATGGCCATGAGAGAAGGACTTTCAAAACTTGGATCTTCGCAACTTGTGATGTCTTGGTATCATGGATTCTAACAACTTATATCATTTGCTCTTATAACTTCAACTTTGATTTTTGAATTATTCTCTTCTATTGTTGCTTCTAAACCTAAAACGTCTTCAACTTTCTTCATAGATTTTGATGTCGCTCCGCTTGTTGATGATGATAAGTTTCTACTGAGAGAGAGTCGCAATCCAGTAACTAAGACTACATTGTGAGGTTGCTTTGTCTTTCTGGCATTTCCCTGACCTACTTGCCTTTCCATCATGTATGGTTAGGTCCATCACGGTTACCCTCTAAAAGGAACAAGTTCTCTCCTGAATTTCAAGGATCTCAATGTCTTTTTCTCTAATGTCTCAATAAGTTGTTATCTCTAGCATTCCAATTTCTATCTTTTCGGTGAGAAACAGTATGTAAACTTAGCTAACCGGATACCATGTGACGCTAGAAGTTTCAAAAGTGCAACTAAAAAGTTTCTCCCCCCCCAAACTTAAATCTAACATTGTCCTCAATGTTCTAAAGATAAAATTAAAAGCATATGAACAAGGAGAAACTGTTACCATTTGAAGCAAAAGAGTTAAGGAAAGATATTACCGTGTCGCATGAGATTGGGTTACCTCCCAAGAAGTGCTAAGTTTAAAGTCTTCAGCCAGACATCGGAAGGAATTAGTCACCTCATAGAATCAAAAAGTAACAGCCGAAATAACTGTGGGTCTTCAAAACCAAAAAGAGCTGACCAAAGGAAACTACAATAACCCAAGAAAGTGAACAAGGATAGCATGCCCTTATCTAGTTTCCTGATTAAGATATTTATATCTAATTGTGGTTCAGGTTCTAAGAAAGGGTCTAAATAAAATATTTTTTGGTTGCGTTTCTTCATAGGTGGGATCCGAATCATTAGGTCCTAGAGTCTGGAAAAACTCAAATATGATCTTAGAAGCGCACAATAATAACCTAAATAACTGAGGATCCTCTAAGTCAATAAGATTTGACTTACAAAATTGACCACAATGAGAGTAGTGGTCACTCTTAAGCAAATGTGTCGATTCTAATTTCCTAAAGCATTTAGGTTTAGTCTCACAACTTAATATTCGACACATTTGAAATATAAACGTTCCCACATTTGGAAGAAAACTATTTGGTGGGAAAACAAAGTCAATCTGGGTATCATAGCCTGGGCAAACCACATCAACCAGATGGGTTTCTAACGACTGAACTTCTTCCTGGACATCATTAGGTTCGGGAAACGAGTATGAAGGTAATCTTGTAAAATGGTCGAGGCAGAGATATCAAGTCCAAAATGAGGGATCTCTGTAAGAGCTAAAGGTATGGCACAAGGAGAATGATAATCACCCCCAAACTTAGATTTTTGGGTATCTCTAGATAGACTAGCTACAATTTCCTTAATTTCTAGATCATTGGAATCCTGAAAATAGTCAATTGCTCCTTCGAGGTTATACTCAAGCGACGCATCCTTACTCATATTTAATAGCTCTAGAGTTCATTTTCTTCGTCTAAGACTATTGTTTCTAAGTCGCTAGACTCTAAAACAGCATTTTCGGAATAAACCCGTTCCTCTAAAGCATTATCGGCTTCGTAATCAAAAGGAAAAACTACATCGTCTAAAACGGTGGTATCCCTAATCAAATCCTCGTCCTTTTGAATAGGTGAATAATCATAAAAATTATTTGGATTTGAACTAGAATCATTATAAAGCTCAATTGGATTAATAGATTCCTGATCACTATGCCTACACATTTCAGATTCTTCATTACTACTATCCTCATCATAATAGTACGAAGATGATTGAACCTTATCTAAATAAGTAGTGTCTTTTATTCTAACCTCGTCCTCTAAATTAGGCAAATATTCACTATTGATATCAAGGGTAGAATTAGAAACACTATTTTGGAAATTTAGATCATTTCGAGCAGCATTAGCTAACTGTTCATTTTCTGCCTCTAGACGTGCCTGAATTTCACTGAGCATAACACTTATACGTTCACTACTCGTTTATCATCTCAGAATACCGTGTACACTCTTCTTTTAAACTATTCATTGCAACTAAACGTTTATACGTCCTTTTAATCCGTTGTTGGGTCTCTTCTAGAGAAGGAACAGGTTCAGAAATATCATAATCAGGACTAGTTTTTAAGTAATTTTCCAAAAACGCGTAACTAGTACTATAATGTTCCTGATTTTCTTGCTCGTAAGACCAATTCGCGTGTGGATAGTAATTGGGCTCACTATGGTATGAACCATAACCTTGAAAAGGATGGCGTTCCCAACCACTATTCCCAACATGGTCATAGAAAGGATGATGTCCATATTCAAATTCGGGTCGATAATCATTGTATTGGCTTCTATCATACCAGTTCGACATTCTTAATTGCAAGGGAATTCTACACAATCACAAACAAGGCTGACTCGACCAAATCAAACCTATAGAATCTAGCAAACAAAAAGCATGATGTCTCCACTTAGATTGTTTTCTAGACCAGCTTCTATTCCTTCGAAAAGGAATTCGTTACAATTTGAGCACACCCCTCTGGAATCAATCCGAGCTAATGTAAGTTGAATCGAGGCGAGGGAAGCTCAGTGGAGCTTTGATACCCAAGGCCTCACCGCTATCACAAGGCGGCGCAGTCACGCATTCAACTTATAGAAACCATCAAGAACTTTGAAGTATGCTTAAAAGAGTAACCAATATTTTTCGAAAGATTTTCCTACCAAGCTCGTTACCCTATCGGTCTCGTTCTAATCATATTTTAAGCTTGGGTTCGCGTTACGTTTCGTTTACCTAAGGCGGGCAAGAAGGGAACTGTGATGAAATCCGAACCCTTATCTTATATGGCCAGTTCTTGCCCTTTACTAGGAAATTAAAGCAGCAGGTTCAGTCCTCCACATATAATCACCTTAAGGAAGACAGTAAACCCGCTGACAGGAGATTCGCGGGTGTTTAGAAGTTTACCTCCCGTACCAGACGGGCGAAGAACCGCTGTAGTCGACTCGGGCCACTGACTCCGGTGTCAGTGTGTGAACCCGAGGGGCCGAGACGATATTGTAATCGTCGTCCTTCCCTGCAAACAGTTTATATTTAATTTTTTTTTTATATAACCCTTCCGTAGGGTTTAAAATTAAAATAAATTGTCAAAAGTCCATTCCAATGAAAAGAAATACAAAAAAATAAGAATAATAATTACAAAAATAAAAAAATGGAAAGTCTCTTAAAAAAATAATAAAAAAAATAATAATTCTCTCTTTTTTTTCTCTCTTTTTTCTTTATTTTTTTGCTTTGTCTTTTTTCCTTCTCTTTAGCTTTAAGCTTTGATTCCAAGGTCTTTAGTATCCAACTTCAAAACTGTAATACAAAGACACAACCAAAGAGACGTAAAAAGAACAAATGGAATAGTAAAAATAATAAAAACCTAAAAATTCTACCTAAGCACAAATCCGCGTCGGCGGGGCCAAAATGATTATGTTTTTTGATGGGGTTGTAGTAAATAGGATTCGTTTCAGACTTGTGAAGGAAATGGAATTTTTAGATTTAATAAAAATATATATACAAAAATATTAACAATGAGTGCGAGAGGTAACCAAGACACTAGATTCCACTATTATGCAAAATTGAATGATAAATATTTCAAAACTCTATTCAATTCTTAAGTAAAACTTTTATCTTTAATTCACTATCAATCATACAGATTCTCAAAAATTATTTGTAAACCTTAAGCATAGATTATCAAGACATTAAACCAAGCATAACCTATCAAACTGAATAACAAATAATTAAGACAATCATTCAAATAATTTAAAACTCTGCAAAAGCAGCGATTAGGTGAATTATATAATTAAATGAAATAGTTACCCATTTATGTTGCGTGAATAGCTTCCTCCATTGCCTTGGTTACGAGGGAATTAGCCGCTCATCATGTTGGAAAACCTCTCAAAATATTTCATTGATGCTCAAAAATGGATTACAAATGATGAGAATATGAGAAATACAATAAAACCGGGTTTGTAACAATTATATTTGTTACAAACCAGAGAACTACGACCCTCGGTGGCAAAATAAGACTGCTGCAGCTGTGTCGCAAACGCTGTAGCAAATAAGTCTGCCTGATGTACGACCCACATGTGTGAGTCGTTATTACTATAGAAAAACGACTGCTGGTGCAGTTCCGTTCTTCGTGTTCTTCATGTTCATCAGCAGCAGCAGCATAAACCGAGTTTGGGAAAACTCGAATTTCTTCTTCTCTGGATCTCCTCAGCCCCCCAGACTCTCGACACCCTTTCTACTCAACCCCGGCAACCTATTTATATCCAACATACCCATCGAATCTCGCTCATTCACTCCATATAATATAATTCTCTTTAACTCGGCAGTAAAGAAAATATTTCTGGGAATATTTTCTTTCATGTTTCATCTTCTCACGCGTTTTCAAGCCTCCAAATTACCATATTTAACTCCTTCACGCTCCGACAGTCTATGAGGGTCTTCCATGCACGCACAAAACACGTTGAATCTTCTCCAAATCACGTGAAACCCGTGATATACACGATCTGCCCTGTTTTCAACCCGTGAATTGTTTAGATGATTCTAGCCAATTCTGGTCAAACCAAACGCCCACAGTATGTTTAATAGGCCATATCACAACTATCTACCAAAAATCATCCATTGAATCTCCCTAGAACACGTTCAACAATTCGATCAAAAATCTGCAGAAGTGTTCTCCATTTTCCCGCCAAAAACAAAATTCAAATGGAGAAGATGACCTCCCCCAAATCCTGTATTGGGGTGCGAATAGAAGATGCCTTTTGGGGTGACCTGGGGTGCCCCGTAGTAATTGAGGTGCCCCTTATCCAACGGTGAGAGTCCGAATAACACGTGTCCTCCGGGGGTTTTACCAACTTTTCGAGCCGAATTTTCCAAAAAATGTTTATTTTCCAAAGGTGCCTACAAACACATAAAACACCAAAATTAGTACAAACTCGAGTGCCAACAATATATAGTATTGAGATCAAATTAAACACAAAAATGTGTCTATCAATGCGCCCGCTAGAGTCGATCTCCATTAACCTTTGATTTTCTTCTCTAAAATAAGGTTAACGACTTAAAGACTTCATTGGGATTGTGAAGCCAGACCGATACTAATTTATCATAGTTGTGTGATCTGATCTTGCATCTTCTATCGTACGAGTACAATCGATTGATTGGCTTGAGATCATGAGAGTTCTCCGATAGGCAAGATAAAGAAGTCACAAACATCTTCGTCTCACTGTTTGTGATTCCTCGACAATCCGCTTGTGTAGCCAGGAAGGATTGTAGAGAGGTGATTGATTAATCTATGATGTTCTTCGGGAATATAAGACCGGATTATCAATTGGTTCATGTTTACCTTGATTTTATATCTTAAGACGGAAAAAAACCTAGGGTTTATCTGTGGGAGACAGATTTATCCTTTTATATACTTTTCTGTGTGTGAAGATCTATTTATTATCAAGTCTGTGATGTTGGGTTACAACAACTCTTGGTTGTGGGTGAGATCAGCTAAGGGAATCAAGTGTGCAGTATCCTGCTGGGATCAGAGGCGTAGGAGTACAACTGTACCTTAGATCGGTGGGAGACTGATTGGGGTTCAACTATAGTCCAGTCTGAAGTTAGTTTGCAGTGGGCTAGTGTTTGTAGCGGCTTAATACAGTGTGTATTCATTATGGACTAGGTCCCGGGGTTTTCTGCATTTGCGGTTTCCTCGTTAACAAAATTTCTGGTGTCTGTGTTATTTCTTTTCTGCATTATATTTTATATGATTGAAATAATACAGGTTGTGTGTTCGTGATCATCAATTGGAAATCTAATCTTTGGTTGTTGATTGATATTGATTGATCCTTGGACATTGGTCTTTGGTACCGTCCAAGTATTCCTTGTATTTGATAAAGACTCGTTATTGTTTTTAGCTTGAGTAAAAATCAAATTAAGAGAGAGATATTAACTCCTTGAGATACTTTTATCTAGATTGAGTCTGACTGTCTAGTTGATTCTCTAGCAAAGTATTTCGGAGTTAGTCCATACAGATTGCTAAGCGAAATACTGGGTGGTGTTGTTAGACCCCCGCTTTTTCAGTGAGGATACGGTTACTCTTAGCATGAATAACATGCCTTTAAACCCCTAGGTGTCCCTAGTGGACGAGTTATAGTCTCGTGAGGGTTTACAAGAGGTATACCCACAAAACCTACTCTAATTTCTCGCCTTGGAAGAACAACTAAGGATAGACACAAAGCAAAAAAGCCAAATAATTAGCTTGCATATGTTCTTTAGCTACAAACATCCCACATACATTCCAATCCGCACACATAAGCAATTACTTATGTATGTCTTTCAACCTGATTGCGAAACTTTACTAAGATAGTCATTGTACTTGTCTCAATGTTTGTCACAACACTCGCATACTGAAATCACATGGATAGATAAGAAAATGGAAATAAAAAAGTGAAATGTGCAAATGTTGACTTAAGTGAAAGATGTTACCCACAATACTTGTATGAATGTCGTCAAAGGATATATATTTATAGCGCACTAGTTGAGAGAAGAACCCATTTAACTCGACCACATGATTAGATATTCTAAGCGCATGTTCCTTTTCAGCAAGTACGTGATAGTTTCCTTGGATCCTGCACTCCAAGCTTGCTTAGGCGACGGAGACAGGGACAACGTTTCACACATACTGTTATCCAAGTGTCAAGAACCTCATCAATAGTCTTTTTGACTTGCTATATAATGATGATATGGTTTTTTTGTTTTCATCGACTATGATTAATCCGCAATTCCGGACCTATCATTTATTAGTGTCGATAAATGAAGAGGAGCCTTTTTTTTTTTTCTTTTTTTTTTCTTTTTTTTCGGCTCACTCTTTATGAGTGTAAGACAATTGTCTACGGGGCTTTCAAATACTCAACCAATGATTACCTTGCTACAACATCCACGGTAGTATCATGATCTCACCAAATCACTTTAGAGAAACATAAAACTGCAAAAATAAAAAGAAAGTGATTCAGTAATGATTAATTGCGAGGATAAATCTTTCAAACGACTACCATAGCTTAGTTTCGCATTCAATTATGAACGTATATATATTTAAGGATTGAAATAAATGGAACTTAATATATAGCCGTAAGAACTGTTTCAACCTAAAAAGGTTTAGAGTGTCATTCTAAATAACTCATAATTAACTCCAAAAGATGAAGTCTCAAGATTGCAACAAATCAAAGAGTATTATTTTTTTATTTTGTATGCAAACCAAACATGCTTCACTACTCCCCCACACTTAAACTCAACATTGTCCCCGGCAGCGGCGCCAAAATAAGTGTGGGGGAGCATTTAGTATCTACTATTTGCATATTTATTAAGCGTGGGTGATAGACGTATTTATGTTTATTTTGGTCTCGATTTTCTGTGTTGTTAGTGCTCGATGTTGTACTTATTTGATTATTTTATGTTTTTGTAGGTGTTTTTGGAGCAATAAGATTTTGCGGCGAAATTGGTTCGAAAAGTTTTTTTGCACTCATGGGAGAAAATTACTAAAGGCACCACTCATTTGGATAAGGGGCGTACACTTGTTGTTTACACCCCAGGCACCCATGTGTTAAAGGCACCTCGGTTTTGGATCAGGGCACTCCATCCCTTACCTTTTAAAGTTTGAAAAAGGCGGGAAACTTTTGCAGCAACTGGCGTAGTTTTGATTTAGGTTTTGGACGTGTTTGGATGAGATTCAATCACGGGTTTTGTTTGGGTTGGTCCTGTTAAGACTGAACAGGGTTAGTAGGGCCAACAAAATCGATTAATGGGGCCAGTTCATCGAGTTTTCCTTGGACAGAGTAAGAGGAAGTTACGAGATTCTCTGGAAGAAATTGTGGAGAGATTTAATCAGATTTTATGCTTGGATTGGATTGGGGTTGCCCTGTTTCAGTTAAACAGGGGATGTATGTTGATCATATTCGAAGAAATAGGGATAAATTCTTGGATTAAACGAAACAGAGGTGGAGTTATTCTCGGAGATTTTATTTGATGTTATTTGTGGAAAGTAAGCAGGAATGTTGGCTGTTTGATTCAGGAGTATCTTTGAGAGCGTCTGGGACGTTGGATTTGGTGGATAAGACGCGTACAAAAGCTATAGGTGAGTTATTCTCGAGACCTGTAGAGGAAGAAAGTCTGAGACTTCCGATAAAAGAAACAAAAGATATTTTGAAGATTTTCTTAGCCTTGTGTGTATATATAGCCAGCTGGGAGGTAAAGGAAGGAAGGGGAGACTTTGGGGACCAAGCAGAGGTGTTAGGGTAGCTGCAGGTGGAGTTGCAGGGAAGCTGCAGGCGAGACTTCCGTAGAAGAAGAAGAACACGAAGAATATATCACAGTTTATGCAGAACAATCATCTTTTCTTTGTAACAGCCACCCAACTGAAACAGTGACGTCTGTAGCAGTGATACAGCGTTGCAAATTATTGTCTATTATATTTTCTTCAATAAAACACCTATTAAGCCATGAGTTATTATTTTGAGCTTGTTTTCACCATCATGAGCTAAAACTCAACACTGGGATGACGGAGGAAGCCATTCTCTACGCATGTGGTAAATCTATTTAATTCCTTTGTGACTTTTGCACTATTTTAAATTGATTCATGATTTTTTTTAATTGATTGTGATTTTGTTTGATGGCGTATGCTTGGTCTTAGTATATTTGATATGTCATGCTTGTGATTTACAGTCAATCTTTTATAAAATCTACCTTGGAAAAGAATAAAGAGTCAATATTTATTATGTTATGAGCTATAATTTTCTGGAACCGATAGTTGAACCACATGAATATGAGAATTGGTGGAATCTTGACTCTCAGTACCTCTCGATATTTGTGACATCTTTGTATATATTTTTTTTAGTATTAAGTCTGAAATCAAATCTTTACAAGTCTTTGAACGAACTTTATTTACCACTTGAAAAACTACACCAGTGGGGGAGAATTTAGTATCTACTATTTGCATATACACATAATAATAATACTCTTTGATTTCTTGCATTCTTGAGACTTCATCTTTTGGAGTTAATTATGAGCTATTTAGGATGACACTCTAAACCTTTTTTGGTTGAAACAGTTCTTACGGCTATAGATTAAGTTCCATTTATTTCAATCCTTAAATATATATGCGTTCATAATTGAATGCGAAACTAAACTATGGTAGTCGTTTGAAAGAGTCATCCTCGCAATCATTACTGAATCACTTTCTTTTTATTTTTGCAGTTTATGTTTCTCTAAAGTGATTTGGTGGGATCCTAATACTTCCGTGGATGTTGTAGCAAGGTAATCATTGGTTGAGTATATAAAAGTCCCATAGACAATTGTCTTACACTCTTAAAGAGTAAAGAGTGAGCCGAAAAAAAAATAGAAAAAAAAAAACATTATATAAGGCTCCTCTTCTTTTATCGACACTAATAAATGATAGGTCCGAAATCGCGGATAATCATAGTCGATGAAAACAAAGACCATATCATCATTATATAGCAAGTCAAAAGACTATTGATGAGGTTCTTGACACTTGGATAACAGTATGTGTGAAACGTTGTCCCTGTCTTCGTCGCTTAAGCAAGCGTGGAGTGCAGGATCCAAGGCAACTATCACATACTTGCTGAAAAGGAACATGCGCTTAGAATATCTAATCATGTGGTCGAGTTAAATGGGTGATTCTCTCAACTAGTGCGCTATAAATATATATCCTTTGACGACATTCATACAAGTATTGTGGGTAACATCTTTCACTTAAGTTAACATTTGCACGCTTCACTTTTTTATTTCCATTTTCTTATTTATCCATGTGATTACAGTATGCGAGTGTTGTGACAAACGTTGCAACAAGTACAATGACTATCTTAGTAAAGTTTTGCAATCAGGTTGAATGACATAGTAAGTAATTGCTTATGTGTGCAAATTGGAATGTATGTGGGATGTTTGTAGCTAAAGAACATATGCAAGCTAATTATTTGGATTTTTGTTTTGTGTCTATCCTTAGTTGTTCTTCCAAGGCGAGAAATTGGAGTAGGTTTTGTGTGTATACCTCTTGTAAACCCTCACGAGACTATAACTCGTCCACTAGGGACACCTAGGGGTTTAAAGGCATGTTATTCATGTTAAGAGTAACCGTATCCACAAGACATGGAGTTGTTGTATTTAGGATTAGTTTTATTTAGTTTGCTCGAGGACTACCAAAATCTAAGTGTGGGGGAATTTGATAAGTGCGTAATTCATATGATTTTAGTGTTCATTCCATACTTGTTTTAGCTATTATTCTTGCATGTATTCGTATTATTACTATTGTTTTCTCTTATTTGCCTCCAATAGGTGAATCATCCAAAAAGGAGCTACAAAGTGATGAAAAGAGCTATGAAGAGAAGTATTCCAAGTATCCAAGTGCCCAAGTCCAAGAGAAGTGGAAGAAGTGCGACGAAAAGGAGCAAAACGCTCATAATCAATACTCGGGCCAAAGACCGATCTTAGCTCATTAAAATTAAGTATTTCTCATCATCATCTTGAAGATAATTGAAAGATAAAAATAATTCAAAAAGAATGAGGTCATTCCGAGTTCGGATGAAGAAGTTGTGGCCAAAACAGTTTTCATTGAATACTGAAGACAGTGAAGTCCACGAACTGGGTTTGCGAACCGAGTTCGCAAACTTATTTCCGAAAATATATGCTGGAATTTGAAGTTTGCGGACTGGGTACGCGAACTTATCAAATGGGAAACGTGTATTCACACCTTGGAAGGCCTAAGGGCACGTTTGGAGTCATTAGATCATATTTTCGGGTCGGATTCTTAATCCTAACTAAATACTTGAAGACCAAGCAGTGTAAACCTATAAAAAGGTATTAGGTTATGTAAAATGGCATCGAATCTCATATCACAAGTTCTACATCAAAAACCTAGGGTTTACCCCTTTAGGGGGAAACCATCATGATTCTTCTTTGTAATATGAGTAGCTAAATCCTTTGTTGATTAAGGATGAATTCAATGTTCCATGAGTGAAGCTTTATTAATAATACAATCCTATTGAGAGTTTTTATCATCATCGTTTGTCTTTACTATATCTAGGTTTTATGAGTGATTATTAGATTGGTTTGGGTGCGCAACCAGATTAGTCTATTGATTATTCTATTGCTAGTGGAAGTTATGAGATATGTAATCGTCGATTAACTCTCTACACAAGTAGAAATTGCGAGACCTTACAAAGGGATTTTGCGGAGAAATCGTGTGTGAAGACAACACCAGCAAGTAAACCTTGATCTAAGAGTTTAACTACTGGGATCAACCTAAATTCACAAAGCTTAAGGCGTCCGATTGGATTACACCTTGAGTGATCTACTACTTGGTGGTTCGTTGGATAGAATCTGGTAGGCGAGAACTTCCGTATCCAGTGATAAAAATGAGTTTTGGGAATAACACTGATCTAGCTGTTATTCTACGGTTGGTGATGAATGGTTCTTACGAACAATAGATAAGTATTCTAATCCTGTTAACTCTTGGTAACGACGAAGGATTCCTTACTCATCTCTTTTCTTTATTGTCTTTCTATTTATCTCACAACCAAACCCCCCTTTGTTATTTACTTTATCTTGCTGATCAAATAACCTATCAATTACACAGCTCTCTGTGGGAACGATCTCTTACTACCGCTATATTACCAGTTAATTAGTGGGAAATATATATTTATTAATTTGTTGTGCCTACGAAAGCCCATACAAATTTTGGCGCCGCTGCCGGGGAATTTGATAAGTGCATTTATTGAGGGAGCTTTAATATATATGAACGTATATATATTTAAGGATTGAAATAAATGGAACTTAATCTATAGACGTAAGAACTGTTTCAACCTAAAAAGGTTTAGAGTGTCATCCTAAATAGCTCATAATTAACTCCAAAAGATGAAGTCTCAAGAATGCTAGAAATCAAAGAGTATTATTATTATGTGTATATGCAAATAGTAGATACTAAATGCTCCCCCATACTAAATCCTTGTTCATAGTTGGGAGAATGGCCAAGATGTTTGTATGGATGTTACAGGTGTTTCCCCCTTCACAGGTGAAGGTGTTCGTGCTTTCATTCCGGGTCAAGCTATTGCGAAGGCTGTTTTGCGCAAACATACCAAATATTTAGATCAATGTGCTTGGCATGGTTATGGGCTGGGTGTTCTAGCATTTTTCACGTTGGGAGAGTTTGGGGAGGATTTTTTGCGTTTTTTTAAGAGGTTGAAGAATTGTCTTGTTAGCAATGACATTAGTAGGGGAGTAGGTAAATTTCTTTTTCATAGACTAGGAGTTGTTATTCAAAGGGGTGTTGGCGCCCAGCTTGTTGCTAGGCTGCCACCTAAAGTTATGTAATAATGGTAAAGTTTTTCATGAATTATGCTTGATTTGACTAAAACAAGAATAAATTAGCGTCACATTTGGTTTATTTTGACTTTGTAAAGCAAAAAAAATCATTTATGATGTGTCTGAAAGTGTCCAATTGGTGTCCGCAATATGTCCAATATCAATTTTTACGCGACACGTGATGTGGCATGTCCATTGAGTGTCGGGAAGTGTCGTAACCGTGTCGTGTCCGTTCGTGTGTCCGACACGGTTACGACATCTTTCTTGAAGTGTCCGTGCAACATAGAGTTAAACTGATTTTAAGAAATGGAATATACTTTTAAATTTTATTAGTTCAAGGGTAACAAGATAAGTTCACCAAATTTAACCACCTCTTAGCCAGGGCTCTGGGCCCAATCCGGCCAGGTAAGTAAACACAAAATTGGTCAAAAAGACCAAAACTAATATTTCCTGGGTGAAACGGACGGCTAGGTTTAGATACTGTTTATATGGACATTAAACAGAAAAATACTGTTCGTTTAGCCAAAATGGATATTTGACCCAGGAAAATAAAAACAAAAAAATATCAATCACCTAAAATACCACTTCTTAGTCTAACAACAACCAAAACTCCACCAGTTGTGCGTGCTTCTTAACTGCAACACCTAAAATACCACTTCTTAGGCTACGACCAAGCAAAGCAGACACCTCAAAATTCCTCCACCCTGGATGGAAGAAACAAGCAAATATTTCATACACACAGAATTGCACGTGTAAGGAAAGAATTAGAGAACAGTTTGGTTCCCAGAAAAATGAAGCCAAACGAGTAACAAGGAAATCTCACCTCTTCACACCAACTTCAGAAAGATGTCCAACTTTAACTGCGCAAAAGAATAACAGAAGAAAATAAAAATAAAAACGAACATTGACAAAAGACTAACTGGAACCAAAAGTATTAACTAGGTAGATTCAATGATTTTATTAGACAAGTAAAAAGCAAAACAATTACTGCAAAACAATTACTGCATAGAATTAAAGAACAGAATCAGTACGACGGAGACTCCAATGATAACTGGAAGAGCGGTAACCAAGTACAATGCACCAAATCCCTGCATGACAATTAGCTAGCCTGGTTACGTACTCAAAAAGAGCCTTGTCAAAGCATAAAAGTGAAGTTCATAGGGTTAGGATTAGGTGTTGTAACTGGTTTAAAAATGTAGAACACGTGACTATAGGACTAGTGAAATTTCAAACTACCATATTAGACCTTGGTTCTAACACTCCCAACAGAAGACATGGAAATAAAAACTAAGGATCACAAAAGTAGAGTTTCCTATTTTTGACGTCAGAGTGATCCTACGTATGACTTAAGTCATGTTCCTCACAAATAATGCTTAACCAGAGTTCACGGGGATATATATATATATATATATGTCTAGTTTTTAAGAGTACATATAGGGTGTTTGTGGTAAATTAAATATGATTATCATGTCTATGGGTGGGAGGTGGGGGTATGTTTATGTGGCTTTTCCGATTGGAAAATTGGGCACATCAATTCACACCTTCTGAGATTCGAGTACGCACTAAAACTTGGAAAAAGTTGCATGAAGCCCAAGAGAGGAGATAAGAAAACAAACCACGGCGGCGGGTACGTCTACTTGGTCACTAGCCTCACATCGTCAATCTCTGCAGTTGTATCCCATTCAATTTTGAGTCTTTTAGCAGCCACTTTGGGATCAACACCAGCGTTAGTTGCCTTGGCATATAGAGATTTGCTGGGTTTTTTATTTATCAATTGAACCCATTGGACAAAACAAAGTAAGAAAATGAACAATTCTCAAGAAACATAATTTGATTCAGTCCAACACCTCTGAACTCCATGTATACAGAATCTCTTAGCATTGTTTGCCAAATGATAATCGATTTTTACTGTCACATCAGTCTGGTAGATGGCAATCACGCGGCAAAGGTGGCCCTTAAGAGGACCAATTCGGATTCTCAAAGTTTGGCCAATGGAGAAAGCTCCTTCCCTACCTTGGCGGTTATTGTTGACTACATATATGGAAGGTACTACGTTAGAAGCAACACGAAAAAAAAAATCCACCTTCGAAACCAACCAGCTTGAAAAATACAAGAGATCAACAGTTGAGAGCGTACACTCTTGGTTGTTTTCCCTTCTTGCCTGTCATGCCAATCTAGATGATTGAGGAGATTTCGGAAATGCTGCTGAATCTGTAAACCCTGTGGGACCTGAATCATCAACTTGTAGCAGCCAAATTAAACTTGATGATAGGAAGAAAGAAAACAAACAGACAAGTTACACCACAGACATGGTTATAAGACATACATCGATATCTTGACAGCCATTGAACAACTTAATCTTCTCACACATTTGGCACTTAGCGCAAAAGTATCCACCATTCTCAAGATCGTTTTCACTATCATATACAAATATGTTGCCTTTGTAAATTTGCCTAACAATACCTTGTCTGCCCTGCACAGCACAAACATAAACAGAGTAACCACATTCAATCAGGTTTCACCCGAATATAATAAAACAGGATGAAACTGAGGTTCATCTTAGTTTAGTCATGGTGAACAAAATTTCTGACCAATGTAATACAAGATGAAACTGAGTTTAATTTAACACATTATAATAAAACAAGATGAAACTGAGGTCACCTTGAATTTTTAATGAAGCATGCCAACAATATCTTTCATGGGAGCATGTAGGTGAACAAGATGTTTATTACAGAGGTTTCATCCACCGAGAACGCATGATGAAAAAACACAAGATGAAACCGGTTTCACTCAGTGTCCACTAGTGATATAATACAAAAATACATCAAAGTTTACACTAATATGTAAACAATGGTGTAGTCAATTGCATCTGATTCTATAGCTAAATCTAAACAAAATTGACACAAATTTAAGCTAGTATGTGTATAAATGCATAAAAAAGAAAACTAAAGCATTAAATTCACGTCCAAAATTTATGTCAACATTAGCATCAACTTTTCAACTGAATGAAACCAATTAAAAATCAAATGTAATTAAGAAGACAATTGGGGTTTGGAATCTTACAAATTTGAGTATTTTCTTCATTTTCCTGAACCAAACTCGTTCTTAATTCATCATCATAATCTTCCAGCAACAGCAGCTCAACCTCGAATTCATCTGTTTATCAGCAAGAACAACATCTTCTTAGGCTCAGTTTCAACTGCAACCAAGCTCGGTCCAATCCTGCAGCTGCACCTTCAAAACAAGATGAAACTGATTTTCATCCAGCATATTCCGATGAAAATACAATTATATAATAGTCTATAACTAGATGAAACTAGTTTCATCCTGCATATTTTGACAAAAAAACAATTATATTACAGTTTACAACTAGATGAAATTGGTTTCATCCTGAGTATTCTTACGAAATTAAGGTATATCAATATGCAAGTTATATGAAACTGGTTTCATCCTGCACATTTGGCGAAAATACAGCTATATGAAAGTTTACAACTAGATGAAATTGGTTTCTAGTTGAGTATTCTGACGAAAATGGTATATCAATGAATAAACTATATGAAACTAGTTTTCATCCTGCATATTTTGAAAAAAAAAACAAATTTTACTTAATCTTAGAAAGGATTAAACTGGTTTCATCCTAATTAAGCAGGATTAAACTGGTTTCATCCTAGTTTCATCCTAATTAAGCAGGATGAAACTAGTTTCATCCTATTTTAAACTTGTATAAAAACAAATTCAAAAGGGATGAAATCAGTTTCATCACCAGCAAACATGGATGAAAGCAAATTGAACTACACCTAAAACATGATGAAACCGATTTTGAATAAAATATAACTTTTTCTTCTCTTTAGTGCATCTAGGTATATGAATTCAGTCAATTTTTTAAAATGGAATGTATACAGAGGCAATATGCTTATTGAAACAAGTTTCATCCTACTTTAAATCAGCTGAAACTGCACATTAAACCTGGATGAAGCCGGTTTCTTCTTGGATGGAACTGGTTTCATCGTTAGATTTAAATTCATCAATCATAAGGAATAATGAATTAAAGACAACACAGGAAAATCACTTAGTTAACTGCATCAAATTACATGAATGCAAAATCAATCAATTCAAGAATCAAAACCCATGTCATTCTAAAATATGATATCTATACATTTCCAAAATAAAAACAAATCAACATGCACCAAATTTTATAACTAAGATTAAACTATTTTGAATGTAATCAAAGATAATTAGAGTCCTGAGCTTACCGATTTGAACATATACTTCAATTAACACAAAACCCTAATTTTCTCAATTTATGAATTTGGGAAATCTAACTTAAATTACGGCATAAGAGATTTCTTTATGGACGGTGGCGGTGGTGACGACATTGGTGACGGTGTTGGAGAAACATGATGTTACCAACGTCGTTGGTCTCTTCTGATAGTAGAGATGGTGGTGGTGCTGTCGATGTTGGTGGTGGTGGATTGATGGTGTTGATAATGGAGTTGGAAGAAGATTATGTTGTTGATGGTGGTGCTGCTGTTTTCTGGTGGTGTAGAAAGAAGACGATGGTAGCTGTTGTTTGATTGATGAAGAAGATGAGGTGGAGACGCTTACTGAGAACGAGAGATTGAAATAATTTTTTTGGATCTGGTTTCTATGGATACGATAGAGAAGAAGGGTAATTAAGTCTGTTTCATTAAAAAAAAAATCCCGTCCATTTGACCCAGAACAAAAGCTACTCGTCCATTTGACCCGGAAAATGTGCAATTTTGGCTATATAGCCCATTTTCCGTTAAGTAAAAGTTAGGGGGTCATATAATTAGTTTTTCTTGTTCCCATACGAGCAGCTCAGGGCAATTCTTTGAAATTGGCAAATGTGTATTTTAGTAAAAATAAAATGAAGGCTATTATTCAAGATTTGAACTCAAGAACACTTACTCTATGATACAAGCTTGAACAATTATCACTAACAATCTTCAAGATGGATTTCAGATTGGTTTTGTTCCCACTCTGGTAGTCCGTTCATGTCTGTAAGGAAAACAATTTCTCTCCTGACAATTCTATGCATTGGTTAAGTGACTTCCATTATTCTGGAACTAATGGTAGCTACAAGACTAATTTATGATCAAAGTGCACAGCAAATCAACAATACAACATAGAATTCCGATAATATAACAACCACTTCTATTTACAGTTGAAAAGATAATACCTTGACTTATATTGAAATATATCCAATCAAAAAGAAAAAGGGAAAACATAAAGATCAATATAACTTTAAATATAGTACATTCACATTACATCACATGGCAACAGACTCACATTATTTTTTTTGGGGTTCAAGTTAAGATCAAGATCTAAAAAGGCTATTGACCGAACCTAAGATTACTCATCAAAAAAGCAGCAGTAATTGGTTGGGTAATCTATCATGAATCTCATTTACTTCTATCCACATTTCATTTTCACACAAATCGATATCAAAATATTATATGCTACAAAAAATACAAAGTAGAAAAAAAAAAAAAAATCCACTCTATACTTAGCTACTACCAAGACCCGCACAATACTTCTCTGTTTTGATTCGTCTCCAAGAATTTAGATGAATTTGACGAATATCAAATTCAGGTTGTCGATATTGACACTGTGATGGAGAGGCATTTGAGCACCCAATCTGCATTTTTTTTTAGTCGTAATAGTAGTTTATTTTTCTATATATTTAGCTCCATTTGGTTGAGGAGAAATGTCTTGATCACGCTGCTGGTTGATGAAATAAGGTGATCCACTATTGCTTCTGTTAAGAGCTTTCTGTTTACTACTAGAGAGTTCAAAAGCAGGATTATCATGAACATCAATATCACTATCAACCATATGTTCATCATTGCTAGCTTTATACTTGTACCACGAAGCCCAAAACAGATAGTTTGCAAAGTTTAGGAAACTAAGGATAGCTAAGAACCAATAGAACAGGTTCAAGTTGTTTTTGTTCAAGTCTTGACCATCTAACCATCCTCTTTTGCTTTTAGTAACTCTAGATGTTGTAGTGTTGATGAGATCAACAAAAACACTGCTCAAGAAGTAACCCACGGATTGAGACAAGTATGTGAATGAAGTTGAAAGTGATCTCATCCCTGACGGAGCTTCCTTATAAAAGAATTCCAACAGACCCACCAACGTAAACATATCGGCGATACCGAAAATGGCGTATTGGAAGGACAACCAGAAAAGGCTAATGGGTTTGGTTGGGTCTTTGATGGCTTGGTTCTTTCTTTTTACCTCTACAATACCTGCTACACCCATTGAGATGGCCGAGAGAAATAGCCCGACTCCGACACGTTGAAGTTGAGTTATGCCAGCAGGGTGTTTAGTAATCTTTCTTGCAAAGGGGACGAAAAGGAATTCATAGATGGGTATGAGAATGGTTAAGAAGAGAAGAGGGATGACTGGTATTGAAGCTGCAGGGATTTTGAAAGAAGGTCCTAGGTGAAGGTTCATGCTGTTACCCTGTTGAACTGAGAAGGTCTGAAGTTGGGCTAGACATGTATTTACTAGGATGGTGCTAGCTATGATTGGTAACATTCTGGTTAGGATTTTTACTTGTTCAACTTGGGTAATTGTACAGACTTTCCATGGATCCACAGTTGGTGATGTTGAGCAATCTTGGCGAAGAATTGCAGCTTTGTCTAGAAACCTGCTTTGTGATCAATAAACCACTTCATTTAGCTAACTGATATTAATTAAAGAACAATTACATAAAATCTATAGCTAGAGTACAAGTCATAAGACATCTAACGCAAGAAGAAAAAGAAAACGTCATGTACTGGTTATGAATACCAACCAAACAGACATGGACAGATATATGGTGGTGGAACCAAAATGCAAATGGCCGAAGAATAACGATTGAATCCAGGTTAAAACGCAGTTTATGATAGCAATAATAAATGAAATTGAAACGGTGTCAATTATTTGAGTAGACGAGAGACTACGTTTTGTGGGTGGGGCAATAATAGTATAGATTGTGATTTTTGAACAAAGAAAGTAAAACCGATAAAGTAAAGCAAAAAAAAAGAATGGTCGAACCACAAGAATAATAACACACACGCACTTTTACTGTTGTGGCAGCACTGCAAGAGAATGTCTACTCCAGCATCTAGCTGCTAATGCATAGACATAAAACATACCCAGTTGGTACTTGGTACTTGAGATTGTCAAGTGTAGGGTCACTAGTACATAAAATAATTGTAGGAATATTTTCTCATACTCTCTTCATTTCTCCATGTGGATATGTGGAAGTATTTGTTTTGGGGCTGTAAGGTCTGTCTTCTGTCGACAGCTAAACTTTGGTCTTTAAATATGTACTATGTGTTGGTGGTGGTGGTGGTGAACATATGAATGAATAAACCATCTATCTGATTTATCAAGAATATCTTAACAAATCCAACCTAGCACATGAAGACAACTAACCATATATATATATATATATATATATTTCCTAACCAAAAATACATGAATTGAAATAGAACATCACCTGAACTGGTCAGTATGTGTGATTTTTTCCTCATCAATGCAACTAGCTACTGTTGTAGATGCTGTAGTTGTTGCTGCTTCAGTACTTGTGCTGACTGGCTCATACAATTCTTCGGAATTTTCTGGTACCTCCAATTTCCGATTTTTAAAAGCCACAACAATAACCTGTAAGGAAGCCCAAATATAGCAAGTCAAATCTTCATCTCATTTCCCTTTCTAAATACGCGTACGTATATTATTAGGCAGCGAATAAAAACACCGGGAACAGAATAAGTGTCGCTTATTAGCTGAGTTCTTGACACTAAGCAAGGAAATGATGTTTGAATTATTATTGAATATATAATATGAAAGAGATAAATATAATAGAGAGACCTGTATAATCCTCAAGATTGGGCTGTCCCCTGGTGTTTGTATGCGATAGTAAGGTTTTCCGAGAGCCAGAAAGACGTAACCCACGATAGCAGCAATTGTGGCAATGAAGAAGCCCAAGTCCCAATCTTTATTCATGCTGACCCACACAATTACAGTCACGCCAATAGTAGCTCCAAAGGTTGTACTCAGTAAAAGCCAATTGAAATAGCTGGCAAGAGACTTCCTTTCATTTGGATCCTTTTGATTGAATTGGTCACCACCAAGTGCCGGTACAGTTCCTCTCATTCCACCTGCACCCAGTGCCAGCAAACACAGAGACACGTAGAACATCGCCGCGTTACCGCCTTTTAGACAAGTCGAACCGCTGCAAGCTTGCATTGGCATCATTGCATCCGGCTGTAATTCTTTATAATGAGCTTGAATTGTCACCATTGCCAATGCCTACACAGAAATTTAAAGTAACCCAGAATCAAAATCTTGATCAGTTACCCAGTAGAGTAATAAGCTTCTTAAGAACAAATCAATGAATGAAATTAGTATTACCAGAATTTCGATCACTCCGAATACAAGGCATGTATTGAATCTAGTCAAGTAAGTGTCGGAGATGAAACCGGCGAAGAGACAGAGCAAATAAGTCGAACCGATGAAATTTGTGAGGGTATTTGCTGAACCGGCCAAATCGAAGTGCATTACAAACAGGAAGTACAGTACCATGCTCACCATGTTAGCAACAAATCCCATATTCTCAAGAGCAATCAAGACTACAACACCCAGGAACAAACAACATAGATGAATCAATCCTTTGTGATACAGATAAAAATCCTTCGATTATTAACAGAACTGCAATACCAATACAATTGAGACTCACAGTTATACTTACCATATATGAACATTGTAGCTCGAAAACCGCCTTTTCGGTCACCCATTTTGTTAAGAGACTTATATCCTGCTTCGAAACCTCCTTTGTTTTCTTCCTGTAATTGCAAAGTATATCAATAACATTAGTGAGAACAGAGTAAATGAAAGAATACAAACATAGATGTGATATGTTAAGACTCACTCACCATTGTTTGGAGAGGGAAACAGAGAGAAGAGAGGGAGGGAGAGAGAGAGAAGAATCTTGGTGTGGAGAGAGTTAATGGCAATGAGAAAATAGAGTGGATGTTCTCATCATATATATGTTTTAGTTTCTCATAGTATCTAGCATTATATCAAGATAGATAGATAGATGGTTAGCTAGCTAGCATTTTAGTCATCAAAAGGAAAAAGTGTTGAGAATGAGGTGTACAGTAATTATACATGGCATGATCCACCCCAAACAGAATGATTTGAATAACTTTTTATTTAAAAAAAAAAATTATACATGTGAGTGAGTGAGTGAGTGTGGGAGGTAAGGTTTGGTAAATCAGAAAACATTGAATATACAACTCAAAGTCAATATTAGTCAGCTGGATAGTCTGTCTGTCGACTCTGTCTGTTCTTACTTCTTACCTTTGAGGAACTAGCTAGTTACTACTACTATACAGACTACAAAAAAAGTCCAGTAATTATTGGATTAAAAGTGGGTGCCGAAAGCCTACTTAAGTAAAAGGCGCTGTCGTCTAATTATAGTTAATAATTCTTAATCAATTCTTAATGATTTTCTTGATTAGGATTTGATTTGATGTTTCATCTATTGGTAGGTTTCTTAAGGACCAGTTGGGACTCTTTCAGTGACCAAAAGGTCCTAGACAAACTAGTTCATGGCTGGTTACTGTAAGGATCAAAATCTTTGTTCTTCTTTTACATGTACTACTACTACCATGACTATATTCATTGTTTCGATTGTGGGGTTTATTGACATCGAATGATCCAAGCTTGAGACACATAACATAATCTTTAAGCTTGTCCATATAATCTTCTTTTTTTTTTGCCAAAAAAGCATTTAAGCAAATGGCTGGTTGCACATCAAAACTAGGGCCATTTCCAAAAAGAAATTAATGTGCTCTTGACCCCCCACCCCCTCTTTTCTTACTTTAACTCCCTCCCATATGTTACATAAGTGGGGGGATTTCAAATTCCCACCTATCTTAGTGATTTGCAAGGGTGTGTGCATTTCAAGAGAGGGGGGGGGGGGGGGGGGGGGGGGGGGGGGACTACTACAAACCACTCATGGCAGATAGAATCATAACCAGATTACTCCAATTGTTTCTGTATCTTCTTCTTCACTTTCTACTTAATTCAATTATAGAAAACAAATCCCTGGCTTGGAGTGCTAAGGTTTCTTCTTCTTCTTCATTTTAATTAACTTCTTCTTAATTCTTAAGTGAGAGCAGTTGGGATCCAAGATATCTAAGTGGGTCACAGCAAGGATCTAATCTCTTTTGTTTGAATGCATGGGTGAATTAGCATTGTTTAATCTTGTTTGATTCTCTTAATAATGGGTCTGTAACAAGTTGTTTTTTCTGTTCACTTGCATTTTAATTTGTACTTTGGAAACATGTTTTATGGGTTTGGAAATCCTTATGATGTCATTAGGTTCCTCTTATAAAAGTAGAAAAACAACTAGTGTGGCATCGGGTTGTTTCTGTCCCACATTACAGCCTTGACTTATCCTGTTAAATATTCTTCTCCCAAAAAGTAAAAAAATAAAAAATGTAACAAGAAATTGAGCCCTCCATGCAAAATACTAGTAACATGCTCCTTGCCCCACAGAAACACCCACCTTCTCTCATCATTTGGTACAGAAGAGAGTATGAGAGCTTTTTCACCTATCAGTGAACCCTGAATCTCACAAAGTTTTCCTCAACCCATGTGATTAGAGATGCTTCTTTTCTACATAGTCTTCCTTCCTTTTGTGATTAAGTTATTACACCTTTCGTCTAATACCTTTTGGAATACTTTAAAGCCTCTTTTTCTGATAAGGACTCGGCTACTTTCATGTCTCATTCAAACTAGATAAGAAAATTGGGCTCAGATTAAGATCAACATTGAGTTATATGGACTTTATACAAGGTTAACAGAGGGTTTTTCCTCAGCTCTTTACTTTTAGTTCACATTTGGTTCTATGGTAAAATTAGATGATTCGGATAACAACCTGAAATTTCTAGTTTTGAGCAAACAATGCCTGCGCACAGAACTGTTCTTCAGTCAATATTCCTTTTGGTCTATTTTAGTTAGGACTGACAACTAAACATGGACCCAATTCACTTGGATATTTACAGTCCTTAGCATTTTGGTAGCTCGGTTGTACCCATCAAAGAAAGGGACTGAACAAGAACACATAATATCTGACTTGTGTAGATTAACAATAGTGTTGAATCAATATACTTTAAACATACGATATTCCAAACAAATAAGACATACTTCTTTAAACATATGATGAATCCATACAAAAGTATGCACGGCCATATCACGCAACAACCGAGAATTTCGTCAAAAGCTTAATCAGTGAATGCACGTCCAAATCAAAACAACCAATTTTCCTTCTGTGTTTTAATGAATTTTGTACTCCATTGTTATCGACAGACGAGTACAATTTGTAATTACAACTTACTGTGCACCAGATAAACATAAACATGGAAACCAGTCAAAAAATGTAGACGAAGGTAAATGGTGAGCAGGAGCACAGTTCTACCAATAACAGTGTACAATTCACCAGCTGAAGGGAAGAACCGACCTAAGCTATAGCTGTAGAATGAATGCTTTGACACTAAGCTATGTGCACCTTCAGTCAAAGAGTTGGTATCTTGGGATCTGTACCTGAGAAATCAAAATTTCTGTTGTTGTCAAAGGATGAAAAAATCTCAATTGCTCATCTTTTTACTCGAGCTATTTGATATCCTGATCTGCTTGGTGCCATCTTCAACTCGACAAAAGTAATAAAGAGATATCAAACAGATTATGACATCGGTAAGGAGTAGGCCGACCGCATCAAACACAAATTTCGGAGCAAAGAATCCCCATACCTGTAAATGAAGCAAGCAATGTTAATAGATCAATTACTTCAGAGTAGAGAGAGTAAAAAGAAGTGTTTACCATCAAATGCCTTCTCTGTATCGTCACACATATTACTGTGAGCATGGTTGTTATTGAAGTAATGAGTCCATACATAAGAAACACCTGAAATGTACAAGATGAAGAGAGGAACATATAATGCAATGTCAATTATACGAAACCCAAAACCAGTAAGCAGGAAAAGAAGTCCATTTAAGCAATTGCGATGTGTCATCCACAGAGAACATTCACCTGAGATAATTTCACAAAAAAGATCCCCCTTCCTTGGGTCCTCCCAGTAGCCTGTGAATATGGATACTGAAGGACAACAAGTAATGGAAGGCCGAGAATAGGAAGGATGAGAGAAACACCAAATGCATCAATTGTAAGAAGGATAGCTTGGCGAATTAGGTTGAACTCATCAAACTTGAAAAATGAATCCAAAATTAAACTACTATCATATTCTGCATCTAAACCTGCTATATAGTGGTAAATATAACAATATATTGCATAAAATTCAAGGATAAGAGCACTCATCCTATTATTTAAAAGATGAACCAAGAGACCAGTGGACTTGTTTGTTTTTCGGTAGCAGCACACAGACTCAAGTGAAAACATGGAATCTATAAACTTTTAGACTAGAAAAAATATAAAAAGATAGAACAAGAGTTCGGAATCTTTGGTCCACTTACCCAATAAATGCAGCACCATATCGGAGACCATCAAAGGCACACCTGCAATAACCTTGGATTAGTAAATAATTGGGGAAGGTTCTATGAAAATTTACAGATTGCTGCCTAAAGGTGCTCTCTGCCAAGTTTAACACAAAAATGTCAGCCTCCAAGTTACAAACATACAAGTCAAAAGGGTCTTACCAATGACCAGTAGAAGAAAATAGACATACAGCAAAAAGGCTCCACTGGGTTACTGGAAGAGGATCAGCAGTAAATACTCCAATGCCATTCTTGGTCTTTACCTCCAATTGTCCAAATCTTGTTATGCACCACCTGCCAAATGTGGATATTATTAACACAAAGCAAAATTACACCAAACAAAATAGCACTCTGATGTGTGTCAAATTAAAAAAGGGGGCATGATACGTATCTACTCAAGGATGGAGTTTGCGGATCATTTAACAATTAAAGAAATTTAGAATAACAAATTCAAAATTTAAGAAATATACCTCCGGTTATGCATGCCAAAGCAATCAACGGTCCTTGCCGTCCCAATAATAATATAACTGTTGAACTACATGTTAGAAAAAACGCTTTAAAATTACCAATTTTTCCATGGACTGTGTTTTGATCCCTAGACCTATTGCCCATTAGTTGTTTTTTCTTTTGAATAGATAAAACAATAGTCCCACATTGACTAAAATCTAAAGAGTTTTAGACATAAATACCATAGAGTTGGCTATAAGGGCATGGCCCTTGGGTCATTAGACTTTTGTGCTTGGGGGGGAGGCTTGGACTAGGGCAAGGTTGCCTTTCCCGTACGCGCGGTGCTTCGCACAGAAGCACGCACGCCGCCGTCCGGTCGGTCGGGTTCGGGTGTGGGTGTGGGTTCATTAGATCCTATCTTTTTGCTGAAATTTTTGGTACGTGTTTTCCACACAAGTAGAAGAATCTTTTCTTTGTCTGAACGTGCTTGTCTTGGCTTCTTTGTCTGCACGAGTTTTCTCCTGACTTCTTTGTCTGAACGTGCTTGTCTTGGCTTCTTTGTCTGTACGTGTTTTGTCCTGGCTCTCTTGTATGTACGTATTTGGCTTGGCAGCAACACACTGCTCCATGCCTGTCAAAACAACTTTTCTTGCACTATCTTTAACCCAACATAACCAGTTTTTCCTGTCATACGCATGGGTTTTCTTTCTTGTTTGTAACTACACAAACACTATATAAGAGAGTAGTTGTAATCTCATAAGACATACCACAGAGAAATATCTCTTCTACTCTCCCTCAGTTTTTCTATAAACATCTCTTCTACTTTTTTTAAGTTCTGCCAAGCTCTAAGGGTACCCTCATTGTATGCTACATTGAGGGGTACTAACTGTAGTTGTATCCTGGAGGTGACTCGCCAACTGCTGTAGCATCTCAGAGGAGTGGCAGGCGATATTGCCTTTAGGACAGCGTAGTCTACGTGCCTCTACATTCTCTGTGCAGCACACATCAGCAACATTATTTTGTGCTAAGTATCTTCTTCTCAGTTACTTTATTAGTATTTTTCTCAACAATCTAAAGGCAATATCCTCTTTACTATATTTTGTAACAACATGGGAAAGAGTACTGTAGACAAACCCCCAAAGTTTAGTGGCAAAGACTTTAAACGATGGCAGTCCAAAATGTTATTCTTCTTAAAAGACCAAAGGCTAGATGAAGTTGCCTTAGAAAGACCCTCAAGAAGGCTTCATGACCGTGGTTATGAAGATAGACTGGATAGGTGGACTAGGAAAAATTACATGTGCAAAAACCATATTCTTAACTGTCTGGATGACTCCTTGTACGACTTTTATAATGCAAAAGATAATTTTACTGCTTTTGATTTATGGGAAGCCCTAGAAGAAAAATATCTTGCTGAAGCTGCTGGAAGCAAGAAGTTCTTGGTGGCTAGGTTCCTGGAATATAAGATGACTGATGAAAAGCCTGTTGTAGAACAATTCGTCGAACTCCAGCTACTCATCAACGAAATTCTTGCTGAAGGCATGCATATTGATGAATCTCTACAAGTATCCGCAGTGATTGAAAAGCTACCACCCTCATGGAACGAGTACAAGAGGAGGCTGCGACACAAGAATCGTGAAATCACCATGGTGGAGCTGGGGAAAAAGATCCAGGTGGAGGAACTTCTGTGCTGCAAAGACAAGAGCCTGATGCTGAGCAAAGACATGTCAAACAAAGCTCATGTCCTGGACGATAATGCTGCGTCAAAGAAAAAGCACGGAGAATCCAGCAAAAATGGTAAACGTAACAAACATCGTAACTCCAAAGGTAACCATCTTAAGCCAAAGGGTGGTGTCTCCAAAAACACCATCAAAGGCGACTGCTATAACTGTGGGAAAACTGGTCATATGGCCAAGGACTGTAGGGCACCTAAAAAGACCAAAAATGATCCTAAACAGAAAAATAAGGCAAACGTAGTAGATGATTCTGGATATTTTACTGGCATGGTGTCTGAAGTCAACCTTGTCTCTAATGTGACCAATGTGAGAGACTGGTGGCTTGATTCTGGAGCCACTAGGCATGTCTGTAAGTTCAGAAATGCTTTCTCCTCCTATAACAAAGTAGGAGACGATGAGAAATTGTTTATGGGAAACTCTTCTACCTCTAAAGTGGTAGGAAAAGGCAAGGTTGAATTGAAGCTCACTTCAGGAAAAACTCTCGCATTGAATGACGTGTATCACGTCCCGGACATATGCAAGAATCTTATCTCAGAAACCATCTTACTTGGAAAAGGTTTTAAATTTGTAGCTGAGTCTAACAAAGTTGTAATCTCTAAAGGTGGTGACTTCGTAGGAAAAGGATATGTCACTGATAACATGATTAAGCTTAGTGTACTTTCTTTGAACTTGAATGATAATGCATCTTCTTCTGCTTATGTTTGTGACTCCTCACATGTTTGGCATGATAGACTAGGACATGTTAATTTCAAATCTATTGAAAGACTTGCTAAATTAGGCTGCATTCCTAAAATAAACTTTGACAGAGGTCATAAATGTGAAATTTGTGTTGAATCTAAATTTGCTAGAAAACCCTTTAACAAAAGGTTGAACGTAGTACAACTCCCCTAGAACTAATCCACTCCGATTTGGGAGATTTGAAATCAACACCAACTAGAGGTGGGAAAAAATGGTACATCACTTTTATAGATGATCACTCAAGATACTGTCAGGTTTATCTTCTTAGAAGTAAAGATGAAGCCCTAGACGCTTTCAAATTATATAAACTTGAAGTAGAAAACCAAAGAGGTGTTACTATTAAAACTCTTAGGTCGGACCGAGGCGGTGAGTATGTGATACCTATAGGAGAATTCTGCAAACTTAATGGCATCATTCATGAAACTACTGCACCTTATTCACCTGAGTCGAATGGAGTAGCTGAAAGGAAAAACCGAACACTCATAGATATGGTGAACGCTATGTTAGCTAGTTCAGGGCTACCTTCGAACCTGTGGGGGGAAGCAATTCTCTCTGCTTGCTATATCTTGAACCGAGTTCCATTTAAGAAATCCGACAAAACTCCATATGAGTTGTGGAAAGGAAGACAACCGTCCTATGCATACTTTAAAGTGTGGGGGTGTGTTGGCCAAGGTGGCCACTCCTCGTTCCAAGAAAACCAAAATAGGACCAAAAACTGTAGATTGTGTTTTCCTAGGATATCCTGAGCACACTAGTGCTTATAGGTTCATGGTAATTGGTGAGAACACCATAATGGAATCCAGAGATGCAGTGTTTTTCGAACACATTTTCCCTTTAGGGTCTGGACCTCATAAAAGGGTCCGCGATGATCTCTCAGATGTTCCTTCGACTAGTCAACCCCGTCTCTAGATGCTGAAACCGAACCTAGAAGAAGTAAGAGGGTCAGAACCAGGAGAAAGGTTTCGGTCCAGATTTTGTGACTCTTACGGTAGAGTCTGAACCCCAAACCTATAAGGAAGCTATGACTTCTCCGGAAGCTCCCTTCTGGGAAGAAGCTTCAAATAATGAGTGGGATTCCATTCAACAAAATGAAACTTGGGAGCTTGTAGACTTACCTCCTGGTAGTAAAACCATAGGTTGCAAGTGGGTCTTCAAAAGGAAACTTATAACAGATGGAACTATAGAAAAACACAAAGCTAGGTTGGTAGCTAAGGGGTACAGACAACAGGAAGGATTAGATTTCTTTGACACCTATTCACCGGTCACTAGAATCACTTCTATCCGGATGTTGATTGCTATTGCTTCTATTTATGATTTGCATATACATCAGATGGATGTTAAAACTGCTTTTTTATATGGTGAATTGAATGAAGAAATTTATATGGACCAACCGGAAGGTTTTGTTGTGAAAGGTTTTGAAGATAAAGTATGCAAACTGAAAAAATCTTTGTATGGTTTAAAACAAGCACCTAAACAGTGGCATGAAAAATTTAATCATGTAATGATATCTAATGGCTTCAAGGTTAATGAATCTGATAAATGTGTTTACATTAAATCTGTGGACGATTCTCATGTTATTGTGTGCCTATATGTTGATGATATGCTCATATTAGGAAGTAACCTTGATAGTATCAATACCACTAAAAGCATGCTTAACGAAAACTTTGACATGAAAGACTTAGGCCCTGCTGATGTAATCTTAGGGATGAAAATCAGAAAGATGTCTGATGGATATAGTCTTAGTCAATCTCATTATGTTGAAACTGTGCTTAAGAGATTTAATCATGAAAAAGCTAAACCTGCAACTACTCCTTATGATCCCAATTGCAAATTGAAAAAGAACAAGGGTGAGGGTATTTATCAACTTGAGTATTCTCGTGTTATTGGCAGTCTTATGTATTTAATGAACTGTACAAGACCTGATATTGCTTATACTGTGAGTAGATTAAGCAGGTACACTTGCAACCCTGGGCAGGATCACTGGAATGCTCTCTACAGAGTTCTACGGTACCTGAGAGGAACTTCAAACTATTGCCTAAGTTTTGGGAAGTATCCTGCTGTGCTAGAAGGGTATTGTGATGCTAACTGGATATCAGACTCAGATGAGTGCAAATCCACTAGCGGGTACATCTTCACACTTGGTGGTGCGTCTGTGTCATGGAAGTCTACCAAACAGACATGTATAGCTCGATCCACCATGGAGTCTGAGTTTATAGCCTTGGAGAAAGCTGGAGAGGAAGCTGAATGGATACGAGGTTTCCTGGGTGGAATTCCACTCTGGCCCAAGCCTGTGTCTTCGATCGCAATCCATTGTGACAGTCAAGCTGCTATTGGATGCGCAAAGAATAGTGTATACAACGGAAAGTCTATACATCTTCGAAGAAGACACAAGACAGTGAAACAACTACTCTCTACTGGCATCATCTCTATAGACTTTGTAAGGTCTAAAGAGAATATTGCAGATCCTTTGACGAAAGGGTTATCTAGAGAGGTAGTTAGATCCACATCGAAGGGGATGGGACTCAAGCTCATAGAATAAATCGCCATGAAGGACACTCAACCTTGTGAATGGAGCTCCAAGATCAAGGTTCAATGAGATAACTAAAATGGAGGCACATTTCGAGAAAGGATAATAGACTCGAAGACGCTTTTGCTTTCATCTCAAGTATGATGACATATCCAACTGCGAGATGCATAAAAATACAATCACTTCTGTCACCATCAGTTAACAAAGAAGAGGAAGATGTGGATGTGATTGTCATAGATAATGAAAAAGAAGAACAAATAAATAATGTCGCAGACTGGAGAATGGAGCTTCACGCATATTTGGCGAAAGGAGAAACACCAAGAAATAGATTGGAAACACACAAGTTAAAAAGCCGAGCAACGAATTATGAATTAAGAGATGGGTTGTTATACCGAAAATCCTTTAGTGGACCATCACTCAGATGTTTGACACGACAGGAAGGAGAAAAGGTGATGAAAATGTTACATAGTGGAGACGCTGGCAATCATAGTGGAGGAAGATCTTTGGCACATAGAGCAAAAATGCAAGGTTATTACTGGCCATACATGCATGAAGATGCAAAACAAATATCAAGACGTTGCGAAGATTGTCAGCGGCATGGAAAGAAGATACATGCACCAGGAGCACCATTGTCATCTTCAACCAGTGTGTGGCCCTTTGGAAAATGGGGCTTAGACATTGTGGGGCCATTTTTACCAGGAACTGGACAAAGAAGATACTTAATAGTCGCAACAGATTATTTCACAAAATGGACAGAAGTGAAGGCAGTACAACATATTCGCGACAAAGATATCTTTACATTCATATTCGAAAATATCATTTGCAGATTTGGAATTCCTGCACAGTTGGTATCTGATAATGGGAAACAGTTTGAGGGGCAGACATAGAAATGTTACTAATGCATTCAAGATAAAATGTGGAAAGTCCACTCCTTGTATCCACAAGCTAATGGGCAAGTAGAAGCAACAAATAAAACAATTGCAGATATATTAAAGAAGAAATTGGAAGGACATCACAGATCATGGTGCGAACAAGTACATAATGCAGTATGGGCTTATAATACAACTAGAAGAGAAGCTACTGGAATGTCACCTTTTTGTTTAACATGGAGTTGAAGCGGTGTTACCAACAGAAGTTGTTATTCCGACAACAAAAAGAGAAGCTTGGGAGAAAAATCTTAGTGCGGGTTTAATTTAAACAAACTTGATGAATTAGAAAAAAGAGAAAAAGCTTTACAACATATGGAGAATTATCAGCGAAGATTAGCTCGAGAATATAATAAACGTGTCAAATACGTGAATTTCAACCAGGAGATTTAGTTCTGCGAGAAACACCAATATATCAGCGAGAAAATGGTGGAAAATTAGCGAAAAAATGGGATGGACCTTACATCATAAGGAGATAGTTGGAACAGGAGCTTATAGATTAATGGACCCAGAAGGAAGAGATGTTGGTCATAGATTAGATAGACCATGGAACAGATTGTACTTGAAAAGATATTATCCGTAAGAAGCTTTGAGAAGTTATGAATTCTGAAAGAATAATTGCAGGATTATTCATGACAAAACAAGATCATGATGTGCGAAATTTTCGCAGAGAACAATGACATAAAAGAAAGGGGCGAACCTTTATGGCGTACACCCTAGTTCGCGAATAAAATTTCGCAAGAGGCAAATGTAAGACCTAAAGTACGTCATATTAGGGGGTACCTGTTACATGACTCAGGGAAAGGCTACCGCCACCGGAACCTGAGTCATGGAGATTTGGGGTCAATAAAACCCATCCGGGAGAGGCACCTTGGATTCTCAACTTAAGCATATGACTTAGGTTGGGCGACTAAGGTAATAAGGACTCTCCCAAGGAGTGCAGATCTGATCAAGGCGCCGAGGTACACGGTTGAGTCAAGAGTGCCGAGGGCGTTTGAAGCGTCCTTGCCATTCTTGACAAGTCTTGGCTTATACTGCACTCGGCCTGAAGAAAACCCCACTTAGGGTGCAGTCTCGTAACCATAAGCCCTATAGGTAAAAGGGATAAGAGGCTGCGAAAACAACTGGTTGTTGTTAAGACTGGATGGGAGGAGCTAACCTTGTATGGTATAAGTACGCCTCCTTGAAGGGGAAACCAGGGGGAAGATAAGGGCGGCACCCTCTATTAGGGAGATGATAAGTGTCTTAAGACGCAAATATCATGAGGCTTATTATTCGCAAGGATAATTAGCTTGTCATATTTTTGCAACAATCCTGAAGAGGCAATAATACAAAAGAAAAAGATAAGATGAGATCAATGGGTTTTCGCATGCAAGTGCGAAGACGTCCTGCGATTTCATCGCAAGACGGAAATGTCATGGGGCTTTATTTTCGCAAGAATATTTAGGCCTGTCATATTGTCGCAACATTCCTGAAGAGGCCATAATACAAAAGAAAAAGTTAAGACAAGATCAATGGGTTTTTGTATGAAAGTGCAAGGACGTCCTGCGATTTTGTCGCAATGACAAGAGATGGCATAATAAGACCTTTAATTAGGAAGGAAAAATAAGACCATATAATAAAACAAACTAATTATAAGCATTCATAAAAGATTATTTTTTGCAAGAAAGATAATGAGAGGCAAGTATGGGAATCAATATACAAGAAGCATTATCTTTCTTATCAACAAAATATTAAAAGAAAAAGTTGACTCCAAATTCGATTGAAAAATGTAGCTCTCAAAAGTGATAAAAATAATATAACTCAAGAAAATAAAGCTAGAAAAGAAGCTCAAGCTTCAATATCAATATCAGTAGCAGGAGATGACAGAAATTCTTCGCCAACATTCTCGCAAGCTTCTCCTTCATTTCGGCTTTGATCTTCGCCATGACTAGCATTTTGATTATCTCCAGCAATTACTTGATTAGCATCTTGATTATCGCCAACAACTACTTTTTCAGGAGAAATTTCTTTCTCATTCTGATTAACACCAGCAGATACTTCTTTAGAAGGAACTTCTTCTTCATCTTCCAGGAAATTATCCTCTGCACCGTTTTCATAATCGTAATCACTATCAGCAGGAAGAGGAACTTCATCATCATCTACTTCTAAAGGATCAATTGATGTAGGAGGAAGAGAGTTAGACAATAAAATGTCATTTACAAGGACTTCATCCCGGAGATGAACTTGGCGAAGAAGTGCTCTTTGATGATTCCTATCTTGAATATCCTTAAAATAAGCAAGATAATCAAGTCTTCTTTCTGCCCGGTCACGAGAACCAGTAAGGGTAGAGACGAGTAATGCATTCTTTTTGCGAATTTTAGCATATTTAGCCTCCAGATCAGAAATAGAAGAATGAAGATTCTTCTCAGACTCTGCGAAAAATAGAATACAAAATTTTATTAAGATAAGGAATTCAGAGAGATGTGACAAAGAAAAGATAATTAAGGCAGTCAAACTATTATGACTACCTTCCTTTTGCGAAATAAGATGTTGAATCAAGGATAGACAACTATTCTCCCAATGATCCATTGCGTCATCAAATTTATCTCCAATTAAACCTTTAAGTCGAGACTGAAGATTTTTCTCTTTAGAAACAAGGAAGGCATTTTTCTTCGCAAGAGAAGAATAAGATTCTTCTAATTTGGAATATTGTTCTTTAAGATGATTTGCCTTCACACTTAAATCTATTCTACCTTGAATGAGTGTATCTCTTTCAGCGATAGATGATTCTGTTACTTCTTTAAGTTCATTTCTTAAAGAGCGAAGAGATTTCTCTTGGTCAGCACACACTTTTTGGAGAATATTAAGTTATTGCGAAGATATCGCCATCTTGTTTAAATAAACTCGCTTCTCTTGAGATAAGGTTTTATTCTCATCTGATAAAGTTTTCATCCCTAAATTAGCTTTGGTTAAAGAATAATAAAGACGAGATACTTCATTACTTTATAGATCTTGTTTTTCAACTAATTGAGTATTTTCATTGGTAAGATTATTTATTTGATCAAGAGAATATGAATAGAGATTATCTAATTGGTTATATTGATCCATTAAGACTTCTTTATCAACACGGGCTTCTTCAACAACAGATTCAAATTGATATCTCTCCATTACTCGTTTCTGATTTAATTCTTAACATGCGAAAGAGGGATTTAAAGGATAATTAAACAGGGGAAAGATAAAACCATCGAAAAGGAAAATTAAAGACATAGATGAGGAAATCATACCTCTTAATTCATCATTCTTCTTGCGAAGATTATCACGATCCAGCAAAACATTCTGAAGTTTCGGATTTTCAAGACGAAGAGCATTACATTCTTTTTCTAAAGCTGTCTGCGAAGCAGCTTTGTCAGAACCCAAATGCTTGCTCAGAATTTCATAAACATTAGACTTGATGGGATCAGTAGAAGACTTCTTTCCATCATCCAGAATCTCAGATAAAACTTTGAAAGCAATATCTATCCCTTCCACGGTCTCTTTCGACAAAGGAGGAGACTTAGGTAGAGAACTAGTAGAGATAGAAGGTTGAGAAACATTCTCATTGGGAAGAGAAGAGGCTTCATTCGCGGAAGGAACCACAAGGGGAATTTCAGTCATAGAAAGATCAACTGGAGAAATGAAATCAGAGGCAGCATTCTCGCGAGTTGGAGATAAAGGTTTATCTTGCGAATATGTCGCAGGAGATTTGGAAGAAATGAAGTCAGAAGCAGCGTCTTCACGAATTGGAGATAAAGATTTATCCTGCGAAGATGTCGCATGAGATTTGGAAGAAATAAGTAGATGGAAGGGAACAAAAGTTGGAACAGCCTTGAGGTGTCGAGATTTCTTGTGAGGTATATGAAGATCTTTATCACCCTGCGAATTACAATCTAGATAAGAAACATAAGCAACAATATTGTTATTAGAAAAAGATAGTGTTTCTTACTACCTTCTCATTCGCAGACTTTCTTTTATGAACGACAACTTTATGCTGTGATTTGGGATTGTTAGGATTTTGAACTATAAATTTAGTGTTGGAGCCGCTTTTGCTGAAATAACAAGAGTATGGGAATCACATAAACAACATCACATAAGGCAATAAACAAGATTAATTTCAAATATATCAATTTCATCAAAACTTACAAGGAAGAAAAGAGAAGACTGACCTTGATGAATCCATGAAAAATGATAGTAGGGAAAATTATCTTGAAGAAGATCACGAACTATGAAGATCTAATTTGAAGATGAAGAAGAATTTAAAAAGATTAAAGAGGAAAGAAGAAAAGTTGCAACAATGGAGCTTGCAGAAGAACGACGAAGTTGCAGAGAGAATAAAAAGAAAGAAGAAGAGGATGAAAAGAAATATATATAGAGGGAATTTTTCCTCGAGAAAATAAACATGGTTAATACGGAAAGATTTAAGCGGTTAAAAAGTAACGGTTACAAAAGACGTGTCGAGAAATAAATGGAAGAAAGAATACGTGTGATAAATGCAGAATATGAGAAGATAAGTGGTTGCGTCATTTCTCACATCATTCTCTACTTTGCAGAGAAGATATGAGAAGAGGCAAGATGTAGGATCAGAATCTCGCAATAATTATATCTTAGCGAAGTTATCAATGGTATTGCACAAGAGCGTCGCAGAACAATTTCAGAAACGACGTCAGCAAGGATCATGAGAAAGATGTGATAGTCTCGCGAAAATTAGAAAGCTTGCGAAGTCAACATTTGTAAGGTTGCGAGAATGTCGCAAACCATATCCGAAAATAAAGGACAAATTAGTTGTCATCCACTATGTATTTCCTTTATAAATAGTCATTCGAGTTGTAAAGGAGAGACAAGTAAATAGGAGAGAGAAGTAAATAGGAGAGACAAGTAAATAGGAGAGAGAAAGTTCAGAACAAAGATCATTCTAGATTTTCTTTATTTTCCTTGTCTTGTAAGAACATTCAGAATTTAATCAATAAAATTAAGAGCGTTAACCTAAATAAGTTGATCAACAATGAAATCATATGACGGGTGTAGTGTAGGATTTCCTGCAACTACAGTTTCAATCGCTGACCGTTAACCTTTGAAGAACTACTACCATCCGGTGTCTCGATCTCAACAGCTCCATGAGGAAAAACAGTACGGACTACAAAAGGACCGGTCCACCGAGAGAGTAACTTCCCAGGGAATAGATGCAAACGAGTATCATACAGAAGAAATTTTTGACCTGGAGAAAATGACTTTTTTAAGATATTTCTATCATGCACAAGTTTCATTTTGTTCTTATACTCTTTAGCACTATCGTATGCATCTCTACGAATCTCTTCCAACTCATTGAGATGGAGTTTCCTATGGGCTCCTCCCTTGTCAAGGGAAAAATTTAGCTGCTTAACAGCCCAATAAGATCTATGTTCTAACTCAACAGGTAAATGACATGCCTTGCCATACACAAGACGATAAGGCGACATTCCAATGGGGGTCTTAAACGCAGTACGATAAGCCCATAAGGCATCAGTAAGCCTAGACGACCAGTCTTTCCGATTAGGATTAACTGTTTTCTCTATTATAAATTTTATCTCGCTATTGGAAACCTCTACCTGACCACTAGTCTGTGGATGATACGGGGTAGCTACCTTATGTGTAATACCATATTTCTTCATCAGAAGCCTAAAAGGCCCATTACAAAAGTGCGACCCTCCATCACTAATTATAGCTCGCGGTGTACCAAAACGTGTAAGTATATTATTTTTCAAGAACTCAATCACAACCCTATGGTCATTGATTTTACACGCAACCGCCTCAATCCACTTAGAGACATAGTCTACATCGACAAGGATGTATAGGTTACCAAAAGAATTAGGAAACGGACCCATAAAGTCAATACCCCACACATCAAAGACCTCAACAATTAGAATCGGGTTCAAGGGCATCATGTTCCTACGGGAAATGGTTACTAATTTTTGGCAACATTCACAAGTAACACAGTAACTGTGGGAGTCTTTAAACAACGAAGGCCAATAGAATCCACACTGCAATATCTTAGCAGCAGTCTTCTTAGCACTAAAGTGACCCCCACAAGCATGATCATGACAAAAGAAAATAATACTGGACTGGTCACTCTCAGGTATACATCTCCTAATAATCTGGTCTGGAAAATACTTAAACAAATAAGGATCATCCCAAAAAAAGTGCTTAACCTCGGATAAAAACCTAGAACGATCTTGTTTACCCCAATGTTGGGGCATTCGACCAGTAACAAGATAATTCACTATATTCGCATACCAAGGTGCTTGGGTAACAAAGAAAAGTTGTTCATCAGGAAAACTATCCCTTATAGGAAGGGAATCATCAGGGGAATCAACAACTAGCCTAGACAAGTGGTCTGCTACTACATTTTCGGTACCCTTTTTGTCTCTAATATCTGGAGAGAACTCTTGCAACAAAAGGATCCACCTAACCAATCTAGGTTTCGTATCCCTCTTAGACAAAAGATATTTCAAAGCAGCATGATCAGTATATATGACGATCTTAGAACCTAAGAGATAGGGTCTAAACTTGTCTAAGGCAAACACAATGGATAACAGTTCCTTCTCGGTAGTGGTATAGTTCAACTGGGCATCATTCAGAGTTTTGGTAGCATAGTAAATCACATGAAGTAATTTGTTTTCTCGCTGACCTAGCACAACACCAATAGCATAATCGGAAGCATCACACATGATCTCAAAGGGTAAGTTCCAGTTGGGTGCCTGGACTATGGGGGAGGTAGTGAGTAAAGTCTTAAGCTTCTCAAAAGCCTCTAAACAAGCATCATCAAAGACAAACTTAACATCTTTTGCAAGCAAATTGCAAAGAGGTCTAGAAATCAAGCTAAAATCCTTAATGAATCGATGATAAAAACCTGCATGCCCTAAGAATGACCTAATATCTCTTACGGTTTTTGGGACTTGTAAAGTCTTGATAAGGTCAAATTTTGGCTTTATCTACCTCTATACACTTATAAGATACGATATTCCCTAAAACAATTCCTGATTGAACCATGAAATGACATTTCTCCCAATTAAGCACTAGATTCTTTTCCTTACACCTAGTCAACACTAATGACAAATGATGCAAGCACTCATCGAAAGACGAACCAAACACTGAAAAATCATCCATAAAGACCTCTAAAAACTTTTCTACCATATCGGAAAATATGCTCATCATGCAACACTGAAAAGTCGCAGGGGCGTTACATAGCCCGAAAGGCATGCGTCTATACGCAAAGGTACCAAAGGGACAGGTAAAAATAGTTTTTTCTTGGTCTTCTGGGGCAATAATGATCTGATTGTAGCCTGAGTAGCCATCTAGAAAACATTAATGACTATGTCCAGCTAATCTCTCTAGCATTTGGTCGATAAAGGAAAGGGGAAAGTGGTCCTTCCTAGTGACCTTGTTCAATTTCCTATAATCAATACAAACACGCCAACCCGTGGTCACTCGGGTCGGGATTAACTCATTGTTATCATTCTGGACTACAGTAATACCGTATTTCTTAGGAACAACCTGAACGGGGCTGACCCACTTACTGTCTGAAATGGGGTATATAATGCCTGCATCTAACAGCTTAAGACGAACTACTTCTTTCATATTAGGGTTTAGTCTTCGTTGCATCTCCCTAGAAGGTTTGTTATCTTCCTCTAAATAGATCTGATGCATACAAACAGTAAGACTTATACCCTTAATGTCTGCTATGGTCCACCTTAAAGCTTCCTTGTTGTTTTGAATGACGGTCACTAGCCTGCTTTCCTAATCACTATCCAAGTCGGAAGCAACAATCACAGGTAAAGTCTCAGACGGGCCTAAAAACACATACTTCAGGGTATATGGCAATGGTTTTAGGTCCAACTGAGGAGGCTCTTCTAACGAAGGAACTAGGGTAGACTTAGAAACTGGTAGTGGTTCGAACTTAGGTTTCCATCCGTTACTAGTGTCTAAAAAGGGGTTGAATCTAACAAAGCATTCACCTCATTAATCACATTATCATCATCGAAATCAATCCCACGGTGAGCTAGGCATTTCTCTAACGGATCTTCGAACAAAGTGTTTGGTAATGACTCCTCGACTAATGTTCCTATCATGTTTACCTCTTCTATGCTCGAGTCATCTAGTTCAGAGGGTAGCTTACTAATATGAAAGACGTTCAGCTTAATAGTCATATTACCAAAATAAAAATTCATAATACCAGTTCGACAATTAATGATCGCATTGGATGTTGCTAAAAATGGGCGACCTAAAATCACTGGTATCTGGTTCTCTGGGTCAGGGACAGATTGGGTATCTAGGATAACAAAATCCACTGGATAAATAAACTTGTCGAACTCAATAAGAACATCCTCGATCACACCACGAGGAATTTTAACGGACCTATCAGCTAACTGAAGTGTCATCTGGGTAGGTTTCATATCACCAAGTCCTAGCTTGAGGTACACATGGTATGGAAGTAAATTCACACTGGCTCCTAAGTCAAGCAAAGCTTTCTCAACACGGTATTTACCTATTGTGCAAGAAATGGTAGGGGACCCTGGTGTAGATGGTGGATTTTCGACAAGGGATAAAATCGTAAACTCATAATTATACGAAGCTCTGATCCAGCAATCAGACGTGAGTATTGAGACACAGGTCTCTCATCGAATTCTCAATGGAGAGTACTTTCTCTCATAGTACATGTAGATATGTAGTCTCGCGACTGGAGAACGGCATATCTCATGAATACTGAACACTTTCAGTGATTATTTCTATATAGTATCACGAGATGGACCGCTCCTAGACAGCTTGCTCTGCTAGTATAGAGCGATAACGTCTTCAGGAACAAAAAACAAGTTTACCCTGACTATATAAAGGATGTGACTTACCGAAAAGCTCATATCGAGATAATTAATGCTCCTAGACAGCTTGCTCTGCTAGTATAGAGCCACAAAGTTAATTATTCCTAATTACAATTGCTCTTATTCCATGGTCGAATCCACGACTGGTCCCATGGAATGGCAATAACAATTGCTCCTATTCCATGGTCGAATCCACGACTGGTCCCATGGAATGGCAATAACAATTGATCTTATTCCATGGTCTAATCCACGACTGGTCCCATGGAATGGCAATAACAATTGATCCTATTCCATGGTCGAATCCACGACTGGTCCCATGGAATGGCAATAACAATTTATCCTATTCCATGGTCGAATCCATGACTGGTCCCACGGAATTGCAATAACAATTGTTCTGATTCTATGATCGAATCCACGGCTTGATCTCATAGAATAACAATAACTATATTATCTTATTAATCCGATTTCATGATCGAATCCACAACTGGTATCATAAATGGTAATAGATAAATCTTAATTACTCCGATTCTATGGTCGAATCTACGATCCCATGGAATGGTAATGCTCACTTTATTATTCTGAATTCGTAGTCGAATCCTCAGCTGATCCTATGAATTAATAATAAACATCTTATTACTCAGTTTTGTGAATTATTCTCCATTGAAATCCACAATTAGTAATAAATGATCAACAACCGGGCGTCTGAGCTACCTCTAAGAAAGCCATGATTCAAATGGTGAAGGTGTATTCAACAACGATACACTAACAGTCACCGCACGAACGAGTATTTCAAAATACAACGAAACGATGAACCTATGCAAAATAGGGAAGAAAATAATAAATAATTAAAAATATTGACCAGGGTGCTGGGAGCACGGACACACGACCGACCGACCATGTCGTGGTCAATCCCACGCCAGTTTTATATTTTAATGCATTTTTATTATTTTCCATGATTTGATGAAAATTCTCTCATTTTATCAAATCTCCTTCGTCTCGAGGAAACTCCTCGGTTTCATGGTACTTCCATAAATCCATAAAAAATAATATAAAATTAAGAAAAGGAGTGTGGGGCGTGACCATTGGCCAACCGGCCATGCCTTGGTCCCAACCGGCCCCACACCCCACGGTTCCTTATTATTTTATTATTATTATTATTTCTCTAATTTCATGAAAAAACTCCTTGATTTCATGGTATTTTGCACAAATCACCAAATAATAATAAAATAAATTATGAAAACTTGTGGGACCGGGCCCTGGCTGGCCGGCCATGCCCTAGCCGGTCCCACACGTCCCTTTGTTTATTATTTTATTATTAATTTTCCTTGAATTCATCAAATTCCTTGATTTCATGGTATTTCTCTCAAATTAGGAAAAATTCCCTCAATTCATCAAAAATACATGAAAAATACACAAAAATTAGGGAAACTCGTGTGACCGGGCCCAAGCCGGCCGGCCATGCCTTCCACGGTCCCACACGCCCTTGTTTTTATTATTTTAATATTTTTGCTTCCCTGAACTCATGAAAACTCCTTCAATCCATGGAAACTCCCTAAATTCATCAAGTTTCTCAAAATTCATGAATTTTTCATAAAATCATCAAAATATTATAAAATTAAGGAGAAGGCACCACGGGACCGTGGTCATGACCGGCCGACCGTGCCTTGACCATGGCGGTCCCACGCCTCCTCATTCCTTATTTTATAATCATTTTTCATCATCTCATGGTGTTTTTCCTCAGTTTCGTCGAAACCCTAATTTTGGCATATTTTCTCGAATGGATGCTCAATTGCACGCCAGAAAATATCAAAATTCTCAGGACTGAGACGCGGATGCCTTGGGGACACGAGCACGCTATCTTTACCGACCAAGATTGGATCTTTGGCTCATGGAAGCCGGTCCCATCAATTTTCACAGTTTTGACCTAATTTGCACAATTGCTCGTATTAGGTCCAAAACTCTTCCAAACACTTTGGATTTTCATGAAGTGATCGTCAGGAGGTCACGTGACAACCCAGGGCTGGTTTTATGACCCCATTGTCGGTCCCTCACTCCGTCATAATTAATTAGGTTTTCTCACCTAAGGCTCAGAGGAGCATTTTCGAATAAATGATTAAACCATCATTTAATCATTCTTTCAACAACAAATCGTCAACTCTTCAGGAGTTCTTCGTATTTTCTCAAGTGAGAATATGGATACTACATGGTTGATCCATGGTCCCATGTAGTCGCTCCCTCCTTCGTCCCATGGTCAAAATTCTGACGAACCATGAATTGATCATCAATTGATCAAATTAGGGTTTCTGAATCCAAGGATCATCATTCCAGATTCCAACCTTAATAATTTTACGACGACCTCATGGTCATTAATTTTATTAATTATGATCGGTTCAACGACCAGTATTCTAATTAATATTTTTGGTACGCTGCCAATAATCCATCAGATGAGCAACACATGCTCAGACGATCAAATATTCAACAATTCATCACATGAGCAACACTTGCTCAGATGATAAATATTTGCTCAAACCAAGGGATATTGGTTCAACAATCAATATTCAACGATCCATCGAATGAGCAATACTTGCTCACTTCATCGTAAGAACTATACCTCTGTCTCATGACATGTTCAACTCATGAGTTTCAGAATATCATGTTCAACTCAGCAACTACATGGACTCATCGTCCCATCAAACCACGAAGTCATCAATTGACTAACATACCACGAGACGTCAATCGTGTCACTTTGGGGGGATATCACTTAGGGTTTTGGTCTGGCGGTCTACGGCACGTGTGTTCAAACACACGATGGAATGTGAGCAAGTCGTGCAATCAGTTGAAGGAATTCACGAGGTAGTGGGTGGAAAATCGACCAAGTCTCCACACGTTGAGCAACTGGTTTCAAACACGATCTCCACTTCCCTATTCCTTGATTCCATCAACTGTCACACTTCATGGGATCATGGTGTCTAAAATTCCAGCAATATAAATAAGTCTCTGAATCATGATTGAATTATCAGCATCATCGGCATCAACAGTATCATCAATCTCACGTCAAAATAACAACACGAGATCATCAACTCATCAATTGATCAACTACTCTCAATTGAGCAATTTCAATCATTCAGAGCTTATCATATTCAGAATTCACACACCCAAAATCTTTGATTACCATTGATTCCACGCATTTCTCAGCTTCCCTCCTGCAGATCAACCCATCCTCTCTTGTGACCGAATTTACTCTGGAACGGTCATTGTCTTGATTTACGCCGGAGTACTACAGATTGATCTCTCGTATCTAAATCACCCCCTTTGCATCGGTGCATCTGTGTGAGGTTTAACATTTCGCTCGGTTCGAGGAGTCTCCTCCGTACGGTCGTCTCCTCAATTCCTTAAAAACCAGCAAATCTTTTTTCCCCATCTACAGATTGGCGACCACAGTGGGAGATTAATCTCTCGGTTGCAATCTCAAGCTTTCACAAGATGGTTGATCTTAGGTCACGCACGATCGCATATCCTAACATAAATGATACTAACACTAGTAACGACACTAATGATGATATTCAAGAATCCATTCCTGCTTCCAACAATGCGGTGGCGTCACTCCTCATCAGACTGGAGAACATCCCCTGTTTGGTCGTTCCCCTGAGGAAATCAGAGAAAACCCACCTACCACTGCTGATCTCATCAAAGTGCAAGAGATTCTTGCAAAGAATCAAACCGATATGGCTACAACACAGAAGGAGCCATTTAATCAACTGAAAGCTCTCACTGATACAATGTCATGGAAGACCCCAGTAAAAGGAAAAGAGAAGGAAAAATCCTCAGAAGCTGATCCTGAGGTAATTTCGATTCATACAGTAGATGATGATGAAGTCCGCAAAGCTGCAGATGATCCATCGGCGAAGGAGTCATCAAACTTCATCACTCGGAGGATTTGGAACGCCTTATGGAGAAACGTGGAAAGGACAAGACCCCCATGTCCATCGTCACCAGTCTCCATACCCTGCTGCTACGCAGAGGATTCCTCTTCCAAAAGGTTATATCTCTCCAACCTTTACTTTGTACGACGGAACCGGCAATACTCAAAAACATATTTCTGGAATTATTGGGCGAACACGAGCACAACCATGTCGTCCGTCTGAAGAAATTTTCAAAGTCTCTGACAGACAGAGCATACACCTGGTACAACAACATCGCACCAGGAAGTATCACCGATTTAGGAGAGATGATTAATGGTTTCTACAGAAAATACTTCTTCGTGTCAGAGCAAGTCACTCTCTCTAATCTAGGAAGGATGTTTCAGAGGAGCAACGAACATCTTGATGATTATGTGAAAAGGTTCAAATTTCAAGCCTTGGACTTCCATGACCCAACGTCACATCGCAGCAACTAGTAGACTTGTGCATCAACAGAATGATCCCGGTCTACAGAGCCTTACTGGAAAACCTCTGGTTCCATGCTTTCTCAGAGTTTTATGAAGCAGCCAAACGATCCGCGACTACTGCACCTGCTTTCCTGAAAAACAAAGTCTGCAAGATCGAAGAACCTCGAATCAGCCGACGCCTAGTCAGCAATCAGTGCAATCTCCAGCCTTCGACAAACATTGTTGCTGAAAGAAGTGAAAGGAAATCCTATACACGACATCATATCGCTTCTCCAACATCCAAGACTCCTCTAAAGGCGCAAAAGATAACCAACCTTGAAATGCACAAACCTCGACCCGACATCAAAGAACGGGGAAATGATCGGGGACTCAAACTGCCATCTTTCAACTGAAGAAGTGATCGAGTTACTGGAATTCTGGGTTTAAGATGATGTAATCTATTGTTCATCATAGAGGGACAACTGAAGGAAAAATGGAGAATCCTAGGTACCGCCGTCTTCATAGACTCATCAATCATCTAACAAGTAAATGCAACATATAAGGTGGATCCACCATGGCTTCAACTGAGGAATGAAGGAGTACACAAGAATCCTCTCTCAATCGGAACCTTTACACTCTCCGAACAACCAGTCGAAGAAGCAGTTCAATCGTTGATCGAGCATATCTGTGAATTGCTCTATTCATCAAAGGCACAAAGGAAAGACATGTTCACAACACCGAATCATATTGTTTCAGACGTCTTTTCATCCTGGAAAACTCCTTGAAACCTTCATCCATAGACAAGGAGATGCATGACCGGGGACTTCTTACCACAGTCAATCTCAGAAGAAACGAATTTGCAAGAACGTTGATCGATGCTGGCACCGCCATCAACAACATTCCACTGAAAACCATCAGATCCGCAGGCATCACTCGACAAGAAGCCGCTCATGTTCCCGTCTCAGAGACCTTGAAGGAGCACTCGGAAATACTTCTGGCTACGTCACTCTCAAAATGAACATAAATCCAAACTGGGCAGAAACCATGTTTCACATAACCAGGAAGATCCAGGAAATGACATGTCCTTTAGAAGAACGTGGATCCACGCTGAAAAAATGGGTACCTACAAAGCGCCTCTGGTTACACATCTCTCCAACGAAGAAATTTCTGATCCAGAAGATTTTACGGAATACCATCATCAGAGCACTTGGAGAAATTTCGAACTTTGACGAGATTGAAGCAAGAACCTACAAAAGATGCATAGACATTCATCAAGAGGTTACACACTCAGGCAAGTCTCATTCCTCTCGTGTCTACGTCATTTATTTCTTCACATGCTATCCTAGCATGGGGACTCAATTCTGCTAGAAACTCTGCAAGACGTTGTGAATGGTAGCCTCTCCAAATCGAGCACCGAACATTCATTACCGAGATGATGTCCAAGCATGGAAAAGAATACTTTGGGCGTTTCTCCATAGCTTTGCAGGAGCGTCCATGTGTGCCACAAAATCAGAAAACTCTGATGGCTGCACAAGTGTTGAATCTTACTACCGCAACGAGAAGAATGCTGCATCAACAGAAGATACTCAGGGCCGAGATGATCAAAGCTACGACATTTGATGATTAAGGGATATGATGCTTCAACAATCAAGCATCTAAGGAGCCTTCAAATTGTAATCCCAATCAAAGAGTACATCTTCGATAATGGCGCCTCTGGCTTCAACACAAATATCTCTACACTGATTCAACACCAACACGATCAAAGTATTACTAAACTACAATCGATAAGTCTTCATTATCCCATGATAATACTTCTGAAGCAGATGCAACATCATTCATACATGGATGGCATTAACTCCTTCAACATACACTGGACAACCTGAGGTGATTCCGTGAAACTTCATCAATGATAGCAAGGGAATGATACCCTAAAACTATGTTCTAATTTTCCTGCAAGTATACAGGGTTGTTATAGCTAGTAAATAAGCAGGGTAAGTCCTCAGGGACAAGGAGGGAACTGATGTTGTTTTTCTAATATTTTCCTAACTAATTTCTAACCTACAGTGACAATGACTAAGGAATTTGGGATATGAGAGGGACTGCTAGGCTTTGAATCCACCTCTAGCCCTATACTAAGCATTCAACTGAGTATGATACTCTTGTCCTTGTAACAGATAAGGAAGAAGTATCAAGTCCATCACTTACCTAAGGTGTTTCACCAATGGATAGTTCAATCGCAACTAAAGTATTAACCCGGAGCACTAATTCTCTAATCAAGCACAACTAGTCAAAGGATTAACAATAATATATCAAACATGAGTTGCAGTTCAATTAACACAATGTTATCCTAACTACAATGGATGCTTGACATACATTGTGAGAGAAGAGTATTGATGCACTGAGATTAAATCTATCATACAACATTTTAAGCATTCAAGAATCACACAAACAGCATAAATAACATAGTACAAATCTATGGTTTCATCTCAACCTTAACTTAGTGAACTAAAACATGATCAAATCATACTACTGGATGAAACAGATGAAATAGTAAAATTACAGAACACTAAGAGCTTGGTGCTCCGGCTAGCCCGGGCATACCCACACACACACAATACCATCTTCTATTTATAGTTTTACATGAAATCCCTAATTTCTAAACCCTAATTTTGAAAGAACCCGAATTTTGAAAATCGAGAATTCACTCACTGATTCTTAGAATTTGTCTCCTTTGCTCTCTTTCTCATCCTTCCTTTCCTCTTCTGCTACGAACCCATGCCTTCTTGGTCTTCTGTGCGCTCCTATTTAACCCTAGCTTCTCAATGCCTAATTCATAGCATCCAGGAATGATGCTAGGAATGAGAGAGAGGGAAACTAGGGAGATGGGTTTTTGTCGGGTGGTTGTGGTTGTGGAACTCGAGGGATGGGAGATGGTGGAGCAGACGCTAGTGGTGTCGGGGATAGGGATTTGCAGGCTCTGCAATTTTTGGGAAGAAGGGGAAGAAGAGATCGAGAGAAGAATGGGTTAGGGGCTGTTTGTTTTGGGGTATAGGTATTCTAGGTTATGGTGTTGAGCGGGCTCATCAAATTTTGATGTCAGCGAAGGGAAGATGTTGGATGAAAAGATGAGAGAATGATCCAACGGCGCGATGGAAGTGGATGTGGAGCGACCGTTGGATATGGAATATATCAAAACTGACGGTCCAAGATGGAGTTAGGTGCTATAGTGTTAGACAGGAACATCAAAGCTCGATGTACTCTGATGAAGCGACCGTTAGATGATGGAATGGATCCAATCTGACGGCTAAGGAGAGAAGCGGGTTTGGGTTTGGATTTTGGGTTTAGGATATGGGTTTTGGTTTAGGAAATGGATTTGGGCTTAGGTAATCTTGATCCCACTTCTTCTTTAAGAACAATTTCTTCCTTGTTAAGCCCATTTTCATCCTTGAGTCTTCCATACCGCATTCTTCACTTCTTTTCCGCTAGAGTTTCCTTCGGTTTTTTCCCGTGTCTTTGCTCTTTTCGCTCCGTGAGTTAACCAGGCTTTATTTAGTACCTAAAAATGCAAAATTAATCGAGAAAAGTATTTATTCTTGAAAACAACGAAAACACGGAATATGGGATAAAATGGAGCGTTAGTGCACAAATGATGAGTTAAATGCCAATAAAAAGGTGCAAATATATACAATATTTGGCACTCATCAATCAACGGGGACTTCTCTACATCACAAAACCCTGCATGACTGAGGAACTTCTTCTCTTCACCGATCCAGAATGGAGATTTATGCTGCTATCTTCCACAACAATGTGGATTCACTTATAAAGCCGCTTCACGGTACAGTCATGCTTTCAAGAGCACTCAGGTTGAACTCCCAGTATACCGGATTCTCAACTCACTAACTAGTTCTTCAATATAAATGCTCACCGAATGGAGGAGCAACGAATAATCATGGTTCCAGCCTTTTTCGATCTCTGGAGCAGCTCTAACCATAGCATCGACATCATCAAGGATATATGGTGGAAATCCTTCCATGGTCTCAGCATCAATAAGAATATATGGAGAAAACTCAATCGTGATCTCAGCATCAACAACGGGAGAAACATCCTCATGACATGGCTTCACCAACTAACCGTTCTCTGAAGTGTTACACATGAAGCGGGCATCTCCAAGCACTAATGATTCATATCAAGGTATCTAGACGTGAAAACACGTTAGCATGAGCATCTTCCGAAAGCTTGCATGGTGGACGGTCACAAGCCAAAGTCTTCTACAAGATGTTCTACAGATAAAGTACAACATACTTCGGCCCATGGGTTTACAAAAACGTACCAATGAGTGAGGAATAGGACAATACTTCCTCAACAAAAGATGTTCTTATATGGCTCTTCTACAACATACCAAAAGGGCGCATCAATCGGACATACGAGATAAAAGATATGGCCTTTACTGTCAGGTCTACGAGATCTGAAAAATTTGTACGGGATTACAAATTACAAATGTGCACGCCTCGTTGGCTGACTTCTACAGCTCAAAATTGAGTGATTCTTTTCTCATGTGATAACTCAATCTCTTAGATTCAAAAGTTGGGGTCAAGCATCGAATTACGATGTCGTATGAGGTTTCTACAACTTCCATAGCATACAACGCGCAACCAGAGATTCGTGGACGAGATTCATAACTTCCACAGTCGATCGGTGTCCACCAGGTCTTTTCGCTAAGTCCTTCATCAAGGTACCTCCAACTTCGACCACCTAGGTCTTTACATCGATTTTTCTACCCGGGTCCTCTATCTAGGTCTTGACTGAAGAAGGGAAAACGAAAGAGGGAGATTCAACAATATACTGGGGACTGTCGGTCCACCGATCATGACGATCAATTTCACATCCCAACACTCGTGGTGCCGGGCTCTCCAGTGCTAATCATTCATCATAAATGGAATGCTACCACCGGGACATGAAACCATGGTCATTACATCATCCCCTATTGAGAGCAACCTCAGTTATGGTCCCATGACCAGGGTTTCAGAAGTAATGTTTCTACGACTGACAGAAACAAGGTGGTAATCAAGTACCATGCTCATGTGCCAATCAAGGAGTCCTGATCTCAATTGAATCAATGGCATCAATCCTTCACCAACCATTCAATACACAAGCGAATGGTCTAAAGACGCAACATGAGTGTTTTACAACAAGCCCGTCTGATTAAATTTTATGCTGTCTTGTACAAACGGACGATCTGGGACCAATTGGTAAAGAATATAGGCATGGGTCATATACCATTTTCTTCGTATATATGTCCTCTACAACATATCCAAAATTCACAACAATTGGAGAAACGAGCGAAGAGTTGTGGCCAAAACATTGGACCCCATGCCAGCTGTAAATTTTCTGAAGGTTTCCTGGAAGTTTACTGTTTCGTCGATTTCGGATCCTAAACAAGCTCTAAACTCAAAAAGCTTCTATGTTAAAGCTTGTAAATTTCCTGGGCTTGAGAATACATATGCATATGTCGAAAATACGACCCCAAACGAAGATTCTACAGCGTTTTTACTAAAGGCTGAAGTCTGAAAATTCCCGGTGACGTATTTCGGAAAAATTACTCGTGTATTCACATGGGTTTTCATTCATTCAATTACAAATCAGAAATTTCATACTTCTATGGAGAGGTCACAGGAGATATACTTACTAGGGGAGTCTCTAAACCATTTGAGGGTTCGGCAATGTTGGAATCTTCGTTGGCAACTCCATTATCTTCATTCGGTTCGGGATTTTGGGAACTCTCCATATTCTCATATCCCAAAAAAGAGCACGCTTCATCAACATAATGCTTATATACCATGATTTCTTCCTGGGTTCGTCAACAACAATTATTATTATGTCATTCAAGGAGATGCCACGATCATGTGCACGAAAAAGGGTACTTACATCGACTTCTTCATCAGTGCTGGATTCATGAATTGTTTACCCGGGAACAAGTTGAAGACCGTCAATCGATGGAGCAAAAGTCTGAAAATAAGTAACAAACCTTGATCTCATGATCCTAATTACACGGGTAAAGTCATGACACAAGGAGCGGCTGGGGACTGCACGTCATTTACTAACACCCTATAGTCCTTACTTCTGGGCTCTCCGCTCCCGTAGATTTTCCTCCATTTCCATGGAGTCTACATTGATCCGGGATGTCACTACACGATCATCCTATGGTAAAGCTAACGGAATAACCAGAAAATACAACTCAGTATGAAGGATCTCTCACCACTCAGAGCACATCGTTCATACAAAGCGCAGGATTTGACAGAACAATGAATCATGGATTAAAGGTGCTCACAACAGCGTCTACAAAAATGGTAATGCTCCACTCTTACCTATTTACGTTTCACGAACTTAGTGATAATAACGTAAAACCTTCGAAAAACTTGCTCGCCTCTTCAAACTTGCCAAGATGAGCAAAATTCATTATTTAAAACCAGCACCTGATTTTTCATGAAACTATGAATAATTCACATAACCTTTCATATGAACATTCGCTGGTTTTCTACGTGTGTGCATACACTATAATATCGCCAAACTCATACATACATTATTTCATCATGTATACAATTGCTTGCTTCCATCAATTGCTCAAAAATCATAAATTGATTTTCATGAAACCGTGGACAACCCACGTAAAGTTTTTACTTAGTGAACATCCACTGGTTTTTCGAAAATTGGACAGACGTCCATTCTACAGTTGTGAAGACTCACAGACATTATTTCACCATGTATAATTGTCTACTTTCAACAGTTGTTCAAAATCAAAACATGATTTTACAAAATATGTAAATATTTAACGTGAAACCCATGTAAATTTGAAAAATATATCTACATACTTTTTCTCCTTCGCGCGAGCATCTGTTTTTGAAGCGAGAGTATATTTTCAAAAATTTGTGAACGCTCACATATCGAAAATAAAAATTTTCATGAAAGCTCATAGACAAAAATTTTATTAACAGACGCACGCCTTTTCAAAAAAAAAAAAAAAAACTTTTCTCTCGTGCGAGCATTCACCTTTGGAACGAGAGTTTATTCCACTTTGTGAAATCTCACATATTTAAAATATAAAATTCCGGTTTTTGTGAAAGCTCATAGACGAATTTTATATCATTAGACTCAGGTCTATTTTGTTTGTTCCTTAAACTAACAAATGAACGAGCGTCTATTCATAAAACAAGGATTTGTCTTCATGGGCCCATCCCACGAATCCTAAAACGACCAAGGTCTTGTCGTCCAAATCAGCGGTTCAACGCCAATCTATGCTCATCAGACGATGATGCTCTATCATGACATTGAAGCCTTCATCAAGTCGTGGTTTTCTCATGCTCTCTAAATCCGGTAACGTCTCAACTTACGATTAAGTTCAAATACTGGTATTATTATCTATGGCCGGAAAATCACCATTTAATGCTGACTGAGGAACACAGCTTTCCTCAGTAAGCAGGGGACTTAATGTAGATTGTGTATTTTCGACAAGGGATAAAATCGTAAACTCATAATTATACGAAGCTCTGATCCAGCAATCAGACGTGAGTATTGAGACACGAGTCTCTCATCGAATTCTCAACGGAGAGTACTTTCTCTCAGAGTACATGTAGATATGTAATCTCACGACTGGACAACGACATATCTCATGAATACTGAACACTTTCAGTGATTATTTCTATATAGTATCACGAGATGGACGGCTCATAGACAGCTTGCTCTGCTAGTACAGAGCGATAACGTCTTCGGGAACAAACAACGAGTTTACCCTGACTATATAAAGGATATGACTTACCGACAAGCTCATATCGGGATAATTAATGCTCCTAGACAGCTTTCTCTGCTAGTATAGAGCCACAAATTTAATTATTCCTAATTACAATTGCTCATATTCCATGGTCGAATCCACGACTGGTCTCATGGAATGGCAATAACAATTGCTCCTATTCCATGGTCGAATCCACGACTGGTCCCATGGAATGACAATAACAATTGATCCTATTCCATGGTCGAATCCACGACTGGTCCCATGGAATGGCAATAACAATTGATCTTATTCCATGGTTGAATCCACGACTGGCCCCATGGAATGGCAATAAAATTTTCTCCTATTCCATGGTCGAATCCACGAATGGTCCAACGGAATGGCAATAACAATTGTTCTGATTCTATGATCGAATCCACAGCTTGATCTCATAGAATAAAAATAACTATATTATCTCATTACTCTGATTTCATGATCGAATCCACAACTGGTCTCATAAACGGTAATAGATAAATCTTAATTACTCTGATTCTATGGTCGAATCTACGATCCCATGGAATGGTAATGCTCACTTTATTATTCTGAATTCGTAGTCGAATCCTCAGCTGATCCTATGAATTAATAATAAACATCTTATTACTCAGTTTTGTGAATTATTCTCCACTGAAATCCACAATTAGTAATAAATAATCAACAACCGGGCGTCTGAGCTACCTCTAAGAAAGCCCTGATTCAAATGGTGAAGGTGTATTCAACGACGATACACTAACAATCACCGCACGAACGAGTATTTCAAAATACAACGAAACGATGAACCTACGCAAAATAGGGAAGAAAATAATAAATAATTAAAAATATTAACCAGGGTGCTGGGAGCACGGACACACGACCGACCGACCGTGTCGTGGTCAATCCCACGCCAGTTTTATATTTTAATGCATTTTTATTATTTTCCATGATTTGATGAAAATTCTCTCATTTTATCAAATCTCCTTCGTCTCGAGGAAACTCCTCGGTTTCATGGTACTTAAATAAATCCATAAAAAATAATATAAAATTAAGGAAAGGAGTGTGGGGCGTGATCATTGGCCAACCGGCCATGCCTTGGTCCCAACCGGTCCCACACCCCACGGTTCCTTATTATTTTATTATTATTATTATTTCTCTAATTTCATGAAAAACTCCTTGATTTCATGGTATTTTGCACAAATCACCAAATAATAATAAAATAAATTATGAAAACTTGTGGTATTGGGCCTTGGCCGGCCGGCCATGCCCTAGCCGGTCCCACACGCCCCTTTGTTTTATTATTTTATTATTAATTTTCCTTGAATTCATCAAATTCCTTGATTTCATGGTATTTCTCTCAAATTAGGAAAAATTCCCTCAATTCATCAAAAATACATGAAAAATACACAAAAGTTAGGCAAACTCGTGGGACCGGGCCCAAGCCGGCCGGCCATGCCTTCCACGGTCCCACACGCCCTTGTTTTTATTATTTTAATGTTTTTTGCTTCCCTGAACTCATGAAAACTCCTTCAATTCATGGAAACTCCCTAAATTCATCAAATTTCTCAAAATTCATGAATTTTTCATAAAATCATCAAAATATTATAAAATTAAGGAAAAGGCACCACGGGACCGTGATCATGACCGGACGACCGTGCCTTGACCACGGCAGTCCCACGCCTCCTCATTCCTTATTTTATAATCATTTTTCATCATCTCATGGTGTTTTTCCTCAGTTTCGTCGAAACCCTAATTTTGGTATATTTTCTGGAATGGATGCTCAATTGCACGCCAGAAAATATCAAAATTCTCAGGACTGAGACGCGGACGCCTTGGGGACACGAGCACGCTATCTTGACCGATGGCAGGCCTTGAAAAGGGGTATAGAAATGATGCGATGAAAACGGGGGCCTACAGTAATACCGCAAGTGCACGGTCGTCGGTTGTAGCTCGTGCAAGTACGGGTCGATCCACAGAGATCGGGTGTGTTTTGGAAGTGTTTTAGCTAATTGGGTTCCTAGATTTGCTTTGGGCTTAGAAGCCTTTTGGCTTAAATTGGGCTTTAAGTACTAATGGGTTTGATAACAATAAAATGAACTGAGCTTGGGCTCAGTTGGTCTTTGAAGTGCAAATGGGCTTTGGCCTTAAACTTAGGCTTTTGATTAAGCCTGAATTGGATTGGGCCTTAATGAATTTGGGCTTTGGTCTTAAACAACTGGGCTTTGGTTAAGCCCACAGTTGACTGAATTGGGCTTCAGTTTGAGTTGAGCTTTGGGCTTGAGTGCACAGCAATGAACTGAATTGGGCTCAGCTGGCAATATTTGGCACTCATCAAATACCCCCAAACCTGAATTTTACTTGTCCTCAAGTAAAACAAAACTAAGGAAATCCTAACTATACCACTGTCGCTGGTCTCTCGAATGCATTTAGCGTATGCACTAAGCCTTTTAAACCACTAAGTGTCCCTAGTGGACGAGTTGAAGTCTCGTGAAGGTTTACCAGAGGTGTGCCTACAAAACCTAAGGACAAAATATAAGCTCATATTCCATCAAATGTGACATGTGCAAAACAGTTAAGCTCACAGCAAAATGGAGATGTCAATCTAGCTATCGAAGGCACAATCCTAGCACTGATAACAAAAAAAAGACATGTGATAAGAGTGTAAAGTGTATCTACACATGTGTAAAGAAAGATCTGAAGTCATGACTACTAATCACCAAGAGATAGTTTCTCAGGCTAAGAACTGAGGTCGAAATCTAGCTAGCTGTCCGGACTTTACGAAAATTGTGAATGAGTTGGAGGTATTTCACAATTACTCGCGTTGTACATCAATGGCATACACCCTTCCTTGCTTATTACAATGAAACAACAAAATGACTATTTACATGACTCTTATTTACATTGACTATTCTCTTTTATTTTTGGAACAAGAGATGATGGAATTGATAAATACTTGATTTTTTTGTATTTTTCTGATATTTTTTTTTCTCTTTTTTTTTTTTTTTTTTTTTTTTCAACAAGGAAACACTTTTGATACATAACAAAAAGAAACAAAATTACATGACACTTTGCAAGAGGTAGCCCTTTTTGATGCACCCAGTTAAATTCGATGGTTGTCTTTCTTAATGTAACCTCCACCTTCTATCCCAACCAACCAAAGAACAAGCTAGTCAAGTTTCGTTCAGTATTCTAAAGTGATTGGCAATCGTAACTTCCTATCAAACAACTTGAAGATCGAGGCCATACATGTATTGGTAGATCGTGCGCGTGCAAATTTCTTATCACTATGTGAATTGTGCTAGAATCAGGGTGCCTAAATATCTAGACTAAGACTCCTAATAAAAATACATATTTGCACAAGAGTCAACATTTCAAGGTAAATGAGCTCCATTTTTATGATTTTTTTTTCAATTTTTTTAATTTTTTTTTTGAATTTTGATTTTTCAATTTTTTTTTTTTGGAATTTTTCAATTTTTTCAAAAAGAAGAAGGAGTTCGTTTTCAATTATGGCAAATTATCATGGTATCTACTCTATACCCCCAAACCTAAACTAAACATTGTCCTCAATGTTTCAAAATATGGAAAGAATTAAAATGCAACATATGGAAAGGGACATGCTGAGTAGAGTAAAAGGAGAGAGAATACCCGATTTTCGTCGGCGAAAGCAGAATTAAAACTCCGTTATTCAAGGCAAAAATCCAACATATTTCAGCCGAGATCATATTGGATTAGCAAATATATACAAAAGGAACAAAAGGGTTTTTAAGAAATTTTATCTACTGGATTATATACAAAAAACACCATACACTAACAATCTAAAGAGTTGAGGATCAACCCAAAAGAAAAAGTGTAGAGACATGGAAAGTTTCAAAACACTAAAATTAGACTTAAATGGGAGAAAAATAAAACTTTTTTTTTTTTTTTTTTTTAATTATTTTTTTTTTAGAAAAAGAAAATAAAATTTGGTTTTTGAATGGGAGCAAAGGAAATTTTTGGTTTTTTTTTTTTTTTTTTTTTTTTAAAAAGAAAATAAAATTTGGTTTTTGTATGGGAGCAAGCCCACTGTTTGTCCTCTAATGGAATGGAAGGAAGGCTGCGGCCCATGAAACACTAAGTTTTAATTTTGAAAGTTTAATTTGGCCCAGTTGGTTAAGGCCCGACGTTTGTTTTTAAAACTGTGGTTTCGAGGTCCACTTACAAGTCCACAATCAGTTATAAGCTCAGCTGGGTTTAAACCCAGAGTCCAAAATACAAGTCAAATGGAAGAATTTAAACAAGCCCACACAAAATAAATACAAGCCCACAAATAAATTATTACAAACCCAACAGAAAATAAAAAGCCCAAAAAATTGGGTTAATTATTACAAACCCACAATTAAAGAAATTTGGAAGCCCACAGGTTGGGTTCTCTCAATGGAATGGGTTTAGGCTTACCTTTTTAGCACAGCCCAGCTGCTCTGATATTGTTGCAAAAACCCAGTTGGGTTTTGGTTCTTTTCCTTGGTGGCGTCCCAACAGAGGAAAAACAGGTTCAGAACAGCAGGTCCAACAGCAAATGAAGTGAAGCAGATGCAGATGCAAATGCTATGAAATGAAATGCAAAAAATAGCTAAGAAAAACACAGCTAAAACACAGCACCAATCCCCGGCAACGGCGCCAAAAACTTGGCAGGCCTTGAAAGGGTATAGAAATAAGCGTGATAAAACGGGGGCCTACAGTAATACCGCAAGTGCACGGTCGTCAGTTGTAACTCGTGCAAGTACGGGTCGATCCACAGAGATCGGGTGTGTTTTGGAAGTGTTTTAGCTAATTGGGTTCCTAGATTTGCTTTGGGCTTAGAAGCCTTTTGGCTTAAATTGGGCTTTAAGTACTAATGGGTTTGATAACAATAAAATGAACTGAGCTTGGGCTCAGTTGGTCTTTGAAGTGCAAATGGGCTTTGGCCTTAAACTTAGGCTTTTGATTAAGCCTGAATTGGATTGGGCATTAATGAATTTGGGCTTTGGTCTTAAACAACTGGGCTTTGGTTAAGCCCACAGTTGACTGAATTGGGCTTCAGTTTGAGTTGAGCTTTGGGCTTGAGTGCACAGCAATGAACTGAATTGGGCTCAGCTGGCTTTGATCTTTGCTTGGCTGCAGGAACTGTAAGACTGCACAGCAGCTGCACAAGTGAGCAGCAACAGTTTGCAAGGCAGGGGAAGAAGTGGCAGCAGCACAAGTGACAGAGAAGGCAATGCACAGCAGGAGAAAAGCAATGCAGCAGCAACAGGGTTGCAGCAGCAGAGAAGAAGCAACAACAGCAGAGGCAGCAGTGTAGCAGAAACAGACAAGGCAGTGCAAGCAAAAACAACACAGGGCAAAACAAGGAACAAAGCAAATGAAAACTAAACAGTAACAAAAGGGAAGATACAACAGGGCAACAGCAAAAGCAAAGAACAAAACAAGATGAACCAAGGCCTAAGCCAAGGGCAGGGATGATAGTGAAACTGAAATGGAGCAAAACTAAGGCATTCTTGAGATATACTAAAAGAATGGGAAGAGAACTAGCTTGCTATAAGCACTAGTTTCTCCCAATGCACAATCAACACTGCATCCTAAGCATACACAAGGAATGGCAAGAAAATCAGCTTGCTCTGAGCACTGATTTCTTCCATTACACAATCAGCACATTGCTTCTCAGATACCTAGCCTAGCATTCCATCAATTGTGACAGCAAATTTAAACATGACAGTGAATTGATACTAACAGTGAGCAACAACAAACATGAACACAACTAACTGAACTAACAATGAACAACATCTAAACAGGACACATGTTAACAGGAGATGAAAATAAAAACATTAACAGAAACATCACACTAAACAGGAATTAACAGAACATGAACATTAACATAAATAACAGGAGCATTAACAGAGCAGCAAATTGAACTAAAAAGAAACAACATTAACAGAAAAATAGTAATCAAGAACATGAACTGAAATTGAGCTGAAACACATTAAAGAAAACATTAACATTAACAGGACATGAAAGTCCTGGATGCCGGCTAATCCAAGCATGTTTTTTACATCATACCCACACCCATATATATAGTCCACAACACAATTTCCCTAAATACAAAATTAGGGTTCTTCCCCAAAAATCAGTTGAATTAGGTTTACCTAATTTCTGTGAAATTGGTCCTTGAAATCGTCGACCCATGCTTTGTAATTGCTCCTACTCCATTCCCATGCTCTAATTGCAACTCTAGGTTACCTAATTTATCAATTTTTTCACGCCTAGGGTTTCAGGAAGAGAAGCGTGAAAAAATGAGAAAATAGGGAACTAGAGGGCTAGGGGTGAGATGGGTTTTGGTTGTTGGGTGATAGGGTGATGATGGTGGAGGTGTGGTGGTGGCAGTGAGTTGGTGGCAGAGGTGGAGAAGGTGGTGGTGTACGGTGGTTCTCTGCTGTGGAGAAGATGGAGGAGAGGCTCGACTGTGTTTGGGGTAGGGGGCGTGTTTGGTTAGGTGGTAGGGCTCGGGTGCTAGGGTGTGAGGCGGCTTCATCGAGTCTTGATGTTCTGTGACTCTGAGCTGCGAGATGCGAAGATGGTAGGTAGATCGGACGGTGATGCGGAGGCAAGCGATGAGCGACCGTTGGATTATATGATACAACAAAATGAACGGTACTTGATGGAGTTAGGTACTGTAGTGTTAGGCGGAGATATCAAACTTTGATGCACAGCAAGGAAGCGACCGTTGGATTCAACTACCATCTAATCTGAAGGCTTGGAATTTCAGCGCTGTGGTGCTCGGCAGAGACATCAGATTTTGATGCTCTATGAAGGATCGACCGTCGGATGCTTCTGGGAACTGATCTGACGGCTGAGAACGGAGGCGCTTTTGTGTGTAGAAAATGAGGTTGTGCGCACCATTCTTCGCGGCTTCCTTGCGTAATTTCTCCCGGCTTTTCACTACTTTTCTGCTCTTTTCGCTCCGCGACTCATCCGAACTTTATTTATTACCTAAAAATGCAAAATTAATTAATAAAAATATTTATTCTTGAAAACAATGAAAATACAGAATATGGGATAAAATGTAGAATTAATGCGCAAAAGATGAGTTAAATGCCAACAAAAAGGGATAAATATATACAATATTTGGCACTCATCAACCGACCAAGATTGGCTCTTTGGCTCATGGAAGCCGGTCCCATCAATTTTCACAGTTTTGACCTAATTTGCACAATTGCTCGTATTAGGTCCAAAACTCTTCCAAACACTTTGGATTTTCATGAAGTGATCGTCAGGCGGTCACGTGACAACCCAGGGCCGGTTTCATGACCCCATGGTCGGTCCCTCACTCCGTCATAATTAATTAGGTTTTCTCACCTAAGGCTCAGATGAGCATTTTCGAATAAATGATTAAACCAACATTTAATCATTCTTTCACCAACAAATCGTCAACTCTTCAGGAGTTCTTCGTATTTGCTCACGTGAGCTTATGGACACTACATGGTTGATCCACGATCCCATGTAGTCGCTCCCTCCTTCGTCCCATGGTCGAAATTCTGACGAACCATGAATTGATCAAATTAGGGTTTCTGAATCCAAGGATCATCATTCCAGATTCCAACCTTAATAATTTTACGACAACCTCATGGTCATTAATTTTATTAATTATGATCGGTTCAACGACCAGTATTCTAATTAATATTTTTGGTACGCTGCCAATAATCCATCAGATGAGCAACATATGCTCAGACGATCAAATATTCAACAATTCATCACATGAGCAACACTTGCTTAGATGATAAATATTTGCTCAAACCAAGGGATATTGGTTCAATAATCAATATTCAACGATCCATCGAATGAGCAATACTTGCTCACTTCATCGTAAGAACTATACCTCTGTCTCATGACATGTTCAACTCATGAGTTTCAGAACATCATGTTCAACTCAGCAACTACATGGACTCATCGTCCCATCAAACCACGAAGTCATCAATTGACTAACATACCACGAGACGTCAATCGTGTCACTTTGGGGGGATATCACTTAGGGTTTTGGTCTAGAGGTCTACGACACGTTTGTTCAAACACACGATGGAATGTGAGAAAGTCGTGCAATCAGTTGAAGGAATTCACGAGGTAGTGGCTGGAAAATCGACCAAGTCTCCACACGTTGAGCAACTGGTTTCAAACACGATCTCCACTTCCCCACTCCTTGATTCCATCAACTGTCACACTTCATGGGATCATGGTGTACAAAATTCCAGCAATATAAATAAGTCTCTGAATCATGATTGAATCATCAGCATCATCGGCATCAACAGTATCATCAATCTCACGTCAAACTGACAACACGAGATCATGAACTCATCAATTGAGCAACTACTCTCAATTGAGCAATTTCAATCATTCAGAGCTTATCATTTTCAAGATTTCACACACCCACAATCTTTGATTACCATTGATTCTGCGCATTTCTCAGCTTCCCTCCTACAGATCAACCCATCCTCTCTTGTGACCGAATTTACTCTGGAACGGTCATTGTCTTGATTTAGGCCGGAGTACTACAGATTGATCTCTCGAATCTAAAGCACCCCCTTTGCAGCGGTGCATCTGTGTGAGGTTTAACATTTCTCTCGGTTCGAGGAGTCTCCTCCGTACGGTCGTCTCCTCAATTCCTTAAAAACCAGCAAATCGTTTTTCCCAATCTACACCTGGGTATTTATACTTAGGAGTAGTGGTATTCTGAATAATGGAACTCACGTGACTATCTAGGAAGGCTTTCTTATGGACACTAAGCTTACGCTTTCGTGTACACAAGTCCTTAAGAAACTTGGCATAAGCGGGAATCTGCTTAATCGCATCTAACAATGGGAGGTTGATAGTAACCTGCTTAAAAACCTCCAATATATCATTAAAATTGGACTCCCTCTTAGTCGGAACTAGCAGCTGGGGGAACGGGGCTCTGGGGAAAAAGTCGGGCACAGCAGGACCCTCATTGGTCTCTTTGGAGACTCTATCAGTCTCCTTATTTTCTGGCTCATAAGGGTGAACTACAACATGTTCACTATCATACATGGCAACCTTATTGTCAAATTTCTTTCCACTCCTAAGGGTTGTAATAGAATTCACATGATTGTATGATTTCTCTCCTTTAGGATTGGGTTGAGTTTGACTAGGAAACTTACCTTTTTCCCTCAAAGATTCATTTATCTGACTAACCTGGTTTTTTAACTCAGAAATAGCTTGGGAGTTAGCATAACCTATATTTTTACTTTCTTCTATCCCTTGAGCAACCATTTGGTTGATCTTCTCAGAGTTTTTAATAAACGGCTAGAGTGTCTTCTAAACTTGTGATCTTTTTATCCGAAGGGTTCTGAAACTGGGGTTGACCTGAAGAGTTCTTAGCATAACCAAAACCTGGGGGAGGATGAGGATTACTATATTGTCCTTGATTCTGACCCTTAGACCAAGAAAAATTAGGATGGTTTCTCCAACCAGGGTTGTAGGTCTCTGAATATGGGTCAAACTTCTGACGGTTTTCAAACCTAGCGTTGTTATAGACAGCATGGGCTTGTTCTTCACTAACATGACCTTCCCAAAACAAGTTATTGGGCTTTATCCCAAAACTAGAGACTTGAGAGGCTCTAATCCTATCATCAGGTTCAACAAGAGACCTATGTTTAGGCTGATTCAATTCCAAAGCTTCTAACCTTCTAGACAAAGCAGCAAACTTAGCATCTGACTCGAAGCTTGTATCTACCACATTGGTGCTACTTCTATTGACCAAGAGTCTTTTAGGGGGTTCAACACAAGACTCCCATTGTTGGGATTTTTCAGCGATAGCTCCTAAGAAGGTAAAAGCATCATCAACATTTTTATTAGTGAACTCACCAGCGCACATAGACTCGACCATGGCTTTGGTCGAATAGTCTAGACCATTAAAAATAATCTCTACAAGTTTCATCTTATCAAATCCATGGTGAGGACATTGGGATAGGAGATCATTGAATCTCTCTAAAAACCTATAAAGAGACTCTCCCTCTTGTTGCACACTAGCACTAATTTTCTGCCTAACAGCTGCAGTTTTATGCTTAGGGTAGAATTTTATATAGAAATCAGCAATAAGTTCCTGCCATGTTTCAATGGATTCAGATGGTAGGTTGTTCAGCCAGGTCTTGGCTTTATCTCTCAAGGAAAAGGGAAACATCTTAAGTTTCAAAACTTCATCAGTGAGGTCTTTTATTCTAACTATCCCACGGATTTCCTCAAAGTCCCTAATATGAAAATAAGGGTTCTCATCATCTTTTCCTAAGAATATAGGGATCATCTGAAGAATACTAGGTTTTATCTCGAAATTAGCCGTATTGGCTGGCAATTTAATGCATGAAGCTCGGTTGGTCCTAGTTGGGAACATGTAATCTTTCAAAGTTGCCATCGCTGGCACAGATGAAGTACTAGGGGTACCTTCCTCACGAAGAGACATATTTTCAAAACTGAAGTTTCCAAAAACAGGGCTCTCAAAAGAAGAGTCTTCGAGCTCCCCGCCTTCACAAGAAGAACGTAGATATGCCATAACGGCATGTTAGATTGAAGTTGTTGTGAAAACAACTTAGCCGGAGCCATCTATGGAATTAGGGCATGCTCGTGCCTTGTTGTGGCATACCAGAATGGCTTGGCGCATTGGCGGCTAGTTAATGCGCTATATTTAGCATGGTATGCTAGTGGCATAAAAATGGCATGGTTCCACGCGTGTTTTATGCCACAACTAAAATGGAGAGAAATATTCCAGGCCATAATATGCGGGTGAGATAATGGAGTACTGAATTACCACGTGGCCTTTGATTGGCCTATTTTATGAAGACAAAATAGTGAATAGCGTGTGACCCAAAAAATAGCGCACGGACCATGCCATGGCCTTGGCAATGGTGTCAAGGCCGAGATCAGCGCGCGGAGTCTTGCCACGGCCTTGGCCATAGCTTCCAAGGCCGAGAATGGCGTATGAGACCTTGTAATGGCCTTGGAAATGGTGCCATGGCCGAGATTAGCGTGTGGAGTCTTTCCATGGCCTTGGCCATAGATGCCAAGGCCGAGAATGACGTGTGAGACCTTCCAATGACTTGGACATGGTTTCCAAGGTCGTGAATCACGCGCGCGGAACTACGCCGTAGCCTTGGCCAAAGCTGCCAAGGCCGAGAATGACGCGCGAGAAGGTTTTCGTGGCCTTGGCCATGGTGGCAAGGCCGTGAATAGCGCGCGGAATAGTGTCATGGCCTTGGCCAAAGATTCCAAGGCCAATAACGAGGCGTGGTGGTTGGTCTTTAAACAAGCCTACAATAAACTGCAAGTGCGCAGTGCCTTATTATGTATAGTGCAAATACAGGTCGATCCACAGGGACAAGGTGGGTGTAGAGTTGATTATATGGTCTTACTACAACTAACTTCTAACAAGGATTAATCAAAAAGGGGGTTGTTTTTGCGTCGATACAACAAAGATTGATGATTATACTAAAGCAACAAATGTAAAACAAATACAAAGATAACTAGGGTGTTGAATCCACCGCCTAAATGCATAAAATTTCTTAATTTGATATACTAGTTCTCTTTTAATCAAGGAGCTATAGAAGTTCTAGCCTCAAACTACCTTGAAGAAGTGATAAATCACTTGCACAAATGGATGATTTAACCTCAAGCCAAAAATCTATCAAACCCAAGCATTGTTTGTCTTGTTACGGCACAACCAATCAAAGACTGAACTATAAATGCAAATTCCTAGCATTACCTATATGTTTAAGGCATAGGCAATCACAAATTGAACTAAATCAGTTTACAAAGCTTTAATACATAACAAAGAATTGACCAAACTACCAAGGATGCATGACATACAAGGTGAAAGTAAATTGTTATGAATTCTGAGATTAAATCATGCTTCTCAGTATAAAGTCATGGAAAACAAGTAGAACAAAATCAAGCAATTCTAATTATTTAGGGGTTTCATCTCAACCCTAGTTAGAAAACTAAAACATGAAGAAAATTGAAATTAAACCTAAATTATAACTAAGGCTTGGTGCACCGGCTACTCCGGGCATGCTTTCAACATACATCTGCCTCCCCCATTTATACAAGATTTCCCAATTAACAATTCCTATATTCATTAAAGTACAATCAGAAATTAGGGATTTGAATATAAAACTACCACTTACAAGAAATTCTGACAACTCTTTTCTTCAATTTGTTGCTGCCATGCTCAGAGCTGTGATTTGTCTCAAGATCTCTACTGATTGATTTTCAAACCATACTTCTATCAATAGGCACATCATACCCATACTCTAGAAACTAGGTCTAGCAATTTAGGTGATGGTTAGGGTGATTACATGACAGAGAGAGTGAGAGACGGAGACAAAGCGGTGAGACCGTACGAAGTTAGGGAAGAAATATGGGCTAGCAGTAGGACGGTGGTGTTTTTGGTAGAGAGAGGGAGGTGGTGTCGATGATTAGGTTGCACAGTAAATGAAACATTTTCTCTTTAGAAAATGAGAATGAAGAAGCCGTGATGTGTATGTATGTATCAAGTGGATTTGGGCGTGAAGAGAGATAAGATTTTCTTGGGCCCTTGACATCTCTCTATCAAGCCCATGTCTTCTCTTATGCCAGTGAATGTAAAGGGATTGCAAAGTCTTCTTCTGTGACACTTCTTCCACACTCCTCATAGCCTTCCAGCAGCATTCTTTCCTCGGTTGTTACAGACCACGAATTTTCTACTCCTCTTCTCTTCCAAGCACCAAGCTTTATTTAACTGCCTAAAATTACAAAATTAAGTTAGAATAAACAAATTTACATGAAAACAATAAAATACAAAATTTGACATAAAATGGGAAATTAAGGCACATGAATGGGATAAATGCCAGCAAATTGTTATAGAATTAAGAATTATTAGGCACCGATCACGCGGGACCTTGCCATGTCCTTGGCCACATTACCAAGGCCATGAATGTCACGCGGCTTAGTGTCATGGCCTTGGTCAAAGCTGCCAAGGCCAAGAACGAGGCGCGGGACCTTGCCATGGCCTTGGCCACATTTCCAAGGCCATGAATGTCGCGTGGCTTATGTTGTGGTGCATTGGAAGGCCTGCCACATGCCATATTTTGTTAAATTGTGTCATGGACTTAGCCAATATGACGCAATACTTACGATGTGATCATCATATAGCTATATCCTATGATCTGAGTTTAGGGCAATATGCCAGGCCTAGATTTTGAGGCGCAGTGCCATTTTAGTATAGATTTCGGTGCAACTACAATATATTCAAGGAACTCGGCCGTGGGATTTTGCGACTTGGGACAATACTGATATGGCTATGTATTAGACATAGTACTCTCAATAGCATGTTATTTCGAGAGTGACGTCCAATCTTATTTTGAATATGAATAATGCCATGTATATGGCATAAAAGGCATGTGTATTGGCGTGCATGGAATAACGAGGTTTCTACTGGGGAATGCCCTGAAATTTGGCATGCATATACACCTTTAAAATAGCTTTAGGACTGCTGAGTCCTTTAATTGAATACGCTTTATTGATTCACTTGCGGAATACAAATGGTATTGATACAGATTCAATAATCCTGATGCCGGGTCAGGGATCATATTTATACAATTAGATCGAGGATAATTTACTGCAGATTCCCTTGTCAAAAACTCACCATCAACAGCCCTGGAGCAGTCCAGGGAGTAATTTGGTTTATGTTATCTTTAATTTCTTGCTAAGTTGTAGGTGTAAGTAAGTTACTATACTATCAGCATCAGAGATACAGGGATCAATGCTATTAAAGAACTCATTGTTCTTGGAGGGATTGGTTGTGGTACCCATAAAACTAAAATGAGTAGCCAACAGATTCTCAATATTAGCTACAACATTGATTCATTGGCCATTATCCATCTTTAAAGCACTTATATGATTATAATACTTTCTTCAATTGACAGAGTTGTGGTGGTAGACATTATTTTTATCAAAAGATTTGAAAAACTCATATCTTGACTTTTGGGCATAAATTTCCTCTTGAAATTTTTGCCAATGATCTTAGTCAAGTTCAATTAGTTTGAAATGATCTAAGTTCTTATTAATATAGGATGGACTATTCAGATTGTGGAGATCACCATTTAGAGTTTTAACTTTTTGGTCTATAATATCAAAATGATGGATATTCCATTTCTTGAGACCATGTTTAATGAATCTCAGTCTATTTGGGTAGGAAGGAGATCCTCTGACATATTTAGAGTGTGCATTTTTTATTACATCTCTAACAGAAGGATCCTTGCTGCAACATTTGAATCTCACTCAATAATATTAATGCAACTCTCAACGAATAACTTCTGGGAGACATCCTCATTGCATTACTTATCATAATCCTAACATATTTGTTTCTCACCTTATTATTCATGATACTAGGAATCTGAATACTGAACTCATTCGGTTTTTCTTTACACCTGATTCTTGCAACAAAATCTTAAACACTGAGATCCCTATTGCTGGTAAGGATATATTAATCTGACCTCACACCAACTCCGGTGCTTCTACAGTGAAATCTGCATATAATGTGTTGTCTAGTGAATCTAATCCCAATAATTTTTTTCCTGCTTATAAACAATTGTGTTCTGCTCCAGTTCTACCAAAAGTGATTATGTTTCTACGAAAATATGTTAAAGATATTCAATTATAACCAGAGTATTATATGTGTTATGTGTGATGATACCTGTCAGGAGTGTGCTGAACATATTATACTAAACTGCAAGTTTGCCAAAAATGTTTGTGTCTGCTACTTATTATGGCCACTTAGTTCGCCAGGATGTAGGTTTAACCATTAGGATTAAGGATTGGATACACAATGGTTAGTGAGATCTAGCTCAGTGATGAAGTTTGTGTTATCTTCACCATTTTCTGGTGTCGGAAAGAAAAATGTTGCAAAAAAAAATTAGGATAAGCATATCAATCATATTGTTATAACCAGATGGGCTATGAGGTTTTGTAATTAGACTATATATGCTCTAAACAATAACTATACCATGATTCATACATATGTTCGTGTACCTGCAGAGGCCCTTCCAACTTAGAGTTGCCTAACCAACACATACCGTGATAACTCAATTTTATTTTATTTCTGATCAGTAAAGAATTTGATGCTAGCGAGTTTCGAAATCAGGACACTGGTATCATCACCCAGTGACTTTACCATTGTACTACAGTGGCACCGGCCCGTTATGCCTCATTTGACATCAATACTCACCGGTTTGGTATTAGAATTGTCTTCTATGACTTAACAATAACTTCAAAGGTTGTAGAAGAGTGATTGGGATAACTGGAAGTGTAGAAAAAGCTGAAATCCAAGCTATCTATGAAGCACCGCAATGGACCAATACCAAAGGGATTAACTACACTTGCATAAAAAGTGACTCCAAGAATGCTATCCCTTATCTAAACAAAGCAGATAACCAGATAGGCCTGTCAATGGATATCTGTTATCCGCTAGCCGAATCCGAATATACGGAATCCGTTAGGTTAACATCCGACATATTGGTAATTGGATATTTGTATCCGATAATATGACGGATATTTCAATCCTGACGTAACGGTACCGGTTAAGGCTATTTCCGTTAGCCTTATTTCCGATATTCGATAACGTATGTTTAGCACGTGTAAATTCCTATACCTAGGTAAATATACTTCGAATGAATCACTCATTCTTCAGTTCAGTCGACACAAAAGAGAGAAAAAAAAAGAGAAGAAAAACTCACCTCCTCGTCTCAGAGATTTCAATTCGTGCAAAATCATCAACTTCTCTATACAAATCATGTGTGATTACTGATTAGAAAACTAGGGTTTTCTTCTTCTATTTATTTTGAGTTTAATTTCAATCCTATAAACTCAATTTTTAATTTAAGGTTTCTGAAATTAGGGCATCTGAGTTACATATTTGTGAAATTAATCATGCCCCAAAGCGAAAGAGCTTCAAACCATGTTGGTTCCTCAAACAATCTCTCACTTTCACTTGCATCACAATTACCAGAAGAAGTTCAAGGTTCAGGAATTAATTCAACACCTGCTGCTGTTACAACTGTGATTCGTCCCAGAGAAGAAGCAGAAATAAAAGTAGATGAATATCCAATTATAGCTGGAGAAAAGAAAAAACTACGTTTAGTAAGGTCTGATGTATGCATTAATTTTGAATGGTCAATTAGAAATAAGATGGTAAAATGGAAGGAGGTTGGGATACTTATGGATGAATGCAAACAATGTAAGAAGAAAATGCCTGCACCCAGTAACCAAGGAACCAGCCGCTTGCATCACCATGCTAAAACCTGCAAAGAAAAGCCTAAGAATAAGAAAGGACAAAGAAAGATTACTACAATCAAAACAGGTGATGCACAAACTAAGTTAGCTAATTGGAAGACAAAGAAATATTACTACAATCAAAACAGGTGATGCACAAACTAAGTTAGCTAAATGGAAGTATGATGCTGATGCTACTAGGATACTTGTTGCCAAGATGATTTCTAAGCATGATTATCCAATCACTATAGTTGAGCATCCATATTTTAGAGAGTTTGTTAAGTCTCTGAATCCTGCTGCTAAGCTTTACACTAGGAATACAGTTAGGGATGATATCATGAAACTAACAGCGGAGTTCAAACTCCAATTACTAGAACAATTTGACACAATTATATCTAAAGTTAGTTTGACAACAGATATATGGACATGTAAGCATACAAAAGATGGTTATTGTTGTGTGACAATGCATTACATATATGATGAGTGGAAACTGATTAAGAAAACACTAGCTTACATTTTAGTGCCATCACCACATACTGGAGAAGTTCTAGCATCTTTAGTGAGATCAGTAGCTCTAGATTGGAACATAGATAATAAACTTTTTGTTGTAGCTGCTGACAATGCTAGAGCAAATGATGTTATGATGGCAAATCTGAAGTCATGGCTTGATAGCAAAGATTGTATAGTTCTTAATGGGCATTTGTTCCAAATGAGGTGTAGTAATCATGTATTGAATTTGATTGTGTTGTGTGGAGTGAAAGTAGCTGCTCCATTTATAGAAGCAATTAGAGAGTGTGTGAAATATGTCAAGTCAAGTCAGATGAGAAAAGAAATATTTGAATGTGCTATTTCCCAAGTTAAGCTTCCTGCTTCAAGGTCTGTTGGTTTAGATGTGGATACCAGGTGGAACTCCACCTTTAAGATGCTTAAAGATGCAATTTTTTTGAGACAAGCTTTTGTTAGGCTAGCTGATTTGGATGATGACTTCAACATATACATATATGTGAATGTTTGGAATTATTTGATGTGATTTCAACCAAATTTGCTGGGATTAAGTATCCCACAACAAATTTGTATTACAATGGGGTGCAAGAAGTTAATAAATACATTAAGGCATGGGAATTAAGTGAGCATGAGTATATCAGAGACTAGGGAAGAATATGAGGTCAAAATTTGATAGCTACTGGAAAGAAAGTAACACTTTGATGGCCATTGGAGTTTTTTTAGATCCTAGGTATAAGGCTAGATGGGTGGTGTTAGAGCATTACTCGGTTGAACTCGCATGCGTTGCTATCTCAAGCATGTTTATCAATGTTAGTGATCAAAACTATATGTCTTGATTTATAGTTTACTTATGACTAAGTATCAGTCTAGGATAGTTAGGAATAGTTGAGCTCCAGACTCCATGGAGATTATCTTAAAAAGAAGAAGAACTACTCAAGGAACCAGTGGAACTTCATCCGACCAACAGGTATGTGGAGACTTGAACTCATCTGTCACTCAAAAGTCTATCTACTCTATCTCATACTCTTGAGACAAAAGTCGTATAAGTATGATAGTTTTCATACATACACATTTGCTATTTCGAGTCGAGTTTACTCGCCTATCTTTTTCTCGAAATATGTGTTGGTAAGCTTTTGCTTTAACCATTTTCATCTTTACCCGTGACGAAAGTCATGATGACATTTCAATCTTGAAAATAGCTTTGATGACGATAGTCGATTCTTTATGTCTAACGACTATTATAACATTATAGAAGAATGTTTCAATGATTGAAATGTAGAGTTGAGATTACATAACCAACTATGGATATAAGCATATATAGTGTGTTCGCACATTAGTGTATAAATCCATGTGCCGGAAACCAAGTGCGTGCATATGTGTGCACGCGGTATGCGTACTGGCGGAACTTTTCCTCCCGGAAAATTCTGCTGAGTTTAGAGTTTACAAACTCATAAACCAGTCACCTTAGGTATGCGTACCCGTACGCGTACTGGCAAAACTTTTCTACCCGAAAAGTTCTGCTGAGTTTGGAAACCAAAAATCAACTCAAATCCGGTAGCTAAGGTACGCATACCCGTACACGTACCCAAGCTGGTTATATTTCTCAAATCGGTAGTTCCATGAACTTAAACAATAAATCAATAAGGAATGCAATCTTTGCAAACCGTGGATATATTGTTCATGAATTGATTCAAGTGAATCAAACCGATTTTGTTTTAATTGTGTCTATGTATAAAGATCTAAGCAATTGAACAACTCTTGAACTGGTTCTTATGAGTCATTTGAACTAGTTATGAGAAAGATGAACACGGTTAATATGAAAGTGCTCATATTGCTAATCATTGTTTAACTATTTGTGAACCAACTAAGTGTACACGTTTAGGTACGGTTACTCAAACCTAAATGAATACATTTAATTTGTGTGTGTGACAAGATAAGTTTCGATCTAACGGTTGAAATATATTATCTTGGATAAATCAGGTTTTTCATCAAACGGTGAATATTGAATGCTTTGTTACCAAGGTAACTTGGATTGCAAACCCTGATTTGAAAACTATATAAAGAAAACGTCTAGAAACTAGAAAAACTAATCCCCACACCTCCTGTGTGATACTAGTTGGTTTTGCTAGAGTCGATTCTCCTTTAATCGTAGGTTTCTTCTCGAGACGCTGTCGGTTAACGACTTAAAGACTTCATTGGGATTGTGAAGCCAGGCGAAACTACTTCTCTTGTAGTTGAGCGATCTGATCTTGCCATTTTCTATCGTACGAGTTCAATCGTAAGATTGTCTTGAGATTATATCTCCGATAGGGCAAGATAAAAAGAAATCACAAACATCTTCGTCTCATCGTTAGTGATTCCGTAATATCTAGTTACGCTACCATACGATTTAGATTATTGTGAGGTGATTGATAATACTAGGCTGTTCTTCGGGAATATAAGTCTGGTTTATCAATTGGTTCCTGTTCACCTTGATTTTATCAAAAGACGGAACAAAACTTGTAGGTTTATCTGTGGGAGACAGATTTATCTATTATCGTAGACTTTTCTGTGTGATACAGATTTCTTTATTAAAGTCTTCGACTTTGGGTCGTAGAAACTCTTGGTTGTGGGTGAGATCAGCTAAGGGAATCAAGTGCTTAGTATCCTGCTGGGATCAGAGACGTAAGGAGCGCAACTGTACCTTGAATCAGTGTGATATTGATTAGGGTTCAACTACTGTCCAGACCGAAGTTAGTTTGTAGTGGGCTAGTGTCTGTAGTGGCTTAATACAGTGTGGTGTTCAATCTGGACTAGGTCCCGGGGGTTTTCTGCATTTGTCGTTTCCTCGTTAACCAAATTTCTCGTGTCTGTGTTATTTCTATTCCGCATTATGTTTTGTTATATAATTGAAATAATACAGGTTGTGCGTTGTATCGATCAATAGTGAAATCCAACCTTTGGTTGTTGATTAGATATTGATTGATCCTTGTATATTGGTCTTTGGTACCATCCAAGTTTATTCCTTGTATTTGATAAAGACTCGCATATTTCTATTTGCTTGAGTAAAGATCAAATCAAGAGAAGAGATATTAACTCCTCGATATACTTTTACCTAGATTGAGTCTGACTGTCTAGTTGATTCTCTAGAAAGTACAGTGAAAACTCTTTTAATTAATATTCAATTAGTTAATAAACTCTCTTATATAATATTTTTGGCCGGTCCCGAGTCGGGGGCAACGTGCCAAATTAATAATTCGTTAAAATTATAAGATAATACTTTTTTGATTACCTATGTAGGCCCCATATGAAATATAAATTAATAATGCATTATATATATAGTCAATACATTAATGATTTACGAAGACTTTTTGAAAAATGATTTAATTGTCTTCTTTTTTTTTGCTAAAATCAATATAGCATTGAATTTAATTTCTAATTTTTCATATCATTGCAAGAATTTTTGGTGTTGTTGGATTATCCTTGTTGTGCTTGCATAATACTCTGGGAATTTCATCGGTCATTGTTGATTTTTGACACCTTTAAGATGAGAAGCCATATTGTGTTTATGATTTGTTTGTGTCAGTAGTATGATTTCATATTGTATTTATACAAAATATTTTTTATTTGTTAGTAAAATGATTTCATATTGTATTTCTATATGAAATATATATTTTATTTTTGGATTATCCTTGTTTTTTTAGAAACTAATTATTTGATATGAAATTTATCTATAAATTAATAATTATTAATTTGTCGGTTAATTAATATCTCGCTTAATTAATAAATTTTGATGGTCCCTACAACATTAATTTATAGAGTTTCTATTGTATATTGGAGTTAGTCCATACAGATTTCTAATCGAAATATTGGGTGTGGTTGTTAGACCCCCCGATTTTTAAGGTGGAGTTTGTTTTGAAGAGAGTACATGGTGTGCACCACTATCAAAGTCGATATAACAAATTTCAGGGTTCACTAAATGCTCTTTATTGTGCTTATGAAACCAACACTACAGCTCCAGATTATTTTGATAGTGGAATGAATTCAGTTGGAATGGAGATCTTTGCAGCTACAACAACATCAAATGAATTTGGTTATGATGATTTTATAATGGATAACAATTTGTTTGAGGTTCAGAAGTCAGAGTTGGAGACATACTTAGCAGAACCAGTTCTTCCTAAAGGCACATCCCCTGAAGAAATGAGGTTTGATATATCTTAAGTTGGTGGAAGAATCATGCTCCTAAGTACCCAACTCTCTCAAGGATTGCAAGAGATGTATTGGTTGTTCCAGTGACAAGTGTAGCATCAGAATCAATGTCTAGGGTTGGTGGTAGGTGAAAATGCGGGGGTCTAACAACATCACCCAATATTTCAATTAGCAATATGTATGAACTAACTCTAATATACTTTTAAGAGAATCAACTAGACAATCAGACTCAATCTTAATAAAAAGTATATCAAGGAGTTAATATCTCGATCTCTTGATTTAATCTATTGTGGTTGCAGGAAATCCTACACTACACCCCTCATATGATTTCATTAACATTCAACTCATTTTAGATTAACAATCTTAATTTTATTGATGAATCTTTGAACAATCTTTACAAGAAAAGATAAAGGAATCAAGAATAACCACTGCTCTAGATTTTCTCTCTCCTATTTACTTGCTTCTCACCAAGAAAAAGATCTCTCCCTTTCCTTTACAACTGAACGACTATTTATAGGGAAGTACATAGTGGATGACAGCTAATCTGTCCTTTATTTTCGGATATGGCCTGCGAGATTCTCGCAATCTTATAAATGTTAATCTCGCAAAATCTCTTATTTTCGCAGAACCATCACATTTTTCTCATGATTTAGCTGACGTCGTTTATTATGTCATTTCTGAAGTTGTTCTGCGACGATGTTGTATTGTTGATAATTTCGCTGAGACATTATTGCTGCGAGATTCTGATCCTACATCTTTCCTCTTCTCATATCTTCTCTGCGAAGTAGAGAACGATGTGAGAAATGCCGCAACTGTTCGTTTCTTCATATTCTGCATTTATCACAGGTATCCTTTCTTCCATCTATTTCTTGACACGTCTTCTGTAACCGCTGCTTTTTAACCGCTCATGTCTTTTCGTATTAATGGTGTTTATTTCTTCGAGTAGTGATGTATTTTCAAATGTTGTTGTAGATAGTGGTGAAAACTGGGTTCTTTTCGAACTTGTGAAGGTAACTCTTTTTTTTTTTTTAAGATTTAAACAAATAAATAAATGAAGGAAATTTATAGTAATGTCAAGATTTTAGAAAGATGAAGGCTAAGGATTCACTATTACTTCAAGTTGATTGGTTATAAATAATATTTCAGAAATTATTATTAAGCTCTTTTTCTTATTAAATCACTTTTTAATTTAAAAGGTGTCCAAATATTAAGTTGTAATCCTTAAGCATGATTTATCAAAGAATATATTCTAAGCATAAAACATCAAATTGATTCACAAATAATTAAGAAAACCATTTTATCCCTTTTTTTTATATCTTTATCCAAGTAAATTAAATAAAATAAATAATTAACGAAATTATAAATAAAAATATTACCAATCAAACATGAGTGAATAGATCCTCCATTGCCTCAATCACCAGGTATTTTAGCCGCTCATCATGTTGGAAAACCTCTCAAAATATTTCATTGATGCTCAAAAGTGTTTTACAATGAAGAGAAAGACAAGAAAATGATATAAAACATGATTCCGCGACCCACAGAAGGCGTCCAGAATCAACGATAGAGATAAAGTGTTGTTGTCTTTGAAAAACTATGACCCACGAGCGACAGTCGTTGTCTTTGTTGGTAAACGACTGCCTTTGGTAGTCTGTTCTTCCTCTTCTTCTTCCTCCTCGAGCAGCAGCAGCAGCAGAACCAGAATCTCTGCAACTTCAATTTTCTTGCTTTGTAGTGCTCTAAACCTCTCCCAATTCTCTCTAAAATTCGCTAGCTGACCCAAAGAGCCTTTATATACTGTTTAATGCCTTCAAATCTTCACAATAACTCCCAGAAATCTCCATTAACGTCGGGAATATTTTCTTTGTATTTCATGCAGGATATGGGATTTTCTTCCCTGTTTAACTCTTCTACGCGTCTCTGGATTGTCTTAAATTGTTCGTATAATATCATGAGAGAATATCTTCCCAAATATCTTCTCCCAATCTTCACACAGCTTCCGTAATTAACATAATCTTCTAAAATATCTCGGTCCCCTGTTAACTTCCAAACTCGGATTTCTGGCCCAAGTTACTTGATCAAATCGCTTGCATATACCATGTCTAGGGTATTCAGGCCCAGCCCAACCGTTTCTAGCGATTGAATCTCGCTGAAATCCCTCCAACAATCCGACCCAAAGTCAACAGCGTCTGCATTAAGTATTCCCGCCAAAACCAAATTCAAACAAAGAAGATGACCTCCCCCTATCCAGTTCAGGGGTGCGAATAGCAAGTAGTCACCCCTTATCAAGTGGGTGCCCCTTATCCAAAGAAGAGAGTCCGAATAACAAATGTCCTCCAGGGATGCTCCGCATAATTTTTCGAGCCGATTTTTCCAAAATTATTTATTTCCAAAAAAATACTAAGGACAAAAACGAGTACTAACAAAATACACAAAAGAGATGAAAATAGACACATAAATGCGTCTATCAAGTAGAAAATCCTCTCTATATATATTCTTCTTACTCTTCTTTCCATTTTCTTTTTACTTTCTCTTCTCTTTTTATTCTCTCATCTCTACAACTCTATTATTTTTCCGTAAATTCTGCCATTGAAACTTTTCTTCTTTCTTCTTCTTTTACTCTTTTTATTTTCTTCTTCATCTCCATATTGTTCCCTCTGAAGATCTTCACTGTTTGTAACTTTCTTAATTTTTACGAATTAGTCTTCCTGCTGGTGTTTTCCATGGATTCGTCGAGGTTAGTTTTCTTTTTTATTTCTTATGGTGGTTTTGCTGAAATTGATCTTGTTTACTGCTTTATTTAATGATGTTGCTTATGTGATTCCCATACTATTGTTATTTCAGCAAAAACGCCTCCAACACCAAATTCACGGTTCAGAACCCTAATATTCCCAAACCGCAACATAAGATTGTTGTACACAAAAGAAAGTCTGCGAATCAGAAGGTAGTAAGAAACATTATTCTTTTCTAATAACAATATTATTGCCTCTGTTTCTTATCTGTATTGTAATTCGCAGGGTGATAAGGATGTCAATAAACCTCTCAAGAAATCTCGCCACAGTAAAACCGTTGAAACCTCTGTTCCATTCCACTTACTTATCTCTTCTAAATCTCCTGCGACATCTTCGCAAGTTAAACCATTATCTCCAATTCGCGAAAAAGCTGCCTCAAATTTCTTTTCTTCAACTGAACTTTCAATGATTGAAACCCCCATTATTGATCCTTCTGTGAATGAAACTTCTTCTACTCCTATTGATAATGTTTCTCAACCTTTTATCGTTACCAGTTCTCTACCTGAGCCTCTTCCTTTTTCGAAAGAAATCGTGGAAGGAATAGATATTGCTTTCAAAGTTTTGTCTGAAGTCCTGGATGATGGAAAAAAGTATACCATTGATCCTGTCAAGTCTGGTATTTGCGAAATTCTGAGTAAGTATTTCGGTTCTGACAGAGCTGCTTCGCAAACAGCTTTGGAAAAAGAGTGTAATGCTCTTCGTCTCGAAAATCAAAAGCTTCAGAATGTTTCGCTGGATGAACTAAGAGGTATGATTTCCTTATCTGTGTCTTCAATTTGCCTCTCTAATGATTTTATCCTTCCCGTATTTAATTATCCTTGAAATTCCTCTTTCGCATGTTAAGCCTTAAACCAGAAACGAATAATGGAGAGATATCAATTTGAATCTGCTGTTGAAGAAGCCCGTGTTGATAAAGAGATTTTGATGGATCAATATAACCAATTAGATAACCTCTATTCATACTCTGTTGATCATATAAATAATCTTACCAATGAAAATACCCAATTAGTTCGGAAGCAAGATTTATTAAGTAATGAAATGTCTCGCCTCTCTTATTCTTTAACTAAAGCTAATCTTGGGATGGAATCTTTATCAGATGAGAATAACTCTATCTCAAGAGAAACGAATTTCTTTAAATAAGATGGTGATATCTTCGCAACAACTTGGCATCCTTCAGAAAGTATGTGATGACCAAGAGCAATCTCTTCACTCTTTGAGAAATGAACTTAAAGAAGTAACAAAGTCATCTATCGCTGAAAGAGACACACTCATTCAAGGTAGAATAGCTTTAAGTGTAAAGGAGAATCAACTTAAAGAACAATATTCCAAATTAGAAGAATCTTATTCTTCTCTTGCGAAGAAAAATTCCTTTCTTATTTCTAAAGAGAAAAATCTTCAGTCTCGACTTAAAGGTTTAGTTGATGATGCGATGGATCGTTGGGAGAATAGTTGTCTGAACTTGATTCAACATCTTGTTTCGCAAAAGGAAGGTAGTCATAATAGTTTGACTGCCTTAACTATCTTTTCTTTGTCACATCTTTTTGAGTTCTTCATCTTACTTAAATTTTGTATTCTACCTTTCGCAGAGTCTGAGAAAAATATTCATTCCTCCATTTATGTTTTGGAGGCTAAATATGCCAAAATTCGCAAAGAAAATGCACTACTCGTCTTTGTCCTTACTGGTTCTCGCGACCGAGCAGAAAGAAGACTTGATTATCTTTCTTACTTTAAGGATATTCAAGATAGGAATCATCAGAGAGCACTTCTTCGTCAAGTTCATCTCCGGGCTGAAGTCCTTGTAAATGATATTTTATTGTCTAAATATCTTCCTCCTACATCAATTGAACCTTTGGAAGTAGATGATGATGAAGTTCCTCATCCTGCTGACAGTGATTATGATTATGAAAGTGGTGCAGAGGATAGTCTTTTGGAAGATGGAGAATAGATTCCTTCTAATGAAGCAACTGCTGGTGTTAATCAAGATGAAAACGAAAAATAAATCTCTTATGAAGAAGTAATTGCTGGCGATAATCAAGGTGCTAATCAAGGTGAAGATCAGAATCGAAATGAATGAGAGGTTGGCGATAATGAGAACATCAGCGAAAAACGTCTATTATCTCCTTCTACTGGAATTAATAATGGAGCATGAGCTTCTTATCTAGTTTTATCTTCTTGAATTGTCTCATCTTTATTATTTTTTGCGAATAATATTCTTCGACCAACTTTGGAATCAATTTTCCCTTTTAGTATTTTGCTGGTGAGAAAGATAATGCCTCTTGTTTATTGATTCTCATACTTGCCTCTCATTATCTTTCTTGCGAGAAATGATCTGTTATGAATACTTATAAATATTTTGTTATGTGGTCCTATTTTGCCTTCCTAATTAAAGGTCTTATTATGCCACCTCTTTTCATTGCGACAAAATCGCAGGACGTTCTTGCACTTTCATGCAAAAACCCATTGATCTTTCCTTAACTTTTTCTTTGTATTATGGCCTCTTCAGGAATGTTGCGACAATATGACAGGCCTAAATATTCTTGCGAAAATAAAGCCCCATGACATTGCCGTCTTGCAACGAAATCGCAGGACGTCTTCGCACTTTCATGCGAAAACCCATTGATCTCGTCTTATCTTTTTCTTTTGTATTATTGCCTCTTCAGGATTTTTGCACAAATATGACAAGCCTTAATACCCTTGCGAGTAAAAAGCCTCATGACATTTTCGTCTTAAGACACTTATCAGCTCCCTAATGGAGGGTGTCGCCCTTATCTCCCCTCTGGTTTCCCCTTCAAGGAGGCGTACTTCTACCATACAAGGTTAGCTCCTCCCATCCAGTCTTAACAACAACCAGTTGTTTTCGCAGCCTCTTATCCCTTTTACCTATAGGGTTTATGGTTACGAGACTGCACCCTAAGTGGGGTTTTCTTCGAGCCGAGTGCAGTATAAGCCAAGACTTGTCAAGAATGGTAAGGTACACTTCAAACGCCCCTGGCACTCTTGACTCAACCGTGTACCTCGGCGCCTTGATCAGATTCTGCACTCCTTGGGAGAGTCCTTATTAACTTAGTCGCCCAACCTAAGTCATATGCTTAAGCTGAGAATCCAAGGTGCCTCTCCCGGATGGGCTTTATTGACCCCAAATCTCCATGACTCAGGTTCCGGTGGCGGTGTAGCCTTTCCCTGAGCCATGCAACAGGTACCCCCTTATATGACGTACTTTAGGTCTTACATTTGCCTCTTGCGAAATTTTATTCGCGAACTAGGGTGTACGCCATAAAGGTTCGCCCCTTTCTTTTATGTCATTGTTCTATGATTATCTCTGCGAAATTTTCGCACATCATGATCTTGTTTTGATATGAATAATCTCACAATTATTCTTTCAGAATCCATAACTTCTCAAAGCTTCTTACGGATAATATCTTTTTAAGTACAACTTGTTCCATGGTCTGTCAAGTCTATGACCAACATGTCTACCTTCTGGATCCATTAATTTATAAGCTCATGTTCCAACTATCTCCTTAATGATGTAAGGTCCATCCCATTTTTCGCTAATTTTCCACCATTTTCTCGTTGATATATTGGTGTCTCTCGCAGAACTAAATTTCCTGGTTGGAATTCGCGTACTTTGACACGTTTATTATATTCTCGGGATAATCTTCTCTGATAATTCTCCATATGTTGTAAAGCTCTTTCTCTTTTTTCTTCTAATTCATCAAGTTTGTTTAAGATCAAACCCGCACTAAGATTTTTCTCCCAAGCTTCTCTCGTTGTTGTCGGAATAACAACTTCTGTTGGTAACACCGCTTCAACTCCGTATGTTAAACAAAAAGGTGACATTCCAGTAGCTTCTCTTCTAGTTTATTATAAGCCCATACTGCATTATGTACTTGTTCGCACCATGCTCTATGATGTCCTTCCAATTTCTTCTTTAATATATCTGCAATTGTTTTGTTTGTTGCCTCTACCTTCCCATTAGCTTGTGGATACAAAGGAGTAGACTTTCCACATTTTATCTTAAATGCATTAAGTAACATTTCTATGTTCTGTCCTTCAAACTATTTCCCATTATCAGATACCAACTGCGCAGGAATTCCGAATCTGCAGATGATATTTTCGAATATGAATATAAAGATATCTTTATCGCGAATATGCTGTACTGCCTTCACTTCTGTCCATTTTGTGAAATAATCTGTTGTGACTATTAAGTATCTTCTTTTCCCAGAACCTGGTAAAAATGGCCCCACAATATCTAAGCCCCACTTTTCAAAAGGCCACACACTGGTTGAAGATGACAATGGTGCTCCAGGTGCATGTATTTTCTTTCCATGCCGCTGACAATCTTCGCAACGTCTTGATATTTGTTTTGCATCTTCATGTATGTATGGCCAGTAATAACCTTGCATTTTTGCTCTATTTGCCAAAGATCTTCCCCCGCTATGATTTCCAGCATCCCCACTATGTAACATTTTTAGCACTTTTTCTCCTTCCTCTCGTGTCAAACATCTGAGTGATGGTCCATTAAAGGATTTTCGGTATAGCAGCCCATCTCTTAATTCATAATTCGTTGCGCGGCTTTTTAACTTTTGTGCTTCCAATCTATTTCTTGGTGTTTCTCCTTTCGCCAAATATGCATGAAGTTCTATTATCCAATCTGCGATATTGTTCGTTTGTTCTTCTTTTTCACCGTCTATTATCATCACGTTCACTTCTTCTTCTTCTTTATTGATTGATGGTGACAGAAGTGTTTGTATTTTTATGCATCTCGCAGTTGGATCTGTCATCATGCTTGAGATGAAAGCAAAAGCGTCTGCGAGTCTGTTATCCTTCCTTGAAATGTGCCTCCATTTTATTTTTGGGATTTTCGCTGACAATTCTTCAACGAGCTTCTTGTATTTCTTCAAGGATGGTTCATTTGTAGTGTACTCTCCCTTTATTTGGCGAATAACTAGCTGCGAATCACTAGTGATCCTGGCATTTTCTAGTTTCATTTCTATTGCGAATTTGAAGGCATGTATCACAGCTTCATATTCCGTTTAGTTATTAGTGGATGCAAATTCCAATCTGAATGAAAAATCCATCTTCACTCCTTCTGGCGAAATTAAAACAATTCCAACTCCATCATTTCTTCTACCGCTTCATCTTCTTCTAAAGGAAATTCTGCCAAGAAATCTGCAACAACTTGTGATTTTGGTGAAGACAAAATTTCATATTTAATATCAAAGTGGCCTACTTGTGCATTCCATCTCTCCACTCTTCCTGATCTTTTTGAATTCTTCATCACTGATCCAATTGGTACTTTTGTTAATACCTTTATCTTGTGCGCTTGAAAATATATGCGGAGCTTAAATGATGCATAAACTAATGCTAAGATTAGCTTCTCAATCTTTGAGTAATTCTTCTCGGCAGTATTAAAAGTTTTGCTAATGTAATAGATGGGTTTCTCCACTCCTGCATCTATTCGCAATAACACGGCACTTAATGCATGCGACGTCGTCGCAAGATAGATCAATAATTCTTCTCCTGATTCTTCTTTTTGTAAAATAGTTGTATTCATAAGATGTTCTTTGATCCCTTGAAAAGCTTTTTCCATTCATCAGTCCATTTGAATTTCGCACCCTTCTTGAGTATATCGAAAAAATATTTGCATTTGCCTGATGATCACGAAATGAATCTCCCCAGCGAAGCTAAAAGTCCATTCAACTTCTGTACATCTTTTATTGTTGCTGGTGTTTGCATGTCACGAACTGCTTGCACTTTTTCTGGATCAACCTGTATTCCTTCCTTTGATACAATGTAGCCTAAAAATTTTCCCGATGCAACTCCAATAATACACTTCTCAGGATTCAGTTTAATATTATACTGCCGCATTTGTTCAAAAATATCCCTCAGGTCATGTACATGGTCTTTGGCTTCTTTAATCTTTACTAACATGTCGTCCACGTATACTTCTAATGTTTTGTGTATCCATTTCGCGAACACCTTCTCTACCATTCTTTGATATGTCGCTCCCACATTTCGCAAACCAAATAGAATTTTCCTGTGACAATATAAACCTCTAGGGGCGAAGAAATCAATATGCTCTTGCTCTTCTTCAGCGAGAGGGATCTGGTTATATCCTTTGTACCCATCTAAAGACGATACCCTATCATTTCGCGTTGCGGATTCCACCATTTGAGGAATATCTGGTAACGGAAAACTATCTTTACGGCAAGCTTTGTTTAAATCAGTGAAAACTATGCAAATCCTTATTCCTTTGTTTTTCTTTGGGACAATGACCATATTCGCTATCCACTCTGGGTATTTAGCTTCTCTTATGATTCCTGCATTAAGCATTTTCTGTAGTTCTTCTTCAATTTGGGAATGGTAAGCTGTTGCGAATTTTCTTATTCTTTGTTTAAATGGTCTCACATTCTTGTTAATCTCCAACTTGTGACATGCAATTGATGGATCTATTCCCGGTACCTCATCCATGCTCCCTGCGAAAACGTCTTTATATTCTCGCAAAAGGTTAACAGTTCTTTCTTCTTCTTCTACATCCATCTTGGTTCCAATTCTCAATATTAGAGGTTCTTCTATAGTCCCAACGTTTACTTCTTTTGTTGGTTCTGCGGCAGTGTAACTGGACTTGGGTTCTCCCATTGGTGTTGGTTCTTTTATTGTTTTCACAGGTCCTTCTCCTTCTTCCGAAATTTCGCTGGGTATTCCCCTGCATTCTTTTGCCCTTATCATGTATACTCTAAATTCTTCTTCTTTCTTTGCCTCCTTTGCCAACTTTCTGCGAAATTTTTTCCTTTTTGCTTGTCCTTCATAATGCTTTACTTCAATTTAATGAGATAATTTCGCATTGTCAACATCTCCTCTGATTTCACCTATTCCATTAGGTGTGGGGATTTTAATACATTGATGCAACGTTGATACTACATATTTTATCGCATGTATCCATGGTCTTCCTAGCAACATATTATATGGCGATTCCATATCCACCACGCATAGTGTCACGTGTGTTTCGATCTCTCCTAGTGGAATTCGTACCACTATTTCTCCTTTAGGTTTTGTTGTGGATTTTCCAAAGCCATGAACAAGATATGTTGAACTGGATATTTCTTCATCTTTAAATCCCATTCCCCTGAGCGCATGATAAAATATTATATCCACTGAACTTCCTGTATCGACTAAAGTTCTGTTCAATATCCATTCTTCCGTGGATTTTGTTGTTGTCCCCTTCTCTTTTCGCGTAATAGGCACTGTAATAGCCAATGGAGATGTGTGGTTCAAATTTTCTTTTGGTATTTCTACCGCCATGAATGTGATTTTTTTCTTTTCCCAATCTTTCAAGGGTGATGTCTTTTCTACCGCCATAACCTTCCTTCCTTCAAAATTTCGTTTATGTATTCTTCCTTTGATGTTTTCATGGAATTCATTAACCATTGTTTTGGTTATCATATTACACTCCAATATTTTGTCATCTTCATTGACTCTAATCATTTTTCTTTCAACTGGTTCACTGATTTATTTAATCACTTTCTTGATTTGAACAATCTCAACAACAATCTTCAACTTTCAATCTTCAGCTTCCCTGTTTCTAGCGCCATTATGTAGTTGCAGGAAATCCTACACTACACCCCTCATATGATTTCATTAACATTCAACTCATTTTAGATTAACAATCTTAATTTTATTGATGAATCTTTGAACAATCTTTACAAGAAAAGATAAAGGAATTAAGAATAACCACTGCTCTAGATTTTCTCTCTCCTATTTACTTGCTTCTCACCCATAAAAAGATCTTTCCCTTTCCTTTACAACTGAACGACTATTTATAGGGAAGTACATAGTGGATGACAGCTAATCTGTCCTTTATTTTTGGATATGGCTTGCGACATTCTCGCAACCTTATAAATGTTAATCTCGCAAACTCTCTTATTTTCGCAGAACCATCACATTTTTCTCATGATTTAGCTGACGTCGTTTATTATGTCATTTCTGAAGTTGTTCTGCGACGCTGTTGTGTTGTGTTGTTGATAATTTCGCTGAGACATTATTGTTGCGAGATTCTGATCCTACATCTATACTCAAGCAAATAGAAATCTACGAGTCTTTATTAAATACAAGAGATATAAACTTGGATGGTACCAAAGACCAATATCCAATGATCAATCAATTCCCAATCAACAACCAAAGGTTGGATTTCACAATTGATCGATACAACGCACAACCTGTGATATTTTAATTATATAACAAAATATAATGCGGAATAGAAATAACACAGACACCAGAAGTTTTGTTAACGAGGAAACCGCAAACGCAGAAAAACCCCGGGACCTAGTCCAGATTGAACACCACACTGTATTAAGCCGCTACAGACACTAGCCTACTACAAACTAAATTGGGTCTGGACTGTAGTTGAACCCCAATCAATCTTACACTGATTCAAGTTACAGTTACGCTCCTTACGTCTCTGATCCCAGCAAGATGCTACATACTTGATTCCCTTAGCTGATCTCACCCACAACCAAGAGTTGCTACGACCAAAAGTCGAAGACTTAAATAAACAAATTTGTATCACACAGAAAAGTCTACGATGATAGATAAATCTGTCTCCCACAGATAAACCTATAAGTTTTGTTCCGTCTTTTGATAAATCAAGGTGAACAAGAACTAATCGATAACCCAGACTTATATTCCCGAAGAACAACCTAGAATAATCAATCACCTCACAATAATCTTAATCGTATGGTAGCGAAAAAAGATATTGTAGAATCACAAACGATGAGACGAATATGTTTGTGATTTATTTTTATCTTGCCATATCGGAGATATAATCTCAAGTCAATTCTTTCAATTGAACTCGTACGCGTACCCAACATGTCTCCTTTACCAATTCTGTATGGACACATATGCACACACTTGGTTTCCGGTACATGGATTTATACACTAATGATCCAACACACTATATATGCTTATATCCACAGATGGTTACATAATCTCAATTCTACATCTCAATTATTGAAACATTCTTCTATGATGTTATAATAGTCGTTATTCACAACTATCGTCATCAAAGCAATTGTCAAGAGATTGAAACGTCATCATGACTTTCGTCACGGGTAAAGATGAAAATGGTTAAAGCGAAAGCTTGCCAACACGTATTTCGAGAAATAGATAGGCGAGATAAACTCGGCTCGAAATATGTATGTATGAAAATTATCATACTTATACGACTTTTGTCTCAAGATTAGGAGATAGATTAGATAGACTTTTGAGTCATAGATAATTTCAAGTCTCCACATACCTTTTAGTCGGATGAAGTTCCACTGGTTCCTCGAGTAGTTCTTCGTCTTCCTAAGATGATCGCGGTGGAGTCTGTAGATCAACTACACTTAACTATCCTAGTCCGAGACTTAGCTATAAGTAGACTAGAAATCAAGACATATAGTTTTGAAAACTAAATTTGACAAACAAGCTTGAGATAGAAACGCTTGTGAGTTCAACCGATCAATGCTCTAACAATCTCCCCATTTGTCAATTTTAGTGACAAAACTATCAATACATATGGATTAAAAAAATAAATAAAACTTTGTAGCTTCTCGTCCACATGCTTGATCTCCTTGGTGCTTCAACATTACTCGAAAACTTCGTCTTTTCCAAGTACTCCCATGATTCCATATATGTTCAGTTCAATATCATAGTTGTTGAAGATTCGTAGCCATAACAATGAGAAAACAAAAGCTCTCAATCAATGTTATACAGTGTCATAGTATTATTACACAACATCAAAGTTCAATTGTATCACAACTTTGACAACAATACTATGGTGATATGTATCACTCCCCCTTAGTCAATACTTTCATCTCAACATGAAAACCACTCCTCCTTACATAATGATCCGAAAACCATATGTATTTGAAGTGTGAACTACACATTAATTCTCCCCCTTTTTGTCAATAAAATTGGCAAAGGTACGAAAACGGGATCCTAATGAAATTTCCACGGAGATGCTTCAAGACCAAAGAAAAGTACATATCAACTTTGTTTAGATGCAATCATATAGCCGAAGCTAAATGCATTCATCAAGGAGTTTATAAAGATACAAGATAACTCCTAAAATATTCCACAGCCGCACTCCCCACAGAGATATGGAAATTAAGCGCAAGTTCAAAAGAACTCTCCCCCATTTGATGTCATTCCCGAAAGAACAACAAGAGCGACCCTACTTTCACAAGAATAGAAGGATTTCTTTGGACATCAAAAACCACAAAGGAAAGATTTTGTATCCAAAAATCTCAATTAAATTAATCACAAGAGAACCCATGATTAATTTAATCGGAATACTCAACAAAGTTAACCACAAACGAATTCATGATTAGCTTAGTTGGAAATGCTTACATAAGAAGACTTATGGAGCCGCACAATATGTATACATAGAAATATGGATCAGGGAAGCGGAATGGACAAAGATTCATTCTATTTTCATCACTATTTGCATAACAACATATAATAGACATAATCTTTGTAGACAAAAATTCATCCTATCTTCCATCAATTATTTGCATAATGACATAATAGGTTCAATTTTTGTTTTGTCAAAAGTTCATCGATCTTTTATCAATACATGCATATCGACATATGAAGGAGATAACTTTTGACAACTGTAGATGGTGGATTTTTGACAAGGGCTAAAATCGTAAACTCATAATTATACGAAGCTCTGATCCAGCAATCAGACGTGAGTATTGAGACACGGGTCTCTCGTCGAATTCTCAACGGAGAGTACTTTCTCTCAGAGTACATGTAGATATGTAGTCTCACGACTGGACAACGGCATATCTCATGAATACCGAACACTTTCAGTGATTAATTCTATATAGTATCACGAGATGGACGGCTCCTAGACAGCTTGATGTGCTAGTATAGAGCGATAATGTCTTCAGGAACAAAAAACGAGTTTACCCTGACTATATAAAGGATATGACTCACCGACAAGCTCATATCGGGATAATTAATGCTCCTAGACAGCTTGCTCTGCTAGTATAGAGCCACAAAGTTAATTATTCCTAATTAAGATTAATTCTGTTGTGACATTCACTACTGAATTCCGAGAATAATCTATTATAGCTCTTATTCCATGGTCGAATCCACGACTGGTCCCATGGAATAACAATAACAATTGCTCATATTCTATGGTCGGATCCACGACTGGTCCCATGGAATGGCAATAAACAATTGTTCTGATTCTATGATCGAATCCACGCTTGATCTCATAGAATAGCAATAACTATATTATCTCATTACTCCGATTTCATGATCGAATCCACAACTGGTCTCATAAATGGTAATAGATAAATATTAATTACTCTGATTCTATGATCGAATCTACGATCCCATGGAATGGTAATGCTCACTTTATTATTCTGAATTCGTAGTCGAATCCTCAGCTGATCTTATGAATTAATAATAAACATCTTATTACTCAGTTTTGTGAATTATTCTCCACCGAATTCCGCAATTAGTAATAAATAATCAACAATCGGGCGTCTGAGCTACCTCTAAGTAAGCCCCGATTCAAATGGTGAAAGTGTATTCCACGACAATACACTAACAGTCACCGCACGAACGAGTATTTCAAAATACAACGAAACGATGAACCTATGCAAAATAGGGAAGAAAATAATAAACAATTAAAAAATGTTGACCAAGGTGCTGGGAACACGGACACACGACCTACCCACCGTGTCGTGGTCAGTTCCACGCTAGTTTTATATTTTTAATACATTTTTATTATTTTCCATGATTTGATGAAAATTCTCTCATCTGATCAAATCTCATTCGTCTCGAGGAAGCTCCTCGGTTTCATGGTACTTCCATAAATCCATAACAAATAATATAAAATTAAGGAAAGGAGTGTGGGGCGTGACCACTGGCCAACCGGCCATGCCTTGGTCGCAGCCGGCCCCACACCCCACGGTTCCTTATTATTATTATTATTTTATTATTTTTTTTTATGAAAACGTACCTCTGAGGGCTTTTATTGAAAATAGGGAAAAGAGTAATATTACATGAAAAGTGTTGGTAACCTACCTCTGAGGGCTTTTATTTATTTTTTATTATTATTATTATTATCCAATATTATTATTATTATTATAATAAGAGCCACTCAGGGCATTTTATTAGCAAGACGACAGTGTGTATATTAAAAGTCGGTAGAAGGAAACCGAGCAACAAGCTGGGCGCCAACACCTTATTATTATTATTATTATTATTATTCAAAATCAACACCTTATTATTATTATTATGAAAGGGAGCCGGTGAGGCATTTATTAAGCAAACCAAAAGAGAAATTACAACGACTTGGCTGGGAGTCGCGCAACAATTTGTGCCCCAACACCTTTCTGAATAATAATTCCTAGCCTATGAAATAGAATACTGCCTAGATGATTATTCACATCGTGATCTTCCATACAGTTCTTCAATCTCTTCACGAAATCAATGACGTCATCTCCTAGTTCCCCTAAGGTTGAAAATGCCAAGACACCGAAACTGTACCCATGAGCGGAACATATATCAGCATACTTGTTACGCTTGCAGGTAATAGCAGCTGAAATAGCATATCCAGGGGTGAAACTTCGGTTACCGCCTTTAGAAAATGGGGAGACGCCCTGACGTCAAAGCATATGTCGCGTCCATTTTCCCAATTATAGACCATGATATCTGCTGGTTTGAGAGGAGTGCTCCTGTCTGTTGTGAGGACAAGTGAGACTTCTTTCCTCGCTGCAACTCCAGCTTTGTAACATAATTCCGCAAAAAGATCTCTTACCATGTCGTGCCGATATTTAAAACCAACCTCACTTGCGCAGTGGATGGCGTGATCTCCGAACCGATCCATGACTCTTTTGCAGCATGAACAAATGCTATCGTCGTCGAAGAGAGGAATACCAAGACGGTATTGTAGCACTGCCATGAATTGGCGCGGCCCAACGGACTGGTTCAAACCCTGGATGGGAACAACCTTGAGGTAATCTTGTGTGTGTGCTTTCTTGTTGCACTGCCATAGAATGGCATCACGTTCTGACATGGTATAGGTGGTTGGTATATTTTTTATAACAACCTCAAAGTAACACTTCGCCAGGAGATGCATAGGTCGGGGGGCGAAGTCTCTGATGTTGAAAGAAGAAGTAGATAAACCACAAAATTGCATGAAAGAAGTAACTGCACTATGAAAGTTAGGGCCGAGATCTGTGGAACCAGGTAGGAGTTTGCTTTGCAGGTGTTCAGTTTGATAGCAGGAGGCGATGTAGCAGTACTGGATAGTGTTCGCCATAGAATAAACTCTCATACCTCCACAATTGATAGGTAATGTAGTGATGCGCTGTTGCAGTTGTCCAAAGCCTGGACCATCAGCCGTGATTATATACTGCAGGAACTGAATAAGGTGTTGATCAAAGCGTTTCTGTGCAGCCTGCATGACTTGGGGCCGTGTTGTACGCATAGAGAAGTACAATTTGGAGACTCCAGCACAATTACGGAGGAGTAGCATCTCACTCTGGGGGTGTTTTAGCTTTTTGATACAGTCCATCAGGTGTGTAGTTTTGTCGACCCTAGCCATGATTGTGTCGCTGCAGTATTGGTCACTTAAGCTGACAGGTCCACCCAGTAAGCGCACACCATCAGAAGGTCTGCTAATCTCCTCTGGAAAATCCAATCTACTTCTGGGGTCTGGGTTAGGCCAAAAAACTTCAGTTTTTCGAATGTTTAAATCCAAACCTCTTGCAGGTCCATCAGCTTGTAGGATCTGTAGTGCTTTAGCAACTTCCAAGGTATCCCCAATTAATGTGCCGTCATCTAAATACCACGCATGAAGGTCCAAAAAACATTGCGATGTTATTTTACAAACAAGAGGATGTAATGCCAAAGAGAAGAGTAGGGGACCAAGAGGGTCTCCTTGTTGAACTCCTTGCGCGGAATACAAGGTGAACTCATTGTAATATAATTTGGCCGGTTTTGCATAGCAAAATTCTATCCACTTCGAAATACTGGGGCATTTTGCGCGAACCTCATTGATTATGATAGTTCTATTGACCACATTAAAGGCATTGGAAAAATCGACTAATAGCATAGTCAAGTTGTCATGGGTACCTTTTAATTACAGTAGTCGATTTGCGGAGTGCAGTATACCTTCACCTCCACACGGAATGCCCACTCCGAATTGATGTTTACCAAGGTATGTCGTCATGTCTTGAAGCACCGCTGCAGCAGCTAATTTGGAATATAATCTCCGCTAGATTTTTCCCACCGCAATCGGACGAAGGCCTCCACCAGGCTTGAGCAATGGGGTTAACGGTGCACTCGCAATATATTGACCAAGGGATGATGGGCATTTACCAGCAAGCCACAGGTTAACAACACCTGTTATGGAAACAAGAAGTTCATCTGAGACTGCTGTTGCTGCTCCATTGGTTGCGTCTAACAGATGTTGAGCACGAAGACCGTCACGGCCGCACGACGTTCCCTTCGGGAAGCTCCACAAGGCTTTCAGCACAGCCTGGACATCTACAGATATTGCAGCAGAGTTGGGATCCTCATGAGGTATAGTAGGTGGCCGTACTTGAGGGTGTTTTTACTGTAATTCATGGAGTGTGTCAGGGTTTGCTGGGGCTACTCCATTGGATGAAAGAATACGTATAGCAGCGGTATAATGACCAAAATGAAGCTTCTTTTGACAGGCCTCAATATTGGTCTTGGGTTTCTTCCGCGAGGGTTGTTTACGTTGTTGCTGTATGGCTTCATCTTGTGTAGCCTTCTCAAGTAATTAATGGACAATACTGACACATACATTCGACTCACTCCATTTAAGTAGGCCTTGATTAATTGCTGCAATTTGCAGTTTCTTCCGTTTAAGTGATCTCTCTTCACTGGCATTGTTGGGCACATATAGATTAAGTGTGCAAATGGGTAGTAACAGTAACTGTAACCACAGAGTAAGGTCCTAAGGTTTATCAAGCACTTTGTCAAGAGATGTTTTCAATGCCTTTGAGAAGTTCAATCTACAAGGTGGTGGAATAATGGCAGTCGTGGTGAATCGTTTCTGATACACCAGATCTAGCAATTCAAGGGACAAACCTGGTGATTCATCCTGCACTGCTGAGACATCCACCATAGGGGAAGGGGTATCTTCAGAAGGATTATCTATTCCATGTATTAAAAACTCCACATGTCTGCCATTGAAGGGTCCTGTTAGGATATTGCCATTATGTGGACGACAAGCACGCTTCCAGGACTGCACTTTCATACAATCACCACATAACCACATCTGTAATTGTAGGAGTAATATTTCCCAGGCATTGTAAACATTGGCATTAGTACGAATCCTTTCTTTGCACACAGTTAATCGCGCTTTAGATGGCCAATGTTGATCACGAATATGACGGATGATAGAGGTTTTAACATAACCTCTACTGTTATACCCATCCAAGCAATCGACAAAGTGTTTGAAAGGACAATGTACCAAAACGCCATCTGGTGAATCCGTGTAAGGTTCGACAGTTTCATCAGTGTCTGAGAGGGATTGATCTTCAGAAGATGATAGTCTCCTTGTTCTTGGCATTGCAGAAACCTTAGTAACTGCAATAACCGCTCGATGACCTTCTGGAAAATCCGTAAACCTGCACACAAGCGATATTAAACTGTAGGGGAAAAAGTGGGGGATTGAATGATATACATATTGAGAAGATTTTAGGCTGCTATATTGTAGGAGGGAGAAAAGATAATTCTCGGCTTTCAAGAGCTACTCAGGGAATTTTATTAGCAAGACGACAGTGTGTATATTACAAGTCGGTAGAAGGCAACCGAGCAACAAGCTGGGCGCCAACACCTTTATGAATAATAATACCTAGCCTATGGAACAAAGAACTGCCTATTTTGTAATTAACATCGTGACTAACTAGGTAGTTGCTCAACCTCTTAAGAAATATAACTAAGTCATCTCCAAATTCTCCCAGGATAGAAAAAGCTAGTGCCTTGAAACCGTAACCATGTGCAGTACACTTATCTAAGTATTTTGTACGCTTACGACTCACTGCTGCAGTGATGGCTTGACCCGGAGGAGTGTTACGTGTTCTGGAGGTAGTGAAAGGTGAAATTCCGGTGACGTCAAAACATACATCTTTAACGTCCTCCCAATTATAGACGGTGATATCGGCCGACTTAAGTTCTTTGTCAGAGTTTGAAAGAAACCCTAAAGATACTTCTTTACGATCCACAACACCTGACCTGTAACATATGTCAAGAAGAGCGTCACGAGCCATGTCATGTCTGAATTTTGAACCCACTTCACTTGCACAGTGGACTGCATGGTCTGCATAAACATCCATCGCCCTGTTACACACTGAACACCTGCTATCTTCCTCAAAGAAGGGGATGGCAATCCTGTATTTAAGAATGGATGGGAATTGTCTCGGTGCGACTTTTGGTTCAGTCCACTGATAGGAACTGCCTTAAGAAAATCCATTGCATGTTCACACATGTTGCATTGCCAGACTAACAATTCTCGTTCATTTAGGTTGAAGCTGGCAGGTAAGTGTTCCTTAACAGCGCCAAAGTATAGTGCAGCCAATGATTTCATGGGATGAGGGGCGGTATCAATGACGCTGGAAATGGAAGCAGGAGATCCACAAGCTTGAGTGAATGATTGAAGAGCTAGTACATAACTTGGACTGAGGTCAGCAGGCGGTGAGAGTTGAAGAATGGTTTCCTGCAGATGTTTGGTCTGAGCATGAGAAGCCAAATAGCAATACTTCGAAGTGTCTTCCATAGTATAGATGCCGAACCCTCCATCCTTAATTGGCAAGGTGGCTAAACGTTGTTGGACTAAGCCAAACCCAACACTATCACATACCGTTAGCTGCCGCAAGTATTGGAGTATATGCTTGTCATAAACTGTAGAGGCAGCTTGCAGATGAGCAGGGCAGGTGGTGCGCATTGCGAAGTAGAGTCTAGAAACCCCAGTACAGTTTCTCAGAAGCAGCAACTCACACTGTGGATCGTGTAGTTGTTGTACTTTCTTCATCAACTGGATGGTTTTATCCACCCTGTGAAGAACAATATCACTGCAACATTGAGATTCTAGGCTAATAGGGCCTCCTAAGAGTTTTACACCACTTAATGGCCTGCCAATATCTCTTGGGAAGACACCCTTTTGACTGCATCTTGGATCTGGTGATGGCCAGTAAATTTCAGTCTTCTTGATGTTCAGTTGTAGTCCTCGCTTAGGCCCTACCATATGTATGATGTTCAAAGCCTTAGCTACCTCCATTGTATCGCCTGCAATGGTGCCATCATCCAGGTACCATGCATGAAGATCTAGCTTACATTGATTAGCAATCATATTGACGAGAGGTTGTAATGTTAGAGAAAATAATAGGGGACCAAGGGGGTCTCCCTGTTGCACGCCTTGAGCTGATGAGAGTATGGAGTCATTATAATAGAGCCTGGCAGGATTTGAATAGAAAAACTCCACCCAGCAAGATATGCCTGGGAAATGGGTTCTAACTTCTCTAATCAATGAGGATCTGTCTACAAGGTTGAAGGCATTGCGGAAATCTATGAGCATCATAGTATTAGTATTGCACTCACCTTTCATCTCTAGCAACCTATTTGCAGCGTGCAATATGTCTTCACCACCACATGGAAACCCACTCCAAATTGATATGTTCCAAAATAAGGAGCCAAGTCTTTACAGACTACAGTTGCAGCAAGATTGGAGCAAAGTCTCCTCCATATCGTGCCAACGGAAATGGGTCGTATGCCACCACCCGGTTTGAGTAGTGGAGTTAATGGAGCGCTTGCAATGTACTCTCCTAGTATAGAAGGACATTTCCCATCTAACCACAAATTGTTTACACCTGCAATTGAGGTTAAGAGCTCTTCACCAACAGCTGCAGCAGGACTACTCAGGGCATCTAGTAGATGTTGCGCTCTAAGGCCATCTCTGCCACATGAGGTACCCTTAGGGAAACTTTTGATAGCAGTCAGAACTTGTGCAGCGTCTACTGATAAAGCAGGAGCATTGATGTCCTCCGCAGGAATTGAAGGTGGTGGAGCTTGTGGGTGTTTCAGTTGGAGGTTGTGTAATGTGTCAGGTGTAGGAGGGGCTAGTCCATCTGAGGAGAGTATGCGGATGGCTGCAGTATAATGGCCGTATGTTAATTTCTTCCTGCAGGCGTCCACATTGGAGTTCTTTTTCTTCTTCTTCTTGCCACTGAGTTGTCTTTGATTGTCATTCTGGCTAGAAGATGTGAGCAACCGCTGATCCAGAATGTTGCACCCATTGGGTTCCCTCCACTGAGCCAATGATTGGTTAATTGCAGAAATTTGAAGCTTCTTTCTGTTGCCAGATCGTGTTTCAGTCGAACTCTTAGGCATGTAGAGGTTTAAAGTGCACACAGGCAGTAATAACAATTGCAACCAGGACTCCACATTAGAAGGGTTTGCAATGAATTTGTCTAATACTGCTTTTAGGGTTCGAGAAAAGTTCAGTATGCATGATGGAGGTATACTTACAGTGGTGATTATGCGTTTCTGAAAAATACAATTAAGTAATTCCACTGTAAGGCCACAATCCTGAGAAATCTGTGAATCATTAATTGGAGGGTTATTAGACTCTGGAGGTTTCTCAACCCCATGAATTAGAAAATCAATTCTACCCTCATTGTATGGACCAGGGATTATGTCTCCAGGTTGATGATTACAACAGGATTTCTTCCAAGCATGAGTATGCAGGCATCTGATGCAGAGCCACATCTGCATGGCATGCAGACTCTTTTCCCAAGCAAAGTAGCAGTTAACGTTGTTGCGTATTCTATCCCTGCATTTCTCTTTTTCATTGTCAGTGGGAAAGTGCTTATCATGTAGGTGTTTGTAAATCGCACTTTTAGCGTACCCTCTGCCAACAACACCTCCCACGCATCCATCATAGTTCTTGATTGGACAAGGAATTTTGTCACTTTGAGATGCAGTAGATGGGTGTTGGGAATATATGTGTTTGGTGTCTTGAGATGTGTTTTGGGGGTTTGACAGAGAGCAGGCGTTGTGGTAAGGCAAAGGAGATGCATTGTCGTGTGGAGGCACAGTTGAAGATGAAGCATGGTCGTGTGGTGTTGAAGATGAAGATTTCCTGGATCGTGTTGTACGCATAATGGATGAAGATAATTGCCGTAACTGCCCTAAATTGAGAGAAAATCCTGACCAGTATAGAGCGTCATATGATAGGAGATAACAAGACGAGTTGAATGAGGAAAAAGGGGTGGGATTATGTGGAGAAATCCTGAGGAAACCGAGGAAGAATCATCAGTCTTTCAATCGCCTGAAAATCGCCCAGAGCCTCTCTCTCCTCGCCTTATTATTATTATTATTTTATTTTATTTTTATTATAAATAGCCACTCAGGGCGTTTTATTAGCAAGACGACGGAGTGTATGTTACAAGTCGGTGGAAGGCAACCGAGCGACAAGCTGGGCGTTTTATCATTATTATTATTATTATTATTATTATTATTATTATTTCTCTAATTTCGTGAAAAAACTCCTTGATTTCATGGTATTTTTTGCACAAATCATCATATAATAATAAAATAAAATAAAATGAAATTATGAAAACTTGTGGGACAGGGCCACTAGCCGGCCGGCCATGCCCTAGCCGGTCCCACACGCCCTTTGCTTTATTATTTTATTATTATTTATCCTATTTTTCCTTGAATTCATCAAATTCCTTGATTTTATGGTATTTCTCTCAAATTAGGAAAAATTCCCTCAAATTATCAAAAATACCTAAAAATATTAAAAAATTATGAAAAACTCGTGGGACCGGTCCATAGCCGGCCGGCCATGCCTCCATGGTCCCACACCCCCGTGTTTTTATTATTTTAATATTTTTCTTCCATGAACTCATGAAAACTCCTTCAATTCATGGAAACTCCCTAATTTCATCAAATTTCTCAAAATTCATGAATTTTTCATAAAATCATAAAAATATTATAAAATTAAGGAAAAGGCACCACGGGACAGTGGTCACCACCGGCCGACCATGCCTTGACCACGGCGGTCCCACGCCTCCTCATTCCTTATTTTATAATTATTTTTCATCATCTCATGGTGTTTTCCTCAGTTTCGCCGAAACCCTAATTTTGGCATATTTTCTCGAATGGATGCTCAATTGCACGCCAGAAAATATAAAAATTCTCAGGACTGAGACACGGATGCCTTGGGGACACGAGCACGCTATCTTGACCGACCAAGATTGGCTCTTTGGCTCACGGAAGCCGGTCCCATCAATTTTCACAGTTTTGACCTAATTTGCACAATTGCTCGTATTAGGTCCAAAACTCTTCCAAACACTTTAGATTTTCATGAAGTGATCGTCAGGCAGTCACGGGACAACCCAGGGGCGATTTTATGACTCCATGGTCGGTCCCTCGCCTCGTCATAATTAATTAGGTTTTCTCACCTAAGGCTCCGACGAGCATTTTCGAATAAATGATTAAACCAGCATTTAATCATTCTTTCACCAACAAATCGTCAACTCTTCAGGAGTTCTTTGTATTTGATCACGTGAGCATATGGACACTACATGGTTGATCCACGGTCCCATGTAGTCGCTCCCTCCTTCGTCCCATGATTAAAATTTTGACGAACCATGAATTGATCATCAATATCCAAGGATCATCATTCCAGATTCCAACCTTAATAATTTTACGACGACCTCATGGTCATTAATCTTATTAATTATGCTCGGTTCAAAAACCAGTACTTTAATTAATATTTTGGTCACGCTGCCAATAATCCATCAGATGAGCAACACTTGCTCAGACGATCAAATATTCAACAATTCATCACATGAGCAACACTTTCTCAGATGATAAATATTTTCTCAAACCAAGGAATATTGGTTCAACAATCAATATTCAACGATCCATCAAATGAGCAATACTTGCTCACTTCATCGTAAGAACTATACCTCTGTCTCATGACATGTTCAATTCATGAGTTTCAGAACATCATGTTCAACTCAGCAACTACATGGACTCATCGTCCCATCAAACCACGAAGTCATCAATTGACTAACAAACCACGAGACGTCAATCGTGTCACTTTGGGGGATATCACTTAGGGTTTTGGTCTGTCGGTCTACGGCACGTGTGTTCAAACACACGATGGAATGTGAGAAAGTCGTGCAATCAGTTGAAGGAATTCACGAGGTAGTGGGTGGAAAATCGACCAAGTATCCACACGTTGAGCAACTGGTTTCAAACACGATCTCCACTTCCCCACTCCTTGATTCCATCAACTGTCACACTTCACGGGATCATGGTGTCTACAATTCCAACAATATAACTAAATCTCTGAATCATGATTGAATCAGCATAAATAGTATCATAAATCTCACGTCTCATCGACAACACGAGATCATCAACTCATCAATTGAGCAACTACTCTCAATTGAGCAATTTCAATCATTTAGAGCTTATCATATTCAGAATTCACACACCCACAATCTTTGATTACCATTAATTCCACATATTTCTCAGCTTCCCTCCTACAGATCAACCCATCCTCTCTTGTGACCGAATTTACTCTGGAACGGTCGTTGTCTTGATTTATGCCGGAGTACTACAGATTGATCTCTCGAATCTAAAGCACCCCCTTTGCAGCGGTGCATCTGTGTGAGGTTTAACATTTCGCTCGGTTCGAGGAGTCTCCTCCGTACGGTCGTTTCCTCAATCCCATGAAAACCAGCAAATCGTTTTTCCCCATCCACAGATTGGCGACCACAGTGGGAGATCATTCTCTCGGTTGCAATCTCAATTCGGCAAGATGGTCGGTCTTAGGAATGGTTCAGTTACCAATCTGGGTTCAACACCCAACTCTAACATTGCAAGTCCTAGTGGTACTCCCAGCAAGTACTACTCCTATTAACGTTGCAGGCTCTAGTGGTAGCACTAACACCACTCCTCCGGCCAGCAATATCACGTCACATGTTACTATCACTCTTCCAAGCACTGGTGCTCCAGAGATCGCCCCTGCAAGTGACGACACTGGCGCCATCAACAATCCACTCTTCGGTTGGTCTTCTGAAGAAACCAGAAGAATCAGCTTGATCTCATGAAGGTCCAGACTGACGTGGCTGCAACACAGAAAGAGTTGTATGCTTATCTCAAAACTCTTACAGACAAGTTTGCGTCTGAACGAACTCAACCTCGGCGCGAAAAAGGAGAAGCTAAAGAAACATCTTCAACTTATGATCCTGAAATCTCTTCAATCCATGTTGTACAAGATGAAGAATTCCGCAAAACTGCAGATGACTCTCCAGCAAAGGAACTTGCGGGCTTCATCGCTCGTGAGGACCTGGAACGCTTCATGGAGGATCGAGGAAAAGACAAAGCATCATCTGTTCATCGTTATCAACCTTCATACCCTGTTGCTGCGCAAATAATTTCTTTCCCGAAGGGCTACACTTCCCCAACGTTCGCACTATATAACGGAACATGGAACGCTCGAGAACACGTCTCTCGATCCCTGTAGGCACTAGGAGAGCATGAACAAAACGAAATGATCCCAATCTACATAGCCTTTCTCTGCGACTCCAGACTCTCTCAGAACTTCATGAAGCATCCAAACGATCAGCGACTACTACACCTGCTTTGTTGAGCAAAGTCTACAAGGTCGAGGAACCTCGGAGCAGCCGATGCCTGATCAACAAACAATACAATGTCCAACCTTCCATGAACGTTATTGCTCAAGCAAAAGGAAAACTCCTGCTCAAACATGATACATCCAACACCTCATCCTACAAAAGCATCAAGAAAGGATAACCAATCTTACACAAACCTCGATCCGGCATTAACCAACGGGGAGATGATCAGACATACTCAAACTTATCATGAAGTAGTGATCGAGTTACTAGAAGTATGGGTTCAAGATGGTGCAATCAAATCGCTGCTCATCATAGAGAGCCAATTGAAGAAAAATGAAGAAACCCAGGTACTGTCACCTTCATATATTCATCAAATCATCCAACAAGTAACTGCAATATTTTGAAGCCAATTTTCAAAGAGAAGGTTGATCCACAATAGCTTCAACGAGGGACTGAAGGGGTACATAAGAGTCCTCTCCCAATCAGAAGCTTTACACTCTCTCTGAAAAACCTATCAAAGAGGCAGTTCAATCCTGGTAGAACGTGAATTGCTCTATCTGTCGAAGGCACGAAGGAGAGACATGTTCACAACACTGAACACATCATTTCAAGAAGTCCATTCCGAAAATACTTCTTGAGCCTCCATCCACGGACCAAGAGGTGTCCTACTGGGGACTTCTTACCACAGTCAATCTCAGAAGAAACGAATTGGGAAGAACGTTGATCGATGCTGACACCGCCATCAATAACATTCCACTAAAAACCATCGGATCCACATGCATCACTCGAAAAGAAGATACTCATGCTCCATCTTAATCAGAGACCCTGAAGGAGCGCTCAGAAATACTTATGGCTATATCATTCTCAAAGTGAACATAAGTTCAACCTGGACAGAAACCAAGTTTCACATAATCAGGAAGATCCAGGATATGACATGTCCTTCAGACGAGCGTGGATCCACGCTAAAAAGATGGGTACTTACAAAGCGCCTTCGGTTACACATCTCTCCAACGAAGAAAGTTCTGATCCAGAAGATTTGACGGACATTCCATCATCAGAGTACTTTGAGGGATTTCGACGAGGTTGAAGCAAGAACCTGCAAAATATGCATAGACATTCATCAAGAGGTTCTGCGCTCAGGAAAGTCTCATTCCATGTCTATGTCATTTATTTACCCACATGTTCTCCTAGCATGGGGACTTAATTATGCTATCAACTCTACAAGACGTTATGAATGGTAGCTTCACCGCATTAGTATTTTACCAAGTGATTGAATCTGACGTTTCTCCGAATCAAGCACTAAAATATTCATTACTGACGTCCAAACATGGCAAAGAACACTTTGGGCATTTCTCCTGCTAGTCCATGTGTTCCACAAAATCAGAAAGATCTAATGTCTGCACAAGTGTCGAATCCCACTACTGCAACGAAAGGGATGCTGAATCAACAGAAGATACTCCAGGGCCGAGACGATCAAACCCCTAAGATATTCGATGCTTAAGGAATATACGCTTCAACACTCAAGCATCTAAAAAAGCTATCAAATTATACTCCCAATCAAAGAGTACAGCTTCAGCACAAATATCTCGATGATGACACATTGATTCAACACCAGCACGATCAAAGTGTAACTAAACAATAAGTCTTCATTATCCCATGATAAGACTTCTGAAGCATATGCAACATCATTCATACATGGATGACACTAACTCCTTCAATATATACTGGGCAACCTGAGGTGATTCCGTGAAACTTCATCAACGGGTTTTCTCTACGTCACAATCCCCTGCATGATTGACCAATCACATCCAGTATGAAAACTTCTGATGCTATATACCGCAACAATGTTGACTCACTGACAAAGCCAGATCGTGGTAAAGTTATGCTTTCAGGAGCACTCAGGTTGAACTCTCAGTACACCTTCATCTTACGAACGATCAACTCATCAACTAGTTCATGAATGTAAAAGGCTCACTGGATGAAGAAGCAAAGTTTATATCTATAATCATGGTTCTAGCCTTTTTGGTCTTTGGAGCAACTTCAACCATGGTATCAGCATCAACAATAATCTCTAGAGGAACACCATCCATGATCTCAGCATCGAAAAGGATCTCTGGAGCGTAATCATTCATGGTTTCAGCACCAACAACGGTCTCGGGAGCAACATCCTCAGGGCTTCATCAACTAATCATTCTCTGAAGTGTTACACATGAAGCGGACTTCTCTAAGACCAATGATTCATATCAAGATGTGCAGACCTGATAACATGCTCACATGAAAGTCTTCCCAAAGCTGGCACGACTGGTGGGAATAATCCAAAGTCTTCTACAAGATGTTCTCGTCACCTCTATAAATGAGATACAACACACTCCAGGCCATGGGTTTGAAAAAACATACTAATGGGTGAGGAATGGGACAATGCTTCCTCAACTAAAGATGTTCATATATGTCTCTTATACAACATACCAAAAGGGCGCATCAATCGGACATACGAGATGAAAGATACGGCATTTACTGTCAGGTCTATGAAATCTGAAAATTTGCACGGGATTACAAGTTATGAAAGTGCATACTTTATTGATTGCCCTAGACATCTCCAAACTTAAGCATTCTGGTTGCATATGATTCCTCCGTCTCTTAACTTCGAAAGTTGGGGTCAATCGTCATATTCCGACGTCGTATGAGGTTCCTACAGCTTCCTGAGCGTACAACATGCAAACAACAATTTTTAGACGAGATTCATAACTTCCACAGTCGATCGGTGTCCACCAGGTCCTTCCACTAAATCCTTCATCAAGGTACCTCCAACTTCGACCACCTAGGTCTTTACATCAATTTTTCTACCTGGGTCCTTTATCTAGGTCTCACTAGAAGAAGGGAAAACGAAAGGGAGAGACTTAACAAAATACTGGGGACTGACGGTCCACTTGTCAAGACGATCGATTTCACAATCCAAAACCGATCAAGAAATCAAGATCATAATAAAACCTCACATCTCTCAGAAGTCCAAGGTTCAAGATATCATGGAAAGAAAACTAAAGAAAGTCGGCAAAATAAGTTTTCTGCTTTTCTTCATCCTCCAAGACTTGCAAAGCAGCTTTCTCCGCCTCCAGCTTCTTGGTCAGCTCAACAACTTCATCCATCTTCTTCAACACGGCATCACTGGTGGTGAAAGAAGTGTCACCTTCCACCACTTTCCTTATAGCATCAATCTTTTGACGAAGCCACTTCAGATTAAAGCCAAGTTCTTCAGCTTTCTTCAAGTTGTACTCCCAATCAAAGAGTACATCCCGGGTGACATTATTTCCAGTTGTGATGCGGATATCATTTATAACACGCAATATGGCTTCTACTTGCCTCGTCAAGAAATAACTATGCTCCGGATCCTTGGTAACGACGATGTGCCCATACATCTTCCACGGTTTCTCGTACAAGCCTGCATATCCAATGGGAACGCTGAATCCGTCAACTAGTTCATGATACGGGAGTGAAGCATCGAACGGAGGATCAAAATCAACTCCTGCACTTGGATATTCATGTACCACTATACGGTTCTCAATTACTGGAGCAGCCTCCACGGCAGCAGTTTCTTCAGTATTCTCTACTGGTGTTTCGGTTTCTTCTATCACTGAAGCAGCAACAATCTGAGTTTCCAAGACTTCAATGACAACCTTCTCATGGCCTTGAAGTGCAGAGATGGTTGTCTCTTCATCAATAACTCCAGGGCAGTTTGAGTTATCCTCATTGGTTTCAATATCCTCAACTTCGGTATTTGGCACCTAATACGAAGATTACATGAGGTTAGAGTCATTTAAGCTTGAAACCAAATGAGATCATAAAATACATCATACAAGCAATCCAACATTATCAATATTAATCATTATACATTCAAGGCACGATCAAATAGCATGAAAGTCATGAAAATACGTTTTACGGTAACCTCGTCTGAAGAAACTGTACTCTGCCCTGTACTAAAAGACAAACTGGGAGAAATATACGAGGAATATGAAGATGGATTATATACCATTATCTTCTTATGTATGTCCTCTACAACGTCTCTAAATTTCATGACAATCCGATGAACGAGCAAAGAGATGTGGCTAAAACATGGAGCAACATGCCATCTGAAAAAGTTCTGAAGGTCTCCTGGAAGTTCACTATTTCGCCTTTTTCAGGCCCTAAACATGCTCCAACTTCAAAGATCTTCTTTGCTAAAGCTTGTAAATTTCCTGGGCTTGAAGATACATATGCAAACCGCGAAAATCCTACTTCGTACGAAGATTCTACAGCGTTTCTAGTAAAATCTGAAGTCTGAAATTTTTCGGTGACGTATTTCGGCAAAGTTATCCATAAATTCACATGGATTTTCATTCATTCATTCACGAATCAACGATATCATACTTCTTTGAAGTACAGGAGATATACTTACTAAGGGAGTCTCTAAATCATTTGAAGGCTCGACGATGCCAGAATCTCCGTTGACAACACCGCTATCTCCATTCGGTTCGGGATTTCGAGAATTCTCCATCTTCCCATCTCCCAAAGAACAGTGTGATTCATCAACATGATTCTTATCTAAAACGATTTCTTCCTGGATTCATCAACAAAAATTATTATTATTTCATTCAAGGAGATGCCGCGATCACCTGCACGAAAGAGATATTTACATCGACTTCTTCATCAGTACTGGATTCCTGAATTGTTCGCCTGGGAACAAGTTGAAGACCGTCAATCGATGGAGAAAAGTTCTGAAAAGAAATAACAAAACCTTGGTCTCGTGATCCTAATTGCACGGGCAGAAAAAAGTCATGACACAAGGAGCGCTAACAACTCACCAAAGAAACGGTTGGGGACTACACGTCATTTGCTAGCATCCTGTAGTCCTTACTTCTGGGTGCTCCGCCTCGAAGACTTTCTTCCATTTCCGAGGAGTCTACATTGATCTGAAACCTCACTACATGAGCATCCTGTGGTATAGTTGATGAAATAATATGGAGTACAACTCAGTATGAAGGATCTCTCACCATCACTCAGAGGTCCCAGAAGTACCATTTCTTGAAGTTACACCCGCGGAGATGTCATCCCTGGAAACATCATCTTTGAAAGTGTCATCATGGGAGTAAGTCATTCTTGCAAAGTGGACGTGACAGATGCATAACATTCAGCCGTCATTTATACAAAGCGCAGGATTCATCAAAACAACGAATCATGGAATAAAGATGCTCACATCAGCGTCTGCAAAAATGGTAACTTTCAACTCTTACTTGTTTACGACTCCACTAACAGTACATGAGTTAATACTTCAAATCTTGCTCGTTCCTTCAAACCTGCTAAGACGAGCAAAATTCTGACATGATTTTCACAAAACCGTGAACAACCCACGTAAATTTTACAATGTGAACATTCACTGGTTTCTCAAAATCTGGACATACGTCCATTCTACGATTGTGAAAACTCACATATAGACATTCTTTCACCATGTATGGTTGTCTACTTTCAACAATTTTCCAAAATCAAAACATTGAATTTACAAAATAAATTTTAACGTGAAACTCACGTGAATTTGAAAAATATATATATTTTGCTCCTTCACGCGAGCATCCACCTTTGAAACGAGAGTTTATACCACTTTGTGAGATCTCACATATTTAAAAAATAAAATTTTGTTTTTCGTGAAAGCTCATAGACAAAAATTTTATCATTAGGCTCAGGTCTATTTTGTTGTTTCTTAAACTAACGAACGAACGAGCGTCTGCGCTAAAACGGATTCCTTTCTTGGGCCTGGCCCGCGAATCCTAAACGACCAAGGTCCCATCGTCCAAACCAGCGGTTCAATACCAATTTATGCTCATTAAACGACGCTCCAATCATGACATTGAAGCCTTCATCAAGTCGTGGTTTGCTCATGCTCTCTAAATCTGGTAACGTCTCAACTTACGACTAAGTTCAACTGCTGGTATTATTATTTATGGCCGGAAAATCACCATTTAATATTGACTGAGGAACACAGCTTTCCTCAGTAAGAAGGGGACTTAATGTAGATGGTGGATTTTCGACAAGGTCTAAAATCGTAAACTCATAATTATACGAAGCTCTGATCCAGCAATCAGACGTGAGTATTGAGACACGGGTCTCTCATCGAATTCTCAACGGAGAGTACTTTATCTCAGAGTACATGTAGATATATAGTCTCACGACTGGACAACGGCATATCTCATGAATACCGAAAACTTTCAGTGATTATTTCTATATAGTATCACGAGATGGACGGCTCCTAGACAGCTTGATGTGCTAGTATAGAGCGATAATGTCTTCAGGAACAAACAACGAGTTTACCCTGACTATATAAAGAATATGACTCACCGACAAGCTCATATCGGGATAATTAATGCTCCTAGACAGCTTGCTCTGCTAGTATAGAGCCACAAAGTTAATTATTCCTAATTAAGATTAATTCTGTTGTGACATTCACTACTGAATTCCGAGAATAATCTATTATAGCTCTTATTCCATGGTCGAATCCACGACTGGTCCCATGGAATAACAATAACAATTGCTCATATTCTATGGTCGGATCCACGATTGGTCCCATGGAATGGCAATAAACAATTGTTCTGATTCTATGATAGAATCCACGCTTGATCTCATAGAATAGCAATAACTATATTATCTCATTACTCCGATTTCATGATCGAATCCACAACTGGTCTCATAAATGGTAATAGATAAATCTTAATTACTCTGATTCTATAGTCGAATCTACGATCCCATAGAATGGTAATGCTCACTTTATTATTCTGAATTCGTAGTCGAATCCTCAACTGATCTTAAGAATTAATAATAAACATCTTATTACACAGTTTTGTGAATTATTCTCCACCGAATTCCACAATTAGTAATAAATAATCAACAATCGGGCGTATGAGCTACCTCTAAGTAAGCCCCGATTCAAATGGTGAAAGTGTATTCAATGACGATACACTAACAGTCACCGCACGAACGAGTATTTCAAAATACAATGAAACGATGAACCTATGCAAAATAGGGAAGAAAATAATAAATAATTTAAAATATTGACCAAGGTGCTGGGAACATGGACACAGGACCTACCGACCATGCCGTGGTCAGTTCCACGCTAGTTTTATATTTTTAATACATTTTTATTATTTTCCATGATTTGATGAAAATTCTCTCATCTGATCAAATCTCCTTCGTCTCGAGGAAGCTCCTCGGGTTCATGGTACTTCCATAAATCCATAACAAATGATATAAAATTAAGGAAACGAGTGTGGGGCGTGACCATTGGCCAACCGGCCATGCCTTGGTCCCAGCTGGCCCCACACCCTACGGTTCCTTTTTTTTATTATTATTATTATTATTATTTCTCTAATTTCATCAAAAAACTCCTTGATTTCATGGTATTTTTTGCACAAATCATCATATAATAATAAAATAAAATGAAATTATGAAAACTTGTGGGACCGGTCCACTAGCCGGTCCCACACGCCCTTTGCTTTATTATTTTATTATTATTTATCCTATTTTTCCTTGAATTCATCAAATTCCTTGATTTTATGGTATTTCTCTCAAATTAGGAAAAATTCCCTCAAATCATCAAAAATACCTAAAAATATTAAAAAAATTATGAAAAACTCGTGGGACCGGTCCATAGCCGGCCGGCCATGCCTCCATGGTCCCACACGCCCGTGTTTTATTATTTTAATATTTTGCTTCCATGAACTCATGAAAACTCCTTCAATTCATGGAAACTCCCTAAATTCATCAAATTTCTCAAAATTCATGAATTTTTCATAAAATCATCAAAATATTATAAAATTAAGGAAAAGGCACCACGGGACAGTGGTCACCACTGGCCGACCATGCCTTGACCACGGAGGTCCCACGCCTCCTCATTCCTTATTTTATAATTATTTTTCATCATCTCATGGTGTTTTCCTCAGTTTCGCCGAAACCCTAATTTTGGCATATTTTCTCGAATGGATGCTCAATTGCATGCCAAAAAATATCAAAATTCTCAGGACTGAGATAAGGACGCCTTGGGGACACGAGCACGCTATCTTGACCGACCAAGATTGGCTCTTTGGCTCACGAAAGCCGGTCCCATCAATTTTCACAGTTTTGACCTAATTTGCACAATTGCTCGTATTAGGTCCAAAACTCTTCCAAACACTTTATATTTTCATGAAGTGATCGTCAGGCGGTCACGGGACAACCCAGGGGCGATTTTATGACTCTATGGTCGGTCCCTCGCCTCGTCATAATTAATTATGTTTTCTCACCTAAGGCTCAGACGAGCATTTTTCGAATAAATGATTAAACCAGCATTTAATCATTCTTTCACCAACAAATCGTCAACTCTTCAGGAGTTCTTTGTATTTGCTCACGTGAGCATATGGACACTACATGGTTGATTCACGGTCCCATGTAGTCGCTCCCTCCTTCGTCCCATGATTAAAATTTTGACGAACCATGAATTGATCATCAATATCCAAGGATCATCATTCCAGATTCCAACCTTAATAATTTTACGACGACCTCATGGTCATTAATCTTATTAATTATGCTCGGTTCAACAACCAGTACTTTAATTAATATTTTGGTCACGCTGCCAATAATCCATCAGATGAGCAACACTTGCTCAGACGATCAAATATTCAACAATTCATCACATGAGCAACACTTTCTCAGATGATAAATATTTGCTCAAACCAAGGAATATTGGTTCAACAATCAATATTCAACGATCCATCAAATGAGCAATACTTGCTCACTTCATCGTAATAACTATACCTCTGTCTCATGACATGTTCAATTCATGAGTTTCAGAACATCATGTTTAACTCAGCAACTACATGGACTCATCGTCCCATCAAACCACGAAGTCATCAATTGACTAACAAACCACGAGACGTCAATCGTGTCACTTTGGAGGATATCACTTAGGGTTTTGGTCTGGCGGTCTACGACACGTGTGTTCAAACACACGATGTAATGTGAGCAAGTATTGCAATCAGTTGAAGGAATTCACGAGGTAGTGGGTGGAAAATCGACCAAGTCTCCACACTTTGAGCAACTGGTTTCAAACACGATCTCCACTTCCCCACTCCTTGATTCCATCAACTGTCACATTTCATGGGATCATGGTGTCTACAATTCCAACAATATAAATAAGTCTTTGAATCATGATTGAATCAGCATAAATAGTATCATCAATCTCACGTCTCATCGACAACACGAGATCATCAACTCATCAATTGAGCAACTACTCTCAATTGAGAAATTTCAATAATTTAGAGCTTATCATATTCATAATTCACACACCCACAATCTTTGATTACCATTGATTCCACATATTTCGCAGCTTCCCTCCTACAGATCAACCCATCCTCTCTTGTGACCGAATTTACTCTGGAACGGTCATTGTCTTGATTTAGGCCGGAGTACTATAGATTGATCTCTCGAATCTAAAGCACCCCCTTTGCAGCAGTGCATATGTGTGAGGTTTAACATTTCGCTCGGTTCGAGGAGTCTCCTCCGTACGGTCGTTCCTCAATCCCATGAAAACCAGCAAATCGTTTTTCCTCATCCACAACAACGTATGGGACAATCATAGTTCACGGACGCAAACTATTAGAGCATTGCTCGGTCGAACTCGCATGCGTTGCTATCTCAAGCATGTGTGTCAATGTTAGTGATCAAAACTATAAGTCTTGATTTATTGTCTATTATAGTTAAGGTCTCGGACTAGGATAGAAAGTGTAGTTGAGCTCAAGAACTCCATGGCAATCATCATACAAGACGAAGGACTACTCAAGGAACCTGTGGATCTTCATCGACTAAAAGGTATTTGGAGACTTGAACTTATCTATCACTCAAAAGTCTATTTATCTCATATCTTGAGACAAAAGTCGTTTTGCTATATAGACTTAGATTATACACATTTGCTATTTCGAGCCGAGTTTATCTCGCTTATCTATTTCTCGAAATATGTGTTGGTAATCTTTCGCTTTAGCCAAGTTCATCTTTACCTAGTGACGACGGCCATGACCATTTTCAATCACTTTGAAAATTGCTTACTTTGACGAAAAATAGTTTGTGAATAACTATAGAATATCAACGTCCTCTAAGAATGTTTCAATGCTTGAAATGAGAGTTTAAATTATATAACCATTGGAGGATATAAGCATTGTTGTGGAAACACATATATGTATAAGTCCTTATTCCTTGAACCGAATGTCGTGAACTTTGTTGATCAAGAGAACCGGAATAGTGGCGTGAGCCAAGTCCGCGAACTGGCTGAAGTTCTCGACCCGAGAAATTCTGCTGGAGTTTGTGAACTCCGTCCGGGAACTTAAGTCCGCGAATCCAGTCCGCGAACTTGAGTAGGTTATATCTAAAAACGATGTTTGTGAACTTATTCTTATATAAACTAAGGAATGCAAATTGCAAACCGTGGCAATATAGTTCATGAACCGATTCGAGTGAATCAAATCGTTTTTGCTTCAATTGTGTCTTTTGTAGTTACATAAGATTTCCTTGCAATTGAACAACTCTCTAACTAGTTCATTTGAGTCACTTGAACTAGTTATGGTGAAAAAGAATATGGTTGATATGAAAGTGATCATATGGCTAACAATTTGGTTGACTATTATTGAACCAACAAATGTACAAGTTTGGGTACGGTTACGCAAGCCTAGAAACGTGCATTTCATTTGTGTATAACAAGCTAGTTTTCGATCTAACAGTTGAAAGATATTAGCTTGAATCTAATCAGGTTTTCATCTAACGGTGAATATTGAATGCTTTGTTACCAAGCTAACATTGATTGCAAACCCTGATTTGAAAGACTATATAAGGGAGAACTCCAGCAACTGGGAAACCTAATCTCACACCTTCTGTGTGATACTAGTTGTGCTAATCTAGAGTCGATTCTCCTTTAACCTTTGGTTTCTTCTTCTAAACCAGGTTAATTACTTAAAGACTTCGTTGGGATTGTGAAACCAGACCGATACTACTTTCTTGTAGTTGTGTGATCTGATCTTGCTGTTTCTATCGTACGAGTACAATTGTAATAATTGGCTTGAGATTGATATCTCTGATAGGCAAGATATAAAAGAAATCACAAACACTTCGTCTCATCGTTTGTGATTCCGAAATATCTTTTTTCGCTGCGTCGATTAAGATTATTGTGAAGTGATTGATAATACTAGGTTGTTCTTCGGGAATATAAGTCTGGTTTATCAATTGGTTCATGTTCACCTTGATTTATCAAAAGACAGAAGAAAACTCGTAGGTATTCGTGGGAGACGGATTTATTTATTACCATAGAATTTTCTGTGTGATACAGATTTTTTTATTAAAGTCTTCGACTTTGGGTCGTAGCAACTCTTAGTTGTGGGTGAGATCATCTAAGGGAATCAAGTACGTAGCATCCTGTTGGTATCAGAGACGTAGGAGCATAACTGTACCTTAGATCAGTGTGAGGTTGACTGGGGTTCAACTACAGTCCAGACCGAAGTTAATTTGGAGTAGGCTAGTGTCTGTAGCGGCTTAATACAATGTGTGTTCAATCTGGACTAGGTCCCGGGGGTTTTCTGCATTTGCGGTTTCCTTGTTAACAAAATTCTGGTGTCTGTGTTATTTCTTTTCCGCATTATATTTTGTTATATAATTGAAATATCACAGGTTGTGCGTTGTTCAATCAATTAGAATATCTGACCTTTTGGTTGTTGATTTAAATTGATTGACACTTGGATATTGGTATTTGGTACCATCCAAGTTATCTCTCTAGTATTTGATAAAGACTCGCAGATTTCTATTTGCTTGAGTATATATCAAATCGAGAGATAGAGATATAAACTCTTTGATATACTTTTTTATCTAGATTGAGTCTGACTGTCTAGTTGATTCTCTAGAAAGTATATTGGAGTTTGTCCATACAGATTGCTAAAATAAATATTGGGTGTGGTTGTTGTACCCCCACTTTTTCAATTGGTATCAGAGTAGGCAAACACGTTTAAGACCTTACAAGTCTGTGTTTGTAGCGATCTGACTCTATGGACAGAGGTGTTATCTCAATTAACGTACCACCAGTCTTTCATGGCTCTAATTACTTATGGTGGAAAATTTCTATGCGAGCTTTTCTTCAAGCACGTGATTTTCAATCATGGGTATATGGTTTTAATGGCTATAATGCTCCCATTGTGGCAGTTGGAGATGTAAACGTTCCCAAAGATATTGGTGAATACACCCCTGCCGAGATAAATGCTGCAAAGCAAAATTCCGACGGTTTGAATGGCATCATACATGCCATTACCCCAAATCTTCAGCACCATGTGTCAAATTGCACAAGGTCTAAAGATGCGTGGGATATATTAGAAACCGTATTTGAAGGTAACTCCAGTGAAAAGGAAGCTAGGATTCAAAACCTTAATTCGGATTGGGAAAACCTTCGTATGGCAAATGAAGATACATTTGATGAGTTTAATCACAGAGTGTCTGAAATTGTTAATGCATCCTTGGCATTGGGTAAGACTATTCCTGAAAAGGACATTGTGATGAAAATTCTCAGATCGCTGCCATCTAGATACGATTCTAAGAAGCATGCCATCGTTGAGGGAAATAACCTTGATATACTATTTAGAAATACCCTTGTTGGAAAGTTGGAAATTTTCGATCTTGAACTTGAACAAAGAGATAAAAGTCATGAGTTTAGCAATCATGTTGTTGCATCTGACCGTAAGTCTCAACGTTCTAAATTGACTGATAAAAGTGATGAGAATTGCTTTATTTCGACTTTGTCACTGTTTATACAACATCTTAAGAAATCTCTTAGACAGAGAAAAAGAAAGTCTCAAAAGAAAGCTTAGTCAATAAATAAAAAAGTTCAGAAAAAATATGTTAACAATTCTGCTTCAGGTGCTATAAAAGTATTCACAATACTTTTAAATGTTCTGATATGGAGACGAGTGAGATAACTAAAGCATGGATGGCTACTCTTGACTACTGTCCTGAGGATGACGTCTATGATGGTTCTCTTAATCTTTTTGCTGATAATCACATATGTCCTCCTAACAGTCCTGATTATTCCATGATAAACAATCTTACTTCCTCAGAAATATTTCAACCAGTAAAGGAAGTCTTAATTAAAAGGATTGAAAATCTGGAATACCAACTGTCTAATTTAAAATTGGAGTTGATCGATCGTGATTCTTGCAAAACATATTGAACCTCTTCGACTATGAATTGTCAGCAAATTCCTCCTGATTCTACATCATCCTTAAGTCACCTTGACGATAAGGATCATATAGAAAATCACAAGAATTTATCTATTCCTGTGATTTCCTCACGTGTTAATTAGGATCACCTTAAAACCTGTGGCACCATGAAACAGGAAAATTTTTCCTGTGTCAAACGTTGTTTGCAGAAGAAGAAAAAGAAATCTCATACAAAACCCTCATCCTTTGTAAAAGAGATTTCCAATAAAATGCATAGTTTACGAAAATCAACAATCAAGGTATTCAAATTTGTGCTAAAAGAAAGAAAGAATGATGAAGATAATTCTTCTTTCTTAAAAACAATGCAGAAACAAGGTATAACATACACTTCATCCTCTCAAAAGAAGATTCTCAATCCTGCAGAGGATTAGAACAACTACAGTTTGTAATACTGTATTAATGATTTTTTGTCTATCCCTCTTAGACAAAAATCATATTCTTCAAGAGGGTTGTGATGGATGATTTTTTTTATTTGCTTTCAAGTTCAAACGTTTTTCTACTTAAAAAAAAAATCTGAGGATAAACAAATTCTGTTAGGGTTTTGGTCAAAGGTCATTTTTGATATTTATATCCTATCCTCAGTTACTTTTAAAATGAAGTTTTTCTCCTTAGCATAAACATTTATTCTATCTTCTCTATCATGTCCTCCTCAAGCCTTTCAAGCAAGAAAAGTGATGTTTGGACTATTCTCTTTCCATCTAAGAAGATACGATTCGATTCTTCTGATAACGTGATGAGCCCTAATACTCACGGTTCCTCTCTGGACGGGAACATCTCTGTTTCTCAGTTTGATAAGCTCTCTTTAACCGTGAATCTCGTTTTGGAACAAGTTCGTGCCCTAAAAAGTGAACTTGAAACTTCTTCCAAGAAACTTGAAGAAAAGATGGATCATCTGGAGTATAGAATTGATCTGATTGAAGATGAGCTTTATGAATACAGAGAATATGAGAAGAGTGTTCAAAGTAAGTGAAATGCTTTATAGGAGTTTATTTGCCTAGTAAATCTTCTATTTTTCTTGTTTTATTTAGAAGAATATCTAGAGTTTGGAATAACCATTATTGTGATTACACATAGCTATGTCCAACGTTTTCATCTTCATGTTTTAGATTTATTGGTTTAAATTCTAAATTTGTTTGGAAGATGATTTTTGCAGTATTAATCTTTATGGTTTATATATTGCAATATTGTTATGGGATATGTGTGTTTGCGTCCGTGAACTATGATTGTCCCATACCTTGTCAAAAGTAAAGTCTTTCATATGTCGATATGCATGTATTGATAAAAGAATGAATAGACTTTTGACAAATACAAAAGTTAAGCCTATTATGTCAATATTTGATGGAAGATAGGTTAAAGTTTTTTGTTTGCAAGGATTATGTCTATTGAATGTCGTTATGAGAATAGTGACGGAAAATAGAATGAATCCTTGTGTATTCCGCATTATTGATCTTCCCTGATCCATATTTTATATATTACAGTGAGGCTCCGTAAAGTGTCTTATGTTGAGCACTAAACGACCAAGTTGATTATTTTTATGATTAGCTTAGTTGTTGTTCCGTGAGATACTTTATGTCGAGCATATTCAACTAAAATAATCATCTTGTTTGGTTATTTAGTTGTTGCTCCGTAAGTTTTCTTATGATGAGCATGACCAATTAAGTTGATTACTTTTGTGATTGATTGTGTATTTCGATTAGATTAATTATGGATTCTCTTGTGATTAATCCAATTGTATTTTTTTGAGTCTCCATAAGTTCACTTATGTTGAGCAATTTCTTGAATTAATCATGGGTTCTCTTGTGGTTAATTTAATTGAGTATTTTGGATTCAAATTCATACTTGTATGTGATTTGTTATATCCAAAGAAATCCTTCTTTTCATTTGAAATTAAGGTCTTCTTGTTATTATTTCGGGAATGACATTTTATGGGGGAGAGTTCTTAATTGAACTTGTGCTTAATTACCAAATCTTTGTGGGGGAGTGTGGCTGTGGAATATTATAGGGGTTATCTTGTATCTTTATAAACTCCTTGATGAATGCATTTAGCTTCGTCTTTATGATTGCATATAAATAAGTTGATATTTTGCTTTCTTTTGGTTAAGAAATGTCTCTTTCGGAAATTTCATTAGGATCCCGTTCTTGTATCTTTGCCAATTTTATTGACAAAAAGGAGGAGAATTAGTATGTAGTTCACACTACAAATACATATGGTTTTCGGATCATTATGTAAGAGGGAGTGGTTTCCATGTGAGATGGAGTATTGACTAAGGGGGAGTCATACATATCACCATAGTATTGTTGTTGAAATTGTGATACAATTGAACTTTGACGTTGTGTAATGATACTATGACACTGTATAACAATGATTGAGAACTCTTGTTTTCTCGTTGTTATAGATACGGATTTTTCAACAACGATGATGCTGAACTTACAACCTTTGGGATCATTGGAGTACTTGGAAGTGACGAAGATTTCAAGTAATGTTGAAGATTAGACATATGGAATAGGAGCTACAAAATTTTATTTATTTATTTTTGTATTCCATATGTATTGATAGTTTTGTCACTAAAATTTACAAAGGGGGAGATTGTTGGAGCATTGCTCGGTCGAAATCGCATGTGTTGCTATCTCAAGCATGTTTGTCAATGTTAGTGATCAAAACTATAAGTCTTGATTTCTAGTCTACTATAGCTAAGGTCTCGGACTAGGATAGAAAGTGTAGTTGAGCTCAAGAACTCCATGGAAATCATCATACAAGACGAAGGACTACTCAAGGAACCGGTGGATCTTCATCGACTAAAAGGTATGTGGAGACTTGAACTTATCTATCACTCAAAAGTCTATTTATCTCATATCTTGAGACAAAAGTCATTTTGTTATATAGATTTAGATTATACACATTTGTTATTTCGAGCCGAGATTATCTCGCTTATTTATTTCTCGAAATATGTGTTGGTAAGCTTTCGCTTTAGCCAAGTTCATCTTTACCTAGTGACGAAAGTCATGACAAGTTTCAAGCACTTTGAAAATTGCTTACTTTGACGAAAAATAGTTTGTGAATAACAACTATAGAATATCAACGTCCTCTAAGAATGTTTCAATGATTGAAATGAGAGTTTAGATTATATAACCATTGGAGGATATAAGCATTATTGTGGAAACACATATATGTATAAGTCCTTATTCCTTGAACCGAAGTTTGCCAACTTTGTTGATCAAGAGAACCGAAATAGTGGCATGAGCAAGTCCGCGAACTGGCGGAAGTTCTCGACCCGAGAAATTCTACTGGAGTCCGGGAACTTAAGTCCGCGAACCCAGTCCGCGAACTTGAGTAGGTTATATCTAAAAACGACGTTTGTGAACTTATTCTTATATAAACTAAGGAATCCAAATTGCAAACGGTGGCAATATAGTACATGAACTGATTCGAGTGAATCAAATCGTTTTTGCTTCAATTGTGTCTTGTGTAGTTACATAAGATTTCCTTGCAATTGAAAAACTCTCTAACTAGTTCATTTGAGTCACTTGAACTAGTTATGGTGAAAAAGAATATGGTTGATATGAAAGTGATCATATGGCTAACCATTTGGTTGACTATTGTTGAACCAACAAATGTACAAGTTTGGGTACGGTTACACAAGCCTAGAAACGTTCATTTCATTTGTATATAACAAGCTAGTTTTAGATCTAACGGTTGAAAGATATTAGCTTGAATCTAATCAGGTTTTCCTCTAACGGTGAATATTGAATGCTTTGTTACCAACCTAACATTGATTGCAGACCCTGATTTGAACTATATAAGGGAGAACTATAGAAACTGGGAAACCTAATCCCACACCTTCTGTGTGATACTAGTTGTGCTAAGCTAGAGTCGATTCTCGTTTAACCTTTGGTTTCTTCTTCTAAACCAGGTTAACGACTTAAAGACTTCATTGGGATTGTGAAACCAGACCGATACTACTTTCTTGTAGTTGTGTGATCTGATCTTGTTGTTTCTATCGTACGAGTACAATTGTAATAATTGGCTTGAGATTGATATCTCTGATAGGCAAGATATAAAAGAAATCACAAACACTTCGTCTCATCGTTTGTGATTCCGAAATATCTTTTTTTCGCTGCGTTGATTAAGATTATTGTGAGGGGATTGATAATACTAGGTTGTTCTTCGGGAATATAAAATTGGTTCTTGTTCACCTTGATTTATCAAAAGACGGAACAAAACTCGTAGGTATATTCGTGGGAGACGGATTTATCTATTACCGTAGACTTTTCTGTGTGATACATATTTGTTTATTTAAGTCTTCGACTTTGGGTTGTAGCAACTCTTAGTTGTGGGTGAGACCAACTAAGGAAATCAAGTACGTAGCATCCTGTTGGGATCAGAGACGTAGGATCATAACTGTACCTTGGATCAGTGTGAGATTGATTGGGGTTCAACTATAGTCCAGGCCGAAGTAAATTTGGAGTAGGATAATGTCTGTAGCGGCTTAATACATTGTGTGTTCAATCTGGACTAGGTCCCGGGGGTTTTCTGCATTTGCGGTTTCCTCGTTAACAAAATTCTGATGTCTGTGTTATTTCTTTTCCGCATTATATTTTGTTATATAATTGAAATATCACAGGTTGTGCGTTGTTCAATCAATTAGAATATCCGACCTTTTGGTTGTTGATTAAATTGATTGACACTTGGATATTGGTCTTTGGTACCATCCAAGTTATCTCTCTAGTATTTGATAAAGACTCGCAGATTTCTATTTGCTTGAGTATATATCAAATAGAGAGATAAAGATATAAACTCTTTGATATACTTTTTATCTAGATTGAGTCTGACTGTCTAGTTGATTCTCTAGAAAGTATATTGGAGTTTGTCCATACAGATTCCTAAGCGAAATATTGGGTGTGGTTTTTGTACCCCTACTTTTTCAAAAACACACATATCCCATAACATATTGCAATATATAAAACCATAAAGATTAATACTGCAAAAATCGTCTTCCAAATTAACTTCAGAATTTAAATAAATAAAACTAAAAACATTGCAAGATGAAACCGTTGGACATAGCTATGTTGAAAAAGCGGGGGTCTAACAGCACCACCCAATATTTTGTTTAGCAATCTGTATGGACAACCTCCGAAATACTTTGCTAGAGAATCAACTAGACAGTCAGACTCAATCTAGATAAAAGTATCTCAAGGAGTTAATATCTCTCTCTCTTGTTTTTGATATTACTCAAGCTAATAGAAATCAACGAGTCCTAATCAAACACAAGGAATAATTGGATGGTACCAAAGACCAATGTCCAAGGATCAATCAATATCAATCAACAACCAAAGGTCGGATTTCCAATTGATGATCACAAACGCACAACCTGTATTATTTCAATTATAAAGATAAACAATATAATGCGGAAAATGAAATAACATAGACCCCAGAAGTTTTATTAATGAGGAAACTGCAAATGCAGAAAACCCCCAAGACCTAGTCCAGATTGAATACACACTGTATTAAGCCGCTACAGACACTAGCCTACTCCAAACTAACTTCGGACTGGACTATAGTTGAACCCCAATCAGTCTCCCACTAATTCAAGGTATAGTTGTACTCCTACGTCTCTGATCCCACCAGGATACTGCGCACTTGATTCCCTTAGCTGATCTCACCCACAACCAAGAGTTGTTGTAACCCAAAATCGCAGACTTGATAATAAACAGATCTGTCTCACGCAGAAAAGTCTATAAAAGGATAAATTTGTCTCCCACAGATAAACCCTAGGTTGTGTTCCGTATTTTGATATGAAATCAAGGTGAACAGGAACCAATTGATAATCCGGTATTATATTCCCGAAGAACAACCTAGATTAATCAATCACCTCTCTACAATCCTTCCTGAATACACAAGCGGATTGTCGAGGAATCACAAACAATGAGACAAAGATGTTTGTGACTTCTTTATCTTTCCTATCGGAGAACTCTCACGATCTCAAGCCAATCAATCGATTGTACTCGTACGATAGAAGATGCAAGATCAGGTCACACAACTACGATAAAGTAGTATCGGTCTGGCTTCACAATCCCAATGAAGTCTTTAAGTCGTTAACCTGATTTTAGAGAAGAAAATCAAAGGTTAATGGAGATCGACTCCAGCGGGCGCACTAGTAGCACACAGACGTGTGAGGATTAGTTTTTCACAATGCTAGATGTCTCCTTTATATAGCCTTCAAATCAGGGTTTTGTCTTAGTTACAAAGCAATCCTTATTCACCGTTAGATGAAAACCTGATTTAGATTCAAGCTAATATTTCTCAACCGTTAGATCGAAAACTTAGCTTGTCACACACACTTGGGTAGACGTTTACTGGGTTCGTGAAAACCATGCCCAAACGTGTACGTGTATGTTGGTTCAACATAGTAACCCAAAAGGTTAACCATATGAGCATTTCATATTAACCTTGTTCTTCTTCACCATAACTAGTTCAATTGACTCAAATGAACTAGTTAAAGAGTTGTTCAATTGCTATGAGATCTTATGTAACTACACAAGACACAATTGAAACAAAGATGATTCGATTCGATTGAATCGGCTCATGAAATTATAGCCACGGTTTGCATAAAGCATTCCTTAGTAATTTAATGTTTCATGTTCAGAGCACATCTTTAGATCATAACCTCTTAAGTTCACAAACAAGTTCGCGGACTTAAGTTAATCGGTTGAGTTTTCCAAACTCAGCAGAAATTCTCGGAAAGAGAACTTCCGCCAGTTCGGACTGGGTTCGCGGACTGAGTTCGGGACTTAGCACACAAACGAGTTTTGGAAAATCCAGCAGATTCTCGGTCGAGAACTTCCGACAGTTCGCGGACTTGGCAAGCCAATTCCACAATCCTCCGATTTCTTGATCAACAAAGTTCGAAAACTTCATTCAAGGAATACATGGTTATGTAATCTAAACTCTCATTTCAATCATTGAGACATTCTCAGAGGACACTATGTAGCCGTTATTCACAGACCGATTCACGTCAGAGCAATTCTCAAAGTGATTGAAACTTTTCATGACTTTCGTCACTAGGTGAAGATAAACTTGATCAAAGCGAAACGCTTTACCAACACACGATTTCGAGATAAAAGATAAGCAATGAATGCTCAGCTCGAAATGTCAAATGTGTATGATCTAGTCTATATAGCATACGACTTTTGTCTCATAAGAAGTAGGAGATAGAGATAGACTTTTGAGTGATAGATAAGTTCAAGTCTCCACATACCTTTTTGTTGATGAAGTTCCACGGTTCCTTGATAGATCTTCGTCGTTGTATGATGAATCGCCATGAAGTCCTTGAGCTCAACTACACTTTTCTATCCTAGTCGAGACTTAGCTATGTAGGCTAGAAATCAAGACTATAGTTTTGATCACTAACATTGACAAACATGCTTGAGATAGCAACGCATGCGAGGTGACCGAGCTATGCTCTAACAATCCCCCTTTGTCAATTTTAGTGACAAAACTATTAATACATATGGAATACAAAAAAGATAAACTTTAGTGGCTCCTATTCCATAGTCTAATCTTCAACGTTCCTTGAAATCTTCGTCCTTCCAAGTACTCCAATGATCCCAAAGGTTGTAAGTTTAGCATCATCGTTGTTGAAGATCCGTAGCTATAACAATGAGAGAAATCGAGATTCTCGATCATTATTATACAGTGTCATAGTATTATATTAAACATCAAAGTCCAATTGTGTCACGACTTTAACAATAATACTATGGTGATATGTATCACTCCCCCTTAGTCAATACTCCATCTCGATCATGGAAACCACTCCCCCTTACACAATGATCCGAAAACCATATGTATTTGTAGTGTGAACTACATATTTCTCCCCCTTTTTGTCAATAAAATTGGCAAAGGTACAAGAACGGGATCATAATGAAATTTCCACAAGAGACATTTCATAGACAAAAGAAAAATACATACCAACTTAATTTAGATGCAATCTAATAGCCGAAGCTAAACATTCATCAAGGAGTTTTAAGATACAAGATAACCCTATAAAATTCCACAGCCGCACCCCCGCAAGATATTACCATTAAGCACAAGTTCAAAAGAACTCTCCCCCATTTGATGTCATTCCCGAAGAAAGAACAACAAGAGACCTTAATTTCGAAAGAAAAGAAGGATTTTTAATTGGACACCAAAAACCATAGGAATGATTTTCTATATCCAAAACTCAATCAAATTAATCACAAGTAAACCCATGATTAATTTAATTGGAATACGCAACTAAATCAAACCACAAAGTGATCAATTTAATTGATTGTGCTAACATAAGTAAACTTACGGAGCTACGACTAAGTAATCATACGGAGATGACTAATTAATCGTTCACATACTCAACATAAGGAAAACCTTACGGAATATACGACTACATTAACCAATAGAACATGATTAGTATAGCCGTTCATATACTCAACACAAGACTTGTGGAATATATGAAAACTCAACTAGACTAATTACAAGAGAACCTATAATTAATCTAATTGGAAACAAACCAAACTAATCACATAAGTAATCAATTTAATTGTCAAAAGTTTTGCTCGACAAAAGAAGACTTTCGGAGCAAATAACTAAATAACCAACCAAGATGATTAATTTAGTTCAAGATGCTCGACATAAGTACCTTACGGAACAACCAACAAACAATCACAAATAATCAACTTAGTTGTATCGTGCTCGACATAAGACACATACGGAGCCTCACAGTAATACATAAGATATGGATCAGTGATGATCTATGTGGAATACATACAAGGATCTATTCTATTTTCCATCACTATTGCATAATGGACATAATAGACTTTATCCTTGTCACACAAAAGATTTTACCCTATTTTCCATCAAATAAATGACTGCATAGGTATAACTTTTGTATTTGTCAAAAGTCCATTCGTCCTTTCATCAATACGAATACCAATTTATGAACGACTTTACTTTTGACAACATATGGGACCTTCAAGTTCACGGATGCAAAAACACATATCCCATAAACAATTGCAATATCACAAAATCATAAAGATTAATACTGCAATAACAATCTTTGCCCTTAGAAGGTAGAATCAATCTTTTTCGCACGGATTTATACCAAGAGTGGTTACCAAAAGCGTATAAAAATATTTCCTTAACAAAGAAGAACATACAAAGTCATTGACGACTATGCACCATAGTTCACATGAGATGATTGTGAACACTCAAGAATATATAGCAATGTGAACTACTACCCATTCTCGAACTTCCTTCTTGTGATTCACCAACATCACTCTTGTAACAGCCACAAAATACTTAGAATAGGATTTCTCCAAGAATCCCAGTGCCCAAGTCCAAGAGAATAGAACAAGTGCAACGAAACGGAGCAAACACTAAAAACAAGAGACAGGACAAAGACCAATATTAACTCATCCAAATTCAACAATTCTCATCTCCATTTTGAAGGGAATTCAATAAGGAAGAGAATGCAAAAAGAATGAGGTAAATCCGAGTTGGACGAAGAAGTTACGGCCAAAACAAGTTTACCGAATATCGACGTCAAGTATGCATACGGGTTTGCGAACTTAAACCCTGGATTTTGATTTTGAATTGTTATGCATACTTGGTATGTGTACCATGTAGTCCAAACATCCCGAACTATTATTTTCAAACCTAAACATTTAAGAACCTTAAACACAGATCAAGTTAGGTAAAATGAACGATAAGAAAGATTATTATAAGTATTCTAAGCAAATAAAAGTACAAATCTTGCTCAAGTTTATAGACATACCTTTTTAGATGAATCCAATCGAATTCTACCGCCTTACGAACATAATCGTGTTCCCCAATTCTTGTGCTTCCCTCACCGTATACAAAGCAGGGCATTCCTTGGTGAGGATGCACTTCCAACACAATCAAGTTGCGTTGGGGTGAACAAAGTCTTGCTCACCACAAGTGACCTTTGGATTATCATGAAAGAGATCACTTTTAGAACCTTTCACATCCAATTCCATTTTTCCAAAAAACTTGTTAAGTTCCAACATCATGGATACTGCCTTTTCCATAGTCATGGATTTTCTGGAAGATCATTCCTTTTCACACTCAAAACATCATGTTTTTTGGTATCCACTTCTGAGTGCGTTTAGGAACATTGGAACCTTCTTCCCATTACTCTTTTAGAATTCTCGGAAGAGAATTGGATTGACTATTTTTGCAAGTTAGTCTTTCTCCATTGGGAGCATCGGATCTTGTCTTCGTCTTTACGAAGTTATCCTTTTGATAACATTACGATTGAAAAGGATTCGTACGACGTTTATAGGCAAATCTAGGTTATCATAGCACTGATTCCTTGCCTAAAGGTTGGAAATTACAACCTGTAACGTTAAGAGGATCAGTCTTAACGTATGATCTTGGTTTCACAACTTCTTGTGATGCCCAAACAAGAACATCATGAAGTTTCTCATTCCTTATACGGAAACGACATCTCCTTTCCAGGTGACCTTTATTTCGCAATAGTGGCAAACATAAGGAATGTTCTTACCTGATCCATGTGTGCTGTCTTTGGAGGTTGATAAACTTTGCTCTTTTGAACCTTAACTGCCGGAGAAGGTATTTCACTTTTGCCATCAGTGGAAACCTTTTGTTGAGAAGAATCACTAGCCTTGACAAATTTTACCTCTTTGCTAGTACTTGGAGCATCTATTCCCTTATAGCCCAATCCTCGTGTATCACGATGATTTTTACTTGCTCCTAGCATAGTGGTTAATTTTCTTGAACTAGTATTGAATTTTTCAAGTCATCTTCCAACATCTTGATTTTATCAAGAGCAGCAGCTAAATCAGCCTCAAGGCGTTTTTCTCGAGTGAGATAAGCGCTTTCTCTGTCGTCAAAACTTGTTTGCTGGAAGTTAAACCTTGCTTCAGATTCTGCAAGTTTCTTTTCCAACAAAAAGTACTTTTGATAAAGATTATCACATTCAAGTGACTTCATATGTAGGTTTTCCTCAGAATCCTTGAGGATCGATTCGGTAGAACGATTCGAAAAATAAACACCTGCGTAACATCTTCTCAATTTCTTTTTTCTCGACAGAGAGGAGTCAGAAGAGGTGTGACATGAGAAGTTGTAATCTTCTTCATATTCCACGAATCCAAAAACTTAACATACTCTGAGACTTCCTCATCAACATCTCTATCAATATCTGAATCACCTTCATCAGAAAGTTCATCCAACTGTTCTTCTAGGAGAGTTCCCAATCAACATTTTTACATCAAGAGAATGTTTGGATATTGACTTAGATGTGACAGTTCTCTCAGGTGAATCCAAGCTTTTAGAATCATCTGGTAATTTCTGAACTGGTACGTTATTAGAGATAGACTCGTCCATAATCAGATCGCTACAAACACAGACTTATAAGGTCTTTAACGTGTTTGCCTGCTCTGATACCAATTGAAAAAGCGGGGGTCTAACAACACCACCCAATTTTGCTTAGCAATCTGTATGGACTAACTCCGAAATACTTTGCTAGAGAATCAACTAGACAGTCAGACTCAATCTAGATAAAAGTATCTCAAGGAGTTAATATCTCTCTTTGTTTTGATTTTACTCAAGCTAATAAAATCAGCGAGTCTAATCAAACACAAGGAATACTTGGACGGTACCAAAGACCAATGTCCAAGGATCAATCAATATCAATCAACAACCAAAGGTGGATTTCCAATTGATGATCACAAACGCACAACCTGTATTATTTCAATTATATAAAAATATAATGCGGAAAAGAAATAACACAGACACCAGAAGTTTTGTTAACGAGGAAACCGCAAATGCAGAAAAACCCCGGGACCTAGTCCAGATTGAATACACATTGTATTAAGCCGCCACAGAAACTAGCCTACTCCAAGCTAACTTCGGACTGGACTATAGTTGAATCCCAATCAGTCTCCCACTAATTCAAGGTATAGTTGTACTCCTACGCCTCTGATACCACCAGGATACTGCGCACTTGATTCCCTTAGCTGAGCTCACCCACAACCAAGAGTTGTTGTAACCCAAAATCACAGACTTGATAATAAACAGATCTGTCTCACACAGAAAAGTCTATAAAAGTATAATTCTGTCTCCCACAGATATACCCTAGGTTTTGTTCTGTCTTTTGATATGAAATCAAGGTGAACATGAACCAATTGATAATCCGGTCTTATATTCCCGAAGAACAGCCTAGATTAAGCAATCACCTCTCTACAATCCTTCCTGGATACACAAGCGGATTGTCGAGGAATCACAAACAGTGAGACGAAGATGTTTGTGACTTCTTTATCTTTCCTATCGGAGAACTCTCACGATCTCAAGCCAATCAATCGATTGTACTCGTACGATAGAAGATGCAAGATCAGATCACACAACTACGATAAAGTAGTATCGGTATGGCTTCACAATCCCAATGAAGTCTTTAAGTCGTTAACCTTATTTTAAAGAAGAAAATCAAAGGTTAATGGAGATCGACTCTAGCGGGCGCACTAGTAGCACACAGACGTGGGGGGATTAGTTTTGCACAGTGCTAGATGTCTCCTTTATATAGCCTTCAAATCAGGGTTTTTCCTTAGTTACAAAGCAATCCTTATTCACCGTTAGATGAAAACCTGATTTAGATTCAAGCTAATATTTCTCACCCGTTAGATCGAAAACTTAGCTTGTCACACACACTTGGGTAGATGTTTACTGGGTTCGTGAAAACCATGCCCAAACGTGTACGTGTATGTTGGTTCAACATAGTAATCCAAAAGGTTAACCATATGAGCATTTCATATTAACCTTGTTCTTCTTCACCATAACTAGTTCAATTAACTCAAATGAACTAGTTAAAGAGTTGTTCAATTGCTATGAGATCTTATGTAACTACACAAGACACAATTGAAACAAAGATGATTCGATTCGATTGAATCGGCTCATGAACATTATAGCCACTGTTTTCATAAACATTCCTTAGTAATTTAATGTTTCATGTTCAGAGCACATCTTTAGATCATAACCTCTTAAGTTCACAAACAAGTTCGCGGATTTAAGTTAATCGGTTTAGTTTTCCAAACTCAGCAGAAATTCTCGGAAAGAGAACTTCCGCCAGTTGGCGTACTGGGTTCGCGGACTGAGTTCGTGGACTTAGCACATAAACGAGTTTTGGAAAATCCAGCAGAGATTCTCGGTCGAGAACTTCCGACAGTTCGCGGACTTGGCAAGCCAATTCCACAATCCTCCCGATTTCTCTTGATCTACAAAGTTCAAAAACTTCTATTCAAGGAATACATGGTTATGTAATCTAAACTCTCATTTCAATCATTGAGACATTCTCAGAGGACACTATGTATCCGTTATTCACAGACCGATTCACGTCAGAGCAATTCTCAGAGTGATTGAAACTTTTCATGACTTTCGTCACTAGGTGAAGATAAACTTGATCAAAGCGAAACGCTTTACCAACACACGATTTCGAGATAAAAGATAAGCAATGAATGCTCAGCTCGAAATGTCAAATGTGTATGATCTAGTCTATATAGCATACGACTTTTGTCTCATAAGAAGTAGGAGATAGGAGAGATAGACTTTTGAGTGATAGATAAATTCAAGTCTCCACATACCTTTTTGTTGATAAATTTCCACGGTTCCTTGAATAGATCTTCGTCGTTGTATGATGAATCGCCATGAAGTCCTTGATCTCAACTACATTTTTCTATCCTAGTCTGAGACTTAGATATGTAGGCTAGAAATCAAGACTTATAGTTTTGATCACTAACATTGACAAACATGCTTGAGATAGCAACGCATGCGAGGTTGACCGATCTATGCTCTAACAATCTCCCCCTTTGTCAATTTTAGTGACAAAACTATTAGTACATATAGAATACAACAAAGATAAACTTTAGTGGCTCCTATTCCATAGTCTAATCTTCAACGTTCCTAGAAATCTTCGTCCTTCCAAGTACTCCAATGATCCCAAAGGTTGTAAGTTTAGCATCATCGTTGTTGAAGATCCGTAGCTATAACAATGAGAGAAATCGAGATTCTCGATCATTATTATACAGTGTCATAGTATTACTATATAACATCAAAGTCCAATTGTGTCATGACTTTAACAATAATACTATGGTTATATGTATCACTCCCCCTTAGTCAATACTCCATCTCGATCATGGAAACCACTCCCCCTTACACAATGATCCGAAAACCATATGTATTTGTAATGTGAACTACAATATTTCTCACCCTTTTTGTCAATAAAATTGGCAAAGGTACAAGAATGGGATCATAATGAAATTTCCACAAGAGACATTTCATGACCAAAAGAAAAATACATACCAACTTAATTTAGATGCAATCTAATAGCCGAAGCTAACAACATCCATCAAGGAATTTTAAGATACAAGATAACTCCTATAGAATTCCACAGCCGCACTCCCCGCAAGATATTACCATTAAGCACAAGTTCAAAAGAACTCTCCCCCATTTGATGTCATTCCCATAAGAACACAATAGAGACCTTAATTTCGAAAGAAAAGAAGGATTTTTAATTGGACACCAAAAACCATAGGAATGATTTTCTATATCCAAAACTCAATCAAATTAATCACAAGTAAACCCATGATTAATTTTATTGGAATACGCAACTAAATCAAACCACAAGAGTGATCAATTTAATTGATTGTGCTAAACATAAGTAAACTTATGGAGCTACGACTAAGGTAATCATACGGAGATGACTAATTTAATCATTCACATACTCAACATAAGGAAAACCTTACGGAATATACGACTACATTAACCAATAGAACATGATTAGTATAGCCGTTCATATACTCAATACAAGGACTTGTGGAATATATGAAAACTCAACTAGACTAATTACAATAGAACCTATAATTAATCTAATTGGAAAACACAACCAAACTAATCACATAAGTAATCAATTTAATTGCCAAAGTTTTGCTCGACAAAAGAAGACTTTCGGAGCAAATAACTAAATAACCAACCAAGATGATTAATTTAGTTCAAAGATTCTCGACATAAAGTACCTTACGGAACAACCAACAAAGCTAATCACAAAGTAATCAACTTAGTTGTATCGTGCTCGACAGAAGACACATTACGGAGCCTCACAGTAATACATAAGATATGGATCAGTGATGATCATTACTGTGGAATACATACAAGGATCTATTCTATCTTTCCATCACTATTTGCATAATGGCATAATAGACTTTATCCTTGTCACACAAAAGATTTTACCCTATTTTCCATCAAATAAATGACTGCATAGGTATAACTTTTGTATTTGTCAAAAGTCCATTCGTCCTTTCATTGATACAAATACCAATTTATGAACGACTTTACTTTTGACAACATATGGGATCTTGAAGTTCACGGATGCAAACAACACATATCCCATAAACAATTGCAATGTCACAAAATCATAAAGATTAATACTGCAATAACAATCTTTGCCCTTAGAAGGTAGAATCAATCTTTTTCACACGGATTTATACCAAGAGTAGTTACCAAAGGCGTATAAAAATATTTCCTTAACAAAGAAGAACATACAAAGTCATTGACAACTATGCACCATAGTTCACATGAGATGATTGTGAACACTCAAGAATATATAGCAATGTGAAGTACTACCCATTCTCGGACTTCCTTCCTTGTGAATCACCGACATTACTCTTGTAACAGCCACAAAATAACTTAGAATAGGATTTCTCCAAGAATCCCAGTGCCCAAGTCCAAGAGAATAGAACAAGTGCAACGAAACGGAGCAAACACTAAATAACAAGAGACAGGACAAAGACCAATATTAACTCATCCAAATTCAACAATTATCATCTCCATTTTGAAATGAATTCAATAAGGAAGAGAATTCAAAAAGAATGAGGTAAATCCGAGTTTGGACGAAGAAGTTACGGCCAAAACAAGTTTACCAAATATCGACGTGAAGTATGCATACGGGTTTGCGAACTTAAACTCCTGGATTTTGATTTTGAATGTTGTTATGGATACTTGGTATGTGTACCATGTAGTCCAAACATCCCGAACTATTATTTTCAAACCTAAACATTTAAGAACCTTAAACACAGATCAAGTTAGATAAAAATGAACGATAAGAAAGATTATTATAAGTATTCTAAGCAAATAAAAGTACAAATCTTGCTCAAGTTTATAGACATACCTTTTTAGATGAATCCAATCGAATTCTACCGCCTTACAGAACATAATCCGTGTTCCCCAATTCTTGTGCTTCCCTCACCGTATACAAAGCAGGGCATTCCTTGGTGAGGATGCACTTCCAACACAATCAAGTTGCGTTGGGGTGAACAAAGTCATGCTCACCACAAGTGACCTTTGGATTATCATGAAAGAGATCACTTTTAGAACCTTTCTCATCCAATTCTATTTTTCCAAAAAACTTGTTAAGTTCCAACATCATGGATACTGCCTTTTCCATGGTCATGGAATTTTCTGGGAGATCATTCATTTTCACACTCAAAACATCATCGAATTTCTTTGGTATCCACTTATGAGTGCGTTTAGGAACAATTGGAACCTTCTTCCCATTATTCTCTTTTAGAATTCTCGGAAGAGAATTGGTTTGACTATTATTTTGCAAGTTAGTCTTTCTCCAGTTGGGAGCATCGGATCTTGTCTTCGTCTTTACGAAGTTATCCTTTTGATAACTATTACGATTGTGAAAAGGATTCGTACGACGTTTATAGGCAAATCTAGGTTTATCATAGCACTGATTCCCTTGCCTAAAGGTTGGATAATTATAACCTGTAACGTTAATAGGATCAGTCTTAACGTATGATCTTGGTTTCACAACTTCTTGTGATGCCCAAACAAGAACATCATGAAGTTTCTCATTCCTTATACGGAAACGACATCTCCTTTCCAGATAACCTTTATTTCTGCAATAGTGGCAAACATAAGGAATGTTCTTACCTTGATCCATGTGTGCTGTCTTTGGAGGTTGATAAACTTTGCTCTTTTGAACCTTAACTGCCGGAGAAGGTATTTCACTTTTGCCATCAGTGGAAACCTTTTGTTGAGAAGAATCACTAGCCTTGAAAATTTTTACCTCTTTGCTAGTACTTGGAGCATCTATTCCCTTATAGCCCAATCCTCGTGTATCACGATGATTTTTACTTGCTCCTAGCATAGTGGTTAATTTGATTGAACTAGTATTGAAATTTTTCAAGTCATCTTCCAACATCTTGATTTTATCAAGAGCAGCAGCTAAATCAGGCTCAAGGCGTTTTTCTCGAGTGAGATAAGCGCTTTCTCTGTCGTCAAAATTTGTTTGCTGGAAGTTAAACCTTGCTTCAGATTCTGCAAGTTTCTCTTCCAACAAAAAGTACTTTTGATAAAGATTATCACATTCAAGTGACTTCATACGTAGGTTTTCCTCAGAATCCTTGAGGATCGATTCGGTAGAACGATTCTAAAAATAAACACCTGCGTAACATCTTCTCAATTTCTTTTTTTCTCGACAGAGAGGAGTCAGAAGAGGTATGACATGAGACGTTGTAATCTTCTTCATATTCCATGAATCCAAAAACTTAACATACTCTGAGACTTCCTCATCAACATCTCTATCAATATCTGAATCACCTTCATCAGAAAGTTCATCCAACTGTTCTTATAGGAGAGTTCCTCAATCAACAGTTTTTACATCAAGAGAATGTTTGGATATTGACTTAGATGTGACAGTTCTCTCAGGTGAATCCAAGATTTTAGAATCATCTGGTAATTTCTAAAGTGGTATGTTATTAGAGATGGACTCGTCCATAATCAGATCGCTACAAACACAGACTTATAAGGTCTTTAACGTGTTTGCCTGCTCTGATACCAATTGAAAAAGCGGGGGTCTAACAACACCACCCAATATTTTGCTTAGCAATCTGTATGGACTAACTCCGAAATACTTTGCTAGAGAATCAACTAGACAGTCAGACCCAATCTAGATAAAAGTATCTCAAGGAGTTAATATCTCTATCTCTTGTTTTTGATATTACTCAAGCTAATAGAAATCAGCGAGTCCTAATCAAACACAAGGAATACTTGGACGGTACCAAAGACCAATGTCCAAGGATCAATCAATATCAATCAACAACCAAAGGTCAGATTTCCAATTGATGATCACAAACTCCCAACCTGTATTATTTCAATTATAAAGATAAACAATATAATGCGGAAAATGAAATAACACAGACACCAGAAGTTTTGTTAACGAGGAAACCGCAAATGCAGAAAAACCCTGGGACCTAGTCCAGATTGAATACACATTGTATTAAGCCGCTACAGAAACTAGCCTACTCCAAGCTAACTTCGGACTGGAATATAGTTGAATCCCAATCAGTCTCCCACTAATTCAAGGTATAGTTGTACTCCTACGCCTCTGATACCACCAGGATACTGCGCACTTGATTCGCTTAGCTGAGCTCACCCACAACCAAGAGTTGTTGTAACCCAAAATCACAGACTTGATAATAAACAGATCTGTCTCACACAGAATAGTCTATAAAAGGATAAATTTGTCTCCCACATATATACCCTAGGTTTTGTTCTGTCTTTTGATATGAAATCAAGGTGAACAGGAACCAATTGATAATCCGGTCTTATATTCCCGAAGAACAGCCTAGATTAAGCAATCACCTCTCTACAATCCTTCCTGGATACACAAGCGGATTGTCGAGGAATCACAAACAGTGAGACGAAGATGTTTGTGACTTCTTTTTCTTGCCTATCGGAGAACTCTCACGATCTCAAGCCAATCAATCGATTGTACTCGTACGATAGAAGATGCAAGATCAGATCACACAACTACGATAAAGTAGTATCGGTATGGCTTCACAATCCCAATGAAGTCTTTAAGTCGTTAACCTTATTTTAAAGAAGAAAATCAAAGGTTAATGGAGATCGACTCTAGCGGGAGCACTAGTAGCACACAGACGTGTGGGGATTAGTTTTGCACAATGCTAGATGTCTCCTTTATATAGCCTTCAAATCAGGGTTTTGCCTTAGTTACAAAGCAATCCTTATTCACCGTTAGATGAAAACCTGATTTAGATTCAAGCTAATATTTCTCAACCGTTAGATCGAAAACTTAGCTTGTCACACACACTTGGGTATACGTTTACTGGGTTCGTGAAAACCATGCCCAAACGTGTACGTGTATGTTGGTTCAACATAGTAACCCAAAAGGTTAACCATATGAGCATTTCATATTAACCTTGTTCTTCTTCACCATGACTAGTTCAATTGACTCAAATGAACTAGTTAAAGAGTTGTTCAATTGCTATGAGATCTTATGTAACTACACAAGACACAATTGAAATAAAGATTTTTTGATTCGATTGAATCGGCTCATGAACATTATAGCCACGGTTTGCATAAATCATTCCTTAGTAATTTAATGTTTCATGTTCAGAGCACATCTTTAGATCATAACCTCTTAAGTTCACAAACAAGTTCGCGGACTTAAGTTAATCAGTTGAGTTTTCCAAACTCAGCATAAATTCTCGGAAAGAGAACTTCCGCCAGTTCGCGGACTGAGTTCGCGGATTTAGCACACAAACGAGTTTTGGAAAATCCAGCAGAAATTCTCGGTCGAGAACTTCCGACAGTTCTCGGACTGAGTCTGTGAACTAGGTTCGTGGACTTGGCAAGCCAATTCCACAATCCTCCTGATTTCTCTTGATCAACAAAGTTCGAAAACTTCTGTTCAAGGAATACATGGTTATGTAATCTAAACTCTCATTTCAATCATTGAGACATTCTCAGAGGACGTTATGTAGCCGTTATTCACCGACCGATTCACGTCAGAGCAATTCTCAGAGTGATTGAAACTTTTCATGACTTTCGTCACTAGGTGAAGATAAACTTGATCAAAGCTAAACGCTTTACCAACACACGATTTCGAGATAAAAGATAAGCAATGAATGCTCAGCTCGAAATTTCAAATGTGTATGATCTAGTCTATATAGCATACGACTTTTGTCTCATAAGAAGTAGGAGATAGAAGATATATACTTTTGAGTGATAGATAAGTTCAAGTCTCCACATACCTTTTTGTTGATGAAGTTCCACGGTTCCTTGTATAGATCTTCGTCGTTGTATGATGAATCTCCATGAAGTCCTTGAGCTTAATTACACTTTTCTATCCTAGTCCGAGACTTAGCTATGTAGGCTAGAAATCAAGACTTATAGTTTTGATCACTAACATTGACAAACATGCTTGAGATAGAAACGCATGCGAGGTTGACCGAGCTATGCTCTAACATATGTGAACTCACAATAATGGCTATTCCAAACCCTAGTTATCCTTCTTAAACAAAAACAAGAATAAAGTTCTCTTAAGAAGATTACAAGGCATTAAGATCTTTGAAAAAATCCTTGTCATCCCCGAACTCCTTGTCGTCAACAACCATTGGGACATATGGTTCATGGAGGAAGGAGTCAATACCAATGAACCTTCTTGGCTGAAGTTGTCGAACCAGGGCCTTCTGAATTTCCAGTGATCTTAAAACACAAGCCTTTATTTGATGAATCTCTTTCTTTGTCTGCTTCAACTCTTCAAGAACATCAGAGAACTTCTGAGAGTTTGAAGGAACAACTTTTGGCTTCCTCAGATTCCTTCTTTTTCTTTTCAAAGATGGAGACAATGGATATCTCTCTTTTTTCTTAATGATTGATGGCTTAACAATCATATTGACATCTTTTCCATCAGAAGACATGATGCTTGGAGTATCCATATACGCACGGTTTTGTGAGAGGAAATCACAATCAAAATTCAACAAGCAGTCTTAAGATATAAAGAGTGTCAGAGAAGGAAAAAAGAATGTAGGGTTTCTAAACCTTTAAAAGGTTTGTGTACGCACAGCTCACAGCCCTATAAAGAGTGGAATTGTTGATAATAACCCTTTCTTTTTGATTAAACAGGAAAATCCCTTCCAACATGAAAGAATTCCATACTCAAAAATAAAAAACTAAGAAAAACAAAACAAATTTTTCTTTAAGCCTGAGGTGTGTATAATCTTGTCTCTTATAATTAGGCACATGAGACGAGCTATACAAGAACAACACAATCAAGTTGTGTTGGGGTGAACAACGATTTGTCCACCATAAACTTTTTGAGAGGGATTCATGATTCCCTGTCTATCAACTGGTTTATACCAAACCCTTTCCTTTAGTGGTCTAGACTTCTCTTTGGAAACTAGCTTCTTTGAAGACGATAAAATCTTACATACCTCAACGGTTTTCTGCGCGAGTTTGAGCTTGTTTGCTAGTCGATCCGCTCTTCATTTAATCTTGTTGACATATCTCATCTTGTGTTTGTACTTGAAACACTTTGAGAATTCATGACCCTTGAGAGAACAATAAGAGCATGTCAACGCATAAGCTGATTCAGGTGCTTGTGATATGCAATTTGCTAGGCATATGGTGGATCCTGAAACATTAGACAAAGAGTTTCCAATAGAGGATGATTCTTCTATCTTGATTGGAATCTCTTCTAAAAGATTATCAAGATTGATGTATGTGCTACAATTATCAAAATTAACATTTTAACATATAAGAGCAACACTTGATTTTTTGTCTTCATCAGAATCATAATTGTCAGACATCTCATCAAGCGTTGCAGCAAGACCTTTGTTCCCAGTGTATTTTCTGCGATTTGGACACTCGTTTGCAAAATGACCAAAACCATTACACTTAAAGCACTGAGGCATATCCTCGTCATCAGTTTCATTTGTGTCCCTATTTTTAGGAGGAATACGGTTATGGGGTTTTACTGATGCTTTTGGCTTATCTCTGGAGAACCGTTTACTTCTCTTCAAAAGAAGATCTCTAAATTATCTTGTGATCATCGAGACTGATTTGTCAAGATCTTCATCTGATGAATCAGTCTCAGAGTGATCATTACTTTTATCAAGTAATTTTGTGTATTTTTATGCTTTGAACGCAACATCTTTGCTAGATTTGGATGTATGCTCATGATCAAAGATCTTTAGCTTCCCAACCAAAGTATTTCTGGAGAGGGTATCAAGGTTATTTCCCTCAACGATAGCATGCTTCTTAGCATCGTATCTAAATGGCAGCGATCTGAGAATTTTCATCACAATGTCCTTTTCAGGAATAGTCTTACCCAATACAAAAGATGCGTTAACAATTTCAGTCACTTTGTGATTAAACTCATCAAATGAATCTTCATCTGCCATACGAAGGTTTTCCCAATCAGAAGTTAGGTTTTGAAGTCTGGCTTCCTTTTCATTGGTATTCCCTTCAAATACGGTTTCTAAGATATCCCAAGCATCTTTAGACCAAGTGCAATCAGACACATGGTGTTGAAGATTAGGGGTGATGGCATTCAAACCGTCGGAGTTTTGCTTTGCAGCAAGTATCTCTGCAGCATCGTATTCGCCAATATTCTTTGGAACAATAGTGTTACCTATTGCCACAACGGGAGCATCATACCCATTAACTACATATACCCATGATTGAAAATCACGCGATTGAAAAAAAGCTCGCATAGAAATTTTCCACCGTAAGTAGTTTGAGCCATCGAAGACTGGTGGTACGTTAATTGAGATAACACCTCTCTCCACAGAGTCAGATCGCTACAAACACAAACTTTTAAGGTCTTGAACGTGTTTGCCTGCTCTGATACCAATTGAAAATGTGGGGGTCTAACAACCTCACCCAATATTTCGATTAACAATCTGTATGGACTAACTCTAATATACTTTTAAGAGAATCAACTAGAAAGTCACACTCAATCTTACTAAAAAGTATATCAAGGAGTTAATATATCGATCTCTTGATTTAATATATACTCAAGCAAATAGAAATCTGCGAGTCTTTATTAAATACAAGAGATATAAACTTGGATGGTACCAAAGACCAATATCCAAGGATCAATCAATTTCCAATCAACAACCAAAGGTTGGATTTCACAATTGATAGATACAACGCACAACCTGTGATATTTCAATTATATAACAAAATATAATGCGGAATAGAAATAACACAGACACCAGAAGTTTTGTTAATGAGGAAACCGCAAATGCAGAAAAACCCCGGGACCTAGTCCAGATTGAACACCACACTGTATTAAGCCGCTACAGACACTAGCATACTATAAACTAACTTCGGTCTAGACTGTAGTTGAACCCCAATCAATCTCACACTGATTCAAGGTACAGTTGCGCTCCTTACGTCTCTGATCTCAACAGGATGCTACGCACTTGATTCCCTTAGCTGATCTCACCCACAACCAAGAGTTGCTACGACCCAAAGTCGAAGACTTAAATAAACAAATCTGTATCACACAGAAAAGTTTACGATGATAGATAAATCTGTCTCCCATAGATAAACCTATAAGTTTTGTTCCGTCTTTTGATAAAATCAAGGTGAACAAGAATTAATCGATAACCCAGACTTATATTCCCTAAGAATAGCCTAGAATTATCAATCACCTCACAATAATCTTAATCGTATGGTAGTGAAACAAGATATTGTGGAATCACAAACTATGAGACGAAGATGTTTGTGATTTATTTTTATCTTGCCCTATCGGAGATATAATCTCAAGTCAATTCTTTCAATTGAACTCGTACGATAAAAAATGGCAAGATCAGATCGCTCAACTACAAGAGAAGTAGTTTCGTCTGGCTTCACAATCCCAATGAAGTCTTTAAGTCTTTAACCTACAGGGTCTCGAGAAGAAACCTAAGGTTAAAGGAGAATCGACTCTAGATAAACCAACTAGTATCACACAGGAGGTGTGGGGATTAGTTTTTCCAGTTGCTAGAGTTATCCTTTATATAGTTTTCAAGTCAGGGTTTGCAATCAATGTTAGCTTAGTAACAAAGCATTCAATATTCATCGTTAGATGAAAACCTGATTAGATACAAGCTAATATCGTTCAACCATTGGATCGAAACTTTGCTTGTCACACACAAATGAAATGTATTTCAGTTAGGTTTGAGTAACCGTAACTAAACGTGTACACTTAGTTGGTTCACAAATAGTTAACCAATGGTTAGCCATATGAGTACTTTCATATTAACCGTATTCATCTTCTTCATAACTAGTTCAAATGACTTCAAAAGAACTAGTTGAAGAGTTGTTCAATTGCTTAGGTCTTTATACATAGACACAATTGAAACAAAATCGGTTTGATTCATTTGAATCAATTCATGAACAATATAGCCACGGTTTGCAAAGATTGCATTCCTTATAATTTATTGTTTGAGTTCATGAACTACCGATTTGAGAAAATAACCAGCTTGAGTACGCGTACGGGTATGCGTACCTTAGCAACCAGATTGAGTTGGTTTTGGTTTCCAAACTCAGCAGAATTTTTCGGGTATAAAAGTTCCTCCAGTACGCGTACGGTACGCGTACCTGATAGGTGTCGTAAACACCTTATTTATTATCTATAGTTTATGATTTCTTTGCTATTTTTCTTGTGAATTATGTATCTTATGTGTGAGTTTGAGTTTATTAGGTGCGGAGTCATTGGGAACAAAAGAAGAAGAAATCGCACAATTTGAGCGGGAAGTGCAAAAAGGTCATTACAGGCGAGTGATAAATGGAGCCGACCCGAGGTTAAGGGACAACTCTCTTTTTTGGAGGAGCATTGAAGACAGACCATCCAAGGATAAGGGGTTGAAAATATTGGTTAGCCCTTATCAGAGGCGACCGGGTATCATTATCCAGCTCTAACCTCATTTACCCTAAACCTAAATAGAGAGTTTCTTTCTCAATCATTTGAAAGTGAAATTGAGAAAAACAGTTGCTGCTGTTGCTGTTGGCCCAAGAAATTAAAGAGAGAGAGAGATCTGAGAGTTTGAAGATTATGAGAGTTGTTGTCAATCTCAGAAATGGAGAGCGCGTTGTTTGATTTCTTTATAGAAGATCCAGGGAAGAAGATGAGTTAGTGCTGCTCTGGTTCAATCAGTTCGAGAAGGAGAAATCGGTGATTGCTGCTGTCAATTGTGAGAGAAGTAATTAAGGGTGTTCTTGATGATTTCAGAAGCCAAGGGAAATGGGTTTGTGGTAATGTTGAAATTGAGCTCAAATTCAGGGTTTTATGAGATTCCAGTCGAAGAACTAGGGTTGATGAAATGTTCACAGTTCATGAAGAGAGAAATTAAAGAAGAAATTGAAGGTTAATGAAGAAGTTTGGAGTTGGGTATTACTTAAATTCAGATTTAAACCCCAGTATTCATTGTATGAGCTCTAGGGTTTTGTGGTGCTGAGAAGGAAGAAGGAATGAGATTGTTTTGGTCTTGAGTTAATTGTTGAAGCTACTACAACTGGAGGCAGAAGCTTGAGTTGGTGCTGATGGTGTTGGTTCTCCTGGTTTGAATGAGCAAATGGGTTATGAACCAGTGTTGAGTTGAGCAGGTGCAAGGAAGGAAAAGAAGGAAAATGGAACTGTGAGAACACAAGGGATTTGTAGAGAGACACTGCAATGGAGCTGAGATGTTAAGTTTCATAGAATGTATTGGTGATGGCTAGAACATGATGAATTGTGAGGAATGGAGAATGGCACAAGCTTTAGTGCTGCTTCAAGACAGACAATGGGTTAGTTGAGGAACCGAAAAATGAGCAGTCTAGGTAAATGTTAGGCTTAGATTGAAGTGACTGCAGTGATGGTGTTGCTACTGATACAGACAATGGGAAGTTATTGCTACAGCTGAACTCAAATGCAAGGAAGTTGCAGATGAAGGTGTTGCGGCTTTGCCGGAATACAAGAGAAGAAGATGCAGTTTAAGAGACGGGAGCCGTGTGCTGTTGGCTTGAGAGGGCTGAGACATTACAAGGAAAGTTGGTCTGCAATGGGGGTGTGTTGGCCGAATTAAGCTGCAGAAAGTGTAAATGGTGCTATAGGTTTTGATGGTTGAGCTGCAGGGAGTGTGGCAGAATTGCTAGTTGCTTCAGGTTGTGGTTTGCTGTGGATTTGACTGTGTAGGAGTTAGGTTGTGATGCAAGGGACTGAAATTGGTGATTTGTGGTTTGAGCTTAGTTGCAGAGTGAGTTGTGCAAGTTATGCACCACAGCAGTACATGAGTGATGCTGAGGAAAAATGGTAGCTGGAGTTGATTCAGTTTCACGATATTATGGAGCTGGGAATGGATCTTGAGTTGCAGTGGCGAGTGGGACTCAAACGCAAGAATGGTTCGAGTTTGTGCTGCGGGTATGGAAAGATGAAATGGTTGAGTTTGTTGCTGGTGACTCCAATTGAAGTTTGCGGATTCAGTGAAGGAGCTGGTGGTTTGAAATGGAGTCGGTATATGGTGGCTGTGAGAAGCTGAGAAGAATGGGAAGAGGAATTACAAAGGTGCAGTGCTGTATGAGTTGGTGTTAGTGATAATGGCCAAGGCTTGAAATGTTAGAGTGCAAGAAGAGATGGAATTAGAGATGATTGGTTGCAATGTATATGAATGATCGTGGTTAGATGAATGTCAAGGAATGAATGCAGGGTAGGAGCTATAATTGAGCCTGAAACAGGCCAGAAATATCTCAGAATCGGACTGAACTCAGCCGGAATCGGAGTATACCGAGTTGACTCACTGATCCCGGTAACTTACTCGGATGGACTTGGGCCTGATATTGTATGGGCTAGACAGGCTTGGTTGGCGAGCTTGCCATAATTTATGCGTGACCTGAACAGATAATTGGTTGGGGGAAAGAAGGAGAATATATAAAAGGATATCTCTTTACGCATGGGAGGATCTTATCTTCTCTTCGATTTTTGCCTAGGGTTTAGAAATATGATGAGTTTTTTTTTTCTCCTTGTTATGAACTCCTATGCCATGAGTACTTAATTTTATTATTGGTTAAGGAATAAGTTGGATTTTCAAATATGGGTTTTTATTCAATAAATTAGTTTTGTCTCCATATTATCGATTATGATTCACTATTTATCTTGTCTTATGATTTGAATACTTGTTTGATCGAGTCACGAATCGTTTGATTTTGTGTTCATCTCCATTGCTAGATTAGGATTTATTATACGCAAAAGTGATAGATTCCTGATTACAAGTAGCATGATTGTGATTATTGCTTGTAGTGATACATCCTAATAGTCACATGTGAGTCATAACCTTTGTTAAAACGGATTAGTGCTTTTACACGTTCGTTTGCATTGATTAGTCTTATTTCATAGAACTTAGTGCTCTTAGGGAGTTAAACTTAATTGTGCTTTTACACTTTAGGTTGCTTTTTAGGAAGAATTCACATTCGCATCTTTTAATGTGTTTGTTGATGATAAGAGGAAATTAGCGGGATATTCTTGCGATCAAGGTATCCTAGGACTTTTGATAAAACTTTAGATTAAATATCAATTCTAGTTATTGTTACAAATTCATGTTTGTGAATGAAAACTAATCCTTGACCAATATCTTCATCTTATTGATTTGCTTGTTTATTTCATTAGTTGCTTTTAGTTTATTTTCCTTTACATAAAAATCAGAAATCCCCCTTGTTTGTATAGGAAACCGAAACAATTTGACAACCTAGATCCTCTCTGTGGGAACGATCCTTTCTTACTCTTGCTATATTTATATTTTGAGTAGTAAGAAAGTGTAATTATTTTTGACGCCTACGACAGCGATCAAACTTTGGCGCCGCTGCCGGGGAGGCAGCGGTTGTCACTTGTTTTTGGTTTCTTATTTTCTTGTTTTTAGTTTTGTTTTATTTTCTGGTTTTTAACCTTGTTTTGAGAATCGTGTTTCAGGTACTTATTTCTCATGGATGGAGCATATTGGGACAATGGATACGGTTTCCAACAATCTCAACAACATGACAACTTCCAACAATTCCAGGGGTATAATCAAAACCAATTCATTGGCTATGACTAATATTCCATGGATCCTTATGGTTTTCCTCAACAACCTTATTGCGGGTATGTGTGTGAACAACCACAAGGATGGGAGGATTCTTATGCTCATGAAAAAAAAGTCTCTGACTTTCTAGACAAAGTTTCCAACTTTGTACAACAAGAGTTCCAAAAAGATAAAGAGGCTACAGAAGAGCAACTCCAAGAACTTCGTGAAGGTATTGCTAACTTACAAAGAGATATTGATCAATACAAAGAAGAAAGGTACAAAGAAGAACTTTGTTTTCAAAACAATAACTATTCGAATGTGCCTTTGGTTTGTGATGAATATTTGATTGATGCTAATGTTGAAAAAGGCCAAACTTTGGGTTCTTTCGTTGATAATTGTGTAGCTACGTCAACTCTTGATCTTAATAATGATCATTCACCTATTCAAAAGGATGAGATTGAGATTAACAACACTAGATTCAGCGAGAACCAATCTTATGTTAACTATGAAAGTGATGATGATTATGAAGATACATCGCTTGAACCAACTCATGGTGACATTTCCCAAAGGTGTACATCGGAATCTTTTTGGGATCAAAATGAAGACGAAGAGGAATATGTTGACACTTGTGTAGATTACTCAAGCATTGATCTTAATAATGATCAAGAGCCTATTCAAAGGGTGGAGCTTGAGGATGATGCATTTTTGAGTCTTCTAAAAAAGTTCCTTATAGCGAAATTTGCAGCCGCAAAAGAGTTTGAGCCTAATGATGACGAGTATGTTGAGAATGTGACCGTTATGACCAATATTGTGGAAGACCCAATTGATCTTGCAAAGGATTATAATGATGATGTTAATTCCGAAACTTTAGTTAAGGTAGAAACGGATGAAGAATGGTTGCAAGGTTTGATAGAGGACCATGATATAAAAGAGGTGAGTAATTCACTTGAGTTTTTCAAGGATGAAGAGGATTATGTGATACAAGAGATTGTGCAAGGTTTGTCTAACCCTTTGCCTATTGTTTCTTCTCCTTTACCTCTTATTGGTTTAAATATATGTGCTTCAGACACATTGTTAAGTGACTTTGTTTCTCGATATCCGCCATTAGAGATACTTGATTCTCAAACTATGCAGATTTTGGAACAAGAAACCGTGGAAGTACCCGACTTCTATATTCTTTATACACTTCCAAGTGTGGACAAGAATAAGTGTGGGGGAAGTTTTTATCGGTTAATAGCTTCGTTTCTGTTTTATGTTACTAATATTTGTGTGAAGCTAGTGTTTCCAAAACAGGTTCTATGGGAGGATCCCCAACTTTTCAGATTATTGGTGTATGGGGAATTCATCTTGCAAGTTGGGATGACGACTTTAAACCAAGTGCTAAATGGGAGGCAACCCACTGGTTTTGTGTATCTATCTCTATCTTTTTATTTTATTTAAGTCTTTTATCTTTATTTTCTTATTTTGGATATTTGCATATCAAAACTCCAACTTTTAGAGATTTTTGAACAATTTAGAATAAGCACTAGCCTTTCTAAGTAGATGGAATTTTTCTTAATATTGGTTGAGTTGGGATGAGATGCCAACTAAATAGCTTATTTAGTGTTTATCCTCTATTGTTCAGAAATAGCTATGAGTTGGAGTATGAGTTTTTATTATGCATTTTATTGTGTATATATATCATGTTATGAATTTCCCATCTTAAATTTTACTTTGGATGACTTAATTTGCATTGAGGACAATGTAAAGTTTAAGTGTGGGGGAGTGTTTTCTCATATAGAGTTTTTAGCTTTGTTAGTTTTCGCTTTTGGATTAAAAAAAAGTGCCTTTAGGATGACACTACCAATCTATGTGGATGAAACCGTTTTGGTTGCGGGAGTTGAGGAACCCATTAACTTCAAGGGACAGAATTATTCAAGTGTTAGAAATAATATGAAAGTTGTTACCATATCTCTGAATATCACCATATCACTTTCTGTTTTTACTTTTGCAAACTTTATGTTATATCTTTGTGATTTGGTGGGTCACTAACATCAAATTGTTATTGCTGCTAGGATGAAATAGTGTGATTGAGTTACTACAAAGAAAAAAAAGAAGAAAAAAAGAAAAGAAAAGAGACCGACCAATTGACCAAACAGAATAAAAATGGCACTTGGATAAAGCAATATGTGTGTGTTCTCCCTGTCTCCGTCGCCTAAGAAAGCATGGAGTGCAGGATCCAAGGGAACTATCATGTAATCTGCTGACAAGAAACATGCGCTTGGATCCACAAGATCCAATCATGATGTCAATGAAAAAAAAAAAAAAAAAATGGTTATGGTGCAATAAAATCGACTCCTGGTTCCCTTGTATTTGTCAATGAGTCGATCTAAATTTAAGATTATTAACTGCTGGTTCCCTTGTATATGCCAGTGTGTTGATATTAGAAGTCATACCAGTAGCTCAATCCAATAGGATTCATAGGTTCATCATTGGCGGCGACCTTCAGACAGATATGGGAAACATCGATCACTTTAGTAAACATCGCAACCATCTATATATATGTTCATCTTCTTTATCTATTCATATGTGATTGTGGTTCGTTAGTTTCCGAGATTGTGGCTTGTTCGACTTTGTTAACATAGCTTAATCTATATATATTAATTTGGATTCAGAACAAGGTACCTCCTCTTGCAACCATTTTGGATTCATTCATGGATTTGTCACAGGTAGATGGAGTTGGAAATATAGGTTTTGTAGGAAAACCTCTTGTAAACCTTCACGAGACTATAACTCGTCCACTAGGGACACCTAGAGGTTCAAAGGCTTGTTATTTATGCTAAAAGTAACCGTAGGCTCGACGGTACGGAGTTGTATGTATGTTTTAGAATTTATTTTGTTTGATTTGCTCGAGGACTAGAAAAGTCTAAGTGTGGGGGAATTTGATAGGTGACGTAAACACCTTATTTATTATCTATAGTTTATGCTTTCTTTGCTATTTTTCTTGTGAATTATGTATCTTATGTGTGAGTTTGAGTTTATTAGGTGCATTGGAGTCATTAGGAGCAAAAGAAAAAGAAATCGCTCAATTCGAGCGGGAAGTGCAAAAAGGTCATTACAGGCGAGTGATAAATGGAGCCGACCCAAGGTTAAGGGACAACTCTCTTTTTTGGAGGAGCATTGAAGACAAACCATCCAAGGATAAGGGGTTGGAAACATTGGTTAGCCCTTATCAGAGGTGACCGGGTATCATTATCCAGCTCTACCCTAATTTACCCTAAACCTAAATAGAGAGTTTCTTTCTCAATCATTTGAAAGTGAAATTGAGAAAAACAGCTGTTGATGTTGCTGTTGGTCCAAGAAATTAAAAAGAGAGAGAGATCTGAGAGTTTGAAGATTATGAGAGTTGTTGTCAATCTCATAAATAGAGAGCGCGTTGTTTGATTTCTTTATAGAAGATCCAGGGAAGAAGATGAGTTAGTGCTGCTCTGGTTCAATCAGTTCGAGAAGGATAAATCGGTGATTGCTGCTGTCGATTGTGAGAGAAGTAATTAAGGGTGTTCTTTATGATTTCAGAAGCCAAGGGGAATGGGTTTGTGGTAATGTTGAAATTAAGCTCAAATTCAGGGTTTTATGAGATTCCAGTCGAAGAACTAGGGTTGATGAAATGTTCACAGTTCATGAAGAGAGAAATTAAATAAGAAATTGAAGGTTAATGAAGAAGTTTGGAGTTGGGTATTATTTAAATTCATATTTAAACCTCAGTATTCATTGTATGAGCTCAATGGTTTTGTGGTGCTGAGAAGGAAGAAGGAATGGATTGTTTTGGTCTTGAGTTAAGAAGCCAAGGGGAATGGGTTTGTGGTAATGTTGAAATTAAGCTCAAATTCAGGGTTTTATGAGATTCCAGTCGAAGAACTAGGGTTGATGAAATGTTCACAGTTCATGAAGAGAGAAATTAAATAAGAAATTGAAGGTTAATGAAGAAGTTTGGAGTTGGGTATTATTTAAATTCATATTTAAACCTCAGTATTCATTGTATGAGCTCAATGGTTTTGTGGTGCTGAGAAGGAAGAAGGAATGGATTGTTTTGGTCTTGAGTTAATTGTTGAAGCTACTACAACTGGTGGCAGAAGCTTGAGTTGGTGCTGATGGTGTTGGTTCTCCTGGTTTGAATGATCAAATGGGTTATGAACCAGTATTGAGTTGAGCAGGTGCAAGGAAGGAAAAGAAGGGAAATGGAACTGTGAGAACACAAGGGATTTGTAGAGAGACACTGCAATGGAGCTGAGATGTTAAGTTTCAGAGAATGTATTGGTGATGGCTAGAACATGATGAATTGTGAGAAATGGAGAATGGCACAAGCTTTAGTGCTGCTTCAAGACAGACAATGGGTTAGTTGAGGAACCGGAAAATGAGCAGTCTAGGTGAATGTTAGGCTTAGATTGAAGTGACTGCAGTGATGGTGTTGCTACTGATACAGACAATGGGAAGCTATTGCTACAGCTGAACTCAAATGCAAGGAAGTTGCAGATGAAGGTGTTGCGACTTTGCCGGAATACAAGATAAGAAGATGCAGTTTAAGAGACGGGAGCCGTGTGCTGTTGGCTTGAGAGGGCTGAGACATTACAAGGAAAGTTGGTATGCAATGGGGGTGTGTTAGCCAAATTAAGCTGGAGAAAGTGTAAATGGTGCTATAGGTTTTGATGGTTGAGCTGCAGGGAGTGTGGCAGAATTGCCAGTTGCTTCAGGTTGTGGTTTGCTGTGGATTTGTCCCGAGACTGTGTAGGAGTTAGGTTGTGATGCAAGGGACTGAAATTGGTGATTTGTGGTTTGAGCTGAGTTGCAGATAGTGAGTTGTGCAAGTTATGCACCACAGCAGTACATGAGTGATGCTGAGGCAAAATGGTAGCTGGAGTTGATGCAGTTAGACGAGATTATGGAGCTGGGAATGGGTCTTGAGTTGCAGTGGCGAGTGGGACTCAAATGCAAGAATGGTTCGAGTTTGTGCTGCGAGTATGGAAAGATGAAATGGTTGAGTTTGTTGCTGGTGACTCCAATTGAAGTTTGCGGATTCAGTGAAGGAGCTGGTGGTTTGAAATGGAGTCGGTATATGGTGGCTGTGAGAAGCTGAGAAGAATGGGAAGAGGAATCACAAAGGTGCAGTGTTGTATGAGTTGGTGTTAGTGATAATGACCAAGGCTTGAAATGTTAGAGTGCAAGAAGAGATGGAATTAGAGATGATTGGTTGCAATGTATATGAATGATCGTGGTTAGATGAATGTCAAGAAATGAATGCAGGGTAGGAGCTATAATTGAGCCTGAAACAGGCCAGAAATATCTCAGAATCGGACTGAACTCAGCCGGAATCGGAGTATACCGAGTTGACTCACTGATCCCGGTAACTTACTCGGATGGACTTGGGCCTGATATTGTATGGGCTAGACATGCTTGGTTGGCGAGCTTGCCATAATTTATGCGTGACCTGAACAGATAATTGGTTGGGGGAAAGAAGGAGAATATATAAAAGGATATCTCTTTACACATGGGAGGATCTTATCTTCTCTTCGATTTTTGCCTAGGGTTTAGAAACATAATGAGTTTTCTTTTTCTCCTTGTTATGAACTCCTATGCCATGAGTACTTAATTTTATTATTGGTTAAGGAATAAGTTGGATTTCCAAATATGGGTTTTCATTCAATAAATTAGTTTTGTCTCCATATTATCGATTATGATTCACTATTTATCTTGTCTTATGATTTGAATACTTGTTTGATCGAGTCACGAATCGTTTGATTTTGTGTTCATCTCCATTGCTAGATTAGGATTTATTATACGCAAAAGTAATAGATTCCTGATTACAAGTAGCATGATTGTGATTATTGCTTGTAGTGATACATCCTAATAGTCACATGTGAGTCATAACCTTTGTTAAAACGGATTAGTGCTTTTACATGTTCGTTTGCATTGATTAGTCTTATTTCATAGAACTTAGTGCTCTTAGGGAGTTAAACTTAATTGTGCTTTTACACTTTAGGTTGCTTTTTAGGAAGAATTCACATTCGCATCTTTTAATGTGTTTGTTGATGATAAGAGGAAATTAGCGGGATATTCTTGCGATCAAGGTATCCTAGGACTTTTGATAAAAGTTGAGATTAAATATCAATTCTAGTTATTGCTACAAATTCATGTTTGTGAATGAAAACTAATCCTTGACCAATATATTCATCTTATTGATTTGCTTGTTTATTTCATTAGTTGCTTTTAGTTTATTTTCCTTTACATAAAAATCAGAAATCCCCCCTTGTTTGTATAGGAAACCGAAATAATTTGACAACCTAGATCCTCTCTGTGGGAACGATCATTTCTTACTCTTGCTATATTTATATTTTGAGTAGTAAGAAAGTGTAATTATTTTTGACGCCTACAACAGCGATCAGTACCTAAGGTGACTGGTTTACTAGTTTGTAACTACAAACTCAGCAGAATTTTCTGGGAGGAAAAGTTCCGCCAGTACGCGTACGGGTATGCGTACCCAACCTCTCTCCTTTACCAATTCCGTATGCATACACTTGATTTATGGTACATGGATTTATACACTAATGTGCCAACACACTATATATGCTTATATCCATAGATGGTTACATAATCTCAATTCTGCATTTCAATCATTGAAACATTCTTCTATGATGTTATAATAGTCGTCATTCACAACTATCGTCATCAAAGAAATTTTCAAGAGATTGAAACGTCATCATGACTTTCGTCACGGGTAAAGATGAAAATAGTTAAAGCGAAAGCTTGCCAACACGTATTTCGAGAAATAGATAGGCGAGAGAAACTCGGCTCGAAATAGCAAATGTGTATGTATGAAAACTATCATACTTATACGACTTTTGTCTCAATAGTAGGAGATATTGTAGATAGACTTTTGAGTGATAGATAGGTTCAAGTCTCCACATACCTTTTAGTCGGATGAAGTTCCACTGGTTCCCCGAGTAGTTCTTCGTCTTCGTAAGATGATCGGGGTGGAGTATGGAGCTCAACTACACTTAACTATCCTAGTCTGAGACTTAGCTATAAGTAGTCTAGAAATCAAGACATATAGTTTTGACAACTAAATTTGACAAACAAGCTTGAGATAGCAACGCTTACGAGTTCGACCGAGCAATGCTCTAACAGTAGGGTTCTTGTTGATACATGAAAATAATCAACCCTAGAAAATGGTTGCCCCTTAACCTATCAAGGCTTCTACACTAAGGAATAAAGAGACTTGGGGACTAGGCCTAACCCATTAATATGGAAGTCCTAGTTCATACAAGAGCATACTAAGGAAGTTGGGCCTTGGGTGAAAGCCCTTAGGGTTTGATGTTAACTTAAGGAGAGGGAAATGGCAGTTTAGTAATATATTAATCTTATGAGTGTTTGTTCTTAAGAGGGATGTTATAAAAGGAAATGAAGGTACACTTCATGAGGGCATCATTAATTCCCTATTACTTCTATCTATCTACCTTCTCCTTGGGAGTACTTTCTGTGATTAGGGTCGGTTCCTCCTTCCCACATTCTACCTATCAACATTGCGACCACAGTGGGAGGTTCTTAGCCTCTAGTCCAGCATGATACTCCCAGGTGCGAGCCATGAGATGCCAGCGGGTGGAGCACTTCCCAACCGGACCGCGTCACTATGGAAGACATTCAAGGAGAAAGCGATGAAGAGGTACATGTCCGAGCGGTAGTCACTACACCTATCGTACAAGGAGCAGGAGGATCTCAGAGGAAAGAAGAAGCGCCTAAAGAGAGAGCCGCGACAGAGACCAACGAGCGAGAGGTGTCCGAATTACAAGAGGAATTAAACGCATCCATTAAGAAGCAACATGAGATACACGAGCGACTGAAGCGAGCAAGAGAACAAAGCGCGGGGACAACTAAAGCTGCTAGTACAAAGAACACGGTTCCGAGCATGACAGAGGACGCGATCGCCAAATATCTAGAGGCAAGCTATCGAGTAACAAAACACAACACTTATGATTCATTAGAGCCACCGTACTCTATGGAGGTCTCCGATTACTCATATCCTGCATATTATACATCGCCGAAGTTCAAGACAAATGGAGGAAAGGGAAACACACACGAGCATGTGATCCATTTCATATCAGCAATGAATGCGTATGCTCAAGACGAAATCCTTTGCATGAGGGAGTTCCCTAAGTCACTTACGGACAATGCTTTTACTTGGTACAATAATTTGAAACCCGGAAGTATCAGTTCACGGCCTGCCATGATACAACTCTTTCTGAATAAGTTCTATTCCGCCCAAAGGAGAGTCACCGCCATAGATTTGGGAAGGTGTACCCAGCGGGTCGGAGAAGAAATTGGAAAGTTCATCACCCGCTTCCGATATTTCACACTCGAATGTCACGAGGACATCCTAGAAGAGCGCTTGGTGGAAATTTGTATTCGAGGAATGGACGTGATCTTCCGGATAAATTTAACAAACTTTAAGTTTCAAACTTTCTTAGAAATGGAAGAGGCCACAGCTTGGATATCAGAATGCGCGGATGCTGGAGCAAGTGGTCACGGCTGGCAGTTACATTCTGTTAATGCAGCGTCAAATGATCAAGGGGGCGATAGAGGTAAAGGAGGAGTTGGTGCTTTTGGCCCTTATCGGGGAGGACAATCAAGTAGGAGAGTCGGAAGAACAGACAGAGGGAGACCAAATCCGCCGCCATTACCATGTAGCAGGGAGAAGATAATATGACTTCTGGAGAAATGGGTAGCTAACAAAGAAGAAACTCTGCCACCTGTGGTTACCGAACCGACCGCAGTACATAAGATGCATGAACGGTACTGCCACTATCACAGAAGAGTCCATCATCCGACTACAGAGTGTTTTTCTCTACGCTATATAGTGCAAAGGAAGCGAGCCAGAGGCGAGCTAGAACTTGGAGAGCAAAGCATTCATAAGGATCCGCTCCCTCAGCACCAAGTCATGATGATCTCCCATGAACCTACAAAAGAGGAAACCTAGAGACCATGGGAAGATGAGAAGGAAGAGGAAGCATACGAGGCAACTGAGATGGCCAACTTCTCAGATACGACCGGAGTTGCTAGTAAATTCTCCCAAACAGTTTTAGCCCAACAATTCTTTGACTCACTTGGTTTTAGCGAGGACCGAATCCGCGAAGCATCCAAAGCTATTGCAGCCATCGCGTCTGGCAAAGCGTACAATCCGTTGTCGCGGGAAGCTATCACCTTCACTGATGAAGATATATGCTATCCAGGAGAGCACCTCTGAACCCTATATCTCGCAGCCCATATCAACAAGCAGCCTCTCAAGCGAGCTTTCATATACGGCGGAGCGTCCCTCAACATGATTCTCTTGCATACATTGGAATCTTTAGGAGTACCAAGAACGTCAATCAAAACACGTGCAACGACTGTAACGGGGTTTGGCGGACAAACCCAGACGGCAATGGGAATAGTACATCTGATGATGAAGATCGGACCCATCAGAGCGCTAACTCCTTTTTACGTACTCGAGGATGACACCACGTTGCATGTATTACTAGGGAGAGGGTGGCTTCTGAACCACAAAGTGGTGGCATCTACGTATCATCAATGTGTTAAGACTAATATCGGAGGAAGACAATTCCGGATCCCAGCCACGAACAATCCGTTTGGTCCAGAAGAGGCTTACATGGAAGATGCAGTCTTCTACACACATCCAACCGTAGACCAAGGCGAACAAACAGAGTGTTTTATCACCCTCCCTAAGTGGGAATAATTACATCCGGAAGCAGAAGTAAAAGGAAAAGCCAAATCCGTTTTTAGCCCGTCAAGGATGGGACCCGCCGCGGGGAATAAGCGAGTTATAATTCAAACAAAGAATACTCAATTCAAACGCTTCTCACGACCAGAGGGCGGACACGTTTACCGCTTATAGAAATTAGCCGGGGAAGCTTCCAGTCAACAACACGACTGTGCCGTGTCATCGACGGACGAAGAGAACATGATGGAAGCAACCCCACTTGGTGAAGATTGGCGAGGCGAAGTAGAACCCTTGATTTCGGTAGAAAAAATGATAAAAGATTTACCTGAGGAAAAGATAAATCCCGATCCAACCATGGACGGACTAGAAGAAGTGAACCTCGGCTCAGAGGGAGAACCCCGATGCGTGCATATCAGCAAGCATCTAGAAGAAGAAGAAAAATCATGTTTGATTAAATTTCTTCGCGAGTATAGAGATGTGTTCGCATTCACGCATGACGAAATGCCGGGCCTCGAAAGCAACCTGATTGCACACAACCTCAATGTCTCACCCGAGTATCAACCTGTCAAACAGCAGAGGCGTAACTTTTCTGAGGGGATAGAGTTGGCTATCAAGGAAGAGGTGGAGAAGCTGTTAAAGGCTAACTTCATTAGGCCAATCCAACACCCCACGTGGTTAGCTAACATCGTCCCAGTAGAGAAAAAGAATGGTAAAGTCCGATGTTGCGTCGACTATCGAGATCTAGACCGAGCGTGTCCTAAGGATGATTTCCCAGTACCAAACATTGACATGATGGTAAATAATACAAGCGGATATGGTATGTTTTCTTTCATGGACAGATTTAGCGGATACAACCAAATCAAGATATCGGTGGAGGACGCGCACAAGACGGCTTTCCAGACCCCATACGATTTTTTTTTTACACAGTCATGCCCCTTTGGGTTGAAGAATGCGGCCGCCAGTTACCAACGAGCCATGGTAGCAATCTTCCACGACATGATGCATCAGATCATGGAAGTGTACATTGATGATGTGGTAGTAAATTCTCGAGCACGAAAGGATCATCTTAACCATCTAAGGCACGTTTTCAACAGATGTAGAAAATACCACTTAAAAATGAATCCTCTCAAATGCGCGTTTGGAGTCACCTCCGGAAAATTTATAGGGTTTGTTATCACTGGCAAGGGAATACAAATTGATCCGGATAAAGTCGGAGCAATAACCACTATGAGATCACCGGAAAATGTAAAAGAGCTGCAAACTTTTATTGGAAGGGTGTCCTACGTTCGGAAGTTCATTCCGGGCTTGGCACAACTGTTATGCGCGTTTACACCACTACTGAAGAAAAACAAACCGTTCGAGTGGGGTGACGAGCAAGAGCAAGCCTTCCAGAAGCTCAAGGAGTGTTTGATCAGTGCAAGAGTCCTACGATCCCCTGTCAAGGGCGAGCCCCTTTATCTGTATATGGCGTTTACCAACGTGGCGATTGGAGCGTTATTAGCTCAATACATTGGCAACGAACAGTTATGCCCAGTCCATTATATCAGCAGAGGGTTCAGAGACGCGGAACTCAGATATTCAAGGGCAGATCAAGCATGTTTAGCGCTCATCTACGCCACGCAAAAGTTACAATCATACCTGCTTGCTCATGAAACCATAGTGGTGGCTACGACTAATCCAATTGCCTACTTAGCAACAAAACCCATATTATCCGGCAGAACAGCTCGCTGGCTGCTATAATTATCCGAGTTCGAACTAAAATATCAGTGGTCGAAAGGAGTACGAGGGCAAGCACTTGTGGATTTGTTAGTAGCATTCCCAGGAATGGACATGACAGAGATAAGTGAGGAAATACCTGTCGAGGTAGCTGAACTTGAAGAAGAGGAACGCTGGACAATGTTCTTTGATGGGTCCTCATACGACTCTTATGGAGGAGCAGGAATAGTCTTCGAAACGCATAAGAAAGAATTGTTATCATTCGCTTTCAAGCTGGACTTTGAATGTAGCAATAATGTGGCGGAGTATGAAGCATTGATCCTCGGATTGCGGTTGGCGGAGGAACTCAACCTGGGAGCAATTGATATCAAAGGGGACTCAAAGCTAGTCACAAACCAAATATCGGGCGACTTTCAGGTGAAAGAAGCACATCTTGCGCCATATCGAGCGGAAGCCCAAGAGTTGATCGCAAGAAGGGGAAGCATTTTCGTGGAGCATACAGGAAGATCTACTAATAAACACGCGGACGTTATGGATACGCTAGCGGCTAAGATACAATTAAATGAATCTGATGAAGGCACTATAGTGGTAAAAAAGATAGCAGTGCCCAGCACATGGAAAGAGGACGCCACATTCGAGCTAAAAGATGATTGGAGAACAACATATATCGAGGACCTGACAAGAGGAGCGGACGATCAAGTATTGCCCGTCAAAGTACTACATCAATTTGTTTTAATACGAGGAGCATTATACTTTCGAACATCTGGAGGCGCTTTATCACGGTGCGTAGGAAAATCAGAGGCACAAGAAATACTGAATCGCGTCCATGAGGAGTCATGCGGACAGACAGGAGGAATCCCGTTATATCGACGGTTGCAAAGGATGGGCGTGTACTGGCCAAGCATGGCAGTTCAAGCAGCTGTGATCCAAGACAAATGCGACGATTGCCAAGCACCTCCGCAACAGACAGAAATATGCAGCGTAGAGATAGTGGACTGGAGACAACCCTACATAGACTTCATCCAGCATGAGCGCCTGCCATCAAACAGACAGGAGGCGTTAAAAATTCAAAGGAAGTCTGGCCAGTTCTTCATAAGTGAAGGCGTCCTTTACAGGAAAAGTTTCCGTGGCAAGGTATTACGTTGTCTATCACAGGAAGAGGCGGAAATAGTCATGGCTACAACCCACGATGGCGAGCACCAGGGTATGCGAAAGCTCTTTATACAGCTACACGAAGCAGGATATTACTGGCCTACAATGGAGTTCGATACCGCCGAACACGTAAAGAGATGTCAGCAATGTCAAAGTCACGGATCGCTGATCCATGCCCCACATACTTGGTTGCACAGCGTCATCACCCCATGGCCTTTCCATAGCTGGGGACTTGACATCATTGGGCAGATAAATCCAACCTCGTCCAGACGTCACAAGTATATCATCACCACGACTGAATATTCTACCAAATGGGTTGAAGCTATACCACTCTGAGACTAATCAGGCGCAACAATTGCCGCGTTCATCAAAGAGCACATCATCTGTCGATTCGGGGCACCTATGATCATATGCTCGGATAATGACACTTCTTTCGTTAATCAGACTGTCATAAATTTGTTGGACCAGTACGGGATCAAGTTCCACACTTCGACTGTCTACTACCCGCAAGGGAACGGACATGCTAAGGCTACCAAAAAAACGCTATTGAGAATATTAAGCCGGACGGTATATGATCATCACGGGAGATGGCACGAACAACTACCACTTGCACTTTGAGCGTATCGTATCTCCAGAAGATGTTCCACAGGCGCATCCCCTTATTCCCTGGTGTATGGAGAGGATGCGATCTTACCAGCGGAAATTGCAATACCATCTGTGCACGTGGCTATGGAAAGTCTCACTACTCCGGATGATTTCAGTCGGTTTGCACACCTGGATACCTTAGAAGAATGACGAGCCAGAGTTGAGCGATTCGCGGATAATTACAGGCAGCAGACAACGAGATACTATAATCAAAAGGTGAAAGAACGAGTCTTCAGCGTAAATGATATAGTGATGAAAATCGCACCACACGTCCAACTCAATGAGAAAGCAGGTAAATTCGCTGCTAACTGGCAAGGTCCCTTACATGATAAGTGAGGCAGCGGAAAGCGGATATTATTACCTAAAGCGGATGAATGGCTCCCGCGTCAATACCCCTATCAATGGCAAATGGCTCAAAACTTACTATGCTTGAACGATCTAATGTACGCCGAATGGCTGGAAATAATAAATATTATCTATATTATACTGCGCTATGAGTGATGATATACCCCGATTAAACATGATTAATAGTCCAAGAAAGGGCTAGGCTCCGTGCATGGCTTTAGATGAAGTGCACCAATAGTCCAAGAAAGGGCTAAGCTCCGTGCATGGCTTTAAATGAAGTGCACCAATAGTCCAAGAAATGGCTAGGCTCCGTGCATGGCTTTAGGTGAAGTGCACCAATAGTCCAAGAAAGGGCTAGGCTCCATGCATGACTTTAGATGAAGTGCACCAACTGTACAAAAAAGGGCTAGGCTCCGTGCATGCCTTTAGATTAAGTGCACCAATAGTCCAAGAAAGGGCTAGGCTCCGTGCATGGCTTTAGATGAAGTGCACCAATAGTCCAAGAAAGGGCTAGGCTCCATGCACGGCTTTAGATGAAGTGCACCAATAGTCCAAGAAGGGGCTAGGCTCAGTGCACGGCTTGAAACGAAGTGCACTAATAGTCCAAGAACGGACTAAGCCCACGCATGATCTAGATAAAACGCGCCAATGGTCCAAGAAAGGACCAAAAATCCGCCTACAATTCGATGAGATGCGCGGACAAACACATTAAAAGACATGATAAAATTCACAAGCAAATCAAGAAGAATATGCAGAATTCATTGATTGAGACAACAAAACATCACATAATTTTATAATAAGAACATTCTTAAAAGAAAAACTTTCACACGCCCAAGCAAGGAAAGCGTAAAAAAAGGGGTGGAAAAAACGCCGTAAAATAAGTTAAAGGAACGAAGAAAAAACTGAGTTCGCGCGCCTCAATCGAACGCGAGCAATAGCCATGCTATCTTCCATGTGTTCCATCCGACCACGAGAATCTATAAATGCCTTAAGAGCCTCATCAGCGGCCATCACATTTCTTATCGAGGGGTCAATCCGACTGGTGCTCAGTCGGTCCGCGTAAAGATCCATAGCTTGAAAATATTGCACTTGGCTGACTCTAAACACCCACTCGCACTCTTGGACAAGTCGAGTGTTACCAGCGAAATAACCTGTAATAGTTCCACCTTTCGTTGCTTTAGAGACAAACGTAACTCATTCACTGACTCTTCCATTAAAACTTTAACAAGAACAAGACCATAATCTTTGTTTACAAAACTAAGTTATATACCAAAAAAAAAGGGATAACTTTCAAGTCGACTCAGCAGCAATTAACGTGCGGCAATGAGCAATTTCTTGGTCCACATCTTGCATCATCACAAGCGCCTCTTCACTCTGAGTGGTGGATACAACTAAAGCTACTCGAAGATTTCCCAGTATTTGCTCCACCTCGAATAAAATCCGCTCAGATGCGTTACCTTGATGAGATATTTGGGAAGTCTCTTCTTGCTCCTCCAGCGCTCTGCGAGCATTCCCTTGTACAACTAGCCTATGAGTCCACAAAGATCTCAATTCACTCCTCAACACCAACAGTCGTGCCAGTTCAACTGGCTTAAGCAAAGGATGCATCAAGACACTATCATACATAAATACAATGCATAACCATGCATGCGGCGACTGGGAAGATGAGCAGCGTCAGCATTATAATCCGCAATATCCTGATCAATGTCTAACAGAGTAAGATTTATGTCTCGTAATAACTGATCAGCTGCATGTCATGAGGAAGCATCATCATCCAAGGCACTCTGCACTTCGAAAGAGACTGGTCCGGACGACTGAATTTCCCGAGCTTTTAAAAATGCCTCATATCGCTGGTCAAACTGAGCGCGTGCCTCCGCACGACCCGCCATCCTCCTCTCTCTGATTAATTCTATCTCAGCTCTCACAAGTCGTAAGCGGTTTAGTTCAGAACTTCTCCTAAAAGGGGAAATCAATGCCGGCACAGAAATTAGATCTAACACATAACCATGTAAGCGCTCAGCCATATGAAACTTAGTGAAAATATAATAAGCAGAATTAGAAAGTAAAACATCATGCCAACACGAAAAGTCTATTTATAAGAAATTTGTACACTGATGCATTTATTACTACTTCATAACTACCGTCATAACTACCCAAAAAAAAATCATGGTAATACATGTAATGCTAATCGAACTTCAGATAAAGCAGCCTCAATAGACCTCACGCTACGATACGCCTCAACACAACGAAAATGGGTAAGCATGCATTGCTCACGACAATAACCACGATGCTCGAGAAGTGATAAATCAGGAAGACCGCCTTCACTCGGAATCCTCTTCACAAGGTAATCCGCAGCAGATAGTTGCTCATGCCAACTTGCATTGTCAACTTCAAAATTATCTCGAGCAAGGCACATCACGTGGAGAAGATGACTTAGACACTTCATCTCAAGAACCAATCTAACGCGATCAGCCATAACTCGGATAAATGTAAAAGAGAAGAAAGCTTTAACAATGTTTCAGTGATTAAATACGGCAAACTCATATATAATCCAAATAACACGATAATCAAGACAATACTTATTACAAAAAAAGGGGGACTCCTTAAGATAACGAAGAAGAGCCGATAACAAGAGAACGGCAGTGGGAAATGTCTTCGTCCAAGTCTTGCATCATCAACTGAGCTTCCCCGTATTGAGTAGTAGAGTCAGTAAAAGCGCTAAGCATTTCTTCCAACACTTGATGAACTTCACGCATGACTTCACTAGAAGCACGAGCTTGCTGAGCTATGCCCAACGTTTCCATATGCTCATCATAAGCCTTCCGGGCTTTATCCAAAACCATCAGGCGATTGGTCTGCAACATACCAACTTCATCTTTCAAAACTAGCAAACATGCTAACTCCACCTTCATATCAGTAGGATGGATAAGAGCAGATACAACACACAAAGTTAAAGTGCATCCGCGAAGGTTTGGACCCGCTTGTTGAGAGATGAAAGCTTGGCAGTCGACTACTGCCTGTTCAATATCCGTCGTCATAATTAGCGCCTCCTGAAACAAGCGTTCAGCTTTATTTCGAGAGGCTATAGCGTCATCCAAGGCACGCTGGACGGATGAAGTGATACGTCCGGACATCTGTGCATCTCGTACCATCGAATAAGTCTCATGCTGCTCGTCGAAAAGTGTACGAGTAGTCACCCTTTTTACCATCCTGACCTCCCTGAGTATCTCCACTTCATCCTTTATTAATAGCAGACGAGTCAGCTCATGAATCTTTTCGTAAGGAACAACCAGCATCGGCACCGGAGCTAGGGCCAAAGTATACCCATGAAGACGACGAGCCATCAGCTGCAGAAATATAGCTAGCAACCAAAGAATGAACAAACAATGAAAATATATATGAAGAACGTCAAACTTATTCACTCCTACTTATAGGAAAACACAGTGAACAATATATTCAACGACATCCAACCATAATAATAAATATAGTCAAACCAGAAAATGCATATCCCATAAAGAAAAACAAACCATAAAATCCTCTACAAACATATAAATTGTTTCAAACCCACTAACAGATAAATAAATTGTTTAGGAACCATCATTAGAAAATATCTAGAGCCACCAAATCGTCTTTCTTCCTGGTTAAGCGCCCATTGACCTCCTCAGCAGCATCCCGAGCGGCTTTCAACTCCTGGGTAATACGGCCCATGTCCGCCATAAGCTGGTCATAATCCTCATTCTTTGCGTTCGCAACGATGAGCAGCCGCTAATACTCCCGCTCAAATCCTTCAATCTCACGAGGCAGAGTGGTCCGCGCATTATGACTAGCCTTTGCTGAGTCCAGCAACTCCTTGATCCATTTGATGGGGAAATGAAGAGCCAGCAGGGTCTGGAGGTTAGCCTCCCATTTCCTCAGAATAGCTGGATCAATTGGAGTCTCCTCCGCCAAGGAAAGCCCCTCTGCTATGACAAGCAAGTCCTCGGTAGCTACGATCAAGGAATTAACATGCATCTCTTCATGGATGCACATATGACCAACCTCTCCACTATGCGTCGGTAAGTGGCTGCTTTAGCAGAAGGAACCCAAAATCCGTGCACTAGAGCGTAACGGTTGTCTACACCAGCTTCCGCTGGAGACACAACGCGAGGATAAAGAAATTTGGGATCCTCCGGAATAGCCATCAGTTCAGCGTCCTCGTTCACACTTTGAGAAATCTTGCCATTGACTCATGTTGATTTGAACCGTTTCCTTTCCCTTGAGCACCGTCGCGTTTTCCCATGACCTGAAAGGAAAAGGGGAAGTACTAAGAGAAACAATTTTAGGTGAGATACCTTAGCACAACAAAAGGAACCCAAAATACACACAAACCTGATCGGAAGGAGGAAGAGAATCAACAAGAGAGTGAACTGATCAGCGAGAAGAAGAAGACGAACTCGACACAGTCGGCTCTGAATGACTTGAGGGTAAGAGGAACCGAAAGCAAAGAAAAAAAAATAATCACTCAAAATGTGGGAGTAAGGATGCATATATAGATTACCAAACGCATTAAATAATCGCAACGGAAACATTTTAACCGACACGTGTCGATATGTCAGATTTAAATAATCATGAGAACAGTACACTCATGGGATTTAAGAAGGGAAGAACTCTGACCCTGGGCGCCGCTTTTAAGACCACTACCCTCTTGAGAATAATCATTAATAGAACGGTTTGATTCTGATTCATTCCCCTCACCTAACATATCGGAAGGAGTATGAAGAATATGGTTGGGATCTTTAATCGTCCGAACAATTAAAGGACGAGTAGAGTGAAGAGTCATACGGGGAGAAAGTACTTCAAGACCGCTTTGGCTAACCGACCGACCAAGCTGACACTCCACACGCTCAATAAAAGTACCGGCGGATGATAACTCCACTTTTGGAGCCTGCGGGGAAAACGAAGGAGAAACATTAACAGTCCGGATAGAAGGCAATCGCGGATTAGGTAGCACACCGGCATCTTGTCTCATTTTCTTAGCAAGCCGATCGTCCCTCCACTCTTGAATGGGCAGGTTAATGTACTCTTCAAACATGAGGCCTCTAGGTTTGCAGCCGATAGGCGGAGAATTCTAAAATATGTGGCGAATCAAAATAACTAAGCAAGAGACTTGAAAAGGAATAACATAATGAAGAAAAATAAATACCTTAGCAGGAGGAAGAGACACAGTCGAAGGAACTTGCAAAGGCTTCATAGGAGGAACGCGCCTCCTTTTCTTAGAGCCAGATGGAGGAAGAGCGCTACCCTTCCCATCTTCTCGAAAAGGCTCATCAATAGGATCCCAGCTAGTAGAACAAGAGAGGCGACCCTTGTTGTTGGAAGACAGCTTATACTTTCTAGCGACCTCAGCATTCAATTTCATTCGACCTGAAGCATGCATCTCCCTGAAGTCCTTCTCGGTTAAGGGGCGGGGAGCGTAAGGCACTTTAATGAGCAAGTTAAGAACATTCCGATTGACACTATTGCGATACGCAAGCCATTCCTTGATAACATGGACTGGACGGCGGGTTGAGGATAACTAAGATCGAAAAAGGATTGGCGATCACTCATCCGAAGCCCACTCTTGAAAATAAAATGATCAAAACTCCTCCATACTTCCATGTCCTCATCCATCGAAGAAGGGAGAAAAGAATTTAAAGGAACCCCCTGATCAAAGCCTAGCTGCCGCGCGACACGAACCGTGTTGTATGATTCAGAAAAAAACCTTCCACCCTAAAAACTAGGAAGACGCCCGGGCAAAACAGAAACAAGCATATCAAATTCATCCGCCGAAGGCATTTCCGCCGAAGAAATCCTTCTTGGGGCTTGACTAACAAAGTTGTAATGAAGGGAACCAGTGCGACCATCATGGTATGTAAGGGGGTTAAACTCCGCTCCCTTATCCATGAACTCCTTAAGCTTCTCCTTAGGATTATGACCCTTCTTATTGTAAAGAGCCATCCGGGGATGACACTCAGGCTTTGTCACCAAACGCTTGGAACCATCCTTTCGAGTGATTTCCTCTTGCCGAGAAAGGGACAAGGGATTCAGATGAGAAGGCCTATATTTGGGGAAGCGCTCCCAAGTCCACGCTTGAATGAAGTTGGCAGGAAGAAAAGTCTCAACCATGTGAGACCCATCCACACGGCGAATATCACGAACCAGTAGGTCTAGATGATGATACAGACCACCCAAAAACATAGGGGCGAGCGGGAAAGACACACCACGAGATATCAACACCGCCATAGGAATCAACTCGTTCTTAATAGTGTCCCCGGGACTGTACTCAAAGACATCATGGCAAAGCCAAAAGACCAGAAAAGCAGCCAATTCTTCCTTGTCCGTCTCCCCTTCTCGAGGCGGAACACCCTTTCCCGGGCCAGATTGCAAAGGAACCCAGTATTTGATCCAACATGAGAAGGAAGCCCGGCGATATCCAGGCTTCTGCTTTTGGCCACCTTTCACCTCCTTCACATCATCATCCCCATCAGCGGGAGATGGCTTTTGTCGAGCGGCTTTCATGGAAGATGCCATGAGCTTTGAAGAAGGTGAAATGTTCACGGGAGAGTCATGAGGGGCTGACGCGGTAACCTTACCTTTTTCCTTATCCGTCGGGGTGCCTGCCTCGTACGGAGTTTCAGTCTTGAGCTCATCAGGTAGTCGATAAGACATGGAGTTCATTTTTGCCTTGATTAAGCGGTCCTGAAGAGCCCTATCTTCATCATTCATGGATTTGTAAAGACAGCAGCTGTCGTAAACTACGGTGCCATGAACTGGCAAACCAGTAAGTGCTACTACATCCTCTAAAACAGGAGTCGCTTCCAAAAAAAAAAACAGAAATGTGTGAGGGTCAATACCCCAACGCGCACATAACCGATTGATGTTGTCATAATCTCTCCGGACATCCCTGAACTTGGAGGATTCCAAGACCACCTCTATACCTAAAGAACGAATGACATCCGTGTTGTCTGGATTCGAGCGGATGTAGTCAATCCATGGCTCCCAAGAATCGTGCGACTCAGCGGTTGAACGATGGTCAATTATAGGGAAAGTATAATCTCCCCTGTGAACTGCCAAGCGAGGAGAATCTTCGAAAGAAGGCACGGAAGGCGAGTCGTCATGGGGGCGGATAAGACATTCTGCAGACTCGGACGGAGGAAATTGATGAGGATTAAGCATACACGCACCCCGAATATCGTCGGTTGGAAATAGGAAAGCGCCATCATCTCCAGCGGGAGGTCGGATTTTATCTTTAAGAGTCGGATTATATACAAATTCCTCTAACGTGTGTGACTCGAGCCTGGGAGGAGAGTCACGAGCAGGTGATTCATTAGACATGCTGAACAACGGAGGGTCAAGAGAGAGAAAAGGAGATAGTAAAATATGAGAATTCTGAGGCGAGATCCCCTCTATTTATAAGAGGGTAAAAGGAGGAGCGGTTACTGGATAACTTAGTAACTGTCGTCTCCCAAGAGTCACAAACTTAAACTGTCCATAACTTCCTTTCACAATCATAACTCACACGTGTGACTGTTGACATGGTATGTGACCAGTCAAACAGTCAGGGGACTAATGATGATACATGAAAATAATTAACCCTAGAAAATGGTTGCCCCTTAACCTATCAAGGCTTCTACACTAAGGAATAAAGAGACTTGGGGACTAGGCCTAACCCATTAAGATGGAAGTCCTAGCTCATACAAGAGCATACTAAGGAAGATGGGATTTGGGTGAAAGCCATTTAAGGTTTGGTGTTAACTTAAGGAGAGGAAAATGACAGTTTAGTAATATATTAATCTTATGAGTGTTTATTCTTAAGAGGGATGTTATAAAAGGAAATGAAGGTACACTTCATGAGGGCATCATTAAATCCTCATTACTTCTACCTACCTTCTCATTGGGAGTACTTTCTGTGATTAGCGCTGGTTCCTCCTTCCCATATTCTACCTATCAACAGTTTTCACATATCACAGGAGTTCATTATCTCCAGAACTTGTTCAAGCATTGCTTTGTTTGGGTGATCGACTGCCAGATCTCAGTCTCAGTGACACTGATAGTTGTATTACTGGTAACTTTACAACTTAATCTTTCATTTGCTTTTATATTTATTGCACTGACATTGCCAGCTTAACTAACACTTTTGATTTTCCTTTTGAAAATGCAGAAGTTCAGGACTGAGGAGTAAGAAGTAAGGATTCAGGGAGGGCGGACTAAGGACTAAGGAGGAATGCATTTGCAGTTCAGCAGTTGGCAGTTGCACACTTTCACTACAGGCTGCAACACATGGAGATGGAGTTTCTTTGTCTTTTGACTCTTTTCTTTTGCAAGAACATGTTTTTTCTTTTGCTAGAACATATGAGCATGTAATTTGGTCCTTTTGGAACATCTGTATCTTTTTATTTTGTGTGGCATGGATTTAGAACTGATTTTCTTGGATTTAGAACTTGTTTTATTTTGTGTTCTGTGTCTGTCTGTGTGTCCTGTGACTTAACGGATTTAATCGGCTGATATTCGATAAGTCCAACGTAACGAAATCGGAATTGAATTTCAGATTTCCGTCGGAACTTAACGGATATCGGATATCCGTTAATTTTAATGGTAACGGCAGCGGCTGAGCCAATATCCATTATGTTGAGTGCCGTTGACACCCTATATCCAGATTATCTGGATATGCGAGTTCTATTTTGCATGATCGCTCTGTATTGGCAAACCATCTTGTTCTTTATTTAAGTATGACTATATTAGTAAAAATTTCAATTTCATGGCTGATAAAGCTGCTAAGTATATCAGAAGGACGAATGTAACACTTGAGAAGTTATCAATCTCGTTTCCTAACCCAATCTCTGTTAAGTAACGATATCACTTATTCTTAGCCAAGAAAACAAAACAAAATAAAAGACAAACAAATCTTCTAGGAGCATCTCAAAATCTCAATTAAATAGAGGTTAATCTCAAATTCTCAATTAAATAGCAGGTTAAATACTAGTACTATTCTCAACCAAACGTGTCACTAATGTTGAACTCCGCAACCTTCCAAACGTGACTTAAGGAGCACAGACGTCGTTTCTCGCGCCATCACTTGCAACTTTTTGAAACAAGAAGAAGAATTCCAAGTAGGCTTAGTTTTTATCTGTTTTCATCGTCTTCGTTAGAGATTTAGTTGTAATGGGCATAAAGGTAATCGTTTTTTCCTTCTAAACATCATCTGCTTCTATGCTATTTATCTCTTCTTCTTATCCTTATTTTTTGATGATTTTTTTCGTTTTTTTTTTTTTTTTTGTAGGGTTTAACAAAGCTGTTAGCTAATAATGCACCCAAGAGTATGAAACAGGAAAAACTGGAGAGTTATACTGGTCGTGAGATTGCTATTGATGCTAGTTTGAGCATTTACCAGTTCCTTGTTAAGTTTCCAAACCCTAATTGAATCATTCCTAATTGAATTCCATTTTTTATTTACTTGTTCTCTATTTGGATTTGTGAATGTAGATTGTAGTAGGAAGAAATGGGACGGGAACACTTACGAATGAAGCGGGTGAAGTAACGAGGTATATGAGGACTAATTTTGATCAATAAGTTGTAAACCGCCATTTGGTGTTGAAATTTCTTTACTGTTGGCATGTTTAGTAGAAAATCTATTAGAGTTAACAAGGAACATTGACTGGAAACACCACTAACTTGTGGTCATGTGTCATGTTGAGTAATATTCCAGTATAACAACATTTTATATTTTCTTATCAGCCATTTACACGGATTGTTTTCTCGAACGATTAGGCTTCTGGAAGCTGGACTGAAGCCGGTGTAATTTGCTTCTCACCTTATCACTGCTTTTTTTATCCAAATTTAATGCATAGTTTCTTGTAGGAGCTGGGATTAAATGAAGGATTACTGATATCTGAGTTCACTGGTTTTACGTTATTAGGTATGTTTTTGATGGTAAACCACCAGATTTAAAGAGGCAGGAGTTGGCAAAACGGTATGTTCTTTATCACGTGTAATCCCTATTTAAGGTTTGCTATTCTCACATTTTTGTGTTTGTTAAATGTGTTTTACTCATTATTAGGTCATTAAAGAGGTCGGATGCTACTGAGGATTTGGCCGCAGCAACAGAGGTATAAATATCATATCTCAACAAACTAAGGTGAATGTATATCTAATATCTAATATCTGTATATGTATATTTTGTTTTTATCTGTGTTGGTATTGTATATTTGTGTGACTTGATTTGTGCTTTTGTTAGAGTGGGGATAAGGAAGACATTGAGAAGTTCAGTAAACGAACCGTGAAGGTCTGATTGTTTTTCCCGTTCAGATAAGCACACGTGATTGATCCATAACTTAAACAAGTATAATCTATCCTACTATTTGTGGATGATATCTTTGCTCTTGCTTTGCCTGGAAATATACATGTTTTTACCATTTGTACTGATTTGTTAGTCTCATATACCTTGTTTGGTCTCTTCTAGGTGACCAAGCAACACAATGACGACTGCAAAGTGCTTCTACAACTTATGGGTTTACCCGTAGTTCAGGTGACTTTTTAAATTTGCATTGGGTATTTTCTTTGGAATCAACTATATGCTGTGCACAAAGAAACCTGTGTAACTTGTTCATGGTTCTGTTGGATGTATGTTGAGCACTATTCTTTTTTTGTGTAGGCTGCATCTGAAGCTGAGGCAGAGTGTGCTGCACTGTGCAAAAGTGGTAAGGTGTGCAAGTTTGAAGAGGTTTTAATTAGTTTACCTTTTACTTTAAGGTTTACAACTTAATGTTATTACCGTCATGTAGGTGTATGCTGTGTCATCTGAAGACATGGATACCTTAACTTTTGGTGCTCCAAGATTTCTGCGCCATCTAATGGGTCCAACCACCAAAGTCCCAGTTGTGGAATATGACATTGAGAAGGTACATACAACTATAAGAAAGCTTAACTGTGGTTGCTATAATTGAATTTCAGAGCTTGAACTTTCTGAAACATGCTTTTTTCTTCAGATATTGACAGAACTGAACCTCACAATGGACCAGTTTGTTGATTTGTGCATCCTTTGTGGCTGTGACTATTGTCCCAGTATACGAGGTACTCTAACATATCAAATAATCTGATGATGCATGAATATATAGAGGAAAAATGTTGCTATATTGTTGGGGTGATATGCCCGTCTAGATTCTCAGGCACTATTCATATTTGTTGATCATTTGACGTTGACGTCATACACGAAGCCTTCAATTAGAGATTTTAATATTTAGTGACTGTTACTGTTAGTGGTTCTTATATATGTGTTCAAGGAAAACAATGAGATGATAAGATTGACATTTTGGTAATCTTAGTGCTGTATTCAAGCATTCATAGTGCTTATTGAAGTCCATGTTGTTTCTATCATTACGATTTATATTTTAAAAATAGCTTTTCTTCCTAACACGTTTGCACCTTTGGCATAAAGACTGTTTTGTTTGGCGTAATTATGAGCGTGATTTTGTTTTCTTAATTTTGTTGTGTATACCTGTATTCCATACTTACGTCGAGACCTTCCTACTAACCTTAGATACGGGATCTATTAATTATATAAGCTATGACTAAAAGATCTTGCATTTAGGTGTTGGGGAGAAGACTGCCTTAAAGCTTATCCGTCAGCATGGTTCTATAGAAAGTATTTTGGAGAATATAAACAGACAGAGGTGCATCTCATTTTCGACTTGCAAGTTCCTTTCTTATAGGATTTTTGTTAATTAGGCAGAGATGTTTGACTATGTTGCTTAATTTTCTACCTCTTTTTTGTGTCTTTTTGTTGTTGGTTTATGATAATGAAGGTATCATATACCTGAAAACTGGATGTATCAAGAAGCTCGCCATCTTTTTAAAGAACCTTTACTCTCTTCTGGTGATCAGCAGTTTGATATTACGTGGACCGGACCGGATGAGGAGGTGCTTAAGTTGGGTTGTTTTTTATCTTGCATATTTGTTTCTTAAAAACATGGCATAATGTTTCTTTTGTTCTTGAATTTTGTAGGGGCTCATAAATTTTCTGGTGGAGGAAAACGGGTTCAACCATTATCGAGTTACAAAAGTATGCCATGTACTCATTGTTACGACTCATAATATGTTAAGAAAAGTGCAATCGATGTCCTTCCATATATGTGTGCATTGATTTCTGTATCTTTAATAGGCTATACAAAAGATCGAAGCGTCTTCTAAAAAATCATCCCAAATCCGGTAGGTGTTTCATATAAATGAATTGTGTAACTAGATTATACTTTATGCATCTTGATATTACAACCTTTGTACAGATTGACTTCCTCCAAACAAGTGGTGAGCACGTCATTTCTTGAGCGAAAGGTATGCTTAGCACTTTATCTGGAAGCATCCAAGTTTTCAGCTTAATCAGCTCCTTACCTTTTGTAATATATATTATCATGAATCATGTTATGAAGTCGTTAAAGAGAACTAGAGAAGCATTCCTCTAAACCGAGGTTAATGTTATCGTCTATTAACTTGGTCGTGATATGTTGACTAGCTAGTGTACTTGCAAGTATAAAATTATTATTGGTTATGATTACATTGTTCAGGGTGCCGTACAAAGTCTGGATTTGTTTTTTTTACGTTAAATCTTTTAACTGGAGATATCCCTCTCATCCAATGCCACGTTAAAAGGACATGTTGATATGATGTTCAGAATTACAATAGCATAGCACTGATTAGATACAGTGACTACATTTGATTACAGGAAACTAAATGCGTTCTTGGAGCTTTTGACCTGCCTGTCAAGCCAAAAGTGTTCTCTCATGGAGTTTGTATGCACCCACTTTCGAATTCAATTAGTATCTCAAACCCACCAATTATGGATATGAGATCGACGAATTGGGGGCCATTCTCCAGAAGTTTCTGCCTCAGTACATAAAGCTTAATTCCCCTGCTAAGCTTTCAGGTGTAACCAAGTTAGTAAATAACCAATTTTTTATTTTTTTTCTTAAGTTACAGAACTTTGTTGAGTGGGAAATTATTATTCTTTTCAGCGACTAAATCATTCTATAGTTTAACAAGACTTCATTTCCATCAAAGTTCTGTTGTTAGACCGTTCTATTTCTTATTTATGTTTTAATTTTCATGACAGGACAGGAAACATCGGAGAAATGTTGAACTGAAACAATGAAGAAGTCAATGGTACAAAAGTGCAGTTTCTGTGCAGCTGATTAGATTATTTAAGCGTCTAAGCACATCATACTCTAGTCAGGTAAAAGCTTATCATTTGCTTTCTTCCCTTCATTTTTACCTCTTTTTCTCCGTTGGTATAGGTTAAAATTTTAGATAGTCTAATGTAAATAAATAACCCAGATCGTGTTGCAAGAGAACTACTACTCCTATGAATTATTGCAAGTACAGGTCTTTAGTGATTTGATGACCTAAAAACAAAAAAATTTAGAGAATTATGGAGTTAATCATGAAAATGTTGACATAAATATGAATATCTGTGTCATAACTCAACTAGTAATGAAACCCACGTGAAGAATTAGGTTGGATTACAAATTCATTCTTTATATTGTTCAGAGTCTCATCTTATTGGTTAGGCAACTGACATATTTACTTTTAAATACCCACCAATAAACTAAAAAACTAACTGGATTTACTTTTAAATGCCCACCAAAAATTTAAAAAACTAACTGGATTTTACTTAATTTATCAGCAGGGCAGAAGAAAAGGATGGGAGTGAGAATTGCGTGTATTGTCATGTTTGTTTGAGAAAATGATGTCATAGAAAACTAGTAAGGCAATTGAAGGGCCTGTCTTTTTCCCAGAACTTGGTTTCTTTCATTTCTTTTTAGTAATTAAATGCTTGGAATTCACTGGTGGAGGTAACCCTTTTAGTGGGGATCTGTGGACGTTGTTTTGAATAGACTACCACTCATCACTCGACTATAACTTTTGTAGCATATGGAAATGGAGATTTCCACTGTTATGAGTGGGGAAGGTTATCATCCAAGTGAAAAAAAAGTTCTCTCTGAAACACTGCACGGCTGAGTAATTGCGCGAAGGCACTAGTACTGCTACTATATATGGCCGGGCAGGGTGGAATGAAATTCGGGTCTAGTGACTTCAAAATTACCTAGTCTGCCTTTGTAGGATTTAATAGAGCTGAGGTGTGAAGTGATTTGTTTGTTTTCCTTTCACGCGGCTCTTTGTCCCTTCTAGTTGTGGTGATTAGGCAGCCTCCACTCATGTGTATTTCAGATTATTGAAAAAGCTTCCATCACTTGATACTGAATTGTTAAATTCGTACTTGTGAAAAGAAATCAATACATGAGATGTGGATCCTAATTTCCTAACCCTATTGATCTTATTCTCTGAATGTTAGGTCCAAGTGTCCAACCAACAAAAGCTTCTAGATCAAAGATAAATTGTTAAAGATTTTATTTTTTAAGGATAATAAATTATACTTCAGAATGACTCATTTTTTTCTAGAAAAAACTTCGTTTGCTAGTCCAGAATAATTCCCACTCTGCCACCATTTACGACTACTAGGAGAAATGTTCTTATTATTTTTTTTATTATTCTGTTCTCTGATTGTCAGTTGGTCCATATGGATAAAGGAATAAAGCTCCCGTCCAGACCATCAGTGCTGGATGAAATTCCCGGATTATTACAGAATAAACCCTATCCATACGATTTAGGATTATTTTTTGATTCTCTCACAGGGCTAGAATCCAGTGTCACCTAATTTACACGTCTCTCTACTTGAACGGTGGCAGTTGTCCTACCTACAGTTCAAGATGGGATGGTTGCAACAGGAAGGTAGGCTTCCAAAGTTGCAAAAGAACTGTGGCAGTTGTCCTGCCTAATGGTCTTTCAAAGTTGTTGAAGATCATTAAGATTCTGGAACACAAAACAGCTAGGGACTTCCTGCACGCCTTTCTCAAAACGGTCACTTCCCGCTTTAGGCTTTTATTCCATGTTCAAAACCATGGGGGAACCATTGTCAAAACAAGTCAGAAAATACCATCCATGAAAGGTCGTAGCATAGATGGGTAGGAAAGATTTGAAATTTAAAAAAAAGCAGTTATAAGATCTGTGATTCAAGAAACGACCACTAACCAAAAGGCAAAATATCTCGAGTCAATTTAAAACCACATTTGGATTCCACCTCCACAAGAACAACGAATATTAAAAAGAATCAATGCTCACCACATCAGGCTGTTGAAAAGTGAAATGCCACATACATTTTGGTGTTGGCATTCGCTTTTTTAGGACTATAAAAATCACGGCCACAGCTCCATTGAATTCATCAAAGTGGTGATTTAAGACAGTACAAGGACTAACAAACTTTGTTTTGTTTTAATCTGTGAAGGTGTGTGTTCATGCTTTTTTTGTTTTAGTTCATAATTAATGTTTGATTCAGCTTCAGATACATACATGTGGTTGTTCTTCCTGTATTCTGATTGCCTCTTTTGTTGAATTTCAACTTCCATCGAGTGAAAATGTATTGTCAAAAATTAATCTTTTGATATCTTTACAGGTTCTTTGAGAAAATGGATGGCCTCAGAAGTTTGAACAAAACCAACATCGAGTGTTTACTATTCGGTATGCATGATTCTGAACTTGCAACAACATTTTGTTAGAGTAGTTTACATAATTCCATGGTTTATACTTATTGGTCTGTAACCGTATTCTAGCTGATATTTACGATGATCACCTCCAAGTTAGATCAATAATTTGATGGTCTTAGCTTATAGTCAAACTATGTTGCATGATTTTCCTGTTTTTATGTAGAAATGATGTTTACGGACTTGTTTCGGTTTGAATGCAGATTTGGATGACACATTGTACCCCATGAGCTCTGGTATCAATATGGCTTGCCGCATGAACATTATAGGTGTGTGTATTAGTTATGCAGAAAATACTGTTGACACTACTTCCCTATCAGTTCCAAACTGAAAATTCAAATAATTGCAGACTACATGATAGAACACCTCAAAATTGAAGAAAGTGAAGTGCCGCGGATGTGCTTGGATTTGTACAAGGAATATGGAACCACGATGGCTGGTTTGAAGGTACAGACAAAGATTCATTAGAAATCAATAATTCCATTCTCAAGAGTCAAAACCCATGTTACCTGCATAAGATATTATATATTAGACGCACACACACACACTAGGTTGTTCTCGAGCAACAGATACTTTAAGTGAAAAGAAATTCTTATTCTTTGATTGACTGTTCTTATGTGTACTTCCAGGCCCTAGGATATGAATTTGATAATGATGAATTCCACGCCTATGTTCATGGAAGATTGCCGTATGAGACATTGAAGCCTGATCCTATCTTGAGGAACCTTTTGCTTTCCACACCACAACGTAAAATCGTAAGTTTTAATGTTCCAAGCAGCTTACAGTTTTTCGTCAGGGGTCAATATGAATTGATCACAGATTGGATAATACGTTGTGTTGTGGGGTTTGATTGGTTAATGCAGATCTTTACCAATGGTGACAAAGCTCATGCACTTAAAGCTCTTAGTAGGTTGGGTCTAGAAGATTGTTTTGAAGGGATTATCTGCTTTGAAACACTTAACAACACACCCCTTGAACCTGAAAATATTGATGACGCTGATTCTGTAAAAGTGGATAGCAATACGGTGGATTCATGTGCTAACTTCTACTTAGATGAGGCTGATGAACTTGGGTTCTTCACAGCTAGCAACGAGTTTGTGACTGAAAAAGCTAATATTGATAATGAAAACAACTGCGACGATGGTATTGCCAAATCTCCAATTCTTTGCAAACCTTCTGTGGAAGCCATCCTAGCTGCTATAAGGATTGCAGACATTGACCCAAACAAGACGGTAACTGAAAAGACCGAATATATTCTTCATATGTATTTTCTTATGTTATCATCATTATATTAGTGCTTAATGAAACATTTTATTTTTGCTATATTGGCAGATTTTCTTTGATGATAGCGTGAGAAACATAGCAAGCGGAAAGAAAGCAGGACTTCGTACTGTCATTGTAAGCTCTTCATTTTTTCTTTCTTAATGCATGAAGAACGCATTTCCATTATGCGTTCAACAAAAAGTAAACACTGTTTTTCTGGATAGCACTTTTGGCTCAATATGAAATTAAGCTTCCTCGCAGATAGGATAGACAACGTACTTGAGTTTTATTCTTGAATATGATTGCAGGTAGGGAGCTCGGTTTTAGTTCCAGGAGCGGATCTAGCACTAACTAGTATCCATAACATGAGAGAAGCTTTGCCAGAGATATGGGAAATAGAAGGGGTGGAAGATCACCAAGTTATGCAGCAATCCACTTCTGTTGAAACAGTAGTAGTCCTTGCTTAACCATCAGGCTAGACAACCCAAGCCAAATAAAAGAGAGTCCCCTGTTCCTTTCTATTCTGCTCTGTTCTTGATTGTACTGTCAGTTGCTATGTATTGTTAAAGAAATTAAAAGGAGAAAATTTATCAAGATCAGTTTCTTGATTTCTCGGTATAGTTCTTTTATTTCCGTGAATCTTTCCTATCATCGGCAAACATAGTGCGCGCACAAAATAGATTGTTTGAACTGTGGATCAACTAATGGAATCCATGATCAATAATCTTATGGATGGGGTTCAAAGGATTCACAGTTGTTGCCACGTCATACCTGTGAAGGAACCAGCGGTAAAGCATGATGGGCTAAACAACTAAGCGCTCGGATGGGCAATCATTTAGTGCTCGACCGTTTGAGCCGTTGGATCTTTAATGGTATTCCAACGCTTCGAAGCGCGTAATGGTTTCGCGCTAACCTGAATTCTCTAGCGTGAAGCCATTTGTGTTATTTCTCTGATTCACAACCCCGTCCTATCACCGGAGAGCAAAATTGTGAATGTGGAGAAAAAAAACACTTGTGGATGCTTTATGAATATCCGTAAGTTTCAATTTAAGCGTGGAAATAAAGAGTAATTTTGTACACACTCTAAATAATGCAAAATAATGCAATTAAAACCTCCATAATTGTTACCAGCATGAACACCAAAGATGAGAGGTTGGAGAACATTGATCCGAATTCTTACTCGAATTGAAAGATGATAAACACAGAAGTTGCAGTCAATAAGGTAGGGATCATCAAAACACCAAACCGTTGTGCCGTTAGTAGGAGCATTGAACTGATTACTTAGAAATTGCATACAGTACCATATGCTTGGATTTATTTGTATGTGGAGTCGTGCATGATTCCATAAAACGCCTACAGTACAAAATGATATTACATCTCTCTTTTCACCCAAGATTTTCTTAACTCTTAACTGAAATGTGATCATTAACTGATGCTTTTAACTAATAAACATCGAAATAAAGAAAAAAACCTAGTTAAGCAAAATTTAGCCAAAGAGATATCAAGCATCTAATGGCAGCTCTCCACAATTGGTAATCCGGCATGGCACCTTGGGGGTGTCTCCTCTGCTAGTCTCTTGTGATTCCAGCGTCTCGACGACATCCATGCCGTCGATAACATGTCCAAAAACAACGTGGCGGCCGTCCAACCATGGAGTCTGTTTCACAAAAATGAGAGAGAAAATATTAGCACAAACCCAACTACAAACAGGACCTGGGACAAAAACATAATGAGGGTCTGAATTCGCTGATTAGTTTTTAAACTGTTAAAAGAGAAATGGGGGCGTGGGTCTACATGGTCTTTGATTGTCAGCTCTTTGAGTTCGATTATGTCCACCCACTTAGGACCTCCCGAGTGATATGTTGGAGCGCAAGATGCTATTTTTAGCAGTTAACTCCCTTTAGACTCCCCAACAATCACTTGACAAAGTCCTAACTCCTAAATAGTCTAAAGGAAGGTGCATTGATCAAATCAGGCAATCACACATACGCTTTCACATATATAAAGAAAAGAAGCGGTTACAGCTGAAAAGGAAATGATAAGCTCCAGCTAACTCACCTTAACAGTGCAAATGAAAAACTGGCTCCCATTGGTATTAGGGCCTGCATTTGCCATGCTTAATACTCCCTGTCCAACGTGCTTTACTGTAAAATAGCAGCGAAAGCAACAAAAAACAATTTGGTTACCAAACAAATAAAATCATAGACAGCATCCACCAAACTCGATTAAACAAGCCAATAACTTCTTATTGCCCACAAGGAACCACTTACAGGTGAAGTTCTCATCTGCAAAATTGTTCCCATAAATGCTTTTTCCTCCAGTTCCCTGTCATAATCCCAATAACAAAATTCTGTTCAGGCCAAAGGAATCAATTGAAACTAGTTGAAACGAAACAACCATAGCGCTTGCCATCATCAAATGCAGTGACTCGTGAAGTACATAAAGAATCAAAACTCACATTCCCATTAGTAAAGTCCCCACCCTGAATCATGAATTGTTTGATAATACGATGGAACGAGCATCCTTTGTAACCAAAACCCTTCTCTCCTACATAATTATAACGATTCAAATTAATCGTTCTGTTTTCAACAAGAACTTTCTCTATGCAAACTACGTATTCACAAAGTAAAGAAGTTAATAGGGGAACAATTACCAGTGCACAAAGCGCGAAAATTGTCAACAGTCTTTGGAACTTCATTCCCAAACAAACCCATTACAATCCTACCCGCTGGCTCTCCTCCAATGTCTACATCAAAGAATACCTTAGTTGTGACTTCTGCTTGTAACTGCAAACCCCACAACAACAACAAAATCAGACATCAATTATCTTGTTCAATATCTCTAAACCAACCCAATAATAATAGTATAACAAACAATCTAACCTCTATGCGAACTTACATTAGTTGCAACAGCATTAGTACACACCATCCTCCTGTGTCCAACAACTGGAGTACTAACATTAGAAATCTGTTTGATTTGAAGTCCTCCTGAAGCATATCTAGAACAACCAGATGATAACAAACTTCTTTTCCCCGCAAAATTAACTGATGATGATGTAATAATAGGGGAAACCATTTTTAGGTTACCAACATTTGATTTTTGCTACATAAAAAATTGAAGTCAGGAAAATACAGAACAAGTTTTTATTTTATAAATGGACAACAAGAGAGTATTGAAGAAACCCTAAGTTACCTGAAAAACGGAAGGAGTGTAGAAAGCAGAAGAAGTTGCCATGGCGGAGTAGTAGATAGAAACTGAAGCTCGAGTAGGTGAAGAATGATAAAAATCAACGGATAAGAAAATGGTTTTCTTTTTTCAGCGTACTTTTAAACAAGGGTCAAGGGGCAGTTAAAATGCGCTAGGTGCGCATTAAAAAAGGATTTCTCGTGTGGATATTCCAAATAAACGGTTTCCTAAGATTCTCCCGTTAAGTAGTAACAATTTTTCTATAAAAAAAAATCCATCCTCCGTGTTTTTTTTTGAAACATGTATTTTATTAAATAACTAATAAACTATTACGCGAGGGTATAAGATACCTCAAGATTCATTGAGTACAATTAAGTTGATAATTCATGAATCAACTGTAACATGATATTGGATCAGAATAGCAATCTTCAGATAGGAGTTGCATCGATGGCGGATGTTGGAATCGGAGGTCGAAAGGCCTTTGGTCAATGCTTTCCACAAGAAAAGTTGCATTGTTGGTGGACACGAAAGTATCCATAAAAACTCAGGTGTTGGTAGAGGCGTTCGATGCAATTGATTGAAGTTGCTAGTAAGGCCTTTGTATCTTGATGCTGGGTAACCTGCCCGAGTGATAGCTGTGTACTCCATTGTTTTCCGACTTGATCCATAACTTCAAATTAAGCCTTGGAGTAGAAACTAAGCCTTGTCCTTGATGGATTAGTGCTAATAAAGATATTACAGATTTAATCTAAGAAGTGAAATAACAAAACAAAAGAAACTACAAACACAATTAAACTAACTGGGGTAATTTAACTGGAAAACACTACGCTTGTAAGGTATAGATGCAAAGTGAGGTGGATTATCCATCGGCCCATGGAGATGCATAAAGTTACCGAGCTACTTCAGCTAGATTTGTGGCATTAGAACTCAAAATAGTCTACTAGAGTTCATTCTTCTTGATCATGGTTTTGTGATGATGAAGAGTCATTCTTCCGTGGCTGAAATTCGGAAATCCAAAGCGGTGTCGACTAAACTCATATATAATTGATGAATTGGTTGATGTTGTGTCAGATATAAGATTAAGCAACCATCTCCCTTAAGTTCATCTGCAGTCCATCAATTGTACATGTAGAATTAATCTTTATTGAGAGTAAACCATTCTGCATCCAAATAAGGAAAGGTTGTTGTTGTCTATTGTTGTTGCTGTTGGAGCTGATGCAAACTATGCAGGATATGCAAAGAAGATTGAGCTGCTGCATGTATTCACATTCAACATAGCAGAATCAAATTGCTCCTTTCGAAACCTTGTGACTTCACATAATTCAATAAAATCTATAGCCATATGCATATCAAACCTTAAGATGCTGAGACAAGTCGATCCCAAGACTGATTCTCATGAAACAGAATCCCTACTGAACTGGAAATGTGATTGTTTCATTTAAAATTCTGGTGTTAGCTACCATATTAACAAGCTATGATGCTCATAAAAGGTTATGAAAAGTAATCCCAAATTTTCAGAAGACATGAATATGATTGCAGGTAATGAGATTATATTGATTGCCTGAGTTATGATAAAATCTCCCACATAATTTTCTAGACCCCTGCCCTAACAGATCTGCATATTTCATACTGAAATTCATTTTTGAAGAGCCAAAACCTGGCATTAACCGACAAAAACACACCAATAAGGTGCTATCTAAACTTCAAAGCGATTTGAGATTTATTTATTTTTCCTTAAAAAAACATCCTGGTGAGAGCACCACCAGAGATACGATTGGTCCTAATAAGCCTTACATGGAAGAAAACCATTCTAGGAACATTACTAGTCCAGCGACAGGACAATGGGAAAACAAAGAAGAAAGCAAGGCAGAAACTTGTGCAAATTAAAATATAAAACTAGATGCAAGGGCAGAATATTATGTGAGAAGATATATATACACAATCTTTGAGAATTTGGGATTGAATTATGTAGGATGGTATGAGCACAGAAAAAAAAGTTTAGCCAAATATTCTGATTCGCAAGAGAGAGCGACAAATCTGAGTTCATGGGATTGTATCACCTTGGAAGTCGGTTGATAATCTGGCGAATTAACTGAAGAAGGCGACGAATTGATCATTAAATCCAGCAAACGTTCTTTGATATGGATCCAGAAATGGTTGTTGTAGATTTGAAGATTTATTCCATTGAACATCTTATGAGGTAGATCCAGAAAATGGTTGTTGCAGATTGAATAACAACAATCGATTGAGATGATATAAGCGTCACCATCGAGATCTCAAGAACAAAGCATCAATAGGAACCCAAAAAAAAAAAAAAAAAAGAACAACCATCGATGAAATTGAAGAAGAAACCATGATCATACCGCATAACTAATAGCTGAAAGTAAATCTATAACATCTCTAAGGCCGGTGGATTGAAGATTAGCTAGTGATGATGGGGGAAATCATAGTGGTTTTGATTTAGGGTTTGTTTCCTTCGCGACGCTGTTTTAGTTTCTCTGCCTCCGTTGGGGGTCATTCGGCATAGGGAAAAATCCATGACAGAAAAGTTTGATTATTGTATAAAAACTGGGGCGGCCGGTTCCTACCAGGGTTGGCTAATCCCCTTGTATCCCGGCAAACCGGTCGCGCTATTATGGGAAAAGTGTAAAGTAATTTAGTTTCGACCGCTAGCGACTTCAACTCGTTTGCCCCGTTGAGTTTTTACTGGCGAAGATTTAAACTCTACCTCATGCGGTGGATGTTCTACCGTGTATAAGTATTAGCATTCTCTTCAGTTTTCGTTCACGAAAAAATTTCTTCCCTTCTACAAAGTTAGAGTAGAAAATTTTTCTTCCCTTTTTTTGCTTAAAAATGAGTACCAAAACAAGTTGACAATAAAAAAAATAAAAAAAAGGAAAATCTGCTGCAGATAGTGATATCATCTGGGTCCAGGATAAAGAAAAAGAGTTCTCTAATGTTAGGCGACTAGTTGGAGCTGGTGTATTACCTACGCATTTATCTAACCATCTCCGGTACCATATCAAGGTTATGAATCGCCTGATGCTATTCAACCACCATCTCGGACTCAAACTAATGAGTTTTCGGAAGATCAAACAGGCATATCTATCTTACAGAAACAAACGTGTTTTGCCTAATCTAACGGTTCTAAATGCGTGGTTTATAGCAATCGACGGCTGCTATTCCTTTAAAAATGCGGAAAAGAGTAGGAAATAAATCGTGGATCAAAATACACCCCCTTCTTACGCCCTCATCCAACGTCTCATATTCGATTTCGAATCCCTTAAATTTTCATGCAATCGCATTTATAAAGATAAGTTTCCAAAGATAAGACGCCATTAAATCCAATTTTATATCAATTGCCAAAAATAGAGTCCTGATTTATGGTTCTGCGTCTTCTCCAGTTCTCCTCCTTCGATTTACGTGTGTATGATACGTTACGCAAAACAAACGTGTTTTTCTTAATCTGACGGTTCTAAATGTGTGGTTTATAACAATCGACGGCTGCTATTCCTTTAAAAATGCGAAAAAGAGTAGGAGATAAATTGTGGATCAAAATACACCCCCTTCTTACGCCCTCATCCAACGTCTCATATTCGATTTCGACTCCCTTAAATTTTCATGCAATCGCATTCATAAGATAAGTTTCCAAAGATAAGACGCCATTAAATCCAATTTTATATCAATTGCCAAAAATAGAGTCCTGATTTATGGTTCTGCGCCTTCTCCAGTTCTCCTCCTTCGATCTACATACGTATGATACGTTACGCACATCAGTGAAAATTTCCAAATATAATCTAATTTTTAACCTAATTTCCATAGTAGAGTGTTCTTAACCTAATTTCCATCGGTTATTCATACGTTACGGAAAAAAAAATCCCCATTAACAACTCCATTATTCTGCCAATCGAACTTTGTTCAAATACATAAACCTCGTGAGAGGTTATCTCCCAAAGTTTCACAATTGCTTCTTCACCATAATCTTCAAGATTAATGGGGCAATACTCGACTCTATATTCCATAAGTTTGATTATGGGCATTTTTAATTTGTTATTTTTTCTGAAATGTTCTTTGATTTAGTTGTTTGAGTCGATTGGGTTTGCCAATCAATCTGTGGAGGTGCTCAACCTCATAAACCTCAAAGACCAAACGTTCTCATTTTGTCTCTTCACCTTACTATGTACGTTTTTTATTTGTTAGTTTTTCTTAAATTTGATTTGATTTCTCAATCTTTTGATGTATTGATGCAGATTTTTGGATATTGAGAAAACAGCTACCATCCATCTCATGTAAGTTACTTAAGTCAACATTAAATTACCCATCTTTCTTTGTTGAGTTTGTCAGATGCTATCTACGTTTCTGTTCACTCCCCGGTTTGGAGGCATATGGTTGGGAATGTTTCTAGCATTAATTTGTGAAATGGTTCCACAATAGGCTTCTCTATAAATTTTGAACCGTGTTCAAGTGTCATTCTTCAATGCTTTTTTTATATGTAAATTGTTTGTAATTGCTCTTAGATTTGGCCAAGCTTGGAATTGAAGTTTATGTTTAAGTTGGTGTATACTTCTATCATATTGATTGGTTATGTTTTCACTCTGTAATTTTTTTTTATAAGTTCCAAGACTACCAGCTTCCATCAAAAGAACAAAGGGCATTAGTTAATTAGAGAAAGGTAATTTGTCTTTTGGCTGTAGCTCCTTCTTCAGTGTCCGATTCAAACATCTAGGAAGGAAAAATATGAAGTTGGAGAGCGATATACAAATATATTCAGTTTCAAGTGAAAAAACTGTATATTAAGCATCATCCGGTTTGCTTGCTGATAAGCACGAAAGTGCAACACATTTTCACCCATAAATACATTAGCTGGGACTCATTTTATCACTAATAATCTTGTTTTAAGTGTTTTTAAGGAAATAAGCTCTTGTGGAAAATGTTGCTAGAAAAGTTGTTAAAAGCACCCCCGGAGGACACATGTTATTCAGACTCTCGCTATTGGTTAAGGGGAACCTCAATTACTAAGGGACACCTCATTGATAAAGGGCACCTTCTTTACTGTTTACACCCTTGGCTATTCGCACCCCATCTCTGTTAAGGGGAGACCATCTTCTTCCCCATTTGAATCTGGTTTTTGGCGGGAAAATGGCAGCAAATATTAGGGTTCGATTTTTGGTGGCATTTAAAGAAGATTCAATCGCTGGATTCAGTTCTCTTGGACCTCTTAGCAGTAAACAGGCTCGGTATAGTCATTGTATTCGAAAGAATTGGGTTGGATATCCGTGTGAAGCGAAACAGAGTGTGGAAAAGATATCGAGTTTCGGGAAGTGATTACAAGAGATCTTCTCGAGATTTTCTTTATGTTTTCGTTGGAGAATGACTTATTCTTACCAAACAAGAATGGTAAGTGCGTTGTAATTAAGAAAATCAAGGAGTTACACGGAGTTTTGATAAGAGGAAGATTATCACGGAATATTTGATGATACGTATTGCATGGGAGAAGATTTTCTTCTTTACTCAACAAAATTCTACCCTATCAAGCCAAGATAAACAAGGAAAGCCAGCTCAGAGCACGCATATGAGAAGAAAAGGAAAACTACGTGGAGATAAACAAGATAAAGCATATTCCTGTGAAATATTCATGTGAGATATTTTCGGACTTCGGCTACATTTTTGGAAGTTTCTTGTGTGAATAAACCGAGTACTACTCCACCAGAATGTGTATGGCACGCGTTTGGAGAGACTTGACAGCAGCAGAGGCGTGAAGAGAAGAAAAACAGGACAGAAATATTCCCGCATCTGCCGAGAATTGAAGAGAAAATTATACGGAGTTATAGTGGAAGATTTGGTGTTGGTGAGGTATAAAAAGTCCATCAGATGTCTTAGAAAGGATATCGAGTGATTGGGGAGGCTACAGAGTCGAGAGAATTGCTGCAGATTTCTCTGCAGCAGCAGCAGAAAAACAGTGAAGAACGAAGAACAGACTGGAAAAGACAGTCGTTTTCCAACAGTGACAACGACACTCATCCGTGGGTCGTATATCTACAGTGGTTGCGACACATAGTGACAGTCGTAGAAGCTACAGCGTCAGTAACAGTTTATTGTTGTATCTGTAACAATTATAACTGTTACAAAAGCCCTGTTTTATACCTTTTCTCCTTGTAAACACCTTTTTGAGCAATGAAATATTATTTTGAGAGTGTTTTCACCATGTGGAGCTAAACCCCAACACTGGGTCGACGGAGGAAGCCGGACTTCATACTTGGGTAAATTTGTTTTATTTTCTATTTGACTTTTGCACTTAATTAAAATAGAATTATGATTTGAAAAAATTAGTTATTATTTTATTAGATGGGTCATGCTTGCTTAGATGTTTGATGTCCCATGCTTATGATTTATAATTAATGTTTGGAGAATCTACCTTGGCAAGAATAAGAGTCGATGTTGTTTTATTTGTCGAGCGATAATTGTTTGAGAATGAATAATTGAACCTATTGATATGAGTTTGGCCGAATCCTAGACCCAGTAACTCTCTATTTTATTCCTTTAAAATTAATCTTAACAAGTCTTAGAGTTCGAATCTTTACTACTACAACAACCACATCAAAAATTACTTCACTTGCTAGGTAGAATCCTTATCTTTTATCATTGGGATTATTCCATGGAACTTATTGTTGAAAATGATTTCTGCAGGTTTTTTAAGTAAAAGTCTGGATTAAGTTATAGAGCTGGGTTTGTTGCTGACATATATTTGGATGATTGTTGGAGAACAGAAGCGGCATACTGTTAATATGTTCCATCCAGTTTCGTTGGTGCAATGATAAGGCTATCTCTGGAAACATTAATATATGATTTGTGGTGCGTCGATGTAAAAATAGTTACATTTTCTAAGAAATCCTTGCCGACATAACTTGCAATACTCCCATTTCAGAGTTCATTTTGATTGCTCCGTCCATGTAATGTTGATTGCATTGTTGCTGATCAACTAGCTAGGAGTTGCACTGATTAGTTGTTTTATTGTTAACATTTGGGTTGTTATCGTAAAGCCATCAGCCGTTTAATTAATTGATCTTGCTTGCTTTTGGTATAGGTTGTTATCCTCTCAAATCGCTCATTGTCCCCAAGGATCCAGTCCGTTAATGATCCTTCTATGTATTGCTACTGAAAACCTGTAATTCATTGCAGTTATTTGTTGTGGGGCCTGATTTTTGATTCTACCTTCTTGAATCTTGATTTTCTTATATGTGAATTTCATTACACGTCGCTTTAAACGAAGGAAAAAGTGTACGATCATATACTTTTCTTTGAAGTATAATTTCTTTGCAATATTATTTCTTTGAAGTTGATAGTCTAGATTGATTAACTATTTTCTTTTATGTTTACCAGGTGGTGGAGAGATAAGGACGGGATCTAATGTTTACTAATGACTGGTGCTGTTAATTTTTGAGAATTTGTCGCCATTCATGTGAACCTTAGGTTCTTTTAATTCTTAAAGTTTGATTTAGGAAAACTATAGAGAACACAAAGTGTTTCAAAAATTTGAATCTGGGGAGTAATGTTTCATTTGTGCGACCCTGAAGATGGATGGACTTGGTAGCGTCAGTTAGCTATGGGAAGATAAAGATTAGGGTTCAATTATTTGGAAATGTTGTTTCCGACTTATTGTAACTTATTTTTTTTGTATCTATGATTGTAATGGAAAATCCGAAATTTTGTAATAGTCTCAATATATCGGATAATTACCTGGATCCGTAACTACCCGTTATTTTTATCGGGTTCGGGTCCATGAAAATTGGAACCGGACCCCGAAATGACTGAAATAATAGGGTCCGGTGGTATCCGGGATCAGAAAAAATGGGCCATAACAGTGTAGCGAAGTAAGCCCAGTATTTTTTAAAAAATTGGGGGAAAAAAGTAAGGACAAGCATTATGGCGAAGGATTTCCCTTCGCTATAGCTTAAGTGTAGCGAAATCCAACTTCCTATGATTAAACGTTGATTACATTTGATACACTTTGTAATGTAGAGAAACCAGACGGAAATTCAGTTTCGGTGTGCCTTTTTACTTTATGGACACTCGGTTTCCGTTTTTTAGTTGAAATGGATACTCAGTATTTGTTCGACCTACTCACACCCGATCTTAACCATCCGTCATTCTCAACGGCTATTTTTCCTTGGCCGCGCGGATCCCAACAGTTATTTTTTCAAAATTTGAGAAAAATGTCTATAAATACAAACCCTTTTAGTTTTCACAATTGCTAAAAGGGGTTACCGGAATTAACAGGGTTACCATTTCATATAAGACAAAAGAATTACATCCGATCCTGACCGTCGTATCACTCAAACGGTACCCCCTACCAATTCTGTTAACCCCCTTTAGCAATCATGTTATTTTTAACCAGCGAATCACACTAAATTACCATCAAAATCGAAAAGGGGAAAAAGGAGTTTGAGAGGGTTTAAAGAGAAAGAAATATAGTGAAAAAGAAAAAGTGGAAAATCCATGTGTTTATACTCCATAAACGGATACTAAGTATCCATTTAGTATCAATGCACTGACTTAAATGGATACTGAGTATCCGTTTGTCACGAAAGTATACTGGATGTTTATACTCCAGAAACGGATACTTAGTATCCATTTGGGTCAAGTCAACACATTTACTTAATTAAACGGATGTTGAGCATCTGTTTGACACTATTTAAACGATACTGAGCTTTCGTGTAGTGTAGCTAAGGAATAAAAATACACCATAATGAAGTTGCTCCGAGACCCATATCCCCTAGCTTCAAATATGCTATAGCTAAGGGAAACGACACTCTATAGTGCCTGGCCTAAGAAAATAATAAGAACATTATATTAAATTTTGCAAATTTTTCAAAAAAGACAAGAGAACATTAATGTGTCATATGAATTGATAACATCCCATTTTACACTAACACATACACAATCCCGGGCCGTTACGGCACGGGTCATAATCTAGTGAGAATATATATGTAAATCTTTAGTTTGATAGATGTTAATCCTTAGTTTGAATCGTGGTTTAATGTAATTACACTTTTGTTTGATAAATAATAATCTTCTTTTAAATTTTTTTACTTAAGTTAAAATTAAGAACTTAAAACATACAAATTCGATTAAATTTGGGTAACACTTTTAAGATTTCATAACAACTTCCATAACGGAGCCGCCAGGATTCACCACTTCTCATGTTTCGACCCGCTTCCCTTATCACAACAATATACTTGTTAACATTGTTAAAAATTATGGAGAACCGAGCATTCAACAGAATCGAATCACGATTGTTGAGGTTCGTTGTTTCTTTTTCAAATTTCTGCAAAACGCGTCCCCAAAACAGAATGGCCTGTAATGCGCCATCAAAGATTGGATGATTAGTGAAGAAAACATAATTCATGCAGATGCATTCATCTTCTAACATACTAAATTTGCGCTAATGTGTAGCTCTTGCACTTCTTATTTCATTTTACACATTATCTCGATGTCCAACTCTTTCATTTTCGGCAGCATGTTGAGCCATGTTCATATTTTGAGAAATTTTGGAAATCTAAGAAAATAGGAAGAAGGTATAGTCTTAACCGGGCGGTCGAGTCTCGACAGCCCGGTAAAAACTTGACCTGGCCTGGCTAAGTGGCAAACTCATGGCTTTGCCATGCCCGCGCGTTATGTTGAGTACGGGGAATTCCGAATAAATTTTTTTAAGGTATGAGCAGTGTATATTGGTAATTATTTTATTTATGTGAAGATATTTCTGGCCGTCAACAATTGATCGTAATAATTGGATTATTTATTTGAATAAATTTATTTGGTCGAATTGAATAAAAAAGTTAATTTAGTTTATATTTTAGGCTGTAGGTATACAACATTTTAATGATGGGTTTCTGAATAGAGATGAACCAAATTTGGATTCTTTCGGATGTTTCCACATTCATAACCTAATTAAACAAATAGAATTCATAACCTAAACAAACGACCAAGAGAAGAAACCCTACATTACCTTGGAATTTAAGGAAGATCCTTTAGATCGCAAAATTAGAAGTGGGAGAAGAAAAAATACGATGGCTTTATTATTATTTTTATTTTGTCGAGGAAAAGAAAAGATAAGAAAAAATACGGTTAAGAACAATGGAACGGAAAAAAATGCTATAATAGAACTTCGTTAAATCAATCCGAGATAAAATAATATTTTTTGCCAGTCCTGACTTGGGCCAGTGTGCTAAATTTACAATATAATAAAAATTTAAGCTCTAATAGGACCCAACTAATATCGATAACCTAAACACCCAATCACATCTCTCACACCACGTCGAGAGTTACGCTTACCTCCCCTCCCATTGGCCGGTGAACAAAACCCTCGCTCCTGATTGACTGAAATACAAATTTTCCCCCTTACATTTCGTGACCGTTAATTTTAAATCTAATTGATTTGATCTGATGCTCCAAATTTAACGGTAGCATCCACCCTCTTTTTGTGTTGGGTGTAAACGAAACCCTTGATCCTGATTGGTTGATATTTTATTCATATTCTTACACCATGTTTAAGCCTTTTTAATAAAATCTGGGATGTCAGATCTGAAGCGCGACAACTGCTAAAAATAGATTTTTCAACTGGAATTTGTATTGGAAAATATGTTTTTATAGTTAGTTTTGATATATTTTTGGAAATAATATAATCTCGCTGCTACATTTATATTGGTTTTATATATTTTCGGCAAGACTATAATTGCAGCCTAAATTAGGCTAAATATATCTGGGAACCAAGATTTTAAAATATGAAAACGTAGGTGTACTTTGAGAAACAAATCTAGGACTCCTAATTTAGGCGAGATTTCCTTTCAAGTATGGAATTGTATTCTATGGTTAGTGTTAAATTTAGTATTTTCTTTAAGATTTCTATATACACTAGTTATCTGTTTCGATTTTAGGATTCTCTTCTTTCCAATGGTAGATTTTTGTAATTGTTTTTGTGTTTTACTTGCAGCTTGCAAATTCCTTTTTTTTTAGTAACTTCAGTCTTCAATTGATTTCTGATTTTAGCGAAGCTCTTGATTTCTTTATGATTGATTGCTGATGCTAAAGCTCCGGGGTTTTTTTTTGTACTTTAGTTCACTGCGTTTTGTTGTCGCAGTTCATGTGTTGATCATGTTTTGATATCTTTGATTCGTGTTCTAATCACTGGTTGTGTACATCTCTCGCGGTTCAGGTTTGTTGAATAAGCTATATCACAAGATCACGTGGTGTGCAAGAGTATTTCATGTACTTATTTTGGTTAATGTTTCAGGATTTCATCTCTTCTCCATGGTGTGTTTTCTGAATACGATATTAGTTACACAGAAGAAAAGAGAGAAAACCTTGTATTGATAGAACCAAACTTAATTATAGGAGGATGACCATACAGTTATATACAGTTACCTAATGGATGTACAACACGTGTAGCAATCCTATACAACTAAATAATCTGACAGAAACTGCAGTAACAATTGTACACAGCTGTAATAAATGTGAAATACAGTTAAAATGTTACTTAGTGTGTTATTATCCCCCTGCAAACTGAAGAAGTGTAAGAATCTTCAGTTTGTGTTTAAGAAATTCAAACCTAGGAGCAGAAAGTCCTTTGGTGAAGATATCAGCAGCTTGTTCTAAGGTAGAGATGTAAATAACCTGTAAGGATTTAGACTGCACCAATTCTCTGACAAAATAAAAATCCAAAGCTAAGTGTTTCATTTTACTATGAAACACATGACTTGAAGCAAGAGCAATGGAGCTCTTATTGTCACAGGCAATAGTTGGAGAAGTTGGCAAGAAATATGAAGATCCTTGAGGAGTTGACAAAGCCAAACAACTTCAGTAGCAGTAGATGCCAAAGCCCTATATTCAGCTTCAGTGCTAGATCTTACAACTGCCGCTTGCTTCTTTGCACTCCAGCTGACATGATTTGAACCAAAAAATATACAGTATCCACTGGTGGATCTTCTGTCATCAGGACTGCCAGCCCAATCAGCATCAGAACATCCTTGTAAAGCAGTTATACCCTTTGTAAACAACAATCCATGATCAAGAGTAGCCTTGATATACCTCAGAATTCTTTTGGCTACACTTAAGTGAGAGGTGGTGGGAGAATGCATGAACTGGCACACTTGGTTAACAGCAAAGCAGATCTCTGGCCTTGTCCAAGTGAGATGCTGCAGTGAACCAACAATAGATCTATACTCTGTAGGATTAGATAGTAATTCTCCTTCATTAGCACTCAGCTTGAAAGAAGCAGGACATGGTGATAGGTGTTGTAAATGCCTTGATATTTATCTATTGTTTATGCTTTCTTTGCGAGTTTTTGTGTAAATTATGTATTTTATGTTTGCTTTTGAGTTTTATAGGTATTTTGGAGTCGTACGGAGCAAAAGACAAAGAAATCTCCCAAATGTAAAAGAAAAGAAGGTAGTATGGTCAGGCAGGTGATATCTGGATCCAGTCACAGGTTAAGGGGTTACTACTGGGTGGCCCGTATCTCTTCTTGGGGTTGTTCAGTAACCGTCCAAGGGTATTAGACCTCATGTTGGTTGAGTTGAGATTCAGACAACAATTCTGGTTCTTCTCTTACAACACATACCAAGACCGGTGCAAACAAGGGTTAACGCCGGCAGGTTCGATGGCTAAGAACCAAGGCTCAGAGGAGATTTCAAATTCAGACCAGTCAAATTTAAGTCAAGAAAGAAACACAGATGGGGATTGAAATTGGAATTTGAATCTACAAGCAGCTAGTGGGTATTTCGACATCAACAGGAAAGAACAGATGGTTGACGATTATGACAGAGATGGGTAATGAAGAACTAGCTGATTAATTTGAGAAGAAATTGGGGGTTTTCTGGATTTGGAGTTTGTGTGAATGAATGGGTTTCTGGTGGAATTACAGGAGATTGAGTTGGTGTTTGAACTCAGGTGACGAAAGAGCCGTAGTTACAGCAGAACAAGGAAGATGATGGTTCTGTAATGCTTTGTAGTAGGGTCCCTGAGAGTGCAATTAGGGTTGAATTGACAAGACAGGGAAGCAATTGAGTTTGGCTGCAGATCGAAATCAAGAAGAAAATACAGTTGGGGTTAGAACACATTTCAGATGTTTACAAGGAGATGGGTTTGTGTTTGGAAGATGGATGAACTCAAAGCTGGCTTAAGTGATGAGGGAGGATTGAATGGTCTTGTGCTGATATGTTTGTACAAGGAAGTGCAGCTACAGAACTGAGCCTGAGATGAAGTGATGCTGGTGAAGAGTGGCTCTGGTGGTGGTAAGCAATGGATTTTGAATGAGCTGCGGCTGGAGTTGAAGCGAGTTTGATTGTGCAGCTGCAATGAGAACAAGATGGAAGAAGTGTTGTGAAGGGAATGGATGAATGCAGATGTTGCTGGTAGCGAAGCTGTGGAGTTCATTGCAGGTTCAGATGTGGGTTGTGACTGAATGATAGGATATGATGTTGATGCAATGATGGAGCTGTAATTGGCAGCTAACAAGTGTTTAAAGCAGAATGGTTACAGGGAAACAGTGGTGCTATATTGTAGCTGCAGTTGGATACGATGCTGGCGAGTTGTACCGCATGTGTTGTACCATGGGACTGAAATGGGTATTGCAGATGAACGGGTTTTTTTGAGGTATGAGCTCGTGAGTCGGAGATGGAAATTTGAGGACTTATGTTGTTGTTGATGGTTCAGCCAGGGGAAGTGAACTGAAGCAAGAAGGAATTACAGCTGGTGTTATGGACTCTGATGCATTCAGGTGGTGATAGAGTGAAGCAGCTGAGATGGCTGAGCAGAGATGGAAGCTACAGAGAAGGTGTATGCTATAGTTCCTGACAAGAACACAAGGAAGTTGAGACAAAGAAGCTGCAAATGGTAGAATGGCTTGCAAGTTATTGAGCTGAGATTGTGTGATGCTTGCAATGAGGATATGGTTGAAATACAAGCTGCGAATAGAGAAAGAAAGGAGTTGTAAATGACATTGTTTGTGCCAAGAGAATGGTGTTGACTGGTGGTAGTGGTTTTACTGAAATGATGTTTGCATTACAGGGAATTAAGAACATTGCAGCTGATGATGGATTCGACTGGAATATGGTGGTACAATTGAACAACAAGAACTAGCCTGAGCTAATTAGATGTGCATATGCAGCTGTAATGAGCAGGTGGTAGTGGTTCTGATGATGTGCTGCTGCTGCAATTGGGAGCTGGTGTTGCTGATAGTGCAGGAAAAGGAGCTAAAAATGGCCTGAACTTGGCAAGGAAAGCATGCCAGAACAGACAAGACTCGGCCGGATTCCGAGTTATCCGAGTTGACTCACCGATCCAGTGTTTACTCAGATGGACTTAGACCTGGCTAATGGGCTGTTAGAGATTCAGTTTTGGCAGTGGGCTAAGTTAGTGACGGGAATTGAACTATAGGTGGACAGAAAGGAAATAAAAGGGAGAAACGGACGACATCTCCAAAGAAAAATCTTCACTTCTACTTTGGTTCTAGGGTTACAACATGATAGGTTTTATCTTCCTCCTTGTTATGAACTCCATGAATATGAGTACCTAGTTTTTATCATTGGCTAAGGAATAAGTTGGATTTCCAAACATGGGTTGTGTTCAATAAAGTAGTTTTGTCTCCATACTTTGTCGTTTATGATTCATCGTTAATATTGTTATATGATTTGAATGCTTGTTTGGTCGAGTCTAGAATCAATTGAGTTGGTTTTCATCTCTATTACTAGATTAGAGTTTATTATAAGCGAAAGTGATAAATTTCTGATTGCAAATAGCATAATGTGAATATTGCTTGTAGTGATGCATCCTAGTAGTCACATGTGAATCATAACCTTTGTTAAATTGGATTAGTGCTTTTACACGTTCGATTGCTTTGATTGGCCTGATTTCATAAAACTTAATGCATCTAGGGAATTAAACTTGATTAGTGCTTTTACACGTTAGGTTGTTCTTCTAGATAGAACTCATACTCGCATCTTTTAATGTGTTTGTTGATGACAAGAGGAAATTAGCGGGATATTCTTGCGATCAAGGTATCCTAGGGCCTTTGATAAAAGTTGAGATTAAATATCAATTCTAATTATTGTTTCAAATACATGTTTGTGAATGAAAACCAATCCTTGACCAATATCATAATCTTATTGATTTTGCTTTATTTATTTGTTTCGCTTTTATTTTATTTTAGTATATAAAAATCAGAAAACCCCCCATTATTATTTATAGGAAACCGACACAACTTGACAACCTAAGACCTCTCTGTGGGAACGATCCTTTCTTGCCCTTTTTATATTTTATATTTTGAGTAGTGAGAAAGTAATTTATTTTTGACGCATACGACAACGATCAAATTTTGGCGCCGCTGCCGGGGAGGCAGCGGTTGTCACTTGTTTTTGGTTTCTTATTTTTGTTTTTAGTTTGTTTATTATTTTTGTTTTTCTTATTTTTCTGGTTTTTAACCTTGGTTTGAGAACTCTTGTTTCAGGTACCTATTATGGAAGGAGCATATTGGAACAACGGATACGATTTTCAACCTCCTCAACACTATGATAATTTCCCACCACCTACGGGATACGATCTAAACCAATTTATTAACTATGATCAATATCCAAGAGCTTATGTTGATTTTCATACATACCAACAACAACCTTGTAGTGGGTATGTAAGTCAAGCACCTAGGTGGGACAATTCTACTTCCAATTTGCTTTATCGAAGATGTATGAGTGTTATAAATGGACTAGGCCAACTTGACAGTGATAAAGGGAACGTCGCACAAACCAATTTCTGCAACATTTTTTCTTACCCGACTCCGGATCGTAGTTATGATCATTCACCCATTCAAACGGAAGAGTCGTGGGAAAGAGAACCTATTGTAGCCAATGGTGGTAAGTGTGTGAACGTTAGAAAACTTGCACAAAATTATACAAGTTGGAAGATGATGGAGCCTCGGAAGAGCTTGTCGATGAAATTAGTAGGACCATTCATATGGAGCTTAAACGACGTCGTGATAAAGGTTGGGAAACCGACGACGATTCTGATTTCGGTGAGTCTGAAAATGAAGATGATTGTGTTGAAAAGGACCAACCTTTGGAGATATTTGATGACACTAGTGTAGTGGACTCAACTCTTGATCTTTATAATGATCAATCACCTATTCAAAAGGTACATGAGTATGATGAAACTAGTGTTTTACAGAATCTCTTTGCAACAAGGTTTGACTCTAATGAAGACGAAGAGGAATATGTGGACACTTTTGTAGATTACTCAAGCATTGATCTTTATAATGATCAAGAGCCTATTCAAAGGGCGGAGCTTGAGGATGATGCATTTTTGAGTCTTCTAAAAAAGTTCCTTATAGCGAAATTTGGAGCCGCAAAAGAGTATGTGTATTACAACAAAGAGGAGTGTGTTGAGAATAAAACCGATATGACCAATATTGTGGAAGACCCAATTGAGCTTGCAAAGGATTGTAGCGAAGATGTTGATGTCGAAACTATAGTTGAGGCAGGAACAGATGAAGAATGCTTGCAAGGATTGATAGAGGACCATGATATACAAGAGGTAAGTAATACACTTGAATTTTCTAAGGATGAAGAGAATACCATAACACAAGAGTTGCAAGGTTTGTCTTTGACTATTAATTCTTCTCCTTTACCTCTTATTGGTTTGAATGTATGTGCTTCGAGAATATTGTTGAATCACTTTATTTCTCGATATCCGCCATTAGAAACATTTGATTCTCAACCTATACAAGTTTGCAAAGAAGAACCCATAGTAGTTCCTGAATTTTATGTTCTTTATACACTTCAAAGTGTGGACAAGAATAAGTGTGGGGGAAACTTCTATTGGGCTATAGCTTCACTTTTTATTTATTGTACTAATGTTTGTGTGAAGTTACTATTTGAAAAACAGGTTACATGGAAGGATCCCCAACTTTTCAGATTATTGGTGTATCGGGAATTCGTCTTGCAAGTAGGGCTGACGACTTTAAACCAAGCGCTACATGGGAGGCAACCCATAGGTTTTGTATCTCTTATCTTTATCTTTTATTTTTCTTGTCTTGAGTTTTTCTCGTCTTGTTTTGCATTTATTTGTTCTGATTTCTTGTCATTATCATGTTAGAATTTCCCACCTTGACTTACTTTGGATGACTCAATTTACATTGAGGACAATGTAAAGTTTAAGTGTGGGGGAGTGGCTAAGCATTTGCATTGTAAAATTTTCAAATTTTAACTTTTTTGTAAAATAGTGAATAAGAAAACTCCAACTTGTAGTTAGTTTAGAGTCACATAGTATACATGTCGCTAAGATTACATCGAGATTCTCATAAGAGTGACTGAACTTAGAGATGACAGAAAACATGATCGGGTTTCTTACTTATATGAGAGTTAAAGTTGGATTTAACCATCCCAGTGGAAAATGAGGTGCAGACTGAATTCGGTATTAGATTTGTGATCCCCTATATTGAAGACTACCCATGTTACATCATGAGAGGCACCGACCTTCAATTTTTTGTACCTGTCTAAATATGTGCTTTTAGAGAGTGTGTCACTGTACGTAAACTCTGGGTAGAATGGTAAGCTACCCAACCTACCACCAATAGAAGCACTATTTTGATCTCTTGAGTGCTATTTTATCAATCATGAATGGTGACATCTAATTGCTAACTTACATACCACTTGTAATCTTGTTCGCAGCTAACATCATCCACTTTATCTCTCTCTACACCAACAGGTCCATAGAAACACCATCATCATCAACAAGTGGAGCATCACAAATTCGAAGGAAAGTTGAAGACGTTTAAGGTTTAGAAGCAACAATACAAAAATGAGCAGATTTCATATTCAAGTAAAGCAACAAGACAAGGAGCAGAATTTTTACAAGTTGAAGACTATCATACAAGAGCGAATATTATCAAGATGAGAATTCAAGAAGTTTATGATATTGAGACATACAAGTTGTGAAGAATCGAGCGGTAAAGTACTTACACCATGGCCTTTGTACTTGCATTTTTATTTTATCTTTATTTTGTATTTGTATTATTTTCTCTTGTCTCAAAAAAAAAAGTAAAAAAAGCAAAAAAAAAGACAAGAGAAATTTTTTATTAGGTTCATCATTAGTTTTCTTATTTTGTTTATTTTCATTTTGTATTTACTTTATTTATCTTGCATGTTTTAAAAAAAGGAAAAAAGAAAAAAAAAAAAAAGAGAAAATAAAAAAGAAAAAAAGGAATTCATTGCATCATACTTTGGTTTGTTTAGTTCATTTTTAGTTTTGTATTCTTTCAATAAAGCCAATGGATTGATAATGAGGTTTCAAGCAACAAGGAATTAGAGGAAAGAGTCACATTGTCAAGATTCCACGAAGTTCAAGATTTCATCATCAAGAGTTGAAGACCGAAGATGAAGATGAAGACAAGGATTGAAGACCGAAGACGTTTCTATGGATGATGTGAGAGTGGTGCTAGCTGCACATCGAACGGATAACAAGGTAAGTAAGCATATTCCCACCTTCGTTAAGTGGTTGATTTCCTTTCTTAGAGATCGTCAGGAAAATGGGTCTTCAAAATTGATAAAAGATATGGGTTTTCAAAATATAATTCGGAGGGTTTTTGCCTTCCTACCATTCAACGTGTCGCAGGATTCTCTCTTCACTCCTACCTGGACACATGTGTGACCCATAAAAAATCTATTTATTATTGAGAGCAACTACATAAAACCCTTTCTTGTGAGGCAGAGTCGAGACTTTCGATCACTCCGAACCCGAATTTCTTTCGATAAGGGATGGTTATTTCTCTCTCAACTTTTAAGGATGAGAATGTGTTTATATATTTGTCCAACTTCTTATGACTAGTGTGCAGAATCTCTATGTTTTCTTAGCGCGTTGGATGCTATCCTTACGGAGAATTAGTAAGTTGGAAAAGTAGGTTTTGTGGGTATATCTCTAGTAAACCCTCACGAGACTATAACTCGTCCACTAGGGACACCTAGGGGTTTAAAGGCTTATCACACGTGCTAAATTTGACCGTAGCCTCGACGACAAGGAGTTGTATGTATGTTTTAAAATTATTTTGTTTGATTTGCTCGAGGATTAGCAAAGTCTAAGTGTGGGGGAATTTGATAGGTGTTGTAAACGCCTTGATATTTATCTATTGTTTATGCTTTCTTTGCGAGTTTTCGTGTAAATTATGTATCTTATGTTTGCTTTTGAGTTTTATAGGTATTTTGGAGTCGTACGGAGCAAAAGACAAAGAAATCTCCCAAATGTAAAAGAAAAGAAGGTAGTATGGTCAGGCAGGTGATAAATGTATTAGTTCATGAACAAACCGATTTTAGAACATAACCTACTCAAGTATGCAAACGGGTACGCATACCTAAGTGGTTGGACTTGGTTTGGGTTCGCCAGTATGCGAATGGTTACGCATCGTACAACACCAAGCTCAGTTGAATTTCCGGACTTGAACTTACGCCGGTATGCATATGGGTATGCATACTAAGTTCCCGGACTTTCAACTAACCAACCAGTACGCATACAGGTATGCGTACTATGGTTCTCGGACTTGGAATAACTTGCAACAGTTAGCATACAAGTACGCATATTGTGCTATATCCAATCATGGTTAATTTTTCTAAACTCTCATTTTAATTATTGAAACATTCTTAGAAGACGACAATAGCCGTCTCACACAAACTATTAGCTTCAAAGTATTTTTCAAGTGATCGATAGATCAATACGAAATATTCCGAGTCTACATCAAATCACTGTCTCACACAAATCATGTAAGATGTTACCAGGCGATTTTCACATGATCATCTTTTGACTTTCGCCAAGAATGTAAGATGAACTTGGTTAAAGCGAAAGCTTACCAACACATATTTCGAGAAATATGTAAGTGAGTTAAACTCAACTCAAATGTGTATAATTGAAGTCTATATAGCTATACAACTTTTGTCTTAAAAAGGAGACAGTGTAGAAATAGACTTTTTAGTGACATACCTTTTGTTGATGAAGTTCCACAAGCTCCCCTTAGTAGTTCTTCGTCTTCAATCGATGATGAAGGCCGTGAAGTCTAAAGCTCAAATACACTTTCTATCCTAATCCGAGACTTAGATATAAGTAGACTAGAAATCAAGACTTATAGTTTTGGCGACTAAACTCGACAAACAAGCTTGAGATAACAACGATTGCAAGTTCGACCGAGCAGTGCTCTAACATCATGTAAAAGGAATTCTAGTGCTAAGAATTAATTGCGAATTGTGAGGAGTGAAAAATACATTAACTAAATCATCTTTCCAGCTCTTAGTATCATGATCAATAAATTCAAACAAACTATAATCAGGATAAGGTGCAGAAACATCCAACGGGTAAACAAAATCAGATATCTAATTATTCATAAGGGCAAGGATATTCAGGACCTTTCTAACTTCCCACTGGGAGTTATTAGATATGAAATCAAGCCTTGAGAAAATACTCTTCCATACCCATTGTGACTACTATTTTTTCCATTGTCTATGCAATGCAAACAGCTCACATAATCGGATACTAAGTAGTAAAGATGTCTCAGCTGAACTGACGTGATTAAGTGATAAAAGGTACTCAAGATAAAGATAATAATAACGAACAATACTGAGGTAAATTAAATGCCACTAAGTTATCAAAAGGCACGAGAGATTATATGGTTCGACTTTCTTCTACGTCAACGGGGTAATGAGTGATTGTTTGTATTAAGTGGTTGTGGTTACAAAGATCTTAAATGCTTCCCAAAGTAATAAAGAGAACTCAAGCTATCAATACTTAAGTTCTAAACATTAAAGAGGTATAATCTTAAGACTAGATCTTCTCTCCTTCGGCCATTGAATTCCTTCCTTTGTTGGTGAAGCTTGTATTTATAGCCCATTCTGATCCAGATATATATTTGTTGTCTTTTGGTCCATCGTATCCTAATATATATTTCGTACAAATGGTACCTTCCTTCACCGTCTTCTTTCTCCAGTAGGGATTCACCACCTCAGCTAACCCACGTTCCTTCGGGAATTGCCTAGTCTTGGTACAGATTGTACCTTTGTTCACTGCGTACCTTCGCGAGTCAGACAACGCCACATCATCTTCACTCTACGCGCTCTTGACCAAACGTGTAGATAAGGCTCACGACATTAAATGTTGATTGGATGTATCAGCTACCTTTGTCCCCTCGACAGTTGCCACCTCCATATGCTAGGATCTACTTTTCCATCTAAGTCGTCTAAGTATCCTTCCTCGAGATGGGGTAAAGTAACTCAAGAAGGGATCTGATGCTCCTCAGGTTCATGTGTATCGCTGGGGATACTCATTTATCCTGCACGCGACCACCAGATACGTGACACGCGTCCCTGAGAATAGTGGTATTCACACCCATGAAGAGTCTTGTTTCTTATTATAGTAAAAAACATGATCATGTTTGAAGTATTTGCATTTGAGGATTTTATCAAAAACTTTTCAGAAGAGTGAACCAATTTCCAAGCAGTTTTACAAAGAAGAAACAAATTCATATGTTTTAGGTTTTTAAAACTAAGACCACCTTGAAGTTTATGGGAGAAAACTTTATTCCAATTAGTAGGGTAAAGACCCAGATCTAGTTTTACCCCACCAAAAGTCCTTTTGGAGTCTCTCCATTTGTTGGAGATGTTATCTTTGATAGTGAAGGTATTCATGTGATAAATATGAGAATATTTTTAACAATGAACGGAGGAATACCTCAATGCTTTTTATTTAGGGCAATCTTCCAGGCATTAAGCGATCTGGCGAGAGAGACTGCAAGGTCAAGGTGAATATTTTACTGAAAAAAATACTGAACTATTTCATATTAATAACTTTACCAGAACAAATACTGAAGTCTCGAATGAGATTTATGAGAATATCACTTCCTTGTCAGAAGCTTTAACAAAACTAAGGCACTCATCTGCTTGTGGGAAGCTTTAACAAAAATAAGGAAAAATTATATGACTAGTACTAAGGGATTCTTTAATTACGTTTATACCATGAATAACTTAAGAGTTTTATGCATGGATGAGATACCTGGAGAAAGCTTCCATACATAGGATAAAAAGGTAAGGAGATAAGGGTTCACCTTGTCTAAAACCTCTGGTAGGTTTATATGACTTATATTGAGTACCATTGAGCAATATAGAAATACTAATGGTACTCATACATTGAAAAATTAAGCCACACCAGTTTCCATAGAAACCAAAAGATATAAGAATATCTAAAAGGATATACCATTCAACCATGCCAAAGGCCTCATACATGTCAAGTTTAAGGCCCATGACACCACACTTATATTTTTTTTCTTTTCATGGTGTGCACCAACTCATGAGAAATAATAACATTTTCCTGAATATTCCTCTGAGAAACATAAAGCATACCGAAAATGACTTTTTATCTTACTCACAAGTGGTTCCAAACCTACTATAATCTCAGAGATTATTTTGTAATTAGAATTGCATAAGGAGATAGGTCTAAAATCAGAATGGGTCAAAGGGTTATTGGAGATTAAAGAAATGAAAGTATGATTCACCTCTTTCAGTAAATGCTTGGAGTTAAAGTCATTGGACAGTTTTCCAAACATCATTAATGAGAATGTCAATGGTTTCTTTATAAAATTCAAGGGGAGAAACATTGGGCTCTGGAGCAGTCCATGGAGTAATTTGTTCTATGTTATCTTTAATTTCTTGCTAAGTTGTAGGTGTAAGTAAGTTACCACTATCAGCATCAGAGATACACGGATCAATTTTATTGAAGAACTCATTATTCTTGTAGGGATTGGTTGTGGTACCCATAAAACTAAAATTAGTAACCAACAAATTCCCAAGATTAGCTCCATCATTGATTCATTGGCCATTGTAAGGACTGGTTGTGGTACCCATAAAACTAAAATGAGTAACCAACATATTCTCAAGATTAGCTCCATCATTGATTCATTGGCCATTATCCATATTTAAAGCACTTATATCATTATAGTGTTGTCTTCAATTTACAGAGTTGTGGTGGTAGCCAGTATTTCTATTAAAAGATTTGAAAAACCCATGCCTTGACTTTTGGGCATAAAATTTCTCTTGAATTTTTTTCCAATGATCTTAGTCAAGTTTAACTAGTTTGAAATGCTCTAAGTTTTGATTAATATATGGTGGACTATTCAGATTGTGGAGCTCACCATTTAGAGTTTTAACTTTTTGGTCTATATTGCCAAAATGATGGATATTCCATTTCTTGATACCATGTTTAATAAATCTCAACCTATTTATAATTTGGTAGGAAGGAGAGTCTCCGGAAGATTTAGAGTATGCATTCTTTTATTACATCTTTAACAAAAGGATCCTTGCCGTAGCATTTGAATCTCACTCAAAAATGTAATTCTCAGCGAATAACTTCTGGGAGCCATCCTCCTTGCATTACTTATTATAATCCTAACATATCTGTTGCTCACCTTATTATTCATGATACTAGGAATCTGAATACTGTACTCATTCGGTTTTTCTTTGCACCTGATTCTTGCTACAAAATCTTAAACACTCAGATCCCTATTGCTGATAAGGATATATTAATCTTACCTCATACCAACTCTGGTGCTTCTACAATGATATAATGTGTTGTCTGGTGAATCTAATGGTAGATCTAATCCCAATAATTTTTTTCCTGCTTATAAAAAATTGTGGTCTGCTCCATTGCTACCAAAAGTGATTATGTTTTTACGAGAATGTGTTCAAGATATTCAACTATAACCAGAGTACTATATGTGTTATCTGTGACGATGACTGTCAGGAGTCTGCTGAACATATTATATTAAACTGCAAGTTTGCCAAAATGTTTTGCATCTGCTACTTCGTATGGTCACTGAGTTCACCAGGATGTAGGTTTAACCATTAGGATTAAGGATTGAATACACAAATGGTTAGTGAGCTCTAGTGCAGTGATAGAATTTGTGTTATCTTCACCATTTTCTGGTGTCTTTGGAAAGAAAGATGTTGCAAAAAAAAGGATAATAATATCAATCATATTGTTACAACCAGTTGATTTATTTTTAAATCCTTTGTGTGATTGGTGACTCAATTAAAATTCATAGGATTTATAGAGTTTTCTTATTTTAAAGTCTTTGTATTGTTTGACATTACCCACAAATCTTAAAATTGCGTAGATATGAGTTTTAGAGTTAATAAAAGTAAGAACTACCACCACACCCATTTTCTCATTTTTGTTCACCCTCAAACCCACCGTCGCAAAATATCACGGGTGCACCCATATATTGGGAAATAATTATCCCAAGACCCTTTTTTTTTAAAAATTTATGTTTTGTTGGATATTTTTTTCCTTTTAATGGCTAAAGTACCGTTTCCTTCCTTATCAAAATGAAGGTTTCTTTTATTTTCTGAAGAACGACCTGTAGTACTAGAAACAAGAATTAAAGAACAATTTTCACAAGATTTCTTCTACACGCCACAAACAAGTGAAATTTCAAGAAGAAATTGCTTGATTCTTCTATTCTTTCTCTGTCACTTTCTGTGATTCGATCAAGAAATTGGTAAGGTTTTTTGGCCTTCTTAATGAATCAGAGACTTGATTCTTGTACTTACATTTTGGATTTTGATTTAAATAGAGAGAATTGGTTCAGAATTATTAAACTGGTATTATAATTTATTTTTTTAGGTTTATCCGAGGTTCTTCTGATGGAATCAACTTCTTATTACTATAAAAAAACCTCGTGTGGATAAAGATTTGGAAACAATAATAAAAAAGGTTTCTCAGTCTGTGGTTAAATTAACCATAAGAGCTACTAGAAGATTTGATATACTCGAAGTTGTTCCAACCGACGGTACCAGATCCGTGGTTGATGAAAAACGTGGGATTATCCTCACGAATCGCCATGTTGCACAAACTGGTACTGTATAATTTTAATTCCCGAAATATTTTCTTATCTTGATTTTATTACCTCAAATTTGTATTTGTTGTATTTGCAGGACCTTGTTTTGTTGATGCTGAATTTAGTAATGGGAAATTAGTTCTGGTGCTATGTATATATGTAGATCCGGTAAATTATTTTTTTTCTTTTTTGATACTGGGTTTAGTAATGGGAAACTAGTTCTAGTGTTACCTTTCCGTTGCAGTACTGTTTTGGAGATAATCAACCTCTAATCTCGCACTAGGCATACCGAGGCTCAGTTGATGTAATCAAGCAAAAATACACTGTTTCCATGAGTGTTAGCCTCTGTTAAGGTCGGCATAGCTAATATGATTGGTGTCTTTAATTTCACTAATTAATTTTGTTAATTGTGGCTGGGAGTTTATTATGAACAGTTCTGGTACTTTGTATTTACAACAAATGGGATTTGAGAAACTTGCTAGTACTTTTGTATTCAAGAACTAAAATCCGGCAAGATGGGATTTAAGCAAGAAATGCTTGCTCTACAGAATTGTATGAAGTATGAAGGACAGGCTTCCTGACTCAAGGTATCTTTATTAGAAGTGGAAGCCAAGAGAGTGTGATGTACTGAGATTAATCCGAAGAAGCATCTGTGATTGATGAGAGATAAGTGTTGGGAATTTATTGGTGATTTGATTAGTGGTAACCATGTCCAATTATTTCTTTGGATCCTATGAATTGAACTCATGTGAAATGAAATGAAGATATAGAAGTTGGAACTGAATGAATGAATTGTAGGATCAGAATCTCGCAACAATAATATCTTAGCGAAATTATCAACAACACAACAACGTCGCAGAACAATTTCAGAAATGATATAATAAACGACGACAACTAAAATCATGAGAAAGATGTGATGGTCCTACGAAAATTAGAGAGTTTGCGAGATTAAGATTTGTAAGGTTGCGAGAATGTCGCAAGTCATATTCGAAAATAAAGGACAAATTAGCTGTCATCCACTATGTATTTCCCTATAAATAGTCGTTCAGTTGTAAAGGAAGGAGAGAGATCTTTTTTTAGTAAGAAACAAGTAAATAGGAGAGAGAAAGTCTAGAGCAGAGGTCATTCTTGATTCCTTTATCTTTTCTTGTAAGAATATTCAAAGATTTATCAATAAAATTAAGAGTGTAAATCTAAAAATGAGTTGAGTAATAATGAAATCATATGAGGGGTGTAGTGTAGGATTTCCTGCAACTACATAATGGCGCTAGAAACAGGAAATTGAAGATCGAAAGTTGAAAATTGTTGTTGAGAATGTTCAAATCAAGAAAGTGATTAAATAAATCAGTGAACCAGTTAAAAGAAAGATGATTAGAATTAATGAAGATGACAAAAGATTGGAGTGTAATATGATAACAAAAACGATGGTTAATAAATTCCATGAAAATATCAAAGGAAGAATACATAAATGAAATTTTGAAGGAAGGAAGGTTATGGCGGTAGAAAAGACATCACCCTTGAAAGATTGGGAAAAGAAAAAAATTACATTCATGGCGGCAGAAATATCAAAAGAAAATTTGAACCACACATCTCCATTGGTTATTACAGTGCCTATTACGCAAAAAGAGAAGGAGACAACAACAAAATCCACGAGAGAATGGATATTGAACAGAACTTTAATCGATACAGGAAGTTCAATGAATATAATATTTTATCATGCATTCCGGAGAATGAGATTTAAAGATGAAGAAATGTCCAATTCAACATATTTTATTCACGGCTTTGGAAAATCCTCAACAAAACCTAAAGGAGAAATAGTGGTACGAATTCCACTTGGAGAGATCGAAACACACGTAACACTGTGCGTGGTGGATATGGAATCGCCATATAATATGTTATTAGGAAGACCATGTATACATGCGATAAAAGCTGTAGTATCAACGTTGCATCAATGTATTAAATTCCCCACACCAAATGGAATAGGTGAAATCAGAGGAGATGTTGACAATGCGAAATTATGTCATCAAATTGAAGTAAAGCATTATGAAGGACAAGCAAAAAAGAAACAATTTCGCATAAAGTTGGCAAAGGAAGCAAAGAAAGAAGAAGAATTTAGAGTATATATGATAAGGGCAAAAAAAGGCAAAGGAATACCCAGCGAAATTTCAGAAGAAGGAGAAGGACCTGTGAAAACAATAAAAGAACCAACACCAATGGGAGAACCTAAACCCAGTTACACTGCCGCAGAACCAACAAAAGAAATAAACGTTGGGACTATAGAAGAACCTCTAATATTGAGAATTGGAACCAAAATGGATGTGGAAGAAGAAGAAAGAACTGTTAACCTTTGCGAGAATATAAAGATGTTTTCGCAGGAAGCATGGATGAGATACCGGGAATAGATCCATCAATTGCATGCCACAAGTTGGAGATTAACAAAAATGTGAGACCATTTAAACAGAGAATAAGAAAAATTGCAACAACTTACCATTCCCAAATAGAAGAAGAACTACAAAAATGCTTGATGCGGGAATCATAAGAGAAGCTAAATACCCAGAATGGATAGCGAATATGGTCATTGTCCCAAAGAAAAACAAAGGAATCAGGATTTGCATAGATTTCACTGATTTAAACAAAGCTTGCCCCAAAGATAGTTTTCCGTTACCAGATATTCCTCAAATGGTGGAATCCGCAGGGAAATGATAGGGTATCGTCTTTAGATGGGTACAAAGGGTATAACCAAATCCCTCTCGCTGAAGAAGATCAAGAACATACTGCTTTCTTGCCCCTAGAGGTTTATATTGTTACACGAAAATGCCATTTGGTTTGCGAAATGCGGGAGCGACATACCAAAGAATGGTAGAGAAGGTGTTCGCAAAATGGATACACAAAACATTAGAAGTATACGTGGATGACATGTTAGTAAAGAGTAAAGAAGCTAAAGACCATGTACAAGACCTGAGGGAGATTTTTGAACAAATGCGGCAGTATAACATTAAATTGAATCCTGAGAAGTGTACTATTGGAGTTGCATCGGGAAAATTTTTAGGCTACATTGTATCAAAGGAAGGAATACAGGTTGATCCAGAAAAAGTGCAAGCAGTTCGTGACATGCCAACACCAGCAACAATAAAAGATGTACAAGTTGAATGGGCTTCTAGCTTCGCTGGGGAGATTCATTTCGCGATCATCAGACAAATGCAAATATTTTTTCGATATACTCAAGAAGGGTGCGAAATTTAAATGGACTGATGAATGTGAAAAAGCTTTTCAAGGGATCAAAGAACATCTTATGAATACAACTATTTTACAAAAAGCAGAATCAGGAGAAGAATTACTGATCTATCTTGCGACGACGTCGCATGCATTAAGTGCTGTGTTATTGCGAGTAGACGCAGGAGTGGAGAAACCCATTTATTACATTAGCAAAACTTTTAATACTGCCGAGAAGAATTACTCAAAGATTGAGAAGTTAATCTTAGCATTAGTTTATGCATCATTTAAGCTCCGCATATATTTTCAGGCGCATAAGATAAAGGTATTAACAAAAGTACCAATTGAATCAGTGATGAAGAATTCTAAAAGATTAGGAAGAGTGGAGAGATGGAATGCACAAGTAGGCCACTTTGATATTAAATATGAAATTTTGTCTTCACCAAAGTCACAAGTTGTTGCAGATTTCCTGGCAGAATTTCCTTTAGAAGAAGATGAAGCAGTAGAAGAAATGATGGATATAGAAGAAGAACACGGAGATCTAAAAGATTTATTAACAGAACCAAATAGATGGGAGATATTGGTAGATGGATCATCAAATGGAGAAGGAAATGGAGTTGGAATTGTTTTAACTTCTCCAGAATGAATAAAGATGGATTTTTCATTCAGATTGGAATTCCCATCCACTAATAATGAAACGGAATATGAAGTTGTGATACATGCCTTAAATTTCGCAATAGAAATGAAACTAGAAAATTCCAGGATCACTAGTGATTCGCAACTAGTTATTCGCCAAATAAAGGGAGAGTATACTACAAATGAACCACCCTTGAAGAAATACAAGAAGCTCGTTGAAGAATTGTCAGTGAAAATCCCAAAAATAAAATGGAGGCACATTTCAAGAAAGGATAACAGACTCGCAGACGCTTTTGCTTTCATCTCAAGCATGATGACAGATCCAACTGCGAGATGCATAAAAATACAAACACTTCTATCACCATCAATCAATAAAGAAGAAGAAGAAGTGGATGTGATGATAATAGACAATGAAGAAGAAGAACAAAGTAAAAATGTCGCAAACTGGAGAATGGAACTTCATGCATATTTGGCGAAAGGAGAAACACCAAGAAATAGATTAGAAACACACAAGTTAAAAAGCCGCGCAACGAATTATGAATTAAGAGATGGGCTGTTATACCGATAATCCTTTAACGGACCTTCACTCAGATGTTTGACACGAGAGGAAGGAGAAAAAGTGCTAAAAATGTTACATAGTGGGGATGCGGCGATCATGGCGGGGGAAGATCTTTGGCACATAGATCAAAAATGCAAGGCTACTACTGGCCGTACATGTCAAGGCGCTGCGAAGATTGTCAGCGGCATGGAAAGAAAATACATGCACCTGGAGCACCTTTATCATCTTTAACCAGTGTGTGGCCTTTTGGAAAGTGGGGCTTAGATATTGTGGGGCCATTTTTACCAGGTTCTGGACAAAGAAGATATTTAATAGTCGCAACAGATTATTTCACAAAATGGACAGAAGTGAAATTAGTACAACATATTCGCGACAAAGATATCTTTACATTCATATTCGAAAATATCATTTTCAGATTTGGAGTTCCTGCGCAGTTGGTATCTGATAATGGGAAACAATTTGAAGGGAAGAATATAGAAATGCTACTAAATGCATTCAAGATAAAATGTGGAAAGTCTACTCCTTTGTATCCACAAGGTAATGGGCAGGTAGAAGCAACAAACAAAACAATTGCAGATATATTAAAGAAGAAATTGGAAGGACATCACAGAGCATGGTGCGAACAAGTAAATAATGCAGTATGGGCTTATAATACAACTAGAAGAGAAGCTACTGGAATGTCACCTTTTTGTTTAACATATGGAGTTGAAGCGGTGTTACCAACAGAAGTTGTTATTCCAACAACAAAAAGAGAAGCTTGGGAGAGAAATTTTAGTGCGGGTTTGATCTTAAATAAACTTGATGAATTAGAAGAAAGAAGAGAAAAAGCTTTACAACATATGGAGAATTATCAGCGAAGATTAGCCCGAGAATATAATAAACGTGTCAAAGTACGCGAATTCCAACCAGGAGATTTAGTTCTGGGAGAGACACCAATATATCATCGAGAAAATGGTGGAAAATTAGCGAAAAAATGGGATGGACCTTACATCATTAAGGAGATAGTTGGAACAAGAGCTGATAGATTAATGGATCTAGAAGGTAGAGATGTTGGTCATATACTTGACAGACCATGGAACAGGTTGTACTTAAAAAGATATTATCCGTAAGAAGCTTTGAGAAGTTATGGATTCTGAAAGAATAGTTGCAAGATTATTCATATCAAAAAAAGATCATGATGTGCGAAATTTTCGCAGAGATAATCACAAAACAATGACATAAAATAAAGGGGAAAACCTTTATGGCGTACACCCTAGTTCGCGAATAAAATTTCGCAAGAGGCAAATGTAAGACCTAATGTAGTTGCAGGAAATCCTACACTACACCCCTCATATGATTTCATTGTTGATCAACTCATTTTTAGGTTTATATTCTTAATTTTATTGATTAATTTTTGAATATTCTTACAAGAAAGATAAAGAAGTCAAAAATGATCTCTGCTCTGAACTTTCTCTCTCCTATTTACTTGTTTCTTACTCAAAAAAGATCCCTCTCTTCTTTACAATTCGAATGACTATTTATAAGGAAATACATGGTGGATGACAACTAATCTGTCCTTTATTTTTGGGTATGGTTTGCGACATTCTCGCAACCTTACAAGTGTTAATTTCGCAAACTCTCTAATTTTCGCAGAACTATCATATCTTTCTCGTGATCTTTGCCGGCGTCATTTATTTTATCATTCCTGAAATTGTTCTGCGACGTTGTTGTGCTGTGTCATTGATAATTTCGCTAAAACGTTGTCGTTGCGAGATTCTGATCCTACATCTTGCCTCTTCTCATATCTTCTCTGCAAAGTGGAGAATAATGTGAGAAATGCCGCAACTGCTTATCTTTTCATATTCTGTATTTATCACACGTATTCTTTCTTCCATTTATTTCTCGACACGTCTTTTGTAACCGTTACTTTTTAAACGCTTATATCTTTCCGTATTAACCGTGTTTATTTTCTCGAGGAAAAATTCCCTCTATATATATTCCTTTTCACTCTCTTCTTCTTTCCTTTTATTCTCTCTGCAACTTCATCGTTCTTCTGCAAATTCCATTATTGCAACTTTTCTTCTTTCTTATTCAACCTTTTTAAGTTCTTCTTCATCTTCATACTAGATCTTCATAGTTCGTAATTTTCTTCGAGACAATCTCCCTGCTATTATTTTTCATGGATTCATCAAGGTTAGTCTTCTTTTTTCTTCTTTATGAGTTTTGCTGAAATTGACATATTTGAAATTGATCTTGTTTATAGCCTTATTTGATGTTGTTTATGCGATTCCCATACTCTTGTTATTTAAGCAAAAGCGGCTCCAACACTAAATTTACAGTTCAGAACCCTAACATTCCCAAATCACAGCATAAGGTTGTCGCACATAAAAGAAAGTCTGCGAATGAGAAGGTAGTAAGAAACACTATCTTTTTCTAATAACAATATTGTTGCCTCTGTTTCTTATCTGTATTGTAATTCGCAGGGTGATAAAGATCTTAATAAACCTCTCAAGAAATCTCGCTACCTTAAAACTGTTCCAACTTCTGTTCCCTTCCACCTACTCATTTCTTCCAAATCTCCTGCGACATCTTCTCAAGATAAACCTTTATCTCCAATTCACGAAAATGCTGCCTCTGATTTCATTTCTTCAGCTGACCTTTCTATGATTGAAATCCCCCTTGTGGATCCTTCTGCGAATGAAACCTCTTCTCTTCCCATTGAGAGTGTTTCTCAACCTTCTATCTCTACCAGTTCTCTACCCAAGTCTCTTCCTCTTTCGAAAGAAACCGTGGAAAGGATAGATATTGCTTTCAAAGTTTTATCTGAAATTCTGGATGATGGCAAGAAGTATTCTACTGATCCCATCAAGTCTAATGTTTACGAAATTCTGAGCAAGCATTTGGGTTCTGACAGATCTGCTTCGCAGACAGCTTTAGAAAAAGAATGTAATGCTCTTCGTCTTGAAAATCAGAAGCTTCAGAATGTTTTGCTGGATCGTGACAATCTTCGCAAGAAGAATGATGAATTGAGAGGTATGATTTTCTTATCTATGTCTTTAATTTTCCTTTTCGATGATTTTATCCTTCCCATGTTTAATTATCCTTTAAATCCCTCTTTCGCATGTTAAGCATTAAATCAGAAACGAATAATGGAGAGATATCAATTTGAATCTGCTGTTGAAGGATCCCGTGTTGATAAAGAAATCTTGATGGATCAATATAACCAATTAGATAACCTCTATTCATATTCTCTTGATCAGATAAATAATCTTACCAATGAAAATACCCAATTAGTTCAAAGACAAGATCTATTAAGTAATGAAGTATCTCGTATTTCTTATTCTTAACTAAAGCTAATTTAGGGATGAAAACTTTATCAGATGAGAATAAAACCCTATCTCAAGAGAAGCGAACTTATTTAAACAAGATGGAGATATCTTCGCAACAACTTAGTCTCCAAAAATTATGTGCTGACCAAGAGCAATCTCTTCGCTCTTTGAGAAATGAACTTAAAGAAGTAACAGAATCATCTATCGCTGAAAGGGATACACTCATTCAAGGCAGAATAGCTTTAAGTGTAAAGGCGAATCAGCTTAAAGAACGATATTCCAAATTAGAAGAATCTTATTCTTCTCTTGCGAAGAAAAATGCCTTTCTTATTTCTAAAGAGAAAAATCTTCAGTCTCGACTTAAAGGTTTAGTTGGAGATAAATTTGATGACGCAATGGACCATTGGGAGAATAGTTGTCTATCCTTGATTCAACACCTTATTTCGCAAAAGGAAGGTAGTCATAATAGTTTGACTGCCTTAATTATCTTTTCTTTGTCATATCTCTCTGAATTCCTTATCTTAATAAAATTTTGTATTCTATTTTTCGCAGAGTCTGAGAAGAATCTTCATTCTTCTATTTCTGTTTTGGAGGCTAAATATGCTAAAATTCGCAAAGAAAATGCATTGCTCGTCTCTACCCTTACTGGTTCTCGCGACTGAGCAGAAAGAAGACTTGATTATCTTGCTTATTTTAAGGATATTCAAGATAGGAATCATCAAAGAGCACTTCTTCTCCAAGTTCATCTCCGGGCTGAAGTCCTTGAAAATGACATTTTATTGTCCAAATCTCTTCCTCCTACATCAATTGATCCTTTAGAAGTAGATGATGATGAAGTTCCTCGTCCTGCTGATAGTGATTATGATTACGACAGCGGTGCAGAGGATAATTTCTTGGAAGATGAAGAAGAGGTTCCTTATAAAGAAGTATCTGCTGGTGTTAATCAGAATGAGAAAGAAATTTCTCCTGAAGAAGTAATTGCTGGCGATAATAAAGATGCTAGTCATGGCGAAGATCAAAACCGAAATGAAGGAGAAGTTTGCGAGAATATTGGCGAAGAATTTCTGTCATCTCCTGCTACTGACATTAATATTGAAGCTTGGGATTCTTATCTATCTTTGTTTTCTTGAATTGTCTTATTTTTATCATTTTTGAGAGTTACATTTTTCAACCAACTTTGGAGTCAACTTTTCCTTTTAATATTTTGTTGATAAGAAAGATAATGCTTCTTGTGTATCGATTCCCATACTTTCCTCTCATTATCTTTCTTGCAAAAAAATAATCTGTTACGAATGCTTATAATTAATTTTGTTTTATCATATGGTCTTATTTTGTCTTCCTAATTAAAGGTCTTATTATGCCATCTCTTGTCATTGCGACAAAATCGCAGGACGTCCTTGCACTTTCATACAAAAACCCATTGATCTTGTCTTAACTTTTTCTTTTGTATTATGACCTCTTCAGGAATGTTGCAACAATATGACAAGCCTAAATATTCTTGCGAAAATAAATCCCCATGACATTGTCGTCTTGCGACGAAATCGCAGGACGTCTTCGCACTTTCATGCGAAAATCCATTGATCTTGTCTTATCCTTTTCTTTTGTATTATTGTCTCTTCAGGATTGTTTCACAAATATGACAAGCCTTAATATCCTTGCGAATAAAACCCCTCATGACATTTGCGTCTTAAGACACTTATCAGCTCCCTAATGGAGGGTTCCGCCCTTATCTCCCCCTGGTTTCCCCTTCAAGGAGGCGTACTTCTACCATACAAGGTTAGCTCCTCCCTTCCAGTCTTAACAACAACCAGTTGTTTTCGCAACCTCTTATCCCTTTTACCTATAGGGATTATGGTTACGAGACTGCACCCTAAGTGGGGTTTTCTTTAGGCCGAGTGCAGTATAAGCCAAGACTTGTCAAGAATGGCAAGGTACGCTTCAAACGTCCCTGGCACTCTTGATTCAACCGTGTACCTCGGCGCCTTGATCAGATTTGCACTTCTTCGGACAGTCCTTATTACCTTAGTCGCCCAACCCAAGTCATATGCTTAGGTTGAGAATCCAAGGTGCCTCTCCCGGATGGGCTTTATTGACCCCAAATCTCCATGACTCAGGTTCCGGTGGCGGTGTAGCCTTTCCCTGAGCCATGCAACAGGTACCCCCTAATATGACGTACTTTAGGTCTTACATTTGCCTCTTGCGAAATTGTATTCACGAACTAGGGTGTACGCCATAAAGGTTCGCCCCTTTCTTTTATGTCATTATTCTGTGATTATCTCTGCGACAATTTCGCACATCATGATCTTCTTTCGATATGAGTAATTCTGCAATTATTCTTTCAGAATTCATAACTTCTCAAAGCTTCTTACTGATAATATATTTTTAAATACAATCTGTTCCATGGTCTGTCTAATCTATGACCAACATCTCTTCCTTATGGATCCATTAATCTATAAGCTCATGTTCCAACTATCTCCTTAATGATGTAAGGTCCATACCATTTTTTCGCTAATTTTCCACCATTTTCTCGCTGATATATTGGTGTTTCTCGCAAAACTAAATCTCCTGGTTGAAATTCGCGTATTTTGACACGTTTATTATATTCTCGAGCTAATCTTCGCTGATAATTCTCCATATGTTGTAAAGCTTTTTCTCTTCTTTCTTCTAATTCATCAAGTTTGTTTAAAATTAAGCCCGCACTAAGATTTTTCTCCCAAGCTTCTCTTTTTGTTGTCGGAATAACAACTTCTGTTGGTAACAACGCTTCAACTCCGTATGTTAAACAAAAAGGTGACATTCCAATAGCTTCTCTTCTAGTTGTATTATAAACCCATACTGCATTATGTACTGTTGTAGTATTTCGATTGCGGTAAATAAGGATTCGTTGCTCGGACTTGAAAAGATTTTTAAAACAAAAATATATACAAAATTTGTCATAGGATCAAGAGATACTAGGACTCAGGATTCCACCAATTCTTATACTCATGCGAATCAACTATTAATTTTAGAAAATTATAGCTTATAATGATAACAAACATCGACTCTTTTCTTTCGAAAAATAGATTTTGTAAAGTATTAGATGTAAATCATAAGCATGATGCATCAAGAGTCTCATGGACTAAGCATACATCATCAGATAAAATCACAAATAATCAATAAAAATCATAAATCAAACTCATAATAGTGCAAATAGTCATAAAAGAATTAAATAAAATTACTCATGCATAAAGAATGGTTTCCTCCATCATCCCAGTATTGGGGTTTAGCCATTCATATTAATCATACACTCAAAATATTAATTCAAAGATCAAAGTATGATTAAAAGAGTCAAAAGTTATAAAACAGTGGTTCTGAGACTCACAAAACACGTCCAAAAAGAAACGATACCACAAAACTGCAGCTAAACTGCGACACTTATCCACTGCGCTGGAACTGTTGAAGAATGACGCTTCTCTGCTGCTGACGCTGCTGAAAATAAGACTGTCCTGGAGAGTCTGTTCTTCGTGTTCTTGAAGCTCTTTAATGGCAGCAGCAGCAGCAGGTGAACATTGCTGCTACTCCTTCTTCTTCGCTCCCCCTAGCTCTGGCTCGACCCCAAACTCTTGATAAACCTTCTCTAACTTCTCTCCACCTCTTATATACTTCACAGCTCAAATAAATCCCGATAAAATCACTTTTTTTCCTTTCTTCCAAAGTCTCGGAAAATATTTCTCAAAGCTTCTCAAAGCTATTCGTACGCATCTGTTAGCTATAATCTTTCCACCAAACTCTTATCAAGACTTGAACATGACCTAGTACGTAACTATCCAGCGTAAAACTCTCACAAAATCTTTCATAGAAATCCTTGAAACTGGACAGAACAATACGTATCCTGTTTGGACTTTGATCGCTTCTCCCAGCCATTCCAGCCCAAGTTGATCGATAAAATCACTTGCATACGGTCTGTTTAGTCTTAACAGGCCTAGCCCAATTGATTTCAGGGATTTAATCTCCCTCAAAACTGCCCAGAAATCCAACAGCAAATTATCAGACGTGAACTTTAGTTTTCCCGCCAAATTCCATTATTTGAACTTTGAATGTGGTGTCCCCTTAACCAGACTGGGAGTCCCTTTAGCATATGCCTTGAAATGGGGTGCCCCTTATCCAAATTAGGGATGCCTTTAGCAATTCTTTTGGGATCTTTTCCGCACTTTTTCAGGGTTCCTCCGGGGTATTTTCGGTACACTTCTGGGGCATTTCCGGTACACTATCAACGGCAATCCAAGGGCCACATTTTTAGCCAATTTTTGCCGCAAAGCCTTATTTATCCGAAAACACCTAAAGAGATTAAAAACCAAAATAAGTACAACAATGGGCACTAACAATATACACAATTGAGATAAATTAGAAACATAAATGCGTCTATCAAATACCCCCAAACTTATTATTTGCTAGTCCCGAGCAAATCAAAACTACAAAATAAAATCCTAACTCACTGTTGCAGGCATCGTCGATTGCATTTAGCGTATGCAATAAGCCTTTAAACCCCTAGGTGGCCCTAGTGGCCGAGTTATAGTCTCGGGAGGGCTTACCATAGATATACCCACAAAACCTGTACTCCAGACCTTAGCTATCTACGCAGAACCTTGGAAGGCACTAAAGAATCTCCTTGGTTGGCATACTTATTGACTACATGAAGAAGTACCCTGATGCGAAATTCCAATTGTTGTACACGAGTTTGCACTCAAGCATACTAAAATTCATATAAAGTGACAGAGCTCTACTCAGATAGTTGCACTATGGACATCATATTCGGAGTCAAAACTAATCACATGGATAGATCAAGAAGATGGATATAGAAAAACATATATGGTTTTGATGTTTACTAAGTGAACGGCGTTTCCCATATCTGTCTGAATGCCTCCGCCAAAATGAACCTATCCTAATGGATTGAGATACTAGTCTGACTAATATCAACACACTGGCATATACAAGGGTACCAGTGGTCGATAACCTAACTCTAGGTCAACACAACTGGCATATACAAGGGTACCAGTGGTCGACTTTATTGAATTTATTCCTTTTGGTCAAATGGTCTGGTCTCAATATTTTCTCTCCTTTTTTTCTCAACTTTTTGGTAACTACCATTTTTTTTTCATCTTTTTTTTTTTTTCATGGTATCTCAATCACTCTAATTCACCCTAGCATTGGTAACAACTTGAATCGTGGGCCCCACCTATCACTTAGAGAAACATAGTTTAAAAACAAAATAAAATAAAAATAGAAGTGAAAAGGACTCAACGAGATATAGTGAAACTATCATGTTATTTCTAACACCTGAGCTCTGTGCTTTTATGAATAGACTCTTCTAGATGTTGCCATCTAATCAGATTGGTTCTTCAACTCCTACAACCAAAATGCTTCCATCCACTTAGATTGGTTAGTGCAATCCTAAATAGGCATAAATTTCTAAGCTCTGGAGTTTATTTATTGCAACTAAAAAGTTTCTCCCATACCCCCAAACTTAAATCTAACATTGTCCTCAATGTTCTAAAGATGAAATTAAAAGCATGAACAAGGAGAAACTGTTACCATTTGAAGTAAAAGAGATAAGGAAAGATATTACCGTGTCGCATGAATATTGGGTTACCTCCCAAGAAGTGCTAAGTTTAAAGTCTTCAGCCAGACTAAGCAAGGATTAGTCAACTCGAACCGTATAACAGTAGCCGGAATAACTGCGGGTCTTTAAAACCAAAAAGAGCTGACAAAAGGAAACTGCAGTGAACCAAGAAAATGTACAAGACTAGCATGCCCTTACCTAGTTTCTGGATAACTATCGCTAATTGCGGTTCAGGTTCAGGTTCTATGAAGGGGTCTAAATAGACTATTTTCCTCGGATGCATTTCCTCATAGGTAGGATCCAAATTATTAGGTCCTAGAGTCTGGAAAAACTCAGATAAGAACCTGGAATCACAAAATAACCTAAATAATTTAGGATCCTCTAAGTCAATTAGGTATGACTTACAAAGTTGACCACAGTGAGAGTAGTGTTCATTCTTAGGAAAATGTGTCGATTCTATTAACCTAAAGTACTTAGGTTTAGTCTCAGAACTTAATATTCGACTCATTTGAAACGTTCCCACAGTTGGAAGAAAACTATTTGGTGGGAAAACAAAGTCAATCTGGGTATCATAGCCTGGGTTAACCACATCAACCAGAGGATGGGTTTCTAACAACTGAGCTTCTCTCTGGACATCATTAGGTTCAGGTAAAAGTGTACGAAGATAATCTTGTAAGATGGTTGAGGCACAAATGTCAAGTCCTACACGAGGGAACTTTCTAAGAGTTAAAGAACCCGAAGACTGATAATCACCCCCAAACTTAGAGTTTTCAGTGTCTCTAGTTAGACTAGTCACAATCTCCCTAATTTCCAGGTCATCAGATTCCTGAAAATGGGCAATTGATTCTTCTAAGTCAGGTTCATCCTCATTAATCTCTACGAGTTCATCTAAGACTATTGTTTCTAAATCGTACGACTCTAAAACAGTATTCTCATGATAAAACCGTTCCTCAAAACCATCATCGATTATAGTTTCTAAATCGTTCGACTCGAAAACAGGAATCTCAAGATAAACCGGTTCCTCTAAACCACTATCGGCTTCGTAATCAACAGGAAAAACTACATCGTCTAAAACGGTGGAATCCCTAATCAAATCCTCGTCCTTTTGAATAGGTGAATAATCATAATAATTATTTGGATTTGAACTAGAAATAATATAATCATTATAAAGCTCAATTGGATTACTAGCTTCCTGATCACTATTCCTACATATTTCATGTTCTTCATCAATACTATCCTCATCATAATCATCATTATAACATGAAAAAGATCGAACCTCATCAAAAAAAGTAGTGCTACCAATTCTAACCTTGTTATCTTGATTATGTAAATAACTATCTTCATTCTCAAGGGTATTATTGGATACACTATATTGGAAATTCAAGTAATTTCGAGCAATTCTTTCGTTCGTCTCAGCTATCCGCTTGATGTGGTCTTATAAAGAAGGTTCACTCATTATTGTAGTTCTTTCGTCTATAATTATACTATTCATATCAGCTAACTTACGCGTCGACTCAGCTAACTTACGTGTTGACTCTAGTAAAGAGGAATTATCAGAAGGATCATAAAAAGGACTACTTTTCAATAGTTTGATTGTATCCTCTAGAGACGAAGAATTAGTACTATAATCTTCTTGATCGTAAGACTGATGCATGTGTGGATAGTAATTGGGCTCACCATGGTATGAACCATAACCTTGAAAAGGTTGGCGTTCCCAACTACTATTCCCACCATGGTCATAAAAATGATGATGTCCATATTCAAATTCAGGTCGATACTCATTGTATTGGCTTCTATCATACCAGTTCGACATTCTTAATTGCAAGGGAAATCTACACAATCACAAACAAGGCTGACTCGACCAAATCAAACCTATAGAATCTAGCAAACAAAAAGCATGATGGCTCCACTTAGATTGTTTTCTAGACCAGCTTCTATTCCTTCGAAAAGGAATTCGTTACAATTTGAGCACACCCCTCTGGAATCAATCCGAGCTAATGTAAGTTGAATCGAGGCGAGGGAAGCTCAGTGGAGCTTTGATACCCAAGGCCTCACCGCTATCACAAGGTGGCGCAGTCACGCATTCAACTCACAGAAACCATCATGAACTTTGAAGTGTGCTTAAAGAGCAACCAATATTTTTCGAACGAGTTTCCTATTAAGCTCGTTACCCTATTGGTCTCGTTCTATTCAAAATTTTAGGCTTAGGTTCGCGTTTGGTTTCGTTTTCCTAAGGCGGGCAAGAAGGAAACGGTGATGAAATCCGAGTCCTTATCTTGATTTGGCCAGGCCTTGCCCTTACTAGGAAATTAAAAACAGTCCAAATTCGTCCTCAATCAATGAATCACCTTAAGGAATACAGTAACTCGCTTACAGGAGATTCGCGAGTGTTTCGATGGACTTACCTCCCGTACCAGACGGGGGATGAACCGTTGAAGTCGACTTGGGCCACGACTCCTATGTCATGTACAAACCCGAGGGGCCGAGACGATATCGTAATCGTCGTCCTTCCCTGCAAACAATTTTTTTTTTATTAATAATAAGACCCTTCCGTAGGGTTAAAAAATAAAAAAAAAAAAAAAAAAATGTCCAAAAGTCCAGAATAAAGTCCAAATAAAAAGTCCAAAAATTAAAAAAATTATGAAAAATAAAGCCTATTTACAAATTCTAAAAATAAATAAATAAAAGCTATATACAAAAAAATAATAATAATAAAAATTAAATCCTAAAAAAAAATTATGTCTTTTTTTTTTTCTTCTCTTTTAGCTTTTAGCTTTAAGCTTTTTGTTCCCAAGTCCTTAGTATTCCACTTCGAACCTGTAAATCAAAGACACAAAAAGAAACGTAAAAAGGAACAAATAATAATAAATAAATAAAAAAATTAAACCTAAAAACAAATCTATATACAAGTCCGCGTCGGCGGCGCCATTTTGTTGTAGTATTTCGATTGCGGTAAATAAGGATTCGTTGCTCGGACTTGAAAAGATTTTTAAAACAAAAATATATACAAAATTTGTCACAGGATCAAGAGATACTAGGACTCAGGATTCCACCAATTCTTATACTCATGCGAATCAACTATTAATTTTAGAAAATTATAGCTTATAATGATAACAAATATCGACTCTTTTCTTTCGAAAAATAGATTTTGTAAAGTATTAGATGTAAATCATAAGCATGATGCATCAAGAGTCTCATGGACTAAGCATACATCATCAGATAAAATCACAAATAATCAAGAAAAATCATAAATCAAACTCATAATAGTGCAAATAGTCATAAAAGAATTAAATAAAATTACTCATGCATAAAGAATGGTTTCCCCCATCATCCCAGTATTGGGGTTTAGCTACTCATATTAATCATACACTCAAAATATTAATTCAAAGATCAAAGTATGATTAAAAGAGTCAAAAGTTATAAAACAGTGGTTCTGAGACTCACAAAACACGTCCAAAAAGAAACGATACCACAAAACTGCAGCTAAACTGCGACACTTATCCACTGCGCTGGAACTGTTGAAGAACGACGCTTCTCTGCTGCTGACGCTGCTGAAAATAAGACTGTCCTGGAGAGTCTGTTCTTCGTGTTCTTGAATCTCTTTAATGGCAGCAGCAGCAGCAGGTGAACATTGATGCTACTCCTTCTTCTTCGCTCCCCCTAGCTCTGGCTCGACCCCAAACTCTTGATAAACCTTCTCTAACTTCTCTCCACCTCTTATATACTTCACAGCTCAAAGAAATCCCGATAAAATCTCTTTTTTTTCTTTCTTCCAAAGTCTCGGAAAATATTTCTCAAAGCTATTCGTACGCGTCTGTTAGCTATAATCTTTCCACCAAACTCTTATCAAGACTTGAACAGGACCTAGTACGTAACTATCCAGCGTAAAAATCTCACAAAATCTTTCATAGAAATCCTTGAAACTGGACAGAACAATACGTATCCTGTTTGGACTTTGATCGCTTCTCCCAGCCATTCCAGCCCAAGTTGATCGATAAAATCACTTGCATACGGTCTGTTTAGTCTTAACAGGCCTATCCCAATTGATTTCAGGGATTTAATCTCCCTCAAAACTGCCCAGAAATCCAACAAAAAATTATCAGACGTGAACTTTAGTTTTCCCTCCAAATTCCATTATTTGAACTTTGAATGTGGTGTCCCCTTAACCAGACTGGGAGTCCCTTTAGCATATGCCTTGAAATGGGGTTCCCCTTATCCAAATTAGGGATGCCTTTAGCAATTCTTTTGGGATGTTTTCCGCACTTTTTCAGGGTTCCTCCGGGGTATTTTCGGTACACTTCTAGGGCATTTCCGGTACACTATCAACGACAATCCAAGGGCCACATTTTTAGCCAATTTTTGCCGCAAAGCCTTATTTATCCGAAAACACCTACAAAGAGATTAAAAACCAAAATAAGTACAACAATGGGCACTAACAATATACACAATTGAGATAAATTAGACACATAAATGCGTCTATCATGTACTTGTTCGCACCATGCTCTGTGATGTCCTTCCAATTTCTTCTTTAATATATCTGCAATTTTTTTTTTGTTGCTTCTACTTGCCCATTAGCTTGTGGATACAAAGGAGTTGACTTTCCACATTTTATCTTGAATGCATTAAGTAACATTTCTATATTCTGCCCCTCAAATCGTTTCCCATTATCAGATACTACCTGTGCAGGAATTCCAAATCTGCAAATGATATTTTCGAATATGAATGTAAAGATATCTTTGTCGCGAATATGTTGTACTGCCTTCACTTCTGTCCATTTTGTGAAATAATCTGTTGCGACTAGTAAGTATCTTCTTTGTCCAGTTCCTGGTAAAAATGGCCCCACAATGTCTAAGCCCCATTTTCCAAAGGGCCACACACTGGTTGAAGATGACAATGGTGCTCCTGGTGCATGTATTTTCTTTCCATGCCGCTGACAATCTTCGCAACGTCTTGATATTTGTTTTGCATCTTCATGCATGTACGACGAGTAATAGCCTTGCATTTTTGATATATGTGCCAAAGATATTCCCCCGCTGTGATTGCCAGCATCCCCACTATGTAACATTTTTAGCACTTTTTCTCCTTCCTCTCGTGTTAAACATCTGAGTGAAGGTCCGTTACAGGATTTTCGGTATAACATCCCATCTCTTAATTCATAATTCGTTGCGCGGCTTTTTAACTTGTGTGTTTCTAATCTATTTCTTGGTGTTTCTCCTTTCGCCAAATATGCATGAAGTTTCATTCTCCAGTTTGCGACATTGTTCATTTGTTCTTCTACTTCATTGTCTATTATCATCACATCCACTTCTTCTTCTTCTTTATTGATTGATGGTGATAGAAGTGTTTGTATTTTTATGCATCTCGCAGTTGGATCTGTCATCATGCTTGAGATGAAAGCAAAAGCGTCTGCGAGTCTGTTATCCTTTCTTGAAATGTGCCTCCATTTTATTTTTGGGATTTTCGCTGACAATTCTTCAACGAGCTTCTTGTATTTCTTCAAGGATGGTTCATTTGTAGTATACTCTCCCTTTATTTGACGAATAACTAGTTGCGAATCACTAGTGATCCTGGCATTTTCTAGTTTCATTTCTATTGCGAAATTTAAGGCATGTATCACAGCTTCATATTCCGTTTCATTATTAGTGGATGGGAATTCCAATCTGAATGAAAAAGCCATCTTTATTCCTTCTGGTGAAATTAAAACAATTCCAACTCCATTTCCTTCTCCATTTGATGATCCATCTACCAATATTTCCCATCTATTTGGTTATGTTAATAAATCTTTTGGATCTCCATGCTCTTCTTCTACATCCATCATTTCTTCTACTGCTTCATCTTCTTCTAAAGGAAATTCTGCCAGGAAATCCGCAACAACTTGTGATTTTGGTGAAGACAAAATTTCATATTTAATATCAAAATAGCCTACTTGTGCATTCCATCTCTCCATCCTTCCTGATCTTTTAGAATTCTTCATCACTGATTCAATTGGTACTTTTGTTAATACCTTTATCTTGTGTGCTTGAAAGTATATGCGAAGCTTAAATGATGCATAAACTAATGCTAAGATTAACTTTTCAATCTTTGAGTAATTCTTCTCAGCGGTATTAAAAGTTTTGCTAATGTAATAAATAGGTTTCTCCACTCCTGCGTCTACTCACAATAACACAACACTTAATGCATGCGACGTTGTCGCAAGGTAAATTAATAATTCTTCTCCTGATTCTTCCTTTTGTAAAATAGTTGTATTCATAAGATGTTCTTTGATTCCTTGAAAAGCCTTTTCACATTCATCACTCCATTTAAATTTTGCACCCTTCTTGAGTATATCGAAAAAATATTTGCATTTATCTGATGATCGCGAAATGAATCTCCCCAGCGAAGCTAGAAGCCCATTCAACTTTTGTACATCTTTTATTGTTGCTGGTGTTGGCATGTCACGAACTGCTTGCACTTTTTCTGGATCAACCTGTATTCCTTCCTTTGATATGATGTAGCCTAAAAAATTTCCCGACGCAACTCCAATAATACACTTCTCAGGATTCAATTTAATGGTATACTGACGCATTTGTTCAAAAATCTCCCTCAAGTCTTGTACATGGTCTTTAGCTTCTTTACTAACATGTCGTCCACATATACTTCTAATGTTTTATGTATCCATTTTGCGAACACCTTCTCTACCATTCTTTGATATGTCGCTCCCGCGTTTCACAAACCAAATGGCATTTTTGTGTAACAATATAAACCTCTAGGGGCAAAGAAAGCAATATGTTCTTGATCTTCTTCAGCGAGGGGGATTTGGTTATATCCTTTGTACCCATCTAAAGATGATACCCTATCATTTCCCGCTGCGGATTCCACCATTTGAGGAATATCTGGTAACGGAAAACTTTCTTTGGGGCAAGCTTTGTTTAAATCAGTGAAATCTATGCAAATCCTGATTCCTTTGTTTTTATTTGGGACAATGACCATATTCGCTATCCATTCTGGGTATTTAGCTTCTCTTATCATTCCTGCCTCAAGCATTTTCTGTAATTCTTCTTATATTTGGGAATGATAAGTTGTTGCAATTTTTCTTATTCTCTGTTTAAATGGTCTCACATTTTTGTTAATCTCCAATTTGTGGCATGCAATTGATGGATCTATTCCTGGTATCTCATCCATGTTTCCTGCGAAAATATCTTTATATTCTCGCAACAAGTTAACAGTTATTTCTTCTTCTTCTATATCCATTTTGGTTCCAATTCTCAACATTAGAGGCTCCTCTATAATCCCAATGTTTATTTCTTTTGTTGGTTCTGCGGCAGTGTAACTGGGTTTAGGTTCTCCTATTGGTGTTGGTTCTTTTATTGCTTTTATGGGTCCTTCCCCTTCTTCCGAAATTTCGCTGGGTATTACTTTGCCTTTTTTTGCCCTTATCATATATACTCTATATTCTTCTTCCTTCTTTGCTTCCTTTGCCAATTTTCTGCGAAATTGTTTCTTTTTTGCTTGTCCTTTATAATGTTTTACTTCAATTTGATAACATAATTTCGCATTGTCAACATCTCCTCTGATTTAACCTATTCCATTTGGAGTGGGGAATTTAATACATTGATGCAACGTTGATACCACAACTTTTATCGCATGTATCCATGATCTTCCTAATAACTTATTATATGGCGATTCCATATCCACCACGCACAATGTTACATGTGCTTTGATTTCTCCAAGTGGAATTCGTACCACTATTTCTCCTTTAGGTTTTTTTGTGGATTTTCCAAAGCCGTGAACAAAATATGTTGAATTGGACATTTCTTCGTCTTTGAATCCCATTCCCCGGAATGCATGATAAAATATTATATCAACTGAACTTCCTGTATCGATTAAAGTTCTGTTCAACATCCATTCTCCTGTGGATTCTATTGTTGTCTCCTTCTCTTTTCGTGTAATAGGCACTGTGATGACCAACGGAGATGTATGGTTCAAATTTTCTTTTGGTATTTCTTCCGCCATGAACGCAATTTTTTGCTTTTCCCAATCTTTCAAGGGTGATGTTTTTTCTACCGCCATACCTTTCTTTCCTTCAAAATTTCGTTTATGTATTCTTCCTTTGATGTTTTCATGGAACTCATTAATCAAGCTTTTTGTTATCATATTACACTCCAATCTTTTGCCATTTTCATTAATTCTATTCATCTTTCTTCTAACTGATTCACTGATTTATTTAATCACTTTCTTGATTTGAATATTCTCAATCAACAATCTTCTACTTTCGATCTTCAATTCCCTGTTTCTAGCGCCATTATATAGTTGCAGGAAATCCTACACTACACCCCTCATATGATTTCATTGTTGATCAACTCATTTTTAGGTTTATATTCTTAATTTTATTGATTAGTTTTTGAATATTCTTACAAGAAAGATAAAGAAGTCAAGAATGATCTCTGCTCTGAACTTTCTCTCTCCTATTTACTTGTTTCTTACTCAAAAAAGATCCCTCTCTTCTTTACAACTCGAATGACTATTTATAAGGAAATACATAGTGGATGACAACTAATCTGTCCTTTATTTTCGGGTATGGTTTGCGACATTCTCGCAACCTTACAAATGTTAATTTCGCAAACTCTCTAATTTTTGCAGAACTATCATATCTTTCTCGTGATCTTTGCTGACGTCATATATTTTATCATTCCTGAAATTGTTCTGCGACGTTGTTGTGCTGTGTCATTGATAATTTCGCTAAAACGTTGTCTTTGCTAGATTCTGATCCTACACCTAAAGTACGTCATATTAGGGGGTACCTGTTGCATGGCTCAGGGAAAGGCTGCACCGCCACCGGAACCTGAGTCATGGAGACTTGGGGTCAATAAAGCCCATCCGGGAGAGGCACCTTGGATTCTCAACTTAAGCATATGACTTGGGTTGGGCGACTAAGGTAATAAGGACTCTCCCAAGGAGTGCAGAATCTGATCAAGGCGCCGAGGTACACGGTTGATTCAAGAGTTCCAGGGAGTTTGAAGCGTACCTTGCCATTCTTGACAAGTCTTGGCTTATACTGCACTCGACCCGAAGAAAACCCACTTAGGGTGCAGTCTCGTAACCATAAGCCCTATAGGTAAAAGGGATAAGAGCCTGCGAAAACAACTGGTTGTTGTTAAGACTGGATGGGAGGAGATAACCTTGTATGGTAGAAGTACGCCTCCTTGAAGGGGCAACCAGGGGGGAGATAAGGGCGACACCCTCCATTGGGGAGCTGATAAGTGTCTTAAGACGCAAATGTCATGAGGCTTTTTATTCGCAAGGGTATTAAGGCTTGTCATATTTGTGCAACAATCCTGAAGAGGCAATAATACAAAAGAAAAAGATAAGACGAGATCAATGGGTTTTCGCATGAAAGTGCGAAGACGTCCTGCGATTTCGTCGCAAGACGGCAATGTCATAGGGCTTTATTTTCGCAAGAATATTTAGGCATGTCATATTGTCGCAACATTCCTGAAGAGGCCATAATACAAAAGAAAAGGTTAAGGCAAAATCAATGGGTTTTTGCATGAAAGTGCAAGGACGTCCTGCGATTTTGTCGCAATGACAAGAGGTGGCATAATAAGACCTTTAATTAGGAAGGTAAAATAAGACCACATGATAAAACAAAATATTTATAAGTATTCGTAACAGATTATTTTTTGCAAGAAAAATAATGAGAGGCAAGTATGGGAATCAATAAACAAGAAGCATTATCTTTCTCATCAGCAAAATACTAAAAGGAAAAATTGATTCCAAAGTTGGTTGAAGAATATTATTCGCAAAAGTGATAAAAGTAAGACAATTCAAGAAGATAAAACTAGATAAGAATCTCAAGCTTCAGTATTAATTCCAATAGCAGGAGAATAACAGACGTTCTTCGCCAATGTTCTCAATATCGCAAGCCCCTCCTTCATTTCGGTTCTGATCTTCGCCTTGACTAGCACCTTGATTATCGCCAGCAATTACTTCTTCAAGAGAGATTTCTTTCTCATTTTGATTAACACCAGCAGATTCTTCCTTAGAAGGAATTTCTTCTTCACCTTCCAAGAAATCATCCTCTGCACCAATTTCATAATCACTATCAGGAGGACGAGGAACTTCATCATCATCTACTTCCAAAGGTTCAATTGATGTAGGAGGAAGAGATTTGGACAATAAAATATCATTTACAAGTACTTAAGCCCAGAGATGAACTTGACGAAGAAGTGCTCTCTGATGATTCCTATCTTGAATATCCTTAAAATAAGCAAGATAATCAAGTCTTCTTTCTGCCCGGTCGCGAGAACCAGTAAGGGCAGAGACGAGCAATGCATTTTCTTTGCGAATTTTGGCATACTTAGCCTCCAAAACAGAAATGGAGGAATGAAGATTCTTCTCAGACTCTGCGAAAGGTAGAATAAAAAATTTCAATAAGATGAAGAACTCAGAAAAATATGACAAAGAAAAGATAGTTAAGGCAGCCAAACTATTATGACTACCTTCCTTTTGCGAAATAAGGTGTTGAATCAAGGACAGACAACTGTTCTCCCAACGGTCCATTGCGTCATCAAATTTATCTCTAACTAAACCTTTAAGTCGAGACTGAAGATTTTTCTCTTTAGAAATAAGAAAGGCATTTTTCTTCGCAAGAGAAGAATAAGATTCTTCTAATTTGGAATATTGTTCTTTAAGTTGATTCGCCTTTACACTTAAAGCTATTCTACCTTGAATGAGTGTATCTCTTTCAGCGACAGATGACTCTGTTACTTCTTTAAGTTCATTTCTCAAAGAGCAAAGCTCTTGGTCATCACATACTTTCTGAAGAATGCTAAGTTGTTGCGAAGATATCGCCATCTTGTTTAAACAAGTTCGCTTCTCTTGAGATAAGGTTTTATTCTCATCTGATAAATTTTCCATCCCTAAATTAGCTTTAGTTAAAGAATAAGAAAGGCGAGGTACTTCATTACTTAATAAATCTTGTCTCTGAACTAATTGGGTATTTTCATTGGTAAGATTATTTATATGATCAAGAGAATATGAATAGAGGTTATCTAATTGGTTATGTTGATCCATCAAAATTTCTTTATCAACACGGGCTTCTTCAACAGCAGATTTAAATTGATATCTCTCCATTATTCGTTTCTGGTTTAAGGCTTAACATGCGAAAGAGGGATTTCAAGGATAATTAAATATGGGAAAGATAAAACCATTAAAAAGGCAAATTGAAGACACAGATAAGAAAATCATACCTCTCAATTCATCATTCTTCTTGCGAAGATTGTCACGATCCAACAAAACATTCTGAAGCTTTTGATTTTCGAGACGAAGAGCATTGCACTCTTTTTCCAAAGTTGTCTGCGAAGCAGCTCTGTCAGAACCTAAATGCTTGTTCATAATTTCGCAAACATTAGACTTGACAGGATAAATGGAGGACTTCTTGCCATCATCCAGGACTTCAGACAAAACTTTGAAAGCAATATATATTCTTTCCACGGTTTCTTTCGAAAAGGGAAGAGACTCAGGTAGAGAACTGACAATGATAGAAGGTTGAGAAACATTCTCAATAGGAAGAGAAGAAGTTTCATTCACAAAAGGATCAACAAAGGGGGTTTCAATCATTGAAAGATCAGTTGAAGAAATGAAGTTTGAGGCAACTTTTTCGCGAATTGGAGATAAGGGTTTATCTTGCGAAGATGTCGCAGGAGATTTAGAAGAGATAAGTAAGTGGAGTGGAACAGAAGTTTGAACAGTTTTAAGGTGGCGAGATTTCTTGAGAGGTTTATTGACATCCTTATCACCCTGCGAATTATAATCCAGATAAGAAACAGAGGCAACAATATTGTTATTAGAAAAGGATAATGTTTCTTACTACCTTCTCATTCGCAGACTTTCTTTTGTGCACAACAAATTTATGCTGCGGTTTGGGAATGTTAGGGTTCTGAACCGTAAACTTAGTGTTGGAGGCGCTTTTGCTGAAATAACAACAGTATGGGAATCACATAAACAACATCAAATAAGGCAGTAAACAAGATCAATTTCAGCAAAACCCATAAAGAAGAAAAAAAAACTAACCTTGATGAATCCATGGAAACACTAGCAGGAAGATTATTTCGAAGAAAATTGCGAATGATGAAGATTTGCAGAAGAAATAGTATGAAGATGAAGAAGAACTTAAAAAGATTGAAGAAGAAAGAAGAAAAGTTGCAATAACGGAATTTATAGAAGAACGATGAAGTTGCAGAGAAAATAAAAAGAAAGAAAAAGAGAGTGAGAAAGAATATATATATAGAGGGAATTTTTCCTCGAGAAGATACACACGATTAATACGGGAAGATATAAGCGGTTAAAAAGCAGCGGTTACAAAAGATGTGTCAAGAAACGGATGGAAGAAAGAATACGTGTGATAAATGCAGAATATGAAGAGAGGAACAGCCGCGGCGTTTCTCACATCATTCTCTACTTCCCAGAAAAGATATGAGAAGAGGCAAGATGTAGGATCAGAATCTCGCAACAATAATATCTTAGCGAAATTATCAACAACAGAACACAACAGCGTCGCAGAACAATTTCAGAAATGATATAATAAACGACGTCAGCTAAAATCATGAGAAAGATGTGATGGTCCTGCGAAAATTAGAGAGTTTGCGAGATTAAGATTTGTAAGGTTGCGAGAATGTCGCAAGTCATATTCGAAAATAAAGGACAGATTAGCTGTCATCCACTATGTATTTCCCTATAAATGTCGTTCAGTTGTAAAGGAAGGGGAGAGATCTTTTTTGAGTAAGAAACAAGTAAATAGGAGAGAGAAAGTCTAGAGCAGAGATCATTCTTGATTCCTTTATCTTTTCTTGTAAGAATATTCAAAGATTGATCAATAAAATTAAGAGTGTAAATCTAAAAATGAGTTGAGTAATAATGAAATCATATGAAGGGTGTAGTGTAGGAATTCATGCAACTACATGAATAATATCTTAATGGTGTTGGTGTTGGTCATAATGGTCGGATAACCTTTTTATGCAGCTACGAAAATGGTTGCATAACCTGTTATGCATCTACAAAAGTTGTTGCATAACTTTTTATGCAGTCCAGAAAATGGTTGCATAACACGTTATGTAGTAACTTTTTTGTTAGTATTGGAACCAACAAAAAGAAAAAGACTGCATAACATGTTATGCATTCGTGAAAATGGATTCATAAAGCATTATGCAGCCACTTTTTGTAAGCACCGAAATATAAAAAATTGTTGCATAATCTTTTATGCATCGAGAAAAATGGATGCATAACCTGATATGCATCCATAAATATGGCTGCATAATGCATTATGCATCAACTTTTTCTGTACGCACTAAAATCAACCAAAAAAATGGCTACATAACTTGTTATAGATGCATAACTTTGTTATGCAGTCGGGAAAATGGTTGCATAACTCGTTATGCATCTGTTTTTTTGTTAGAATCAAGCATATACAACATTTTAGTGGCTGCATAACCAAAATAATAGATGCATGAACAAAAATATAGTTGAATAACGTGTTATGCATCTTTTGTAGTGTATGCATATTGTGTTATGCATCTTTTTTGGAGGTTGCATAACGAACATGTAGTCAATTTTTGAAATTTTTGTCTAAATTGATGATCACCTCCCATTTTTTCGTGAAAAACAAAAATGTGATATTGTTGTTTGTGCTCGTTGTGTAGATCTCTTTAAAAGCTTTCCAACGAGATAAAACTTGTTAAATTCTAAGACGCGGATTTTTAGATGTGTTATATTGTAGCTTGCTTGCCAACTATACCCCTATAAAGAATGCATAACGATTAACGAGTTAATGCCGACATTTTTCATAATTTCATATAATTATGGGTTTCACTGTAATCCAAAAATATTTTGGGCCCGCTTAATTTCCTTAAAAGAGTGGGTCCATAAATCCCTTGATAAGTTTCCTAGCAAATCTAATTCCCGTAAGAAACGTGTTTCCAAAAATTCGGGCAACCAAACACACACAGAGGGAAACATAATTCAATCGAATCCCCACCTTGAAAATTTTATATCCAAACCCGTTAATCCCAAATTCTCAATTAAATAGGGAAAAATATCTTTTGGTCCTTTTTTAAATAACAGAAAATCCAATATTTTAAAAGTGTATCTAGAATGACTGGGAAAGTGGAAACAAGACCAAATATAATTTGATCATTATGATAAAATCCAAAATCCTTGGAGATAGAGCCAATTCTAGTCAATATGTAAAAGATTTAAACTAAGTCTTAGGGTTGTTGATTAGCTATATATCAATCTATGTCAAATTTTCATGTTTATGGGCGACTTTGTAATCTAGTGCATATTTTTTTCTTTTTTACTTTCTTTTTTGATGATTTTATCATGATATATAGGTTTTCAATATTTAAGATCCCATTTGGTAAGAATTTTATAAATAATTTTTTGTTATAAAAAACGTCAAAAACGAAAACGGAAAATGGGTCATTTGTCCAAATATTTTTAAATCACGGTTCAAATGGACGAGTAAAAAATAATTTGGGTGAAATGGCCAAAAAAAATAGTAAGGATGAAACTGGTTTCATCCTAGCTTAAATTTAAAAAATAGCAAGGATGAAACTAGATACATCTTGTGTAAATTAAAAATAAGAAAAAATATTTGAAAATGGGCACGATGAAACTGGTTACATCCTGCCTATTTTTACATTTTTGTCCATTTAAACAGTATCAAAATCTAACTGTCCATTTCACCCAGGAATTGTTGATTTTGGTCTTTTTAACCAATTTTGTGAAACGAAAAACGGTTGAAAACGCGTTTCGTAAAGAACTATTTTCAATTTTTCTTCTTTTAAAATGAAAAGTTTTCTGCCCGGAAAAATAAAAATGTTGTTTTCACTGTTTTCTGTTATTTCTTATTTCTTTCGCTCTTTACTCCCAAGCCTCAATCGCCAGTCATTTTTTTACTCTTTAGTCTCTTTTCATCGCGTCCTCTCCTCCCTCTCTCTATAACTTACCATTTTGTTTTTGTTTTTGTTTTTGAAACTAGGCATAGGTCCGTCCTGTCCCCTGGAAGTGTAGCCACATGCTTACTCCCCCCCTGAGCAAACTCGGGCCCCTTCCCACAGTAAGTTAGTAATAATTACACGAGATTTCCAATGTTTGAGCGAAGACTCGAACTACTGACCTCCTGCTTGAGAATCAGACTCCTGACCAACTGGGCTAACTCCAGATGATTCTCTAACCTGCCATTGTTAATACCATTCCATAGTTATATAACTTTACTATTCATTTAAACTTTTGAGGTATCGTCAAATTAAGTTCCATTTATAAGTAACATTATTTCGTAAGAAGTCAATCTAATTAGAAGATAAAATAATGTCCAACAAAGGATTGGTGGGTGGTGACTGTGGATTCTCTTTGATTACCTACTTAACTTAATTGGTTGTCCAGTTTCACTTTTGTAAAACGCTGTGTATGTGTTTGATAAACTGCCACAACGAATATTCTGATTCTTTTTAAGTATGTGAGGTAGCTACACAATTCAAATTTCATCGAAAAGGATATCTCTTAAACTAGAACAGATGTGCATGTTATTGTACTATAACAAAAACATCATTATTATGAGCATGTGGAGAGTGCACTTTGGTTTTCCAGGTAGCGCTTGCTCCAGCTCTTCTTTGATATGAATTCACAATACCGCTTCCGATTTGTCGGTTTTTATGGAAGAATTTTGAGATGTTTACACATTATTATATCTTCAATTGTTGAAAAATTTGGACCACGTAAACTCAGTGCCATAATTCTAAATGATTTGAAAGACGAATGATACAAAAGTTGTGAAGTTATTCTGATACAGAGATGGATGAACTAAAAGGACCGATGAAATGCTCAAAGGAATTCATGAAGGATATAGTCGTTGCATCGAAACCAGACGTTCAAAATTTTCTAACGTTCAAAATACCAAACTGTGGGAAATGTTACCTATACAGGAACATGCCCTTATGATTTACGCTTCACCAACATGCAGATGTTTAAAAACCGTTTCACTCAAGTGTCGGTTATAATAGCGCCTCATAGAAGATGCATCTATAAGCCATGCCCCATGCAAGTGCACATAATAACAATGCATGTAATCAGGTGTAGGTATTCCGTACGTCTGTTAGGGTGCACTTTATATTTATGCCAAATACGATTGCATGCTCCAATCAGCATTATACCATTAAACGCTTCTCCAATCTACGCTTTGGATGAGATGCTCATTATATATATTGAAAAAGCGGGGGGTATAACAACCACACCTAATATTTCGTGCGGCAGTCTGTATGGACTAAATCTAATATTATTCCGAGAGCACCAACTAATAGAGCGAGATCTATCAAAAATGATATCAAAGAGTTATATTTATGTTTCTCAATATAATCAGCAAATCGAACAAATATGAATCCGTGAGCCTGATTATTAAAAGAAACAACTTGGACGGTTCCGAAGACCAATGTCCAAGTGTCAATCAATTTTCTATCCAACAACCAAAGGTCGGATTTACCAATTGATTGAATAATGCACAACCTATGATATTTCAATTATATAAAAAATATAATGCGGAAAAGAAATAACACATACACCAGAAGTTTTGTTAACTAGGAAACCGCAAATGCAGAAAAACCCCGGGACCTTGTCCAGCTTTAAACACCACACTATATTAAGCCGTTACAGAAACCAACCTAATACAAGTTAACTTCGGACTGGAATGTAGTTGAACCCTAACCAAGTCTTACACCGATTAAGGTACAACGCGTTCCTTATGCCTCTGAATCCCAGCAGCACTTTACGCACTTGATTCCCTTAGATGATATCACCCAAAACTATGAGTTGTTACGACCCAAAGTCGAAGACTATATAAAAAATCTGTCTCCCATAGAAAAGTCTATTCTGATAGATAAATCTGTCTCCCCCAAAAATACCTATGAAGTTTTTGTTCCATCATTTTAAAAATCAAGGTGAACATGAACCAATTTATAATCCGATCTTATATTCCCGAAGAACATCCTAGAAATATCAATCACCTCACAATAACTTAACTATACGGAAGTAGAACAAGTTATTGTGGAATCACTAAGAATGAGACGAAGAGCTTTATGATTACTTTTTATATCTTACATATCGGAGATAAATCTCGAGCCAATCTTAGAGAAGATAGTACTCAATACAATAAAACAAGTAAGATCAACATTTCATTTGTGTGTAACAAGCTAAGTTCGATCTAACGGTTGAAAATATTAGCTTGGTTGATCAGGTTTTTATCTAACGGTTAATATTGAATGCTTTGTTACCAAGGTACCTTGGATTATAAACCATGATTTGAAAACTATATAAAGAAGAAATCTAGCAACTGGGAAATCTAATCCCCACACCTCATGTGTGTTACTAGTTGCATAACTACAGTCGATTATCCTTTAACCTTAGGTTTGTAATCGAGACCCTGTAGGTTAACGACTTGAAGACTTCATTGGGATTGTGAAGCCAGACCCAACTATTATCTTTATAGTTGTGTGATCTGATCTTGTTGTTTCTATCGTGATTGAGTGCAATCATAAGATTGGCTTGAGATTTATATCTCCGATAGGCAAGATAGAAAAGTAATCACAAACACCTTCGTCTCATCGTTTGTGATTCCACAATATCTTGTTTCACTAGTCGATTAAGATTATTGTGAGGTGATTGATAATACTAGACTGTTCTTCGGGAATATAAGTACCTTGATTTATCAAAAGACGGAACAAAAACTCTTGGGTATTTCTGTGGGAGACAGATTTATTCAATCCTATAAACTTTTCTGTGTGAGATAGATTTGTCTATCAAGTCTTCGAATTTGGGTCGTAGCAACTCTTAGTTGTGGGTGAGATCAGCTAAGGGAATCAAGTGTGTAGTATCCTACTGGGATCAGAGACGTAAGGAGCGCAACTGTACCTTGAATCATGTGACATTGATTAGGGTTCAACTACAGTCCAGTCCGAAGTTAATTGGTAGTAGGCTAGAGTCTGTAGCGGCTTAATACAGTATGATGTTCAAACTGGACTAGGTCCCGGGGTTTTTCTGCATTTGCGGTTTCCTCGTTAACAAAATTCTGGTGTCTGTGTTATTTCTTTTCCGCATTATATTTTGTTATATATTTGAAATATCACAGGTTGTGCGTTAAGATCAATCAATTAGAATATCCAAACTTTGGTTGTTGATTTACATTGATTGACACTTGAACATTGGTCTTTGGTACCGTTCAAGTTACTCCTCTTATATTCAATCGGGATCGCAGATTTCTATTTGCTGACTGCGGATTGAATTAAGAGTTAGAGATATTAATACTCTTTGATACACTTTATTCTAGATTGAGTATGACTGTCTAGTTGATTCTCTAGAAAGTTTATTGGAGTAAGTCCTCTCAGATTTCCAAACGAATTGTTGGGTGTGGTTGTTAGACCCCCGCATTTTCAATTGGCATCAAAACATGCAAACACGTTGAAGACCTTACAAGTCTGTGTTTGTAGCGATCTGATATGAACATAGTGTTATCTCAATAAATGCACTGCCAGATCCAGGGATTCCAGAAGTCGCTTCCATGTCTTATTTAATTCAATCTATAGATGAAATTCTGTCTAAACCTTCACCAGGTTTAAAATCCCTTGAAGTTTTTTCAGGGCTTGAAAAGAAACTTGAAAGCCTATCTTCTGATGTTGATTTATTTCTACGGAATGAACAACAATATCTTGATAGGCTAAATCAAGTTATGATGAATAATAATTATGTTGAGGTTGATATTGATTTGTTAATCAGTGAGTGGAATACTCCTCCTCTGTGTAATCCAATTAGCTGTAACAAACTAAACGAATTACAAGAGAAGTTTAAATCTCAGTTATCTGAGTACATCACCTCAAAGGATGAATTGATTCATTACTCAATCCCTGATACTTCGTTTCAAGATAGTAGTATTGTCTTCTTTCATGAAGAAGCAAGGACGTCTCTTTTTATTCAAAAGAGTTTCCCTTTGTATTAATAAAAGCTATTTGAAGAAACTGTTGTTTATAAGTTGGAAAACGAGAAATCAGAAAAACAATTTTTATTGGGTTCTCTTGAAGTTCTTTGATAGACTTATAAAAACATTTTTTTGAGTGTTTTTCAACACGATAAGATGTAAGAGTTGTTGGAAATAAACTCTCTCCAGGTATCATGGTGTGAGTGGCCATTTGTTCTTATAAGTTCTTAATTATTGTTGAGCTTTGCTTCAAACTCTCATTCATATTTTTTCATTCAAAATATGTGTAAAAAGAGGAAAAACAAACGTTCCCCTATTTGCACACGTATGGTTCGTGTACTATGTGCCTAAACTATGTTCCAGTACTGACTAATCCCAATACCTGAGTTAGCTTTGGCGGTTTAGGAACTGTTCGGTCGGTTACACATAAAAAGAGAGAAAAAATTCTTGTTCTTTTCACCTTCATCTTCTCTTCGGCAGTTCATGAACAAAATAAAAATACCCTGGTCCACATCATCCCTATCTTGGTTCTTAACCAATTTTTGTTTAGTTTTCATCTCTAAACTTAAAAGAGGTTTTTGTACGTTGGGTCAAGAATCTTCTTCGTTCAACCTTGTGTTTTGGAACTCCTCCATCAACAACAGTTCAGGGACCAAGTAAGTTGTTCATCCTCTCTGTTGTGTTTTTACAAAAAATGGCTTCTAGGAAAAGGTTAAGTCGAGGTGAAAGTTCGAGTACTCAGCCTAATTCTTCTAGTCGAAGGATTGATAATGATAATGAGTTTGAAGATGATGAAATAGGGCTAGACGTTCTACAACACTTTTATGATCCTTCTCTTCAAATTAGTTTTACTAGTCTTCTTGCTAGGAACAAATATATCAAATTCCTTAAAGGTAATTTTGTCGTAGAAAGGGTTTATGATCGTACTGTTAGAGAATCTGAGTTTCACCAGTTTATGAACCAACATGAGTGGGAATATATTCATGATGGTCTTGGGTCTTCTTATCGAGAGATGACGTGCCAGTTTTATGCTAACTGCATGCTGCCAACAAAATTAGTTGTTGCTTCAAGACAATGGTTGGTGGGATATCATTTGAGGTAAATCGTGAAGTGATTGCATATTTGTTGAATTTATCGCTTGATCACTCATTTCCAATTCCTCAAGCTGAGCGTCTCAGACCAACTCAGTATCAACTATCTGAAATGCTTTTAAATAAAAGTGAATCATCGTCTGGGGGCAAGTTATCTGTTGACAACATTAGCTTTCATTTGAAAGTCTTCAGTAAATTGGATGTCACAAATTTAATTCTAGTACACTTGATAAGAATCTATGGAGAAGGACCCTTGCGGAGATGGTTTGCTATCTTATCTCTGGTGAAGAGATTGATTTCTGTGGCCTGATTATTCGTCAAATGATTCATCTGGTTTCACAGAAAAAGAATCTTGGGTTTCCATGTTTCATCAGCCGAATTTGCAGTCAATTTAAGGTTCCTCCTATTGGTACCTGCACTGGTCATGCTACTCCTCTATCCCAGACAGACATCAACAAAATGAATAAACCAGTCACTTCTGAAGGCAATCTTCTTAATGAAAGAATTGACTGCTTACAGGAACAACTGAGCTATGTGTTGGGAATTCATCTTGAACTAACTGAATCTGTTTGCAAGATTGCTGAGAAATATAATCGCAATCAAGCTTAGTTTCTTTATTTTATTATTGTTAAACTTCTATTGTTGGATGATTTTCTAAGGGTTGTAATAACTTTATGTTTAGCCTTGAACGGTTTTCCTTCATTTAAAATTGCTAAAAGTATTGCATCCATGAGAAGTTTAACATATGTTCAAAAGTTATGTCTATTATGTCGGTATGAAAGTATTGATAAAAGATAGAATGAACTTTTGACTTTACAGAAGTTAAAGACTTTTATGGCATTATTGATAAAAAGAAAGGATAAAACTTTTGTTTACAAGGATTAAGTCTATTATTTGTCATTTTGCAAATAGTGATGGAAAATAGAATGAATCCTTGTGTATTCCTCAGTATTGGTCTTCTCCGATCCACATTTTTGTGCATACACTGTGTTGCTCCGTAAGTTTTCTTATGTTTGAGCATAACCAACTGAATTAATCATTCTCTTGTGGTTAATTTAGTTGTTGCTCCATAAGTTCTCTTAAGACAAGCATGACCAATTGAACTGACCACTTTCTTGTGGTTAATTTAGTTGTGTATTTCGATTGAATTAATCATGAGTTCTCTTGTGGATAATTCAATTGAATATTTTGGATACAAATTCATGTTTTCATGTGATTTGATTTTATCCAAAAGAAATTCTTCTTTTCTTGTAAAAGCAAGGTCGCCTTTGTTGTTCTTTCGAATATGACATTTTATGGGGGAGAGTTATTTTTTAACTTGTGCTTAATTTCCAAATCTTTGTGGGGAGTGCGGTTATGGAATATTAAATGGGTTATCTTGTATCTTTATAAACTCCTTGATGAATGCATTTAGCTTCAAATTTATGATGGCATCTAAATAATTTGATATGGTATTCTCTTTTGGTCATGGAGTATCTTTGTGAAAATTTCATGAGGATCCCACTAGTTTTCGTACCTTTGCAAATTTATATTGACAAAAAGGGGGAGAATTAATGTGTAGTGTGATACTACAAATACATATGGTTTACGGATCATTATGTAAGGGGGAATGGTTTTCATGTTGAGATGAAGTATTGACTAAGGGGGGGGGTGATACATATCACCATAGTATTGTTGTCAAAGTTGTAATAATACTATGACACTATATACCAATGATTGAGAGCATTATGTTTTCTCATTGTTATCGCTACGGATCTTCAACAACTATGATGTTGAAATTACAACCTTTATGATCATGGAGTACTTGGAAGTGACGAAGATTTCAAGTCGTGTTGAAGATGCCAAGGAGATCAAGCATTTAGATGAGAAACTACAATTTTTATTTATTTTATAATCCATATGTATTGATAGTTTTGTCAGTAAAGTTGACAAAGGGGGAGATTGTTAGAGCACTGCTCGGTCGAACTCGCATGAGTTTCTATCTCAAGCATGTTTGCCAATGTTAGTGATCAAAACTATAAGTCTTGGTTTCTAGCCTATTTATAGATGTCTCGGACTAGGACATAGATTGTGTAGTTGAGCTTAGTTTTCACGGAGTTCATCATTTGAAGACGAAGAACTACTAAGGGGAGCTTGTGAAACTTCTTGGACGAAAGGTATGTGGAGACTTGAACTCATATATCACTCGGAAAGTTTATTTCTACTCTATCTCCTATATTGAGGCATAAGTCGTGTTACGATATAGTTTTCTCTGTACACATTTGAGATTTTGAGCTGAGTATATCTCGCTTACATATTTCTCGAAATATGTGTTGGTAAGCTTTCGCTTCGACCAAGTTCATCTTATATCATGAGAAAATTTACGAGTAACATCTTACATGGTTTGAGTGATACAATCATTTGATGTAGGCTTGGAATGTTTCGATAATGATTATTTCAATATCTTGAAAATTGCTTTGATGCTAATAGTGTGTGAAAAACGGCTATTGTCATCTTCTAAGAATGTTTCAATAATTAAAATATTGTAATCATCTTTGGATAATTAAGAGTTTAGAATCTTGTAATCATCTTTGGATATAAGCATAGTGTGTTCGCACATTAGTGTATAAGTCCAAAACCGGGAACCAAAAGTATGCGTACTTGTGTGTATACAAAATGGTTGAAGGAGATTGGATAAGTATGCGTACCCGTACGCATATTGGCAGAAGTTCACGGCCGTGAATTTCTGCTGAGTTTGAAAACAAAAACCAAACTCATTCGGTTACCTAAAGTATGCGTACCCGTACGCATACTGGCGGAAAGTTCACGGCCGTGAATTTCTGCTGAGTTTGAAAACCAAACCAAATTCAAATCCGGTTACTTAAGTACGCATACCCGTACGCATACTTAAGTGGTTATTTTTTAAAATCGGTTGTGTACATGAACTTAAATATTTATTAATAAGGAATGCAATCTTTGCAAACCGTGGCTATAATGTTCATGTATTGATTCGAGGGAATCAAACCGATTTTGCTTCAATTGTGTTCTTGTATAATTGTATGAGAATATAAAAATTGAACAACTCTTTAACTAGTTTCATTTGAGTCATTTGAACTAGTTATGGTTAAGATAATTAAGGTTGATATGAGAGTAATCATATGGCTAACCTCGGTTAACTATTTGTGAACCAACATCGTTACACGTTTAGGTACGGCTACATAAACCTAAATTAGGGTACATTTCATTTGTGTGTAACAAGCTAAGTTCGATCTAACGGTTGAAAGATATTAGCTTGGTTGAATCAGGTTTTTCATCTAACGGTGAATATTGAATGCTTTGTTACCAAGGTAACTTGGATCGCAAACCCTGATTTGAAAACTATATAAAGGAGAACTCTAGCAACTGGGAAACATAATCCCCACACCTCCTGTTTGCATAACTAGAGTCGGTTCTCATTTAATCTTAGGTTTCTAATCGAGACCCTGTAGGTTAACGACTTGAAGACTTCATTGGGATTGTGAAGCCAGATCCAACTATTATCTTTGTAGTTGCGTGATCTGATCTTGTTGTTTCTATCATGATTGAGTGCAATCGTAATACTAGCTTGAGATTATATCTCCGATATGCAAGATAGCAAAGTAATCACAAACACCTTCGTCTCATCATTTGTGATCCCACAATATTTTGTTTCGCTAGTCGATTAAGATTATTGTGAGGTGATTGATAATACTAGGCTGTTCTTTGGGAATATAAGTCTGGTTTATCAATTGGTTCATGTTCACCTTGATTTTTCAAAAGACTGAACAAAAACTCTTGGGTATTTCTGTGGGAGACAGATTTATTCAATCCTATAGATTTTCTGTGTGAGACAGATTTGTCTATCAAGTCTTCGACTTTGGGTCGTACCAACTCTTAGTTGTGGGTAAGATCAGCTAAGGGAATCAAGTGTGTAGTACCCTGCTGGGATCAGAGACGTAAGGAGCATAACTGTACCTTGAATCAGTGTGAGATCGATTAGGGTTCAACTACAGTCCAGTCCGAAGTTAATTGGTAGTAGGCTAGAGTCTGTAGCGGCTTAATACATTGTGGTGTTCAAACTAGACTAGGTCTCGGGGTTTTTCTGCATTTGCGGTTTCCTCGTTAACAAAATTTTGGTGTCTGTGTTATTTCTTTTCCGCATTATATTTTGTTATATAATTGAAATATCACAGGTTGTGCATTAAGATCAATCAATTAGAATATCCAACATTTGGTTGTTGATTTACATTGACTGACACTTGAACATTGGTCTTTGGTACCGTTCAAGTTACTCCTCTTATATTGAATCGGGCTCACAGATTTCTATTTGCTGATTGAGGATTGAATTAAGAATTAGAGATATTAATACTCTTTGATACACTTTATTCTATATTGAGTCTGAATGTCTAGTTGATTCTCTAGAAAGTGTATTGGAGTAAGTCCTCTCAAAATTTCCAAAGGAATTGCTGGGTGTGGTTGTTGGACACCCCACATTTTCACACCCACTACTTTGCTAACTCCCTCAACTGCTTGCACGACTTACTCACATTTTTCTTCATGGATGAACACATGTGTTGTATGCCGCCAGACCAAAACCCTAATTGATATCCCCCATGTGACGTGATTGATGTCTCACGAACGTGGAGTCTGCAAAGCAGACGTGTATTTGATTATTCAGTCGTTGACTCGATTAGATGATGTGTCTAAGTATTGTTTAGTCGACCATGATTGCTAAATACTCTAGGATTCATGAATTGAACATGTCTGCTGGGACGTATAGTTCTCGAATGAATGATGTTGATAATTGAATCAACATAATGAATATTGATAGTCTGAGCAAATATTGCTCGTTTGAACAAATATTGCTCGTATGATTAATTGTTGAATATTGATATTTGAATCACTGTTCGAGCATCGGTAAATTACTGAATATTGATAGTTGGATCAATATTCGAGCATTTCAGCAAGTATTGCTCGTTCGATAAATTACTGAATATTGATAGTTGAACCAATATTCGAGCATCTGAGCAAGTATTGCTCATTCCATAAATTATTACTGAATTAATAATATGATTTCAGGTGAATTTCCTCCCTTATGGTTAAAAGATGAATCAAGCTCTCTTCTTAGAGCTTCTGGCCCCACCGGAAAATATTTAGACCAATAGAAAACTTTTGTTTTTCACACCACCAATATTTCGTATTTTCCACACCAATTGATATCTAATTTAACGAAACTTGCGTTAATTTAAACACGCATCTTTGCTTTTCCACCGTTCTGCAAACCAAACCCTGACATGCAATATCTATCTTTGCTTTTCCGCCATTTTGCACATCAAACCCTAACATGCAATATCTACTGGTCTCTGAAAACCCTAACCTGCAATATCTTTCATTTAATTGGTTGTGTTTCTTCTCTCTTTACCTTTATTCTCTGTCGAAGTTGATAATCCATGTTGCCATTCTCTCTAAAAAATAATAATTAGTCGTGTTTCTTTGTTGTATTCTATGTTTTATTTCTCTCTCTTTTTTTACTTTTTTGTTTCTCTATCGAAGCTGATAATATGTGCATGATGTGGATGGATTAGAAAATCGGAAGTATAGAGTTTTCAGCGTCAAGATGTGGATTTTCTATTGATTTTTTAGTTTTTGGTGGATAGGCATACTAACTAAGATCAGTTTTCCTTTCTTCTTCTATATATATATATATATATATATATTAATTTGACTATTTTTGTGTTACAATCGAAATTTGATAGTATAAGCATTCACGTTCTCTTTCTCTGAGCTAAACTGGGAAAGGATTTCTACTATATAGTTTTGTTTTAATTGTTCTTTTTAGAAAACTGATAAATGCTTCCAAAAATTGGAATTGCATCATGATGATTTACCATTACTTTGTGTTACAGGTGAAATTTGAGAGTATAGGCATATTCATGCGGTTCATGGTATGCAATCCTATATATACTCTCTTTAAGGTGTCTCTTATATTCTTCACTGAAAATTACATTAGGATATAATAGATTTGATGTATCTTTAAAATCCACAATATGAATTCTTTCAGTTGGACATATAATCCAATACAATTGCAATGGATTATCAATTATCTGGTGCTGACTACTTTGCTTAGTGTGTTTGAAGTTGAATGGGATAAAACATCTTAATGAACTCCAGCTACCTCTCCAACTTCTCTAAGATACATACTTTACTTTTTTTGTTGCCTTACTGAGTTTCAATAATTAAAGTCTTGTATTTTGCAGCGGCATGCGTTTTCATGGTTCTCAGGGACAAGAAGACAGCATGTAGTCTATTTGGGGTAGGTGGTTCGAGGTTGAGTTCAAGAAACGGTGATTCTAGTTGGAGATTGATTTGATTTGTTGACCCGTTAGTTTACTGAACTTTTTTTACTCGGTCAATAAATAGATTAAAAAAAGCAAAAACTATACAGGTCCTAGGCCAAATAGAAGCTAACCAAGAGGCCACCTTCTAAACAAGCCTATTTAAAACGGAAATAAACCTCACCCGACCATTCCACAGAAAGCATAGAGATTGGCCTCCCCTCAGAAAACTCAAAAATGTCTTCATCTAGCAAACAAGCTTGCTTTGCCGAAGCATCAGATGAAAATTTTACTGCTCTATACTTATGAATAAAACGAATGTTGGAATAAAAAATTCCTAGCTAATCTCCACTTCTGCCTTAGTTGCCATGGCAAAGCATCATTCTGGAATGCTTGAATGCAACTCATCGAATCAGACTGCACGCGGAGTTTCCGCATATTCCACCTCTTAGCCAACATAGCCCCATAAATAACCGCGCACACTTCAGCAAAATAGTTGGTCTGCAGGCCAATCCCAACACTCAAAGCCCCCAACACCGCTGCATTTGCATCCCGAAAAGTAACACCAGCACCAGCAGGGCCTGGATTACCAAGAGACGCACCATCACAGCAAATCATTAGTTTACTGAACACTAGATGCTAAGGTTTAGGTCATTGTCATATTGCTGATCGATTTTAGGAATTTACTTACAAGAGTATATGAGCGATAAAGGGTGAATAATTTGTTGGGCGCTAGATGATAACACAGAAATCATATACTCATATATAAATAAACATTATCTAATTCTGGATTTGAAAAGGCACGAAAACTATTGCAACAACTAATTTGAGCCCGTGCAGAGCACGAGCGTACACCTAGTATTGATAGTTGAATCAATATTCGAGCAACTGAGCAAGTATTGCTCATTCGATAAATAATTGGTAACGTGACCAAATAAAATATTAATTAAAATATTGGTAGCTGGACCGAATATTATATATTTAACCCAAATATTGATTGCTGGATCAACATAAAATTATTAGTGTTTGAACTTGCTCAGAATTATGATTTACAGAGTATTTATTTGAAACCCTAATTTTCGATCAATTGTTGATCAATTGATGATTTACTGAAAATGGTTCATTGAGTGAAAGAGGGACTGACTACATGGGATGATGGTCGACCATGTAGCGCCCAAGTGCTCGAGCGAGCATGAACCAAAGTCCTCTGTTGACCAGTTGGTGAAAGGATATGATCAAAGGCTGGTTTAATCATTTATTAAAATAGTGCTCGTGTGAGTGTTAGGTAGTAAAACCTAGTTATAGAGAGATAAGGGACCGACCAAGGGGTCAAGGGACCGGCCTTTGGTGGTCGTGGCCAGATGACGGCCGGTTGAGCAAATCCCAAGTTGGTTGGAGAGAGTTTGGACCCAATACGAACAATTGATAGCAAATTAGGTCAAAATTATAAAGATGTGTGGGACCGACTCATTGCAAGCCTTAGGGCCGGCCTTCGTCGGTCAAGATAGCAGGCATGTGTCACCACAGTGTCCATGTCTCACTCCTAAGAGTTTTGGTGTTTTCTGGTACGCGTTTGAGCAATACTTTGGGTTTACAGAAGAGTTTGATCTTGACTGAAACTCTCAATTTTGCTCGAATGAGCAAGTAGAACTTTGCTCGTGCGACCAATATTTTGAAAATATTAAAATAATAATATTTTAATACTTGACGTGAGTAGCCTAGTCGGTTATGTGACCATTTGACTTTTTGGCTTTTTCATGGTTTGAGCAATATTTGAGAAAATATTGAAAAACTAGGGTTTTCGCTCAAACGGTGGAGTTCCATGAGATGATGGAAATAATAATATGATAAAATAAGGGATAGTAAGGTGTGGGACCGGACACGGCTAGGGCATAGCCGACCGGCTAGGTGGCCCGGTCCCGTGACACCTTTCCTATTTTTGTTCGATGATAGTATGGAAAACTAAGAGTTTCGCTCAAACGAGGGAGTTTTCTCAAATGAAGGAGTTTCCATGAGATGAGAGAAAAAAATTAAAATAAAATAATGGGAGAGGGGGACCGGCCACTGCGGCATGACCGGCCGGCCGGTGGGCCCGGTCCCACGCCTCTTGTATATTTTATTTAATATTATTTTTTCATAAGTTCCTCGTTTGTCCATATTTTCGAACGTTCATTCATGTGTTCGGGTGCTTGTTCTTGCATTATTTTCAAGTACACTTGCACCATTTTCTCGGGGCTTACTCGGTGGTGGCCCAGATGCCTGTTTGTTGAATAATTATTACTAATTCATGAAATTCGACTGAGAATGATTCATGAAAGAGAGTAATAAAATGAGTTGAGTATCTATTATTAATCCATGGAATCCATCCAGGGGATTTAGGGAACGGAGTGATGAGATAAAATGGTTAGCTACTACTAATCCATGGAATCCGGCCGGGGGATTCAAGGAACGGAGTAATGAGATAAAATGGTTATCTATTTCTAATCCACAGAATCCAACCTGGGGATTCATGGAACAGAGTAATGATATATAATAGATTATTTTCTAGGATTTCAGTGGATGAATGTCACGTTAGAATTAATCTATTTGCAGAATCGAGATATGAGATAATTGAAGCATCATATTCGTTCTGAGGGGTGTATAGTCAGGGAACAACGAGCGGCGTGACGTCCTGAAGGCGTTAAGCTCTCTAACTAACATTATGTCTAGGGAACCGGCCAATCATTAAGAGATTCCAAACACGTTCTCTTTACGTATTCAGGGAACAACTAGTAGCGTGACGTCCTAAAGGCGTTATGCTCTCTAACAAACATTATACCTAGGGAACCGCCCAATCATTTTGATTCTATGTAGAGGTGATGATGAAATCTGTGAAGCATCGAACGCTCTGCCGGAGAGGCCCTTCGAGAAACATATTCATCATAGCTATGAGATGAATGTTCGCTCAGTCAGAGATCGTGAAAAGGTTCACGGATTGCAAAATATGAATCGTCACATGCATTCCTGAAGCCGGGTCAGAAACATGCAGTATCATGATTTTACGATTTTAGCCTTTCTTGAAAATCCACCATCTACACTTACGCCTCCGAATACCAGCAGGAATCTACACACTTGATTCCCTTAGCTGATCTCACCCGCAACTAAGGGTTTCTACGACCCAAAGTCAAAGACTTTATAGACAAATTTGTCTCCCACTGAAAAGTCTATTCTAATAGATAAATCTGTCTCCCACAGAAATACCTACGAAGTTTTTTTTTCCGTTTTTTAATAAATCAAGGTGAACAAGAACCATTTGATAATCCGGTCTTATATTCACGACGAAAAACCTATAAATATCTATAACCTCACAATAACTTAACTATATGGTAGTAGAACAAGTTATTGTGGAATCACAAAGAATGAGACGAAGAGATTTGTGATTACTTTTTATATCTTACCTATCGGAGATGAATCTCGAGCCAATCTTAGAGAAGATAGTATTCAATACTATGAACAAGTAAGACCAGAACACGCAACTACAGAAAAATTGTTGGGTCTGGCTTCAGAATCCCAATGAAATTTTCCAGTCGTTAACCTATAATGGTTTTAGGAAAAATCTAGGTTAAAGGAGAATCGAATCTAGTATGCAACTAGTATCACACATAAGTGTAGGGATTAGGTTTTCCAGTTGCTAGAACTCTCTCGTAGATAGTCTTTCAAATCAGGGTTTGATAGCTTAAAAACAAAGCAATTAATATTCACCGTTAGATGAAAACCTGATTAAAGATTCAAGCTAAGTCTGCTTAAAACCAAAGCAATATCTCTCCACCGTTAAATAGTCTTAGCTTGTTGCATACAAATGAAATATACCTTCATTTAGATATGGGTAACCGTACCTAAACGTGTATATTGAGTTGGATCAACAATAGTTAACCGAAGTTAGCAGTATGAACACTTTTGTATTAACCACATTCATCTAACACTTATACGTCAAATGATAATCAAATGAATCCAATTGTGTTACTCATAGAGTTGTTCAATTGTTTATATTCTCATAGAAGTATACAAGAAATAATTGAAACAAAATCGGATTTGATTCAAGAGAATCAATTCATGAACATTTAGCCATGGTTTGCAAAGATTGCATTCCTTAATTTATAAATGTATTTGTTCATGAGTATGAAATCATACTTAACCGATTTTAGAACTAAAACCAAATAAGTTTGCAAACGGGTACACAAACTTAAGTTCCGAACTTTGATCTTTTTCGACAGTTCGCAGACGGGTACGCATACTGTCATTCCATCCCAAACTCAGCTGAAACCGTTCGCATACTGGTATGCAAACTTGGTTCCCGGACCTGAATCATTGATGTAGTTTTTAAGTGGTAGTAAAGTTCATTAAACTCGGATTATGTAGACTCGATTTTAGACTCAAATTAAAATAGAAAACTTAAAAATAAATTGTATTCAAGTTTATAAAAAGCACTGAGACTTTGGATTCCACAAATATCCAATTTTTATGTGATTTAATCTAGTCAATATTTATGCAACTCTTTACGTTTAAAGTGATTCTAATATTTTCGCCTAGACAAGTAGATTCTCAAAACAATAGTTGTAAATCGAAAGCATGGACCATCAAAAGATTTAACCTAAGCATGACCCATCAATTGAGAACACAACCACTTAATTAGAATCATATATTCGATTTCAGTTCAGTGCAAATAATCATAAAAGAATTACGAAAATTAAATTAAATAATTTTACCACATAATAATTGGAAAAATGGCTTCCTCCGTCACCTCAGCAATGGGGTTTAGCTCCTCATATTAACCACTTGCTCAAAATATTTGCTTATGGTTCAAAAGTTGATTAAAAGATGAAAAACTATAACTCTGAATGTTTGCAACGGTGTATTGGAGTCGCAAAACGAATGACTGATTGTTACAAAAAAGTTACTGTAGCAGAGTTACAAATTTGAGACACTGTTCTTATTTGCAACGGATGTTCTTCAGCAGCAGCAGCATAAATACGGGTTTCCTGCAACTTGATCAATTCGCCTCTGTAGTGTTAAAAACTCCTCTGCGACTGCTCCAATAACTTCGTTTCCTTCCCTGGGACTTAAACACACCTTTTATACTACTCAGAAACCTAAAAATAACGATTAATTCTCTCTTTTTATTTTCGTGCAAGCCACGACAATAATCTCTTCTGCCGACTTCCTTAATCGTTTCTGAGACTTCCAAACCATCCTAAACTCTTCCTTATATAAAATACTACCTTAGGAAACAATATCACGCGTTTAGTCTCCCTGGAATTCCTAAAATAATTCCACAAAGTTTCCGTGCAAAACTCAAACTCTGTTTCCTTTTTCCGGCTTATCCAGCCCAATTCGATTGATTCCATCGCACATACCAGGCCTTTTTAGTTGAATCACGTCCAGCCCAGCAAATTTCAATGATTGAATCTCACTAAAACATCTTCGAAATCCAATCGAAAGTTTGGTTCTTCGCTGGTTATTTCTTCCCGCCTTTTTCTGAATTTAAACGAAGAAGATGACCTCCCCCTATCTTGTGCTGGTATCCCTTTAGCAGCTGCCTGGAAATGGATGCCCCTTAGTAATTGGTCACCCCTTATCCATTTGAGGGGTCTGAATAGCAAGTGTCCTCCGGGGGTGCCCCGCGCAACTTTTCGAGCCGATTTTTCCAAAAATGTTTGTTGGCCAAAAATACCTACACACACATAAAACACCATAATAAGTACAAAAATGAGCACTATCAATATATAGAATCGAGACAAATTAGACACAAAAATGTGTCTATCAATCATACCACAACAGTTTGCATACTGGTATGCATACTGAGTTATATCCAGACAATGGTAATTGTTCTAAACTCCCATTTTAATCATTGAAACATCCTTATAAGACGACAATAGCTGTCTCACACAAACTATTAACTTATAAGTAATTTTCAAGTGATCGAACAATAAATACGAAACATTCTGAGTCGACATCAAATGACTGTCTCACACAAATCATGTAAGATGTTTCAAGGAAATTTTCACATGATCATCTTTTGACTTATTATTTAGTTTCCAACAAATAAATTGTTTCCAACTAAACTCGTCAAGAATGATGATGAACGTAGCTAAAGAAAAAAGTTTTCAAACACATATTTCGAGAAATAGATGTGCAAGATAAACTCGGCTCGAAATATCAAATGTGTATAATGTAAAAGTCTATATAGCTATACGACTTAGTCTCAATGAGAGATAAAATAGAATAGACTTTTGAGTGATAGATAAGTTTTAGTCTCCACATACCTTTTGTTGATGAAGTTCCTCCAAGCTCTCCTCGGTAGATATTCGTCTTCAATCGATGAACACCGTGAAGTCAAGACTTATAGTTTTGATCACCTAAACAAGACAAACAAGATTGAGATAGCAACGGTTGCGATTTCGACCGAGCCATGCTCTAACAATCTCCTCATTTGTCAATTTTAGTGACAAAACTATCAATACATATGGATTATAAAATTAATAAACTTTGTAGCTTCTCATCCAACATGCTTGATTTCCTTGGTTCTTCAACATTCCTTGAATTTTTCGCCACTCCAACTACTTCAGTGATTCTGAACGTGTTCAAATCAGCATCATTGTTGTTGAAGATCCGTGACATGAGAAGTTGTCATCTTTTTCTTTTTCAAAGAATTTAATATATACCTCAACATACTCTGAGATTTCCTTATCAACATCTCTATCAATATCTGAATCACCTTCATTATAAAGTTCATCCAACTGTTCTTCTGGGCGTGTTTCCCAAATATCAATAGTTTCTACATTAAGAGAATGTTTAGATATTGACATAGATGTGACAGTTTTCTCAAGTGAATCCAAGATTTGAAAATCATCTGGTAATTTCTGAACTGGTACGTTATTAGAGATAGACTCGTCCATATAGTCACATTGCTACAAACACAGACTTATGAGATCTTAGCGTGTTTGCTTGGCTCTGATACCAATTGAAAAAGCGGGGTATAACAACCAAACCCAATATTTCGTTCGACAATATGTGTGGACTAATCTAATATTATTACCCCGAGAGCACCAACTAATAAAGCGAGCTCTATCAAGAATGATATCAAAGAGTTATATCATTGTTTTTTCAATGTAATCAGCAAATCGAACACATATGAGTCCGTGAGCCTGATTATTATGAGAAACAACTTGGACGGTACCAAAGACCAATGTCTAAGTGTCAATCAATTTTCTGTCTAACAACCACAGGTCGGATTTACCAATTGATTGAACAACGCACAACCTGTGATATTTCAATTATATAAAAAATATAATGCGGAAAAGAAATAACACATACACCAGAAGTTTTGTTAACTAGGAAACCGCAAATGCAGAAAAACCACGGGACGTTGTCCAGCTTTGAATACCACATTGTATTAATCTTCTACAGACACTAGCCTACTACAAGTTAACTTCCGACCGGAATGTAGTTGAGCCCTAACTATGTCTCACTCCAATTAAGGTACAGTCGCGTTCCTTACGCTTTCGAATCCTAGCAGGACTCTACACACTTGATTCCTTTAGCTGATCTCACCCACAACTAAGAGTTTCTACGACCCAAAGTCAAAGGCTTTATAAATAAATCTGTCTCCCACAGAAAAGTCTATTCTGATAGATAAATTTGTCTCCCACAGAAATACCTACGAAGTTTTTGTTCCTCCTTTTCATAAATCAAGGTGAACAAAAACCAATTAATAATACGGTCTTATATTCCCAAAGAACAGCCTAGAAATATCAATCACCTCACAATAACTTAACTACATGGTAGTATAACAAGTTATTGTGGAATCACAAAAAATGAGACGAAGAGCTCTGTGATTATTTTTTATATCTTACCTATCGGAGATAAATCTCGAGCCAATCTTAGGGAAGATAGTACTCAATATGATAGAACAAGTAAGATCAAAACACGTAACTACAGAGAAAATTGTTGGGTCTGGCTTCAGAATCCCAATGAAATCTTCCAGTCGTTAACCTATAATGGTTTTAGGAAAAACCTAGGTTAAAGGGGAATCGACTCTAGTACGCAACTAGTATCACACAGAAGTGTGGGGATTAGGTTTTCCAGTTGCTAGAGTTTTCCCTTATATAGTCTTTCAAATCAGGGTTTGATAGCTTAAAAATAAAGCAATCAATATTCACTGTTAGATGAAAACCTGATTTAAGATTCAAGCTAAATTTGCTTAAAACTAAAGCAATATCTCTCCCCCGTTAGATGGTCTTACCTTTTTACACACAAATGAAATATACCCTCACTTAGATATAGGTAACGGTACCTAAACATGTATATTGAGTTGTCTCAACAATAGTTAACCGAAGTTAGCCATATGAACACTTTTGTATTAACCACATTCATCTAATACTTCTAGATCAAATGAATCTAATTGTGTTACTCATAAAGTTTTTTAATTGTTTATATTCTCATAGAAGTATACAAGACAGAATTGAAACAAAATTGGATTTGATTCAAGAGAATCAATTCATGAACATTTAGCCACGGTTTGCAAAGATTGCATTCCCTAATTTATAAATGTATTTGTTCATGAGTATGAAATCATACTTTACCGATTTTAGAACTTAACCAACTAAGTTACGCAAACTTAAGTTCCGTACTTTGATCTTTTCCGATAGTTCGCAAACGGGTACGCGTACTGTCGTTCCAGACCGTACTCAGGTGAAACTGTTCGCATACTGGTATGCAAACTTTGTTCCTAGACTTTAACAATTAAAACCGTTCGCATACTGGTATGCAAACTTAGTTACCGGACCTGAATCATACCACAACAGTTTGCATACTGGTATGCATATTGTGCTATATCCATACAATGGTTAATTGTTCTAAACTCCCATTTCAATTATTGGAACAACCTTAGAAGACGACAATAGCTGTCACACACAAACTATTGGCTTATATGTAATTATCACGGATGATAAATATGAAACATTCTGAGTGGACATCAAATGACTGTCTCACACAAATCATGTAAGATGTTTCAAGGCAAATCTTTTGACTTATTATTCAGTTTCCAACAAATAAATTGTTTCCAACTAAACTCGTCAAGAATAATGATGAACGTAGCTAAAGCAAAAATCTTTCCAACACATATTTAGATATGCGAGATAAACTCGGCTTTAAATATCAAATGTGTAAAAGTATATATAGCTATACGACTTAGTCTCAAAAGGATATAAAATAGAATAGACTTCTGAGTGATAGATAAGTTTTAGTCTCCACATACCTTTTGCTGATGAAGTTTCTCCAAGCTCTCCTCAGTAGATCTTCGTCTTCAATTGACGAACACCGTGAAGTCTAAAGCTTAACTACACATTCTATCCTAATCCGAGACATAGCTATAAGTAAACTAGAAATCAAGAATTATAGTTTTGATCACCTAAACTTGACAAACAAGCTGAGATAGCAACGCTTGCGAGTTCGACCGAGCAGTACTATAACATGTATGTATAAACTCAAATGCTAACTATATGTACGCTTGGCTATATTTAGTTTTTCAGAGTTTCATACCACTTTTAGTCTCAAATCTTAAACAAACCGACCAAATTTGGGTATACTCCTTTCGATTGTGATTATTTCTCAGACTAAATTTGAGTATTTACCTCATGACTGTGGAAGTTAATGGTATTGTCCCAGTATTCATTTATCTTGAATTTTAAGACGAAATAAAAATATTAAAGTGAAATTAGTGATGAAATATTGGATAATGATTGGTTTCTACAAACAAAGCAATCATGACATCATTTGTTACTTGTTAGCCTAAAAAGTTGCGCTACTGCTGCCATTTTTTACCCAAGGTTGAAGACTAATCCATGAATCTAAATATTTAAGGTACAACGAGACCGTTTAGATTTAATTATTGCACATCACTGGATGGGGATAAAAATGAAAGTGTATCTAGAAATGTTAGAGTTTGTATTTTGTTGTTGTTTATTTATGAATAAGCTAACCGCGAATCTAGTATTTGTCTTCTTTTTTGTTATCGAGGAAAAAGGGTAGAATGTGTAGATGGTTCATTAACTCCAACTATAAGTATCGAGGTTCCATTTACTAATAACCAAGCAGTAAATCCTCTAGGGACAAGTACTGAGATTCCTATTCCTCCAAAGCAAGCAGCAAATTCTCCAAGGGGAATTGACAGTACCATCAGTAGTTTGCAACGCGATCCAAGATTATGTCCTCAAGTATGGGAGAGCAATCTAAATCAACAAGATGAGATTGGACAATCATATATTGCAGCCGGTCCATATCATCCCAACCTTTCAATATATCCGCTATCTGGAGAGCTGGGTAACCAACGTCCCTTTCTATATTCATGCATAAGTTTAGTTCCAACATGGTTAGAAATTTAAAATATTTTCCTCATAAAGACATCGTTTTTTTTCCACCATGCTATCTATTTACTAAACCATCAAACAATACCGGGAAGAAAGCTTTTACAGTTACTGGATTTAAGAACTAGAAAAATGTTAATGATGGTGATAGATGTAAATTTTTGATACATATGAGTAGAAAAGTTCACATGGATGTGGTGAAAACATTAGAGGACTTGAAGAATTATTCTCAACATATTAAAAGAGTGGTCCAAAGTTATACTTCGCAACAAATTGCTGAGATTACAAACCGTAATTGATGTCGTTCGGTGGCTTACATTTCTAGGTTGTGCTTTAAGAGGTCGAGACGAAAGTCAGGGATCACTAAATCGTGGAAGTTTTATTGAAACAATTGAGATATTATCTTCCTATACTAAAGATGTTGAAGCAGTTATATTAAAGCTCCAAAAAATGCTTCTTACACTTCGTCGCAAACCCAAAAAGAGATTTCACATGTGATTGCAATAAAAGTGAAAAAAGATTTCGTGAAGAGACCGGCAATGAAGCTAACGATGAATCCAAAAATAGCAAATGATAATAGTGTTTAGGTTCGTCGATAAAAATGAGTCGATTACTTTCGAGACTTACAAGAAAATCGTATAACTTTTTGATAATTATTAAGTTAAATGGACTTGGTTTAATATTTTTTTGTACTTTTTGTGTTAAAAAAAAGAAGCCTTGCCCCTTTTCGAAAAAAATCGTGGCTCCATACCTATAAAAGCATGCCCTCATTGGTAAACATCAAAAGATGAGCAACTAGATGAAAAGTTCGTCGATATATAAGATGATCAACCTTATATAGTAACAATAACAAGGATCAATGTCTTGCGCGCAAGTAGTGTCACACTCTCTAAGTCTAGCAACTCTTCCCATTCATGTCTTTTTTCTCCCCTGGGAACGTCATTTTTGATGAAACCCCACCTGAGTTTGGAAAGTAATCTTTAGTAGTAATAGAAATGGCTTAACCTCTAGCTAGTTAGTACTAAAAGACAACTTTTGACCAAAATTAGATCTTAATAATATTGTATTATTATCTCTCAAAATCATCACACATGGTAAAAAAAAAGTGATATTGTTATTTCAACAGTCATATCACATCTTATTTGTCTAGATAATATTAAGGCAAATATATGTTTTATTAGCTAACATATTTTAATCAAAACTAGTCCAAAAGGTTTCTTATTTTGTATTTCAGTATGCGTGCAAATTAACAACTTTCAAAAAAAGGTGCATGTATATGCATATTGCATTTCTATCTTTTTTGATACACATGCGGCTTGACTAGTTTGTTTTTGTCACCCAACTTCTTTTTATAAATGAAAAGCTATCAACAAAGAACATCTAACCTAAGGTTTACATATAATGATCTAGTTATTTATTAAAGACGATTAAATATAAATTTTCGATTTGAGGTTTTGTCCATACGGTAGGTGACGCTGATTAAGTAGAGTTAAGTATGGGGTGTAAAATAAGACTACAATCCACATACTGGAGGCCTAATTCTATCTTTCTTACTAAGCTTCGGCACTGCTGAAAGCATCCACTGATCTTTTTCATGCCAAGGGTGGATCAATTAGGCTAATACCGTGATTTCTTTAGGATTATGCAACCTCCACTGCTTGCATACTTATAAACCTTACTTTTCTAGCCATGCCCAATGTGTTATTGGTGCGTGCCAACATCGAACACCTTGATAGGAAGTATGGGCATCCAAAGAATGGAATGTGAAAAAGCGGGGGTCTAACAACCACACCCAATATTTCGCTTAGAAATCTGTATGGACTAACTCCAATAAACTTTTAAGATAATCAACTAGACGTTCATACTCAATCTTAATAAAAAGTATATCAAAGAGTTATATCTCAATTCCTCGATTCAATACTTACTCAAGCAAATAGAAATTTGCGAGTCTAATTCAATACAAGAGAAATTCACTTGAACGGTGATCGGTGTCTGATAATGCATATTTCTTGATCATTTTGTTGTCTTTTGTCACACCTCAAGTTCTTTAATGTCCTGTTTTATGCCAAATTGTGTAGTTTGCCTCCCGAGACATCAACAATCGGTATATTGTAATATTTATTATCTATGTTTGTTTTTGTCTGAGAATATAGAGATTGGTCGTACTTCGAAAAGCGGAAATGTGAAGCGATATCGTTGATCTTGCTGGAGTTAGTAATGCACTAATAGAGGCTAAGAAGTAGAAGGAAATGAAGAGTAAAAAGAGAAACTTGGTGCAATCCATTGGCCCACTCTTCCACAAGCCATTTGCACCGTTGAGAACATCAATCTCGTGTCCCTGCTTAGCACCAAACATTACCTCCTCCCCAAACATCAAACTCGATGGTATTTGGAACACCCTAGCAAGCTTCTAATTTTCTTCCCAAATCAACTTCATGACCAGAAACCCAACTCCATTTTTATCTTTTCCTTCACCACCTCTATGTACTCTTTCCCATACCATCTCTATGTGAACCCATACCCCTATATACCACATCCACCAAACCTCTGCAAATCTACTTTTTCTCTTTCCCATTTCACATTCGAGTACTATTTGCTATTCTTGTTGTCCATATCCCGTTGAGATACTTTTGAAGCTAGAACTAGGTTTACTGCTTTTGACAAGAGAATCGGGTATGAGAGGTCAATCTTTGAATCATGTTGACACAATCCAAGGAGTTAATTACAACAAGCAATTGATGAAAAGAAATCTGAAATTGTTGGAGTGAAGTATAGGTTGTCGTATGAAATCATTCGAAGACTCCCTCAATTGCAGCATGTATGTGACGTCAATGGAGTGGTTGAAATCCGTATATTTTTCTTTGTCATTTGGTGAGTGATGGATATCTCAATCCCTAATTTTCTGATTGTACTTTATTGAAAATGGGTTTAAGAATTGGGAGAATTTTGTATAAATAGGGTTGCAGTTGTATTTTGAAAGCATGCCCGGAGTAGACGGTGCACCAAGACTTAGTAATAATTTAGGTTTAATTTCAGTTTTCTTCATGTTTTAGTTTTCTAACTAGGGTTGAGATGAAACCCTAAATAATTAGAATTGCTTAATTTTGTTCTACTTGTTCTCCATGAATTTATACTGAGAAGCATGATTTAATCTCTGAATTCATAACAATTTACTTTCACCTTGTATGTCATGCATCCTTGGCAGTTTGATCAATTCTTTGTTATGTATTCAAGCTTTGTAAACTGATTTAGTTCAATTTGTGATTGCCTATGCCTTAAAAAAATAGGTAATGCTTGGAATTGACACTTATAGTTCAGTCTTTGATTGGTTGTGCCGTAACAAGACAACCAATGCTTGGGTTTGACAGATTTTTGGCTTGAGGTTAAATCATCAATTTGTGCAAGTGATCTATCACATCTTCAAGGTAGTTTGAGGATAGAGCCTCTATAACTCCTTGATCAAAAGAGAACTAGTATATCAAATTAAGGAGTTCTAAGCATTTAGGTGGCGGATTCGAAACCATAGTTATCTTTGTATTTGTTTTACATTTGTTGTTTTAGTATAATCATCAATCCTAACCGTATCGGCAAACAAAACCCTCTTTGTTAACTCTTTTGTTTTTAATTAGTAATAGTAGAACTTAGAAGTTTAGCTTCGCATCGTTACAACTCCCTGTGGGATCGACCTGTATTTTCCATATCTATGTTATAGACACTGTGCGCTTGCAGTTTAATATTGTAGGTTTTTAAGCCTACCAAGTTTTTGACGCCGCTGTCGGGGAGTTGGCAAACGGTGTAGTTAGATTCTTTGGGTTCTGTTTATAATAGTTTGTAGTTAGGACTTGTAAATATTGTATATTTGTCTGACTGTTTAGTTTTCCTTGTTTTAATAATTTTATTTTTATGCATATCACCATCATTTGCATAAAGTTTGTGTGTCCCGTAATAGCTTGATTTTGCATTTCAGTTCATATAGTCAGTAATCCATGAACTTGTTAAGTTTGGTGAAATAGTGTTGCATTTTGTTTTGCATTGTCAGTAGTATTAGCTTTGGAATTTTATCCCTTATTGTTCGTCTTTTATACTTGCTTACTTTTTCTTTTCATTTCACCGTTTTAGTTAAGCATGGGGTAGACTTTTACAATATGTAGCACTTAGTAATCTAGTTTGTTTTATGTAATCCATGTTTTGTAGCTTTTTGATTTTGGAACATGTTGCGTCTGTTTTGTTTGCTTTCATTTCATAATGTCCAGTGTAGTGATTTGTAGGGTCTTACAGTATGTTTGTTTTCTCCTCTATATTGATAGAAGGTTTCACATAGAGGTTTACCTCTATCTCTATGTAAATACCACTACCTAGAGATTTTGAAATTTTTGTTTGTTTAATCACTATATAAAAGCTCTATATTTAAATTTGAATTTATACATTTCACATTTTACCCTTATACAAATTCAAAATTTCCAAAATTCATTCCAAATCAACATTTTCAAATTTTCAAAACTACAATCATTATCAACCTCACTCAGCAGTACCAGTAAAGGTCACCTCTAATCCATAATTTTGTACACAACCACAATAACATTTTATACCCTAACAAGTATATCTAATTCATTTGCAACCTGATCACGTAATTCATGCATAAAAGTCTGATCTTGTGGTCTAAAAACATGTTGTGTAGCTGATGTTGCACTTTCACTATGCATCTCAACGTTATTGTTCACTTCCAACCCGACATCTTCAAACCGCCGAAATAATTCGTCATTCAACCTAATGCGTCTAAGGAAATTATGTATAGCCATGGTTGCAACAACTAAATACTTTTGGGTGGTAAAACTAAACCTGCACATTTTGTCCAAAATGGGAAATCTTGCCTTTAAAACACCGAAAGCTCTTTCAATCACATTCCTAAGTTGAGAGTGTACTTGATTGAATTTTTCCTTCTTCGTTCGAGGGCGACCACCACGTCGAAAATCTCGTAACCAATATCTTGTATTCCTGTAAGGAGTCATAAAACCCTTTGTATGCGTATATGCTGCATCACACAAGTAATATTTGTCTGCAAAATAACAACAGATAACAAGATATACAACATCATCAGTTTACTGAACTGAAGAAATTCAGTTTTATAATAGCACAGACATAGCTTTACTGTAAAACAAACTGTGGGACAATATTATGCATAACAGTATGAGCTGCTCATAACCATTATTTGCAAATTATAAATCATCATCAATAACCTAATTATAATTGAATATAAATTATCATCAGTTCATGTTGGTGAATAATATTAACAAAACATCAAACCTAAGGAGGTAAACAATCAGAGAATCAACACAATACAAAATAAGATCTAAATCTGCAATACAACATCATGGTCATATTCATATTAGACCAAAAACAATATTGGATCCATATATATATCATTGATTCAATTGAATCCACAAAACCAGATTGAAACCAAAGAAATCAGAACAAAAAATAATGAAAATCAGCCGAAAACGAAATCGAATAATTGCTACCTCTTTTGATGATTAGGGTTAGGTCTCGTAAAGGGAAATCGAGAGAGATGGTAGATAGAATCAGAAGAGATGAAACTTACCCTAATTGTTGGAATTGGTTGATGAATCTTTTTTTTTCCGATGATGTTCTTCACTGAAAAGAAAAGAGATGATGAAATACATTAACCCTAAAATCTAACAGACAAAATATAGAAACATATATCTTCTAAGCTGAGATTCAAGATCAGTTAATCAAAGATATTAGATAAAACCCTAAAATCTGATTTAACAGAGATGGAAACCTAAAATCGAAAAACTGATAATGACTTACACAGATCAAAATCTTAAACTCGATTAGCGTTAATCTTAAAATCTCTCCATGAGTGAATCCAAAAGCAACCTTACCTCAATTTCAGAGAGAAAAAACGAAGCGGAGAGAAAAAAGAAAAATGAGAACCTGAGAAACGAATTTAGGTTTTGTTTTGATAGTGGATAAAATTTGTCAAAATAAAATTTGTTGGAGGGTCATATGGACATTTCACAACGAAATAGAGGTTTGGCTGAGAGATAGCAGTAGAGAGGTGCTATCTGATTTCCTCTATCTAATAGAGGTTTAGCCTCTATATTGTTAGAGGTAGTGAAAAAAACAAACATCCTAAAATGTGGGACCCACCTCTACATAGGTTAATAGTGGTTTGCCTCTATATAGAGGAGAAAACAAACATGCTGTTAGTTGTTTTAAAATTTTAACGCTTCATTTTTTTTGTTTAATACTGTTAGTAGCTTGTAGCATTTTAGCTTTGTATATAGTTCAGCAGCTTTCATCTTTTTAAGTCTTTGTTAAGTTGCTTTTAATTAGTTCATTTTTTTGTACATAGTGCATTAATTAATCTTCCTTTCCCTTTTATACCTTGCCTATAGCATTTGTATTTGTAGGCCCTAACTAGATAGTGTCATGTAGCTTTTGGACTTTGCATCTCACTTTAGCTTTTGTTAAACTCTTAGGAATTTGTCTGTTCTGTAGCTTGTGTATTTTAGGTTGCCTTTGTACTATTTAGTCTTGTTTCTTTCTTTAAGTGCGGTTATACATGATTCTGCAGGTTTGAGTTGTTTCCCCATTTGCATTTTTTTCTTTCTTTTGTTTCTACCTATAGTGATGGTTGTAGCTTTCTTTAGTATTTCCATTTTTTTGAGTTAGAAAATTTCTTTCTTCTGTAGCTTTTTGATTTTGTGTTTCATTTTGTTGATGCGCTGAATTGGCATGCTCTAAGTTGCTTGTAGGTTTTAGAGAAACTACTACAAAAGCTATGAAGAAAAGTACTGATATTCAATGTACTGTGTCCTTTTTTCGGATGCGTACCGGAAGTAAGTTTCTCGAACAGTATTACAAAATGACGTCTAGGACAGGTTATAATCGCTTAGCCTGAATGGTTTGATATTGGGTTTAACAAATGTGTAATATATCTTGGTGACATATACGAGTTGGCCTCTCGTTAGTTACCATATTTTTACTGCTATACTCCAATAGAAATCCACTTTAGGATTGATAAACGTCGAAGTTCTCTACCATTGATACAACAACAATATTTTTAATTTTTCTTATTAATTTTTATTATTATGATCGTGTACCGGTGTGTTTAGTCTGTTGTGCTTAGTCCTAGTAGCTTATATATAGTTTTTGCATGCATCCTTTTGTGTAGGATTTGTTGGTACCATTTAGGATATTAGTTGATTCATTTTATTCTATTTACTTTAAAAATAAAATAAAAAAAAGAATCATGTCAGGATTTTGGTCTGCAACTAGGGACGAGAAATCGTCGCAAAAATCTATTAGAGAACTCGCACACGAGCATGCTTCACATTATGAAAATCCCATAGACCATGATTTGAATAACTTTAGGGAATATTGCGGACCTTTTCAAGGTCCTGAGCTACAATATATAGACCTTAATTGTTATCCACACAAGTACCAGTCACCCCCATGGGATGTTGAACAATTTTGTACTCCCTTGAGCCGTTGTATGCAATCTGTGATGGAAAATCTCAAACTCATTGAATAAAATAATGCTAGATTTGAATTACAAGCATTGCATGATCATCCATATAACAACACATATGAATTTCCCTTCGATAGTAGACCTCATGCACAACAATGTACTGCATATCCATATGAAATGAGGATACCCACTACTGAAGACTCTCCTTCCATAGAACAACTTAATATGATTCTGAAAATGAACCTGATTCATTTACAAAATGAAGAAAGGAAGGAATCTCATAGTGAAATGTTTGTTAATCCTAATGAATTACATTTTGAAAATAGTGTGTTTAGTCCTACTCATGCAACTGATATTGAATATAAACCTAATTTAGAGGTAAACAAATAGACTAGAGACACTATGAATTTGAATAGGGCATTGCATTCTTGTTATGATGATGATGATGATGTTATGTTAGAAGAGCAAGTGTATTCTGAAAATTTTACGGAACCTTTGGTTTCAGAGACATTAGACTTTAGTTCGACCTTCATGAATGATGTTTCTTCTAGCATTCAATCTGCATATATATATGTGATGTTGATCCTGATTTGGGGCATGTACAACTGTTCTGTGAAAAAGAGCATGACACGCAAAATTTTGTCTGACTTAGAGAGGGATGAATTTTCTGTCGACACTAATGATCTTATGCATGAAAATAACTGTAATGTGTCTGATTCCCAGCCTAGGTCGCAACATGCTGCTTCTTCTGATCCTGGTTTGGGTGCTTTGGATAATCATGAATCTGATTTGGGTCTTGTTGATTTGTTCTATGAATATGAGCATGTTGTAGGACTTGTAAATGACTTAGGGAACTTTGATGTGAGTGATAATAGTGGTGCTCTTGATCTCATGCCTGTGAGAAATTTAGATGTCACCTTCCTGCTTAAGTCACAGTCTGATGGCCTTGCACCCAGCCTAGATTTGGTTTATAACAAGATTATAAAACCAACTTTTCTGAGAGTTCCCAATCTAGGATTGGAATTGTGTGCTTCTCAAGTCCTTCTGGACCATTTCGCATCTAAATATAATACCCTTGAGGAACCACAGTTGGAATGTGTATCTCTGCCCGTCCCTAACAATGTCCGATTCGAATTAGACCTTGTGTATGATGCGCCCCTAAGATTGCTAGATTTTGTGTCCAAAAGAACATCTGTTGGAAATTTCAGGTTTGGGGGTAGGTCATTAATATCTGCAGTCTTACTTACCTTGTCATGTTGTACATGCTTGAGGCTGTCGATATTTCTGCATGTCGTTTTCTGGGTTGATCCTCAGTTCTTTAGGTTGTATATATATGGTGAATTTTCTTTGTATATAATCCAGTAGGTAAATGGTCAATTTCTGTATCTTAAGTCAGTTTCATTTTCTTTTTCTGTATATATTATGCTAATCCAATATCAACTGGTTTATGTTGGATTATAGCCTTGAATAACGGAGTTCTAATCTTGCTTTCGCCGACATCTAGTAATCTCTTTCCCTTTCTATACTCAGCATGGTTTTTATCGTATGCTGCTGTTTAAATTGTAATTATCTTTAGAAACATCGAGGACAGTGTTTAATTTAGGTTTGGGGATGAAGAATATACACCTTGACTGTCACTGTGCCTATCATTGAATATGAACTCTGACATATAAAAAAAAAAATTGAATTGAATAAATTATTGAGCTCATCTGCCTTGATATGTGATGCATGCGCGTATATGTTAGGGTTCTCGATCTAGATGATGAGGTACAAGTTTGATATCTTTTTGATTCTAGCAGTATAACTTGTTAGTTCGATTTACATTTTTTTTGAAATTTTTTGAACATGTGATATGAAACTTGCACTTGCACTATCTGTCAAGCATGTATAGCGCCTGATTTGCATAATCCGGTAGACTGCCAATTATCTAGAATACCGATGCTGCCTCTTGTTGTAATGTTGATGTAATGTATCCTTTTGTTCTATGAAAAGTCGTTGTAAAGTCAGTTGTATTATCTTGTCTTCGTAACTCTTGCATCTTTGAAAAAAAAATGAAAAAAAAAGAAAAAGAAAAGAAAAGAAAAGAAAAGAAGAAAAATCAGAAAATTTCCAAAAAAAAAAAATGAAAATGAAATGAAATGAAAAGAAAAGAAAAAGAAGAAAAAGATTTTTTTAAGACAACTTGTTATCTTTTGTTCCATAAAGTTAGTAGTTGTTTACTTCTTGTTTCAATGTTGTCAAAAGTCAGTCAATGCGTGTGTTGTAATTAGTTTTTGTGTCTGCATTGTAAATAGTCATGTAATAAAAAAAGTGGGGTGTAGCTAGCTTGCCTTTGAATCGGTTCAACTATCTCTTAGTATTGGCAGTCATGACTTAGATTGATAAATCCGTTTCTATGCATGGTCATGATAGAATTACACTTTACACTCTTACCACATGTTAACGATTCGAACTTTTGGATTTCAAAATATTTTTTGTGTTGGAATCAGTGTGTGTCGCGTGTACCTTTGAAATCTAGATTGACATATCCATTTTGTTGTGAACTAATCTCAGAATTGCAGGTGACACATTTCATACTAGGTGAGCTATCTTTTGAACTAGAACTTTGTGGGTATGTTCTAAGCAAGCCCTCACGAGACTTCAACTCGTCCACTAGGGACACTTAGTGGTTTAAAAGGCTTATTGCATTCGCTAAATGCAATCGACAGACCAACGACAGTGGTATAGGTAGGATTTCCTCAGTTTGTTTTTGTTTACTCGAGGACGAGAAAAATTCAGGTTTGAGGGTGTGATCGGTGCCTGATAATGCATATTTCTTGATCATTTTGTTGTCTTTTGTCACACCTCAAGTTCTTTAATGTCCTTTTTTATGCCAAATTGTGTATTTTTCCTCCCGAGGCATCAACAATCGTTATATTGTAAATATTTATTATCTATGTTTGTTTTTGTAGGAGAATATAGAGATTGGTCGTACTGCGAAAAGTGGAAATATGAAGCGATATCGTTGATCTTGCTGGAGTTAGTAATGCACTAATAGAGGCTAAGAAGTAGAAGGCAATGAAGAGTAAAAAGAGAAACTTGTGCAATCCATTGGCCCACTCTTCCACAAGCCATTTGCACCGTTGAGAACATCAATCTCGTGTCCCTGCTTAGCACCAAACATTACCTCCTCCCAAAACATCAAACTGGATGGTATTTGGAACACCCTAACAAGCTTCTAATTTTCTCCCCAAATCAACTTCACGACCAGAAACCCAACTTCATTCTTATCTTCTCCTTCATCACCTCTGTGTACTCTTTCCCATACCATCTCTTTGTGAACCCATACCCCTATATACCACATCCACCAAACCTCTGCAAATCTACCTTTTATCTTTCCCATTTCACATTCGAGTATTATTTGCTTTCCTTGATGTCCATATCCCGTTGAGATACTTTTGAAGCTAGAACTAGGTTTACTGCTTTTGACAAGAGAATCGGGTATGAGAGGTCAATCTTTGAATCATGTTGACACAATCCAAGGAGTTAATTACAACAAGCAATTGATGAAAAGAAATCTGAAATTGTTGGAGTGAAGTATAGGTTGTCGTATGAAATCATTCGAAGACTCCCTCAATTGCAGCATGTATGTGACGTCAATGGAGTGGTTGAAATCCGTATATTTTTCTTTGTCATTTGGTGAGTGATGGATATCTCAATCCCTAATTTTCTGATTGTACTTTATTGAAAATGGGTTTAAGAATTGGGAGAATTTTGTATAAATAGGGTTGCAGTTGTATTTTGAAGGCATGCCCGGAGTAGACGCTGCACCAAGCCTTAGTAATAATTTAGGTTTAATTTCAGTTTTCTTCATGTTTTAGTTTTCTAACTAGGGTTGAGATGAAACCCCTAAATAATTAGAATTGCTTGATTTTGTTCTACTTGTTTTCCATGAATTTATACTGAGAAGCATGATTTAATCTCTGAATTCATAAAAATTTACTTTCACCTTGTATGTCATGCATCCTTGGTAGTTTGATCAATTCTTTGTTATGTATTCAAGCTTTGTAAACTGATTTAGTTCAATTTGTGATTACCTATGCCTTAAACAAATAGGTAATGCTTGGAATTGACACTTATAGTTCAGTCTTTGATTGGTTGTGCCGTAACAAGACAACCAATGCTTGGGTTTGACAGATTTTTGGCTTGAGGTTAAATCATCAATTTGTGCAAGTGATCTATCACATCATCAAGGTAGTTTGAGGCTAGAACCTCTATAACTCCTTGATTAAAAGAGAACTAGTATATCAAATTAAGGAGTTCTAAGCATTTAGGTGGCGGATTCGAAACCGTAGTTATCTTTGTATTTGTTTTACATTTGTTGTTTTAGTATAATCATCAATCCTAGCCGTATCGGCAAATAAAACCCTCTTTGTTAACTCTTTTGTTTTTAATTAGTAATAGTAGAACTTAGAAGTTTAGCTTCGCATCGTTACAACTCCCTGTGGGATCGACCTGTATTTGCCATATCTATGTTATAGACACTGTGCGCTTGCAGTTTAATATTGTAGGTTTTTAAGCCTACCAATCGGTACCAAAGACCAATGTTCAAGGATCAATCAATTTCAATCAACAACCAAAAGTCGGATTTCCCAATTGATCGATTCAACGCACAACCTGTGATATTTCAATTATATAACAAAATATAATGCGTAAAATAAATAATACATACACCAGAATTTTATTAACGAGGAAGCCGCAAATGAAGAAAAACCCCGGGACCTAGTCCAGATTGAACATCACATTGTATTAAGCCACTACAGACTCTAGCCTACTACCAATTAACTTCGGACTGGACTGTAGTTGAACCCTAATCAATCTCACACTGATTCAAGGTACAGTTGTATTCCTTACGTCTCTGATCCCAGCAGGATTACGCACTTGATTCCCTTAGTTAATCTCTCCTGCAACCAAGAGTTGTTACGACCCAAAGTCGAAGACTTGATAAACAAATCTGTCTCACACAGAAAACTATTTAGATTGAATAAATTTGTCTCCCATAGAAATACCCAAGAGTTTTTGTTCCGTCTTTTGATAAATCAAGGTGAACAGGAACCAATTGATAAACCGTACTTATATTCCCGAAGAACAGCCTAGTATTATCAATCACCTCACAATAATCTTAATCGACTAGGGAAACAAGATATTTTGGAATCACAAACGATGAGACGAAGATGTTTGTGATTACTTTTATCTTACATATCAGAGAAATTAATCTCGAGTCAATTATTTCAATTGTACTCAATACAATAGAATCGGGAAATATCTGAACACGCAACTACAAAGAAAATAGTTGGGTTTGGCTTCACAATCCCAAAGAAGTCTTTCAAGTCGTTAACCTACAAGGTCTCGATAGAAACCTAAGGTTAAAGGAGAATCGACTCTAATTGATGCAACTAGTAACACACATGAGGTGTGGGGATTAGGTTTCCCAGTTGCTAGAGTTCTATTTTATATAGTTTTCAAATCAGGGTTTGCAATCCAAGTAACCTTGGCAACAAAGCATTCAATATTCACCGTTAGATGAAAAACCTGATTCATCCAAGCTAATATCTTTCAACCGCTATATCGAACTTAAATTGTTACACACAAATGAAATGTACCCTCATTTAGGTTTATGTAACTGTACCTAAACGTGTACACCTAGTTGGTTCAACAGTAGTTAACCACATGGTTAGCCATATGAGCACTTTCATATCAACCATATTCATCTTCACCCTAACTAGTTCAAATGACTCAAAAGAACTAGTTAGAGAGTTGTTCAATTACTTAGATCTCATAGAAGTATATACAAGACACAATCGAATAAACCGTTTTTAGAAAATAACCCACTCAAGTATGCATACCGGTACGCATACTTAAGTATCCGGATTGAGTTCTTTTTCAGTTCACAAACTCCAACAGAAATGAGCTTCCGGCAGTACGCGTACACGTACGCGGACTTTAGTTCCGGTTATCCTGAGTAGCAAAGTACGCATACTTTGGTTCAAGGATTTTGGACTTACACAAGTATGAGTTCACGTACAATGTTTATATCCATTCAAGGTTATATATTCTAAACTCTCATTTCAATCATTGAAACATTCTTAGAGGATGTTAAATAGAGGTTATTCACACACTATTTTTCATCAAAGCAATTTTCAAGATATTGAAATAATCCACATGACTTTCGTCACTTGTAAAGATGAACTTGGACAAAACGAAAGCTTACCAACACATATTTCGATAAATAGATAAGCGAGAGGAACTCGGTTCGAAATAGCAAATGTGTATAACAGAAAGTCTATATAGCAATACGACTTTTGTCTCAAGATATGAGATAGAGTATATAGAATTTTGAGTGATAGATGAGTTCAAGTATCCACATACCATATGATGCGAAGGTATCACTATGCGAAGGCATATGAGTTCACGTACAATGTCTATATAGCAATACGACTTAGGCATCATTTATAGTTGTCTAGACTTCCAATGGGGCATATGATGCGAAGGCATCACTATGCAATTTCGCGAACTAAATATGCACATCACCATAATACATTTTGACGGAACGACCTATATGGACCAGGCTATTATTGCTTGGCCAAGGCCTTGCAAACACGAGTTGGCTAAAGTTGCTTGTCTCTTTGAGGATGAACTACGGTCAGTGTTTGATCCCTTTAAAGTAGGGAAGGGTACGTAGCGCAATGATGCGATATTGGCCATAAGGAAATAACCTGCATAATATGTTATGTCAGCGTTACTTTGCTCAAGGACATCCTCCCAACTGGCCTAATGCATCATGTGACACAACATTGGCTCTTGGCCAATATAAATCACGTAATGCATCATAAATGGTGCAATATTGTCCCTAGGTCAATATTCCCAACATAACCCGTCATTTTGACGCAATACTTGCCTTTGACCAATATGCCTCTCAACACACAACAGAAACTTGAGATGAAGCTTCATCTCAGGCCATGACACATCTTTGAACATACGTCACGTGAAAAATACAGGTTATTACATAGAGAGTGGGTTTTACCCCCAGAATATTTGCACGAATCAAAATTTTCGAAATATTTTCACCAGAATTATCACAACAGGTTTATTTCGACCAATAGAAAGCAAAGATTTTATCAACATTTAACATGGAAGTTTTACTTGTCTAGCCATTTTAAGTTTTGAGATGATATAAACATTAATACTACAAGCAAGCTAGCAAATTTCAAACTGATGTTACCATGGCAAAACAACACGAAAACACTGAATGACACAAATACTTTATTTTTATTTTAGAAAAAAAAATTACTGCAAAAAAATACTAATTATACAACCTATGGCTACACTAAAAAAAAAACATCTTTATGCACACTCCGGAAAATAATGTATATTTGACATGTTAATTTGATTGGTTGATTAGTTATGGATGAAATTAAAATATCACATGTTAATATAACTCCGAGAATTGAATTAGTAGTAGAGATTAAAATATCACATGTACAATCGATAGTATGCACAAAAACGTACTCTAGAAAGGAATCCAAGTACACCAAACATAAAGTGTTTAAGCTACTGGCCCAGTAGACATTTTAGGTTCCTGAAATGAACTAGGTATTTAGATAATTTTAAAAATCAGGCAACTTATCAGATTTGCTGGTATCATGAGTCTTCATTATCACTTATTCGCTGCCAAATCAAATAAGAGACTAGATGAAAAAGTGAGTTTTCAATCTTAAAAAAGACTGTTTTGCACACTAAGAGATTGATGTTCAGCCGCTCTTTTTTTTATTACTAAAACACCCCATGCTATTAAACGTTAACAATTTTCCTCCCTTTTCTTTCCTTTGAAATTTAATAATAAGATTTGTAAAGGGCCCCTTCTAACTTTGAATTTTTGAAAAACTATAAAAAAATATTGGGAGGCTGATCGTCTGGCACTCGAGAGAATTTTTTTTCGCAAGCATTTGATGTTCAGCCTCTTAGTCTCGATTTTTGCACACTCTTTCACTTGAATGAGTGCGTGAAGGAGTCTGGGTGAAAGTGGACCTTTCCATCTCTCATAATAGCACCTAACTTGATCAACTTTTGTGGAACTCTTTCATTTTGATTGAGAGATCTCTCTACATAGCCCTTTCTCTTAGAGACGATAGTTTTCTCTTTATTGTTTACTGGAAAAACCATATTAGGCCAAATTATCTTTGGGCTTGAGATATCATTCGCTGATATGACCTATAAATTTCTTGTACAAATCAATCTGCATGGCCCTCCTTTTTTCTAGGGGATCCAATAAATTATTGAATATAATCTTCATTCGTCAACAAATTAGCTGGTGGCAGGCGGCATAAAAAGCTATGCGGCCGAAGGAAGCCAACATGAAACCATTCAACAATTTAGGATCAGACAATTCCACCTTTTCTTCGTCAAATAGTATTAAACAACTCTATGGATACCAACTACCGGCGTATATCGTCGTTCTAGTTTTCTAATAGTGAAAACTACATCCACACCCATTTTCCATATTTTGGACACTGTGAAAGCCATGCTCAAAAAAACACAGGCGCGCACCCATTTTTTAAGACAAAATATGTCCCAAACCCATAGTTTCTGGAATTATGTTTCGGTCATTTTTCTTCTTCTTCTCCAATTCGTATCTCCCTACTGCTTTCGTATCAGTTCTTCATTGGAGCTTCAATTCACGGGTAAATCTCAACATCTTCGTATTTTGATTAACCTAGGGTTTCCGTATATAAACACTCTTATAAGATTTTTCGTCTCTCCCAAACTTCATCCCTGATACTCCCGCAAAAAACCAGTGAGAAAGAGAGATCTAACAAAAGAAAGGTCTAATAGCTTCCAATCATGGCAGAACATGGTGGTGCTGCTGGAGAAAGAGGTGGATTTGGTAGGGGGTTTGGTGTCCGTGGAGATAGGGTAGAGGTGATAGGGGGAGAGGGGATCGTCGAGGTGGAAGAAGAGGTGAGTCTCAGAGAGTCAAATATATTTGTGCTGCGGTTGAAGGTGATAACTCCATCAGATATATGAGTTTCCGAAGTAAAAATGGTGAAGAATTTATTTCGAAGGACCTCAACCAATGAAATCGAGTCCAAATCGCTGAGATGGGAAAGTTGTAAGGAGTTAATCACTGCTCAACAAACTGAATCGTACAAATTATAGTTGCTGCTTCTTTTCTCGGTTCCCACAAGGTTGAGAACTTACTTGTATCACTTGAGAATTGGTTCCTTCTTACGCTCCTTATCGCTTACACCTAAAAGTCTAGGAAGCCGTATGGTGGGGATGGAAATTGTATTGGCATTTCTGCATCCCAACGGGAACTGTGTGCACCCGTTTTCCATTATGTCTGCAAGCAAGGAAAGGGCAGAAACTATTCTACATACAGTCGGTGTTTTGCAAATGCTGTTTTGTTGTTTGGGAAGTTACATATGTATTAGTGCTGGTATTGGTCATAAGAGTTGAATAATATTTTATGCAGCTACGAAAATGGTTGCATAACCGGTTATGCATCTATAAAATTGTTGCATAACTTGTTATGCAGTCCCGAAAATGGTCGCATAACACGTTATGCAACAAATTTTTTGTCATTATTGAAACCAATAAAAACAAAGACTGCATAACTTGTCATGCACCTACAATAATATCTGCATAACATGTTATGCATCCGAAAATATGGCTGCATAATGCATTATGCATCGAGAAAATTGTTGCACAATCTTTTATGCATCGAGAAAAATAGATGGATAACCTTATATGCATCTGTAAATATAGATGATAATGCATTATGCATCAATTTTTTATGTACGCACTAGAACCAACCAAAACAATGGCTACATAACTTGTTATACATGCATAACTTTGTTATGCAGATGCATAATGTGTTATGCAGTGAGAAAATTGTTGCATAATTCGTTATGCGTCTGCAGAATGTGTTATGCATCTTTTTTTGGTGGCTGCATAATGGTTATGAATCAAGTTTTCGAAAATTTTGCCTAAAATGATGATCACCTCCGATTTTTTCGTGAAAATCAAAAATTTGATATTGTTGTTTGTACTCGTTGCGTAGCTCTCTTTAAAAGAATTCCAACGATATAAAATTTGGAAAATTCCAAGGCGCGTTTTTTTAAATATGTTATATCCAAGTTGCGTTGCCAATTATACTCCTGATGCATAACTCGTCATGCGGATGCATAATCCGTCATGTAGACATTTTTAATAATTTCATATAATTATGGGTGTGAGGGAACTAAAAGTTAATTGTGGGCCTGACAGTGAGAATATTATTTTTTTTGGACATGCGCCTAATTTTCCCAAATAAGCTTCTTCTTCTGATACGACGAAGAAGCTTCTGATGGCCCAGGCCATGGCTTAAATAGGTGGGCCGGGTATTTTCTTTTAAGAATACATGGGTTCTGTTGGCGGGCCGAAATTGAAAGATCCCGACTAGATCCGACAGGCGATCTTAGTCCCGTCCCGGAATATGCGAAACCGGAGCACAAGTAGTTTGGTTCTAGCAGTATTTGTTCCTCGTCCTGGGATGACTCGTTCTGAGTCGGTTCCTAACGTATTAACTCAGCATGGCTTGGATCATCATTGGCTGGAGGAGGGTCAACATCAGGAACTTTCAGAAACCAGTCTCATCTTCATTGTTGCCACATGCACTACCCCCAGAAGCGATGTCCGTATCAGAGTCTAATTTTTCTTTCATCATCAGATTATATTGTGGACAGTTCACTGAAATATGAGGAAGAACTGGAGGGAAACGTTGTGGTGGCTGAACTTGCAAATGATCTTGTCATACTCCATAGAAGATGCAGTCATTGAACTTGTCCATAGTCCATAGATGCAGTCATTCAAAACATGTCCCAGTCGATGACATTATGAGCAAAAGATATTGGGGAGATCATGCAACTCAAAAGAAAACCAACTAAAGCCTCCAGAATTGTGACCAGCATGAACACCAAATCCTTACTGGAATTGAAAAGATAATAAATACAGAAGTTGCAGTCAATTGGGTAGGGATCATCAAAACACCAAACCATTGTGCCGTTGGTAAAAGGAGCACTGAACAGATAACTTAAAAATTGCATACAGTAGCCTATGCTTGGATTTATTTGTATATGGAGTCGTGCATGATTTCATAAAACGCAAACAGTACAAAACGATATTACATTTCTCTTTTTTCACCCAAGATTTTCTCAACTCTTAACTGAAATGTAATCTTTAACTGATGCTTCTAACTAATAAACATGGAAAGAAAGAAAGAAAAGAAAAAAAACCTAGTTAAGCAAAATTTAGCCAAAGAGATATCAAGCATCTAATGGCAGCTCTCCACAATTGGTAATCCGGCATGGCACCCTGGGGGTGTCTCCTCTGCTAGTCTCTTGTGATTCCAGCGTCTCGACGACATCCATGCCAATAACATGTCCAAAAACAACGTGGCTGCTATCCAACTGTGAACACATAAATCACGAGGCCATCCAAATGTTCACAAACAATACTCGCATACGTCCTAACTCTAGAATTGTACATCGTATGCATAACGGGATGATTATATTGATTCATCGACGCAAAGCCTTCGGACTTGTCATTGTCTAGTCGAATATTATCACAAATAATGTTCGTATAAGGAAATAAATCAAGAGACAAGTATAAATATAAAGCATATAAAGTTTAACGCTGAATGTAAGGTGCTGAAATGTAAATGAGACAGATTTACGTGGTTCGGCACTAAGCCCTACGTCCACGGAGTTTGGTGTTTCACTATGTATTGAATGGTTACAAAGATAGTCGAATGACTTTAGAATATATATAGGTCTGCGGAAGTAGGTGGGTTACTTACTCTTCCTATTTCTCTCTCTTATATTCTCCTCTAATTGCTCTCCAAAATGGTCTGTCCCTTCTCTCTTAGTGGAGAGGGGTATTTATAGGGAAGGAACGTGTGTCCCATCTCTGAAGTGTCGTTGTAATCTTATCTTCTTGTGCTTTGTGCCTATTACGCAGAGGTCTTCGGTATATGCCGCGACCTGAGCTTGAACACGAAGGGTTATCCTCGCTTCTTCCACGAGCTGATCGACACGTGTATATCTCTTTGGTATTTAATGCGGGTAGATGGATGTCTGCTCGTGTCAGACAAATGTCTCTTTGTCTGGTCACATCTGTGTCAGCCAAACTTCCTCTCGGCCGTTGATCTGGGATCTTCCTCGGGATTGGGTGCGTTAATACCCAAGGGGTATTATCTGGTGCTCTTCTGAGTCATCATACCTCTGTGGTCCTCTGTCCCTGACCGTCAGATCTGCTGACCGATGGCATCTTCTGATGAAATGCTTGCTATCATGTTTTGATGTCTCGCTTCACATGCCTTCCACGTGTCTTTTTCTGTACACGTGGAGGATGATGAAAGGTGTACATACAATTTGCCCCTCTTCTTCTAACTTGGGCGTATTTTGCAATTTTGAAGAAGAAAGGTAGTCCTACACGTTTCCCACTTTGCATTAATTTCTCCCGTAACTGCTCCTTGGTACGAGGAGCAGTTATTGTCTTCTATAGCTTCATAAATAGGAAAGAGAATGTGAAAAAAAAACTTTTATCCTCTTCTTGTCAGTGTTCATTCTCTTCTTGTTCTCTTATTCTTGTTCTTTAGTCATTTACTATCACCGTTCTTGTGAGGAATATATCATTCAATTTTCTGTTTCTTTCTTCTGCTTCTTTCGTTCTTGATTGTTGCTTCCCCTGTATCTGTCGATATCTCCGATCCTCCTTTCTTCCACTGCGGTTGGTGCTTGTCGTCCTCTTTTATACAGGTATGGGATTTTTCATCAGTTGTTCACCATTGTTTTTTCTGTGTATCTATTCGTTTGTCTCCTGCTGCTGTGTTCTTGGTTTTGTGATGAAGATCATACATGTCGAAGCATATATGCTTGCCCCTGTTCTTTGTTACAGCGTCTGTGAGTCTGTATATGAGTATTATCCCTGGATGGAGTATTTTTTAGTTTCTTAGGGTTTTTCATGTTTATCCGGATGAACCATCAATTATGGGTTTTTTGATCTTTAGTGATCTCCTCGTATTCTGCTCTAAACTGTTTTTGTGTTTCCTTGTAGATATGTCCGATCGTCCGCGGGCTCCTTACCAAACTCCCCCGTCTAGTCCGCCAAGGTCCCCTCCGCGTAGAGATCTTGACAGATCTCCACTTGGGGAAGGTCCTCACAAGTCTTCGCAATCGGATCCTCGGGGTCATAAGGTTTCGTCTTTCTCCGGTGTGAAGATTATGCCTTCTAAAAAAGGGGATATGTCGAAGGGTCCTTCTGGGTCTAGGTATGCTGTTAACCGCGCCCTTTCTCGTCCTCGTGAAGATTCTAGGAGTACGCATGCTCCTCCTCGTGATGACTCTAGGAGTACGCGGGATCCTCCTCCTCGTAATGAAGTGGTGGATGCTCCGCCCCTTCGTTCAATGGCTGCTCCTTCAGTGCCTCAAAAGAAATCTCTACCGCCTCCTCCCGCGGTTTCTTTCAAAGTGAAGTACTCCAAGGGTACTGTATCGAGAGCTGATCCGTTTACAAATCTACCTTCTAAAAGGAAAGCTTCGGAATTGGGTCCTACTTCTGATTCCGCAGACGAAGAAGAAACCGTCCCCGTGATACGCAACATTTCAGTTGGTAAGAAGAAGGTCACTTTCAAGCATATTGATCTTGAGATGTTCAAGGAAAAACATGAACTCCAAGCTTTTGAGGTTCGCTTCTATGCTCCTGACGATGATATCACCTACGAGCTCCTTGCTAATTATCAGTTTGACGAGCTTCATCTGTTGACTACGGTTGGAGCCTTCGAGGCGGGTCTTATGTTTCCCTTATACAAGTCGGGTGACTCCTTTTATTATGACGTGTTGGCTAGTCGCGAAGGCTCTTCTACGAACACTCATAATCGTTCTATGTCACAACTATCTGGGAATTATCTTCGTTCACTGAAGGAATGTTATCTGCGGAGCAAGGGAGAGACTATGATGACCTGCTATGTTCCAAATCCTGCTGAGAGAGAGTGGTATACTCCTCAGAACTTTAACAGTTCTTTTGGGGATTATATCAACAACAGAAACCGTAAGCCGTGGAGTGTTAGTCTTCGTAATATTGCAAGCTCCCCGTGGTGAAATTCGTCTCTTGAGTGAGGTGAGTGATGCCAAGCTGAAGTATGTTCCTGGTACTGAGGGATCCGCTAAACGGAAACTCTTTCCTGCTCGTGAAAGGATTAAGCGTGACCATGATTATGAATGGAATGCTACTGTTATTGAGGTAGTTGGTCCTTCTGAAAATAGCAAGCCTCGTGAAACTCCTCCTGCTTGTTATGGAGATTTCTGTCCTTGGCGTCCTAATTTCGCGGGCATGAATTTTTCCTATGCTCTTGATGTCGTTGATGGAGATGAGGAGGAGGGTTCTGGTGCTATCCATCCATCAAAGAGTGCTGCTGCTGCCAAGGTATAGTTTCTTCTTATATTATCTATCTTTTTGCCCCTTTTTCCTTGCTTGAAATAATTTTCATTTTTGAAGTGAGGGAAAAAATGAGCCTTTGTGGGATGTATACTGGTTTGTAGGTGTCGAAGAAGAAGAAACTTGGACCCAAACAATCTTCTACTGCGGTTATCAGTGAGGTTGAGGGTTATGAGGAGGTTACGAGTCCCGTAAACCAAGGATATGGTGAGGATGAAGAAATTTCCAACGGAGAAGAGCGTACCGATACTTCATATCCTGATGACGAAGGTGGTAATGAAGAAGAGGTTGTCGCGGGTGGTGATGGTGAGGCTGAAGTTTCCGCGGGTGGTGATGTTGAAGAAGAAGTTGCCGCGGGTGGTGATGGTGACGAAGAAATTGCCGCGGGTGGTAATGGTGAGGCTGAGGGTAATGTTATCATTGGTGGTGCTGGTGGGAGTGGATCTGCTCCTGTTGGTGACGACATTGTTGGTATGGGTACTTTACCCGTAATTTCCCCAGAATTCTCTTTCGGTAGAATATATTCCGCGGGGGAATCCTTCGATGTGACTGCTGCCATGGGTCTTGCCGAGGACTTCTCATTGCTTTCCCTACATTATGATTGGGATGTGCTTGGGGACCTTGGAAAAGAATGTACCACTGATCGGCAAGCTGAGAACGCTGGTGGTCATGCTGAGGGTGGTAATGTCGAGACTTGCGCGGGTGAGGAGATAACCGCCAAGAGAAAGTCTGCGGTTGAGTCTCCTCCCGAGGATTTTCATTTCTCGCTAATGCCTGAAGGTGAAGATGCCATTTTGTCTTGGCTAAAGAAGAAGAACCTAATGTTCGTTCCTAACCCTGCCCCCGTGGTCACTGGTGAGAAGAATTCCGACGCTTATACTCGTCGAATGATGCAGCTGTCTTCTGAAGCCCGCGTTGCTGAGATGTGGGAGAAAGATCTTAGAGCTTCAGAAGCTAATTTAGTGGTTGACCCTCCCTCATCTGTTGCTGATATGATGGCCATAGATGATGGGTACCAGTACGGTTTTCCCCAGCAGTGTGTCTTATAGGTAGATCCTTGTACTCTTATTATGATATCCGCGCATTGTACTCTTTTTATGATATCCGCGCATTGTGTTCTTCGTGATATCTGGTTCCTTTGGTATAATAATGTTTGTTGTTTGTGACGTAGATGATAAGGAGCGAACATTGTAACCATGTTCTATACCAGTTCTTTAAAGCAAAGTCTTTAAAGTTGGAGGCCATAGGGAAGAGGAACTGTCTGCGGCTGAAGCGGAAATAAATGAACTGAGGGGACGTCTGAAGGAAAAAGAACAGCTGGGTAATGCTGAGGAGAGTCTTCGTTCAGAGCTTGCTATAGTCCGCAATGAATTGGAGCAGACTCGTAGAAGTTCTCGTCCTTCACAGATTTGTATTTTACGGATTTTTCGCTCCTAGTGATTCCCTATCTGTATTTTGGTGTTCTGTCTGAGTCTCCCCACCATATCTTCAGTGGGTGGAGTCCCCGAGTTGATATGGCTTCGGAAAGAAAGGGAACGACAGAAATCCCGTATTGCAGAGTTGGTGAGTAAGTTGAAGAGTGAAGCCGTAAAGTGGAATGCTCGTGCTGATGAGCACAATGCCTTAACAGCTGAGTGGCGTGAAAAGCGAACACTGATGGTGGATATGCAAAATAAGTACAATCATGACCGTTGTTTGTTTAATGGTACGCTTCTATCGACGCGTGACAACCTGCGTGATGCTCGAGAACATGGTTCAGACTTAGAGGCTAGAGTGCGTTTTTTAGAAGGAGAGTTACAACAAGCTCGTTCTTTCTTAGGCCCTGGGGTTAGGGATAGTATGATGCGTCTTTCCGAGGAAAGAGATAATGCTAGGGCCGAGGTTGGTGCACTTAGTAAAGCCCTAGCAGCGTCTCGAGCGGATGTTGCTCGCCAAGTGGAGTCTGAAAGAGATCTTGAGATGAATGTGTATCGACTTCATAAAAGGATGGGGGAGGTGAATGATGAAGTCAACCATCTTCGTCACTTGGATTCGATGAAGCAGGTAGATTTAGACGCCAGTCAATTTGCTCTTACGAACCTTCAAACGGATTATAAGAAACTATCCACCGAATATGACTTTCTTGATGAGGCTCGGGACGCAGTTGTCAATGAGTATGAGGAGGCTTCGGCTAATGTCGAAGGTATAACCTCGTTTTATCGAGTGTGATTCTGTTATTTCTTCGTTTTAACCCCTTGGTATTTTTTGTTTTCAGCACTCGAGGGACAGCTTCACGCAGCAAATGATGAGCTTAAAAAGACTCAATCTGCCTTAGTGCAGCAGGAAGGACAAACCAATATTTCAAAGGGTTGGCCGCGTCTCGTGAGGAAGCAGCGGAGATTGCCTCCAAAGAGGCGGAACGCCTATCTGTATTGCTGTCTCAAGCCCACCAGCGGACCGCTGTTATCACTTATAAGGCTCGATGTCAGTTGGCTGAAGAGACCAACAAAGTCCTGGATAAGATTGAACTTGGCCTTAAAGTCGAACATGGTCTTGTCAAGAACTATCGCGCGTCCCCTTCCCGCGCCTTTGCCTGGTTCTTCTGGGCCCTCTTCAGGTGGTAGCGTACCCTCTCGCAGAGACAACCCCGTTGATGGAGCTGTATCGTCCAAGTAGATTTCTTTTATTAGTCATAGAAAGTTGATCCTCGTTGATTATATAATTTCGGATCATTTTTTGATGTGTTTCCTGTTTTATCTTATTTGCCGAGTCTTGTAATCAACTCTTTATGAAATGGATCATCCTTTTGGCGTACCTGCGTTATCAATTCATCTTTTTTATTTTAAAGTATTGTGAAGTGTTAAACTAGAAATAACTGGTTTTGTAAAAAGTTGAGAGTGTTTGAGTGCGACACCGAAGGTAAATACCTTCGTGATCGTCTTGAGACCTGTCACCCCGCTGGCGAATCCTGGGCCAGAGGATTCCCAAACGGTGGGGGCCGAGGCAGCGTTCTAGGATATGGAATGCTTATTGAAAATATTTACATGCACCCATTCCGTCGACCCACTGCCTTAAAATTGGTTGGGTATCTCTTTCTGCTGGGTGCCTTCCCCCTGGTCTTACACTCATAGACACTGATAGGGGAGCCCTGAGAGATTGTAGATTAACTACTTTCCCCAATATTGTTAATAAATTTTGTTTACTTTGAAGATTTCCCAAAAAGCTTGTTTGATTGATAGGTTGAGGCCTGCTACTCCTCGTCCAGAGATAGAAACATGTAAAGCGGTTACGCTGCCTTCTTCTTCTGGTATTCTCCACGCAGATGCAAAGCTGCGCTGCTCCTATGGGTAGTACGGTTTGAGCCATTTAGCATTCCAAGGGTGCCGGAGGACCTCGCCTTTCAGATTGCGAAGATAGTAGGAACCGTTTCCCGCAATGTCGTGTATTATAAAAGGTCCTCCCCATGTAGGTGCTAACTTTCCCCATTTCTTCTCTCGTTGATACTGCGGGATTGTTCTTAGCACATACTGCCCCTTACAAAATTTCGAAGCTTTACCTTTTTGTTGTACTCCCTCTCGCTAGTCTCCGTTGATAATTTTCCATCTTCTGCAATGCTGCTTCCCTCCTTCCTTCCAGGTCGTCCAGTCTCTCTAACATCATGTCTGTTGTGAGATTTTCTCCCATGCTTCGGTCTTTGTGGTTGGCATGAGGATCTCTGTTGGGATGACTGCTTCAGCTCCATAAGTGAGGAGAAACGGGGATTCCCCAGTGGCAGATCTTCGTGTTGTCCTGTATGCCCATAATACATTGTGTAGCTGTTCACACCATCGCCCCTTGTGTTCGTCTAATTGCTTTTTGAGTATAAGGGCGAGGGTCTTGTTGGTAGCTTCCGCTTGTCCGTTGCTTTGAGGGTATATGGGGGTGGACTTGTTTTTCCTTATTTTGAAAGTGTCGAAGAGCATGTCTATGTTTTTCCCCTGTAATTGTTTACCATTATCGGACACGATTTCCGCTGGTATGCCGAACCTGCAAATAATGTTTTGGAATATGAAAGTAAACACGTCCACGTCTCTGATCCTGGCTAAGGCTTTGGCTTCCACCCATTTACTGAAGTAGTCCGTGGCTACTATCAAAAATCGTCTTTTCCCTGATCCTTCGATGAAAGGCCCCACGATATCTATGCCCCATTTTGCGAATGGCCACGGACTATCCACAGAATTCAACGTTGTTGCTGGTGCATGTATCTTTTTGGCGAAACGCTGACATTCTTCACATCGTCGGGACATTCTTGCGGCATCTTGTACATTGTGGGCCAGTAATATCCTTGCATTTTTGCTTTGTCGGCTAGTGATCTCATGCCGCTATGATTTCCTGCGTCACCATAATGGATGTCGTTTAGAATTCGATGCCCCTCTTTCCTGGATAAGCAACGTAGTAACGGTCCGAGGAAAGATTTCTTGTACAGGATTCCATCCCGAAGGTCATATCTTCCTACTTTGGAGAGTATTTTCCTGTTTTTTGTGATCCGCGGGTAAGGTTCCATCCTTGAGAAACGCATGGATCATCATTCTCCAATCATCTTCGTTGCTGAAATCTTCGTCTTGATTTGCTCTTGACAGGATATCTTCTTCGTCAAAATCGTCACGGATGTCTTCTCCCACCTGATCTTCGATATTTTTCTTCCACTGTATCTTGATTTGTAGCAAAGGAAAATTGTGTTGCAATCGAGGGTCGTATACCCTTGTGATTTTGATAGCTTCGATACTCTTGTCCTTCAGCATGGATGATATATATGCTAGGGCATCCGTGCCTGAGATCCCTTCTGCATAAGTGCCGGAACTTGATGTTCGGAATTTGTGATGCCAATGTTTGGACCAAGGCCATGTAAGCTGAGAGGGTGTCGTCGTACACATTGTATTCGAGCCCTATTTGCCGTATGACAAGCTGCGAATCACTTGTCAGTCTTACATCGGTTACCCCCATCTCTATTATTAAGCGGAGGGCATGTACGACTGCCTCGTATTCGACGATGTTTTAGTATGCTCTTTGAATTCTAACCTGAGTGCCTGTACGATCCTTTCTCCAGTTGGGGTGGTGATGACAATGCCTATTCCTCCCCTTCCTTATTTTTGGAACCATCAACGAAGACTTCCCATTGTCTTTGACTCGCGGGTTCGAGGACATCAACTGGATCCTTGCTTTCTTCTCGTCGGCTTCTGGTATTCCCCTAATCTCTTCGTCGTTGTCCAGGGGGAGGTCTGCTAAGAAATCCGCCAAAACTTGGGATTTTTGGGAATGTTGAATTTCATGAATGATGTTGAATTGGTCCAGGTGGGTGTTCCACTTGGCTATTCTGCCTACTTTTCCCGCGCTTTTGAGGACTGCTTCCAGTGGTGCTTTGCATGGGACGCGGATGAAGTGAGTTAGGAAATAGGTTCTCAGCTTTTGAGTAGCCCACACCAATGCCAGGATAAGTTGTTCGATCTTCGTGTAGTTCCTTTCCGCAGAATTGAGGGTCTTACTGACATAATAGATAGGTGTTCTATCTTCGTATTGGTTTTGACCAACACTGCGCTAACTGCGTCTTCTGTCGCTGCTATGTACAATGCCAAAACCTCATCAGGATCAGGCTTCTGCAGGATTGGAATTGAAGCCAGGTGTTCCTTGATTCTTTGGAAGGCTTCTTCGCATTCTGCGGTCCATTCAAACTTACTCCCTTTTTTGAGAATATTGAAAAAATGTTTGCATTTGTCCGAGGATCGGGCAATAAATCTGCCCAAGGCTGCTATGGACCCATTGAGCTTCTGCACTTCTTTTAAATTCTTCGGAGATGGCATTTCCTATGGCCTGAATCTTCGCTGGGTCTACCTCAATGCCCCTTTTTGTTACCAGATATCCGAGGAATTTCCCTGAGGTGACACCGAAAGTGCATTTTTCTGGATTTACTTTCATGTGATGTTTCCTCATTGCTTCGAAATATCTCTCAGGTCCTGGTGGTGATCTTTGCGCAGCTTACTTTTGACGAGCATGTCATCAACGTAGACTTCTAAGGTACTACCAATCCATGGCCTGAAGATAGCATCGACCATTCTTTGGTACGTTGCCCCTGCGTTTCGAAGTCCAAAGGGCATTCTAGTGTAGCAATAAAGGCCATGCGGGGTGTAGAATGTGTGTGTAGTTGATCTTCTTCTGCCAGGGCTACTTGGTTGTAACCAGAATATCCATCCATAATGACAGCTCTTCGTATCCTTCCACTGCTTCAACCAGCTGATCTATGCTTGGCAGGGGATAGCTGTCCTTTGGACATGCCTTGTTGAGGTTAGTAAAGTCGATGCATATCCTAACCCCTCCATTTTTCTTAGGAACGACGACCATGTTGGAGATCCATGTAGGGTATTTGACTTCCTTGATGAACCCTGCTTCTAGTAGTTTCCGAAGTTCTTTTTCCACTGCCTTATGATACTCCGGTGCAACTTTTCTTATTTTCTGCCTGAAAGGTGGCGTGCCTGGTTTGATGCGCAGCTCGTGTTGGATTATTTTCGGATCAATCCCCGATATCTCCTAGCTTCCAGGCGAATACATCCGCGTATTCTTTAAGTAATTTGGTTAAGGAATCTTCTCTTTCTTTCGTCCATTATGGTCCCTACTTTGATCATCTTCGGGTTTTCTTCCGTTCCTATGTTGATTTCTTTTACGGGCTCTACTGGTGTGAACACCGGCTTCGGGTCCCCGAGGACTGGGACGTTCTTTGATTGCTATTTGGTATGTTTCTGTCCTTCGTTGGCTGCTGAAGTACCTGTCTCTGTGTTTAGGACATTATCATCTTTTGTCAAACCCCTCCTGTGGTTTCCTTGAGGAACAGGTCTATGGCCTTTTCTTTCGCAGCTTCTTTATTTTTAATCCTTCGGGTTTTTCGCTGCTCTTCTTGTCGTTGATACGATCCTGAGTGGTCTGGCACTCTTTTGCAGAGACCCGATCTCCCTTGATTTCCATCACTCCCTCGGGTGTAGGGAATCTGAGATATTGGTAGTAAGTTGCAGCCACTCCCTTGAGTTTATGTAACCACTTTCGTCCAATAATGGCGTTATAGGGGGATGGGGCGTCAACCACGCTGAATCGTGTTTCTACTTTCATGGGTCCGGCGTTCACCTGCAACACGATGTCTCCCAATGGCTTTGTGGGTGCTCCATTGAATCCGTAGATGGTGTAATAAGAGGTCATTAGCTGTTCATCATGGAGCTTCATCCGTTTGAATGCGTCGTAGAATAGAACGTTCACTGAGCTTCCCCCGTCTATGAGGATCTTTTTGAGGTTACATCCAGCCACTGGTAGTGTGAGGACCAAGGGATCGTTATGATCTTCCATATCTTCTTCGATATCTTCAGTATCGAAGATAATAGGTGCGTCCATCCACTCTTCGTGTTCGTCCACCTCTACGCCATCAATCTTATATAATTCGCAGTGGTCTTCGAACTGCTTCCGTAGCCTCTTTCCTATCTGCGCTGTAAGGGAGGGCCCCGCGGCTTCGGAACACGAGATGGTGTTGATTGTGCGGTTTCCCTCTGGAAGTTGGACTTGCTTGGTCCGTTTGGATCTATCCTCGGCGACCCTTTCGTATGTAATGTTTGAGTTCGCCAGCATCAATCAATTTTTGGATCATTATTTTGAGGTTTTTGCATTTCTCGGTCTGGTGTCCATTGAAGCAGTGATACTCACAGTAATCTTTAGACTTCTCGGTTCTTGGGGGTGTTTTCCCTTAGACCACGGCCACTCCAAATTTTCCCTTCCTTTGATCTCTCGCAAGATCCGAGCGTAGCTAGCATTGAGCTTCGTGTAAACCTGATCTTCGAATTTTCGATCGTCTTTTCGTCGTTCATCTCTTCGTTCCTTCCTATCTTCGTGAGGCCGTTCTACTGAGCTATTTCTTTTGGCCCCGCTGGTTTGTTCTGCGGAATTGGTACGGTGAGACCTCTGCGTGTGTGCCCTCGGGTTCTCACGCTGGATTTCTTCAAGACGAGCGTACTTTTCAATAATTATTCGAAGATCTCCTTCTGTCTTAGGCACGCTTCCATGAATCTCAACAAATAGTGGACTCATTCGGTCTAATCCCCACTTGTAGCAGTTGATACTTACTACTGGGTCCACACTCCCTATGGCTTGGCAGATCTTGTGCCATCTGTTGGTGTATTCCCTCGTGTTTTCCTTGTAGCCAATTGCCAGAGAAAAAAGTTTATCCATTCCAGTGTTGACAGCTTTGTTGTACATGTATGTCCTCAGAAATTTCTCTACGAGTTGATCGTAGGAGTTGATGGAATCAGGTGGCAGGTTGTCAAACCAAGACAAAGTCGATCCCTTCAGACTTGATGGGAAATATCTACAGAGGACGGCGTCGTTCTGACTCCATCGGGCTAAGACACGGTTATAATACCGGATATGTGCCGCGGGATCACTGGATCCGTCGTATCATTCAAAAGTTGGGACAGGGCACTTTAACGGAATGGGGGTATTTTCCAGGCGATGAGTTAGGGGCGTGGAGTTAGCTTCTTTCATCACCTCTTCAAGCCTTCCTCCGCCTTGTCTGGCTTTTAACTGTTTGATCTCAGCCATCATCTCATCACGCAGCTCCTCCTTTGCGCGGTAATATCCCACGTTCTCATGCTCAGTTGAGCGTTTCTTTCTTCGATCTTCGTTGTCATAATAGTCTAACTCTTCGTGGCATATTCCGGATCGGATGCACTGCTTCCCCTGGCGTCATTTGCTAAGATGATTCTTCGGTCTCGATTAGGCTCTGGTGCTTTAGAATTTGCTTCGTCCAGTTGTTGGCTAGTCTTCGTGCTTTGGGCAATCTTATCCTTCAAGTCTTGGTTCTCCCTGGCCAGAAGAGCTACAGCATCTGCGTAGACCTGCTGGCTCTTTTTCAATTCTTCGAGCTCTACCATCAGTCGGTGGGATTGGTTTGATCCCTGATTGGGAGTTCCGGCTGGTACCCCTACGGCCATAGTTCCCCCTTCGTCTACAGTGTGTATTAAGGGTGGTCGAGGATCAGCTTCAATCGTTGGTATCTCCAAGTTTGGTCCCCTCGGTTGAGCTTCCACCCGTGGTACTAAAACTACTGGTATAATTTGATTCTGACCGTTGGTTGACGACATTCCGAATATTGGTGGATCTGCGGGCTGATGTGTCATAGATTCTGCTACCCCTTCTTTCTGTTGATGGATTTGGCTTGAAACCAAAGTCTTGTTAGCTTTTGTATCCTGGAGGGCCGCAACAGTCTTCGTGGCTGCTGCTTTGAGAGCCGCGGCTGCAATGGAGTTAGTGTTCATAGGTGAAGTGATTTCCGCAGCATCCTGCCTCTGAGTAGTTGTTTAGCTTTGTCTCCTTTCTGCTTGCTTCGGGTCATGACCGAGGTAACCCTCGGTGTCTCCTTTGATGAGGCTTTGGTTTTTCCTTCCTCTAGTATCTTCTCCATTTTTAATCCTTTCCTGCATATGGGAATAAATAAGGAGAAACAAAGATATCCACGAGGATCGGGTTAGCGCCACTCGTACCCGCAAGACTATTGGAATAGAAGGAAATGAGTTGCCCAAGGGCCCTAATAGAAGAGAAATGTAAAGACTTCATTGGTCTAGTTTTTGAAATACAAATCCTCTAATAAACGATCGTGAATCTTGTTTTCAGACTACCTTTTGAAAAAGAAATCTTGAAAAGGCAAATCCGTCGCGAGGACTCATGAATCTGGATTATTAAATCTTAGTTGAAGAAAACACCTCCCGTGCAAATCTGTGATAGATAGCCGCGGGTTTGTCTGTTTTGAAATGGTGTTTGTGAAAATGAAGAACATGAACTCAGAATGAAAAAGGTTTTGAAAGTACGCTGAACCCAGAAAAGGGCACAACCATAATGCGCGTCTTAAGGTGAAATCACATGATAAGATAAATCTTTTACCGGGACAAATTCCCTGTTTCTAGCGCCAAATTGTGAACACATAAATCACGAGGCCATCCAAGTGTTCACAAACAATACTCGCATACGTCCTAACTCTAGAATTGTACATCGTATGCATAACGGGATGATTATATTGATTCATCGACTCAAAGCCTTCGGGCTTGTCATTGTCTAGTCGAATATTATCACAAATAATGTTCGTATAAGGAAATAAATCAAGAGACAAGTATAAATATAAAGCATATGAAGTTTAACGCTGAATGTAAGGTGCTGAAATGTAAATGAGACATATTTACGTGGTTCGGCACTAAGCCCTACGTCCACGGGGTTTGGTGTTTCACTATGTATTGAATGGTTACAAAGATAGTCGAATGACTTTAGAATATACATATGTCTGCGGAAGTAGGTAGGTTACTTACTCTTCCTATTTCTCTCTCTTATATTCTCCTCTAATTGCTCTCCAAAATGGTCTGCCCCTTCTCTCTTAGTGGAGAGGGGTGTTTATAGGGAAGGAACGTGGGTCCCATCTCTGAAGTGTCGTTGTAATCTTATCTTCTTGTGCTTTGTGCCTATTACGCAGAGGTCTTCGGTATATGTCGCGGCCTGAGCTTGAACACGAAGGGTTATCCTCGCTTCTTCCACGAGCTGATCGACACGTGTATATCTCTTTGGTATTTAATGCGGGTAGATGGATGTCTGCTCGTGTCAGACAAATGTCTCTTTGTCTGGTCACATCTGTGTCAGCCAAACTTCCTCTCGGCCGTTGATCTGGGATCTTCCTCGGGATTGGGTGCGTTAATACCCAAGGGGTATTATCTGGTGCTCCTCTGAGTCATCATACCTGTGTGGTCCTCTGTCCCTGACCGTCAGATCTGCTGACCGATGGCATCTTCTGATGAAATGCTTGCTATCATGTTTTGATGTCTCGCTTCGCATGCCTTCCACGTGTCTTTTTCTGTACACGTGGAGGATGATGAAAGGTGTACATACACCAACCATGGAGTCCGTTTCACAAAAATGAGAGAAAATATTAGCACAAACCCAACTACAAACAGGACCTGGGACAAAAACATGATGAGAGTCTGAATTCGCTGATTAGTTTTTAAATTGTTAAAAGGGAAATGGGGGCATGGGTCTACATGGTCTTTGATCGTCAGCTCTTTGAGTTCGATTATGTCCACCCACTTGGGACTTCCCAAGTGACATGTTGGAGTGCAAGATGCTATTTGTTGTTGTTTAAATTAAATCAGTCGGTTAAAAAAAAAATTGGTCTCAAAAATTCTTAAACTATGGGTCGTTGAATCCGGCCCCTTTATTTAATTTAGATGGGTCCGTTTAAATGTTGGACTTTGTCTTAAACTTGACGTCGTTAAAAAAGTATAAATTATCAAACCTGCTGAGGTTTTGATATTAGCATCCACAGTGTGTTTTTGAACACATGGAAGGTCGTCAGTAATTAATCTAGAAGTTTGAACACATTCGTGTTTTGACTAGTGGGTTTAATTTGTCCGGTTTGCCTCTAAATTATCCCTTGGGTTTTCTTTCTATTTTTTAATTTAATTCCTTTCAAATCCAAAATTTTCTTCTTCTCCTCTGTTGAGCGTTCCAGGAGCTTCTATTAAATTTGTTGAGTGGTAAGGAAACTCTTTTAGGTTTAGGCGGGTCTTTTGTTCCATTATGAATTTCATGTTTGTTTGTTCCCAGACTAGTGAGACCATTTACACCATAATACTGAATTTCTTTACCTCTTTTGACGAAGTCCTAACGCCATTAGGAGGTCCTTTTTTTGTTTCTCTTCAGGAATTAGAAGGAAACTGGGTAATTTCATTATGGCATTTTGTCGATCCCCTTTTGATGACTGGTTTTGATTACTCTCCTCTAGTCCACAAGATCAATTTGTTTATTTCTGCTACTCCAACTGAAAAAATACCAAGGGAATCCAGGTACCCCAAAATTCTAATTTTTTCCTCAAAATTTGTTATTAATTGTTTACTAAATTGTCCCAATCTTTATTCTGCACCTACCTTATACGTTTGTGTAGGATTAATAGATCTCCTTGAAATAGTTTTACCTTCCTGCTTCATGTTTCTTTTATTTTTTAGATTTAGAAATTTTTATAACATTGTTTAGATATAAGTTTACTGAATTAGTTCCCACCTCATGCTTGTTTGTTCTTTTCACCTCTGTATATTATATCTGGTAAAAATCATAATTTGTTTCTTGGTAAGGTTTCTTTACATCATCATCATAGTAGGGTTAGAAGATGAAGGTTCTGGCCTAGAATGTTCAGGGCTTTGAGAACAAACACACTAGATATCATTTAAGGGATTTAGTCAGATCTAACGACCCTGATATAATTTTTCTTGCTGAGATTAAAAACAAGGCTCAAAAAATGATTAGTAATTTTTCTTGCTGAGACTAAAAACAAGGCTCAAAAAATGATTAGGTATACTAACCAGTACAACTACCCAAATTATTGGCTTGTGAACCCTGTTGGATTATCGGGTTGTCTATTTTTGATGTGGAAGGATGGTATTTCTGTTGAAGTTGTGGATTCCAATAGGAATTTTATTGTTTGCTTAGCCAACTTTGATGCTAGGAGTGAAATTTTTTTGTTGATTTGTATGTATGGTGCTCTGGATGTTATTGGTATCGGTAGGCAATGGGATTTCTTGTCTTCATTGTCTGGCAAACATAAATGCCCTTGGCTTATCATGGGAGACCTTAATTTCGTAGTTAGTAAAGACGAAAAATTAGGAGGCAATACGTTTCCCCAATCTCATATTGATGAAGTTAACGACCATCTTGATTTTCTTGACTTGACTGACATTGTTTTCTCTGGGAATACTTTCACTTGGTCCAATAAAAGGAACGATGCTAGTGTGATTTTTGAAAGAATTGATAGAGCTCTAGGTAATGATAGATGGTTGGATTGTTTTCCTAACTGTATTGTGTATCATCTACTTGCATTTGGGAGTGACCACTGTCCTATTTTACTAGTTAGTGCTAAGGAGGAAAACACAACTAGAAAACCTTATAAGTTTAATAAATGTTGGTTCTTGAATGATTCTTGTAAGGAACTCGTAAGTGCTAATTGGAATTCACAAGATAGAGGTTCACATGCTTTTAGACTAACTAGGTCTCTACACAATGTTAAGGATGTTCTTAGGAACTGGAATTTAAACACTTTTGGTAACATCCAAACTCAGTTGAAGCTAGTTCAAGATGAATTAGCTATAGTGAATACCAATAATGCTGATAAGAATCTTCCTAGTAGAACAGAACTTGAAGATAAACTTAAATATTGGTATGATGTGCAACATGAATTTTATATGCAAAGGGCTAAGGAGAATATTCTCTCGTATGATGATGGAAACACTAAGTATCTTCATGATAAAGTTAAGTTTAGAAAGAGAAGAACTCAGATTGATTCTATTCAGTCTGAGATAGGAGTGAGGATTACTGACAGAGATAGCATTGCTAGTGAGCTTAAGAGACACTTTTCCAATATATGTCGTTCTAAAAACCCTCCTAGTCCTGATAGTTTGCTTGACAATATTGAGTCTTGTATTTCTGATGAAGATAATGATGCCCTTCTTAGTAGCCCATCTACAGATGAGATTAAACAAGTTGTCTTCCAAATGCAACCTTGGACTTCTCCAGGTCCGGATGGGTACCATCTGGTTTTTACCAGGAAATGTGGGATGTGGTAGGCGAAGACACTGTAAAGGTAGTGCAGGCTTTCTTCTATTCGAAGCATCTTCTTAAACAAATGAATCATAGTTTTGTTTCCTTAATCCCTAAATCTAGTTGCCCCAAACATGCATCTGATTTTAGACCTATAAGCCTAAGTAATGTGTCTTATAAAATTATTAGTGAACTCTTGGCTAGTAGGCTTAAGAAGGTAATGGACAAGTTCATAAGCCATTATCAAGCAACTTTTCTATCTTCTAGGCAGATAACTGATAATATAGTGATTGCCCATGAATTAGTTGCTAGTATGAGGAAATGTAAAGCCAAAAAGAAAGGCCTTATGGCTTTCTTTTTGGCCTTATGGCTTTCAAGCTAGATATGTCCAAGGCGTTTGATAGGATTGAGTGGGATTTCTTGATTGTTGTTCTTTGAAAACTAGGTTTTCATGAGGATTGGTGTAAAATGATTTACGCATGTGTGTCTACAGTTTCAATGTCTGTGCTTTTGAATGGGTCTCCTGGTGAAATATTTTATCCTACAAGAGACCTTAGACAGGGAGACCCCTTGTCTCCCTATTTGTTTATTATTTGTATGGAAGCTTTCTCTAGGCTTATTAAAGAATTCAGCTAAGTCTTATTAATGCTAAGTCTTTAATATGCTTTCTCTAGGCTTATTAATGCTAAGTCTTTAGGTGATATTGAGGGAATCAAGGTGACTCGAGACAGTCCAGCAATAAGTCATCTATTCTTTGTTGATGACTGTCTCATCTTCACTAAAGCTAGTTATAAGTGTGCAAAACATTTAGACAATGTTATTAAAGAATTCAACATGTATTCGAGACAGTCAATTAATTTTGATAAGTCTGGGATAGCTTTTAACCCTAAACTAGACAACGCAATTAAAGTTCAGATTGCAGACACATTAGGGATTAAGAGACTAGCCCTCCAAGACAAGTATCTTGGTGTCCCGCTGCTAATCCAGAGAAATAAAATGGAAACTTTTGGGCATCTACCGGATAAATTCCATGATAGGTTAGCAACTTGGAAAAGTAAGCACCTTAACCAGCCAACTAGAACAGTTATGACACAAGCTGTACTAGGATCTTTAGCTTCTCATCACTTAGCTGTCTTTCCGATGCCAAAAAAACTCACCGATAAGCTAGATAATATTTAGAAAAAAAAAAATTGGAATAAGAAACAAAATGGAAGAAGTTTAGTCTTTAAGGGATGGGATACTGTCGTTTTGCCTAGAGTCTTAGGGAGTCTGAACATTAAGAAGACGGCTGATCTGAATGCAGCTCTTCTTGTAAAGCTTGCTTGGAGAATGTTATGTGAACCAGATGCTCTGTGGGTTAGGATCTTAAAACATAAATATTTTCCGAATAGCCATCCCCTTATTTATGCTACAAAGCATGGCTCATGGGTCTGGAAAGGAATATATAAGGGTTTACAAATCATTAAGGAGAACTATTGTTGGAAGGTGGGAGATGGAAAATTAATCTCAATATGGGATAGTAAATGGATACCTAATAGGTCTGATTTGGTGTCACCTAGGTTTAGATCTACTCACTATAAGACTGTTGATCAACTCATCACACCTGGAACTAATACTTGGGATATAGATATTTTAAACGCTTTGTTTGATTGTGAGACTGTTAATGAAATTTGTAAGATTAGGATTCCTATGAAAGGAAATGATACATTAAGATGGACTCCCTCTAGCAATGATATCTTCTCAGTGAAGACTGCACACGAAACTATTAGTAGCGCAGGCCACGATGCTAACCTAATTGCTAGCCGTCAGAATTTCCCTTAGATAAATTTTGGAAGGTTCCTTTACCTCCGAAGATCTTGCACTTCCTTTGGGAGTGTGTTCATAATTGTCTTCCTATCAGGGAAAGACTTTCTAGATTCGTGCGAAGTATAAGCTCTTCTTGCCCTCTATGTACTAATGACATTGAGTCAGTTGATCATTTGTTATTAAACTGTCAGGTAACTAAGTAGGTATGGATTGCAATTGATAGGTTTTCTGCAGGGATATCGGGAAGGAGTTCTCTTAAGGACTGGATTTCAAGCTGGTCTACATCAATTAATGTGCAGGATGATTTCAAAATTGTTGCAGGATACACTCTATGGAATATCTGGAAAGCTAGATGCTCCCCTGTATTTGAAAATACTCGATTCCAAGTAGAAGGGATTGTAAGGATGGTTAATAAAGATATATCCGAATGGAATGAGCACTTAAGAAAAAACACATCTGGAGACCTACATGCTTGCAGAGTTAGAGAACCAAGTAGATGGAATCCTCTGCATTGTGATTTTATAAAAATTAATTTTGATGCAGCTTTCCAAAAAGAAAACAAAACTATGGGATCTGGTCTAATACTTATCGATGATGCAGGAATTTTCTATGGAGCATGGTGCATCCTAGGAGTAGCTGAAAATGAAGAACATGCTGAGGCTATTGCATCTTGGGAGGCAATCAAATGGGCTAAAAGAAATAACTCTCAAAAGTTGCATATGGAGGGAGACTGTCTTAATGTTGTTTTGGCTATAAATAGTAATCTAGGATCTGTTAGATGGACTAATAACCCCATTATCATGGATTGTAAGGAAATGTTAGGAAGTTTCAGTAGTTTGGTATAAAGAAGCTAAGAACAATAATATTCCTTTGTTTTGGGGAAGTGATTCTCCTGTATGGTTGAAAACTCTCATTAGAGAGAAATTGTATGTGTCACATTGTTAAGTTATATGAACTATCTTTTTCTATTTAAAAAAAAAAAGTCCCCACCCTGAATCATGAATTGTTTGATAATACGATGGAACGAGCATCCTTTGTAACCAAAACCTTTCTCTCCTACACAATTATAACGCTTCAAATTGATCATTATGTTCTCAACAAGAACTTTCCCTATGCAAACTATGTATTTCACAAAGTAAAGAAATTAAAAGGGGAGCAATTACCAGTGCACAAAACGCGAAAATTCTCAACAGTCTTTGGGACTTCATTACCAAACAAACCCATTACAATCCTACCCGCTGGCTCTCCTCCAATGTCTACATCAAAGAATACCTTAGTTGTGACTTCTGCTTGTAACTGCAAACCCCAAAACAAAAAAAATAAATGAATCAGACATCAATTATCTTGTTCAATATCTCTATACGAACCCAATAATAATAGTATAAAAAACAATCAAAACTCTACGCGAACTTACATTTGTTGCAACAACATTAGTACACACCATCCTCCTATGTCCAACAATTGGAGTAGTAACATTAGAAATCTGTTTGATTTGAAGTCCTCCGGAAGCAGATCTAGAACAACTAGATGATAACAAACTTCTTTTCCCCGCAAAATTAACTGATGATGATGTAATAATAGGGGAAACCATTTTTAGGTTACCCACATTTGATTTTTGCTACATAAATAAAAAATGAAGTCAGGAAAATACAGAACCAGTTTTTATTTTATGAATGGACAACAAGAAAGTATTGAAGAAACCCTAAGTTACCTGAAAAACGAAAGGAGTGGAGAAAGCAGAAGAAGTAGCCATGGCGGAGTAGTAGATAGAAACTGAAGCTCGAGTAGGTGAAGAATGATAAAAATCAACGTATAAGAAAATGGTTTCCTTTTTTTTTTTCAGCGTACTTATATAAAAAAAGGGTCAAGGGGGCAGTTAAAATGCGCTAGGTGTGCATTGAAAAAGGATTTCTCGTTCGGATATTCCAAATAAACGGGTTTCCTAAAATTCTCCGCTAATCAACTCTATTGGACTGTCTCCACCATAATCCGTCCTCCGCAGTGGGTCATTCGGCATAGGGAAAAATTCGGGACAGAAAAGTTTGAGTAATGGATGAAAACCAGGGTTGTAAGAGCAGTTTTTATGGGATGAATAAACTCAGAGTTTATTCATTTTGCTCCCACTATGGAATGAACAAACATGAAAAATGGATGTTCAAATCAACAAATCTGTTGATTTGAACATCGAGTCGGAATATCCGGCGCGCGTCTGTTGTAAGGACGCGCATCATCTCTACTAACACTGGCGTCAACACGAATAACGCCCGCGTTTTCACTACAAACGCGAGTTTTTACTTACAGCGCCAGAGTCCTTACTAGAAACGCCAACGTCTGACCGAATGGCGCCAACCGCTCTATCTGAACGGCTGAAAAATCTGGTGATCCAACGGTTACATTTTTTGAATTCTATAAATACTCCTCATTTCAACTCTAAATTCACACATTCTACACATTCTTCTCTCTCAAATCATCTACAAAAATGCCTCCCAGAGTTCGTGTTGTTAGATTCACTCAACAAGAGGATTTAGCTATTTGTAGAGTCTTTGTTTTTCACACAGAAGATGTTGTCATGCGTAATGTAGCCGATTCGACGTTGACTTTCTGGGAGAAAGTTTTCAGAATGTTCGTCGCTGAAATGGGGAACATCCATGGGCGTGATTCTGGCGGATTGCAACATCGTTTTAGTTTAATTAGTATGAATGTATTGGAGTTCGTCGCCCAACTAATGGAGAATCACCAAAATAAGCTCAACGGTGAATCCGAACATGAAGTGTTGCCCATAACTCTAGCGATGTGTCCAGTATCTCACCGCGGTCGTCCTTTCGACTTCCATGCTTGTTTCGACATTCTTAGGGTGCTCAACAGATACGATCCCTACATCGCCCTAGGAATTCAACTACCCGCCGAGAGTTGACGCATATGTAGTAGTTGTTTTAATTTAATGTATTTCTTTTATTCTCATGTATGATGTGGTTGTTCAATGCAATATGTTTTTATTTATGAAATTGATGGTGCAATGTTTAATCGAAGAAAAATTTAAATTACTTGATATTGATGGTTTTAGATAATCGTAATAACACAGAATAAACAACAAATTAAATAACATAATACCATAGTGAATCGATTTGTCCTACAACTTCAATCTGCCCACTCCACCAAAGAACACCTGGGACATTCCCAGAAATGCCTTCCATATGTATCTTCTTCAGAAGAAGTCCGCAAATGCATAAAAGTCCTGCAACCGGGCTTTGAGCATAAACTGATTCTCTGTGGACAATGTTTGTATTCGTGATCTCCTTATCCACAATGCTTGCAGTGTAATAACTCCTTCTTCAATTTGGCTTTAAGTTTGAAGTTTTTGCAGAGTGTTGCAATCGTTTCTTCTTGTTGTTTTTTAATCTTCACAGCATCATCTAGCATATGTGGTTCCTCTGGACAATTGGGATCTTGACATTGCAAATACCTGAGCTTTTCCAGTTGTGATTCAATCACCATTCTGATGCGTGAAAAACCTTCCCGTGGACACTTTGAATACATCCAAGGACATTGCATAAGACTGTGGTTATCCATGAAACATAATTGGCATACCTCTTTTGCTTCGACGCATAATATTTGCTTCGCTTTGCCTTTAGAAAACATGGTGGATGATGAGAAAGAAGCCGGTTGGTTTGGTTTAGAATAAAACCTAGTGATGTATTTATAATAGAAAATAGGCGTTGGTAATTCAAGCGGGCGCTCAAAGGAAAGTCGCGTGCGATTTTACTACAAATGCCAATGGCTAAATTTCCATTTCCAACGACAAACTTTTCTTTCTCGACCTATAAATTTCATTCTCCCATATCCAAAATCACATCTTCTTCTTCTTATTTTTTTCGTACATCTCTCCTCTCCTCCTTTGCAGAAATGTCTGTTAGAAATCGTTGTCCCAAGTTTACTCAAGAAGAGGACATAACTCTATGCAAAGCATATTTCTTTCATAGGATAATCACTGGTGTTGTTATTTCTCATGACAGTTCTTTTTTGGAGAACGTTTTTCAATGTTCGTCTCATTGACGGGAAACCCAGGAAACCGAGATGCTCGTCGATTGCGTGCTCGGTTTCATTCTATTAGGCTTGCAGTCCAGCCATTTCTTGCTATGGTAATAGAAATTGATCGAGAAAATTTCAGCGGTGTAACTGAAGATTAAGTGATCCAAACAGCTCTTGATAATTGGGAAGAAGCTCATTGTAAGTCTTTTCGTTACGAAGCGTGTTTCAGAATTCTAAAAGATGGTCCATCTCAAGCACATCATTACTGCACTCGAATGCCCTGCCGGAATTTACAATGGAAGAAGATGTTGCTCTTGTTCGATGTTGGTTACATCGTATGGTGAGACCAATGAACAATGCCAATTTCTGGGAAAGAGTATTGGGACATTTTGTAGCATCGCGGAACGAAGCCATAAGAAACAGTACGAGCCTAGAACTAAGAATTGCATTCATCACTAGTGAAGTCAAACATTATACGGAAGTATTGTGGATGGTTCATCGTAGCAATTCTGGATTATCCAACGAAGAACTGGAAACCATCGCTCAGACCAAGTTTACCGAAGAAAGCGGGAGAGAGTTTAGGCATTTTGAATGCTATGAACTTTACCGAGAGAATGTCGCTGGATTTGATGTAGTTTGATGTTTTTGTTGTGGTTTATTAAAATGTAATTTGATGTTATTTGCAAGTTTAATAAATTGTAATAAATTTCACTTAATCTGAAGTGGAAATCTATTTTAAAATATAAACATTTTCATTCATTGATATTACTGCCAATTTTTTTACAAGATATAAACTTAGACAATAATAAAAACTTCAATAAAAATCAAGTACAAGTTTTGGCCCCCTGTTTATCTTCATTTGATGTATTTTCCATTCAACGCGCTCTTTGACAGTTTCACCTTTGTTTTTGAATTTTTTGTTGTTAACTTTCAAAACTGAAGCTCTTTTTTGCCTTTTAGCGGAACATTTTCTTGGAGCAACTTCTAAAACTTGCACTTCCCTTTTACAATTTTCAATCTTTTTGAAACTCCCACATATCTTAGAAACAGCAGCTTCAAGTTTTGCATCGCAAAAAAGTGTGATCGCCTTTTCAGCCATATTTAGAAGAGAAAATTCAAGTGAATTTTGGTGTGAGTGAATTGTTTGAAGATGGTGGTAATTTATAGAGGTAAAAAGTGAAATTCGAATTTTTAAAAACTACCCATTGGCGTTCGGGGTAAAAACCCCGGCGCTTTTTCTTATGACGCCGCGTTGGTTCTTTCGTCGCCAGCGTTTGTTCTCCCGTCGCCTGCGTTGGGTCTACTGAAGACAACGTTTTAAGCTGGCTCGCGCGCCTATTAGTCTAACGCCCACTGCTTTACCATAGTGGAAAATCTAGTTTGGCCATCCATGTGGCTGAACAAAAGAATTTGTTTGTTCATTCCCACAGGAATTGCTCTAAGGCCGGTTCATATGGGGGTCGGCTAATCCCTCCATGTGCCATGTCAGCTGGTCTGCAAACTGATCGTGCCACTATGATAAAAGCGTTAAGCGATCTAGTCTCTACTGAGCGGTCGAGTTTCCACAGCTAGCGACTTCAACTCGACCGCCCGGTCAAGTTTGCACTGACAGCGATTTAAATTCGACCTCCTGCAGTCGGTGCTCTACCGTGTATAAATATTACCATTATCTTCAGTTTCCATTCACAAAAAAATTTCTTCCCTTTACAGAGCAAACCAGAGCAGAAAATTTGTTTTCCCTTTCTTGGTTACAAAATGAGTTCCAAAAGACAAAGGAAAATCTGTTGTAGATAGTGATATTGTCTGGGTCCGGGATAAGGAAAAAAAGTTCGAAAATGTTAGGCAACTAGTTGGACCTGGTGTATTACCTAAGCATTTATGTAACCATCTCCGGTATCATATCAAGGTTATGAATCGCCTGATTCTACTCAACCACCATCTCAGACTCAAACTAATGAGTTTTCGGAGGATCAAACAGGTAAAGAGAATATATATTTGGAAATCGTTAGTTTGATAGATATTAATCGTTAGTTTGAATCGTGGTTTAATGTAATTGCACTTTTGTTTGATAAACAATAATCTTCTTTTAAATTTTTCTACTTAAGTTAAAATTAAGAACTTAAAACATATAAATTAGATTAAATTTGGGCAACGCTTTTAAGATTTCATAACAACTTCCATGTCGGAACTCCTCTCCGTTGTCACGGAGCCACTCTGCACGACACCTTTGATCAATGTCCAGTGGGGTTTCACCACTTTTTATATTTTAAGCCGCTTCCCTTATCATAGCAATATACCTGTTAACATTCTTAGAAATTATGGAGAACCGAGCACTCAACTACATCGAATCACGATTGTTGAGGTTCGTTGTTTCTTCTTCAAATTTATGTAAAATGCGTCCCCAAAACAGAATGGCCTGTAATGCGCCATCAACGATTGGATGATTAGTGAAGAAAACGTAATTCCTGCATACGCAATTATGCATTCATCTTCTAACGTACTAAATTTGCGTTGATGTGTAGCTCTTGCATTTCTTATTTTATTTTTTACATTAGCTCGATGTTAAACTCCTTGAATTTCAGCAGCATGTTGCTCTTCTATGAACTAAGTCATGTTCATATTTTGAGAAATTGGAAAATCTAAGAAAATAGGAAGAAGGTGTGAGTTGAAATGAAATCAGAATTGACTATTTATAAATGTTTATGTTCGTTGGATTAGATCTAGTGGAGGGTCTAGTTTCCGCCGCGCAGTCGAGTCTCAGCCGCTAGCGGTCTAAACTAGACCGTTCGGTGTAGTCTTGACCGAGCGGTCGAGTCCGGTAAAAACTTGACCTAGCTTGGCTAAGTGGAAAATTTGCCACTTTACCATGCCCATAGTGGGTGCAAAAGTGGCAAACTCATGGCTTTGCCATGCACGCGCGTTATTTTGAGCAGGGGAATTCCAAATAAAATTTTTAAGGTATGAGCAGTGAATATTGGTAGTTATTTTATTTATGGGAAGATATTTATGGCCATCAACAATTGACCGTAAAAATAAGATTATTTATTTAAATAAATTAGTTTAGTCTAATTGAATTGAATAAAAAGGTTAATTTAGAGCTTCCCCAATGGAATGTATGTGAAGATAAATGTCTAAATCCACATAGGATAGACATTCATTTTTCCTAAATTTTTTCTCTAGCCCCAACTTCTTAAATCAATGTGAAGATGACAAGGCTTACTTTTTTTAGACATTGTCAAAGTGAATGTGTAGTTTTAGACATTCACCTTGACAATGTCAACCTATCCTAATAAGTCGTTACTTAACTAACATTAATTCCAATATAATAAATAACCATTTTTATTAGTTCTAATAAAATTTTAAAATTACTAAAAATAAAATTTACATTTAATAAAAAAAAGATCACAACAACACCATTGGAGATGAATAACTTTTTGAACCTAAACTTAAGGACAATTGGAATGAGGATGTCTTGTTTGTGTTGTCATCTAGAAAACACATAAAACAACCATCGAAGAAGCTCTTAGTTTATATTTTGGGCTGCCGATATATACCATTTTAATGATGGGTTTCTGGAATAGAGAGGAACCAAATTTGGGTTCTTCATATAATTCCACATTCATAACCTAATTAAACAAGCGACCGAGAGAGAAAACCCTAGATTATCTTGGAATTTAAGGAAGGTCCTTTCGCAAAATTAGAACTGAGAGAAGAAAAATTACGATTTTTTTTTTTTTTTTTGCCAGAAGAAAAAAAAGAGAAGAAAAATTCGGTTGAAAATAATGAAATGGAAAAAAAATGCTACAATCGCTAAATCAATTCGCGATAAATTAATAACTTTCTTAAAATAATATTTTGTCAATCCCGACTTAGGCCAGTGTGCTAAATACATATATAAATTAATAATCAGTATAATAACACTACGTTATGGTGCTTTATTAAAATAAGAATCCGAAGATGTTTGTTTCTTGATCTCATTTAAATAACATTGAACTACATCTCAAGTATTTGTAGTTCGTTGAGAAGTCTGTTTAGAAGTTCTGCACTGACGTTGTTGTATTGTTCTTCTTATTGTTTTAATTTAAAGATCAAAGTTTATATATTTATATGTTTCGATATGTTAATAACTTATTATTATATTGATAAATTAATACTTCCCTAAATTGATAGGATATATTTGTCCCAAGACTATGAATTTATCATCAAAGTTTTATTGTATGTGTTTCTTTATTTATAAACAAAAAACAAAATCATATCCATGCACCGGAACCGAACGGACCAATAATTTAATAACACGTGCAAGAGGGGTTAATCGATCGAGTCTTGTAGAGAGTCTTAGAGATATTCCAAATCTTCTCGTTAAGATGATAGGGGGTCTTTGTAAATCTCTAAGAGCATCTCCAACATCGGGTGTTAGAAATCTCACGTGGTGGTCTCATTTACACCTTTATATATGGGGTTTTATATGTGTAGTGAAAATAAGAATTTTGTTTTAACAAATCATCCCTGTAACTTAATTATAAGATTTGTTATATGGAGAAGGAAGAAAGATGTTTCTTTTCTTGCTATTGATTTAAGATATTTTTATTTAAGATCTCTGATAAAAAAATTTGCACTAACATTTTTAGATGAATATCCGCCACACAACCCAATGGTATAACTCGTATCATAAATGAACTGGAGACATTTTTTTGCACTCCATTGGAATGGGTGACTAAGTACCGATGTTTTCGGAAGCAATATTCTGAAATATATTGGATGCATCCCTCCCTCTTCTATTAATAAGAACTAGGGAATGTTAGTCAGTGAAACATATACATGCAACCTGAGAGAGTGGAAAACCTACCATGGTGATCATCAAGTTGTATTAAATAAACAATTACCAAAGCCAGAAGAGGATGCGATACCATACGAGATAAGGGTGTGTAATAGTACTGAATTCCAAGAAAATAAAAGTAACACAAAGTTTGTTATTAAACTTATAAGCGAGGTTGCCTCAAGCCTACAAAGCTATAGATAGGAAAATTTGTAGGTATCTAATCTCGGACCTGATACCATTGTTCTGAAATATTTCTACCCAAATGTTTTTACGTTCAAGTTAATGGTTATCAGGGGTAATCCAAATGCCAATGCGACCGATGTTCGAAATGGATATATTACTATGGTGGTGACTAAATGCAATCCACGTAAAAATTAAATATAACCCTTTTAAAATATTATAAACATTGTTAACATGGATGAACAAAACTTATTTTCATCTTCACCCACGATGTTTGCAGATACATATATTCTATTTTTTCTTCATTCTTCTTTCGTTATAATTGTCTCTTTAATTTCTTTTTTACTAAATAAACCAGGTGGTACACCAAGAACATAATGGAGTTAATACAAACAACCCATTTTGGTTGATTTAATAGAGTTTAATTTCCATTCAAATTCAGCCTTTTATTACAAAAAATCGTTAAATTTTGTTTGATTCTTCAAATAAGTTTTTATTTTCTTAGGAGGTTTTGATCTCTGAGAAAAATAAAACAGGGATGGATTGAAATTGGTTGAATGTTTCTAACAATTATTGACGCAGAATATAATCACTTGTGTGATGGTGATGCAAAAGAAAAAAGATTAACTCTACTAATCATATACCACACTTTGTTAAGGAAAATAATTTTTTTTTATGATTGAATTGATTAAGAGTACTAAAAATCAGATTTTCAGGGTTAAGAAAATGCTGGGGAACCCCGTTTACAAAGTTGGAGATCTCTTTTGGTGGGGAATGAAAAAGAGAAGACCCTAAGAACCTAATCTCTTTCCTTCAGATAGTAAGAGAGTTAGAAGCGAATAATACATTCTCGTCCTAGCTTACAAATTAAAACTAGATAAGATGTTGAGTATGATTTTTTGCCCTCATATTTTGCCTCTTTTTTCTTGGATATTGTTTGAAGAGAAATTCATAAGAAAAAACTTGTCTTCTTTTAACTTTCAAAGAGAGACGTGTGGTGATGAGGTGGCTTAGATGGTGTCGAACTGATATGAGAAATATATTGCTTGGAACCGATGCTTGTGTGTGATGCTGACTATTCAACGAACTCTGGTGGTCTTAAGTTGGTTGGGCTTCGTGTTACCTAGGCAGTGATGCTTCGTAGATTGCTGGAATTACTAAATTAGTGACGAGATGATGTGTAAGGTCTTTAACGAATTTGAATCAGCGAAGTGACTGCATGTTTTACGAATTTTGTTTGTATGAAGAATATTTTCTTTGAGGTTGTTGTTCATTGAGCTTAAGATTTTTTCTTCATTGTGTCGAGACGTTTGTTATGCTTGGTTCAATATTTTCCTACGAGATAATTTTATCTGAGGTTCTTTTGTTGGGATGGCGAGATGATAAGCAAGGGTTTATCTTTTATGGTGAGCGGGATATCTTAGTGAATTGTCCAAGGTTTTTTCTCTACAAGTTTTGATCCTGGTAGTTGGTTTTGGACCTTCCAAACAACGCTTTCTCCATTCGTTATCGACATGGGTAGAAAATGCTGGTTTGGATTATTTTTATTTATGTTTCTTCATTGGTAGATGACGAGAGCTTGGTGTTGGGATTACGAGCTTTGACGGTAACATTTTACTGTGACTTCAACGGGATATTTACTAGCGAACCTCTTTCATCGTGGGTTGTTCATTTGTATTCTTGCGGTATGTTTGGTTGCTTCCTGGTTATTACGGACCTTGACATCTCTCAAAGTTTATTTGTTGACGTAGAGTACTTCTCTGCTTACCGTTTTAATAATGAGTTGATGGTGTTGCTTTTCAATTTGTCTTTCCCGAGCTATAAAATTTCCTCGTTGATAGTGTCGAGCACTCTTTGGGCTATACTCTGCAAAAGAATGTAGAATTGAGTTCTGAAAGTTTTTATGTAAATTGTAATAGTGTTATTCCTTTATAGTACGCCTCCTTTTTCTTTGAGAGGTGAATGAAATAAAGCCGTCGAAAGCAAAAGCAATATGTTGCCTCTATGTTGCAAATAGAAGTCTAGCTTTGTTCTTGTTAATCTACGAACTGATATTTTGGATGCCCAGTATGATTTGCCTCTGCCTTGCCTCGACTGTGCTTTATGCCTTGCCACGAAGAATTTAAAAAAAAAAAATCCCTTCCGTGTACTGTACGAAATAAGTAATATCCTTAAATGTAACACCCCGAGTTCCGGACCAGGGTCAAGACGATATGGAGTCCTGAACTTAAGACATTACGGATCGGAATGATGCTTATGCGTATATTTAATCCTGCTAATTTACTTTTATACCGACATATTTGAAACTTTTATACATGAATTGAAGCATATAAATACATTAAACATCGCTCAAAACATTTTCAACTAAACATTTTTTTTGTTTCAGTTTACACGTCAAGCAATACAAGAAAACAATGCAATCATTAAGCTACTCATTTCTAGCTTCCAGTTCCAAGTTCCATAAATCTGCAAGGAATGTCAATTGGGGTGAGATGATAGCTCAATATAATGCATTCCCTTTCTCAAAATATATAAAAACATGCCAATCAATCAAACAAAATATGTACAACAAGAGTATACGACGCAACTTCAAGGATTTAAATATATGTATATTCATCAACCAAACTCGCAATCTATCAAATTCTCTTAAGTGCACGAGTATCCTCGGTTCGTTCCCCGCCTATCTGTGTACCTCGGCACGGGACCGCCAACCTCACTTGCACGAGTATCCTTGGATCCTTCTCCACCGTTATGTGTATCCTCGGTACGGGCATTGCCATTCAAACAAATATATTAATTCATTTATAAATTCACACTACCGTTGTACGAGTATCCTTGGGTCGTCCCCCACCTATCCGTGTACCCTCGGTACATAAACCTCAATTCAAACAAATATATCCATTCATTTATAAATTCACACTATCGTTGCACGAGTATCCTTGGCTTGTGCCCCACCTATCCGTATATCCTCGGTACGGGCACCGCCATCCAAACAAGCATATCATACAATATACATTTTGATATTACAAACCACTTCATCAACAAGTCATAAGTTCATAACCCAACTAACGATGTAATTCTTTCAACCATTTAAGCAAGCACACTAACTGCAAAATTTTATTTTATAAGTTTCATAATGATAACTTGGTCCGATCATCCTCATATTTTAGGTGAAGATTCCTGACATATTTATCTATCTTATATCCATATTTCACAGAAAACTAACAGTTTAAAAAAAATGATTTTTACAAGGTCAACATAACAACTGGGCAGATTAAATGTTATTACCAAACAATTCATGAAAAATTAATAAAACCTGAAATTGAGCAAATCCAAAGCACAAAGAAAGATAAAATATATGGATACAACTTTTGTCAAGATCACAAATCATTATAAAATCATTAAAATTTTCTAAACACACCAAAACTATTGCAGAGAGAAACTGTCCAAAATTCCAGAAACAATCACCCAAAGTCAAACAAATATTCAACGGTGGATTATTCTCAAATTTTAACCAATGATACCCAATTATGTTATCTATCAATAGAACAAGCCTGATCATCAATCAAATATAGATGGTTATGCGAATAAATTTCTGAAACCTAACAATACAAAATCATACGAGAAAACACACAAAGAAAACACCAAAAGAGAAAGGGTTTCACATTCCACCTTAGTTTCATTAAGCATCTACGGATTTTCTTCTCCAAAAATCTCTAACTCCGTCTTCCTCTCCTAGCGTACTCTCTAATCTATGTTTGTAACCCCTATTTCTTTTCTCCTCTTTCCTTTATAAATCATAGACTAATTCCCATATTAATAATAATACATCATATTTATTATTTTATTTATTTTTATTTTTCTTTTCATTTTCTATTAATGAAAATATTAATTTTACTATTTATTATCTATTCTATTTTCACCACAACTTGTATCCTTTCTGGTTCAGTCAACCCACCTAGGCTAAGGCAAAAGAATAACAAACTACGCCACAAGGTTAACTAATTTGGGTATTAGCCGACCCGAAACAATAACTAAAAATACCGGGTATTACATTAAAAGTACAAATGATAAGTATCCATGAAAAATATCAATCTATTAAAAATTAGATGTTGTAAAAAAAGTTCAAAGTGTATGTAGTGTTCCTTGAATAATAATCTACGTGTTAGAAACTCAAAGTATTCATAATGAGAAGTATCAATCTTAAAGAAGTATGAAGAATAAAGGATCTGAAGCAAGGAACACTTAAAGATCAATCTGGTCGTATCCAAATAATCAAATCGGAATTCAGCCAAGTAATAAACTTGCTATCTATCTTTCAAGATATAATTTTACAAAAAACAAGTCTCATAATCGATTATAATTATATGGACATATCTACTAAGATTGAATACGTACTATTTGTATAAATCCAGTTATAAAGATAAAAAATATAATGCGGAAAAGAAAAAACACAAGATACCAGAAGTTTTGTTAGCGAGGAAACCGCAATAAAAAAAAACGGGACACCAAAACTTTATTAAGCCACTACAGACGCTATCCTTATATCATACATCGGTTTGGAATTTGATGTTCATTTAAACACTTAAGAAGTTACTCATGATACACATACATAAGTGTTTTAGTGATCAATCATGTCTTAAGGGTGTTTATATATGAGAGTCATAGCAGTGCTAAACATATTTAAAAAATAAGTCTTTGAGCATCTTCTAAAATCTACTAGCACCGTTGCCTTACGGTTTGTGAATCGTAAGGAAAATTCACGAGTCAGGGTGCTACGGTTCGTGAACCGGGTTCGCCAACCGTGCTCGGCTTGAGGAATTATAGACACGGTACGTGAACCGGGTTTTCCAACTGTACGCCTTTTACAGCAACATGAAAAATTCAGTTCACCATGGATCGGGAACTGTCTCCAATTGAACTTGTGGTTGGTGAACTGGGATCGCCAACCTGATGACTTTGTAAACACGTCATTTTTACATCTTAATTTACATTTATTTACTTCTTTATTTTGTACATATTTGATTTTTGATTTTTTTTCGGAATTTAATAAATAAATGGATTAAAATACGATACTTTGCCATAAAATGGATGGAAAGTCAGATGCCTGAGTGTACTATCGAAATCGAAATTAATTCTCAAAATAGCAAGATATCTTTCGGGGTTCACTAATATCAATATCATATAATGGGAATAATTTACATGTTTGGGAATATAATTTGTCTTGACTAGAAAATTTGGAGGCCAGATTAATATGAAAAGCAGAAGGAAACAATATTTTAATCAAGGAAAAAAGTAAAATCATTAGGATATCTATATATTTTCCATATTACTCATTTTTTGTATTCTATTTATTTAGTAAATATACTATACTAATTAAATGTGAAGATTGCAGAAAAATTTCAATGACTTGGGTATAAAACGGGGTCAAAGACACGTGAAAAGGGGAGTTCATTTTTCGAGTTCAATCTGAGCTAGTAGTTTAGTTTAGTGTTTTTTCTTCTTTTATATTTATTTTATCTTGTAATGAAAAAATCTCTTCATTGGGGCTACAGATGAAGCCCTATGATATGTATTAGAGAGTTTTAATTTATTAGAGAGTCCTATATTCTTGTTTATTATGATAACAATTCTTTTTACATGTTCTCGTGCTTTCTTAAAAGAGTTATATTTCTTTGGTTCCACCTATTTGAACCTGGCTAAATTGGGGCCTATATGACTTAATTGGGGCCTATAGCTAGATGACAAAAAAGGTCACTAGAAATCACTTCACACCACCCCTTATCAAAATAATTACCAAACTACCTATTGTACCCATGATTAATTAGCACTAATTAATCATATTAGGGTTTAATTTTGTTTTGAATGTGAGATTAACTAATGTTAGAGAGTTCATCAAAACATCAATATTTTGATTTTTTTCGTAAAAGTTGCACATAATCGGTTTATGTTCATCCACTTGTAAACCGATTCTGGATTGGTGTTTAGAATTACCAGAGGACATCCAGAATCGGTTTACTTTGATATGATTTATAATCCGATTATGAAAATCGGTTTTTTCTTATGACACATATAAACCGAATGTTTCTTTTCATTACCAAATTTTCATTCATCGTATTATTATTGTAGGATGCATTTAGCACATGCATCAAGCCTTTAAACCCCTAGGCGACCCTAGTGGACGAATTATAGTCTCGTGAGGGTTTACATAGAGATCTACCCACAAAACCTACACTAAAACTTCTAAAGCCATCAATATTCCTCCGAAGAAGACAATACATCATCCAAGTAGTGCGGGTTATCCACCGGGATTCTATCTGCCAAGAAGTGGTAGCTTGCATCGAACGCGAATGGTTCCCCCTTTACCTCCAAGTAGCGCGTTTTCACGGCTTCGTGTTACAAAAACACAAAAACAAACTTACATTTGTTAGTGGTGTTTCATTGGAAGATAAAATAACATGGGTTACGTAAAAAAAAACACAAAATTACTCATAAATTGCGCAATGGACAAGGTGAAGGCCGAGTGTTAAAAATCCGAGGTTCGAGAGCTAAAAATCAAGTATCACGTTTTCGATGACAAGGTGCCTATCGTGCACTTGTTGAACACTTCTTGCGTTTGGATTCCCAAACTCTTGGCTAAATTTGTTGTGTACCCTAGCCCAAAAGGTTTTGGAATCCACCCTTTCGGAGGATTGACGTCTAAGTCGTTTTCCGCATGCCAAGATTTGGTGATTGCCAAATCTTCATTTGAATCAAATGAAGTCATTCTTGTGTGTGGATGTATGAAATGAGTATTTGTGGAGTATATGGAGTGAGGGGGAGTAAAATGATCAATTTTGGGGCAAATGGGGTCCAAGGGTGAGGTCTCCATTTATAGAGAAAGTCCCAAACGACTATTTTTTTTGAAAAACGTGAAATAATTTGAAATAATCGGTCTTTTAGAAGGACTGTAAACCCCGATTGTGTTTGCATGGCACTAGGAATCGGACTTTCTTGAGACCAATATAAACCGATTAAAGACAGTTAAAACTTTGAATTTTCACTGACACCAATCCTTTATATATTTCCATATGTGATCCGATTCTAAAACATCCAGAAAGATTGGCCTGCATAATCAGTTTTTATATTTCCATATGTGATCCGATTTTGTAACATCCAGAAAGATTGGCCTGCACAATCGGTTTTTAAAGCCATATCGAGTAAACTGATTGTTGGCATGTCAGGCTAGAATCAATTTAAACATTAAGTTCAACACAAGATCATCCAAAATAAAAACATAAACCACACCAATATCATCCAAAATACAAACATCAACCATCCCAAAAGACTTAAAACAACCAAAAGTCTTATAAACTTAAAGTTTTAGAGTTTAAAAGTGAAACTTCAAAACTTAAGGAGCACCAGGAGCATTTGCAGCAGCACCAGCATCAGGAGCATTTGCAGCAGCACCAGCATCAGGAGCAGCTGCAGCACCAGCAGCAGCATCATCATCATCAAGAGCAACAACTTCTGCATCACCCATGGCCATAAATTCAACCATTTCTTCAAACATACCTTCCAATTTTTGATGGGCATTCCTACCAGCTGAAATAATCTTCCTCCTCATCCTGGCAAACGTCATGACCTCAACAAGCTCTTCAAGTGAAAGCATATCAATCAATGCAAGGGCTTGTTCAAGACGGGTCTCAGCTCCGTAAGAAAACTTATATAGGCTTCTCACTGGAACTCTTTGTGTTTTCCTCATAATATCCTCCAAGGTTAACTCTTGATTATAAAATGGTAGGTGTCCGAAGTCCATTCTACACAAAAAATAAACAAAAATCAAGTTAACAATCGGTTCATAAAGAATTATATGTAACCCGATTCTGAAGAAACAACCAAAATCGGATTATACATATTACATATATAAACCGATTCCGGCTATGCATTTTCATATTTCATTTCTAAGTCAGAATCGGATAATGTTAATCCTAATGTAACCCGATTGTTGTGCATGCTCTTCATGGTCGGGGAAAAAAATCCAGAATCGGTTTATTCGATAGGTCAATAAAAACCGATTCTGGATTGAATCGGAGTTTTGATTTGTCAAAAACGATGATTTAAAGATGTAAATCAATAAGATAAGAAGATGGGTTGATGGAGATTACCTTCTTCTTGGTTGGATTGAAGATCGTTGGAGTAGAGGATGAAAAAAAAAATTGATTAGGGTTTTGAGAATTTGGAAAGTTTATGATAGAAATGGAAAGATTTTTTAGGTTTGGGCTTTTTTGATTTTGGATTTACTAAAAATAGAAAGATTAGAATATATATGATTGAGATTTAGAAATTAATGTGGGGGTAAATTAGTATTTTTAATAAGATTTGGGTGCCTCGAGTAATTTGGGGTGTGAGAAGGAAAAACCTATAGGCCCCAATTAAGTCATATAGGCCCCAATTTAGTCAGGTATTTGACACCCACACTATTTCTATTTGCCACCCACCTTAATTGCCACATCCATTTATCCTATTTACCACCCATGTATTTTAGAATATATTCTAAATACTACTTCTTCACTTTTTATTCACACCCAACACTAAAAATACCCAAATACTTAACCCTAAAAATTAACTCAAAAACAAAACAATTCCAGCATTCTTCTTCTCCCCAACGTCACTTTCTCTCCATCCCTTCCACCCGCCACCATCTCCAACAACAGATCCTCCACAACTTAAAAAAAGAAAAGAAAGCTTAGTCAATTTGATTCATTAATAGACGACTTGTAGTGGAGATGATTCATTAATGGAAAGATTGATCGCTTAGTCAATTGATTATTTAATGGTCGACTTGTAGTGCAGATGATTGATTAATGGACATACTAGGAAAGTTGTTCATCACTTCTCTTTGAGTAATAGCCGTACTATTGGTTAAAGGCCATATGAAGGCTAAACTCACGAAACAATCCTTACTAATATCAATTTGGATGTTATTAGCGTGAGTAAAGGAACTCTACTGTTATGCAAATCATAAGCTTTTGGCAGACATTAATGGCTAAGCACAATTTTAATTTAGGATTTATTAGTTTATTAGAAGACAGATAAAAATGGTTAGAGATATAGTCAAATTATACTTGACTTTTTATAGGTGGTAAATAGGTAAGGGATAATTGGAGTTTAGTACTTGGGTTGTGACCAACACTAGGCTTTGGTCTAACATTTGTCCAACGTTAAAGCTTGGTACCTGGACCGGACGTTGACCAGATTTGACCATTTATGACCTAACTTTTAGTTGATTTTGTAAAATAAAAATATGTGAAATAATGAGATTACAAGTTTATCCTTAAGGTGGGTCTAAGATCCAACGGTTCAAAAGAAAATCAGTTAATCTATGGCTCGGATGCAAAACACCAATAACCCCAATCCTTAAACTCTTTTTCCTCGGTCAATCATCGCTTCTTCCTTCGCCTCAATTCTGGATGTCTTAATCTTTTCAACTTACATGTCAATTAGAGTTAAGAATCCATCCAAGGTTTGTGTACTAGGTATTGCTTCCTCTTCTTCTTTCTACCCTAACTTATTTCTGTTAGGTTTGATTAATCAAGTTTCCCTGAATGTTACCAAGAACATAACCGCCTTAAACTCCATTAACTTCTTCCCTGATTTCTTCAGTCACAAATCCATGGATCAGTTACTCTCCCAAATCAATACCTTAATTTCAATTAATCGAAACCCCAACTTCTAAATCAAACAAAAACAAAACCCTAATTTAGTGATTCAACATCTCAATCAACCTAATTTCTGAATCAAACAAAACCATTACTTACTGAATCGAACAAAACCCTAGTTTACTGATTAGATCATAATCCTAATTTCATCGAATCAAAACCAAAATCCCAATTTCTACCCCAATTTTGCTGAATCAAAACCACGTTGTTACATTTGAGGCGAATATGGCGATGCTAAGGGATAATCTGTTCTTTGTGGAACAACCATCATTTTCTGCATCATCTGTTGGTGCAAGATTGAATGTTACAGAGAATTATAGATGGAGATTTCATGGAGCGTAGAAATGGTGAAGAAATTGAATACATTGGCTTTAATACTCTGAGTCTTAAACTGATGTTGGTTCACTTCAATCATTGGTTGGAAGCAAATGAAGATGAGATCGTGATTAGGAATTTTTATTGGAAGGGAATTAGATGGGTTCGTTGATTCATTTCGGTTGCTGGCTTAATTGGTGGTGTTTTTGAGTAGAAGGTCACCTGGGCAAAAATGGTCATAGACATGGTGGTAATTTACTTTAATTTGGTTATTGGTAGTGATAGAGAGACAGAAATGGTGATGGACCGATGGTGGTGATAGGTTTGGAGAAATTAAAGAAGATGATTCTTGGCCTTGTATGTTATGATGTAAATGATGATAAAATTAAGGGCATGATTGTAACCTGGTTTGGTAATTTAATTTAATTTATTTTTTTGGAAATTTTTAAATAATATCTAGACATGAGTCAATTATTAAGACAGTCAACTCGGGTCAACGCCTAGTCCAGGTACCAAGCCCTAACGTTGGACAAATGTTAGACCAAAGCCTAATGTTGGTCACAACCCAAGTACTAAACTCTAATTATCCCAATAGGTAAAGATAGAATTGGAAAAATGAAATTGTTAGAAATTTTAAAATGGGAGGCAAATAGGAAAAATGTGGGTGGAAAATAGGTGGAACCTATTTCTTTTCTAAAGACCAACACTTTTAAGTAATGAAAGTTGTTAGTATTTTGAGAATCAATTGATTATAAAGTTATATTTTCTGAGACGTCCATCATGTCCTAAATCATCTTGAGTAATTTTAAGAGAATATATTATTTAAAATGGTTCTAGTTACCTGATATACATTATATTGGTGAAATCTAAAGTCCTAGGTTTCATTTCTTATGATTTTTTTTATTTTTATAGTTTTACTACTTATTAATTATTCTTTTAGGTTCAACATTTCCAACTCATTGCTACTATCTTTGTACCATACTACATAGATCGAAGGGATCAAGCACTGATTATAGTTCATTTGTGTTGGGACCAGTAACTAAATCCAACTGGTGTTGCAAGGCCAAACAAATCCTAGTTCGTACATGACAAAGGGTCCTCTTCCCAAATGATGCACAAAATAGTGTATCACATACCTTTCCATTAGAATGCATCATGAATCTCTCTTGAGTAAGCATCATATATGCTTCACCAGCATATCTTTATAGCTTAAGGATGAATCTCCACTTAATGCACCTTCAATCAACACCCCTTACCTATATACGTCTTATTGATATTTTTACAAGTTGAAAAGGGGGAAAGGATTGACATGTGCCTAGTCCATCTGTTTTCGTGACATGAGTTTCGGAAATTGTACCATTATGCTCAACTTATGATTGCATCATAGTGGTGTTGTTTCGTTGTTGGCCAGCATACCACTAACGTGATACACCATGATGATGCAATTTTTGTTCTGAGCCTACATTCCCTTAAAGCGCAACACAATCTTGAGATAAAGCTTCATGTCACCCAATGGTACATCTTTGAGCATGCATCATGCAAAAAGTGCAGGTGTTACAAAAGTGAATTGAGCAAGCTAGTGGTCGTTGACAAGCATAGTTGACACCATTATCACCACTAATGATGTGGTGCTTGTGTTTGATGGTGTAAAACCTAAACACACATCAAAACAAAATTACAATCGAATAAGCGATTGTATTTGTACAATCGGTTTAGTAAAGGAACTAAGGTGCTCAGTCAATTTTTGGTTTGCTAAAATATTAGGAAAAATTCCTTCGGGCTATTGTTTCCTTGGTAACATATCAAAACAAAATTACTATGTAGTTTAGGTTTTGATATTGGTTATCTAAAATGATGTGTGGAACCCTCGTGCTTAACTCTTATAGGTTGCAAGTCTTTTGATATTTGTAAGATCCTTTCGGTTAGTATTTTATTTGCTCGTAGCTTTGTCATTTTGTGACAAAAACGGGGAGAAATGTATGGAGTAAACAAGTGATTTGGTATCACTAAGGAAATGACGATGGTGCTTAAATGTTATATCTAACGAAAGAGTAAAGCATAGACTAAGGGGGAGTAACATATCATATTGATACTTGTAGTTATATGGACTACAAGAGGAAATAACAAAGACGTGTGAATTGAAAATGTATCTATCTTACCTTTAGGGGGAGTATTAGCTTTGTTATTATAATGTCAACATCGGCATTTATGGATTGAATGTATACAGGTTATTGTCCTATGGAAACTTGGAATCAAGCATATGTGTAATGAATTCTTGTACTTTATTTATCCATATGATGTAAGAGTTTTGTCACTAAAATTGACAAAGGGGGAGATTGTTAGAGCATAGCTCGGTTGAACCCACCAAGCGTTGGTATGTCAAGTTTGGTTGTCATATTTTAGTGAATCAAAACTAATTTAAAGAGTCGCTTGATTATTTACTAGAGACAACTTCATATAGGTTAGCTAAAAAGTTACTAGGATATGAGACTTACAAGTATTACGTGAAGACTTGAAAAATGTAAAGAAGTAAAGAGCTACAACGACGACATCATCCTTCCTCTCGAGGTTAGTAATATTTGACTTGAACTGTTTCATTCCGAACGTATCTTTCAAGTCGTGCATATTGAAAACATAATTGCGAAGTTGTGAATGATTATCCTCTAGTTAGACATAGTATTAAGGAATTACAATACGAAGTATAACGTCTATCTTTTGAACTTCGTATATAAGACATCGACATAATCGTATGAATGCTATTGTGATTATGTATGGGTATGGGTGAATATTTCGTCCTAGGAAACAATGTTTTACATTCGTTTAAAGGAAGTACAATTCATAAACTTGTTTTATGAATCGAAAGGGAAATCGCTAGGCTTATTGGTAATGTTATTCATTGCAAATCTTTGGATTACCAATATGTGCGTTTAGTATAACCGCTCATAACTTGTTTATATATCTTGGTAAAACTATTCAAGAGGCCTGACTTTTGTATTGGTATGACTTTTATTAGTGAAACCGATCTTAAGTAATCACCTGAAATGGTATGATCTATATATAGTAATTGGTACGACCAACTCTAGACATTGGGAAACCGATCCTAGTAAGAGGTGCAACCGATCACAAGTAGGGGAATCGATCCTTGAAAGAAGTACAACAATTTTTTTGTGATTGGTAATCGATCCTACGACTCGTGCAGCAGAATACAAGTTAAATACCATATATATGTTGGTAACCGATCCTAGTACCTAGTCAACCGAATTTTGGAAAGGTAGTGTCATCGATCCTAGTACCCACATGGAGGTAGAACCGAAACTTGTTTTGGTAGAACCGTGAAACCCATTAATGATAATTTGATAGGATAATCAGTCACATAGTTCTTAGAAGTCAGATGAACCAATTCTAAACTCGTTTGGAAGTGCGGCAAATCAGTTCCAAGAAGGTAAATATGAAAAAGGATTTACCAAGTAAAGATGTCAACATACTTTGAAAACGTGCAGTATTTCTTACCTTTTATTGTTCAAAGATATTCCTTAATATCTAAAGGAGAATCCCAGATCGAAATAAATTGAGAATCTTTTAATTAAGTTTTTTAGTTTTATATGCTTTTAATTTCCAGCAATTAAAACGCATATCTTTAGAAAATGAAAATTGGTAATGTCCGTTTACTAATTGGAGATTTTCTACTGAGATTTCGGTCAATATTTGGCAAAGCATTTCCAGGAATTATGGAAACCGAATTTGGAAATATATTGCATATCTTGAGAATATTTTCAGTTTTGAAAATTCCTTGGTGGCCAAACTTCCTTGGTATATAAATATTGAAGTTTACATTTCGAGCACACTAATCCTCAGAGCCAGCAAAACTACCTAGTTGTGTTGTTACTGGTGGAGCCGTCTATTCGGAGAGGAAAGTACATAATTAGGCGAAATCTACTACGACCACTCTTTAAAGACTTATTTGGGATTGGGAAGCTCTACGCGTATCGTTGGTGGGAAACTAGAAAATTGTAGTTTATTATTAGTTTTTGATTGATTTGATTGACTAACGGTTGTTGAACTTTGATTGCACCTAGTTTGTTTATGCTTGAGAATCTTCTCTTCTGATATAAGATTCATTCAAACTAGATCGAAGTTTCGACGAAGATCTTTAGACTGTTTGTAGATCTAAAGACGTCTTGTGATAATCCATTGTTAACAGTTTCCGTTCTGTGTGTGATTGATCACAAGAGATTCAAGTTGATTGTGTGCAGGTGTTTATTGAAGATCTAAGAAGATTTGAAGACAAAGAAGATTTCTTATTTGAGTTCATAATATTTGGGGTGCACAAAACTTGATCGACTGGGTATCCAACTATAATCGGTTTTTCTTTGTGATAATCTTGATTGATTAGTTAATTAGATCGGCATCAATAAGTTTCTTTGTGATTCGAAGTATTGATTTCATAATCTAGACAATTACTTTGGTAGTTGTTTAATAGATAGATCTAAGAACCTGACAAAGGAGTTTGTTGGGATAAACGGAAGAGCCTTTTGTCAAACTCATATCACTTGTTTAAAAAGAGTTGTTACCGAACATATTTGTTGTTCCTTTACTTTTTGGAATACGAACCAAAGGAATTGTTCCAAGTGCGTGGCTTATTGCAAGTTGGAGGCGCAGGGATACAGACGGAATTAGGTGAACTATAGGTTTAGTTGCTTGGTTTCAACTATACGAAGTTGGTTTAGATTTTGTATAGCAGCTTAATCCTGAGAGTATTCAATTCTGGACAAGGACCTGGGGTTTTTCTACATTTGAGGTTTCCTCGTTAACAAAATCTTGATGTGTCTTTTTAATTTTCTATTTCCGCAATTATAATTGTTTTTATTATAATTAGAAGTAAAATATACAAACTTTAATTTCTATTTACTTGATAGCAATCCTATTGTGTTTGGTTAAGTCTGAACATAATACCAAGTAAACATACTTCGTTGTTGTATTGTCTCGATCTTGTATCCATAGTCAATCACACAAGTTATCTTGTTGTCGTATTGTCTCGATCTCGTATCCATAGACGATCACGAAGTGTGAACCGATTAGTTGTATTGTCTCGACTCAGTCCATAGACAATCACTTTCGGAGAAAGGACTTATAGGTGGAAAAGTTTTAGATTGAGGTATATTTGGGTACCCTCGTCTTTTAACGACTTTTATCTCAATGTAGAAGATAGAGTAGAAATAGACTTTCCAAGTGATAGATGAGTTTTAGTCTCCACATACCTTTTGTTGATGAAGTTTCACAATCTCGCCTTAGTAGTTCTTCTTCTTTATTTGATGAACGCCGTGAAGTCTAATGCTCAACTACACAATTTATCCTAGTCCGAGACATCACTATAAGTAGACCAGAAATCAAGACTCATAGTTTTGATCACTAATATTGACAACAAGCTTGAGATAAAAACGCTTGAGAGTTCGACCGAGCAATGCTCTAAAAGTTATTGCTACGGATCTTCAACAACGATGATGCGGAATTGAGAACATTTGGAATCATTGGAGTACTTGGAAGTGACGAAGACTTCGAGTAATATTGAAGAACCAAGGAGATCAAGCATTTGGATGAGAAGCTACAAAATTTATTTATTTTGTAATCCATATGTATTGATAGTTTTGTCACTAAAATTGACAAAGGGGGGGATTGTTAGAGCACTGGTCGGTCGAACTCGCAAGCGTTGCTATCTCAAGCTTGTTTGTCAATGTTAGTGATCAAAACTATAAGCCTTGATTTCTAGTCTACTTATAGTGATGTCTCGGACTAGGATAGATTGTGTAGCTGAGCTTTAGACTTTACGGCGTTCATTAATTGAAGACGAAGAACTACTAAGGCGAGCTTGTGGAACTTCATCAACAAAAGGTGTGTGGAGACTAAAACTCATCTATAACTTGGAAATTTTATTTCTACTTTATCTCCTATATTGAGACATAAGTCATATTACTATATAGTTGTCGATTATGCACATTTGATATTTCGAGCTGAGTTTAACTCGCTTATATATTTGTCGAAATATGTGTTGGTAAGTTTTCGCTTCAACCAAGTTCATCTTATATTCTTGACGAAAGTCAAAACATGATCATGTGAAAATTTCCGAGTAACAACTTACATGGTTTGTGTGATACAATCATTTGGTGTAGACTTGGAATGTTTCGTTATGATTATTTCAATAACTTGAAAATTGCTTTGATGCTAATAGTGTGTGAAAACGGCTATTGTCATCCTCTAAGAAAGTTTCAATGATTGAAATAGAGTTTAGAATACTTAACCATCATTGGATTATAAACATAGTGTGCATTCTTGCATGTATATGATCCATGACTGGAACTAAAATATGCATACCCGTATGCGTACTTGTAGTTTTGAAATTCCGTGTACCAAGTACACATACCGGTACGCATACTTGCGTAAGGTATATGTCCGGGAATTTCTGCTGGGTTTTGGAAGTGTACTTAAGTATGCGTACCCGTTCGCATACTGGCGAACCTAAACTCAGACCGGCTACTTAAGTATGCGTACCCGTTTGCATACTTGAGTAGTTAAAGTTCTAGAATCGGTTTGTTCATGAACTAATACATTCATATATTAAGGAATGCATTCTTTGCAAACCGTGGCTATAATGTTCATGAATTGATTCGAGTGAATCAAACTGATTTTGCTTCAATTGTGTTCTTGTATACTTCTATGAGCAATTGAACAACTCTTTAACTAGTTTCATTTGAGTCATTTGAACTAGTAATGGCTAAGATGAATAAGGTTGGTATGAGAGTGTTCATATAAATAACCTCGGTTAACTATGGTTGATCTAACATGGTGTACACGTTGAGGTACAGTTACATAAACCTAAATGAGGGTACATTTCATTTGTGTATAACAAGCTAAGTTCGATCTAACGGTTGAAAGATATTATCTTGAATCTAATCAGGTTTTTATCTAACAGTGAATATTGAATGCTTTGTTATCAAGGTAACTTAGATAGCAAACCCTAATTTGAAAACTATATAAAGGAGAACTCTAGCAATTGGCAAAGCTAATCCTCACACCTCATGTGTGATACTAGTTGTATAAGCTAGAGTCGATTCTCCTTTAACCTTAGGTTTTTCATGAAACCATGTAGGTTAATGACTTGAAGACTTCATTGGGATTGTGAAGCCAGACCCAACTATTTTCTATGTAGTTGCGTGTTCTGATCTTACTTATACTACTATCTTCTCTAAGATTTGCTCGAGATTTTATCTCCGATAGGTAAGATTAAAAGTAGTCACAAACATCTTCGTCTCATCGTTTGTGATTCCACAATATCTTGTTTCGCTACCATACAATTAAGATTATTGTGAGGTGATTGATATTTCTAGGCTATTCTTTGGGAATGTAAGTCCGGTATATCAATTGGTTCCCGTTCACCTTGATTTATCAAAAGACGTAACAAAACTCGTAAGTATTTCTGTGGGAGACAGATTTATCTATTCCAATAGACTTTTCTGTGTGAGACAAATTTGTTTATCAAGTCTTCGATTTTGGGTCATAACAACTCTTGGTTGTGAATGAGATCAGCTAAGGGAATCAAGTGCGTAGTATCCTGCTGGGATCAGAGACGTAAATAGCGCAATTATACCTTGAATCAATGTGATATTGATTAAGGTTAAACTACAGTCCAGTCCGAAGTTCATTGGTAGTAGGCTAGTGTCTGTAGCGGCTTAATACAGTGTGGTGTTCAAATCTGGACTAGGTCCCAGGGTTTTTCTGCATTTGCGGTTTCCTCGTTAACATAACTTATGGTGTCTGTGTTATTTCTTTTCCGCATTATATTTTGTTATATAATTGAAATATCACAGGTTGTGCGCTGAATTGATCAAATGGAAACCTTTGGTTGTTGATTGAAATTGATTGATCCTTGAACATTGGTCTTTGGTACCGTTCAAGTTATTTCTTTTATATTCAATCGGGCTTGCAAATTCCCATTTGCTGATTGCATATTGAATTAAGAGATTGAGATATAAAACTCTTTGATATAATTTTCTCTAGATTGAGTCTGACTGTCTAGTTGATTCTCTTGAAAGTATATTGGAGTTTGTCTATTCATATTTCCAAACGAAATATTGGGTGTGGTTGTTGTACCCCCTCTTTTTCAGCAAGATTTTTTAACAAGAAAACCGCAAATTTAGAAAAACCCCGGGACCAAGTCCATAATTGAATACTCTAAAAACTAAGCCGCTATACAAAGTATAAACCAACTTCGTATAGTCGAGACCAAACAACTAAACCTAGTTCACTTAGTTTCTTCAGTATCCCTGCACTTCCGACATTCAATAAGTGCACGCACTGGAGCAATCCCTTTGGATCGTATTCCAAACTCTATTGATTCTTTCCAGATAAAGATATATCAAGTCATATGCAAAGGCTCTTCCGTTCAAACTAATAAACTCCTTTGCCTGGTTAGATCAATTTATCCAACAACTACCAAAATAACAGAGTTCAGATTTGCAATCAATCAATATAGAATCCAACAATAAAGCGATGTCGGTCTCAGGCAACTAATTAATCGAATAAATCTGATTCTAGTTGGATCCCAGCCGATCAAGGTTTGTGCTACACAAAGATATGAGAAACCAATCAGAAATCTTTTTCGTCTTCAAATCTTCTTTAATCTTCAATTAAACCTGCACAACACCACTTGAATCTCTTGTATCAATCACACACAGAACATAGTTTGTTAACAATGGATTATCACAAGATATCTATAGATCTACAAAGAGTTCTACAGATCCCGTAGACACTTCGATCTAGTTTGAGTGAATCTTATATCAGAAGAGAATATTCTTAAGAATAAACAAACTAGGTGCAATCAAAGTTCAATAATCATTAGTCAATCAAATCAATCGAAAACTAATAAACTTCAATTATCTAGTTTCCCACAACGGTACTCGTAGAGCTTCTTGATCCCACATAATTTTTTAAACTAGTGGTAGTAAGAGATTTCGCCTAATTAGGCTACTTTCCTCTCCGGATAGACGACTCCACCAGAACCAACAAAAAGATGAAGTTTGCCTGGCTCTTAGGATAGTTTGATAGAAGTGCAAACTTAGGTATTTATTGACCAAGTATGTTTGGACGCCAAGGAATTTCCAAAACCGAATTATTCTTAAGATATGCAATAAATGCCCAAAATCGGTTTTCATAATTCCTGGAAATGCTTTATCCAATATTTGCGAAATCTCCAATTAGTAAATGCACATTACTAATTTTTATTCTCTAGAGATATGCATTTAATTGTTGGTAATTAAAGCATATAAAACTAACAACCTTAATTAAAAGATTCTTAATTTATTTCGGACCGGGATCTCCTTGAGTAATTAAGGAATAACTTTGAACAATAAAAGATAAGAGTTATTGTTCGTGTTCAAAGTATGTTGACATCTTTAGGTAATTGGTTATACCTTAATATGGATTACTTGTGATCGAACACACAAGCTACCAGGACCAGTTACGTCAGTTACCAGGATCGGTTACGTTAATTACCGGGATCGGTTACACAAGTCACTAGGATCGGTTACACCAATAAACAGGATCAGTTACACCAATTACTAGGACCGATTACACTAATTACAAGGATCGATTACACAATTTTTTTGTGATCGGTCACACCAATTACAAATATCGATCATACCATCTCAGGTGATTACTTAGGATCGATTACACTAATTAATAAAAACCAGTCATGCCAAATCATAAATCAGACACTATGATTAGTTATACCAAGACAAGTTGTGATCGGTTCTACTAACTCACACATATTGGTAATCCAAAGATATGCATTGAATAACAATACCAGTAAGCCTAGTGATTTCCCTTTCGATTCGTAAAACAAGTTCATGAATGTACTTCCTTTAAACAAATGTAAACATTGTTTCGTAGAATGAAATCTTCACCTTTACCCATACACATAATCACAATAGCATTTATACGACTATGTCGATATCATATATACGATGTTCAATAGATAAGCGTTATACTTTGTATTCTAATTCCTTAATATTATTATCATGTGATTATGTCTCACTTCTAGAGTATAATAATCATTCACAGCTTGGCAGTTATGTTTTCAATATAACACGACTTGAAAGATACGTTAGGAATGAAATAATTCAAGTCAATATTACTAATCTCAAGAGGAAGGATGACGTCGTCGTTGTAGCTCTTTAACTTCTTCTCATTCTTCAGGTCTTCGAGTAATACTTGTATGTCTCATATTCCTAGACTTTCTAGTCTAACCTATACGAAGTTGTCTCTAGTACATAATCAAGCGACTCTTAGATGAGTTTTGATTCACTAAAATATGACAACCAAACTTGACATACCAACGCTTGGTTGGTTCAACCGAGCTATGCTCTAACAAATAACAAAGATTCAAAACTTGCTACATCTGACAAAAATATGAAGTATGGACCCTACTTTCTTTGGGGTCTCCAAAACAAAACCAAATATGCAATATACACTTTCCATGGAGAAAATATACTCATGTTCTTTGCTAATTAACCACACGAGGTCGAGTTATTTTTTAAAAATGGGGGACTGATGTATTATTTTCATTTATCACTTAATAAAACACAAGATTTGCATCGTTCAAATTACTCACAATGTCAACATCTTGAACTTTCTTATTTTGCAGAGCCAACTTCCAAAATCACACAACCCCTAAAGTGTAAGTGATATCGGAAATCGGTTTTGCTATGGGAATATGTCCTACTAGAGATCACCAAATACAATAGATAGGGATCGGTTCTGTTATATACACTGATCTCACCAAAATATTTTGAGCACTATGTGAGATAGTGTATGATTTTAGCAACTAAATAACATTCAGAGACAAATTTGTCTTGCTAATAGTTGCAACATGTTCGAAATTTTTTATCATGTTAGGTGTTTTATTTCGTAAGTGAAAAAGCGGGGGTCTAACAACACCACCCAATATTTCGGTTAGAAATCTGTATGGACTAACTCCGAAAAACTTTCTAGAGAATCAACTAGACAGTCAGACTCAATCTAGGTAAAAGTATTTCAAGGAGTTAATATCTCTCTCTTGTTTTGATTCACTCAAGCTAATAGAAATCAGCGAGTCTATAATCAAACACAAGGAAAAACTTGGACGGTACCAAAGACCAATGTCCTAGGATCAATCAATATCAATCAACAACCAAAGGTCGGATTTCCAATTGATTGATTCAAACGCACAACCTGCATTATTTCAATTATATAAACAAATATAACGCGGAAATAAAAATAACACAGACACCAAAACTTTGTTAACGAGGAAACCGCAAATGCAGAAAAACCCTGGGATCTAGTTCAGATTGAATACACACTGTATTAAGCCTCTACAGACACTAGCCTACTCCAAGCTAACTTCGGACTGGACTATAGTTGAACCACAATCAGTCTCCCACTGATCCAAGGTACAGTTGTACTCACTACGCCTTTGATCCCAGCAGGATACTATGCACTTGATTCCCTTAACTGATCTCACCCACAACTAAGAGTTGCTACGACCCAAAATCGCAGGCTTTAACAATAAACAAATCTGTCTCACACAGACAAGTCTATCAAAGGATCAATCTGTCTCTCACAGAAAAACCTAAAAGTTTTTGTTCCCTATTTTGATAATAATCAAGATGAACATGAACCAATTGATAATCCGGTCTTATATTCCCGCAGAACAGCCTAGATTAATCAATCACCTCACAACAATCTTAATCGTATGGTAGCGAAACAAGATGTCGTGGAATCACAAACGATGAGACGAAGGTGTTTGTGATTACTTTTTATATCTTGCCAATCGGAGAACTCTCACGATCTCAAGCCAATCAATATGATTGTACTGTTACGATAGAAGATGCAAGATCAGATCACACAACTACGATAAAAGTAGTATCGGTCTGGCTTCACAATCCCAATGAAGTATTTAAGTCGTTAATCTGGTTTAAGAAGAAGAAAACCAAAGGTTAAAGGAGAAACGACTCTAGCACGCAAACTAGTATCACACGTAAGGTGTGGGGATTATTTTTGCACAATACTAGATGTCTCCTTTATATAGCCTTTCAAATCAGGGTTTCGCCTTAGTTACAAAGCAATCAATATTCACCGTTAGATGAAAACCTGATTTAGATTCAAGCTAATATTTCTCAACCGTTAGATTGAAAACTTAGCTTGTCATACACAAATGACTGTACGCTTCTAGGTTTGTTAACCGTACCCAAATGTGTACATTGTTGGTTCAACAATAGTCTACCCAAAGAGGTTAACCATATGAGCGTTTGATACCAACCATGTTCTTCTTCACCATAACTAGTTCAATTGACTCAAATGAACTAGTTAAGAAAGTTGTTCAATTGCAAGGAAATCTTATGTAACTACACAAGACACAATTGAAGCAAAGATGATTTGATTCACTCGAATCGGTTCATGAACTTTAATAGCCACGGTTTGCAAATGCATTCCTTAGTCTTTTAAGATTAAGTTCATAAATCATCTTTAGATATATAACCTTCTCAAGTTTGCAGACTAGGTTCGCGGACTTAAGACACCGGATAGAGTTTACAAACTCCAGCAGAAATTCTCGGGTTTGAGAACTTCGGCAGTTAGCGGACTGAGTTCGCGGACTTGGCACTTGACATACTTCCGGTTCTCTTGATCAACAAAGTTCGAAAACTTCGGTTCAAGGAATCCATTGGTTATGTAATCTAAACTCTCATTCCAACCATTGAAACATTCTTAGAGGACGTTATATAGTTGTTACACTATTTCTCGTCAAAGCAATTTTCAAAGTGATTGAAACATTCATGACTTTCGTCACTAGGTAAAGATAAACTTGGTTGAAGCGAAAATCTTACCAACACATATTTCGATATATAGATAGGCGAGATATACTTGGCTCGAAATACCAAATGTGCATGATTTAGTCTATATATATAGCATACGACTTTTGTCTCAAAGAGTAGGAGATAAAATAGATATACTTTTGAGTGACAGATAAGTTCAAGTCTCCACGTACGTTTTTGTCGAGAAGTTCCACCGGTTCCTTGAGTAGATCTTCTTCTTGTATGATGAATCGCCATGAAGTCCTTGAGCTCAACTACACTTACTATCCTAGTCTGAGACTTAGCTATAAGAGACTAGAAATCAAGACTTATAGTTTTGATCACTAACATTGACAAACATGCTTGAGATAGCAACGCATGCGAGTTTGACCGAGCAGTGCTCTAACAGTAAGAACTGCCAAACTTATCATAGAAAAGACTATCATCAAGATATGAGGGTAGTACGTCTACCTTATGTAAAGAAGAACTGGGATTTTGATGAGATTCCTTCTTTTTCGGTTCTACAAACTTCTTCTGTACCCACTTCCATACCCTGTTAGGATTGTGATAATTGATGACGTCTTGTTTTTTTTTTTCAAAAACATCCCTTTGAATTCTTGCCTCAAAGGGTTTTCTCCTACTTGAAACGTTAGATTTGGCAGGATCAGAGTTATGAGTGAACTTACTCGTGAAAGGGCTATTATAACAACATTGATTAGATGTTGTTTATTTAGAGTTTGAACAACTAGGAGGGTTCTTGGTTAGTTGTTAGCATTCTCTTAGAACATGACCTTTAATTCCACAATGAAAACATCTTTTGTGGTGATACATATGATGTTGTGGAATACTCTGATGTTTGTAGTTTTTCTTGATATGATAAGTGGAACCAAAGCCTCATTTGAGGGTGAAAATCTTTTCCCCGGGGCATCTATGTCAATATTTTTCCTTTTTGAGGAAACAATCATAATAACATATTTTGATAGAATATAAGGTTTATCCATAGGAGACGAAACCAAATGATTTTTCTGACGTAAGCATACGCTTTTCATCTTCAAAATAATCTCAGAATCAGATGATATTTTTAAGGCGTTGTATTTATCAGTTACTGAGATTCTCAAATGATCTGTCTCTTTTTCCCGATGAATACTTTTCTTTGTTTCTCTTCAAGAGATTGGATCTTCAATGAAGAAACATTCTTGTGAGAAAGAAGCTCTGCATTTAATAAATCTTCAAGAATGAGTTGATCATTTCCCACTTGCTTTGAATCTAAGCAGGCTAAAAGTTATATATCTTTCTAGTGTAAGATTTAGCTCTTTTGCATTAGAGAGGAATTGTTCGCTTGGATCTTTTAGTTCAAATGTTTTTATACTCATACGATTAATGTATCTTTCATCTATTTCAAAGTCATTAATCATGAGTACAAGGATTTACTTTATCTCATCTTGAGAATAATCTGACATAATTTCCAGAAGAGCAAATATAACTTGAAGAAGAAGCCCCTTTTAAACATTTACTGAAATCGAATCCAAAGTGTGATTCACTAAACTCTCATGATACGTTAATTAAGTATTTAGGTATTCTCTTGCTTTTATTATGATTTATGTCTTATAGGTTGAATCACACCATATACAAATTGTTAGATGTTTTCGTGTTTGCCTTCCTTGATACTCATTGAAATAACGAGGGTACCAAGTACACCACAATGTTTTTTGATGTCAACCTATAAGTACGATACTTGTGTGATCTATATACACAGAGACTATCAAGAAAATGTCAATTACAAGGTATACACCTGGTATATAATATAGGTCCAAAAATGAACCTAATGAAATAGATCAACCCAAGTTTGGATTAACGTGTATTGTATTTACTTTAATGATAACTAAAACAAAAATTATAATTGCGTCAAGCAAAAATAAAGACACAAAAAGATTATGTTAAAGAGAAACCACAAATGTAGAAAACCCACGGGACCTAGTCCAGTTTTGAATACTCTCATAATTAAGCCGCTATACAAAGACTACTACCAACTTCGTATAGTTGAGACCAAGTAAACTACCCCTAGTTACCTTGTTTCTTATGTATCCTTGCGCCTACAACCAATCTGAACAGTGCACATGAATCCTAAGATAGATTCCAATATCTTAAGTTGCTTCAGCCGCTGTGTTTGAAAACCATCAGAGATTTGATCCATATTCAGATACTTATAACCCTGGTTAGAGAAACCATCCTAATTTTTAATGGTCTAAGGGCCAGCATCAAGGCCAGTCTAGTAATTCTCAGGCTCCCTCGACGTTTGGCTATACTAAGAACCATTTAGGGTCAGATCAGTATCAGAATCTGTCGGATAAGAAAATCATGAGCTTAGAAGAGTCCCTCACCATTTTATCTCATAACACTGCAGCGTTTAAGCAATCGGTTGAGAAAGGTTTACAGAAACACTCTCAGGCTATTTCCGAGATAAAAACCCAGGTTAGTCTAATTTCCGAGTCTTTGCAGGAGAGAGAGAAAGGAAGGTTCTCCAGTCAATCACTACCCAATCCTATAGGAATTCATGAAGTATCCGCTAGAGAGAATGATTTAAATCATGTGAACTCTATAACAACCCTTAGGAGTGGTAAAACAGTAGACAATAAGGTAGTCATGCCTAATAGTGGACATATTGTAGATTCACCTTTTAGTTCCTAGGAGGAAGCACTAGCTGAAGACTGACAAAGTTTCTAGTGATGCCAATGTGATTCCTCCTGATAGGTCTCATTTTGTGCCTAGAGCCCCATACCCACAGTTGTTAGCTCCAACAAAGAGAGAGTCGACTTTCAACGCAATAATGGAAATATTTAAGCAGGTGAACATAAATATCCCTTTATTAGAAGCAATTAGGCAAATTCCTGCTTATTCCAAGTTTCTTAAGGATCTTTGTACACGAAAGTGTAAGCTTATGTCCATAAGAAAGCCTTTTTAGCTGGTCAGGTAAGTTCAATCCTTCTGAACCAAAAACCCCTAAGTATAAAGACCCTGGATGCCCCACCATATCTTGTACAATTGGTAATCACATGGTTGATAAGACATTAGTTGACTTAGGAGCTAGTGTTAACTTACTTCCTTACCATGTGTTCACCCAACTAGGTCTTGGAGAATTGAAACCGACAAAAATGACACTACAATTAGTTGATAGGTCTGTCAAAGTACCTCATGGTGTCATAGAGGATGTTCTGATTGAGGTTGATAAGTTCATTTATCCAGTGGATTTTTTTGTTCTAGATACCCAGCCTGTTCAGGACCCTAGTGCCCAAATATCGATTATTTTAGGTCGCCCATTTTTAGCCACAGCTAATGCAGTCATCAACTGCAGGACCGGACTTATGAACATATCCTTTGGTAATATGACCATTGAACTAAATGTTTTTAATGTTAGTAGACAACCTTCTGATGAATCAGAGGAAGTGAATATGATTAGCACTTTAGTTCAGGATCTAGTTCAAGATAATTGGGACGAAACTTTATTGGATGATTCTTTGGATTAATTTGATGAGATTCTCTTAAGTCAGTTAGGTGACCAAACTGTTGAACTAGAAGAAGCTCTCGAGTATTTTAGAAGCTCTGAGGATCCGGAAATTCAAGCAATAGTTAGAGGTTTGTCTGAGAATACTGACTACCCTAAGTTTGGGGGTAGTGATGGTCAAGTATCCCCATTAAAAGTCCCTAACTTGGGACTCGAGCCTAGTTTTCCTGAGGTATTACTTGAGTCTCTTCCGATTCCTCAACCTGATCCTCCTGATACTGTTCATGACGAAATCCAGCTATTAGAGACATGTTGTTTGAATGAATCTATTTGTCAAGACACCCATATAAAGCCCAAGTGGGCGCCACAGATAAACCCAGTTGTCTTGAAAGAAATTTTAGATCAGGTTATGCTCCGACTGTTCATTTTTCTAATCCGGTGCAGTTGTCTTATAATTGTAGCAGTTTTATTTGGTTTTGTTGATCCACAATTTTTTCTACTATTGATATATGATTTGAAAGGTAATTAGCCATTTTGTGGTATTTGACGTCTGGCTGAAGACTTTAAATTTAACACTTCTTGGGAGGTAACCCATGCTCATGCAACACGGTAATATCTTTCCTTAACTCTTTTGCTTCAAATGGTAACATTTTCTCCTTGTTCATGCTTTTAACTTTCTCTTTAGAACATTGAGGACAATGTTAGATTTAAGTTTGGGGGTATGGGAGAAACTTTTTAGTTGCATATTAAACTCCAGAGCCTAGAAATTTATGCTTATTAAGAATGGCACTAACCAATCAAGTGGATGGAAGCATCTTGGTTGTAGGAGTTGAGGAACCAATCTTATTAAATGGAAACATCTAAAGAGTCTATTCATAAAAGCACAGAGCTCAGGTGTTAGAAATAACATGGTAGTTTCGTCATATCTCGTTGAGTCCTTTTCACTTCTGTTTTTATTTTTTTTTCTTTTGAAATATATTTCTCTAAGTGATTAGGTGGGGCTCACGAATCAAGTTGTTACCACTGCTAGGGTGAAATAGAATGATTGAGATACAAAAAAAAAAGAAAAAAAATGAAAAAAAATGAATGAAAAATGAAAAAAAAATGAAAAATGAAAACTGAAAAAAAAAATGAAAAAAAAAGTTGAAAAAGAAAAAAAGAAGAAAGAAATTGAGACCAGACCATAAGACCAAACGGAATAAATGTTCAATAAAATCGACCACTGGTTCCCTTGTATATGCCAGCTGAGTTGATCTAGAATTGGGATTATCGACCACTGGTTCCCTTGTATATGCCAGTTGCATTGATATTAGTCAGACCAGTATCTCAATCCATTAGGATAGGTTCATCTTGGAAGTGGCCTTCAGACAGATATGGGAAACACCGTTCATCTTGGTCAACACCAAAACCATCTACGTTTTTCTCTATATCCATCTTCTTAATCTATCCATGTGATTTGTTGACTCCGGATATTGATGTCCATAGTGCGACTATCCAAGTAGAGCTTTGTCACTTATATATGAATTTTAGTATGCTCGAGTGCAAACTCGTGTACATCAATTGGAATTTCGCATCAGGGTACTTCCTCCTGTAATCAATAAGTATGCCAACCAAGGAGATTATTTAGTGCCTTCCAAGGTTCTGCGTAGATAGATAGGGGTATGGAGTGTAAAGGTTTTGTGGGTATATCTTTTGTAATCCCTCCCGAGACTATAACTCGGCCACTAGGGCCACCTAGGGGTTTAAAGTCTTGCTGCATACGCTAAATGCAACCGACGATGGCTGCGACAGTAAGTTAGGATTTTATTTGTTTCAGTTTTGCTCGAGGACTAGCTAATAATAAGTTTGAGGGTATTTGATAGACGCATTTATGTGTCTATTTTGATCTCAATTATTATGTATTGTTAGTGCTCGATTTTATAGTTATTTGATTATTTTATGTTTTTGTAGGTGTTTTTGGAGAAATAAGCTTTTGCGGGAAAATTGGCTCAAAAAGTGGTATTTGCGCTCGTGGGAGAAAATTACTATTCGGAATCTCATTTTGGATAAGGGGAACCCAATTAATAAGGGGTACCCTCTTTGCCGCGTGCTATTTACACCCATCACAGGATAGGGGTAGGTCATCTTCTACGTTTTGGATTTTCAAAATTGGCGGGAAATGAGTTCTTTCACATGGCAGATTAGGGTTTGGATTTGTGGAGGTTTTGGACGAGATTCAATCGCCAGAATTGGGTTCAATAGACCTGTTTGGACTTAACAAGGATGCTATAGGTACTTTCTTCGATCCAGTTGGGCTGGATAATTGGTTCTCATGAAACAGGGGAGGATTAATATTACGTGAAATGTGCAGCTCAACTGTGTGTGTTTTGCTGGATCGTATTGGAAGAGATTAGGTAGGAGGGATTTGTAGCGACAAGTCAGCGATGAGTGACGTGTTTTGAGAGCTAAAAGAAGAAGAAAATCTTCGTATATTTGGTAGGAATCTAAAACAGGGAGAGAACAAGATATCAGGTAGTTTTCTGTTATTGATGGAAAGATACGTGGAAGAATTGAGGAAAGAGATACTTTGTGAAGATTTATTTCTATCGAAGAAGCTTTGACGGGCCAAGCAGAGACGCGTGAAGGTAAAAACAGGGAAGAAATCTCGTGGCTTGGCAAGAAAGAAAAGGGAGGTATTTTTGGAGATTTTGTGGAGATTTAATGAACCTGATGCATATATAAAGGCTGGAGAGGAGTCATAGGAGAATATCGAGACTTTGGGGAGACTTTGGGGTAGAGCAGAGGCCGGAGAAGCGAAGAATCAGAAGTTGCAGGAAGTAGTTCTGCTGCTGCACGGCTCAAGAACACGAAGTACATTAGACTCACAGAATCCGTCGCAGAAGCAGTCTTATATTGAACAACAAAAATATTTTATCATTTCTGATTGTACTTGCTTTATGCTTTCAGCGACCATTAGCTTCCTTGCAAAAGTCTTTCTGTAACTACAGTTTATTCTCTTCAATAAGAACACCTTTTTGAGCCATGATTAATTATTTTGAGCGTGTTTTCACCATGCGGAGCTAAACCCCATCACTGGGATGACGGAGGAAGCCAACTCTCATCACTATGGTAACATTATTTAATTCTTTTTATGACTTTTGCATTAATATAAATTGAATTACGATTTTAAATTAATTAGTTGTCATTTAGTTTGATGGGATGTGCTTAGATTTAGTGTTTTGATAACCCATGCTTACCATTTACAATTAGTGTTTTATAAAATCTACCTTGGCAAAGATTAAGAGTCAATAATTTTTATTTTTGGAGTTATAATTGTCTAAGAATTAATATTGAAACCATAGAATTAGAGTTTGATGAAATCCTGATTCCCAGTAATCCCTCAATATTGTCATCATCCTTTGTTTTATCCACTAGATTAATTTTATAATTTAAGTCTAAAATCAACTTCCCAAGTCCGAGAATCAAACCCTTTCTTACTACTGTAAAAACTACATCACTTACTTGCTGGAAAAATAAAACAAATATATTCGAAAATCTTAACAAAAAGATTCTCAAACATTTCGGTCAGGGATCCCACCTTGAGTATCAAGGAATATCTTTGAAAAATAAAATATAATATTTGTACACATGTTCAAGTTACCCAAATATACAACTTGGATTAAAAAAACTTGGACACTACCGACACAGAGAAATCTAGGGTTCTTGTCAAGTAGAAAATTATATTAGAGTCCATCCTGTCTTATGCAAATGAGCAAGGTTTATAGAAAACATATATCAACTCCGAAGAATATCCCATAGAGGATGTCTCTCTACAAACTAAAAATTGGAGTAAGTCTCATAAAGTCATCTATAGGATAAACGACCACCTTTATGCTCTATTTCTCTTCCTTAAAGATCTCCAATGTGTAGACCGTTGCTGACTAGGGACTGCCTCATGTACGACACATTGCAAGAATCAAACTCATGCCTACTAAAAGGAATTATTGTCTCCACATCAGCATATATCTTGCCCGCCATGCAAGTCTACAAACATGGAAGGAGTTATACAAGGCATATCAAAAATACAAGGGTCGAATATATATATAAATTACGACTAGGGTTTAGCTTGGGTGAGGATATATCAAACCTCACGAGCGAAAGATGAGTCTTACCCTCATTCCTAAAGCCCCATACTTATTCTCAAGGATTTCATCTCATATCTTAAAGTATAGTCATGGTTTTGCTTGGGTCCACACTTTCGAAAAGAATCAAGAAAAAATAAGTTTTTTCACGACAAAGGGTAAGAACATAACATCAATGGACATACGTGTCTCTGGCCTAAGGAGACCAAAATCACGACCCATGCTATGCTAAGTAAGGGTAATAAGGTCACAATGGTCTAAGGGGACGTGTTCGAAGCATACCAAGAGTTCAAGCATCACAAAGACTCATTTCTTAATTCAGAATGTTGTACACTGTGGCATAAAGACTTAAAAACTGGCGACAATCCATAAGAATTTTGGGAATACATTCTGAAGAAAATATGTTCCTCTATGTCTTCCCAATAACATAATAAAAGGGAATCTCAAACAGACAAGCATTCTAGGATATACAACCCCGACATTGAAGTAAGCGCAATCTGAAAAGCTCTTGAAAGTTTACACGGGATTCCTGAAGACAAAAGTATGTAGGAAGAGAGATGTCTATGTTGAATTAAGAGAGAATGTTCTTCACCTACTTGAAACAAAGAGACCTAATTCTCATTTCTTTCAGTTGTTTCCTCCACCGACACACATATGCCTTTCATGATGTGAAATCCACTCACAGTTTGAAGTCCATCTCTTCTAAGGAGTGTAGAATTTCCGAGCCAGTGTTAGTTAGGCCCATGACAAATGGCCAAATGACTGATCGCCCAATTTTGCCACCACACAAGTTCCATTTTTGTGTAACCAAATTGAAACTACGATGGGAACATGTCTTGGGAATTTTCCTGACGTTAAACATTTAAGAATGGATTTAGTGGCGATTTTCCTTCCTTATCTCAACTTTAAGCCATTGTACCTAAAAACATAGAAAAAATGCGTAATATACCAAATTTCAAGAGAACTAATAAGAAAAGTGTAAGAAATGGTTATTAAAATTGGGTGTTTTAGACACCTGTAGCTGACCATTATGCCCTTGGGACTCATGACAGACTCCTAGAATATCCTCTCGAGATACACTGGTCTTGTCTGCCCCATTATATGGACAAAGTCACGATTGAATTCTAGTACATCCACGCGAGATACGTTGGTCAAAGATTATGTTCCATAGGTCTCATTGAAATAGTCCCGTAGGGACTAAAGACATTATTAGCCTCGTTGTCAGTCCATCAATCTGAAAGGGACTCAAACTCTACAAGAGAAAATCCCCGGTCGTCCCACAAGTTATAGACAATACAATCTCATTCTAGGGTCTTTTACGGTCACAATACTTAGGCATAAGCCTCACCTAAGGCACAAGCGTCTTTTTCAGCTTTTCAAACATGCTCACGGCTAGCAAATTGAGTCTGCATGTTTACCCAAAAACGTGAATAAGACCCATGTAGCTCCACACACCCATCTGAGGGACCAAAAACTAAGTATTTGACTTTCACAATTCATATGTAGTCGGCCACAAAAAGATCGAGCTCAGCCTCAGCTCATTTCGTGTTCATCACAATTTTCAAGGCATTATTTGCCCATCACATAACTCACCCTATTCATACTCGTAAATCATGGAAAATTCTTCTATTTTGATTCACGTCAGCTACAGAGAGTATCCTACCCTGTCAAACACATCATCACAAAAGCTACTTCAGTCATAAACAAATGAGGGGATATCAATTAGGGTTTTGGTTTGGTGGTCTACGTCACGTATGAGAAATATCCATATATTTTCTCATCACATGAAAGATAGTAAAATTGGTCAAAGGATATCTAAGATAAGGATGGTTTCACTTATCCTTGGTAATTCCTGAAAATTAGGGTAGAGTGCTCCGCACAAAAAATAAACCCTAATTTCACCGTCTAGAGATCAAAGAATTCATATATAAATAGGTCTTTTATTTCTCCAAGATAAGACAACTTTCTTTCACCAACTCAGAGCAATTCTTCTGCAAAACCTAGAATGTTCTGACTCCCTCTCTCTTCAGCTTTCCTCCCTAAGAACAACCCTACCTTCTCATGTGACTGAAGTAGAATTTGAACGGCCACTGTGGGTGGTTTAGGCGAAAACTGTTCGTGCTCAACCTCCCGAACTCACACTCGGAAACCCTAAAATACCGCTTTTACCATCTCACCATTTTTAGGTAACTACAACCACAAAATTTGATTTTCGGTCACATAAATTATGTGATCATAATATTAGATAAGATTTACTTTAGAGTGATAATCTTGGGTCCCAAGGAAGGTGTTGGTCATAAAAAATACTTTGTGGGATATGATGAAGTTTGGGTTTAGCTTACAATAATAAAATTTACATCAGTGAAGTCATTTTGAGTCACGTGATGAGACTATAATGCAATAAAAATAGATCCTAGATTACAACACAAAGTTTGGATTGGGTGATAAATTTGTGACACACTCCTCTCTCAATTGAAACTATGTAGAAAAAAACTGTTCAGTTCTCCATAATGTCTATAATTGATCTCAATTTGTGAGGTTCGGTCTCAATATTCAGACTTGCTACTCATATTTGAGCATTCCTAGTATAGTTTCACAACTTTAAATAAAAATATCCTTGTTTTTACGATATTTTGAAATTTCAAGGTCTTTTTTTAGTTTTAAATGGTTTGTTCATGTAGCTTGAAAGAGAGTTATATCAATTTCAACAATAGTTTCAAACGGATGATTGAAGACGATTTATTCCGGCATGACATAGGTTTACGTTCCTTTGAAGAACGATGATTACCATATTGATCGTAATAATGATGCATTGCGCCTCTACGCATGTTACTCCCTTTTCATGGAAGATTTTAATCATATTTATGAACAATAAGATAAGTTTTAATTTATGAATCAAATTCAAATGTCATCCCCTCAATATCATCAATTTGTTATGTGAAAATCATGTATTTGATAATTATTGTGAATACCAATATTCTGTGGAGCACGTGTCACGATCTTAGTGGCCGCATATATACCTAGATGTGTAGCCTTCGCTAAACAGAGAAGCCTGAGTAACAAGGGATACCTCCGCAGATCTACTTTATCTCATTCCAAGAAGAAGGCGTGAACGGTCAAGATAAGGAAGGAAAAAGCCTAGTCTATATAGAGTCAGCTGGCGAGGGGACAGAGGTAGATGACGCATCCAATCAGCATTAAATGCTCAAATCTCTTATCTACAAGCATGAATCTAGGCACGTGGAGAGAGAAAGCGTGGCAGAACCCGATTGGCGGAAGCTGGCGGTGAACGAAGGTACATCCTGTACTAAGGTTGGATAGTTCCCGAAGGAACGTGGGCCAGCTGAACTGGAGAAAGTACGCGGTGGACGAAGGTACCATTGGTACGAAAGGTATATTAGCAGATGATGGACCCAGAGGCAGCAAAGATATACCTGGATCAAGAGTGGCTATAAATATCAAGCTTCACCAACAAACTAAGGGCATTCAATATCTAGGAGAGAAGATCTAGTCTTAAGCTTATACCTCTTTAATGTTTAGAACTTAAGTATTTACTTCCACTTGAGTTCTCTCTATTACTTTGGGAAGCATTTAAGATCTTTGTAACCACCACAACTTAATACAAAAACAAGCACTCATTACCCCGTGGATGTAGACAAATGTCTAACCACGTACATCTCTTGTGTCTCATGATAACTTAGAAGTTTTTACATTATACTTGTGTTCTTCGTTGTTATTGTGATATTATATATCATTTATTACTTGGCAATATCGGTTCAATGGAGGTATCAATACTACTTAGTATCAGATCCTCAGAACTGTATATATTACGTAGACTACGGAAAAACGAGTAGTCACAATTATGTTGTATTCTAATTCTCTTGTTCATGTGATACGTGATGTACATTCTTTTTCATGTTTAACATCTTCAATCTATTCTATTTGATCATATTATATCAAGGAAATCAAGAAACTTACCCCTTAAAAAGGATAACTTGTTGCATGTTGTAGTATAACTAAAATAAGAAAGAAGAATGATAGGTAAAAAAAAGGTGAGCTCTCATTCATTATATTCAATGCAGTGTTACATAGGTTTTACTACCTACTTATATGTTATATGAGGTAAATCTAGATATATATTAATGGGACGCACATATGGAACCAAAGTTTTATAATGCCCCCATTGTATACGGTTCAACAGACATGCTTCACCTATAATGCTTCAAATGTAGTGTTTCACATGTAATTCTCTCCTCGATAACCATCATGTCTGAGCCAATTGCTTCATTTAAATCTTGCTAGGAAAACTCAGGTAGACAAAAACTGAACTAAGGAAAAAAAGTACAATATTATGAAAATTAGAATAGAGTTGGACTCGCACTTGTTGTCTTGTGAAAACCTTGTCTATGAAAAATCTCGGGGGATAAAACCTTGACGGAAGGAAAAGAGTATAACGTGATAAGCCCATAAGTATGTCTATTGTTGAATAACCAGGAATATCATCCTTTCGATGTTTCATGGGTTTAATGAAGAAAACCCAATTGGTGGATTTGGATGTAGAATTTTGAAGGTGAAGTTTATGGGTCCAAGGGATTTGGTGGAATTACGTTTCCCTCGGTACATTTGGTTGCTCGAATTCTTGGAATCACGTTTTCTATTGGAATCAGTTTTCCAGCAAATCCTCCATATGGAGTCTGACCCCTCTCCCTAAGATTTGCTGGGAAACTTATCAAGGGATTTGTGGACCCAATATTTTTAACTCTAAAACATATATATATGCAATTTTAAAATTTGAGAGTAATTTCAAACGGTGCAAAAACAATTTTGTGTTAAAATAATAAAACTCTATAAATCTTAAGAATTTTAACTGGATTACCAAACACACAAGAAATTTATATGAATCTCAAAATTCATAATCCCATTGGATTATAAATTCCTGGAAACGTGAATTCTGCAAACAAACCCACCGAATATCGATTTGCGATGGTATTGTCGGTACTACTAGTTTACTTGTCCGAATACTGTAACACAATTTACTTCTTTTTGAAAGTTGTTTCGCTCGACATAGAATCGTGTTTCATTTTTTTCATCTGATTTTGTAGGTTAGACGGTAAGGCAAATCATGGTCCAGACTCCATTGGCTCACACGCCCAGACTAATGACGATCACTCGCTGGTACGTATGAATAACCGTCACCTCACGTACCACTTCATTTCATTTCTCAACGATGAACAGAAAACATTAGGGCTTTTTTATTTGAATATTCAATCTCCACTGTGAATAATTGTTGTTTGTTAATGGTGGTGGTGGTTGGTGACAGACAGATACAGTGAAAGAAACCCATAAATAATTATACATAAAATGATTCATTTTCCCACTTCAACTCAATCTCATTATCATAAACATTTACTGTTATTTCCCAATTGTAATCATCAATCTCTTTTGTCAAATGTAAACCCTAATTTAATCTTCTTCCCCAAAAATCAAACACTAATTTATCCATCTAATCGGAAACTCCTCTTAAGATCATCATCAATCAAGTTAAGTTCAGATTCTTCTGATTTTGAGCTACCTCCTGTCAATGAAGATGATAATTATGATTCAGGAACTATGAGTTCTTCTTCTGTTGAATCTATGTCCCCATCAGATAGTATTATTGGGGTTGATATTGAAATCGAGGAGATTGGAAAGAATTCAAGGAGAATTCGTTCTCAGGTTGGAATTGATGCGTCTCTCGAAACTATTTGGGGTATATTGACTGATTACGAGAGATTGGCTGATTTTATTTCTGGTTTGGCTGTTAGTAAATTGCTCCAAAAGGGTGGGAGTTTTGCTAGACTTTTCCAGGTATTATATCAATTTACTGATAAATTTTTATATCTTTGTTTCGTTTTATTTTTCAACATTGATTCATGAAACATTTAGGTAGACGGCATTCAAGAATGAAGTACTTGTTATACTGAAATATAGTTGTTTAGGTAGCAAACATAAATAACAGTCCCAACCAGTTTAGGGAAGGAATATGATACTTAACCTTGGTGGACAATAAACCAGAATAGTCCCGTGCCTGTAGATATAGTGGCTGCACAAGTTACCCCTAGTGTCTAGTCTTGGCGGTAGAGGTGATCTATGGGGAACAAACCCAAAGTCAAGTTGTCCTAACATTACTACGAGGTTTAGTTGTATAGAACTGTAATCTCATCCAATGAGACATCAAGAAGAAAATGGCACTGAGATCAACAAGATGTTAACGCAATCTTTTGCTGGGTGTTTGAGCTCTGTCACATGGATTTGAGTAGCTCTGTCAGCATTGCTGTGATAGAACTAACTAGTAACTAAAATGCTTTTTAACTTGGAATGGATTTGGAACAGTTCGTCAAGTAAACTATGACAATCAACCAAACCACAAATGAAAACTTTGTTATCTAGCCTGGCTGTTTGTGAAGTCTGACTAAAATTGAGACTGTTGGATTTTAAGGAAGCTGCAAAATGGGGGGAAAGAATCATTAAAAGTTAGGACTAGTTTGTTTTTATATATATTTTTCCTTTAAAAAAGAAAGCCGTGGGGGGTGGATTTCCAGTACTATCAGTTGGCAAAGTATCACAACCCCAAACTTCTCTTTCTTCCAAGTTAGGATTGGTCCATTTTGCAATCTAAATTATTCTTAGGTTCATCCACAAATGTTATTTCTTTTAAGGGTCCTTGAATGGAGCTTTTTAAGTTTAATGCAGGTGGATCGTGGAACTTAGAAGTTAACAATATGGTTCAGACTTTGTTTTAGTTAAAGATTCATTCCAAAATGTATATTTTGCATTTTGAATGGTCATCTAAAAATGCAACGTCTCACCTCCTGTTTGTCGCTACTTGTGTTCTCTTAAGTACTCTTCATTGTGAACAGATTGGACAACAGAGCTTGGCATTGGGGCTGAAATTCGATGCCAAAGGAATTGTAGAGTGTTACGAGAAAGAACTTGAGACACTTCCTTTTGGTCGGAGGCGGGATATTGACTTCAAGATGGTTGAGGGTGATTTTCAAACCTTTGAAGGCAAATGGTCCATAGAAGAGGTAAAAACATATTCTTATATGCAACTATGAAGTCTTTCCTTTTATTTTTCTTACGTGTAAAAGAATAGTAAGGTAACAATATAAGAATAGTAATCTTCGCCCTCAGAATGTAAAAAAGTTGAGTAGATTTTTTTTTTGAAGCATAAAATTGAGTAGATGAAAATGGAATGTTGACGATGATTGTACATCCATTATACCTAATGGTTGGCTTGTTTTGGTGGGTGTGGGTTGCAGACATACACTGAAAGATACAAAAACAGCAATGAAGCAGGAGGAGTAGAAAAAGACTTTGAAAAGACAACAACACTTTGTTATGTTGTAGACGTGAAGCCAAAGATGTGGTTGCATGTACGCCTTGTGGAAGGCAGGCTCTGCAGGGAGGTTCAACTGAACCTTTCTTGTATCAGAGAAGAGGCAATGAAAGACACAGTTTTGAAAACTACTCTTCCCACTTGCTAATGCTAATATTGTAAACAAAAAAGGAAAACGACCCAATTCTTTATTTCTATGTGAACTTGCTTCTGATAGGTATATGTATATATCCATGTAATACACAACACATTCTTTTTCAAATGAAGGAGGAGGAGGAAATTGTTTCCGGATTAATCCTTGAATTGGAAGTTATCTTACATTGTCAAGAGTATGTTTTGGGGTTTGCAGCAGAATGGCGGGTACTTAACTTAAGCTTGGCAAGCTACACCGCAATAGGTCATAGTGTGGAACCAGTGGAATCTTTTGATTACCTTTATTTACTGGTGCATCTTGATTTTGGGGCGATCATTTTTTTTAAATATTTTAATTTAAAATTTTGATAACTGAATATATCTTATTGAAAAACCCAGAGGTAAAGAATAGCAAAAAGGACCAAGGTCCAAGACCTTTACAATGACCGTTCATTTCAAAGCTTCCTTCTTTGCAGCAAGTAAGGCGATCAACAAGAAGAGACGTCAATTGTCAAGACAAAGTAAATAAAACACTTTACTCAATCAATACAGTGCGAGTAACCCCAACAAGCCAGCTGCAATAAGCTGAACAAAAAAGCCCCACCATGTATGTGTTTGTATTAACTATCAAGCATGGCCCTTGCTTATGCCATATGGCATGGGAAAGATTGTGTTGGGGAATAATAAGGGCATACAACCCGTCAGTAACTTGTCGGAGGATATTCAAAAGCAGCAAAAAATTGTTAGTATCATTAATGAATTGCCACCAGTACATAGTATGTCGACTGTGTGTGAGCATTAAAGGTGTGTATCAGTATTGTGAGCTCAAGCAAAGAATTTTGCAACCATTTTCTTATTGCAAGCATCCTGTAAAAGTATTCCAAATCAAGTTAAAATGAGACTTAGAAACTTAAAACTGGAGAATTTGTGCTCCTTAAAAGTGAGTTTGTGTCAAAGTTAAAGGAAGACAAGAATCGAGGAAGCCCCAAATTCCTCCTTTCCTTTTCTTTAACACTTTATTTTTTGACTGATTTTGTTTTCTTTTAAGACTTTTTGTTTATTTGATTCTCTTTGAATGGCTTTTGCTTGTTCTGTTATTAACTAGTAATTGATTCTTCCTCCTTACTGCTAAGTACTACTTGATCCATTATTTATCTGACAGGTTAATCTTTTTTCTAATCATATTTTAATCTTTATTTTGACAACATTTTTCTTTCAAATCTTGTCCGAAGAGAAACATTGCCAACATACCGTAACTATTCAAAAATGTCAAAAATACTACGTACATGGAACCAGTCTATTATTCCGAAACTAAGGAATTAGTAACTCGCAAAAGGTCATGTTATAGTGCTCTAATGATTTTTTATCTGTAGCGTTCCTCTCAAAGAGTTCACCATCTTCACAGATATTTTGAGCACGACGTCTGGGTCACGCCAGACTGCCAGCGACTCCAATTACCTGAGAAATGTTTTGCAACGTTCGTTGAATGTACACATGAGAAAAGGGATTGAAGAATAGATTGGTTGATATTAGTGGTGGTTAGCAGTGTATATTTACTGACTCCAACACCTAGTCACTCGCCAACAACACCACCAATCATTCTGTATTAAAAACAAATAAAAATTTAATGCAACTGTTCCAACTTTTCAACTTAATTTCTTTCTTTTTCTTTTTACCCTCCCAAACCATTTGAAAACCCCGAGAAAAAAAAAATTAAAAGAAAAAGACCTTCCCCTTGATGAACTCAAACTTAGATTCATCATCATCAGCATCATCGTCATAAGACCACAAATCAAAAACAAAGAAAAGAAAAGAAAAACCCCCCTCATTTTCTACTCAACTTTTCTTATCTAATCTTATTACTTCCCCTTCTTCTCTTCTTTCACTCTATCTATCTCAACTCTTCCACTGTAAGACTCATCTGGGTTCACCTATACTTGCATCTCTTCCTCAAATTTCTAACCTTTTATTCAAAATCAGTATTTTTTATTATCTGGGTTCCCCTCGGGTTTTATAAATCTGCCTAATTTTTCTGTTTTTCTGAGGTGTTTTCATTGAGGCAACAGCTAGATCTATTTTATGTGTTTCTTGATCCAGAGCTACATACAAAATCACTCAAATGGAAGGTCAGCTATTTCTTGTTAATGTTTTTAATTGGTAAATGAATCTGTATAGTAAATTGCTGTGAAGATAATGATGGTCATTAGGGGTAAAAGGGGTTTATTTTACTTGGATTGGAGAACTTATTGGATTTTGAATGCTTGTAGTGTAATGTGTTTATGATGCATAGTTGCAATAGAATTCACACATTGGAGGGGCTAGTGATAGTCATTTCATGGGGAATAGTACTTCCCGTGTCGTAGGCTGCTTTGTGCCAAATGGTAATGGTAGAGGTGGGGAAGTTGATTTAGACTTGCTAGAGCCATTAGATGAAGGATTGGGACATTCCTTTTGTTATGTTAGGCAAGTAGTTTTTGACTCACCTTCTATTACCCCATCAAATTCTGAAAGGTTTACAGTAGATTCTAGCACACTTGATTCTGAAACGTTGAGTGGGTCATTTCGACGTGAGATTGTAGATGATCCGCTGAATTTGCTGAGACCTAATAAGAATTTTCCTGAGACTACGTTTAAAACCATCTCGGGAGCTTCAGTCAGTGCCAATGTCTCGACTGCTCGGACTGGAAACCAGAGTGCATGTTTTTCTAGTGATACCCAAGAACCTGCTGCATCGTTTGAGAGTACGTCTTCATTTGCTGCAATCCCATTGCAACCTGTGCCTCGTGGGTCTGGACCTTTGAATGGGTTCATGTCGGGACCTTTGGAGAGAGGATTTGCTTCTGGTCCATTGGAAAGGGGAGGTGGGTCAATGTCAGGGCCAATTGAAAAAGGGGCTTTTATGTCAGGTCCTCTTGATAGTACAGACAAAGCTAACTTCTCGGCTCCGTTGGCATACGGTCGCAAAGGACCAGGTCTTAGGCATCTTGTAAGGAGCATGAGTGGGCCGATGAAGAGCGCCCTGACTAGGACATTCTCAAGACATTCCATGAGGTCTGGTTGGATGCAGCGATTTTTTTTGCATCCGATGACTCAGTTTGTTTGGCATCCAAAGGAACCAAAATTCCGCCCTGAACCCCCACAGCAGCAGGGTCTTGATTTGGGTCCATCTGAGGAGGATTATAGGAATACGCGGGACTTGCAATGGGCGCATGGCAAGGCTGGGGAAGATAGAGTTCACGTAGTGTTGTCTGAGGAACAGGGATGGCTATTTGTTGGAATATATGATGGATTTAGCGGTCCAGATGCACCTGATTTTCTCATGAACCATCTCTACAAGGCAATTGACAAAGAGTTAGAAGGATTACTTTGGGATTTTGATGATACATCTGCAGATATTCCATCTAACTCTGAATTCCCTGATGGTGAAAATGTTGAGGTATCAGAATGCAGACAGGAGGACCTTGAGAGTTCTCAGTTAAGGGAAGTGCCAGTTCAAGGTGGTATAGAAGAACCAGTTCATCTTGGAACCGTGAAGGTTCAAGTATCCAACCATGAGATAGTTGAGGAAAAAGATGAAGTCAGGGAGAAAGCCGAAATGCATGGGGCAAAATGCAGTGATGATCCTGGAAAAAGATCGAGTGTCTCGTTCTCAGAAAAGTTTCCTGCTACAACTGAGAAACTGGGGGGCCAAGGGAAGAGAAGCAAAAGACTTTATGAGCTACTTCAGATGGATCTTGCAGATGTACAAGGTTCTACCTCATCATCAGAAGTTGGTAAAGAAAGAGAAGGTTCGTCGAATTTGCAGCCAAGTTTTGATGGTTTGTATACAAGAAAAACCTTACCAGAAGCGCAGCTTATGTCGTGCTCCGAGAATCCTAAAGGGGGCGGTTCTAGCTGCTCAACTGCAGATTTTAATCTTATTGGCAATGATGAAGGAGATGCTGGGCAAGAGTCAAAACCAGGTATTTCAACTTGTACTGATTCAGTCCAAAGGCACGGTGCAAAAAAGTCAGTGATTGGATCCAAAATTAGGAAGATGTATAGAAAACAGAAGTCCTTACGTAAAAAGCTGTTCCCTTGGAGTTATGATTGGCACAGAGAAGAAACACATGCCAGTCAAAGAATGGAGGAGCCACTGGGGCCGATGAGAAGATGCAAGTCAGGATTGGTCGACCATGATGCAGTCCTGAGGGCAATGAGTCGAGCTCTTGAAAATACTGAGAAGGCTTATATGGATATGGTTGAAACAGCGCTTGACCGAAATCCAGAGCTTGCTCTTATGGGCTCATGTGTTTTAGTGATGTTGATGAAGGATCAAGATGTGTATGCCATGAATCTCGGCGACAGCCGTATTATCTTGGCACAAGATAGGCAGAGTGATCGTCACTCAAATCCAAATCTTGCAAAGGATGATCCAAAGCACTGGAATCGGTCTAGGGAGTCACTTGTGCGTGTCGAGCTGGACAGAATATCAGAGGAATCTCCAATTCATAATCAAAACAGCTTGGTTGACAAGATCAACAAGAGCAGAGAGATCTCACTGTGTCGAATAAAGATGAGGGCAATTCAGCTTACCACTGATCATAGCACAAGTATGGAGGAGGTATTAATTCTTTAATTTTCCATTTCTTCGAAATATCTGAAGTTTTACTCTCTTTTTATTTTGAAGTGACATTTCACATATTTATTAAATAGTAATTGTGACACAAGTGTTAATTGCTTATTCTTTTCTTCCCTGTCTCATATGGCCTGCATTATATGTCACCATGTTTAGATTCTTACTTCATAGTTATTTGCCGTCACAAAAATGCAATCTGGTTTATAGAATCAGAAGGGACAGTGGCATAATAGTGCTACCCATGTTGTGTTCACTTAGTATGTGAATTTTTTCGACTTCAATGAACAAGAAAAGAAATGTTTCGTTTATTCTGCTTGATTCATGCTATCCAATTTGAAGTTACTTGATAGGTATGCGTTATGCATTTTGCACATCTTACTGTGCTAATAAACTGTTTGTTCTCATTTCAAGTTTTGGTCAACAATTCTGTATCGAGCTTTAGAAATTCATGAAATGTGTCATGAAGTTTAATTTAATTCATTTGAGTAAATTCATTTTTCTGAGAACACCAAAGTCTAATTACCCAATCATATGATGTTGGTAATGGATTTAACTCACCCAGTACTCTCTTCATGACCACTGTGCTACCGTTTGACCTTTGTATTCTTTCTTTTTTTCTTTCTATTTCGACGATAAAGTATTCAATTTAAAGAACGGTTTGAATCACAAATAAGCTAATTTGTTAAGCAAAGAAGTGCGATAGGCCTTCTGAATTCAGTCTGTGAAGAAACTACAATATCTTAAGTGGGTACTATCAAAGTTACCCCAGCAGGACCTCTGAACCCTGTCTAGGATATTGCTGGCTTCAGTACAGTAGGGCAACTTTAGAAACAAATTTGTACAGCTTTGTATGCTTTTCCGGTGTTCAAACAGTAAAGGAGGTCAAACCATGAACTTAAGTTCATCAAGCACAATTCACCTGGTGGGTGTATACCGTGAAGGAGTTGGTGTTAGATTAGTGGAATGATTCTAAATGGGATGTGATCGACTGGAGATGTTAGTGAGAAATCTGGGAAAGCATTATCCAGGCAGCTTTGAGGTTGAGCATAACTATTTTGGATGGCTTATCATTATGACGAAAGATAGCATTTTGCAGGCGCTTCAACAGCTGGTAAATGGATCAATCTTAGGGTGGGGTTGATTTTGGTGGTGCAGATAATGTATAAAATTGTAATTATGTATTCTGTGCTCAAACTTTAAAGTGAGATTTGCAAGCGTTTAAGTAGGATTAATTCCTGTATCAGATATAAAAATAATTATGCTAAGTATATTTATATTTCTGGAATTAACTCAACTTTAATCGAATGCAGGAAGTTTTGAGGATTAAAGCAGAACATAAGGATGATAACCAATCCGTATTAAATGATAGAGTGAAGGGGCAGTTGAAGGTCACTAGAGCCTTTGGTGCTGTGTTTCTCAAGGAGGTCAGTCTAAAACACATACCTCTCCACCTTTTTAGCCATCCTCTATATTGTGACACTATGCTTTGTTTCCATTTCCCTGCTTTCCGCCGTTACCTGTTTAAGTTATGAGTGATGAAGTTACTTCACATAATGTCTAGAAAGTGGCCATTATAGTGTTAACATCTCTTCCAAGGTTGCCAGAGTCTCTGTTAGTCAAGATTCAGCTGGTGTGCCTTGTCTAGAAAGTGGCCATTATAGTGTTAACATGTCTTCCAAGGTTGCCAGAGTCTCTGTTAGTCAAGATTCAGCTGGTGTGCCTTGTCTTTGCGTGGGCCACAATCTCTTACAAAGATAACAGTCCTAGGTTATTGTGCCTTTGTAACGGTAATAAAATATTAACTTTTAATTTTTAAGTGATAACCTAACTCATGATTGTTTTTGGATGTCGGATGCAGCCAAGGTTCAACGACACTTTGCTAGAGATGTTTCGAATCGATTACATAGGGACTGCACCTTACCTCAGTTGCATCCCATCTGTCCTTCATCACAGGCTTTGCTCAAGTGACCGTTTCCTAGTCCTTTCTTCTGATGGTCTCTATCAGTACTTCAGCAACGAAGAGGTGGTTTCCCATGTTGCATGGTTCATTGAAAATGCACCTGAAGGTGATCCTGCACAGTATCTTATCGCTGAGCTTCTGTTTCGCGCTGCCAAAAAAAATGGTCAGTTGTTCGATACTTAAACTTCAGTATGCTCAGTTACAAGTTTCACTTTTAACTTGCATTGCTTGACAGCTATTACTTAAAGTTAGTTTCTTATTATCATCGTCTGATTCACAGATGCCTTACTTGTTATTGCCTTTTTGTTGTAATGCAGGGATGGATTTTCACGAGTTGCTTGATATTCCAAATGGTGATCGCCGTAAATACCATGATGATGTTTCAGTTATGGTGGTTTCCCTCGAAGGGAGAATTTGGAAATCATCTGGTTAAAATAGACCAACTTGTCAATGTAGACTTGTTCATATTCCATCTTGGTCTTGCCTTTGAAATGAAACAGTTTTTGATCAATCCAATAGTAAACATACCCAAATTTTCTTCTTAGCAGTAGCTCTGGTCTCCTTTATATTTATTTTTCTGGTGCTTCCATTAGCCCTGCTCGCCCCTGTGAAAGTCAAATTAACCGACTCCCGTCCAGTCCTTATTTTCTGTGTGAATGGCGCTAGTTTTTGAGATTCAGGCTTTCAAGGCTGGAAGTTGTCAAACAAAAATCATAAACATGTATTTTTGAGGAGTATGATTTTTCTTTTGCTGCACATAAATGTTTTTTTTTTTTTTGCTTAGTCACCCAATTTTATTAATAAAAAAAAAAACTAAATGAGAGTTACAAAATGGAGTGAAGGAATTAAAAGCAAAAAATTACAAGCTAAACTAGGAGATCTTCCAATATATTGAATGACTTGTCCCACCTGAAGTTTTGGTCCCCTTTTAGCTAAATCATCAGCTGTGAAATTGATCTCCATGTAGCAGTGCTCATAGTTAATCTCAGTTAATGCTTTGCAAGCTTTAATCCATCTTGATTTGAAACACCAGGGTACTTCTCCTCTTATAAAATCTTCCACAACAGTTTTAGAGTCAGACCTGATGATGATTTTGTAACACTGAAGCTTACCTGCCCATTCAATAGCCCATATAATTGCAAGAGTTTCTGCAATATAATTAGTGGATATGCCTAAACCTCCAGATACAGTCCCTATAACCTCACAACTGTTGCTTCTTGCTATTATACCAAATCCTGCCATACCTGGATTCCCAACTGCAGCTCCATCACAGCAGAACAATACATAATCAATCTTTGTATTTGTCCAGTAGCATTCCTTAATTGATTGAAATTTAGTTCTTCTATTACTTAGATTGAAAGCATTAAGAATATCAGAATCATATTATTTCCCCCATCTAGTACCATGCATTATGTATCCCCCATAGTGAACTAAATTCATGATTCTTCTCTTAAAATTATTCGCATTTGGCTTGCCATTGTCAAACATAATGTTATTCTTCTGAAACCAAAGCTCTCTCATTATTGAAAAGGCAACTGTTAGCCAGATTTCCTTAACAATTGGGCTTTTGTGTTTTGCAAACTTTATAATATCATCAAAAGAAAATGGATTAGGAAAGTGAAAAATGTTACCTAACCATGTCCGTATGCTTTTACTGAATTTGCATTTCCAAAGCAAGTGAGTCATATTGTCTTGATCCTGCTTACAAACACAACACTTGGAAGCCAGTGAGAAACCCTTGTTAACCATTTTCTCATCATCCACAAAGACACCTTGTTGAATTTTCCAGATATTGCTTGCAATTGATGGATGAAGAAAAGATTGCCCATATCTGAGAAGGCCAATGAATGCTTACTTCTTTATGTCTGATCTTGTTTACTGCAGAAGCTGTAGAGAATTTTCCTTTTAAGCTATTGCACCATATTAGTTGATCCTTATCACCACTTGCAACTGGTAGTGGTAGAATTAGAGATTGTTGGAGATCTTCAGGAATTTTCCATACACCATTATGTAAAAGATTACTCACTTTCATATGCAAATTGTTGTTAACAAAAGCATTGAATCCCAAAGTTTCAATAAGTGGACACTCTCCTATCCAAGTATCAAACCAAACTGAGATGCTTTGTCCATCCCCTATAATCCATCTGATATTGTCTTTAAGAGCCTGCCAAGCCCATTTTAAACCTGGCCAAACAGATGATACCTTCCATTGATATTGTTAACATCTGACAGTCTTCTAATCCCTAATCCATCTTCTTGAATTGGAGTACAAATTTTTTCCAAGCCAGAGTTTCATATTTTCTCACTTCACTGTCCCCTGACCAAAGAAAGTTTCTTATGATTTTCTCACACACCTTGATAACTGAACTTGGCCACTTATAAGCTGTCATGTTGTAAATAGGGATGCTGCAAAGCACTGACTTGATAAGAACAAGTCTGTCATGAAAAGATAAAAGTCTTCCCCTCCACACAGCTAAACTATCTCGCAACATTTCCACCATTGGCCAAACAGATGTTGATTTAACTCTTCCTTGATGAATTATTACTCCCAAATATTTATCTGGAAAGGAAGTTAGATCCATCTGCACCAAGCTTGAGATTTGAGTTTTCCTCAACGGGGTACATCCATCAGCAAAACATTTACTTTTAGATTTGTTTATAAACTGCTCTGAGCTCTGCTGATATGGTTCTAATAATTTTAAGAGATTAACTAAGCTCTTTTTGGAACCATTACTAAATATGAAAACATCATCTGCAAATAAAAGATGGGTAGGAGAGATACCATTTCTTGTAACCATTGGTTGCATTTGATTTGTTTCCACTAGTTTAGTCAAATTTCTGCTTAAAACCTCCTCCATTAAGATAAATAAGATGGGTAAAAGTGGATCACATTGCTTCAACGCTCTTTGCATTGAGAAGAATCCATTTGGTCCTCCATTACTGAAATTTTTGCTGAGGAAAATAAAACTCTTAGCCAATCACACCAATTAGATGAAAAACCATATTGTTGTAGTACTTTGAATAAAAAATTTCAACTCACTGAGTCATAGGCCTGAGAAATGTCTAACTTTAAGCCTACATTACCTCCCATTCTCTTCTTCTTCATTTCATTGACTAATTCAGAGGATAACAAAATTTGTTCTTGAATACTTCTTCCTTGAATGTAAGCTACTTTTTGTGGAGAGACTAGTTTACATATAAGTTTTCCCATTCTGGTAGATAGAATTTTTGTAAAAACTTTGAAACTGAAATTACTCAAACCAATTGGCCTGAATTGATTTGGCTTCTTTGCTCCTTGAACTTTAGGTAGTAAAACTAAGAAGTTAGAATTAAGACCTTTTGGGATGTACTGTCTCCTCCAACAGTATTGAACAGCCTTGACAAAATCAGCTTGGATAATATTCCAACAAGCTTTATAGAACATTCCTGAGAAACTGTCAGGCCCTGGAGCACTATTTGAATCCATATCCCAAATTGCTTGTTTAATTTCTTCTGCCTCTGAAACTGCATCAAGCATTGATTGGTCTTCAGTTGTAACTAGATTAGGAATTGCCTCAGGGAGTTAATCATCAACTTGAACTTCTTGAAATTGAAACCTTTTTTCAAAAAATTGGAAGCATATCAACTATCCTGTCCTGATCTGAAATAAGATTACCTGATTCATCTTCCAGCTCACAAATCATATTTTTTCTTTGCCTAATCTTGATATTAGAGTGAAAGAAATTAGTATTAGTTGATCCTTCTTTGACCCACTGAATTCTAGATTTCTGCTTTAACATTGTACTATATTGAACTTCTCTAGAATTGAGTTAATTCTCAGCTATAACTAATTCTTGCAGAGCATTCTGATCATTAGGATTACTATCTGAAGTGAGCATTTTTTTTCTTTACTTTTTCCTCAGCTTCTTTGATTTTTACTTGAACATTTCCAAAACCAGACCAATTCCACTCTTTCAATAGTACTTTCAATCTCTTGAGTTTGTGCATGTAAACATAAGGAGGATCTCCATTTAGTGGTGCAGACCAACTATCTTCAACAAGCTTCATAAAGTCAGGATGTTCTAACCACATCTTTTGAAATCTTAAAAGATCATTACATGGTTTTGGAACATTAGCACAGCCCCCCATATCTTTGTATCCCCAATCACCGTAAATATTTAACCATTCCATGTTGTATACTTCTCTATCAAGATTGCACAAAATTCTTCTGTTACCTTGCTAACAGTTAGACCATGAAAAATCCAACCCAATTTTAGGAACTTGCATAAGCTCACAGTCATTCAAATAATCACTGAAATCCAGCATTGATCTTCTTGAAGGAGTTCTACCACCCTTTTTTTTCTTCTACAGATAAAATAGCATTAAAATCACCCAAAATGAGCCAAGGCCTCTTAAGATCACTAATAACTTCATTTCTGACCATAAAAATATTCTTTGTACCATATTGACATGTGCATGAACTCCAGATACTAAAACATTACCCACTTCAACTGTAATCATCTGACTTGTTATGGAGATAACTTTTGGTGTAGATATTGGCTTGCTCCAAAAAAGCCAAATGTTACTTTTATGATTAGCAGTTTCATTATGAATCACCATTTGTTGCATCCCTGGAAGATTTAGTTTATTACAAAAAGAAGGAGAACACTTAATTTTTGGTTCAACAATCCACACTAAAGTTGGATTAAATTGACTAACTAAAGATATTAACTTTTGCTGGACCCTAGCTCTGCTAAGGCCTCTCAAATTCCAAAAAATTGTCTTCATTGTGTGATATGGAGGTTTTTTGGACCTCCCTTACCAACATTTTTTCTAAAATTATACTTAACAACAACTGGGTTACTTGATTTATCATTCTTTCCTTGAGTAATATGCTTAATGACTGGCTGATGTAACTTTTCAGTAGAAGCATTTTTACCTGAAAATTGAGTGTTACCCATTTGACTTGGAGATTGCTGCGATGTGGAAGTATTAAGGACTAAAACCCAAGTAGTACAAGCAACTGGTTCTGTTGTAACCTTACCAGAACCTCCATCAACAAATTTGACTTCACTTTTCTCTAACTCTGTAGTTTCAGCTAAATGAATTGATTTTTGTGGTTCAATATCAACAATAATATCTTCATCTATACTGAGATCATCTTCTTCTAGTTTATCATCCTGAGTCAAAACCTTGAATCTGCTACCAGAAATAGGTGATTCTGTATTACTGTGTTGCTGAATAATAATTGGTGTTGCAATGCTGGAAATTATTGATGCTGCTGCTTGTTGCTTATGATTTGAGACTGAATTTGAAGTACTTCCTTGAATCATTTCAATAGTATGACTAGTCTCTTCTGTAGACCTATCACATATGTCAAAAGGAACCATAGTACCTTTATCCCTTTGTTGAGTATCTCTGGATCTCCGCTGAGTAGGTTTTTCAACAGATTGACTCTTAGCTTTCTCTACCCTGCATTCTGTAATCAAATGACCAATAATTTTACAAGTGGAACAAAACTTAGGGCAATCAGGAATCATAATATCCTGAAAAAACCCACCATACTTAATGCATATCCAAATTTTATTAGGAATGGATTTAGCAAAATCTACTTCCATCAGAACATTTGCATAATATCCAACTTCACAGTTGATTGTTGCATTATCAACTTTGACAGAAGTTCCTAATTCTTTACAGATTTTGAATAAGATTTCCTCCTTCCAGAATTCAAGACCCAGACCTGGAAAACGAATCCATACCATAGCTTTTGAACATCTTTGACTTGTAGGACGAAAGTTTGAAATCCAGTTCCTTACTTTAACAATCTGAGTAAGAACCTCCCATACACCCTCTTTGATATATTGACGATCAGTTTCATTATCTAATTTGATAGTGAAGAAACCTCTTCCAAGAGGAATGAGCTTACAGTCACCAACTAATTTCCATTGTTTTCTCAAAATTGCAGCAGCATCTATAAATTTGATTTGTTGTAAATTTAACCTTCCAATCAAGGAAAACTTCCACGGATTAATAGCATATTCAAAGAGATCATCAGGTAAATCTATCGAAGGAAAATTGTTGGTTGAAACTTTACCATTGTTAAGGATTTTTTCTGAATTAGATCCATTAATTGAAGTGGTTTTAGATGAAGAATACATGAGAACCACTAGAATTAAAGATCCAGAATCATTATGAAACAAAAAACAAGAAGAATTAAAGAACAAGCACCTGAATTAATGAAGTATCAACACCAAAATCTAAATTCAGTCGGAAAAAAAAAGTCGCCGAGTTAGGCCCAAGTTTGTCGCCCGATTCGCAGAGCGCAACTCATTCGTTGAATTAATGAAATTATTGATGCTGCACATAAATACATGTGCATGAAGATTTGGAGTTACCTAGTTGAAACCAACCATCAGCTATTACGCCTCTGCTACCGTGGGTGAAAACCTCATAAGCCTCTATCGTGAACAAGACATTTGGAATATGGCTTATGTACCTTGTACTTTCCAAATACCAAAGGACATTATTGAAAAGTAGTTGACTGATTTTCTGGTACACATTTGTATTATCCTATGTCAAGCATAAGAGGTGTGTTTTATCTGGTCAGACGTTGGTTGTTGGAATTGCTGAACTCTGATTCTAGCAATAGGAATTTTTGTGGCCTCGAAATAGAAAAAAGAAACAAAAGTTACATTACAAGCCCAGTTCTTCTCGATTGGGAACGAGACACTGGTACAAGTTAGTATCGGGGAGATTATCGTTAAAATATCGGTTCCAAATTTTATATGTATAATTTTATATCAAATGTTTTCCACTCATTGTACCTTTTAAGGAACGCGCGATTGTGGGATATTAAGGGGTGTTTTTTGGGCCGAAATTACTAAAACACCCTTAGATTAATTAAAAACATTATGAAAAGATTGTTATACCCTTTCAACTAAAACATAAAATCAAAAACCAAATCCAATATCCCCCATTTCTACACCATCAGTTCCGACATACTCGTAGGTTAGGGTTTTCGATTTTTTTTCTTCATCTTCTTTATCGTTCTTCCTCCGTTCTTCGTCGACAATTAATCGTTCAATCAAAAATTTCTTCGTCGATTAAAACCAACCCATAAGAATGCCTCCACGAAAGAAAACAGATGCCCAATCGAAATCAAAATCGATTGCTCAACAAAAACAAGAAAAGAGGATTGCTTTGATTGCTCAAGAGAAAGAACACGAAGAACAAGAGTTATCGGACGATCAACTAATCAGAAATATGGCTTCTGTGAGAAGGTAAGTCATTAAAACCGTTTAATTAGTGTTTCAGTCGATTTGTAGCTATGGGTTTAAGTCAAAATCGCAAACCCTAACTGAAACAGTTGAGTTTCAGTAGCTTCCGGCATTCAATTTAGTATGAATACCACACCGGAACAGTGTAATGGAATTCGATTTAGGATGAATACCACACCGGCACTGCGTTACGACATAAGATTTAGGTTGAAGACCACACCGGAAATTAGTTTCGGCATTCGATTTAGGATGAAGACCATACCGGAACCCTGCACCGGTGTTCAATTTAGCTTGAATACCATGCCGGTATTTAGATTCTAATAAACAGAGAACCTTTGGATTTTCTGAAAGGTAACAGCATAGGTTATAGGTTAGATTCCATGTCGGTACCTTGTTACGGCATGTGTTTCGATTTTACGTATGTGCCAGAAATGGTGTTTTGGTATCCAGGAACTTCCTAAAGATTATCGGAATGCTTGTCAATTATTTGTCAATGCCGGTGTTAGGTACCGGCATGTAATGGTTTGAAATTACTATGCCGTGTTTTGGTCACGGCATGGTCGAAACTTGTTTTGGTATGCCGATAATGATGGTTCTATGCCATTATGTAGTGTATCTATGTCGGTATTAGAAATGAAAGTTAGTTGTATTATATTTATTTCGTGCTTCTTTTGAAATAGGGCTAAAGCAAAGGAAGCTAACAAACGAAAAACTAAAGATGATGGCATTAAGAAAAGAAGGAAGGACGGTCTTGGAACTCCTCAATCTCTGCCTCCTAGAGGGAAAGAACAAGGTCGCAACAAGCATTTGGGGGATGATACAAGAGGTGAAGTTTGGGAGAGTGGTCGTGACTGTAGTAAACTCGCAATCCGTGAACCTACTGGAGAAGTTGAGTAGGAAGAGGAGCAAGATGAGAAAGATGAAGAGGAAAGTGAGGAGGAAGATAATGAGATTGATCCAAATCAATTAGCAACCCAAAGCCAAGTAGTAGTGGAACAAGTTGGGTCAAGTCAACAACCGACACAAGGCAAGGGCACAGGCAGAGTAAAAGTTAAAGGTTCACACCTTCCTCATATTGATGACATGATACCTGACCTTGATCGTGGTAAAATTTGGGGTGCAACTTCTTATGATCCGGGGAATCTATTTGTCTACAAGGACTCTTGGGCTCGTACTATCTATCAAACCTATGTAAGAATTTATATGTCGTGCATATGTATTGTTTTGTATTTATATAAAACCTCTTAATCGTATTATCTCCTAATTGTAGGATCATAAGAAGGTTGTGCGTTGTTGCCGAAACCAAGCCGTGTCTCATTGGGATTTGTCTAAGGAATGTGCAGAGGTCCAAACATTAGTAAAGGATTCTGGTCTATATCCTTTGGTTGAAAATTATGTGAAACCAGATATTGTGACAGTCAATTGCTTCGTCGAAAGGTATCATGGTGAAACAGATACCATGCATTTCCCGTTTGGCGAGATGACCTTGATCCCTGATGATGCTCAGAACATTCTAGGCTTGAGTGTTACCGGAAAATCAATTGCAGAAGGAGATCATTGTCCGGAGCTAGAATGGTCGAAGTTGCACGCTCTTACTAACAAGTTGTTGGGTTGGGACTACAAAACTTCTGTGGAAAGCTTCTATATATCTAAGAATAGCATGACAAAGACCATCAAGCTGACGCTTCTTAAGAAGACCTTTGAAGGCACGGCGCAGAGAAAAGACAAGGATGGATGGGACCCCACACAGATTCGTTATATAGCAGTTGCGTACCTGTTATGCATCTTGGGAACTAGGGTGTTCCCTGACACTAGTGGCAACAGGGTTAGTGCAAACTACCTTCAATACTTGGATTCGTTGGAAGAGGTCTTTAGATATTCTTGGGGCACCGTGGTAATGGCACATTTTATGACGGAGATGAGAAGGGCCTCTAAGGCGGTTACAAATCAATTTGTCGATAATTTCACTCTACTCCAGGTAATTTTGTTTTTAAACTTATGTTTTTATTTATATTGTTCACATGCACCCTTATGATGAACTTAGAAACAAAATTTACTGATTTTTAAATGTATCATTCCATATTTGTATAGGTGTGGGCTTATGAACATTTCCCAACATTGTTCAAGGGCAACTCCTTCTTGAAGATTATATCCATTAATGACCCCAAGGAGCCTAGAGCCAAGAGATACCAGTTCAAAAACCATCCGAAGCCCGGTAACAATCGTCGACTCATAGCTATGAGATTGGCTCTAGACGCGATGACTACCAAAGATGTTGTGTTCAACCCTTACAAGGAGGCTAGAGAAAACTGCCAATATTTGAGGTTCTATAACGTTGCATTTTACAATGGGACTTTGTTCCACCCAAAGGGATACGTCATGGCTGACCCTCGACGTGTGATGCGGCAACTTGGATATAAGCAATTACCGCGCTTCATGACAGCCTCTCATGAAAGGTATCTGCTTGACCTTACCGTGTCTATGTCAAGTTCCACAAGGTTGAGGGTAGAGTATGATCCAATTCCAGAACCAACACATTGGAGGATAGGGAACCACATCGTTTGGTAGATGCTACTAATTGGGAGCTTGTGAACAATGGTGATGAAGCAGATCCCGCCTACATTGATAATTACTTGGAATAGTCACATCCTTTTGTCGTGCACCCGGACGACGTCGAAGTTCCACCCCAGAAAAACCCTCCTGTTCCAACTCCTACAAAGGCACCACCTACGATGGCCAAACTTCATAAGACCGTTAGATTGATAGTAAGTATTGTTAGTTGCTTAGTCGTTTAATTTACACATAATTTTATATCAGCAAATATATACTAATTATGTGTTGTATGTATAAAACTAGTGGCGTCGGCTTCGCAAGTTGAGGAAGCAGTTAGGTTGCAAGTACGATGAAGGAGATGGGTTATCCAATGAAGAAGTGAAGGAAGTCGTGGAGAAGCTTGATAAAATTGAAGACCCAAATGCAAGAGATTTGTTTGGGGAAACAAGGAAGGCTCCCGTTGCCAAGAATCAAAAGACCAACTGATGAACTCTATAGTTGTGTTTCGTTATTTGGATGATGGTTGTTATGTTTTGAACAATTTCTAACTTGTTTTCGGTTGAACTCCTTAGTTGTTTGGTTTACTTTTGGTCTATGATACCGTGATTAAGAACATTTAAGCACGATTCAGTTATTTGGTTTATGTGGAACATGTTTAGATTTCTAGTGAGATGTTTTCTTTGCAAGTTTTCTTTACACCAGAGTTGCCGGCATAAAAACATCTAGGTTATACAGTGCCGGGATAGCTTCCGGCGTGTAAAAGTAATTATAATTCTATGCCGTCTCTGACACCGGCATTAAAATATTTTTCTAAACCTATACCAGAACAAGGAGATGAAAGGGTTCAAGTTCCTGTATAGAATTTGGACAATACCGGCATGGAAGTATTTATCAGTATATGCCGGAACTCTGTGTTTTTCTAACACTTTGCTAGTTTTTCCATAAAACCGGCATTGGAATATCTATTGAATCTATGCCGGAATTCTGGTTTTCTTACACTTTGATAGTTATTCCATAAAACCGGCATTGGTTCAGATAAAACTACAATGTCGATATTGATTATAAAATCCGTTCTGAATGTTATTTTATTTCATTCCTAAGTAATCTATTACATTGTATTTGAAACTTTAAATTAAAACATACTAAAAAAACATGGAATGGAGCAACTTTGATTAAAGATGATCTCATAATCTATTTCCATCCCTTTTAAACAATTGCGGATCCTTTGAGACTTCCGCAAATATCTTCGAAGACATCGTCTGGAATGGGGGTGTCAAGGACAATCTTCATTGGTTCATCTTCTCTTTCAACATATTCCTTTCCCTTCACATAACACCCATCACACCCATCAATAGGCTTGTATTGGCCCTTGTGGTTTTCTCTTGATTGTGCTAGTGCAACAGCTTTGTCAAACCATTGAAACTCATCGCACTTTGGGTAATTCAAACACCTTAGAAACATTCTTCCATTTTCAGCATCATCAGTTTTTGCAATCCAAAACCGGCGTGTCCCATCACAGCTTCTACACTTTGAATAAATAAAAGGACGGTCCATTGCTAGATGAGAAGGTGACTTGCAAATTTGACAGCTGCAATGATGACTCTGTAAGAGAAGATTATATTAGTGATACGTCATAGTAGAGAAGATTTTAACTGTCCATATATACTTGATAAAGTTGAATCTACTTACTTTGCAGTTAGAGCTTGATGATGAATCTCCCATCGGTTTTGAAGCTTTAACCGTGCTAGATTGATCTATTTTTTGGTGCTTGCTTTCTTGAGAGAAGGATTTTTGTTATTTGGTGGGTGCTTTGTGTATATTTTTCCAAAGCAATGGGGGGGGGGGGGTATTATATAGTAATAAATCTCTAACGGTCTTATTTTTCAAAAAACTAGTCGTTTTGTTTTGAAATTCAAAACCACCGGCATGTGAACCATGTTGTTCAAATATGCCGGTAGTAGTTGCATATTTCTCTGTGAAGAAATTCACTTGTATCGGCATAAACATCTAACGGTAAACCATACCGGGACCGGGTGCCGGCATTCTATGTCACATTTATTTCAATGCCAGAGTTTGTGTGATTTCAAAAAAACTAGTCGCTGAGGTTTATCTCTATATAAAGAGAGCTAATACTTTGACCCAAAGTCCCAAAACTCGTGTGTTCTTATATATCTCCTTGAGCCTCTTAACTTAGAAACCCTAAACCCTAGAATAATCATCTATAAATATCTTAGTATAGTACCTAATCCCACATACAACAAATGGCATCGTTCGACTCCGAGGAAGATTTAGCAATCACCCAAGCATGGTACGCCGAAACTCGCCCTTCAACTATAGATAACAGCACGCGGGATTCCATGTGGTTGAAGATTTTTGACAAGTTTATTCACGATTACGGTAACCCGAAAGGAAGAACTGCTCAACAAATCAAGCAACGACACGACATCATCCTAAATGCGGTGGTTGAGTATCTAAAAATGAAACACCGTATCGAGCACGCTACCAACAATAGATTGTCCCCTCAACAACTTGTAAGTATCTTATGATTAATTCGACACAATCCACTCTTTTTCAATTTTTAAGTAACAAACTAAGCTTTTGTGTTTTTTTTGTAGCATGAAGCCGTGAAAACGCGTTACTTAGAGAAAAAGGGAGAAGCATTCATGTTTGATGCCAACGTGAACCACATTGTAAGCAAAGTCACGTAGTACCACCAGCTGGGTGAATCGGAGACGAATTCTTCCTAAGAATTGATAGGTTTAGCGGTATTTGGTTAGGTTTTTAGGGTAGTTTTTGGTAAGGTTTTGTGGGTACACCTCTATGTAAACCCTCACGAGACTATAACTCATCCACTTGGGTCACCAAGTGGTTTAAAAGCTTGATGCACGTGCTAAGTGCATTCATGCTTCCTTCGGCAAGGATTACATTTGAAATAAATTATAGTTCCGACTTACTTTGTTAACATAACTCAATACCGTTAGGTTTACGACATACATACTATATAGTATCCTACGCCGGAATTTGGTGTCAAAATTCTGTGTGCAATAAACCATATTCTGGATTTAAAATCATATATATTACAGTGCCGGTAACTACTACCGGCATGGTCGAACATCTTCCGTACACTGTCGGAATGGAACATTCAATGCATAACGGCTAATTTTTTAAACCATAAACCAGTAAAGACCATTTACAGCGTGGGATCTAAGATACTGACAATGCCGGAATGATAAAGTGGAAAAGAGACGTTGTGTCCTCATCTATTTAAAGGAATGGATACACCTATTGTAGTTGATACCTCAGGAAAAAAAATAGGTGAGCTCCAACACATTTCTATGATGGAAAATCAATCACCAGCTACCGATTTCAGAGAATTTTTATATGAAAAAAAAATTATCCACTCCTATAGGGAATCAATCATCATCCACCACCAATAACTCAATTCCCATGATACTAGAAAAACTTAAAAGGAAGGAGAAAACCACCAAGTCACTTGCCGCAATGGAAGAAGAGATACTTAGAAGGAAAAGAGTAGAAGAAGAGGAAGCAATACAAGAAAAATATCGCAAAGAAACTAAAGAGATAATCGAATGTGTAAAACAAGCGAAGATAGAAGTAGATGTTGAGGAAGAAACCGAATGGATTAAGAATTACTTCATAGTTTCGGATTTGCCGGAAGATCACCGCCCTTCAAACATTTTTTGGGGTCTTGTTGCGGATGGTCCTTATATGTCGAGGTTATATGGCGGTAAGTGCAAGAAACGCAAAATGGATTACGGGGATGAGTTTGTAGCGAATCGGACAATTGCCCTCATAAAATTATGTTGCAAATACAACGAGTTCCTCGCAAGATATAGAGACAATAGGTGGAAAGCTCAGGAAGCATATACCAAGTGGAAAAAAGAGCCTTTTAGGCATTTCGAAGCTGCTTTGTTTGTTGAATCTCGATACAAGAAATAATGCTAGTTGCAATTAGCTTAAGATTTTTTATTTCATGTGGAATGTTGTGTATGTGTTTAATGTTTTTAAGTTTATTTCCTTAGTATTAATATGGAGAAAAGAGCCTTTTAGGCATTTCGAAGCCGCTTTGTTTGTTGAATCTCGTTACAAGATAATGTTAGTTACAATTAACTTAAGACCTTTCATTTTATGTGGAACGTTGTTTATGTGCTTAATGTTTTTTAGTTTATTTCCTTAAGACCAATTTGGGTCAGTTTGCTTGCTTAAACCTTTTGGTGGTGCGCTAATAATGAATCAAAAACACTACCGGCATAGATTGTTAATAACAAATTAACGCCGGCACACTAGATATAAATTCAGTTAAATTCGTCAGATTTCCGGCATAGATTTTGATAGTTCGACAACGCCGGAATTATGAAGGTTTTTTACCATTGTAACTGTCGCCCCAATTATCCTTATTCTTTTCCATTGTAACTGTTGCACCAATTATCCCCCATTGTAACCGTTACAAACTCCCTCATTCCATTTATGTGACGGTTACAAACTCCATAATTGCATAAAATTGACGGTTATGGAATTGGAACGGTTTCATCTTTCTATTTCTTTGTTTTCACTTCACAATTCCAAAAGAACTTCCAAAACCACTAAACTCCATCCTCTGAACCAAATTCATTCAATTCTTCAAACCCAAAGAAGAATGGGTCCTCGTAAACCTCCTGAAAAACCAAAACCTATTCCTGGTGGTAAATCGAAACCTGAAGCATCTATTGAACAAGATGATGATGAGGAAATAACAGCGATGATGGGTAAGTGATGTATATGTTTATTGAAGCATTGTTAGGGTTTATTTCATAATATAAAAAACACAAATTGAAACTTGCATGATTATTGTTTGTACGAGGTAAAAGGAAATTTGAAATTGAATTTAGTGAATTGAAATTCCAATTTAGTTTCGGCGTACAATTAAATTACAATACAATGCCGATTTATATGTCATGTATCCCCATTTTATTGCATGCAAGCTATTAGAATACCGACATAGAAACCTTATTTTTGTTAAATCTCGGTAGACAATTCCCATACTACGGCATGAAATTTTAGTTTCATACAATGCCGGTACCGTGTATCCGGCATGGAATTTCTTTAGAGTACAATGCCGGTATGAATGACGGCATTATCGTTATGTTCAACGTCCATGCCGGTTTTGATTACCTTATTTTGTTAAATCTCTGTAAACAATTCCCACATTACCGGCATAATATTTTATTTATGTAGAATGCCGGTACCTCTGAACTGGTGTAGAATTTCTTTAGACCACAATGCCGGAACCGGTGCCGGCAGAATCTTTATTTTCATCTGCCATGTCGGGTTTGATTTCCTTATTTTGTTAAATCTCATTTTGTATGTAGGTCCCAAGCTGCAAAATAGAAGAAAGGAAAGGGGAAAGTTGTTGATGAAGGAAAAACTAAGTCTTCTCGGCCTCGACGTGGTCGAGATGATCCGGAACGTGGTAAGGTCATGATTCGGGAGATTCCCCCGGAGGAAGACACAAGCAGCGATGATGATGTTGAGTGGGAGAAATTTGTACCTCCTGATCCAGCAGGTGGCTCATCCTCACATGGCTTAGGAAAACCTGAAGTTGAAGCCGGTGAGAAAAAGGGAAAGGACCCACCAAAGCACCTCCCAAAACCATATGACATGATTCCAGAATGCACTGATGGCAAACACTGGGGTCAGCCGAGAGATCTGAAACTCTTATTTGACTACAAGGACTCATGGGCTCGTTGGATCTATCAAACTTATGTAAGAAGTTTGCATCTTGTTGTTATATTGTTTATATATGATCAGGTGAATTGAAGTTTGTTTGGTGTGTTTTTATAGGACCACAAGAAAGCCTTCCGTGTTTGCCGCCATAAACAAATGGATACATGGAATTTGGAAGGGGAGTGTCTGGTTGTTCAAGAGGCAGTAAGAGCATCTGGGTTGTATCCCGCGGTAGAAAACTATGTGGCCACTGATCAAGTGACGACGAATTGCTTCTTGGAGAGGTTTTTTGCTTCAACTGATACCATGCATTTTCCTTTTGGCGAGATGACCATTATCCCAGAAGATGTCCAAAGAATATTAGGTCTTGAGATCCTTGGAAAAGCCGTTAAGAAGGAAGCTGACGTTAAGACCCTAGAATGGTCCAAGATCTATGAGCTGACTAAAAAGTTGTTTGGTTGGGATGTGGCAACGACAAAAGCAAATATGTACATGTCAAATAAAACCATAACAAAGACTATTAAAGTCGTCAAGCTCAGAGAGTTGTTTGGGAATACGATGGGAAAGGAATTGAATGCCGAACAAATTCAGCAAATTATCGCTGCTTATCCAATGGTAACAGGGTGCATATGAACAACTTACAATACTTGGATCCCTTGGAGGAGGTTCATGAGTATTTATGGGGCACTGCTTTCTTGGCACATTTGTTGGCGGAGATGCGTAGATCTTCTAAGGCGACTGCTTGTCAATTTAATGGGAATTTCACTATATTACAGGTAACGTGAACTAATTATTTTGTTTTCCAACTAGTTCTTTTCTTATACATTTCATTGGAACGATCTTTCATTTGTATAGGTGTGGGATTATGAACACTTCCCAACAGTGTTCAAGGAGTACAAATATTTGGAGTCGTCAACTCGTGGTTTGGACCCACAGGGTCCTATAGCTAAGAAATACTTTTTCGACAATAAACCGAAGCCCAGTAACAGAACTCGGTTATTCCCCATGAGAGAGGCTTTGGACTCTGTCGCTGTCGAAGATGTTGTGTTTGGCCCATATAGGAATGAAAGAGGAGTTCACTTTGCAAGGCATGACAATGTAGCATTTTACAACGGACCATTGTTTCATCCAAAAGGATTTGTTATGCATAACCCTCGCCGTGTGATGCGCCAACTTGGGTACAAACAGAAAAAACTTACGGGTAAATCTGATGCCAAATTCTCTCATGACTTTCCTCAATGCCTATCAGATGAACAACATACGCTGGTAGTTTACAAACCAACTCCTCTACTTTTACATTGGAATGAAAGGGAAGAACGACGATTAGTGCTGGATAGGGGTGGTTGGGAATTGGCGGAAAACGGTTATGAGTCAGAACCAAGCTTCCTCAGAGGTCATTCGAGGTACTCCCATCCTTGTATTGTTCGCCCGGCCACCGAAACAATGCCTCCACAAGCAGAACCTCTCTCCACAACTCCTGAAGAAGTTATTGTACCCGTACTTCAAAAAACCCTCACGTTGTTGGTACGTAATTCTGATTCACTTCCTATTATTTGAATGTATATATATAAACTTATAAAAGTTAGCATACTAATGGAAAAATATGACAACAACGTTCGAGGCTAGGAAAATTGGGAAACTGGTTTAAATGCAAGAACAAGAAAGGAGAGGTGCTGACCCCGGCAGAAATGAAGACAATCAAGGAAAAGATAGACAAAATTGAAGATCCAAATGCAAAGGATTTGTGGAAGAAAACGAAGAAGATGGTTCACAAGAAGCCAAGGACCGAGTGATCTAAGATGTTTGTTAATGTTTCTTTTATAATATTAGTTATGTCTTTGAACAATCTACTGTTGGTTTATGTTTGTTTGTGTGTCTTGCTAAACTTTGAACATATTTGTTTCATTTGTTTTCGGTTTGGAACATCTTAACTTTACATATGGTTTGTTAAACAATCTAGTCTTTTCTTATGTTATTTTGTGTGTCTTGCTAAACTATGGAGATGTTGATTTCATTTGTTTTTGGCTTAGAACATGTTATATTGGTTAATCTATGTCAAACATTGCCATTTTTATGTTTATCTTTTCAAAACCGGCATGGTCGAAATTGTAACAACAATGCCGGTATACTGATTTCTTTTTCGGACCAAAGGAATGTAGAATTCCGGCATAAATTCGCTTTTCCAGACAATGTCGGTACTCTTTCTTTTCCTCACACATAAGTGATCTGTGTATAATTCCGCATTATCAGGAAGTTAATTTCGACGCCGGCACTAAACCTGATATCTCTGTGTACTTATGGTGCATAAATATCCATATCATATGGTTTAATGATTACAATTCAAACTTCCAAAAAAAACGAAAGGTTGCGTAGCAGTGAACCACACATTTCCAAATTACTCTTCATCACTATTCTAATTTATGAATAGGAATTTATCCCTTCTCCGGGTTAATTGATAGCTTCAACGTATCCCACAATTGGTGGTTCTCCTCATACAATTTCATCCATTCCTCCGAGTGATTGTGGATTATATCCTTGTTTTTAGTCAACGGACAAACCGGTGGCAATGAACAATTTTCCTTTAGCTTCAGAATAATGAAATGATTCCCGTTCACGAACGCCAAAACAACTCTTCTCTTCTTAAGAGATCCTTCGCACTTTTGCCACTTTGGCATATAAGTTGTTTGTTCGGTGGGGGAAAAATAATGAACAACACAGTTAAATGTATCCGCCACAAGATGTCCACAAACCGGCATTTTCATCCAATATTCAGTAGGAAGGAACTTCATCTCGTGCTCTGCCCCTAACACCCGACCATGCAAACTATCAAACCCTTCCTCATTATCTACCAATTGTTCATAACAGCTCTTCTTTTTCATAAGTTGTTCGGCCATCCTCTTTCTAGCGTATCAGCATGGTGTCATCCCTTTACTAACCGTCGTCTCAAAGATTCCTAATTGTTCGGTCACGGCATGATAGCCACAATTTTCATCTCCATCGACATCATCTGTATATACAATTCGCGAATAACCTCGGGAAGTTGCAGTACATAGGACTCTATTTTGGTATGGTAATGTCTATGAGTCTTACCTTTTTGGGAATCCTTAAACATATTCATGTTACCAACTTTTAGCTTAAGTATATCCAATCCATCCTCTGCAATCTCTACATTTCCAACGTCTTCAGTATGTGATGGGAGTCCGTACTTCCTTGGCCTACCCCTTCACCTTTTAAAAGAGACTACATCACCATCGTGTTGTTGATGTACTTGACTTTATGTAGGTTCCTTATTAGGCCTTTCATTTTTGATATTCAAAGCCGTCCCTTCAACTATGGGTGTAACTTCGGAATGCTCCCCCTGTTTAATCATTGTTGGTATCTTCCTAGGCCTACCCTTTTTCTTTGTAACCTCGATTGTATGCGTGGCATCCGCTTCCTCGGCTTGTTTTTCTTGTTCCATCGATGCGGGTACCTTCGTCGGCCTGCCCCTTTTCTTTGGAACCGGCACTTCATCGGCTTGTGGTGTGGATACGGAATTCCCCGTTTGTTGTTGACTTGATGGCGGTTCCTTCCTCGACCTACCCCTTTTCCTTGGAACCGGCGCTTCCGCGAACCTTGCTTCTGAAAGCTCACATCCAGTTGGGTCTCGTTTCTTACTTGCCGCGTCTTCACATTCACGTTGACTCAATGCTTTCAATTTTTTCCTTTGTTTTCTCCTAGTCGTTTTAGTTTGTGGTCTACCGGGAGGATCTCCCTTTCTTGGCTCTTCACTTTGTGCTATCCATGGACGTGTAATTAGCTTTAGTTGGCTCAAGAATACTTGTCGGCTAGTGGAGTTTCCACGTGAGTAAGCTTCATAGAATTCCTTGGCCTCCTTTGTTTCCCATGGTGATTGTCCGGGAGATTCCGAAGGGGGAGGGTAGAAAGATAGTTGCTTCCAAAACGGATCAATAACCTCAATAGGTATAAATTTTCCATACTTCACAAGCATATGACGACACGGAATCCCCAATGAAGACATGTCGGGACAAATACACACATCACCCGGTTTGTCGTAGTTTATCTCTTTTTCCATTTCTCTAATCATATGTTTTATTGCCCAATGCGAGACGTTGAATTCTATTCCTTAGAGAAAATTACCATATCGAAAATGTGATGTCATCCTTTCCATTGAGATTTTCTCAAAGGCCTTCTTGATCCTATCGATATCAGCCTTAAATATTGCTCATTGCCTCGGTGACCGTAACCACATTTCCTTGGCCGGACTGGATGAGATCTTTAAATCTCCCATGAGCGGACTCCGCTATACTAGTTGCTTCATTCCCGTAGTGTCTATACCGATTTGTCCATGCACGCACAAATTTTTTCCTTGAACTTATGCAACAATTTATCCCGACAATATGAGACGGCACTTGGATACACTTCGTTATATTTGGCAATAAACATGTTCAATCTCTTTTCATATATATCCTCGGTAAGAGAGTAATAAACTTTCTCCCAATCCTTTAGAAATTCCAACCACCTTTTATGATTTTCATCGTGTTTTTTGTCCACTCGCTCTTTAATCTTTCCTCTTTCATCTTCTTCTTCTTCGGGTGATAGTTTCTTCTTGCGAACATCTTCCTCTAGTTGAGCAACCATTCTCCCCTTAATATCCGCCTTAGAGGGTTCAAAATAATCATGACAATGTTTTATCACATTTTGACCTATAAGATATGTACATAGGAAATTTTATGCATCCGGAAATACGTCGGATATAACATTCATTAGTGCGTCATCTTGATCGGTTATGATGACCCTCGGAAATTGATTTTCCAGGAACAATAATTTCAATTGTCGTAATGCTCAATGATACTTGTGATCCCTCTCGTTTTCCATTAAACACCAAGCCAATGTGAATGATACCTTGTCCGATGTTTGCCCTACGATGTTGAACAACGGCATGTTGTATTTGTTTGTCTTGTAGGTTTAATCCATCATAAGAACACCACAACATGTATGAGCCAATTGTGAAAGCAAAGGATGCGCAATGAATATTTGAAGGGGATTTTCGTCCGGCCCTCTTTTAATGATACGCATGTAGTTGTGATCCCAAACTATCTTATGAAATTCTTGCATAACGGTCCTCCCTTCCCATTCCACCCTTCTAATGGTTGCTTGTGCACTATAAATTGTACTTAGGGAAGAAACGTTTCGATTATCCTTTTCCTTGAAGCCTCTGAGAATCACTCTTGGTTTGATACATGCTTTGGTCATTATCTTTACATCCTCGAATTCATGAGGTTTTATCTTCGCAACCAGGGAGTGCCAACAAAATCTTTCGGATCCCGGTGGTTATGACGGCCAAACCACACCGTAAAATCCCATTACTTTTTTTTTGTCTCTTAGATAGAATACAAGCTTAAAGGGGAAATTATCCTTCTTTGGATATACATAACCATTTCTTTTATGGCTATCCTTCTTCTTGTATTGCCCACTTCTCTCACAAACCATCTCAAAACGATTATCTGAACGTTGGGTATTCCTCACCAACACATACATGTTCTTAAGAGCCATCTCTTTTTCCCAAGCAATTGCTTCCTCTGGAGATTTTATTCCCTACATAAGGACAACAATGGGAGATTATAAGGTTAATTATAAGCAATCCCCACATAAAGTTCTAAAAACTAGGTGTTTGGTAACATACCGGAGGCATTTTATAGTATTCGGACGTATCCAGACCAAGCTTGGAATATCAGTGTATGTCACAATCTAAGGAATGAATGAAAATAAAATTGAATTAGTTCCAAATAAAATTAAATTACTATGTCGGGTACTAGTTCCAGCATGCTCGACGACAGTACCGCCAAAACAATCAAAGCCGGAAACATGTGACGGCATTCTCGATTAATGTTCCGGCATTCCAGAATTGCACTTGAAAAAGAGGAGCTAATTTTTAACAGTACCGGCATTGTATTTTCTTGAACATTAATGTCGGGATTCGCAATGTCGGCATGCTCGATATGTAAGGTTCCAAGCCGGTACTTTTTTCCGTTTTTGTCCGTAGTTTACAAACCACATGTACCGGCGTGCTCGATAATTTAATTACTACGCCTGTATTTAAGTTCAAAAATCTTTAACTCCTGGATATTTTTCTTGTGGTACCGGCATAGTTAAGTTAGGAGTGAACCATGCCGGTTTGGATATTCCATGGAATATTCGATGGTAGGTAAAAAGTTAACTGCGTGCCGACATGGAGTTGTTGGGTTGAAGACCACGCCGGCGGTTGATTCAAAATGGGGGATAATTTTCGACGGCATTAAAGTAGTATGAATATCGTGTCGGTTCTGTTGGTGTCGGCGTGGTATTCATACTACGAGTATGTCAGCACCAAGCTTTTTCAGAGAAAAATGGCGGTTTCAAAAAAAAAATCAAATTTTCGACCTCTTGGCAGCATTACCTGTGTGTTGGGGATGCTTGTATGTTGAACTTGTTTACTTTCTTGGGTTGGTTATTCAAAAAACACTTCATGCTCATGGAAATCATATTCCAAGGGTGTTGGTTCATCATATAAGTCCAATTGTTAGTTGTTATCATTAACCGAAGATTGAAGATATGCTTCTTGTTGTAGTTGAGCTAAAGATTCAGCAACATCAATTCTCTCCTCACAATCATCTTCCATTGTCACAAAAAAATTTCAACTCAAAAATATTTTTCCCTCCTTCTACTCTCATCTCACACAAATTCAAATAAAAATACACACTAATCTATCCCCCAAATACTTAAGATTTTACTAATTATTATTAACCACGAAACCTAATTAGTGAGGGCTAGATTAGGAATTAAAAAATAATTACATAAGGGGTGAACCAGATTTGATATTTGGATCCAGTTTTTGTCATCTAGCTATATCCCACAATTAGTTTTGATATCCCCCAATCGCGCATATCTTTTAAGTTATAAGGTAATATCACCTATTTTTAAAAAAAGAAACTAGTATTCATTCAAAATATAAGAAACTCAAGACCCATACAAGTGAGAAAGAGAGAGGTCATTTTATGGCTGTTTACTTTAGGGATCGATCTGAGATTAAGAAGAAGAGAACAAATGAGGGTTGATTTTTATGGCTTTAGTCATTCCTTTGTTAAATTTTCTTAGACTATTTTTATATTTTAGGTGAATTTTCGTTACCATCCTCATCAATTTTCAAAAGTATCCTCGTACTTTAGGTAAATTTGCATTACCACTCTCGATCCCGCCATCTCGGCCGAGATCTCCGATAAAATATCATATCACCGATATTATGCATACGATCTCGTTTTAGTGTCGAAACCGGTAATTTAGGCGAGCTGAGACTATATTGGGGACGTCCATTTTATCTAGTACAATTTATAAATGAAGAAAACATATTGCAGACTGATGAGTGCCAAATAATGTATATATTTATCCCTTTTTGTTGGCATTTAACTCATCTTTTATGCATTAATTCTACATTTTATCCCATATTCTGTATTTTCATTGTTTTCAAGAATAAATATTTTTCTTACTTAATTTTGCATTTTTAGGTAATGAATAAAGATTGGATGAGTTGCGGAGCAAAAAGAGCAGAAAAGTGGTGAAAAGCCGGGAGAAATTACGCAAGGAAGCCGCAAAGAATGGAGCGCACGTCCAAAAAGCTGGAAATGGGCTCAAGAAGAAGAAAGTTGCTCTTAAAGAAGAAGTGGGCTCAAGGTTTTCCAAGCCCAAACTCATTTCCCAAACCCATATTCTATACCCAAAAGCCTAAAACCCAAATCCATACCCGCTTGCGTCTTCAGCCGTCAGATCAGTTCTCAGGAGCATCCGACGGTCGCTCCCTTGCTGTGCATCGAAGTTTGATATCTCCGCCTTACACTACAGTACCTAACTCCATCAAGTACCGTTCGTTTCGTCGTATCTCTTCATCCGACGGTCGCTCATCGCCTGCCTCCGCATCGCCGTCAGATCCACCTACCATCTTCCCATCCATCGGTCCAGCTTCGCGAAACATCAAAATCCTCTACACCTGCTCAACACCCTAGTACCCGAACCCTACACCCATTAGCCAAACACCCCTTCTCCCAAATCCATCGAAACCATCTTTCCCCCCCCCCCCCCTGCAACAGTACCACCATGTCCGTCTCCATCACCACTACCTTCCCCCAAATCACTCCACTATCTTCTCCCCAAATCACTCTATCACCACCACACCTAAACCCATCATCACTATCACGTTTTACCTCTTTTTCATCAACTAATCTCCTCAATTTCTCATCTCTCATCACTGAAACCCTAGGTGAGAAATTGGGGATATAAGTTGATGTTAGAGCAGCAATTGGAGCAGGAGATGAACGAGAAGAAGTAATTGGAGAGTGGGTCGACGAGATGGAGCGAGTATCTCATCAACATTAGGTAAATCAATTTCACCTGATTTTCGATTTTGGGGAAAAGGGGCTGTGAACCCTAATTCTGATAGGGGGGTATAAATTGGTGTTATGTGGAGTGTGTGAAAGACACTGTGTATCTCTCTGGACTAGCCAGTAGAGAATTAGAACAATTTTAATTTTGCAATTCCAATTTCTGATTTTTGCATAACTGTTGACAGTTGAAAGTTGCATATGTTTTTAGTTATCTCAAATGTTGCTAGTTGTATCTGAATTATCACATATGATGAATGTTATTGCTTTATCCATGTTTAGCATGAGCTAAATAGCATCAGGCCAAGGCTCAGCTGAAGCCTTGTGCACTGTCAAGTGACTAGAAGCTAGGATAGTTACTTCCATGCTCTGTTTTGCTTGAGCAAATGGGAGATACCAATGCACATAGTGCCTGTGATTGGCTGTGCTGTCAAAAGACAGCCAATGCTAGGGGCAGACTATTGAGCAATTTAGTATTCTTCTATTTCTAGATGTATGCATAGGATCAAACTCAACCTAGAAACATGTCATTTGGTTAGGACACAAGGTGGATCCTAAGCCTTGGCTTACCCACCAATTCCTTCTCAGTCACTTACATTTTCAGTTCTGTGTGCTTTCAATTCAGTTTTTTTCTTGCCTTTTTTTCTTGCACTTTGAAGCCTTTTGTGCACTGAAGTCAGTGCACAATCCTCACCTTGCCCTTGGCTTCCAAGCCTTGGTTCTTTGCTGCTTTACCTTGCTTTTTCTTAGCTGTTTCTTTGCTGCTTTACCTTGCACCCTTGGTTCATGCTATTTACCTTGCTTTGCTCACTGCCATAGTGCATTGTCACCATTGTTAGCTTAGGTTTCTCTGTTGCTCCCACTCCCTGTGGACTGACCCCTGCTTACCTTCTATATCATAACTTGGCCTTGTATACTTGCAAGCTTTTGTGTGTCTTTGCTTGTCACACCAAGTTTTTGGCGCCGCTGCCGGGGAGTGGTACTGCCATCTGCTGTTACCTGACTGCTGCTGCTGCAAAGCCTGCTGCTGCTGTTGCCTTCTCTGCTGAGCTGCTGCTGCTGCTGTTGCTGCTGCTGCTGCTGCCAAGCTGCCAAAGCCTGCTGTTGCTGCTGCTGTTGGTGCTGCCAAGCCTGCTGGGCTGCCAACTGAAGCTGTCAACTGGGCTTGTGCACCCTCTGCTGCTGGGCTCTGAACCAACTGAGCTGGGCTTGAACCAACTGAGCTGGGCTTAGTAACCTCAATCTCGCTGGGCTTGCAACTTCTGCTCCTGGGCTTCGCTGCAGATTCTGCTGGGCTCTGCTCCACCTGTTGCTGCTGGGCTTGGACGTGAGCTGCTTAGGACGATCATAAAGCCCAACTGGGCTGTGCAACTAAAAGGGGACTAAAAGCCTATTTTTGGGCTTCCCTCCAAAAAACAAGTAAGCCTAACCCATGAGTTAACCCACTTGGGCCTCATTTAAATTCAAATTCGGGCTTGTAATAATTAATTTAATTATTTATTTGGGATTGTAATAATTTTTATTTTCTTTTTATTTGGGACTGTAATTATTTTTTTGTTTTCTTTTATTTTTCTTTTATTTTTCTTTTTCTTTTGGGTTTGTTTAATTATTATTATTGTTTTTATTTTCTTTTATGAGTTGTGATAATTTATGCTAGGTTTAGTTCAAAATTTTTTTTCCAAAGCCCAAATTTTTTTAAACCAAAAACAAAACCCCTTCTTTAAACCAAAACCCATTCAAAACCAAATCTTCATAACCCTTGTGGGCCAAATGTTTCCGATTGCTCTGTCTGACCAACATGTTAGTTAAGGTACCTACTAGGACATGATTGTGACCTACAGAGACCAGACAAACAGACTTGTTAGAATTAACCCAGACGAACCTATCGAAATTCTAAGTTCTGAGGGAGACAGTCCAGATCAACCAGAAACAATGGGAGAACCCCGTACCCTCAAGGATTATATGTACCCAACTAGAGCCAGTCAACCTTCTTGTATTTGCTGCCCGAGGCTAATGGCCATTATGAGCTGAAATCAAGCACAATACAGATGCTTCCTATTTTTAGAGGTGTTGAGAATGAAAACCCGTACCACCACGTGAGAGAATTCGAGGAAATTTGTGGAACTCTGCGTTTCACTCAAATGACCGACGAAACCCTGAAGTTAAGGCTTTTTCCTTTCTCCCTGAAAGATAAGGCAAAGGCCTGGCTCTATGCTTTACAGCCTCAATCCATCATGACATGGGATGACCTCATAAAGGAGTTTTTCAAAAAGTTTTTCCCGAACCACAAGACTGCGACAATTCGTCAAAGTCTGAATAGCTTTGTGCAATTAGAAGGTGAGACCTTAGCTAGATACCTGGAGAGATTCAATGAATTATTGCTCCAATGTCCCCATCATGGTTTTGAAAAATGGAGACTTGTGCAAATTTTGTATGAAGGTCTAGATGTGTCCACCCGAACAACGGTTGAGTCGATGTGTAATGGTCTATTCGTAGATAAAACTGCTGACGCGTCTTGGGACTTCTTGATTGAAGTAGCTGAAAAGACGCAACAGTGGGAATCCATCCGTGAAACCAGAAAGACTACATCCGAAGCAAAGGCTTTTAGGATTGAAGCGGATTTTGAGGGAGAGCAAACATGGCATCAATAGTTAGGAGATTAGAAGAGTTAGAACTACATAAAAATTCAAAACCTTCCACCACTACTCTCCGAGAACATGTCGCTTCGTCTGTTTGTGCTGCTTGTAACGACCCCAACCATCAATTCCAAAATTGTCCAGATTTGCTTGCAGTCCAGGAGTCTAGGCTTGAACAGGCACATGCCATGTTTCAAAAACCAGAGCATAACCCTTATTCACAGACCTACAATCCAGGATGGAGAAACCACCCTAACTTTTCATGGTCAAAAGGACCCACTCAAGGAGGACCATCTCAACCCAATCAGAGCTATCAAAACAATCAGGGATATCAGAACAATCAAGGTTATCAACACCCGAGAAACCCTCAACAACAATCAAACTCTCAACAACAATCATATCCTCAACACAATACCGACAAGAGATTATCCACCCTAGAGGAAATGTTCCAGAGTTTGATGCAAAGTCAGAAAAATCTAGATCAAAAGATGGATCAAATGTGTGAGAGAGAAAAGGGTAAACTTCCGAGCCAACCCCAACAAAATCCAAAGAGGATATTTCAAACAGGCACAACATCCTGCACTGAAACCTCACCTGATCAAATCCATGCCATTACCACCCTCCGAAGTGGTAAAGTCATCGAGAACAACGTGGGCGAACCTAATGAATCTGATACAAATTCCACACTGTCTCCACAACCCCAGAAAACCAAAGAATCTGAGCAAGTTGGAAAATCTGACAATTCTACTGCTGTGAATGTCCCTTTGCCAACTCATTCTCCTGTTGCCCCATTTCCTCAAAGATTGATCTATCAACAGAAAAGTACCCATTACAATGAGATGTTAGATCTGTTCAAGAGAGTCAACATCAACATTCCTTTTCTTGAAGCAATCAAGCAAATCCCTGCTTATGCCAAATTCCTCAAAGACTTGTGCACTCAAAAGCGCAAGCTCAATGTGCAAAAACGTGCTTTCTTAGCTGAGCAGGTAGTTCCATCATTCTGAACAAAACTCCACCCAAGTTTAGGGATCCAGGATGTCCAACAATTTCTTGCACTATAGGAGAACACACGGTCAATAAAGCGTTATTAGACCTAGGTGCAAGTGTTAACCTACTGCCATATTCTGTTTATGAGCAGTTAGGTCTTGGGGAGTTGAAACCAACATCTATCACTCTACAACTGGCAGACCGATCTGTCAAGATTCCTCGTGGAGTGGTCGAAGACGTTTTGATCAAGGTTGACAAATTCTATTTTCCCGTAGACTTCATTGTCTTAGACACTCAACCTGTACAAAACCCAGACTGTCACATTCCTGTCATCTTAGGACGTCCTTTCTTGGCTACGTCCAACGCGATCATCAACTGTCGGAATGGAGTGTTAAAACTGTCTTTTGGTAACATGACGGTAGAATTGAATGTGTTCGATATTAGTCAACAACCTGTGAATCTTGATGATGATGATGTGCATGAAGTTAATATGATTGAAGGATTAATGCAAGATTCGTTGACTAACATTCTATCCGTCGACCCCTTTCAAGCATGTATGGAGAACTTTAACCCTGATTCCTATGATGATGCATACTGTAGTGACGTCCTATCTCTGCTCGAATCTGTACCTCAAATGGACGTCACTGAAAGGAAATATGAAGTGGAACCACCCCTACTCTCTGATTCCAAGCTTATTCCATCCATTGTTGAGCCACCCAAGCTTGAATTGAAAACATTGCCTAGTACGTTGAAGTACGCATTCCTAGGTTCTTCTGATACTTTACCTGTCATTATTTCATCATGTTTAGACACGGAACAGGAAAGTAAGCTTTTAGAAGTACTTAAGGAACACAAAGAGGCCTTAGGATGGACCATCTCAGATCTCAAAGGAATTAGTCCCACCATTTGCATGCACCACATTAACCTTGAAGAGAATGCCAAACCATCGAGGGAAATGCAAAGGAGACTTAATCCTAACATGAGAGATGTAGTCAAAGGAGAGATCCTGAAACTACTTGATGCGGGTATCATATACCCAATTCCCGATAGCAAATGGGTTAGTCCCATTCAAGTTGTGCCTAAGAAGTCAGGCATTACTGTAGTTCAGAACGACAAGAATGAATTAGTCCCTACTCGTACAACCACAGGATGGCGAGTATGCATCGACTACAGGAAGTTGAACACAGTAACAAGGAAGGATCACTTCCCGCTCCCTTTCATTGACCAAATGCTAGAACGTGTGTCTGGACACAGTCACTACTGTTTTCTAGATGGCTTTTCCGGTTATAACCAAATTCACATTGCTCCGGAAGATCAGGAAAAAACTACATTCACGTGTCCATTTGGGACGTTTGCTTATAGACGTATGCCCTTCGGGTTGTGTAATGCACCTGCTACTTTTCAGCGTTGCATGATGAGCATTTTTTCTGACATGATAGATAGTTTTCTCGAGATCTTTATGGATGATTTCTCTGTTTTTGGTTCCTCGTTTGACGAATGTTTGAAGCATCTTGCCCTCGTGATATCCAGATGTAAAGAAAAGAACCTTGTTCTAAATTGGGAAAAATGCCATTTTATGGTGAATTCAGGAATAGTTCTAGGACACATCATCTCAGAGAAAGGAATTGAAGTGGATAAAGCTAAAGTTGACCTCATTCAACATCTACCACAACCTTGCTCTGTGAAGGAGATCAGATCATTTCTAGGTCATGCTGGTTTTTACCGGCGATTCATCAAAGATTTCAGCAAAATCTCCAGACCTCTGTGCAGTCTTCTCTCCAAAGATGTTGCCTTCAATTTCGATGCTGCTTGTGTGAAGGCATGGGAGGAATTAAAAACCCTTCTCACCACCGCTCCTATAGTCCGACCACCCGATTGGAAGCTTCCGTTCGAACTTATGTGTGATGCCTCTGATTATGCTGTTGGTGCTGTTTTAGGACAGCGAGTTGATAGACTACCATATGTGATATACTATGCTAGCAAAACCCTTAATGATGCCCAACTCAATTATTCAACTACCGAGAAGGAATTGCTTGCCGTCGTTTTCGCATTAGACAAGTTTAGATCTTATCTGATAGGGTCTAAGATCATCATATACACAGACCATGCGGCTTTGAAGTATCTTCTTTCCAAGAAGGATGCTAAAGCTCGCCTTATTCGATGGATACTCTTATTACAGGAATTCGATCTCGAAATCCGTGATAAGAAAGGTTGTGAGAATGTGGTTGCTGATCATTTGTCTAGATTAACTTTAGAGTCTATTGATGAATGTGAGCTGATTAGAGAATCATTCCCAGATGAACAGCTGATGTCTATCTCAGACCTCCTTGGTTTGCTGATATTGTTAACTACCTCTCGCTACAGGTAGGATGCCCTCACGTTGGTCGAGACAAGACCGCTCTAAATTCCTGGCTGAAGTCAAACATTTCCTTTGGGATGACCCATATTTGTTTAAGTACTGTCCAGACCAAATCATTAGGAGATGTGTCCCCAACACTGAACAGAAAGATGTGATATCTTTCTGTCATGACCAAGCATGTGGAGGCCATTTCAGTGCCAAGAAAACCGCTGCAAAGATCTTGCAGTGTGGATTCTATTGGCCATCATTGTTCAAGGATTGCCATGATTATTGTGTTGCTTGTGAACGCTGTCAAAAGCTAGGAAGCATTTCGAGGAGAAACATGATGCCATTGAACCCCATTTTGATTGTGGAGATTTTTGATGTTTGGGGGATAGACTTCATGGGTCCATTTCCCATGTCTGACAGCAAGTTGTACATCCTAGTCGCAGTTGATTACGTTTCTAAGTGGGTAGAAGCCATAGCAACCAGAACAAATGACCACAAGGTGGTACTTTCATTTCTAAAGGAGAACATATTTGCACGTTTTGGTACCCCTAGAGCTATCATCAGTGACGGCGGTTCACATTTTCGTAACAAGTACTTTGAGTCTTTAGTACGCAAGTATGGCATAACTCACAAGGTTGCTACTCCGTACCACCCTCAGACTAGTGGACAAGTGAAGTGTCTAATAGGGAAATTAAGCACATTCTGGAGAAGACGGTCAACCCGTCCAGGAAAGATTGGTCATTGAGATTGAATGATGCTTTGTGGGCCTACAGAACAGCTTATAAGACACCAATTGGCATGTCCCCCTATCGTCTAGTGTATGGAAAGCCGTGCCATCTACCTGTGGAATTAGAACATCGTGCCTACTGGGCAATCAAAGAGCTGAACTTCTCTGGACGAAGCTGGAATTCAACGGAAACTTCAACTCAACGAGTTGGAAGAATTGAGAAATGAGGCTTATGATAGTGCCAAGCTGTACAAGCAAAAGATGAAGATATTTCATGATAAGCGTATTCTGCGCAAATCCTTCACTCCTGGTCAGAAAGTCTTGCTGTATGACTCCCGATTACATCTTTTTCCAGGAAAACTGCGTTCCAGATGGAAGGGACCGTACCTAGTACGCACAGTTTTTCCTCATGGAGCTGTAGAGCTGGAGGATGTCTCCAACAAGAACGTTTTCAAAGTCAACGGGCAGAGATTAAAGCCATTCCTTGAGCCATTTCCACCCGACATTGAAACAACCAACCTGGAGGACCCAGTCTATGTGGACTAAACTTCCACTCTTTCCTAAATAACCAAAAAGTTTTCCAAATCTTTCCCTAAAAACCAAAAATTTTTCGTTTTCCCATCAAAACCAAATGTTTCCCAACAAAACCAAATTTTTTTCCAAAAAGTCCAATCCCATTAAAAACCAAATTTTCTTGTAGATAATGTGTTAGTTAAATTTCCTTTTGTATATATTTTGTGCTCATCCATTGTGACTCCTAATATGGATTTTTGCCTTGAATAACGGAGTTTTAATCGAGCTGCCGCCGTACAATCGGGTATTCTCTCTCCTTTTACTCTACTCAGCATGTTCCTCTTCATATATTGTTTTATAATTCTTTCCATATTTTGAAACATTGAGGACAATGTTTAGTTTAGGTTTGGGGGTATAGAGTAGATACCATGATAATTTGCCATAATTGAAAACGAACTCCTTCTTTTTTGAAAAATTGAAAAATTCGAAAAAAAAATTGAAAAATCAAAATTGAAAAAAAAATTAAAAAATGAAAAATCATAAAAATGGAGCTCATTTACCTTGAAATGTGGACTCTTGTGCAAATATGTAATTATTAGGAGTCTTAGTCTAGATATTAGGCACCCTGATTCTAGCACAATTCACATAGTGATAAGAAATTTGCACGCGCACGATCTACCAATACATGTTGGCCTCGATCTTCAAGGTGTTTGATAGGAAGTTACGATTGCCAATCACTTTAGAATACTGAACGAAACTTGACTAGCTTGTTCTTTGGTTGGTTGGGATAGAAGGTGGAGGTTACATTAAGAAAGACAACCATCGAATTTAACTGGGTGCATCAAAAAGGGCTACCTCTTGCAAAGTGTCATGTAATCTTTTGTTTCTTTTGTATGTATCAAAAGTGTTTCCTTGTTCTAAAAAAAAAAACGATAATATTCAAAAAAAAAAAAAAAAAAAGAGAAAAAAAATCAGAAAAATACAAAAAAAAATCAAGTATTTATCAATTCCATCATCTCTTGTTCCAAAAATAAAAGAGAATATCAATGTAAATAAGAGTCATGTAATAGTCATTTTGTTGTTTTATTGTAATAAGCAAGGAGGGTGTATGCCATTGATGTACAACGCGAGTAATTGTGAAATACCTCCAACTCATTCACAATTCTCGTAAAGTCCGGACAGCTAGCTAGATTTCGACCTCAGTTCTTAGCCTGAGAAACTATCTCTTGGTGATTAGTAGTCATAACTTCAGATCTTTCTTTACACATGTGTAGATACACTTTACACTCTTATCACATGTTTTTTTTTGTTATCAGATTGTGCCTTCGATAGCTAGATTGACATCTCCATTTTGCTGTGAGCTAAACTGTTTTGCACATGTCACATTTGATGGAATCTGAGCTTATATTTTGACCTAGAACTTTGTAGGTACGTTCTAAGCAAACCTTCACGAGACTTCAACTCGTCCACTAGGGACACTTAGTGGTTTAAAAGGCTTAGTGCATACGCTAAATGCATTCGAGAGACCAGCGACAGTGGTATAGTTAGGATTTTCTTAGTTTTGTTTTACTTGAGGACAAGTAAAATTCAGGTTTGGGGGTATTTGATGAGTGTCAAATAATGTATATATTTATCCCTTTTTGTTGGCATTTAACTCATCTTTTATGCATTAATTCTACATTTTATCCCATATTCTGTATTTTCATTGTTTTCAAGAATAAATATTTTTCTTACTTAATTTTGCATTTTTAGGTAATGAATAAAGATTGGATGAGTTGCGGAGCAAAAAGAGCAGAAAAGTGGTGAAAAGCCGGGAGAAATTACGCAAGGAAGCCGCAAAGAATGGAGCGCACGTCCAAAAAGCTGGAAATGGGCTCAAGAAGAAGAAAGTTGCTCTTAAAGAAGAAGTGGGCTCAAGGTTTTCCAAGCCCAAACTCATTTCCCAAACCCATATTCTATACCCAAAAGCCTAAAACCCAAATCCATACCCGCTTGCGTCTTCAGCCGTCAGATCAGTTCTCAGGAGCATCCGACGGTCGCTCCCTTGCTGTGCATCGAAGTTTGATATCTCCGCCTTACACTACAGTACCTAACTCCATCAAGTACCGTTTCGTCGTATCTCTTCATCCGACGGTCGCTCATCGCCTGTCCGCATCGCCGTCAGATCCACCTACCATCTTCCCATCCATCGGTCCAGCTTCGCGAAACATCAAAATCCTCTACACCTGCTCAACACCCTAGTACCCGAACCCTACACCCATTAGCCAAACACCCCTTCTCCAAATCCATCGAAACCATCTTTCCCCCCCCCCCCTCTGCAACAGTACCACCATGTCCGTCTCCATCACCACTACCTTCCCCCAAATCACTCCACTATCTTCTCCCCAAATCACTCTATCACCACCACACCTAAACCCATCATCACTATCACGTTTTACCTCTTTTTCATCAACTAATCTCCTCAATTTCTCATCTCTCATCACTGAAACCCTAGGTGAGAAATTGGGGATATAAGTTGATGTTAGAGCAGCAATTGGAGCAGGAGATGAACGAGAAGAAGTAATTGGAGAGTGGGTCGACGAGATGGAGCGAGTATCTCATCAACATTAGGTAAATCAATTTCACCTGATTTTCTGATTTTGGGGAAAAGGGGCTGTGAACCCTAATTCTGATAGGGGGGTATAAATTGGTGTTATGTGGAGTGTGTGAAAGACACTGTGTATCTCTCTGGACTAGCCAGTAGAGAATTAGAACAATTTTAATTTTGCAATTCCAATTTCTGATTTTTGCATAACTGTTGACAGTTGAAAGTTGCATATGTTTTTAGTTATCTCAAATGTTGCTAGTTGTATCTGAATTATCACATATGATGAATGTTATTGCTTTATCCATGTTTAGCATGAGCTAAATAGCATCAGGCCAAGGCTCAGCTGAAGCCTTGTGCACTGTCAAGTGACTAGAAGCTAGGATAGTTACTTCCATGCTCTGTTTTGCTTGAGCAAATGGGAGATACCAATGCACATAGTGCCTGTGATTGGCTGTGCTGTCAAAAGACAGCCAATGCTAGGGGCAGACTATTGAGCAATTTAGTATTCTTCTATTTCTAGATGTATGCATAGGATCAAACTCAACCTAGAAACATGTCATTTGGTTAGGACACAAGGTGGATCCTAAGCCTTGGCTTACCCACCAATTCCTTCTCAGTCACTTACATTTTCAGTTCTGTGTGCTTTCAATTCAGTTTATTTTCTTGCCTTTTTTTTCTTGCACTTTGAAGCCTTTTGTGCACTGAAGTCAGTGCACAATCCTCACCTTGCCCTTGGCTTCCAAGCCTTGGTTCTTTGCTGCTTTACCTTGCTGTTTTCTTAGCTGTTTCTTTGCTGCTTTACCTTGCACCCTTGGTTCATGCTATTTACCTTGCTTTGCTCACTGCCATAGTGCATTGTCACCATTGTTAGCTTAGGTTTCTCTAGTTTGCTCCCACTCCCTGTGGACTTTCCCCTGCTTACCTTCTATATCATAACTTGGCCTTGTATACTTGCAAGCTTTTGTGTGTCTTTGCTTGTCACACCAAGTTTTTGGCGCCGCTGCCGGGGAGTGGTACTGCCATCTGCTGTTACCTGAGCTGCTGCTGCAAAGCCTGCTGCTGCTGTTGCCTTCTCTGCTGAGCTGCTGCTGCTGCTGTTGCTGCTGCCAAGCCAAAGCCAAAGCCTGCTGTTGCTGCTGCTGTTGGTGCTGCCAAGCCTGCTGGGCTGCCAACTGAAGCTGTCAACTGGGCTTGTGCACCCTCTGCTGCTGGGCTCTGAACCAACTGAGCTGGGCTTGAACCAACTGAGCTGGGCTTAGTAACCTCAATCTCGCTGGGCTTGCAACTTCTGCTCCTGGGCTTCGCTGCAGATTCTGCTGGGCTCTGCTCCACCTGTTGCTGCTGGGCTTGGACGTGAGCTGCTTAGGACGATCATAAAGCCCAACTGGGCTGTGCAACTAAAAGGGGACTAAAAGCCTATTTTTGGGCTTCCCTCCAAAAAACAAGTAAGCCTAACCCATGAGTTAACCCACTTGGGCCTCATTTAAATTCAAATTCGGGCTTGTAATAATTAATTTAATTATTTATTTGGGATTGTAATAATTTTTATTTTCTTTTTATTTGGGACTGTAATTATTTTTTTGTTTTTTTTTTATTTTTCTTTTATTTTTCTTTTTTCTTTTATGGGTTGTTTAATTATTATTATTGTTTTTATTTTCTTTTATGAGTTGTGATAATTTATGCTAGGTTTAGTTCAAAATTTTTTTTCCAAAGCCCAAATTTTTTAAACCAAAAACAAAACCCTTCTTTAAACCAAAACCCATTCAAAACCAAATCTTCATAACCCTTGTGGGCCAAATTGTTTCCGATTGCTCTGTCTGACCAACATGTTAGTTAAGGTACCTACTAGGACATGATTGTGACCTACAGAGACCAGACAAACAGACTTGTTAGAATTAACCCAGACGAACCTATCGAAATTCTAAGTTCTGAGGGAGACAGTCCAGATCAACCAGAAACAATGGGAGAACCCCGTACCCTCAAGGATTATATGTACCCAACTAGAGCCAGTCAACCTTCTTGTATTTGCTGCCCGAGGCTAATGGCCATTATGAGCTGAAATCAAGCACAATACAGATGCTTCCTATTTTTAGAGGTGTTGAGAATGAAAACCCGTACCACCACGTGAGAGAATTCGAGGAAATTTGTGGAACTCTGCGTTTCACTCAAATGACCGACGAAACCCTGAAGTTAAGGCTTTTTCCTTTCTCCCTGAAAGATAAGGCAAAGGCCTGGCTCTATGCTTTACAGCCTCAATCCATCATGACATGGGATGACCTCATAAAGGAGTTTTTCAAAAAGTTTTTCCCGAACCACAAGACTGCGACAATTCGTCAAAGTCTGAATAGCTTTGTGCAATTAGAAGGTGAGACCTTAGCTAGATACCTGGAGAGATTCAATGAATTATTGCTCCAATGTCCCCATCATGGTTTTGAAAAATGGAGACTTGTGCAAATTTTGTATGAAGGTCTAGATGTGTCCACCCGAACAACGGTTGAGTCGATGTGTAATGGTCTATTCGTAGATAAAACTGCTGACGCGTCTTGGGACTTCTTGATTGAAGTAGCTGAAAAGACGCAACAGTGGGAATCCATCCGTGAAACCAGAAAGACTACATCCGAAGCAAAGGCTTTTAGGATTGAAGCGGATTTTGAGGGAAGAGCAAACATGGCATCAATAGTTAGGAGATTAGAAGAGTTAGAACTACATAAAAATTCAAAACCTTCCACCACTACTCTCCGAGAACATGTCGCTTCGCCTGTTTGTGCTGCTTGTAACGACCCCAACCATCAATTCCAAAATTGTCCAGATTTGCTTGCAGTCCAGGAGTCTAGGCTTGAACAGGCACATGCCATGTTTCAAAAACCAGAGCATAACCCTTATTCACAGACCTACAATCCAGGATGGAGAAACCACCCTAACTTTTCATGGTCAAAAGGACCCACTCAAGGAGGACCATCTCAACCCAATCAGAGCTATCAAAACAATCAGGGATATCAGAACAATCAAGGTTATCAACACCCGAGAAACCCTCAACAACAATCAAACTCTCAACAACAATCATATCCTCAACACAATACCGACAAGAGATTATCCACCCTAGAGGAAATGTTCCAGAGTTTGATGCAAAGTCAGAAAAATCTAGATCAAAAGATGGATCAAATGTGAGAGAGAAAAGGGTAAACTTCCGAGCCAACCCCAACAAAATCCAAAGAGGATATTTCAAACAGGCACAACATCCTGCACTGAAACCTCACCTGATCAAATCCATGCCATTACCACCCTCCGAAGTGGTAAAGTCATCGAGAACAACGTGGGCGAACCTAATGAATCTGATACAAATTCCACACTGTCTCCACAACCCCAGAAAACCAAAGAATCTGAGCAAGTTGGAAAATCTGACAATTCTACTGCTGTGAATGTCCCTTTGCCAACTCATTCTCCTGTTGCCCCATTTCCTCAAAGATTGATCTATCAACAGAAAAGTACCCATTACAATGAGATGTTAGATCTGTTCAAGAGAGTCAACATCAACATTCCTTTTCTTGAAGCAATCAAGCAAATCCCTGCTTATGCCAAATTCCTCAAAGACTTGTGTACTCAAAAGCGCAAGCTCAATGTGCAAAAACGTGCTTTCTTAGCTGAGCAGGTAGTTCCATCATTCTGAACAAAACTCCACCCAAGTTTAGGGATCCAGGATGTCCAACAATTTCTTGCACTATAGGAGAACACACGGTCAATAAAGCGTTATTAGACCTAGGTGCAAGTGTTAACCTACTGCCATATTCTGTTTATGAGCAGTTAGGTCTTGGGGAGTTGAAACCAACATCTATCACTCTACAACTGGCAGACCGATCTGTCAAGATTCCTCGTGGAGTGGTCGAAGACGTTTTGATCAAGGTTGACAAATTCTATTTTCCCGTAGACTTCATTGTCTTAGACACTCAACCTGTACAAAACCCAGACTGTCACATTCCTGTCATCTTAGGACGTCCTTTCTTGGCTACGTCCAACGCGATCATCAATGTCGGAATGGAGTGTTAAAACTGTCTTTTGGTAACATGACGGTAGAATTGAATGTGTTCGATATTAGTCAACAACCTGTGAATCTTGATGATGATGATGTGCATGAAGTTAATATGATTGAAGGATTAATGCAAGATTCGTTGACTAACATTCTATCCGTCGACCCCTTTCAAGCATGTATGGAGAACTTTAACCCTGATTCCTATGATGATGCATACTGTAGTGACGTCCTATCTCTGCTCGAATCTGTACCTCAAATGGACGTCACTGAAAGGAAATATGAAGTGGAACCACCCCTACTCTCTGATTCCAAGCTTATTCCATCCATTGTTGAGCCACCCAAGCTTGAATTGAAAACATTGCCTAGTACGTTGAAGTACGCATTCCTAGGTTCTTCTGATACTTTACCTGTCATTATTTCATCATGTTTAGACACGGAACAGGAAAGTAAGCTTTTAGAAGTACTTAAGGAACACAAAGAGGCCTTAGGATGGACCATCTCAGATCTCAAAGGAATTAGTCCCACCATTTGCATGCACCACATTAACCTTGAAGAGAATGCCAAACCATCGAGGGAAATGCAAAGGAGACTTAATCCTAACATGAGAGATGTAGTCAAAGGAGAGATCCTGAAACTACTTGATGCGGGTATCATATACCCAATTCCCGATAGCAAATGGGTTAGTCCCATTCAAGTTGTGCCTAAGAAGTCAGGCATTACTGTAGTTCAGAACGACAAGAATGAATTAGTCCCTACTCGTACAACCACAGGATGGCGAGTATGCATCGACTACAGGAAGTTGAACACAGTAACAAGGAAGGATCACTTCCCGCTCCCTTTCATTGACCAAATGCTAGAACGTGTGTCTGGACACAGTCACTACTGTTTTCTAGATGGCTTTTCCGGTTATAACCAAATTCACATTGCTCCGAAGATCAGGAAAAAACTACATTCACGTGTCCATTTGGGACGTTTGCTTATAGACGTATGCCCTTCGGGTTGTGTAATGCACCTGCTACTTTTCAGCGTTGCATGATGAGCATTTTTTCTGACATGATAGATAGTTTTCTCGAGATCTTTATGGATGATTTCTCTGTTTTTGGTTCCTCGTTTGACGAATGTTTGAAGCATCTTGCCCTCGTGATATCCAGATGTAAAGAAAAGAACCTTGTTCTAAATTGGGAAAAATGCCATTTTATGGTGAATTCAGGAATAGTTCTAGGACACATCATCTCAGAAAAGGAATTGAAGTGGATAAAGCTAAAGTTGACCTCATTCAACATCTACCACAACCTTGCTCTGTGAAGGAGATCAGATCATTTCTAGGTCATGCTGGTTTTTACCGGCGATTCATCAAAGATTTCAGCAAAATCTCCAGACCTCTGTGCAGTCTTCTCTCCAAAGATGTTGCCTTCAATTTCGATGCTGCTTGTGTGAAGGCATGGGAGGAATTAAAAACCCTTCTCACCACCGCTCCTATAGTCCGACCACCCGATTGGAAGCTTCCGTTCGAACTTATGTGTGATGCCTCTGATTATGCTGTTGGTGCTGTTTTAGGACAGCGAGTTGATAGACTACCATATGTGATATACTATGCTAGCAAAACCCTTAATGATGCCCAACTCAATTATTCAACTACCGAGAAGGAATTGCTTGCCGTCGTTTTCGCATTAGACAAGTTTAGATCTTATCTGATAGGGTCTAAGATCATCATATACACAGACCATGCGGCTTTGAAGTATCTTCTTTCCAAGAAGGATGCTAAAGCTCGCCTTATTCGATGGATACTCTTATTACAGGAATTCGATCTCGAAATCCGTGATAAGAAAGGTTGTGAGAATGTGGTTGCTGATCATTTGTCTAGATTAACTTTAGAGTCTATTGATGAATGTGAGCTGATTAGAGAATCATTCCCAGATGAACAGCTGATGTCTATCTCAGACCTTCCTTGGTTTGCTGATATTGTTAACTACCTCGCTACAGGTAGGATGCCCTCACGTTGGTCGAGACAAGACCGCTCTAAATTCCTGGCTGAAGTCAAACATTTCCTTTGGGATGACCCATATTTGTTTAAGTACTGTCCAGACCAAATCATTAGGAGATGTGTCCCCAACACTGAACAGAAAGATGTGATATCTTTCTGTCATGACCAAGCATGTGGAGGCCATTTCAGTGCCAAGAAAACCGCTGCAAAGATCTTGCAGTGTGGATTCTATTGGCCATCATTGTTCAAGGATTGCCATGATTATTGTGTTGCTTGTGAACGCTGTCAAAAGCTAGGAGCATTTCGAGGCAGAAACATGATGCATTGAAACCCCATTTTGATTGTGGAGATTTTGATGTTTGGGGGATAGACTTCATGGGTCCATTTCCCATGTCTGACAGCAAGTTGTACATCCTAGTCGCAGTTGATTACGTTTCTAAGTGGGTAGAAGCCATAGCAACCAGAACAAATGACCACAAGGTGGTACTTTCATTTCTAAAGGAGAACATATTTGCACGTTTGGTACCCCTAGAGCTATCATCAGTGACGGCGGTTCACATTTTCGTAACAAGTACTTTGAGTCTTTAGTACGCAAGTATGGCATAACTCACAAGGTTGCTACTCCGTACCACCCTCAGACTAGTGGACAAGTGGAAGTGTCTAATAGGGAAATTAAGCACATTCTGGAGAAGACGGTCAACCCGTCCAGGAAAGATTGGTCATTGAGATTGAATGATGCTTTGTGGGCCTACAGAACAGCTTATAAGACACCAATTGGCATGTCCCCCTATCGTCTAGTGTATGGAAAGCCGTGCCATCTACCTGTGGAATTAGAACATCGTGCCTACTGGGCAATCAAAGAGCTGAACTTCTCTCTGGACGAAGCTGGAATTCAACGGAAACTTCAACTCAACGAGTTGGAAGAATTGAGAAATGAGGCTTATGATAGTGCCAAGCTGTACAAGCAAAAGATGAAGATATTTCATGATAAGCGTATTCTGCGCAAATCCTTCACTCCTGGTCAGAAAGTCTTGCTGTATGACTCCCGATTACATCTTTTTCCAGGAAAACTGCGTTCCAGATGGAAGGGACCGTACCTAGTACGCACAGTTTTTCCTCATGGAGCTGTAGAGCTGGAGGATGTCTCCAACAAGAACGTTTTCAAAGTCAACGGGCAGAGATTAAAGCCATTCCTTGAGCCATTTCCACCCGACATTGAAACAACCAACCAGGAGGACCCAATCTATGTGGACTAAACTGGTCCACTCTTTCCCTAAATAACCAAAAAGTTTTCCAAATCTTTCCCTAAAAACCAAAAATTTTTCGTTTTCCCATCAAAACCAAATGTTTCCCAACAAAACCAAAATTTTTTTCCAAAAAGTCCAATCCCATTAAAAACCAAATTTTCTTGTAGATAATGTGTTAGTTAAATTTCCTTTTGTATATTTGTGTCATCCATTGTGACTCCTAATATGATGGATTTTTGCCTTGAATAACGGAGTTTTAATCGAGCTGCCGCCGTACAATCGGGTATTCTCTCTCCTTTTACTCTACTCAGCATGTTCCTCTTCATATATTGTTTTATAATTTTTCCATATTTGAAACATTGAGGACAATGTTTAGTTTAGGTTTGGGGGTATAGAGTAGATACCATGATAATTTGCCATAATTGAAAACGAACTCCTTCTTTTTTTGAAAAAATTGAAAAATTCGAAAAAAAAAAAATTGAAAAATCAAAATTGAAAAAAAATTAAAAAATGAAAAATCATAAAAATGGAGCTCATTTACCTTGAAATGTGACTCTTGTGCAAATATGTAATTATTAGGAGTCTTAGTCTAGATATTTAGGCACCCTGATTCTAGCACAATTCACATAGTGATAAGAAATTTGCACGCGCACGATCTACCAATACATGTTTGGCCTCGATCTTCAAGGTGTTTGATAGGAAGTTACGATTACCAATCACTTTAGAATACTGAACGAAACTTGACTAGCTTGTTCTTTGGTTGGTTGGGATAGAAGGTGGAGGTTACATTAAGAAAGACAACCATCGAATTTAACTGGGTGCATCAAAAAGGGCTACCTCTTGCAAAGTGTCATGTAATCTTTTGTTTCTTTTTGTTATGTATCAAAAGTGTTTCCTTGTTCTAAAAAAAAAAAAAAAAAAAAGAAAACGATGTATATATTCAGAAAAAAAAAAAAAAAAAAAAGAGAAAAAAAATATCAGAAAAATACAAAAAAAAATCAAGTATTTATCAATTCCATCATCTCTTGTTCCAAAAATAAAAGAGAATAGTCAATGTAAATAAGAGTCATGTAAATAGTCATTTTGTTGTTTTATTGTAATAAGCAAGGAGGGTGTATGCCATTGATGTAAAACGCGAGTAATTGTGAAATACCTCCAACTCATTCACAATTCTCGTAAAGTCCGGACAGCTAGCTAGATTTCGACCTCAGTTCTTAGCCTGAGAAACTATCTCTTGGTGATTAGTAGTCATAACTTCAGATCTTTCTTTACACATGTGTAGATACACTTTACACTCTTATCACATGTTTTTTTTGTTATCAGTGCTAGGATTGTGCCTTCGATAGCTAGATTGACATCTCCATTTTGCTGTGAGCTAAACTGTTTTGCACATGTCACATTTGATGGAATCTGAGCTTATATTTTGACCTAGAACTTTGTAGGTACGTTCTAAGCAAACCTTCACGAGACTTCAACTCGTCCACTAGGGACACTTAGTGGTTTAAAAGGCTTAGTGCATACGCTAAATGCATTCGAGAGACCAGCGACAGTGGTATAGTTAGGATTTCCTTAGTTTTGTTTTACTTGAGGACAAGTAAAATTCAGGTTTGGGGGTATTTGATGAGTGCCAAATAATGTATATATTTATCCCTTTTTGTTGGCATTTAACTCATCTTTTATGCATTAATTCTACATTTTATTCCATATTCTGTATTTTCATTGTTTTCAAGAATAAATATTTTTCTTACTTAATTTTGCATTTTTAGGTAATGAATAAAGATTGGATGAGTTGCGGAGCAAAAAGAGCAGAAAAGTGGTGAAAAGCCGGGAGAAATTACGCAAGGAAGCCGCAAAGAATGGAGCGCACGTCCAAAAAGCTGGAAATGGGCTCAAGAAGAAGAAAGTTGCTCTTAAAGAAGAAGTGGGCTCAAGGTTTTCCAAGCCCAAACTCATTTCCCAAACCCATATTCTATACCCAAAAGCCTAAAACCCAAATCCATACCCGCTTGCGTCTTCAGCCGTCAGATCAGTTCTCAGGAGCATCCGACGGTCGCTCCCTTGCTGTGCATCGAAGTTTGATATCTCCGCCTTACACTACAGTACCTAACTCCATCAAGTACCGTTCGTTTCGTCGTATCTCTTCATCCGACGGTCGCTCATCGCCTGTCTCCGCATCGCCGTCAGATCCACCTACCATCTTCCCATCCATCGGTCCAGCTTCGCGAAACATCAAAATCCTCTACACCTGCTCAACACCCTAGTACCCGAACCCTACACCCATTAGCCAAACACACCCTTCTCCCAAATCCATCGAAACCATCTTTCCCCCCCCCCCCTCTCTGCAACAGTACCACCATGTCCGTCTCCATCACCACTACCTTCCCCCAAATCACTCCACTATCTTCTCCCCAAATCACTCTATCACCACCACACCTAAACCCATCATCACTATCACGTTTTACCTCTTTTTCATCAACTAATCTCCTCAATTTCTCATCTCTCATCACTGAAACCCTAGGTGAGAAATTGGGGATATAAGTTGATGTTAGAGCAGCAATTGGAGCAGGAGATGAACGAGAAGAAGTAATTGGAGAGTGGGTCGACGAGATGGAGCGAGTATCTCATCAACATGAGGTAAATCAATTTCACCTGATTTTCTGATTTTGGGGAAAAGGGGCTGTGAACCCTAATTCTGATAGGGGGGGTATAAATTGGTGTTATGTGGAGTGTGTGAAAGACACTGTGTATCTCTCTGGACTAGCCAGTAGAGAATTATTTTAATTTTGCAATTCCAATTTCTGATTTTTGCATAACTGTTGACAGTTGAAAGTTGCATATGTTTTTAGTTATCTCAAATGTTGCTAGTTGTATCTGAATTATCACATATGATGAATGTTATTGCTTTATCCATGTTTAGCATGAGCTAAATAGCATCAGGCCAAGGCTCAGCTGAAGCCTTGTGCACTGTCAAGTGACTAGAAGCTAGGATAGTTACTTCCATGCTCTGTTTTGCTTGAGCAAATGGGAGATACCAATGCACATAGTGCCTGTGATTGGCTATGCTGTCAAAAGACAGCCAATGCTAGGGGCAGACTATTGAGCAATTTAGTATTCTTCTATTTCTAGATGTATGCATAGGATCAAACTCAACCTAGAAACATGTCATTTGGTTAGGACACAAGGTGGATCCTAAGCCTTGGCTTACCCACCAATTCCTTCTCAGTCACTTACATTTTCAGTTCTGTGTGCTTTCAATTCAGTTTATTTTCTTGCCTTTTTTTTCTTGCACTTTGAAGCCTTTTGTGCACTGAAGTCAGTGCACAATCCTCACCTTGCCCTTGGCTTCCAAGCCTTGGTTCTTTGCTGCTTTACCTTGCTGTTTTCTTAGCTGTTTCTTTGCTGCTTTACCTTGCACCCTTGGTTCATGCTATTTACCTTGCTTTGCTCACTGCCATAGTGCATTGTCACCATTGTTAGCTTAGGTTTCTCTAGTTTGCTCCCACTCCCTGTGGACTTTCCCCTGCTTACCTTCTATATCATAACTTGGCCTTGTATACTTGCAAGCTTTTGTGTGTCTTTGCTTGTCACACCACAGACTCCTTAGCAAAAGACACTAGATGACTCCTTTGCTAACACGACAACTGCGCACCAACATATTGTTGTACTTTTATATTTATTTCTGGGCAGAGACTAGAAGATTGCTTCATGATGGGGGCCGGTGAAAAAAACCAAACTGAAAAAGTTATAACGGAATTGTAGTGAAATTGGAGGAAACTATGTGAAATAGTAGGATTATTGAAAGGAATTGGAAATTTGAACGAATCAAGTAAAATTGATAAAAGAAAACATATAAAATTCAAGAATTTGAAAATAAACGCGTCATGTTTAATTTCGGTATCGATTTCTAGATTTATGAATCTTTTTATTTTTAAAAGAAACGCGTCGTGTTAAAGCAGACAAGAAAATATCCTCGGATAATTTCTTAAAGAGATACTGATGAATCACAAGAATTGATTCATGTACAACTTGCTTGTACTTTTAATCATAAAGATACAGTCAATATGAAAAAAAAAGTACATGAAGACACCAAAAATTTCGTTAACGAGAAAACATTCAAGATGGAAATAAAACTTCAGGACCTCGTTCAGTTTGAACACTGTTAGAGCATTGCTTAGCCGAACTCACAAGTGTTGCTATCCCAAGATTGTTGTCAAATTTAGTTTTCAAAACTATAACTTGATTTCTAGTCTATATTTAGTCAGGTCTCGGATTAGGATAAAAGTATGTAGTTGAGAATCAAATATCACTGCGTTCTACCGTTTGAAGGCGAATATTAACAGGAGCTTTGGAAAACTTCAACATCAAAAGGAAAGTGAAGACTGAACCACATATTTCTCAAGTTTTCACCTTTTTATCCATGAGACATTATCGCATGACTAAATTAGACAGTACATGCATAGTGGAAATTTCGAATCAAGTTTATCTTGAATATCGTTCTCGAAATATGACTAATTAAGCTTAAGAATATTTATTCATACTTGATGAATTTGGTTAAGAACAATTTCTTGTTCATGACTTAAACTATGATTCAAGATTTAATCATTTGAAAATAGCATGGAACAGTAGTATGTGTCATTGATGTTATTCGGGAATATTTCGAATTGATTATTAGAGAGATATAGAACTACTATTAATCTGGATACAGGAAAGTATGCATACCGGTTCACATACTGGGAGAACTGTCATAAGTCCGGAGCCGCAGTACATGTACCCAGTACACATACCAACGTATCTATAGTTCAGCAACGACTTTTTGGTACGCATACCCGGTATCCATACCACAAAAAATTTTGTGACTCGTGAACCAGGAAAGGTACGCATACCCAGTATGCAAACTGGAAAATATCTATTGGTTTCAAACCCGAAAAAGTATGCATACCCAGTATGCAAACCATAAAAGATTTTTGAGTTCCTAAACTCGTTTTTGTCATGAATTAATCACATTTGTGACTCAATTTTAAAGTCTTAAAGTGTTATACGAAAATGGTTAAGCTTATTGTTCAATTGGCTAGTTTCGGCTAACCTTTATGAACAAGTCATTGTACACGGTTCGGTTTGTTAGATAATTTTCGGTGTTTTGGAAGGTTTCGGAAAATTCCGGAACATATTAGAAATTCTTAGTGTAGAGAAAAACAAGGTTTCCTAGTTTAGGTTGATTTCCATATTTATATAGGTTACCTAAATAACAATAGGTTTCCTAGTTGGTTAGAGTTTCCTTTTACAAGGAGACTAATACTTGGGAATCAAGTTTGTGACTCCTATATAAGAAGGTCTAGGTTATGTGTTTAGACATGGAATTCTCAATGGAATTTTAGAGGTTTTCTAGAGAATTAGAGAATACACAATGTAGTTCTCTAAGGTTTCTAGGGATTCCATCCCACCTCTTGGGGTGGAGTTTAGAGAAGAGAGATCATTCTCGGGTGTAGTAAGATACACATTTGGTGTTGGAAGTGACATCATTTAGAAGGATATCATCTCGTTATGTGAGATAAGTATTATCTTGTTTGGTTATTAGACATTATTTGAGTTTATGGAGCATTTTGTTCATGAGAGTTATTTTAGGGTTTATGATCAACACGATGTTGGATCATAGTTATTGATTGTTTAGTCAATCATGAAGTGTAATTCTCTGTTAGTGGTTCCATAATAATACAGAAGTCGTAACCGTTTTGATGGATGTAGGCCTATTGCCGAATCACGTTAAGTCTTGTGTGCTTTACTTATTACTTCTAATGTGTGTTTGCATCGTTTATCTTTCATTCTACGTCGATCCAAAGATCTAGTTTATTGTGGGTTAGTTCTTGTTGGATTTTCCCAACAAGTTGTGCAGTTAGTTTGGCCATCTCCCACAACAAGTGGTGCGGTGAGCATGGAGAGGATCGAAGTTAGAAGTGGGGATGTTTCGGTTTTCTTTGGATGTCCGATTTTTTTGGTTTCAAAGGATTTGATGTTTTCAAGTATTCAAGTACGAAGGATTTGAAGTTATCAAATATTTGAAGATGCATATATTTATGTTATCAAGTATTCAAGTTTGAAGGGTTTGATGTTATCAATTTTGGGTATGAAGTAAGTTAAAGTGTTTCGGAAGAATGAGATACTTTGATATTCCACATTCGTTTTTGGTAATGATCTATGTCGAAGGATTTAACGTTATACTTCTTGTAGCATATAACCCTATGCATTCCGCATAGCTCCAAGTAAGTATTTGTGTAACCATATTTTGGTTAGTTGATTGTGTTTTTTTTTTTTACTTCTTTTCGTATGAGGCTCATGTAGACTATTTTGGAAGACCGGGTTGTTTTCGTTTGGGTGTGTTTGTTTCGCAAATCATGTTTTGAGAAAGCAAGAGCATTGTGGTTGAGATACAAGTTTTGGATTGTATGTTTATTGAAGTAAAGAAGAAAATTTTTAGTGTGTCAAGTTCTTATTATTGTTTGGGTACGAAGGGTACAAGTTTGATATCGGTTGTGATCAGTTAGATCATGTTGTTGTTAATATTTTGACCCAAAAAGTATAAGGATGTTAAGAAGAAGTTAGACTCAAAGATTTTTTGTGGCCTCAATTGCATAAGGCAGTGAAGATTTGGTGATATATTTTTTGAAGATTTTGATTTGGGAATTGTTGACCGTTATAAAGGATCAACATGTTTCAGTTTCGAAGAGTTTAATTTCGTTTGGAGTAGTTGTTGCACGTTGGTTACAAGTAAGTTGAAGTGGGATGAGGGTTTGATGAGACGTGGTATGTTTTGGACTTCGTTTACGGGGATTTCAGTTATGGTGGAGCTATGGTTTCTTATTATTTAATGAGAAACAATATTGTTAAACAAGTTACGGAATATGCATATTAGGCATATGATTGAAGAAAGGGTTATTTAGTTGTGTTTCCGTGAATGTTATAGCTTCGAAGGGCGTGTACCTTTGGAGAGTGACGTGGCTACAGGTTTGGGTATCATTATGTTTCGTATACATGATACGTTTAGTGACATCCATTTGGGTGTTTAGGGCATCTTTCTTCCTGTTTCTGAGAGAGATGCTAAGTAGATAGTGACCTTTGTTTCGATGATATTTTGGCGGAGGATTTTGGCAGTGTATCAGGGATCATCGAAGTGGTTTGAAGTGCAAAACTGTTTTGAAAAACAGGTTGGTATTTTAGTGTTGATACGTTCCAGTTCGGAGGTGAAGACCCGTTTGAGAGGAACAAGGTATCGTTTGGGAATTTTATAAGTTTAGGTACAATTCTACTGTTTGGTGTTGAAAACGATTTTATCGCATACTACTTGGAGAAAGCATAGTGCATGTTGTTTAAGTTTCTTGGACAAGTTTGGGGCTAATTTTTCGGTGTGCTATCTCGTGAACCTTTTATCATCTATTGTTATTTGGTTAAGTAATTCTGGATAGTGATCAAGGTTTAGTTGCCAAGTTTATATCTCACAAGAGGAAATAGTTTTGGTGTTAGTGTTGAAGAAGGTGGTCGTTCTTTAGTGTTCCAGAAATTATGTTTGTAATTCTTGATTAGTTTGGAATTCTCGGTGAAGAGAATTATGTTATAACAGTGATGGTATTTTGAGAGTTTTTGGTTTGGGTGGAGCAGTGTGTTCCTTTGCTCATCTACTACAAATATTGAGATTTTGGTTTCAATAGTACAGAGTCGGTATAAGGTGAGATCAGAGATTTCTTTTGAGAAGTCTATTCAGCAAAAATTTAGTTTTATCATCCTTTGGTTCTCAGCTTAGTGTGAGAAGTTAGCACTATTGTCTTGGATAGTTACTTAAGAACTTATTATGGTTGCTTAAGAGTAGAAGAAAATGAGTGAGTACAAAAGCGTTTTGGATATTTTCTTGGGATATGGTGGAGTTTCCTAAGGTTAAGAAGACGGCTGGGTGTTTTTGGGTCTTTACATTTTTTGAAGGATGATTGCCAGATCTTGTTTGGCACAGTTACGTACTGGTACACAGTTTTGGGGTAAGTTTTACTAAAGGATATGTATAAGACAAAGTGTGATTGTTATGAAGTTTTTCCTCTGTGGTTAATCACATTTCTATCTGAGTCCTGTTAGTTTTAGTGTGGCGGTTTGACTTAGTCGACGAAGTCAAAAGTGCATTCTTGCTTGGAGATTTGGTGGAGGACATTAATTTGTCACAGCCCGTTTGGTTTGAGGTTGCTGGTTTAGTTTGGAAATTTGGTATGTCAGCTTTTGGAGCCTCTGTTTTGTTTGTTCACTAATGTAGTGATTTTGTGAAGCTTGACATGTTTGGTAACTAATCGTCTCGTTATTCGTTTTCGGGGATATGCTCATGGAAAAGAGCAAGTTCAGTTTATTGCTTTAAGAAGCAATTGAATTTGGAGTTTCGAGATGAAGGAGTTTTATTCTGATAAGAAGATACTTGTGCATAAGTTTGGACGAGATTTGTTGACTTCGGTCATTGGGGGTTAAGTTGGTACTTGATCCAGTTTGCTCATCGTTGAGATCCTTTTGAATGCTGAGGCGATTGTCATGGTTTGAAGGTCGGCTCAGATTAGTGGAATCTTTACCGAGGTGGAGATTTGCTGAAACATCGACAAGGTGGAGATTGTTAGACAATTGTCGGTGTTTTGGAAGGTTCCGAAAAATTCCGGAACATAGTAGAAATCCTTAGTGTAGAGAAACACAAGGTTTCCTAGTTTAGGTTGATTTCCATATTTAGATAGGTTACCTAAATAACAATAGGTTTCCTAGTTGGTTAGAGTTTCCTTTTCCAAGGAGACTAATACTTGGGAATCAAGTTTGTGACTCTTATATAAGAAGGTCTAGGCTATGTGTTTAGACATGGAATTCTCAATGGAATTTTAGAGGTTTTTTAGAGAATTAGAGAATACACAATGTAGTTCTCTAAGGTTTCTAGGGATTTCATCCCACCTCTTGGGGTGGAGTTTAGAGAAGAGAGAGATCATTCTCGGGTGTTGTAAGATACACAGTTTGTGTTGGAAGTGACATCGTTTAGAAGGAGATCATATCGTTATGTGAGATTAGTATTATCTTGTTTGGTTATTAGACATTATTTGAGTTTATGGAGCGTTTTGTTCATGAGAGTTATTTTAGGGTTTATAATCAACACAATGTTGGATCATAGTTATTGATTATTTAGTCAATCATTAAGTATAATTCTCTGTTAGTGGTTCCATAATAATGAAGAAGTCATAACCGTTTTAGTGGATGTAGGACTATTTCCGAACCACGCTAAGTCTTGCGTGCTTTACTTATTGCTTCTAATGTTTTTGCATCATTTATCTTTCATTCTACGTCGATCCAAAGATCTAGCTTATTGTGGGTTAGTTCTTGTTGGATTTTCCCAACTAGTGGTGCAGTTAGTTTGGCCATCTCCCACAACACGGTTATGGTCCATCCTAACCAGAGTGTATATTCTTCTATTGTAATCTCAAGTCAAGTTTTTCATCTAACAATGATTATTGATTGCTTGATTCCAAAGCTACCTTAGCTTAAATCTAAAGAAACCTTGATCTTAAAAGTTTATAAAAGGAGAACCTCAACCAACTGGGATCTTTGAATCCCTGACACTATTCTTGTGTGTCCTAGTTGTAAACTAGAGTCGTCCTCTCCTTCAAACCCTTATAGGGTTAGCAACTAAAAAGACTTCACCTAGAAATTCGTGAAGCCAGGTCCTACTATCGTGATCTTGATAATTTTTGTATCTTGATCTTTTTTTCATTGTCGAGCTTTGTTCCAACAAACAAGATACATAGAAATCACAAAGTATTTTCATCTCATACTTTGTGATCCCACAAGTTTCGACTTGTGAGGTGAATAATAATCTAGGCTGCTCTTCGGGAGTCATAAGACTGTATTTTAAGGTTTGCTAGACTTTGTATATTGTAATCGATTTCCTACCTCACCTTGATCTTTGATCAGAACAGAAATCACATATAGGCTTATCTGTGGGAGGCATATTGGTTTAAAGTCTTTAATTAAGTTGAAGCAACTCTTAGGATGTAAATGACGTAAACTAAGGGAATCAATTGCGCAGAGTTTAGCTGGGATTAAAGAGGCGTAAGGCGTGAAAAATGGGGGTATAACAACCACACTCAATAATTCGTTCGACAATCTGTATGGACTAAACTCCAATATAATTCCAAGAGCACCAACTTAAAAGCGAGCTCAATCAAGAAAGATATTAAAGAGCTTTATCTCTCTTTCTCTATACAATCAGTAAATCGAACAAATAGAAATTCGTGAGCCTGATTGATAAGAGAAATAACTTGGACGGTACCACATACCAATGCCCAAGTGTCAATCAAGTTATATCCAACAATCAAGGTCGGATTTATCAACTGATTGAACTGTGCACAACCTGTGATATTTCAATTATATAAACAAACATAATGAGGAAAATAAATAATACATACACCAGAAATTTTGTTAACGATGAAACCAAAAATGCAGAAAAACCCCAGGACCTAGTCCAGATTGAACACCACACTATATTAAGCCGCTACAGACACTAGCCTACTACAAGTTAACTTCAGACTAGAATGTAGTTGATCCCTAACCAAGTCTCACACAGACTAAGGTTCACTCGAGTTCCTTACCCTCTAGAACCACGCCGGATTTTGTGCACTTAATTCCCTTAGCTGATCTCACCCATAACTAAGAGTTGCTACGACCCAAAGTCGAAGACTTATAAACAATTCTGTCTCCCACAGATATGTTTATCCTTTATTCGGTTTTTGTTCCGTCTTTAGATAAATCAAGGTGAACAGGAACCAATTGATAATTCGGTCTTATACTCCCGAAGAGCAGCCTAGAAATATCAATCACCTCACAATAACCCAACTGATTAACAAAAAAAGTTATTGCGGAATCACAAGAGTCTGAGACGAAGAACTGTTGTGATTACTTTTTATATCTTACCAATCAGAGATAAATCTCGAGTAAATCTTAGAGAAGACAAAACTCAATACGATAGAACAAGTAAGATCAAAATACGCAACTACAGAGAAAATAGTTAGATCTGGGTTCACGAATCCCAAATGAAGTCTTCAAGTCGTTAACCTAATAATGGCTTTGGAAAAACCTAGGTTAAAGTATAATCGACTCTAGTTTGCAACTAGCACACATGAAAGTGTCGGGATTAGGTTTTCCAGTTGCTAGAGTTCTCCCTTATACAGCCTTTCAAATCAGGGTTGCTTACAATCAAAGCTAAGATAGCTTAGTAACAAAGCATTCAATATTCACTGTTATATGAACTCCTGATTTAAGATTCAAGCTAAGTCTGCTTAGAAATTAAGCAATCAATCTCCAGCGTTAGATGGTCTTAGCTTGTTACACACAAATGAAATATACCTTCATTTAGATATGGGTAACCATACCTAAACGTGTATATTGAGTTGGCTCAATAACAGTTAACTGAAGTTAGCTATATGAATACTTTTGTCTTAACCATGTTCATCAAACACTTTTAGATCAAATATGATGATCAATCAAAAGATAATCAAATGAATTTAATTGTATTTCAAATAGAGTTGTTCAATTGTTCACTATCTCATAAAAATATATATGAACAAATTGAAATAACACCGATTGATTCGTAATCGTAAAAACTATAAAGTACTCATTGTAATACCCTGTATTCTTAGTTACCTTTCCGGGTCGGATTTTAACGATTTAGCTTAGATTGTTGTTTATTATTCCTTAGCCTAAGCGGGTTGCTTGAACTAGAAAGTTAGGATGTGAATATAATCACCTAAATAGGAGGAAAATAAAGAGAGATTTATAAATAATAAAAATGTTTAATTATTATTAGTAGTATTATAACCAAAATCGGGAGAGATAATTTTATATTAGAAGACCAAAAGTTAAGGAGAAGAAGGAGATGAAGCTAATGTTTATTTTAGAGAAGAAGGTTATGAAAATCAGTAGATGATCAATCTAATTGAGGTAGAATGTTATATCCCCATTCTCTTTGGTTATTGGTAGATAACATAATTGGGTATCCTAAGTTAAAATATGAGAATAATCCACTGTAAATTCACCGTTGAATGTTTGTTTGAATTTGAGTGATAGTTTCTGAATTTCTAGACAATTTCGTTGTGTTGTGGTTTTGAAGTTCTTACACAGTCTTAAGGATTTTAAAATGATTTGGGGTCTTAAAAAAAGTTGTAGATAAACATATTATCTTTCATTTTTCTTTGGAATTGCTTGATTTAAGATTAATATGAATTTACTGTGAATATTTTGGTAACATGATGTTATCTGTCCAGTTTTTAGGATGATATATAAAATCATTATCTTTTGATTGAGCCGTTAGTTTAATGTGAAATTTGGATATGTTATACATTATGGTGCCAAGAATTTGAAATAAAAGTTTGAGGTAGATCGGACAAAGTTATCACCTGAAACACATGATGTTAAATGGCTGCAGTTGACTTGTTTGCATAAATGCTTGAAAGAAATTCATGTTGTTAAGCCATGGTTGCTTGTGTTGTTTGTGAAAATGGTTTATAAAAGGAAATGAGTTCATGTTTTACCGTTATATGGAACATGTTTCATGCTAACGACGGGTAATTATCCCCATGGGAACTTGTGTTTCCCGACCATCGATGGTGGCTGTTCGTGCCGGTAAATGATAGGTGGATGTACGAACCAAGGTTTTCGTACCGTGAATGAAACGGGTAATGATCCCTGAGATCAGATAGGTATGATCCCCATAGGAACTTTTGTTCCCGACCATATATGGAGGCTGTCCGTGACGATAAACGATAGGTGGGTGTACGAACCAAGGTTTTCGTACCGTGAACTCATGGTTACTTGTTGTGATGATAATATTAATTTGTGAATCATGTATTGAAATCTAGATTATATGATTTGTTGGAAAACATAATTGGCGTTATGGACTTATGTGCAAAATTTAATTCAATGAACTGTTGAACTCAAGTGTGATCTTATATGGATGAACTGTGAATTGATGTGTTAAATCCCAAATGGATGATTAGTTGACAATAATAATGGTATTGCAGACTCATGGTTTGTTGGTGATAATATTAATTTGTGAATCGTATGTTGAAATCTCTATTGAATGATTTTTTGGAAACCTTATTGGGTTTATGAACTCAAGTATTGAAATACAAATTGAAGTATATGTAGGAAACATGAATAATGTTGTGAACTCATGTGTGAAATATAATTGAATAAATTGTTGACAATAATATTGGTATTGTGAACTCTTGATTAAACAATTGAATTTGATTATTTGTTGAAATATTATTGATATAGTGAAGTCTTGTTTTAGAATCCTAATTAGATGATCTGTTATAAATATTATTGGTATTGTAAATCCATGATGGAGGAAACGAGTTAAATGATTTGTTGAAAATAATACTTGTGTGGTAATCTTGATGGTTGAATATATGTATCATTGATTGCTTGATATCATGTCGTATAACCCATGTTGTATGTTACTTGATTCATTCATATTGTTATGCATGTCTTGAGATTGGGAATACATTCTACTGAACTGTCATCTCACCCCAATTGACATCCTTGCAGATTTCTTGGAAGTTGAAAGTGGAAACCAAGAAGATAGTTTAATCATTGTATTGTCTTATTGTATTGCTTGAAATGTAATTTGAAATGATATGTTTGTTGCAAATGTTGTTAAAGATGATTATCATATTCATATGCTTAATTTCATGTTAGGAAAGTTAAATTATGTTTGTTGTAATAAGTAAATTAGAAGAGTTATATGCATAAGTATCTTTCCAACCCGTAACGCTTCGAGTTCGCATATCCATACGGGTTTGACCCTGGTCTGGAACTCGGGATGTTACACTTATACAAGAATCAATTCATGAACATTAAGCCACGGTTTGCAAACTTTGCATCCTTAAATCATAAATGTTTTAGTTCATGAGTATGAGAATCATACACAACCGATTTTAGAACTTAATCACTGTGTTTGCAAACTAGGTACGCGAACAACAGCTTCGGACCTTGGCCTAGTCGAGCCGTTCGCAAACAACCGTCTCAGACCCAACTCAGGTAAACCTGTTCTCATACTAGGTACGCAAACAAGAGTTCTAGACCTGAATTATCACAATACAGTTCGCATACTAGGTATGCATACCGTGTTGTATCTAGATATAATTAATTGTTCTAAACTCTTGTTTAAATCATTGAAATATCCTTAGAAGACGACATGGTAATCTCACACATACCATTAGCTTCAAGTAATTTTCAAGTGATCGAATGATCAATACGAAACTTCCCAAGCTAACATCAAATAATTGTCTCACACAAATCATGTAAGATGTTCAAGGTAATTTTCACATGATCATCTTTTGATTTAATATTTAGTTTCCAACAAATGAATTATCTTCAACTAAACTCGTCAAGAATATGATGAACATAGCTAAAGAAAAAGCTTCCAACACATATTTCGAGAAATAAATAAACGAGATAAACTCGGCTCGAAATATCAATTTTGTATAGTATAAAAGTCTATATATATATACGACTTAGTCTCATTAGAAGATATAATAGAATAGACTTCTGAGTGATAGATAAGTTTTAGTCTCCACATACCTTTTGTTGATGAAGTTCCTCCAAGATCCTCAGTAGATCTTCGTCTTCAATTGGTAAACGCTGTGAAGTCTAAAGCTCAACTACACATTTTATACTAATATGAGACTTAGCTATAAGTAGATTAGAAATCAAGTATATAGTTTTGATCAACTAAACTTGACAAACAAGCTTGAGATAGAAACACTTGCGAGTTCGACCGAGCAGTGCTCTAACAAGGAGCATGACTGTAACTGAATTTTTGTGACAGTCTAATTAGGTCACAACTACATTCCAGTCCGAAGAGTTCTGATAGTAGGCTAGTGTTTGTAGCGGCTTAATACAGTTTAGTGTTCAAATCCGGACTAGGTCCCGGGTTTTTTTTTTTTGCATTTGTGGTTTCCTCGTTAACAAAATTTTCGGTGTCTGTGTTATTTATTTTTCCGCATTATATTGTTTATCTTTATAATTGAAATATCACAGTTTGTACGTAAATCAATCAAAGTAGATATATTCATCCATGTTTGTTGGATACGACTTGATTGATCTTGGATATTGATCTCTGGAATCGTCTAAGTACTCTCACACATAATCAGGTTCACGTACTTGCTTATGTAAACATTCTGATTATGAGAAAAAGAGATATAAGGTCTTCATATAATTCCTGACTGAGATTTATTAAGTTGAACTCTCGGAATTGTATTCGAGTTTAGTCCATACAGGTTGCCTAAGAAAAAGTTGGTGGTGTATTTTGGAACCCCCACGTTTTCGAACACACACTATATTAAGTCGCTACAAACACTAGCCTACTACAAGACTTCGGTCTGGAACGTAGTTGAGACAAAATAAACCCTTCAAACTACTCTTCTTCAATTGTGCCCCTATGCCTCTTGACTGTCGCAAGAACCGACACACTTGATTCCCATAGCTGATGTTCTTTACATCCCTAAGAGTTGCTCCACTCCATCGTGAAGATAGCGTTATCCTGCCTCGAACATGACGCCAAAGGATTTCCTTTCAATATTATATCAAGGATAGAAATCATTTCCTTAAATTTAGATTATGGTTTATTCTTTTCGGAACTTATAAAGATACTTAATCTTCTATCAATACAAGAAACAACTAAAATTTCATATAAAGTAAATTCTTATATAAACACACACAAACATGATTTCAATAGTAAGAGATATACTCAATCGTGCGTGTGGTTTCCTATCAAATTCGGATTTGATGTGCAATTCATGAATGGACTCATATATCATAAAAGAAGGACCTTATAATGGACAAGAATTATTAAGCAACACAAATACAAATACAAGTATTGAAATTAACCTTATTTCAAGATAGATGAACCTGTACTTCACAAATCCCAAGTGAATTCTTCAAAGTTGAAGCTTAGATCACGAATATCATTTAGGTTTGGAAGACAACCTTGCAACAAGATACACATGAATGTGGAGATTGAGCTTTTTGTGTTGCTAGTGTCTCTAATTTAAAATGCTCAATCAAGGATGGATTGCTTAGGATCTGAGCAATGAATTTCTTGCAACCCAAGTAAATTTTTAATTGCCTAAACCAAGTCGTTTCATAAAATTATTTCATTAGAAAAGACTGGGATTGCAATGAGATTCTTTTCACGGTCTGAAGTTTGTATGACATTCAGAAGCCCACAGTGAACTCTTATGCAAAAATGACTTATCAAAGATAACTTCAAACTTTCATCAAATTGAATTGACTTTCTAACCGAAGGAATTAGCTACGAATATCAATTCGTAAGAGTTCAGAAAGTTCGCCTTGAAATCCGAAGAAGACTGAACGAGCTCAAAGATATATATGTTATAGGTTTGGCTCATTAAGCTTTTAGGTCCATGAACTCATTGTTAAGTCATTGGAGCAAAAGTGAGAAAATATAGAACTTTGCCTTTGTAGGTTCGCGAACTCAAGTAGGTAGGTTCACAAAATCAAACGCAAAAAGGCAAAAAGAAAATTCAAGCTCAGTAGGTACGCAGACTCAAATAGGAAGATTCGTCAACTCAACTGAAAAAAGGCTACAAGAGAATTTTTCTTATGATCGCGAGCTCAATGCAAAAAGGCTTCAGGAGATTTCTCTTGTAATAAGAGTTTATCTTTTACAGGTTCACAAACTCACTGTAATAGGTTAGCAAACTCAAAAAACAAAAGTTCCAGATAAAATCTTTACAATAGGTTCGTGAACTCACCGCAATAAGTTCACGAACTCAAAGACCTTATTAGTCTTTGATTTTGAGTTTTACAAGTTTTAGGTTCACAAACTCAATTCTTAGGTTTGTGAACTCAAGTGTACAAAAAATCCTTAGTATTAAACTACCTAAACAAAATCTTATAAACTCGTGAATGAATTTGAAAGTTTTGAAATTTTAAACAACACTTGTGGTTTTATTTCAAACTTAGTCTCGAGTTCTACAAGCAAATGCTTAGAAGTCGCAACACCACTGGACTTTGCAATAAGCTAATATGTTATATCATCTTCTTTGAAATATTATCAACTATTAAAGTCGTCGACGTTTTCTGCGATAGATAGATAGAAGGAAACGAGTTTAATAGAAAATAGAGCCAGTCCTCTTTACTTACCTCGATGAAGCTTCTTCGATTGATATCTTCGCGTGATTTTCAATTCTTCATTCGCCTTGAGTAACTTGGAAAATTCTAAGACTCTACTACCTAATCTATTCCAAATCGAAGTTGACTTCAGTAAGCTAATATCAAGGAACAATTTTTCTACCTAAAATATGAAAACATACTTGATATAAAGGTTTAACCGAGCATTATCTCTAACTTACATACATACATACATACATACACATTTACATTTTGTTTTTCACAACTAACTCTTTGTACTAGAAAAATAATATGGAGATACTGGATATAATATCAAGAAAATAAAGATTTGTGGAAGAGAATTTGGAAAATGAACACCATACCTAGGATAAAGCTTTCATTTGAAAATGTGTGCACTCCATCCTTCCCCTAAGTAAAAAGACCATCCACATTCTTCGTAACATAAATAAACTTTGGTCCATTTGTGGGAAGCAGGAAGAAACTCTAAACTATGCTTTTTTTATAAAAATTGGGATTTTATTTTAGAAGGTATCAACCTCTCCTTTATCATGAATACATACGTCTATTTTCTTAGCCGGTTCCACATCTGATTTAACATAACTAACAGTAAGGCTAGGGTACTCTTAACTAACATAACATCGTAGAATTTATTATCTGGAAAATTTGGAAATCATGATGTGAATTTGGCTTTAGAAAAATCACATCCACAATGCAGAGAACATGGGACACTACGATCATATTGTTCGATAACAAAATGAGAAGCATGAATCACTTTGATCATGTAAATGGAATCTTGATTTCCAAACCCCACACTCAAACTTTCTTGAAATAATGTCACTTAAAATAAGCATGACTTTAATTATGGATACAAATCAACCAAATTGTGGCATTATGCTGATGGTTTCCGATCATAAAGTACTTATTATGGAACAAGGTATATATATATTTTCAAGAGATCGGAACTGGAGGAGAAGACAACTTTACTGACAATTTAATTGGCACGTCAACTGAACCACCTAAAGATCCAGTTAAAGAGTGACAATCTGAATGAAGTTACTAAAACCAATATCGTCAAAGGAAAAAGAAAAACTCGACAATGTTGCATGCATGCAACATTACATTATCCTTTATCTATTGAGAGGATTAAAAATATAGTTTTAATTCCTAATTCTTGAAACTTTTTTTTATTCGTAAGCTAGCAACATTATGTTTAGCCCATAATCTAACGAAGTCATGGAATGAAAACTCCTTTTCAATGTTTTTAATAAACTAGTTGAGTTGGCAACGCCGTTAAGGAAACTAAAACGTAACCTCTGAAATCCTGATAATTCATCTATTAATTAAGTCGAAAAGCTAAAAATTATTTTATATCCAATATTAAAAATGACTTGTAAAAACAAAAAGAACAAATTTTTTACAAAACGTATTATTTTTCTTCTGTTTGTGGTATCTAAACACCCGTGGTATCTGAACACTCTATGAAAATATAACATGAAATCTTGTGTTTTCGACTTATTTCTACTAGTAGAAGTCGAAAAATGGCTAGTTTCTACCAAACACCCTCTAAAACAGTACAATTAATATATTAAAAATGACTTAATAAGATAGTAAAAATAAAGTGAAATAAAAACAAAAACGAAAATAATTGGGGCAATTTTTTGTACGCAATTCTCACTCTCATCTGTAAAAAGAAAAAACCATTTGTCTGTCTCAGCAATAAAACCCCTCGAAATCTCCCATAGTTTCCTCAACAGAAAATTATCTAATCGCGTCTCTTCATTCATTTCCTCCTTCCTAGAGAGAAAGAGGGAAGAACATAGAGGAAAGTGATAGATTAGATTAGCACATAGAATCAAAACAAATAAAATCAACAAGTTATTCCGACCGGGCTGAATCGTAACCCTTGTTTTTCTTGCCGTGTCTTAACCTCGTCTAAGGTATGTGAATTTATTTATTTTTATGTATTTTTTTTGTTTATATTTAGCGTAGGTTTACCGGTTAGCTTTAGATTTAAGCAGACTTGTTAAAATCTATATATATAGACGGTGATCGATTGAATCTCTATCTAAACTTCTTTCTCTATCCCTCCCTCTCGCGCGTGGGCTATTTGGATTCAGAATCTGGTCTTGTTGATTGTGGCGGGGACAACGTATTGAAGATTCAGAATCAGAAATATGTTCGGTTCTACAAGCCGTAAGCATTATTAAACCCTAATTTCACTGTTTGTTTATTCGCTTTCTTTTGTGTGTTTGATTTTTATTCAATTGGTGGTTTCTTCTGTGCATGTCTAATCTTGTTAAACATAAGTTATTTTGTTTGATTTAATTTAAGAAGATACGGTAGTTGTTGTTTATAGTGTAAAATCGTGTGAGTTTTGGGGAAGTTCGTATGTTGCTTATTAGAACTCCATTAGAATCATTCTTGAACTGAAGTTTCCTGGTTAGATTATTAGTAAGAACTTCGTTCATCATCTTTCTTTTTTTATGTGGTAATTTAGTATCGCGTTTATGTGTCTGTAAGATGTAAGTTCTATGTATATAAGATAATTTGGACTGGAATAGGATTAATATGCAGAAATTGGATTGTAATCTTTCCGAGTTTCTCGTCATCGTGGTCTGTTTTGCTATATATATATATGTATTAGGTTTTCATTCTCATGATGTGTATCGTGTTACATTTTGGTTACTTTTTTGTTAACTGTTGCATAGTTCTTTGTGTAACCACTTATGGCTGATGTGAGATTTATTTTTTTGTTATTCTGAGTAGATGATTTACTGGTTTTCTATGAATGATTGGTACTCGTTTTGTTTTTAAGTACAATTTGGTGACAAGCTAATGTTTTTTTTGGTTTTTTTATACAATGATATAACAGCTTTTGGGCAGTCATCAACTAGCCCATTTGGTTCACAGCAACAGTCGGTTTTCGGGCAAAACAACAATACTGCTAGCAATCCTTTTGCTCCTAAACCTTTTGGTAGTACAAATCCATTTGGTTCTCAGACAGGAGGGTCTATCTTTGGCGGCAATTCGACTGGTGTGTTTGGAGGAACTCAGGCTTCTTCGCCATTGCCTTCTACACCGACATTTGGAAATACTGCATCAGCCCCTAGTTTCGGAGGCTCAGTGCCTTCATTTGGCTCTCCGACTCCAGCTTTTGCCAGCGGTACACCTTCATTTGGCGGAATGCACATGTTCTTAGTTTTTAAACATACCTTATTAGTTTGTATCTTGATTTTTGATCCACCCTTCATACCTTATTAGTTCGTATGGCACTATTGTGTTAATTGGCAGTAGAACTATGAATATTTTTATGACGATACTAGGTACACCTTCTGTCCTTCGTTTACTATTCTCTTGTCGTACTGAGTGCAACCTTTTTCATCTAGTAATCACGATTTTTCGCAAACAAAAGAGATGACTTTTGAAATTTGTATTAGCCCACCTTGTTTTCTCCTCGAGTATAGAGGCACGTTTATTACAATGAGATTTATTATTAGTAAGTATGCAACCCTTTGTGAATTAATAATGCTTTTATATATCTTAGGTAAAGTTAAAGAATAATATTAAGTTTAAACATCGGATGCGATAGAATAGCTTCTCAGTAGCTCTACTCTTTTTTTTGCACCCTTTCATGCTATTTATGGAAGTATGTCTTTCTTGTCTTCTTGTAATCTATCTACAATTCTATGGATGTTTGTTCAATTTTTTGGCTACTGAGTCCTTTTTGTTTTTGTTTTGAAGGATCTTCTCTATTCGGGCAGAAGCCTGCTTTTGGCGGCTTTGGATCTACTCCTCCTAGTCAGTCAAGTCCATTTGGCGGTAGCACGTTCCAACAAACCCAATCGGCATTTGGAGGCAATGCATTTAGTTCATCTGCTCCTTTTGGTGCACAAAGTCAACCTGCATTTGGCACTAATAGCAGCCCTGGTTTCGGAGCGACAAACACTCCTACTTTTGGTGCTCCTACTACTCCGGCCTTCGGTGCTGCAACTACACCGGCCTTCGGGTCTCAACCAACTGCAGCCTTCGGTGCTGCAACTACACCAGCCTTTGGGTCTCAACCAACTTCAACATTTGGATCAGGAGGGGGATTTGGCACTCCAGCATTTGGTTCCACAAGCACTCCAGCATTTGGTTCCACAAGCACTCCAGCTTTTGGTTCTACAAGTGCTGCTTCCACCACTCCTTTTGGTGCTCAACCTTTTAGTTTTGGAACAACCCCTGCATTTGGCCAAACAAATTCTGGATTTGGTAGCAGCACTTTCGGTTCAACTCCGTCTGTCTTTGGAGCTCAAAGTTCTTCCTTCGGTATTATTTGCATCTTTCATGATGATTCATTTTGTTTTACAATATAAAAGACTAGATGCTGATTCCTTGTTGTAATCTTGTCTTTTCTATCTCCCTTCAGGTACCCAGACTACAACACCCTCTACATTTGGATCTCCAGGTTCCTTTGGGCAGCCAGGTTTTAGTTGTGGTCAACAACAACGTGGTGGAAGCAGAGTAGTGGCTTACGCTCCTACAGTTGAGGCTGATCAATCTGGTGTACAGAGTTCTGGAAAACTTGAATCCATATCAGCTATGCCTGTTTATAAAGAGAAAAGTCATGAAGAACTGAGGTGGGAAGATTACCAGTTGGGTGATAAAGGTAAGTGCTATTTACGACTATTTTTTATGACTTATGTGGGATTGACATTTTTCTAACTCTTCATGAATTTGTGTACAATGTGAATATAGGTGGGCCGAATCCTGCTGGTCAGCCATCATCCATTGGAGGCTTTGGCACGACGACTACTCCACAACCGAACCCTTTCGGGTCTACACAGACAAATCCATTTACCTCTACGACAGCTGCCAACCCATTTGGTCAGAAAACAAGTAGCTTTCCTTCTACTCCTAGTTTTGGCACTTCAGGGTTTAGTGCATCAACACCGTCAAACCCTTTTGCGACAGGTTCATCACCCTCAACAACAAGTGTATTTGGGCAACCCAGTACTCCTCCTTTTTTTGGAACTACTCCTAACAGTACTCCTTCGAATACAACTTCGCTTTTCAATCAAACACCCGGAACAACCAACACGTTTGGTACAGGGTTGAGTATTGGTACAACACCTGCATTCCCACAGACAAATAATCTTTTTGGGCAAACTTCTAGTTCAACCTTTGCACCAAGCACCACATCTTCCTTTTCTCAGCCAACGAACGCGTTTACTCCACCAAATTCTGGCTTCGGGAACAATATGTTCAATTCAACGCCGTCTCAGCCTTCTTCTAGCACTTCATTGTTTGGCCAAACAAATGTAAGCTCCTTGTTAAGTTTTCTGATTAAATCATTTGGTTGTATATGCTGAGTTTCTTAGGAATGTTGATTTCATAATTGCATACTCAAAATATGTTTTTTTTTCCCTTATTTTTTTTTTCCCTTTCCATTCCCCAGCCATCACAACAGAGTCAGCCAGCTTTTTCCTTTCCCAGCTTTGGTCAACAACAACAGCCAGCAGGTATAGTAATTATGATATTGTTTGACTTTTGAGTGTAGTATAACACTAGTATTCTTGATCTTAATTAATTTGTATGCCTACTCTAATTTAATTACACCATTTCAAGGTTTCAATAACTTCCTGACACTTGTGTTATGGTGCAACTGCATCTTCAGGTGGTGGTTTTGGTGCATCAACTGGTTTTGGAGCTACATCAAGTATTTTTAACAGTGCATCAAATGTTTTCGGCCAGAACGCCTTTGGTCAACAGTAAGAATCAGTCTCATGTTTCTTTGACTACTTAGGCATCTCCATTTAGCTCATGGTTTATGTTGGTAATAATATGATATCAAATCTCAATCAGGCCTATTGGCAACCAAAGTAATACGGTGGCACCACAACCAGCTGCTATTGCAACAAATCCTTTTGGAACACTTCCTACAATGCCTCAAATATCAATTGGACATACAGGATCTGCACCATCAATACAATATGGAATATCTAGCATGCCTGTAAGTTTGGTTCCTGGGCTGTAATTGGCTTTTAGCTTTTTAGGCTGTTCTAAATGTTTCTTTTGAGCTTGCGGTCTTTGTTTTTATTCTGCTTTTTTTTTCCTTCTTTTTTGAACAGGTTGTTGACAACCCCGCACCTGTCCGAGTTTCCTCCTTGTTGACTTCTAGACATCTGTCTCAGAGGAGGATTAGGTTACCTGCTAGGAGATCTCATCCTAAGAACGACGGCGCAAGGGTGAGATTGAGTTTGGTCCCTATCAGTTGTAACATTTGTTTTATTTTGAGCACCCAGCCTTTTATTTCCTTAGGAGAGTTTTTTGTTTTTTTAGGTGCCATTTTTCAGTGATGATGAGGAAGCTCCTAGCACACCAAAAGCAGATGCCCTTTTTATTCCAAGGGAGAATCCAAGAGCTCTTGTTATACGTCCCCTTGAACATTGGACCTCCAGAACCTCTGCAGAAAAATCTAAGGATACTAAAAATATTCCTCTGCATGAGAATGGTAAGCATTTCTTTCACATGTGCTTCTTAACTAGTTCAGTGGCTGTACTTCTATCGCCATAATTTAGCGTTGTTCCTTGATGCGGTTTCTTAGGGTTATTGGTCTTCTAGAATTAATGACGTTCTTTGATACTTTATCTGCAGCTGTATATACTGATACGTTGTTGCCTTTCTGTTTAGGTAAACTCTCCGAAAAAGATTCAGGTTCAAGTTTGAATGGCTCTATCAATCAGGAAAAACATAGTAAGGCTTTGTCTTTGTTTTTGTCAATTGCAAGTCGATTTTCTTGTTTCGCTTAGGTGTCTGTATATTGAGGTTAAGAGCCTTGAGGGTTTGGAGGAAGCATTTCAGATGCTATCATTGCTAATTTATTACTCTTCACATATTGAGAGAGAGCATTTGTTTTTCTTCTCTCTGTTAATTCATTTTCCAACTACAACTTTTTTGGCATTCTTTTCCCTTTTGAACATTTTCCGATATATTTGCATGTTCTTTCTGTTTCATTGCAGAGAGTAATCCATCATCGGCGGAAAACGGCCACGACAAGGAGCGGACTCAACCTGCTAAATCCAGCCAAAAGGCAAATGGGGTTGTTCACGAGGATCATTCCAAGAACACCCAAAATGGGGACTCATACATCACACTGAACGGTCACAGAGCTGGTGAGGCGGCCATTGTATATGAGCACGGGGCAGATATTGAGGCGCTGATGCCGAAACTCCGCCACTCTGACTACTACACGGAGCCTCGAATTCAAGAACTAGCTGCCAAGGAGAGGGCAGAGCCAGGGTTCTGCCGCAGGGTGAGGGACTTCGTGGTGGGAAGGCATGGGTTTGGTAGCATCAAGTTTGCAGGAGAGACTGATGTACGGAACCTTGACCTGGAATCCCTCGTACAGTTCAACAACCGAGAGGTGATAGTTTACCTGGATGAGAGTAAGAAGCCCCCAGTAGGGCAAGGACTGAACAAGGCCGCAGTGGTGACACTCCTGAATATCAAGTGCTTCGATAAGAAAACTGGACAACAATACATGGAGGGGGTGAAGGTTGAAAAGTACAAGGAGATGCTGATGAAGAAGGCTCGTGACCAGGGTGCTGAGTTTGTTTCTTATGATCCTATCAAGGGGGAGTGGAAGTTCAGGGTTAACCACTTCAGTCGGTACATGCTTGATGACACTGATGAGGAAGCTGGTGTTGAAGTGGTGCACTTTTAACAATAGCATGTTGATATCTAAAGGATGTCTGGCTTTACCTTTAATATTGTCTTTTTTCAATTGGTGTCAAGTGCCCCATAGTGTTTTTATTTTTTTTCCTGTATAGGGGAGCAAAAAGAAGGGTGAATGTAATAGTCCCTCTAGGTTTGATACTCTTCTCTGCTTGTAAGAGTAGTAGTATTAGTTTGTTTTCATCTTTTGTTTCTTTCTAATGATGAGTAATGGATAACAGGGTTATCATTTGATCTTAATGTCTGTGTCCACCATCTGTTTGTTTATTTAAAGGAAATGGAGACCATTTAGAAGGGTTCCATTTCTTTTGACTTCTGCTAGGTTACAATTCTACAAACTTCATAATAGTCGATTCATGCACACAAACTCTCAGGGTGGCGATTTGTGGTAAGTTTGTCTTGAGACTTCTTGCCGTAAGTTTGTCTTCAAGACTTGTGAGGTCATTAAATGGTAAACTCCGTTGCACACTGTCTGCAGCTAGAAATTGTATGGCGATTTTTTTTCCCCTGGCCATGGTGGTTTGTTTACGTCTATGAGTTCATTATTTCTTGCCATAAAAGGTCTGTAATATGCTGGACTAACTGATATTGGTTATGATGGTAGAAATTTTATTTTACTTGGACTAGTAATTCTAATGGAACAGGGGTTAAAAAAGCTAGATTGGACATGGTTTTAGGTAATAATGATTGGACTTTGAATTTTCACAACGCTAAGCTTTTGCATCTGAATTTTATTGCTTCTGATCATTGTCTGTGCTTCTTATTACTCTTATTACTGATCCTATTTCTAGAAATTTATGGAGGCCTTTTAAATTTTCCAGAACTTGGATTGATCATAGTACTTTTAAGCAAAATCTTGAATCTTCTTGGAATGTTGTTGTGCATGGTAGTCCTGCTTTTGAATTAAATCAAAGACAGCATAGTGCTAGCATAGTTTTATCTCAGTGGAATAGGATGGAATTTGGTGATATCCAAAAGAATATTTCAGAACTTAAAAAATTATTGGAAACTATCCAAAATGAAACTAGTTCTAATAGTCAACATGCTAGAGTCAAGGCTATCACCAGTGACTTAGAAAAATGGTCTAAAATTCAAACTGAATTCTACAAGGAAAAGTCTAGGGATAAAACTGTTTTTGATATGGATAATAATACTAGATATTTTCACTCTATGGTCAATAAAAGATTGCATTCTAATAGTATTAATGTTTTATGTGATCATAATGGAAATTGGCTCAGGGATATAAATGATATAAGTAGGTTACTTACTAATCATTTTAGTGTTGTTTCTTATACTTCTAATCCTGTTTTGCCTGATAATTCTTTTGACATTATTCCCAAAGTTCTTAATGATGTTGATAATGATATGCTTTTTGCTATGCCAGGTGAATTTGAAATTGAAAATGTTGTTAAAAATATGCCTGCTTGGAGTTCTCCTGGTCCTGATGGTTTCCAAGCAGGTTTTTATCAAACTCAATAGAATGGTGTAGGAAAGGACATTGTGGCTCAAAGATTTTTCCAAAGTGGTCACATGCCTAGAAGTCTCAACAGGACTTATATATCCCTTATACCTAAATGTAAAAGTCCTAAAATTCCAGCTGAATTTAGACCAATTGGTCCGTGTAATGCTTCTTATAAGATCGTGTCAAAGATTTTAGCCAATAAATTAAACCTTTTCTCAAAAAATTGGTATCTACTTATCAGGCTGCCTTTATACCAGGTAGAGCCATACATGACTATATTATAATTGCTCATGAAATCATTCATTCAGTGAAACATAAGGAAGGTTTCAGTGATACAATGACTCTCAACTTGATCTGTCAAAAGCCTTTGACAGATTTGAATGTAATTACTTAATAAAGTGCTTGCAAGTTTTGGTTTTAAATATGAGTTTCACAATCTTATTATGCAGTGTGTTTCTACAACTAGTATAAATGTTCCGTTAAATGGCTCTCCTTGTGATCAATTTGAACCTACTAGAGGGATTAGACAAAGGGATCCTTTATCCCCTTATCTTTTTATCCTAGCCATGGAATTCCTTTCTAGATCTATGCTTGCTGCTGAAATTAAAAAAGATATCGTGGGTGTTAAAGTATCTAAGAAAGCTCCTCCTATCACACATTTACTTTTTGCTGATGATATATTAATTTTTGGTCAAGCCAATATGCAGCATGTAAACAATATTTCGCAGATTATTCAGGATTTTGGTAATCTTTCAGGTCAGATGCTTAATTTTGATAAGTCTTGTGTTTATTTTAGCAACAATTTAAGTCCTCGTACTTGTAATACTCTTGCTAATGCTCTAAATATGTCTTTACTAACTGATTTGTAGAAATTTCTTGGTGCTCCTTTGTTACTTGGGCATTCTAAGATAAAATCTTTTGATCCCATAGCTCAATCTTTTGAAGCTAGGCTTAAAAACTATATAGGTATCACTCTTAATCAAGCAGGTAGATATACTTTGATTAAATCTGTTTTGAATCCATTGCCTACTTATCAAATGGGTTGTTTTAAAATTCCAACCTCACTAATTAGTAAACTTGATTCCTTGCAGTTTTTGGTGGGGTCATAAAACAAGTAAAGGTATTAAGTTCATTGCATGGGACAATATAAACAAATCTAAGGATCTAGGGGGACTTGGATTCAGAGACCTAAAGACCTTTAATAATGCTCTCATATGTAAACTGGTTTGGAAAATCATTAGTGACCAGGATGAATTATGGGTTCAAATACTGAGAACTAAGTATTTTCATAGTTGTAGTATTCTCCATTTACAGAAACTAAATGAATCATGCTCTTGGATATGGGGAGGTATTTACAGATGCATAAAAATAATAAAGAACAACAGTTTTTGGGTTGTTAGATGTGGAATCAGGATTAATATTTGGTTGGATAATTGGGTCATAGGGTTAGATCATCCCCCTGTTCCTGCAGAGGGTCTAGTTAACACCATCTCATATACTTATGTTTCTGAACTTTTTCATGAAGGCATTAGGAATTGGAATGTGTTACTAGTCCATTATCTTTTTGAACCTATTGCTGCTAGTAAAATACTTGAAATGAGTATTCCTGTTGTAGGAAATGATTCACTAATTTGGTTGTTAGACAGGAAAGATTTGTTCTCAGTTAAAAGTGTGTACAATGTTATGACTAGACATTCTCTAGCTACTACAGGTACTCATGCTACCCCTCAGCAGGTTTGGAAAGCTTTATGGAAGGTTAAACTTCCTCATAAAGTCAAGTTGTTTGTATGGAAATGTGTTAAAGATATTGTTCCTATTAGGGATAAGCTGTCTAGGTAAAAAAGTGGTATTGATACTCACTGTAATTTGTGTGGATATCCTAGTGAATCCAATGACCATATTTTTCTCAATTGTCTTTATGCTAGGTCTATTTGATTAGCCTTAAACATTAATGTGGGAAATATTTTGTCTCAGCATGGTTCTTTCAGAAATTGGGTTATATCTTGGTTCCAAACAGGTGTTAATTTGAATTTTGGCACAGGGATATCAAGAGAGGACATTAACAAACTTCTTATGGTCTCTGTATGGAAAATTTGGAAGGATAGATGCTCTAAAAGAATTTCAGAATCATACTCCAAATAGGATTATGAGTCTAGATCGCATTAATAAGATGGTTTATCATGTCCCTAATCTTACTGTTCATTTTAATACTCAGTTGTAGAGCTGGCAAACAAGCCAAAACCCGCGGGTTAACCCGTGCCCGGCCCGTGAAAACCCGAACCCGGCTCGGCTTGTTTCAAAACAAGCCGGGTTCGGGTTGGAGAAATGTCGGCTTGTGAGTAAACGGGTTAACCCGTCCCGTCCCGTGAACCCGCGGGTACAACCCGTAAACCCGTGAAGACTATTCTCTTTCTCTATTGCCGTGCACTATCTCATATCTCTGTCAAAGTTTAGTAAAACCATTCTTCAACTCCATTAATCTCTACTATCAAAACTATGATACACCATGAGTATGCACCCCAGAGACATCATTTAAAAGCCATAAAAATTGAATCAACTTAAATGAAAATCATTTTCTTAATCAATTTCTACAACCCAAAAAATCAATCAATTTGTTGTTGGTCCAATTCCATATTTTATCAGAAAATCTCGATCAAACTCGATCGGAGCTAACAAAATCAATATCTTATTGAATATTTCTACTGATAACAATCAAATACATCCGTGAACAGTTCTGATTCTCCAAAAAAGAATTCATTGAAATTGAAAAGAATAAATAGTCTAATTTCCACATTTTTTTTATAAATCCATCACAGAACTAAATTAAGAAACAACAAGGAATTAATTTTATATCAACTTACTGATTTTGTAGCATGAGCAGAATCCTCCAATTTACAGTAAGAAGTAATCACCCTCCTAAAACATCAATTTCATCTTTAAATCCTTCCCTGAGCTTTTACATGAGTTCCTAATTCTCAATTTCATCACAGAAACCCTATCTTCTCCATACCTTCCACGAATCTGAAAATCAACTATCAATTCCACTTCTTAATTCCCAGTAATGAAAACCCCTCATCTACTACTCGATTTTATCCCCAGCTTTACACAAATCCTAAATGAATTTCATCTTCCCGGAACCATAACCCAAATTCCCCGATTCACTACCAGATCATCTTCAAAACTTCAAAACGTTAATTAAGTAAAAGACCCATAATTCTTCGTCCATCAACAGTTCTATACTCAATCTCATAATCAATTCTGTAACCCTAATTAACTGATTTCTTTCTTCTTCTTCCAGAGTTCAAATATATTCAACAACACCACCTACCTCATCGTACACATCAACACGAGTTCTTTGATTATACAAATTCCTCAATCGATACTCTCAAATCAAACCTCACAGTCGTCTCTCAAATCAGCAGAAGAAAAGAAGGAAGAAACGAGAAGAAAGAGGAAAAGAAGAATAGAGAAGAAATAGAAAAGAAAATAAGAGTTATCCTCATTACTCTTGCCTTTGTTTTCTCCGAACTCCACCACGTGCGGTCACTGCGGTGTCTTAACTTATTTCTGAAACGGGCGGGCTAACCCGTGAACCCGCGGGTTAAACCCGTTACGGGCACGGGTTGAAGAAATAACAACCCGTGAAGAATTTCAACCCGCGGGTTTCAACCTGTATTAACCCGAACCCGTGGAACCCGCAACGGGCAAGCCCCGGCCCGCCCGTTTGCCAGCTCTACTCAGTTGCAGGTTCATAAATGGAAGCCTCCAGATTTTGGATATCTAAAACTCAATATATATAGATGCATCTTTCTTTAAAGAAAATTTACAAGGTGGTACAGGACTGATTAGAGATTTTGCAGGTAACTGCCTTAGTGTGCAAGGACAACATACTAATGGAGGAATGAAGCAAGGCATTGAAGTGGAAGAACTGGAATGCAAGGCAATGAAGGCAGCTGTTTCTCTGGCAATTTCAAAAAGTTTTAGTTATGTAGTTTTTGAATCTGATAGTGAAGTCTTAGTTAAGTCCATTAATGAACCAGTTTCTTGTGTCCATTGGATGAACCAAGGATTAATTCTAGATATTAAGTATCTTTTGACTAAAATTGAACACTGGAAATGTATCTTAGTAAGGAGAGATTCCAATGGAGTAGCTGATAAGATTTCCAAGAGGGCTAGGCTTTTAAGAGAAGATTTTGAATTTTTTGATGAGATCCCTCTAGATATACAAGGATGGGTGGCTCAAGACCTTGCTGTAAACTCTAGCTGAATCAATGAAGTTCTTATTTTGAATTAAAAAAAGAAGTCTATAATCTGCATAAAATTGAGTACAAATTTTTATTTTGGAATTTCAGATCTACTTGAAGTTAGGTTACTAGCCAATCGCACCCGACGATTAGGATTTCATCACCTCCATCTGTAAAAAAACAAACAAAAAGTTACTAGTCTACAACTCGGAAATGATAAATTCTAGTCATATATGAACTGTTTATAGTCAGAAACATAACTCATACCTGTAATGAGTGTTTACGGGTAGAAGCGCAGCTGTTCCTAGCTAACTAGTTCCTGAAATTAAAATTAAATTCTATTTTGATTAGTTTAAGCAATCAAAAAAAAACAAAAACGAAATAGTAAGTTTGTCGATGATTAATTGTGGAAGGAAGATTATCTGGTTATTAAGGTGTTTAAACTTTTTGATTTACTAACCACCATTTTTTTTAGTACATCATTTTCATCTTCATCGTCTGGTGATGAATTATAAAGAAAGAAAATAAATAGATTTAGGTTTAGTTATTTAGTAAAGGGTAATTTTAACATAGGCATGAAATGCTCTCCCCAGGGCCTATGTGTTTTTTTTTTTGCTTGAATTATTTTGTTTCCTGCATTGTAATTATATTTTCTTTGTTTTTGTAAAAAAAAAATTTGGTTTGTATTTCATGCTTGTTTTTCTGTAGTCTAGATTAAAATTCAGTTTCCTTAGCTTTTTCCCTGTCTTGTTGTAGTCTTATATTTTTGTACTGTTTTTGTACTTCAAATTTTGTTTTCTTTTACCTTCTTATAGTTTTGTACTTCAAATTTTGCACACTATATCTTTTTCAGAAATAGTCTTTCCAAGAGAGAAAGAAGCATTAATTATCTAAGAGAGTTTAAGATGAAACTCTTCAAAAGTGTCGTTGTCATCCATTCGAAGGTTTTCCCAATCGGATGTAAGAGTTTGAAGTCTAGCTTATTTCTCTGAAGTGTTTCCTTCGAATACGATCTGAAGATTATCCCAAGCTTCTTTCGAAGTTTGACATGTTGATACATGATGTTGTAGATCACGACTTACAACATGTATTATAGCATTCAAACTATCTGAATTCTACTTTGCAAGAGCCTTTTCTTCGTTTGAAAAATCTACTAAGTGTTTAAACTCAGTTTCCGAATTTTCTATCTTTGGACAAATATAACCATCGACGACTAATAACCATGTATTAAAGTCTCGTGATTGAAGAAAATATCTCATAGCAGATTTCTACCATAGAAAGTTTGTTCCGTCAAATCTTGGTGGTACGTTAATTGAAGTCGATTCATGAGAACTCGAATTCATTGCTTATAGGTTGGATCGCACCAAACACAGATTGTTAGATCATTCGTGTTTGCCTGCTCTGATACCAATTGAAAAGACGAGGGTACCCAAATATACCTCAATCTAAAACTTTTCCACCTATAAGTCCTTTCTCCGAAAGCGATTGTCTATGAACCGAGTCGAGAAAATACAACTAATCGATTCACACTTCGTGTGATCGTCTATGGATACGAGATCGAGATAATACAACAACGAAGTATGTTTACTTGATAAAAGGTTCGGACTTAACCAAACACAATAGGATTGCTATCAAGTAAAATAGGATTAACGTTTGTGTAATTTACTTTAAATCATAATAACAACAATTATAATTGAGGAAAATAAAAGTAAATGACACAGCATGATTTTGTTAACGAGGAAACCGCAAATGCATAAAAACCCCGGGACCTTGTCCAGAATTGAGTACTCTCAGGATTAATCCGCTATACAAAATCAAACCAACTTCGTATAGTTGAGACCAAGCAACTAAACTTATAGTTCACCTAGTTCCGTCTGTATCCCTGCGCTTCCAACTTGCAGTAAGTCACGCACTTTTAACCCTCTTTCTAGTACCTCAATGAAACTTCTATCTTGGAATGTCTAAGGTATTGGGAATCTAATTACTCAGGACCACTTTAACCATCAAAACTATTATTTCAAACCAGACATTGTGTTTTTAGCCGAAACTAAAGCTCCACTGTCTAGAATAGAGTTATTTACAAAAAAAAAAAAAACCATTTCTCTGACTGGTTTATTGTTCCTTCCGTGGGAATTGCAAAAGAGTTAGTGATTGCGTGGCATAATAATATAGAAATGAATCTAATATCATCAAATTTCAATGTGTGCCACTTTGATTCAAAGAGAGACAGAATTGATAATTACCTGTGTTTATGGGGCAGTTGAATCGGATGCCAAAGTAGAACAATGGTCTTATATTGCTAACATTGCTCAACAGGTCAATAAACCATGGATGTTAATTGGTGATCTAAATATTATACTTGATCCGGACGAAAAACAAGGTGGAAACAAATCTAGCTCCTGCATCAAGTCTTTCATAATACAGGAAATTGACTCTATGGGACTTCAAGAAAACCAACAAATACTAGCATGGAATTAACACTAAGTATATGTGAAATATGCACTTATCAAATTCCCCCACACTTGCCTTTTTCTAGTCCTCGAGCAAACTAAACTAAACTACAACAACTCCGTTTCGCCGAGGAAACGGTTGCACTTAGCATGTGCAACAGGACTTTAAACCCCTAGGTGTCCCTAATGGACGAGTTATAGTCTCATGAGGGCTTACTAGAGATATACCCACAAAACCTACTCCAACTTCAAAGCACTCCAGCTTCCCAAGCATCCAAAGAGCTATGAGGACATAGAGTTTCTGCATGCTAGTAATAAGAAGTTAGAAATACCAAAGAACATATTCTCATTCTTAAATGTTGAGTGAGAAATAACCACACCATAATAAGAGAACGCGTGTTTAAGAGCGATCAATAAGCATTTCGCCTCGACTTCTGCCTCACTTAAAAGGATTTTATGATAATTGCACTCAATAAGACATCTTTTTTATGGGTTTCACATGTGTGCAGGTAGGAATAAAGGGAGAATCCTACACACGTTGAATGGTGGGAAGGAGACCTTCCGAATTATTTTTGGAGACCCCACAATATCGTGGGAAATAAAAGACTTTTTCTGATGATCTTTAAGAAAACAAATCAACCATTATACCAAGGATGGGAGTACTTACCACCTTCACATTCGATCGGCAGTAATGGTAGCACCACTTTCACGGCATCCAATAGAAACGTAGTCTTTAGCTCGTCTTCCTCATCTTCTTAGTCTTCGGGCTTTAGTCTTCAACGATTGATGATAAACTCTTGAACTTTGTAGAACTTTGACGATTTCTAACTCTTTTGCTCAATTTCCTTATTACTTGAAACTTCTTTATATATTTTTCTTCCTCATGACCTTATTGAACAAACAACAACCTAATTGCAAATCTTTTTTTTAATTATTTTCTTTCATTTTTTTCTTTTTTTTTTTGTAATTTTTTTTTTGTAAAAAGATTGCAACTAAAACAATAAAAATGAAATAAAATTAACATGGCCATGAGAGAAGCACTTTACCACTTGAATCTTCACAACTTGTATTGTCTTCGTATCATAAACTTCAATAACTCTCATCTTTTGATTTTTTTTCGCTCTTGTAAATAAGTCTTCATACTTAGATATAAAATTTTGCTCCTTGTATGTAAGTCTTCAACATGTATATAAAAGTCCGCTCACTGTTTTTTGCTTACTTGAATATGACATTTGCTCTTTCTTGTATTGTTGCTTGTAAACCTCAAACGTATTCAACTTTCCTTGTAGATTTTGATGTCACTCCCTTGTTGACGATGATGGTGTTTCTATGGATCTGTTGTTGGCGAGAGAGAGAATGGTGCTAACTGCAAATCAAACTACAAGAAAGTGGTTTTTGTCTATAGACGTCACCCTCATGATTGACAAAATTAGCACTCAAGAGATCAAAGAGTAGTGTTTCTATTGGTGGGAGGTTGGGTAGCTCACCATTCTACCCAGAATTAACGTACGGTGACACACACTCAAAAGAAAGCTTTTTAGTCAGCTACAAAAAATTTAAGGTCTGGTACCTCGGTTGATATGAAAATAGGTAACCTTCACTAATGATTGATCAGCAACTCTAATAATGCATTTCTATGTGCTCCTCATTTGCATCACTGGCATGATTAAATCCATTATTTAACACTCCAATTCGTAAGAAATCCGAACGTAGTTCCCTAACACATCCAAATTCAGTTATGTCGGTCAGAATTCTCTATGTAAACATACCTAGAAGTATGCTAGTGACTCTAAAATATCTACAAGTTGGAGGTGTTATTCAAATATATACAAAAAAATTGAAAGTTTTGACTCAAAAAGGCTTAAAACTCTATATGCAAAAGACTCCCCCACACTTAAAATTTACATTGTCCTCAATGTAATTGACTCATCCTAAGTAAAGTCAAGGTGGGAAATCCTAATATGATATGCAAAAGAAGAAAACTAAAAACAAAAGGATAGAAAATACAAAACCTATGGGTTGCCTCCCATTCAACGCCTAGTTTAACGTCCTCAGCCTGACCTTCTCGTTATCGGCCATACACCAATAATCTGAAAATCTGGTAGTCCATCCAGAAAATAATCTGCAATTCTAATAACAACTTCATGAAAATATTAGCATAAGATATAAATAATGAAATTGTTATTGCTTTATTGAAGTTTCCCCCACACTTAGTTCTTTCTACACTCGGAAGTGGATAGAGAACATAGAATTTGGGAACTTCAAAAGGTTCCTCAGCTTGGTGAACCTGCAAACTATTAGAATCAAACACACAACTCCAATCCTAAGTGATGTCGATCAAAAGATTTAGAAATATGCAAAGGATTAGACAAACCTTCCACAATCTCTTGTATTACATGATCCTCATCATTCTTAAAGAATTGCAATGAATTATTTACCTCATTTGTAGCGTGGTCCTCTATCAAACTATTTAGCCATTCTTCGTCATTTTCTGCTTCAATCAAAATCTCAGCATCATTATAATCCTTGGCTAGATCAATTGGCTCTTCCACAAATTCAACCAATTTGGTTTCATTCTCAATCTCTATTTCTTCAACAACCTCATCATCTGAATCAGAATCATCTCCTAGAAAGTCTAGTTCATTGGTGCAAATCCTAAAATCATTGTTTGAGTACGTTACACCATTTATAACAACGGTTATGTCATATTCATTCTCCTCCTTTTGAATAGGCGAGTGATCATTATAATGATCCAGAGTTGGAATAACATTACCATTATTGCAAGGACTTTCCAAAGGTTCCTCATCTTCAAGATACTCATGAATCGTATATCCATTATTGATCATGGGAACGTCAAAATTGATTTGGCTTTGAGGCCAAACTTCTTCCTTAGTTATTCCCTTCTTAATTTGATCCATTTTTCTTCTTAGGTTGTCAATAACCTCTTGAAGTTCTTGAAGTGTATCTTCAGTCTTTTGGTTGTGTTCATCTAGTAGTTAGTTTTCTCGATCCAAACTATTCATAAATTGGTGCATTAGATCTTCGAGAGTAGAAGAACTATCTTTAGGAGCATAAGTTTTCATAGTCTGGTCACGTTCATCCATCATTTGAATGTGCTGGTCCAACTTTTGATTTTCCCTATCCATATTATCCATAAATCGGTGCATTAGATCTGTAAGACTAGAAGAATCGTGATTAGAAGCATAACTATCCCCCCATCCTTGTGGTTTTTCACTTACATACCCGTCATAAGGTTGTTGATATGCATGAAATAACCATAAGGTTCCGTAGGATATTGATCATAGCCAAAAGATTGGTTTTGATTATACCCATGGAATGGTTGGTAGCTGTCATAATATTGAGATTGAAAACCAAATTGATTACCACTATAATATGATGATTGGTCTTGTGCTCCGTACATGTTATGTCCATAAGGAAACATGACGACTCACAAGAACAAAAGAAAAAATCTAAAAAAAAAACAAAAACAAGCTAAACAAATAACAAATCAATTAGCAACCGCTCCCCGGCAGCGACGCCAAAATTTGATGCGTGTCGTAACCACAACAAATTAATCGAGATATTTCCCACTAATTAAATAAATAATATAGCGGTAGTAAGAGATCGTTCCCACAGAGAGCTGTGTAATTGATAGGTTATTTGAAATATCAAGATAAAGTAAATAGCAAAAGGGGGTTTTGGTTGTAAGATAAATATAAAGAAAATAATAAATAAAAGAGATGATTAAGGAATCCTTCGCTGTTACCAAGCAATTACTGGATTAGAATACTTATTTATCTTCCGTTAGAACCATTCATCACCAACCGTAGAATAGCAGGTACGCTTTGCTATCCCCAAAACTCCTTGTATCACCGATAACAGGTACGCTTAGTTACCAGATTCTATCCAACTGAGCCGCCTTGAGGTACGCTTACAAGGTGTAACTCAACCGAATGCTTTAGGGTTTATGAATGTAGGTTTGATTCCAACAGTTAAACTCAGTACGCTCGATTCACTTACTGGTGTTGTTTCCACACACAATTGCTTTACAGAATCCCTCTGTAAGGTCTCATGTTTTCCACTTGTGTAGGAGATGCACAGCAATTACGGATCGCTCAACTCGCTACTAGCAATAGAATGATTAATAGACTAATCTAGTGTGCGCTCCAAACCAATCTAAGAATCAATCATGAACCCTAGATATAATGGAAACAAACGATGATGATTAAAACTTCAAATAGACTTATATAATAATAAAGCTTCACGTTAGAACATTGAATTCATCCTTAACCGATATAAATTAGTTACACATAGATTTACTAAAATCCACAAAAATATAAGAAGAAAGAAGAAGAAAATAGCTTGGTTTCACCCTAAAGGGTAAACCCTAAAATATGGATTAAGAAACTCTCTCCTCTCTCTTTATTTTTCTTTGTGTGAAACTCTTCTGGGCTTGGCTGCTTTATATAGGCAACGGTTAGGTATGTGCGATCCACAAAATTCGCATTCCATAAACAATGAAAGTCGGTTGTGGAGAGTTTTGAATCTTTGGGAAACAGGTGCTCTAACTTGGTGTAGCAAGGAGCTTCGTAGTAGACTAGACACGGCTTTTGATTGGTTTGAACTTCAGTGGGGACTTGTGTGAGCCAATGGCCTGCTCTAACCTCATCAGTACATGCAGCTTCGACGCTTCTCGTTTCACCAAACTCCATCTTTTCCATTCCGCGTCGAATCTTTCCACTGCTCGGAAATCTTCTCTGTATCTATCCTCAACTAGTCTTTCACAGCAACCAAACTTCATCACCGCCTCCTGACTTCTCTCAAACTCGGTCCCATATCCAAGTTCTTTCCTTATCAAACTCGAGTTCCCTCTTTATCTTAACTCCCGTAAATAACTCAGTTGGTTTCTCGGCCAAATCCCCCAAACGAGACAGTCTCTTTTCTTCTCAGCGCTGCACGGACTCTCCTCCTTCACTTCGGTTCTGTGTCCCTGCTATCACTGATGACCACATACTCGAGCTCCATCTTTTATCGCCACTGCCGATCGATGGCAGTAAACTCATTGTCCATGTATCTCTGTCGAGAACATCCAACGTCCACAACATCAAATCCTACAGACTCAAGCCACCCACTCGAGCTCGGTACCTCTTCTTCATCACCGAGAATCAATGGAAACAGCAACTAGCTTCATTCTCGCTGTAGACTCCTTAACTTCTTCTCGAGCTTCAACTGCAGTCACCAATCACCATCATAACCCCATCATCTCTGATAACAGATCCCTGAACTTGCTCGAGCCCTTCTTATCTTTACTGCCAGCAGCTTCATCAATCGAACACAGCAACATCATCGTTCAAAGGCTAGCACCGAGTTGTTAAACTCCATTTCAAGCACGACCCATCTCTCCTAACACCATTTACAGTATACTGGTCCTTCTAGAGGTCGAAATAATCTTAAATCAAAGCATCAACAAATCCATGATCATCAGCATCAAGAACAGGCGCTGTTCATCATCGTCTGAATTAAAGCAGAAGATGATCGGTGCCTCGATCAAAGTATCTGGCGCCTTTATCAGTATTCAAAATGCGGCTGCCCCCTAACAGAATGGACACCCCTTAGTAATACAGTGGGTTCCCTTAGCGATAGTATCTGCCCCTAGTAGTTCCAGCATCCTCCTTTAGTACTTCCCATTTAACTGTCAGTTTTGGAGAACCAACAACTCGACTTCTCGTTTCACTCATAACTTCTTCATACGAACTCATAATGACTCCGTTTTTTCGTCATTGTCTTCATCTTCTCGTTGTCTACAAAATGATGACTAGAAATCCTCTATTTGAACAAGTTCCACTGGGTCTTTGGCCATTCTCCACTTGTAGATAACTTCTTTTATTACACAATTAAGTGCCAATTCACTTCTTTTGGATGATTCGCCTAACAAAACACAAATAAGAGAAAACAAGCGTAATATACAATAATTTGCAAGAAAACCAACAAATACTAGCATGGAATTAACACCAAAATATATGTGAAATATGCACTTATCAGGGAGCACCTTTCACATGGTCAAATAACAGACAAGATGATTACAATATATGTGAAAGAATAGATATAACTCTAACATCCTTTCAATGGACGCGAAACTTCCCCGACATAAAGGTAAGTCACCTAACTAAAGTTGGTTCAGATCATACTCCGCTTCTCTTAGGCTCACATCCAGAAAAAAAATAATCAAAAAACCTTTTAGATGCTTAAGATCTTGGCTTTCTCATCCCACACTCTCCTCAATGGTTTCCAATTCTTGGAATCTCAACTTCAATAGTGACCAGGATAGAAATTTCTATTCAAAGCTTCAACTTCTATCCGATGACCTATCTCAATGGAATTCTGATGTTTTTCGGAAATATCCACAAAAATATAAAATCCCTGAATAATAGGATTGAAAATCTCCATAGATCTGGAAACTTCTCTGCCAATCTAGATAAAATAAAAAATCTTCAAGCAGAGTTAGGAGAATGGTACAAAATCAAAAATGACTATTATCATCAAACTTTGAGGGATAAATTTTTCAAGGAATATGACCAAAACACCGAATATTTCCATGCCATTGCTTCAAATAGGAAAAGAATTAATGCAATTCACTAGCATAGAGAATCGTCAGGCCTTTGGATTTCAGATAGAGACCAAATAAACACCCTTCTAGTAAATCATTTTACTCAGATAGGCACATCTCAGAATACCAACCTTTTGGAAGACTTATCCAATATCATTGACCCATGTATTTCTGAGGAGGAAAACTTTTCTTTATCTGTCATCCCTTCAAAACAAGAGATTTGGTATACAATTTCTATTATAAATCAGAGGGAAGCTCTAGGACCAGATAACTTTCAACCAGGTTTGTTTAAAGCCAATTGGGATACATTGGGTCCGGATATAATTCAGACGGTGCAAGACTTCTTCAAATCGGGATCCCTAGATCCAAATTTAAACCATTCTTTCATAACCCTGATCCCAAAATAACCACCCCACAAACCCCAACAGATTTTAGACCCACCAGTTTAAGTAATACTATTTATAAGATCATATCCAAAATATTGGCAAGCCTCCTTAAACCAATTCTAAATAAGATAATCTCCCCTAACCTATCAACTTTTCTCCCTGGAAGAAAAATCACCGATAACATTATCATAGCCCATGAACTTATTCACTCAATAAAAAACTCAAAAGCCATAAAAAGACATTTTGCTTTAAAATTAGATCTTTCAAAAGCCTTTGACATAGTGTAGTGGAATTTCATTAAATCATCTCTTTTAGAGCTAGGTTTTGGAAATTTCTGGGTAAATCTCATAATGCAATGCATCTCGACCACTTCCTTTTCCATCCTCCTAAATGGTTCCCCACGTCCGAGATTCAACACTTCAAGAGGGCTAAGGCAGGGTGATCCCCTTTCTCCATATCTTTTCTTAGTCTGCATGGAGGTTCTTTCCAGACTTCTAGAAAAAGGCAGTTTTAGAAAAGAAAATCTCGAGGTTTAAAATAAACAAAAATATCCCAAACATTTCCCACCTATTCTTTGCAGATGATTGCTTCTTATTCACAAAAGCTTATCTAGGGGAAGCAAAGAATCTCCTGGATATCCTTTCTAGATTTGGTGAGATCACGGGACAAATGGTCAATCTTCAAAATTCGGGAATTTATTTCAGCCCGAGAATTCACCCGAAACATGGGAAAATCATCGCTAGAATCCTAAAATTCCCTTTAATGACAAAAAAATTATAGATATCTTGGAACCCCACTCTTCTTCGATAAAAATAGGAAAGAGAATTTTGAACCTCTCCTACAAAAATACTATGCTACTCTTCAGGGATGAAAATCCAAATTGCTTTGACAAGCTGGAAGAACCGTGCTTATAAAATCCATTCTTCAAGGTTACCCAACTTACCAAATGCAAAATCTGGACCTTCCTAAAGAAACTCTGGATCGACTGGATAGGATTCAAAGAGATTTGTGGTGGAATAAAGCTAAACCAAAAAGTATATAAGGATATTTTAAGGCTTGGGTCAGTATTTGTAAACCAATTTCACAAGGAGGTCTTGGAATCAAAAATCCACATCAATTTATCATTTCCCTCCTTACTAAACTAGCTAGCAGGCTTATTACTGAGCACGACCAACTTTAGGCTCAACTGCTAAAAGCGAAATACTTTCCTAATAATCACCCGCTAGAATCTTCCAGCACTTCAAAATTATCTTGGATTTGGACTAGTATCCAAAAAGGTTTAAACCTTATTAAAGGTAATTTTGTGTGGCACGTCAAAAATGGAGCTTCTAAAAAAAATTGGGAAGATAAATGGGTTCCTAATGCAGACATTACCCAAAAACCCATAAATTCTCCAGAGCCTCTTCCACGACGGGTAAATGAACTGATTACTCCAGAAGATAGATGAGATCAAGACAAACTTGATAATATCTTCAATCCAGATACAAAAGAAAAAAATTCTAACCATATCTCCAAATGGCCAAAAACAAGACAAAATTAGATGGCAACACCACTCCTCGGGAATTTTTTCAGTAAAAATGTTTATAATTTCCTTGTAAATCAAGATCAAGAAGACAACAACTCAAGATATTTCCCTTGGATAAAGATTTGGAAGATTAAAGTGATTCTGATGATCAAATTATTTATTTGGAAATTAGCTCAAATAGCTCTTCCAACTAATGCAAGACTAGGGGCGCATAATAAAGACATAAATACAGACTGCCCAATGTGGAAAGACGAGGGTACCCAAATATACCTCAATCTAAAACTGTCCCACCTATAACTCCTTTCTCCGAAAGTGATTGTCTATGGACCTAGTTGAGACAATACAACTAATCGGTTCACACTTCGTGTGATCGTCTATGGATACGAGATCGAGACAATACAACAACAAAGTATGTTTACTTGATAAAAGGTTCAGACTTAACCAAACACAATAGGATTGCTATCAAGTAAAATAGGAATTAACGTTTGTGTAATTTACTTTAAATTATAATAACAACAATTATAATTGCGAAAAATAAAAGTAAATGACATAGCAAGATTTTGTTAACGAGGAAACCGCAAATGCATAAAAACCCTGGGACCTTGTCCAGAATTGAATACTCTCGGGATTAAGCCGCTATACAAAATCAAACCAACTTCGTATAGTTGATACCAAGCAACTAAACTTATACTTCACCTAGTTCTGTCTGCATCCCTGCGCCTCCAACTTGCAGTAAGTCACGTACTTGGAACAATTCCTTTGGTTCGTATTCCAAACAGTAAAGGAACAACAAATATGTTCGGTAACAACTCTTTTCAACCAAGTGATATGATTTCGACAAAAGGCTCTTCCGTTTATCCCAATAAACCGAAAATATTCTCAAGATATGCAATAAATTCCAAATTTGGTTTCCATAATTCCTGGAAATGCTTTGTCCAAATATTGACCGAAATCTTTAAGAAACTTTCCAATTAGTAAATGCAAATTACTAATTTTTATTTTCCAAATATAAAATTAGAAATCTTAATTAAAAGATTCTCAATTTATTTTCGATATGGGATTCTCCTTTAGCTATTAAGGAATATCTTTAAACAATAAAAGATAAGCCTTATTGCACATGTTCAAAGTATGTCGACTTCTTTACTTTGTAAGTCCTTTTTCATACTTACAATCTTGGTACCGATTTGCCACACTTCCAAACAAGTTTAGAATTGGTTCATCTGACTTCCAAAAATTACGTGATTGATTATCCTATCAAATCACCAAACATGGGTTTCACGGTTCTACCAAAAAAAGTTTCGGTTCTACCTCCATATGGGTACTAGAATTAGTCACGCTAGTTACCAAAACTTGGTTGACTAGGTACTAGGATCGGTTCCCACAAATACATGGTATCTAACTTGTATTTGGTGCACATGTCCATAGGATCGGTTCCCAATGTCTAAAAACGTGTTGCACATGTTCATAGGATCGGTTCTTAATAACTAGAAACTTGTTGCACCTCTTACAAGGATCGATTCCCCTTTTGTGATCGGTTGCACCTCTTACTAGGATCGGTTCCCCTTTGCTTAGAGTTGGTCATACCAATTATAACAAATCGATCATACCATCTCAGGTGATTACTTAAGATCGGTTTCACTAATAAAAGTCATACCAATACAAAAGTCAGGGGTTGTGAATAGTTTTACCAAGAACATAAGAAAGTTATGAGCGGTTATACTAAACACACATATTGGTAATTCAAAAGATTTGCAATGAATAACAATACATATAAGCCTAGCGATTTCCCTTTCGATTCATAAAACAAGTTTATGAATTGTACTTCCTTTAAACGAATGTAAAAATATTGTTTCCTAGGACTAAATCTTCACCCATACACATACATAATCACTGATGAGTGCCAAATATTGTATATATTTGCACCTTTTTATTGGCATTTAACTCATCATTTGTGCACTAACGCTCCATTTTATCCCATATTCTGTGTTTTCGTTGTTTTCAAGAATAAATACTTTTCTCAATTAATTTTGCATTTTTAGGTACTAAATAAAGCCTGGTTAACTCACGGAGCGAAAAGAGCAAAGAAACGACAAAGACTCCCGCAGAAAGGCAGCGAAGAATGATGTTTGCAAGAGACGGATCAACTAGAAGTGGGCTTGAAGAGGAAGAATTGTCCTTAAAGAAGATATGGGCTTGGCATACCCAAGGCCCAAAACCCTTACCCAAATCCGTTTCCAATATCCATACCCATTTCCATGAGGGCCTTCAGATTGGATCCATCACATCATCCAACGTTCGCCTCATCACCGAGCATCAAATCTTGAAGCTCCTGTCAAACATCATAGTACCTAACTCCAATCTAAGTCGTCAGAATTGTTGTATCACGCATCCAATGGTCGCTGCAAGATTGTTCCATCTTAGCCGTTTGATTCAATCCAGATGTGATCATCCAACGTATCATCTTCGCTGGACATCAAATTTGCTACACCCGCTCAACACCCTAGCACCAAATATCTTCTCCCAAAACCATCGACTTCTCCTCTTCTTCCCAAATTTGTCCTTCTTCCCCGACCAACATACCTGCAACTCCTTCACCACCATATCCTTCCACCACCAGACCCCGATGTTCACTGCCACCATCTCCATCAAATCATTACAAACATCTCCACCATCTCCCTAGCCTAGTTCTTTTACTCATCTCACAACCACCGAACCCTAGGTTTGGGGTGAATAAGACAACTCGAGTTAGGGAAAAATTAGAACATCATAGGCGACAATTGGAGCAAGAGGAGTAGCAGAGAAGGAAGACAAGACATGGGTCGAGGGGGAGACAAAAAAACAGAGACGGGTGAGCTTTAATTTGAATTTTCAATGTAAACCCTAAATTGGGAATTTTGGGGGAAACTGTTAAGAACCCTAGTTTTGGGTATAAATAAAACATGGTATTGTGTGTGGGGGGTATGCCCGGGCTATCCGGAGCACCAAGCTCTTAGTGTTCTGTAATTTTACTATTTCATCTGTTTCATCCAGTAGTATAATTTGATCATGTTTTAGTTCACTAAGCTAAGGTTGAGATGAAACCATAGCTTTGTACTATGTTATTTATGTTGTTTGTGTTTCTCTTGAATGCTTAAACTGTTAGGATAGTTTCAATCTTAGTACGTCAATGCTTTGCTTTCACAGTGTATGCCATGTATCCATTGTAGTCAGGATAAAACTGTGTTGATTATGCTGCAGCTCATGCTTTAGAGACTATTGTTAATCCCTTGACTAGTTGTGCTTAATTAGACAGTTAGTGCTCCGGATTGATATTTTAGTTGTGATTGAATCATCCATTGGTGAAACACCTTAGGTAAGTAATAGACTTGACACCTCTACCTTATCTGTTAAAAGGACAAGAGTATCATAATCAGTTGAATACATAGTATGAGTTAATGGTGGATTCGACAACCTTAGTTCCCTCATTCTCACTGTTTACACCCTTAGTTCATTCATGCTCTTGTTTATTAAACATTGCACATTGCTTCCACTGTCTTATCTTTGCTCCTTTACACACTGCTTTGCACTGCTGTGCTTTTTGCTTTCAATCACTGCCCAAAATTCTCTGAAATCAGTTAAGCAAAAGCCTAGATTCAACTACACACACCAAGTCCCTGAGGACAAACCCCTTCTTACCTCACTCACTACAACTGACCCTGTATACTTGCAGGTCTAAGTTGTAGGTTCTTTTAAAGTCCTACAAAGTTTTTGGCGCCGCTGCCGGGGACTCGGTGGCGGTGTAGCTGATTTAAAGTTCCACTTTACTGTTTTTAGTATGATTCTTGTATATATGTGTTAGATTTTCTGCCATTATAGTTGTAGCTTGTCTTATTGCATATTAATTGTGGAAGTTGTTGTAGTTCGAAACTTGTTTCCCTATCTATAGTTGCATCCTGTAACTTAGTTTTTACTTTCGTTAATCTCATCTCAGTAGTATAGTTCATCTGTTCCTATAATTTGCATCTTTAATATATCCATCTTAGTTGTAGGTTTTTATTTTCAGCTTCTCTAGTTACTACAATCTGTAGCCTGAATATTACATTCTGTAGCTTGCCATTGCAGTTGAACTGTTAAGCATTAATCCATCTGTGAATACAATCAGCATCTTTTGGTTTTCTTTCGAACTAGTTCGCTTGAACACTCTGCATCCAGTTAAATGCAAGTTGTAAATTTCAATCACCCCATTCGCTTAAACTGCATCATTGCCAAACCTGCCTGAAGTTAGTTGCAGTGATAGTCATCAATATTCTGTATCTCTCACCTCTGGTGATTCTGAAACTCCTTTTTGCTGGCATCTTGTTACCCTGGCGCTTAAATTATTCATGCTAGCATAAACATTTCATAGTGAAGAATCCGTAATCTGTGTAGATAGTTGTACTAGTTCATTGCTGCTAAAAATTTGTCATCAGTCCCAGCATCCCTGCATTCCATATTACAGAGACCCGTCTCTGAAATTTCCAAGGTTAGTATTTTTATACCTTTGCTTTAATTGTCCAATTTTGGGAACTAAAGGATTTTGTTGAGCTAGCAGGTACTTGAAATCTCTGCTGCACAAGCTAAAGAAGGAAAAGGCGCAGGACAATCTGTGGAATCGCCTAAACCCGGTTTTATACTTGCGGTACCACTGGTGCTCTGTTGTGAGCTAACTGAAGACTTTGAAGCTGCTGGGCTGGGCTTGTCACCAAGATGCTGTTGCTGGTGAAGCTAGGACTGTTGGTGCTGCCCCTCTGCTGCTGGGTTTCTACTTATCTTCTGTTAGGCTGTGCAATGTGAAACAATTGAACAAAGCCCAACTGGGCTGCTGTTTGTGGAGTGGAAGACTGAACAAGTCCCAACTGGGATGTTGGCAGGCCTTGAAAAGGGTATAGAAATTAAGCGTGATAAAAACGGGGGCCTACAGTAATACCGCAAGTGCACGGTCGTCAGTTGTAGCTCGTGCAAGTACGGGTCGATCCACAGAGATCGGGTGTGTTTTGGAAGTTTCTAGCTAATTGGGTTCCTAAATTACTATTGGGCTATGAAGCCTTTTGGCTCAAATTGGGCTTTGAGTACTAATGGGTTTGTTCACAATAAAATGAACTGAGCTTGGGCTCAGTTAGTCTTTGAAGTGCAAATGGGCTTTGGCCTTAAACTTAGGCTTTTGATTAAGCCTGAATTGGATTGGGCCTTAATGAATTTGGGCTTTGGTCTTAAACAACTGGGCTTTGGTTAAGCCCACAGTTGACTGAATTGGGCTTGGCTATTGAACTAGGCCTTTGGGTTAAACAACTGGGCTTTGGTTAAGCCTGAATTGGATTGGGCTCAACTTGCTTTGGAAGGCAGCAGCAGCAAACAGCTTGGCAGAGGCAACACAGCATCAGGCACCAGTAGCAGCAGCAGGAGCAGGAGCTGCACAGCAAGGCCAACAGCAACAGCAGCTGCAGGGCACAAGCAACAGCAGCAGCAGAAGGGCAGCTGCAACAGCAGTGCAGCAGAGAAGGAAAGCAGAGGCTGCAGAAACAGTAATGCAGCAGGGGAGCAGAGAAAGCAAAGCAGCAGAGGCAGCAGTGTAGCAGAAACATACAAGGCAGTGCAAGCAAAAACAACACAGGGCAAAACAAGGAACAAAGCAAAGGAAAACTAAACAGCAAAAAACAAAACAATGCACAAAAGCAAAACAAAATAAGATGAACCAAGGCCTAAGGCCAAGGGCAGGGATGATAATGAAACTAAAATGAGCAAGGCTAAGCTAAGGCAAGATTACAGGAGGTATACTAAAAGAATGGGAAGAAAACTAGCTTGCTAAGAGCACTAGTTTCTCCCAATGCTCAATCAACAGTGCAACCTAAGCATACAACAAGAATGGTAAGATAATCAGCTTGCTATGAGCACTGATTTCTTCCATTGCACAATTACATCAATGCTTCACAGATATCTAGCCTAGCATTAACAGGAAATGTGACAGTAAATTAAACACAATAGTGAACATGTAACAAACATCAACAGGAAAGAATAGCATTAACATGACACAAGTATTAACAATGAACATTTAACTAACAGCAAGTTTAACAGCAAGTTTAGCAAGTTTAACATAACAGTGAACATAAACATCAACAATGAACACAAACATCTAACAGTAATAACAAACATTAACAGGATACATTTAACAAGATATGAAAATCTAACATGAACATGAAACTGAATTGTGAACTGAAATTAACATTTAACAGAAATTAACAGTTAACAGGACATGAAAGTCCTGGATGTTGGCTACTCCAAGCATAACTATTACAACATACCCACAGTCTTATATATACCCACAACACATTAGGGTTCTACAAAAAAAATTCCCAAACTGACAGAGCTAGGGTTGGTGAATTCTTACCTAATTTGATGTAGCAACATCAAATTGAACGCAACCCATTACTCTACTTGTCCTTCTCTACCTCTCCATGCCTTCAATTTCACTCTAGCTCAACCCAATTTACCTATTTCACACTTTAGGGTTTCGGTTGAAAATGTGTGAAATAAGTGAATTAGATGGACTAGGGGGATGGGAACAATGATGGGTTATCATTGTTTGACGTGGTGACAGAGGTGGGTGGCGGAGCAGGTGGTGACAGAGGTGGAGAAGGTGGTGGCAGGACATGGTTGCAGGGAGATGGTTCTGCAGAGGGGTGGGTGGAGGAGAAGGTCGACTGGTTGGGAGAAGGGGTTGTTTGGTTAGGTGGATGGTGCTCGGTCACTAGGGTGTGAGGCGGGTGTATCTAGTTTTGATGTTCTGTGACTCTGAGCTGCGAGATGCGAAGATGGTTGGTAGATCGGACGGTGATGCGGAGGCAAGCGATGAGCGACCGTTGGATTATATGATACAACAAATCAACGATGCCAGATGGAGTTAGGTGTTGTAGTGTTAGGCGGAGATATCAAACTTTGATGAACAACAATGGAGCGACCGTTGGATTCAACTACCATCTAATCTGAAGGCTTGGAATTCCAGCGCTGTGGTGCTCGGCATAGACTTCAGATTTTGATGCTCTATGAAGGAGCGACCGTCGGATGCTTCTGAGAAATGATCTGATGGCTGATAACGGAGGCGCTTTTGTGTGTCGAAAATGAGGTTGTGCGCACCATTCTTCGCGGCTTCCTTGCGTAATTTCTCCCGGCTTTTCACTACTTTTCTGCTCTTTTCGCTCCGCGACTCATCCGAACTTTATTTACTACCTAAAAATGCAAAATTAATTAATAAAAAATATTTATTCTTGAAAACAATGAAAATACAGAATATGGGATAAAATGTAGAATTAATGCACAAAAGATGAGTTAAAATGCCAACAGAAAGGGATAAATATATACAATATTTGGCACTCATCAAATACCCCCAAACCTGAATTTTACTTGTCCTCAAGTAAAACAAAACTAAGGAAATCCTAACTATACCACTGTCGCTGGTCTCTCGAATGCATTTAGCGTATGCACTAAGCCTTTTAAACCACTAAGTGTCCCTAGTGGACGAGTTGAAGTCTCGTGAAGGTTTACCAGAGGTGTGCCTACAAAACCTAAGGACAAAATATGAGCTCAGATTCCATCAAACGTGACATGTGCAAAACAGTTAAGCTCACAGCAAAATGGAGATGTCAATCTAGCTATCGAAGGCACAATCCTAGCACTGATAACAAATAAGGACATGTGATAAGAGTGTAAAGTGTATCTACACATGTGTAAAGAAAGATCTGAAGTCATGACTACTAATCACCAAGAGATAGTTTCTCAGGCTAAGAACTGAGGTCGAAATCTAGCTAGCTGTCCGGACTTTACGAGAATTGTGAATGAGTTGGAGGTATTTCACAATCGCGTTGTACATCAATGGCATACACCCTCCTTGCTTACAACACAAAAACAACAAAAGATGACTATTTACATGACTCTTATTTACATTGAATTCTCTTTTTATTTTTGGAACAAGAGATGATGGAATTGATAAATACTTGATTTTTTTTTTTTGTATTTTTCTGATTTTTTTTTTTTTTTTCTTTTCTTTTTTTTTTTTTCTGAATATATACATCGTTTTTTTTTTTTTTTTTTTTTTTTTTTTTTTTTTTTTTTTTTTTTTTTTTTTTTTTAGCATAAGGAAACACTTTTGATACAAATACAAAAGGAAACAAAAATTACATGACACTTTGCAAGAGGTAGCCCTTTTTGATGCACCCAGTTAAATTCGATGGTTGTCTTTCTTAATGTAACCTCCACCTTCTATCCCAACCAACCAAAGAACAAGCTAGTCAAGTTTCGTTCAGTATTCTAAAGTGATTGGCAATCGTAACTTCCTATCAAACACCTTGAAGATCGAGGCCATACATGTATTGGTAGATCGTGCGCGTGCAAATTTCTTATCACTATGTGAATTGTGCTAGAATCAGGGTGCCTAAATATCTAGACTAAGACTCCTAATAATATACATATTTGCACAAGAGTCAACATTTCAAGGTAAATGAGCTCCATTTTTTATGATTTTTCATTTTTTAATTTTTCAATTTTGATTTTTTCAATTTTTTTTGAATTTTGATTTTTCAAATTTTTTTTTTTTGGAATTTTTCAATTTTTTCAAAAAGAAGAAGGAGTTCGTTTTCAATTATGACAAATTATCATGGTATCTACTTTCACCCCCAAACCTAAACTAAACATTGTCCTCAATGTTTCAAAATATGGAAAGAATTAAAATGCACATATGGAAAGGGACATGCTGAGTAGAGTAAAAGGAGAGAGAATACCCGATTTCGGCGAAAGCAGAATTAAAACTCCGTTATTCAAGGCAAAAATCCAACATATTTCAGCCGAGATCATATTGGATTAGCGAAATATATACAAAAGGAACAAAAGGGTTTTTAAAATTTATCTACTTGATATACAAAAAATTCACCATACACTAACAATCTAAAGAGTTGAGGATCAACCCAAAAGAACAAGTGTAGACATTTCAACAGCTTCACACATATAACAGGAAAGAAACGCAAGTGAAACTGTGAAACAAAATGAGCTACCCCCAAACCTGGATTTTACAGAAGATATAATTTTGAAAACAAAATCGCGCAGTTTCGGGGGTTCATCATGCAAAAGGTCTAGCTCAAAGTGAACTGTGCTAGGGACGGGCAAACATGCAATTTCCAACTGTGGTTCCTCAAATGTATTATACTTAGAAGCAAAATAGTCCAAGAGGACTTGGGAAGCACACAGTTCCAAACCTAGTTAGGCATTCTCAGAAAAATTGGTTTTACAATATTGGTACAAACCAAATCTAGGTTGGGTGGAAGGCCATCAGATTGTGACTCATGTAGGAGAATAGGCACATCATTACTAATCACATCAACATCTCCTAAGTCTTCTACAAGTGTCACAACATGCTCACAATCATCAAACAGTTTAGCAAGTTCACACTCAGAATCATCAACATCATCAATAAATTCATTCTCATGCATTGGCAAATCAGGAGAAATATCACAATGTGACCTAGGTAGAGAATCAGACACATCAAATATATTTTCATGCATATTAGTGTCTACAGAAGATTCAACTATTCCTATGTCATGTTCATCTTCACAGAATAATTGTACGAATCCCATGTCAATATCAAAATCATATGAATTACAATGAGTATTAGAAAAAACAACATTCATGAAGGTCGAGGGCGAGAAGCCATATGTTTTTGAACCAACAGGTTCCACAATATTTTCATGTTCTTCTAACATATCATCATAATCATCATAATCATCATCATGGTAGCATGCATATTGGTCCTCATTAACAGTGGTGGTGTCGTTAGTCAATTCATGTTCCTCTAAATTAGGTTCATATTCAACATCATTTACATGAATGGGACTAGACACTTCATTAGGGACAACATACATTTCCTCATGAATTTCCTCCTTTTGTAGGTGAAGCAAAATCTGATCTAAATATGCCTGAATTCGTGATGTAGATCTATCGAAGTTTTGCTCACTAAGTCTTAAAGCTTCTGTGGTGGAGTCTAAATTCATGGGAGTACAAAATTCTTCATGTTCAAATTGTGGTGAATGGTACATGTATGCATGGTCATTAGGGTCTACAAAATATTGATCGCAACCCTCAAAGGATTGATTATGGTCCCAATGACTACCATTCTCACAATTCATGGGCATTTCATACATTGGATTTTCTCTTGATGGCCTAAAATTATGCAAAATATGACAATGCTCAACAGGGTGGTCTAAACTACCACATGCGGGACATGCATAGATTTCAGGTTGCCTAAGAAAATTAGATGTGACAGATTCCTCATGTGATTGCATTTCTAAAGCTGCGATTCGAGCTTCTAATTGATCCATCAGAGATGATTGTGTGAGTGAGGCACTAGCAAAATGTTCATTTTCACGTTGCGATAAATGATGCATGTATGAATAGTCATTAGGGTTCATGTATTGCGGCTCGGGACTTTGAAAATGTCCATAATAATTCCTATAACTATTGACATCATGGTCTGTGGGAGGTTCATAACGTGAAGTTTGTCCATACGCAAGTTCTCTAAGGGATTCGTTGTATTCCCCAACAGTAGAAAAAGATCTATACATGATTGGGCTCTAAGCTCAAAATTTGGTTTTTAAGGGATTGGACTTTTTGGAAAAATTTGGTTTTGTTGGGAAAAATTTGGTTTTGGCGGGAGACATTTGGTTTTAATGGGAAAAAGAAAAATTTTGGTTTTTAATGTGGGAGCAGAATAAAATTTGGTTTTTAAAATCTGGGAGCAAGTAATTTTTTTTTTTTTTTTTTTTTTTTAAATAATAAAAAGAAGAAAATAAAAATTTGGTTTTTGAAATGGGAGCAAGCCCACTGTGCAAGCCTCTAATGAAATGAAGGCTGCGGCCTACGAAAATCCAAGTTTTAATTTTTGAAAGTTTAATTTGGCCCAGTTGGTTAAGGCCCGACGTTTGTTTTAAAACTTTGGTTTCGAGGTCCACTTACAAGTCCACAATCAGTTATAAGCTCAGCTGGGTTTAAACCCAGAGTCTAAAATACAAGTCCAATGAAGAATTTAAACAAGCCCACACAAAATAAATACAAGCCCACAACAAGCCCAAAAATAATTATTACAAACCCAAAATAGGAAAATAAAAAGCCCAAAAAAATTGGGTTAATTATTACAAGCCCACAATTAAAAATTTGGAAGCCCACAGGTTGGGTTCTTAATGAATGGGTTTAGGCTTACCTTTTTAGCACAGCCCAGCTGCTCTGATATTGTTGCAAAAACCCAGTTGGGTTTTGGTTCTTTTCCTTGGTGGCGTCCCAGCAGAGGAAAAACAGGTTCAGAATCAGCAGGTCCAACAGCAAATGAAATGAAGCAGATGCAGAAGCAAATGCTATGAAATGAAATGCAAAATAGCTAAAGAAAAACACAGATAAAACACAGCACCAATCCCCGGCAACGGCGCCAAAAACTTGGCAGGCCTTGAAAAGGGTATAGAAATTAAGCGTGATAAAAACGGGGGCCTACAGTAATACCGCAAGTGCACGGTCGTCAGTTGTAGCTCGTGCAAGTACGGGTCGATCCACAGAGATCGGGTGTGTTTTGGAAGTTTCTAGCTAATTGGGTTCCTAAATTACTATTGGGCTATGAAAGCCTTTTGGCTCAAATTGGGCTTTGAGTACTAATGGGTTTGTTCACAATAAAATGAACTGAGCTTGGGCTCAGTTAGTCTTTGAAGTGCAAATGGGCTTTGGCCTTAAACTTAGGCTTTTGATTAAGCCTGAATTGGATTGGGCCTTAATGAATTTGGGCTTTGGTCTTAAACAACTGGGCTTTGGTTAAGCCCACAGTTGACTGAATTGGGCTTGGCTATTGAACTAGGCCTTTGGGTTAAACAACTGGGCTTTGGTTAAGCCTGAATTGGATTGGGCTCAACTTGCTTTGGAAGGCAGCAGCAGCAAACAGCTTGGCAGAGGCAACACAGCAGCAGGCACCAGTAGCAGCAGCAGGAGCAGGAGCTGCACAGCAAGGCCAACAGTAAACAGCAGCTGCAGGGCACAAGCAACAGCAGCAGCAGAAGGGCAGCTGCAACAGCAGTGCAGCAGAGAAGGAAAGCAGAGGCTGCAGCAACAGTAATGCAGCAGGGGAGCAGAGAAAGCAAAGCAGCAGAGGTAGCAGTGTAGCAGAAACAGACAAGGCAGTGCAAGCAAAACAACACAGGGCAAAACAAGGAACAAAGCAAAGGAAAACTAAACAGCAAAAAACAAAACAATGCACAAAAGCAAAACAAAATAAGATGAACCAAGGCCTAAGGCCAAGGGCAGGGATGATAATGAAACTAAAATGAGCAAGGCTAAGCTAAGGCAAGATTACAGGAGGTATACTAAAAGAATGGGAAGAAAACTAGCTTGCTAAGAGCACTAGTTTCTCCCAATGCTCAATCAACAGTGCAACCTAAGCATACAACAAGAATGGTAAGATAATCAGCTTGCTATGAGCACTGATTTCTTCCATTGCACAATTACATCAATGCTTCACAGATATCTAGCCTAGCATTAACAGGAAATGTGACAGTAAATTAAACACAATAGTGAACATGTAACAAACATCAACAGGAAAGAATAGCATTAACAGGACAAAGTATTAACAATGAACATTTAACTAACAGCAAGTTTAACAGCAAGTTTAGCAAGTTTAACATAACAGTGAACATAAACATCAACAATGAACACAAACATCTAACAGTAATAACAAACATTAACAGGATACATTTAACAAGATATGAAAATCTAACATGAACATGAAACTGAACTGTGAACTGAAATTAACATTTAACAGAAATTAACAGTTAACAGGACATGAAAGTCCTGGATGTTGGCTACTCCAAGCATAACTATTACAACATACCCACAGTCTTATATATACCCACAACACATTAGGGTTCTACAAAAAAAATTCCCAAACTGACAGAGCTAGGGTTGGTGAATTCTTACCTAATTTGATGTAGCAACATCAAATTGAACGCAACCCATTACTCTACTTGTCCTTCTCTACCTCTCCATGCCTTCAATTTCACTCTAGCTCAACCCAATTTACCTATTTCACACTTTAGGGTTTCGGTTGAAAATGTGTGAAATAAGTGAATTAGATGGACTAGGGGGATGGGAACAATGATGGGTTATCATTGTTTGACGTGGTGACAGAGGTGGGTGGCGGAGCAGGTGGTGACAGAGGTGGAGAAGGTGGTGGCAGGACATGGTTGCAGGGAGATGGTTCTGCAGAGGGGTGGGTGGAGGAGAAGGTCGACTGGTTGGGAGAAGGGGGTGTTTGGTTAGGTGGATGGTGCTCGGTCACTAGGGTGTGAGGCGGGTGTATCTAGTTTTGATGTTCTGTGACTCTGAGCTGCGAGATGCGAAGATGGTTGGTAGATCGGACGGTGATGCGGAGGCAAGCGATGAGCGACCGTTGGATTATATGATACAACAAAATCAACGATGCCAGATGGAGTTAGGTGTTGTAGTGTTAGGCGGAGATATCAAACTTTGATGAACAGCAATGGAGCGACCGTTGGATTCAACTACCATCTAATCTGAAGGCTTGGAATTCCAGCGCTGTGGTGCTCGGCATAGACTTCAGATTTTGATGCTCTATGAAGGAGCGACCGTCGGATGCTTCTGAGAAATGATCTGATGGCTGATAACGGAGGCGCTTTTGTGTGTCGAAAATGAGGTTGTGCGCACCATTCTTCGCGGCTTCCTTGCGTAATTTCTCCCGGCTTTTCACTACTTTTCTGCTCTTTTCGCTCCGCGACTCATCCGAACTTTATTTACTACCTAAAAATGCAAAATTAATTAATAAAAATATTTATTCTTGAAAACAATGAAAATACAGAATATGGGATAAAATGTAGAATTAATGCACAAAAGATGAGTTAAAATGCCAACAGAAAGGGATAAATATATACAATATTTGGCACTCATCAGATGTGCAACAAAAGAAAAGGGGATAAAAATCCCAACTGGGTTTCCCTCCAAACCAGTAAGCCTAACCCATTAGCAAAGCCCAACTGGGCCTTCTTTACTGTCTGTTGGGCTTGTATTTTTGAAATTGTGGGCTTCTAATTAAGTGTCTCTGGGCTTGGCTCAAGCTTCAAAAGTTAAAAAAATTTCAAACCAACTTCCAACCCAACAGTTGGGCCTGTTCAAAACTTCCTTTTGGGCTGCACAATTCTCCCACCAATGTGGGCTTGCTCCTAACAACAAAACCAAATTTTTCTCCCAACTCAAAACCAAATTCTTGCTCCACCAATGTGGGCTTGCTCCTAACAACAAAACAAAAATTTTCTCCCTCTTTTTAACCAAAAATCCCAAATAGGCTTTACCTTTAAAGCCTAAAAACCAAATTTTTGAAACCCATAACTGAAAAGTGTGGGCCTTATTTCTCTTTTTGAATTGTGTGATTGTTTGATAAACATAACATGTCTGGATTTTGGTCTGCCACTGGGAATAAATCTATTAGAGAAGCTTACGGGCAAGATTCACCTTATGAGCCTCCCACAGACCATGATGTCAATAGTTATAGGGATTATTATTATGGACCTTCTGTAGGTCATGAACCTCAATATGCAAACCCTAATGACTATTCACACATGTATCATCCACCATTGAGTGAAAATGAACATCTAGACAATATCCAACTCACACATTCGTCACTTGTGAATCAGTTAGAGGCTCGGATCACTGCTTTAGAAATGCAAACACATGAGCAATCTGTAGCATCTAGTTCACATAGACGACCTGAAATCTATGCATGTACCTTATGTGGTGGTTTAGACCACCCGGATAAATATTGCTATATTTTGCATGATTATAGGCAATTTAGAGAATCCCATGAAAATCCAAATTATGAAATGCCCACAAATTATGAGGCTGGTAGTCATTGGGACCATAATCAATCCTTTGAGGGTTGCGATCAATCTTTTATAAACCCTAATGACCATGCACACGTGTACCATTCACCACAATTTGAACATGAAGAATTTTGTACTCCCATGAATTTAGACTCCACCACAGAAGCTTTCAGACTCAGTGAGCAAAACTTTGCTAGATCTACATCACGAATTCAGGCATATTTAGATCAGATTTTGCTTCACCTACAAAAGGAGGAAATTCATGAGGGAATGTATGTTGTCCCTAATGAAGTGTCTAGTCCCATTCATGTAAATGATGTTGAATATGAACCTAATTTAGAGGAACATGAATCGACTAATGACACCACCATTGTTAATGAGGACCAATATGCATGTTACCATGATGATGATTATGATGATAATGATGTTATGTTAGAAGAACATGAAAATATTGTGGAACCTTTTGGTTCAATAACATATGGCTTCTCGCCCTCGACCTTCATGAATGTTGTTTCTTCTAATACTCATAGAAAATCATATGATTTTGATATTGATATGGTACTTGTACAATTGTTCTTCGAAGATGAGCATGACATAGGAATAGTTGAATCTTCTGTAGACACTAATGTTAATATGCATGAAAACAAATTTGATGTGTCTGATTCCTTGCCTAAGTCACAAAATGTTATTTCTTCCGATGTTGATTTGAGTACTACGGACAATCATGATACCGATTTAGGTCTTGATGTTTTGTTCGATGAATGTGAGCATAATTTACCAATTTATGATTTGGGGGAAGTATGTGTTGGTACTATTGATCTTATCCTTGAAAATAACTTAGAAGTATCAACTTTCTTACCTAAATCGCATATTGAGACTATTCCACCCAACCTAGATTTTGTTTGTAACAAAACTTTTAAACCAACTTTTCTGAAAATTCCCAACCTAGGATTGGAACTGTGTGCCTCCCAAGTCCTTTTGGACTATTTTGCATCAAAATACAACATTTTTAAAGAGCCACAGTTGGAATTAATTTCTCCGACCATCCCGCAAAAAGTCCATTTTGAGTTAGACCTTGTGAATCCTGAACCCCTAAAATTAAAAGATTTTGTGCTTAAAAGTAAACCTGCTGAAAATTACAGGTTTGGGGGTGATTCATCCGGTTTTTCACTCTCACTCCCATTTAAGTCCAATTTTAGTGTTTTGAAACCGTCTATGTTTCAACACTTTGTCTTTTGGGTTGATCCTCAACTCTTTAGACTATATGTATATAGTGAATTGTTTGTATATAATGTGGTAGGTAATGTTTAGTGGAATCATATGTTTCTTGTATATATTGTGCTAACCCAATGTGAATTCAGTTGAGTTACTGTTGGGTTTTGCCTTGAATAATGGAGTTCAAAACTTGCTTTCGCCAATATCCGGTAATCTCTTTCCTTTTTCTACACTTAGCATCGTTCTCATGGTATGTGTTATAATCATGTTTATCTTTTGAAACATTGAGGACAATGTTTAGTTTAGGTCTGGGGGTGAAAAGTAGATACTTTGATAACATGCTATAATTGAAAACAGAACTCTTTCTTTTTGAAAAAAAAAAAAATTAAAAAATTCGAAAAAAAACAACATAAAAATGGAGCTCATTTACCTTGAAATGTTGACTCTTGTGCATGTATGTAAACATAAGGATTCTTAGTCTAGATATTTAGGCACCCTGATTCTAGCACAATTCACATAGTGATAAGAAACTTGCACGCGCACGATCTACCAATACATGTATAACCTCATCCTTGAAGTGTTCTATCGGAAGTCACGATTGCCAATCACTTTAGAATACTGAACGAAACTTGACTAGCTTGTTCTTTGGTTGGTTGGGATAGAAGGTGGAGGTTACATTAAGAAAGACAACCATCGAATTTAACTGGGTGCATCAAAAAGGGTTACCTCTTGCAAAGTGTCATGTAATTTTTTGTTTCTTTTTGCTTATGTATCAAAAGAGTTACCATGTTGTAAATAATCTTTTTGAAAAAAAAAACAAAAAACGATGTATATATTCAGAAAAAAATCAAAAACAAAAAAAAGTATTTATCAATTCCATCCTCTCTTGTTCCAAAAATAAAAGAGAGTAGTCAATGTAAATAAGAGTCATGTAAAGAGTCATCTTTTGTGTTTTTGTGTTATAAGCAAGGAAGGGTGAATGACATTGATGTACAACACGAGTAATTGTGAAATACCTCCAACTCATTCACAATTCTCGTAAAGTCCGGACAGCTAGCTAGCTTTCGACCTCGGTTCTTAGCCTGAGAAACTATCTCTTGGTGATTAGTAGTCATAACATCCGATATTTCTTTACACATGTGTAGATACACTTTACACTCTTATCACATGTCTTTATTTGTTATTAATGCTAGGATTGTGCCTTTGATAGCTAGATTGACATCTCCATTTTGTTGTGAGCTTAAACTGTCTTGCACATGTCACATTTCATGGAATCTGAGCTTATATTTTGTCCTAGAACTTTGTAGGTACGTTCTAAGCAAACCTTCACGAGACTTCAACTCGTCCACTAGGGACACTTAGTGGTTTAAAAGGCTTATTGCATTCGCTAAATGCAATCGAGAGACCAGCGACAGTGGTATAGGTAGGATTTCCTTAGTTTTGTTTTACTTGAGGACAAGTAAAATTCAGGTTTGGGGGTATTTGATGAGTGCCAAATATTGTATATATTTGCACATTTTTATTGGCATTTAACTCATCATTTGTGCACTAACGCTCCATTTTATCCCATATTCTGTGTTTTCGTTGTTTTCAAGAATAAATACTTTTCTCAATTAATTTTGCATTTTTAGGTACTAAATAAAGCCTGGTTAACTCACGGAGCGAAAAGAGCAAAGAAACGACAAAGACTCCCACAGAAAGGCAGCGAAGAATGATGTTTGCAAGAGACGGATCAACTAGAAGTGGGCTTGAAGAGGAAGAATTGTCCTTAAAGAAGATATGGGCTTGGCATACCCAAGGCCCAAAACCCTTACCCAAATCCGTTTCCAATATCCATACCCATTTCCATGAGGGCCTTCAGATTGGATCCATCACATCATCCAACGTTCGCCTCATCACCGAGCATCAAATCTTGAAGCTCCTGTCAAACATCATAGTACCTAACTCCAATCTAAGTCGTCAGAATTGTTGTATCACGCATCCAATGGTCGCTGCAAGATTGTTCCATCTTAGCCGTTTGATTCAATCCAGATGTGATCATCCAACGTATCATCTTCGCTGGACATCAAATTTGCTACACCCGCTCAACACCCTAGCACCAAATATCTTCTCCCAAAACCATCGACTTCTCCTCTTCTTCCCAAATTTGTCCTTCTTCCCCGACCAACATACCTGCAACTCCTTCACCACCATATCCTTCCACCACCAGACCCCGATGTTCACTGCCACCATCTCCATCAAATCATTACAAACATCTCCACCATCTCCCTAGCCTAGTTCTTTTACTCATCTCACAACCACCGAACCCTAGGTTTGGGGTGAATAAGACAACTCGAGTTAGGGAACAATTAGAACATCATAGGCGACAATTGGAGCAAGAGGAGTAGCAGAGAAGGAAGACAAGACATGGGTCGAGGGGGAGACAAAAAAACAGAGACGGGTGAGCTTTAATTTGAATTTTCAATGTAAACCCTAAATTGGGAATTTTGGGGGAAACTGTTAAGAACCCTAGTTTTGGGTATAAATAAAACATGGTATTGTGTGTGGGGGGTATGCCCGGGCTATCCGGAGCACCAAGCTCTTAGTGTTCTGTAATTTTACTATTTCATCTGTTTCATCCAGTAGTATAATTTGATCATGTTTTAGTTCACTAAGCTAAGGTTGAGATGAAACCATAGCTTTGTACTATGTTATTTATGTTGTTTGTGTTTCTCTTGAATGCTTAAACTGTTAGGATAGTTTCAATCTTAGTACGTCAATGCTTTGCTTTCACAGTGTATGCCATGTATCCATTGTAGTCAGGATAAAACTGTGTTGATTATGCTGCAGCTCATGCTTTAGAGACTATTGTTAATCCCTTGACTAGTTGTGCTTAATTAGACAGTTAGTGCTCCGGATTGATATTTTAGTTGTGATTGAATCATCCATTGGTGAAACACCTTAGGTAAGTAATAGACTTGACACCTCTACCTTATCTGTTAAAAGGACAAGAGTATCATAATCAGTTGAATACATAGTATGAGTTAATGGTGGATTCGACAACCTTAGTTCCCTCATTCTCACTGTTTACACCCTTAGTTCATTCATGCTCTTGTTTATTAAACATTGCACATTGCTTCCACTGTCTTATCTTTGCTCCTTTACACACTGCTTTGCACTGCTGTGCTTTTTGCTTTCAATCACTGCCCAAAATTCTCTGAAATCAGTTAAGCAAAAGCCTAGATTCAACTACACACACCAAGTCCCTGAGGACAAACCCCTTCTTACCTCACTCACTACAACTGACCCTGTATACTTGCAGGTCTAAGTTGTAGGTTCTTTTAAAGTCCTACCAATCACCATAGCATTTATAAGATTATGTCGATGTCTTATATAGTAAGTTCAAAAGATAAGCGTTATACTTCGCATTGTATTCCTTAATACTATGTATAACTAGAGTATAATCATCCATAGCTTCGCAGTTATGTTTCCAATATGCACGACTTGAAAGATACGTTAGGGAATGAAACAGTTCAAGTCAAATATTACTAACCTCAAGTGGAAGGATGATGTCACCGTTGTAGATCCTTAATTCTTCACATACTTTAAGTCTTGACGTAATACTTGTAATGCCTAATATCCTAATACTTTCAATCTAACCTATACGAAGTTGACTCTAGTAAATAATCAAGCGACTCTTTAAATGAGTTTTGATTCACTAAAATATGACAACCAAACTTGACATACCAACGCTTGGTGGGTTCAACCGAGCTATATTTTAACAATCTCCCCCTTTGTCAATTTTAGTGACAAAACTCTTACATCATATGGATAAATAAATTACAAGAATTCATTACACATACACTTGATTCCCAAATTCAACAACACAATAACCTGTATACATTCAATTCTTTAAATGTTGTTGTTGACATTATAATAACAAAGCTAATACTCCCCCTAAAGGTAAGATAGGTAGATTTTCAATCCGCACGTCTTTGTTATTTCCATCATCATATGATATGTTACTCCCCTTAGTCTATGCTTTACTCTCTTTGTTAGATATAACGTTTAAGAACCATTGTCCTTTCCCTTAGTGATACCAAATCAATACAAATCAACATAAGTATCACTTTTTTACTCCATATATTTCTCTCCCTTTTTGTCACAAAATGACAAAGGTACGAGCAAATAAAAAGCAAACCGAAAGGATCTTACAAATCTCACAAGACTTGCAAAACCTATAAGAGTTAAGCACGAGGGTTCCACACACCATTTTTGATAACCAATATCAAAACCGAAACTACAAAGTAATTTTATTTTGATATTTACCAAGGAAACAATTGGCCAAAGAAATTTTCCCTAATAGTTTAGCAAAGCAAAAATCGACTAAGCACCTTAGTTCCTTTGCTAAACCGATTGTACAAATACAACCGCTTTTTCGATAAGACCAAAATAAAGATCAGAATTAACTCTATTTTTCTCACCAGGCTCTAATTATCCAAATAACTTAGACCTTTCAATTTTAAACAAGACAAGTACTAGGTAGTTAACTAGTATTTCTTGTTAAGGCATTCGATTAGACTTGAATAACCGAAACCTCCACTTTGATAAGTCTAACTAAGATCAGAATTAACTTAGTTTCTCTTATCCAGAATCGAATTGGACTAAACAATTCATCCTGAAAACCTTTTCTTTTGTTAAGCCATAAACAATTCATACAAACCAAATAAATCAACTTGCATAATTATTTACCTCAACCGGAAGCAATTGAAACAACATAGACATTAAAGTACCGAAATTTTGTAAGCCTAAACAATTGATATCAAACAATAAACCAAGATAACAATAGTTTTTCTTAACCGGAAACAATTGAATCACACACACATCCATACACAAACAATGGAATAAAACATCAATTGTACCGAAATTTTGTTAAGCAAAAGCAATAAATATATGCAATAAAATCAGGCTTTTGTTAAACAGGAAAACGATTAACTAACAAAGTCGTTACCTCAAATTCTGCATCCTCTTCTCCAATAATTTTTGCATCTTCCCAGAGAAAATTGATACCAAAATATCACTATGTTGTCATCCTCTTGCAAGACAAAATAACAATAACAACCAACCTTTACCAGAGAAAGTTTGAAAACCGGTTTTAACTTATGCATAACAAAAGTTGAAAACCCCGAAACACATATGTTTTTATACTAAACCAAACGATTCAACATATTGTGACTTTTTCACATATAGTTTCCATCAGATACCCTCATGATCCTTTGATAAAGCCTACCACCATGGGTTAGAACTTAATCCTGCTAAATCAAAAAGTTACCCAAACCATAAGGGTTCACACAATATGAGATCGAGTAATAAGGTTGTGAAAACCGAAATCAAACATCCCATAAACATTCATAGCAATAAAATAAAGCATTCAAGCACTGGCTATGTAAACGAAAAACTATCACAAGAAAAATTATAAACTAATAATTTTATTCATAAATAAGACAGTTTTATTCATAATAGACCTTACACAATTATTGAAAGAAATCAAAAACTGATGTCTATTTTCTTTGCAACTCAATCCTTCATATCAGTGCTAAACGAAGGTAGATTATTACTTTCAGTCTTCAGCTTGTGAATTTCTTCAAGTAGATAACCTTGTTGCTTGACCAGAATTTCTTGCAGCTGAGAAATTTTCGTGAAGGATTCTGCAAGATAATGTAATTCTGTCTTCGATTGAACACAAAAGCGTGTCAATGCTTCAATACAGAGATCTTTCTTCAACATATTCTCTCTTTCCTTCTTGCTAAGCCAATCTCTCTTTTTGATTTTATTCTTAATATCAAGAGAAGATGCAGACTTATTCTTAAGTTGATCTTTCTGATCTAGCATCTTACCAAGAGAAGATGTTGGATCCAGACTCATGGTTCGGACAAGAAATGAACAAATAAGGAGACTGATCTTTTTATATTTTCCATACTTTCGAAAATATAATATTCCTATAAATACGAATATCTTGAATATTTTCAAATACTAGATTTTATTTCCATAATCTACACATAAGTGCCTTGATTTTTCTTCTTCCTCACTCAAAATTTGGCATATATGGTGAGGAAAGAATTCTAATACCGATCAGGTGGTATTAGCATGAGATTTTCTCTTATTATGGAATTTTGAACAACTAGAGTATCCCTGATCTAGTATCGTATGAGAAATCCTCCCCACGTTACCTCGAACTAGCGAAGTATCTTGGGATTGACTTGAGTTGCCTATGCAAATTTTAGCAATTCTGTTTTTGGGACAATTTTTGCATCTTGTCTTATTTTTTCCTTTACCATTAGATGATCATCGGAAGACATGTCCATTTTTAAAATGGGTAAATCACTAATGGAGGAGGAAGAAATAAGATTGACAACTAATGCAATATTAATTGTTTCCTCTTCTTCATAATCATATGAATCAGATCTCTCATTTAGAGTTACAGCCAGAGCCTTGCTTCCAGTGTGTTTCTTAAGATTGGGACAGTCTTTAGCAATATGACCAAACCCTTTACACTTAAAGCACTGTGGCTGATATTCATCATCTTCTTCATGATCCTTTTTGACAAGAACTCGATCATGTGGGCGACAAGATCGATGAGTATCCTTTATGAATCTCCTATTTCGTTTCTTTAAGAAATCTCGAAATTGTCTAGTAATCAATGATAATAATTGTTCAATTTCATCATCAGAATTTTCTGCAATCTGTTCATCTGAATCATCCATCTGTTTATTCCTCTCCATTGGAGCTTTCGGAATTTCTGCAGCTTTAAAAGCAATTCCTTTACTTTGAATAGACTGTGATTCTGGATCAAAGATATTTAACTTTCCAACGAGTGTGCTTCGTGAGAGAGTTGATATATTATTTGCTTCTATGATTGCATGCTTCTTAGAATCGTACATAGGTGAAACGATCTGAGAATTTTGCACACTATATCTTTTTCAGAAATAGTCTTTCTAAGAGAGAAAGAAGCATTAATTATCTAAGAGAGTTTAAGATGAAACTCTCCAAAAGTTTCGTTGTCATCCATTCGAAGGTTTTCCCATTCGGATGTAAGAGTTTGAAGTCTAGCTTATTTCTCTGAAGTGTTTTCTTCGAATACGATCTGAAGATTATCCCAAGCTTCTTTCTAAGTTTGACATGTTGATACATGATGTTGTAGATCACGACTTACAACATGTATTACAACATTCAAACCATCTGAATTCTGCTTTGCAAGAGCCTTTTCTTCGTTTGAAAAATCTACTAAGCGTTTAAACTCAGTTTCCGAATTTTCTATCTTTGGACGAATATAACCATCAACGACTAATAACCATGTATTAAAGTCTCGTGATTGAAAAAAAGATCTCATAGCAGATTTCCACCATAGATAGTTTGTTCCGTCAAATCTTGGTGGTACGTTAATTGAAGTCGATTCATGAGAACTCGAATTCATTGCTTATAGGTTGGATCGCACCAAACACATATTGTTAGATCTTTCGTGTTTGCCTGCTCTGATACCAATTGAAAAGACGAGGGTACCCAAATATACCTCAATCTAAAACTTTTCCACCTATAAGTCCTTTCTCCGAAAGTGATTGTCTATGGACCGAGTCGAGACAATACAACTAATCGGTTCATACTTCGTGTGATCGTCTATGGATACGAGATCGAGACAATACAACAATGAAGTATGTTTACTTGATAAAAGGTTCGGACTTAACCAAACACAATAGGATTGCTATCAAGTAAAATAGGAATTAACGTTTGTGTAATTTACTTTAAATTATGATAACAATAATAATTGCGGAAAATAAAAGTAAATGACACAACATGATTTTGTTAACGAGGAAATCGCAAATGCATAAAAACCGCGGGACCTTGTCCAGAATTGAATACTCTCAGGATTAAGCCGCTATAAAAAATCAAACCAACTTCGTATAGTTGAGACCAAGCAACTAAACTTATAGTTCACCTAGTTCCGTCTATATCCTTGCGCCTCCAACTTGCAGTAAGTCACGCACTTTTAACCCTCTTTCTAGTACCTCATTGAAACTTATATCTTGGAATGTCTAAGGTATTGGGAATCTAATTACTCAGGACCACTTTAACCATAAAAACTATTATTTCAAACCAGACATTGTGTTTTTAGCCGAAACTAAAGCTCCACTGTCTAGAATGGAGTTATTTACAAAAAAAAAAAAAAAAAACCATTTCTCTGACTAGTTTACTGTTCCTTCCGTGGGAGTTGCAAAAGAGTTAGCGATTGCGTGGCATAATAATATAGAAATGAATCTAATATCATCAAATTTAAATGTGTGCCACTTTGATTCAAAGAGAGACAGAAGTGATAATTACCTGTGTTTATGGGGCAGTTGAATCGGATGCCAAAGTAGAACAATGGTCTTATATTGCTAACATTGATCAACAGGTCAATAAACCATGGCTGTTAATTGGTGATCTAAATGTTATACTTGATCCGGAGGAAAAACAAGGTGGAAACAAATCTATCTCTTGCATCAAGTCTTTCATAATACAGACAATTGACTCTATGGGCCTTCAAGATGCTGGTAGTGCAAGACTTCTTTAAATCGGGAGCCCTAGATCCAAATTTAAACCATTCTTTCATAACCCTGATACCAAAAATAACCACCCCACAAACCACAGCAGATTTTAGACCTACCAGTTTAAGTAATACTATTTATAAGATCATATCCAAAATATTAGCAAACTTCCTTAAACCAATTCTAAATAAGATAATCTCCCCTAACCAATTAACTTTTCTCCCTGGAAGACAAATCACCGATAACATTATCATAGCCCATGAACTTATTCACTCAATAAAAAACTCAAAAGGCAGAAAAAGACATTTTGCTTTAAAATTAGATCTTTCAAAAGCCTTTGACATAGTGTAGTGGAATTTCATTAAATCATCTCTTTTAGAGCTAGGTTTTGGCAATTCCTGGGTAAATCTCATAATGCAATGCATCTCGACCACTTCCTTTTCCATCCTCCTAAATGGTTCCTCAGGTCCCAGATTCAACACTTCAAGAGGGATAAGACAGGGTGATCCCCTTTCTCCATATCTTTTCTTAGTCTGCATGGAGGTTCTTTCCGGACTTCTAGAAAAAGGCAGTTTTAGAAAAGAAAATCTCGAGGTTTAAAATAAACAAAAATGTCCCAAACGTTTCCCACCTATTCTTTGCAGATGATTGCTTCTTATTCACAAAAGCTGATCTAGGGGAAGCAAAGAATCTCTTGGATATCCTTTCTAGATTTGGTGAGATCACGGGATAAATGGTCAATCTTCAAAAATCGGGAATTTATTTCAACCCGAGAATTCACCCGAAACATGGGAAAATCATCGCTAGAATCCTAAAAGTCCCTTTAATGACAAAAAATGATAGATATCTTGGAACCCCACTCTTCTTCGATAAAAATAGGAAAGAGAATTTTGAACCTCTCCTAAAAAAATACTATGCTACTCTTCAGGGATGGAAATCCAAATTGCTTTCACAAGCTGGAAGAACCGTGCTTATAAAATACCTTCTTCAAGGTTACCCAACTTACCAGATGCAAATTCTGGACCTTCTTAAAGAAACCCTAGATCAACTGGATAAGATTCAAAGAGATTTGTGGCGGAATAAAGATAAACCAAAAAGTATATGAGGATATTTTAAGGGTTGGGTCAGTATTTGTAAACCAATTTCACAAGGAGGTCTTGGAATCAAAAATCCACATCAATTTAACATTTCCCTACTTATAAACTAGCTAGCAGGCTTATTACTGAGCACGACCAACTTTAGGCTCAACTGCTAAAATCTAAATACTTTCCTAATAATCACCCGCTGGAATCTTCCAGGATTTCAAAATTATCTTGGATTTGGACTAGTATCCAAAAAAGTTTAAACTTTATTAAAGGTAATTTTGTGTGGCAAGTCAAAAATGGAGCTTCTAAAAAAATTGGGAAGATAAATGGGTTCCTAATGCAGACATTACCACAAAACCCATAAATTCTCCAGAGCCTCTTCCACGGCGGGTAAATGAACTGATTACTCCAAAAGATAGATGGGATCAAGACAAACTTGATAATCTCTTCACTCCAGATACAAAAGAAAAAGTTCTAACCATATCTCCAAATGGCCAAGAACAAGACAAAATTAGATGGCAACACCACTCCTCGGGATTTTTTTCTGTAAAAAATGTTTATAATTTCCTTGTAAATCAAGATCAAGAAGACAACAACTCAAGATATTTCCCTTGGCTAAGGATTTGGAAGATTAAAGTGATTCTGATGATCAAATTATTTATTTGGAAATTAGCTCAAAAAGCTCTTCCAACTAATGCAAGACTAGGGGAGCATAATAAAGACATAAATACAGACTGCCCAATGTGAAAAGATGAGGGTACTCAAATATATCTCAATCTAAAACTTTTCCACCTATAAGTCCTTTTTCCGAAAGTGATTGTCTATGGACCTAGTTGAGACAATACAATTAATCGGTTCACACTTCGTGTGATCGTCTATGGATACAAGATAGAGACAATACAACAACGAAGTATGTTTACTTGATAAAAGGTTCGGACTTAACCAAACATAATAGGATTGCTATCAAGTAAAATAGGAATTAACGCTTGTGTAATTTACTTTAAATTATAATAACAACAATTATAATTGCGGAAAATAAAAGTAAATGACATAGCAAGAATTTGTTAATGAGGAAACCGCAAATGCATAAAAACCCCGGGACCTTGTACAGAATTGAGTACTCTCGGGATTAAGCCTCTATACAAAATCAAACCAACTTCGTATAGTTGAGACCAAGTAACTAAACCTATAGTTCACCTATTTCCGTCTGTATCCCTGCGCCTCCAACTTTCTTGCAGTCCCGGACTTGGAACAATTCCTTTGGTTCGTATTCCAAATAGTAAAGGAACAACAAACTATTTCTACTGTTTTTGGTAAATTTGGGTGTGTGGATGAGAAACAAATCTAAACCTAAAACAAATGCACTGCATGGGAGTACTTTAGATTCGAGAGATCAATCTATACAACTCTTGCCTAAACCAAGAAATGGCTGTTCTAGTCTTGCTTCGGTCACAAAGTGAAGGAGAAGGGTTGGTCTTAGGGAGGGAAGCAAAGAAGGTGTTGAGATCAGAATGGTTAATTCTGAAGGTGTTGTTATTTTATGACTTGTATCAGAATTTGGGAACTGGATTGCAGAATGTAAGCTATTAGTTCTCTGGTGTTTTCTGGATACTGTATTGTTGTTAACCAAACTGTTGTCTGGTCGAAAATAGGTAAAGCCTATTTATACAAGTCATATTGAACGCACCCTGATCTCGTAGAAAGTGGGAGTGATTGAGTGATGGAGAAGTGGGGTCACGTGTAAATGCCAGAAACCACGTTCCCACTATGGAGGAAATTGGTTAGTTTACACCCACTACTTCTTGCCGCCACTAACTGTCATGCTTTCTGACACTTTCTTATAATGGGCGTGTTGTACGCCGCACGCTGTAAACCGCCAGACCAATACCCTGATGAGCATCCCCCAGTTTGTGACATGTTTGATGTCTCGAGTGTTTTCATGGAAAACATGTAGCAAATTGCTATGTGTGGCAAGTCAAAGTCAGGAGACTTGCCACAGGAGAATAGCATGTGATGCTATTAGGCTTGTCTTGGTTGGTCGCCCAAAACTTTTCACAGGCCTGTCAATTTTGTGGTGAATTTGGACGTCTGAGATCGTAACTCATGAAAAAGGGTGGCCATTGATATTATGGCTACATTTGTTGGCGCACGATGGTAGCACAGTGGCGTCATTGGCACATGCCAATGGCGCAGTGGCATATAGCGGGATGTCAATGGCATAGTGGCACCTAGCGTAGCCGTGGCAGCTATTTTGGCATATTGGTGTTAGACCCAAATATGGCTCCGGCAACGCTGGCTCTGTTGTTATATCAAACTTAAGGCTTTAGGAGAATTACTTGACTTAGTTGGCGTGGCAACTTTAGATAAATTAGGGTTTGGCATATCGAAACCCTAATTAGCGCGTGTGGCATGGCCGCGACACGGTGGTGCTTTATGCAATCGGTGCCATGGCCATATTAAAGGAATTATGGCAGGGCATAATATGGGAATAACCAAAGGCGCAAGGATGGCCACAGGTGATTATAGAATGACGCCGTTTTTAGGGTTTGTCGGGTCCCACATGGCTCGTGGCATGTTGTAGGGCCAAAGTGCGTAATTGGGCCACAACTGGAAATTAGGGTTTCGAATAATTCCACTAAGGCAGAGCCGTGTTTGGAATACCCTAATTGGAATATGTTATGGCGTTTGGCCACGAACAAGAAGTGGGTTAGCACGTTGGCACGCTATTTATGGCACATTGACACGTTCAACATGCTTCTGCGGAAAAGTGGTGTGTTTGGCATGTTTGGCATGCCAATTAGCGTATTAGCGCGACACAGCATGTTCGGCATGTCACTAGCATGTCGGAGCGGAATGGAAAGCTTAGCATGTTTGGCATGCCAATTAGCATGATGGCGCGGCTTTTAGAAAGCCAATTTGGCATTGTGACCATCTGGCGCAATTTTGCCTCTTTTAATACTATGACAGGTTTAGAGCGACCTGATTGGTCAATAGAAAAAGGGGGCTGACCAAACGTGGGCGTGGCCACACTTCTAGTGTGTGTATGGCGGATTTAAAGCGACCTGATTGGTCTATGGGAAATAGGGCCGGCAAGTATGGGCCCAGCCACAACTCATGCGCGTGGGGCGGGTTTAAGGCAACCTGATTGGTCGACGAGAAATAGGGGTCGGTCGAGTAGCATGGGGTGTGGCCACTTGCAAGTGGCGCCGGCTGGCCTATGGCATGGCCACACCTCCCTTTGTCGATGCTCCTATTCCGCGGATCCTTTTATTCCTTGTTTTCTGATTGTGGGTAGGATTTTGCACCTACTAATCCATGGAGGATTAATTGCCTAGTTCTCCTAGGCTTAATTTCGACAGGCGAGGTCTAATATACTGCGCAGGGTGCAAAACCCTAATTTTGCAAATTAGTCAGGGTAATATCTGAATCTTGTGAATTATCACAAAATTGATTGAATTCCATGTGCTGACACAGAGTTCTTTAAGTTTATTGCCAGAGAGCAGTATGCTTTCCGATTGAGTACTTTTATGCAAGGATCTTAACCTTGATACTTGGAAATTCGTGCTACTCTGCTGCGAGTGAACACAAATTGTCATGCCATATCAATATTAAGGGTTCAGCTAGGGAACATAGCATAGGAAAAATACTCGGCAGGCTCTGGCATTAGTGAGTAATGCAGCTAGGAGCTTATATACTCATTAGGCTCTATACTAGTGAACAATTCATCTAGGAGTTTGAGTTTCAATATAATATGAAGAGAGACATAGACACTCATCAGATTTTGATATATTCTCCAAATTCCTGTGGAATATAGACATATCAATGTCTACTACATCTGATGCCGGGTCAGGTAGATAGAATTTTACAGTTTTTGCCCTATACTAAAAACCACCATCAACAAGTTCACCTAGTTCCGTCTGTATCCCTGCGCTTCCAAACATTCCCGGACTTGGAACAATTCTTTTGGTTCGTATTCCAAACAGTAAAGGAACAAAAAATTTGTTCGGTAACAACTCTTTTCAACCAAGTGATATGAGTTCGACAAAAGCCTCTTACGTTTATACCAATAAACTCCTTTGTTAGGTCCTTAGATCTATCCAATAAAAATTACCAAAGTAATTGTCAAGATTTTGCAATCAATACTTTTAATCACAAAGAAACGTATTGATGCCAATCTACTCAACTAATCAATCAAATCTATCACAAAGATAAACCGGTTATAGTTGGATCCTCTTTACCCGAAACAAGTATTGTGCACACCAAAGATTATGAACCCAAGTCAGAAATCTTCTTCGTCTTCAAATATTCTTATATCTTCAATAAACACCTGCACATAATCAACTTGAATCTCTTGTGATCAATTACACAAAGAACGGAGTCTGTTAACAATGGATTATCACAAGACGTTTTTAGATCTACAAACAGTCTAAAGATCCCCGTCGAAACTTCGATCTAGTTTGAGTGAATCTTATATTAGAAGAGAAGATTCTCAAGCATAAACAAACTAGGTGCAATCAAAGTTCACCAACCGTTAGTCAATTATATCAATCGAAAACAAAAGATAAACTACAATTATCTAGTTTCCCACCAACGGTACTAATAGAGCTTCTCAATCCCAAAGAAGTCTTTAAACCGAGCGGCCGTAAGAGATTTCACCTAATTAAGTTACTTTCCTCTCTGAATAGGCGGATCCACCAGTAACAACACAACTAGGTAGTTTTACTGGCTGGTAGGCTCAGAAACCTATAATAAATACTGCAAGTGCACAGCGTCTAACAAGTAGACAATGGCAAGTACAGGTCGTTCCCACGAGGAGTGTGAAATACTTCTACTAACTAATACCAAGAATCAACAAATCAATAAGGTGATGTTTAACGATTTTTCAGGAATTCGGGACAAAATGAAATAATAAATAATTGTTAACAATAAACGGAATGAGAGCGGGTTATTAGGATTTTCAGTTTCCACCAAATAACTATGCAAACTCTACTAATCTTTAAAAATATATTCCAGGCTTTTATTTTCAAATACTGTTTCTCCGCTATAGTTTTCTTCGCTTCATGGGTAGTGATTCTAAAGCATTACCTATCAATCCTTGCATACCACGTCTAGGGATTTAACCGAAGCACGAAATATCAATTCGAAAGCATAAATAATCAAGAAAATCACATAAACGATTAAATACCAAGATTTGTGAATAACAACTATTAATCAATCAAATCATTATTAAGCATATATCAATGTAGATTTTTCACAATTAATTGGTTTCTACCTAAACCCTAACAAACAATCTAGCAAATCATGGAGAAAAGGAAATCAAAACAGCAAAACCCTCTTCTCTATAAACAGTCGTAGCCGCGCCTCCCCGTTTCTCAAATAGTCACCCCCTTCTTATACACCTTCCTTTTTTTTATTTCATTAATCAAAGTATCAAAATAAATTATTCTATGAAATATCTTGCATGCAAGTTGATGTCGTCATCAGTATCTTTTCCCAAATAGTATTGCCACCTCGTTCTTCCAACGAAATAATAAACTCCCCTTGTTTCCAAAATCTCCCAAATGAAGAAAGAGTTATTTTATTTCCAAAATAGTCACGTGTAAATATTCCTCAATTAATTCTTCACATGACAAATAAATTATTTTTCTCGGTGGAATATATTTGTAATAAAGTAAGAAAGATAAAATAGTTTCCATTTTCAGTTTCCGTATGCCAACCCCACTTTGATTTCAATTCCTTTGCTGCGTTTCTGCCTCGCCTCTGAAACAATTCTATGCTGCTGATATATATGGAGATACCAGGCCAGCTACATTTTGTCATTTTTTGTCATTGTGTTTGCTGATATATGGAAATACCAGGCCAACTCATTTCATCATTGTGGTTGCTGATATATGGAAATACCAGGCCAACCCGGCTGCTGATACATGGAAATACCAGGCCAGCATAATAAGTGCTGCTGATATATAAAAATACCAGGCTAGCATAATAAGTGCTGCTGATATATGGAAATACCAGACCAGCATAATAAGTGTTGCTGATATAGAAATACCAGGCCAACATAGTAAATGCTGCTGATATATAGAAATACCAGGCCAACATAATAAGCTGTTGATACATGGAAATACCAGGCCAGCATAATAAGTGTTGCTAATATATAGAAATACCAGGCCAGCATATTTTATCATTGTGGTTGTTGATATATGGAAGTACCAGGCCAACCACATTTTTCCATTTTCGTCGCAAACACCATTAAGTCTCACATTTTGTTGTTTATTCGCTGGATGATCGAATTCACTTGTACTTTCTACAAAAGCACTAAAATAGTATTAGTAACTAAAATATTTTATCCTAGCTAATATAAATATGGGTATAAAATGTAGCATTTACATGCTTATCAACACCCCCACACTTATATTTTGCTAGTCCTCGAGCAAAACAGAGATATAATGCAATTGATTTTTTTTTTTTTTTTTTTGCAAAATATGGAGAATAACCCACTCCTCCACACTTAAACATTACATTGTCCTCAATGTAACTGAGTCATCCAACGTAAAAATTAAGATGGAAAATGCAACAATCAAAATAAAAACAAAAAAAATAAGAGATAAAGTAGAGGGAACAAATCTGATGGGTTGACTCCCATGAAGCGAAATGTATTTGTTTCCCTGCTTTCAGTAGAACGTTCTCAAACAAGATGAGGTTGGTACCCCAAAGTACGCTGCAAATCATATATATACAGTCTGAAAAGTTGGGGATCAACCCAACTAATTAGTTTTGATAAAAAGATGATCCTACAGCAATGATGATTAGTACCCAGAGAGCAAAAACTGAACTCAGTCTTATACGGAACATTCACATAAGCTTTTAGAAAATCACGATCTGAGAAACAAGTGCTCAACGGAACAATGATATCGTGACTAATTGGCCCATTATAATCTACAACGGTTTCATTAATAAGGGTCAAGATCAGAACTTTCTCAACTAATGGAACTAGTCGAAACTCGGGAAGAATTAAAGGTTCTAGCTTGGGCTTCCATTTATTAGTGTCTAGCAGCGGTGTGGAATCTAACAAAGCATTAACTTCACAAATAACACTATCATCATCAAAACCATACCCAAAATGAGCTAAGCAAACCTCTAATGGATCTTCCGAGTGGCTCTTTCAAAAGGCTTGCGAGTGCATACTTTCTTTTCACCCACAACACTTAAGGCTAAGGTACCTAAAAAAAAACCAAATAAAATGCGTAAAAAGAACCAAAAAAATATATAAGAAAAACAAAATAAAATTATGTACAAAAAGATATCAGTCAGAGAATATTTTGCAACCACTCTCCGGCAGCGGCGCCAAAAACTTGGTAGGCTCAGAAACCTACAATAAATACTGCAAGTGCACAACGTCTAACTAGTAGACAATGGAAAGTATAGGTCGTTCCCACGAGGAGTGTGAAATACTTCTACTAACTAATACCAAGAATCAACAAATCAATAAGGTGATGTTTAACGACTTTTCAGGAATTCAGGACAAAATGAAATAATAAATAAGCGTTAATAATAAACGGAATGAGAGCGGGTTATTAGGATTTTCGGTTTCCACCAAATAACTATGCAAACTCTACGAATCTTTAAAAATATATTCCATGCTTTTATTTTCAAATATTGTTTCTCCTCATAGTTTTCTTCGCTTCATGGGTAGTGATTCTAAAGCATTACCTATCAATCCTTGCATACCACGTCTAGGGATTTAACCGAAGCACGAAATATCAATTCAAAAGCATAAATAATCAAAAAAAATCACATAAACGATTAAACACCAAGCTTTGTGAAGAAAAACTATTAATCAATCAAATCATTATTAAGCATATATCAATGTAGAGCTTTCACAATTAATTGGTTTCTACCTAAACCTTAACAAACAATCTAGCAAATCATGAAGAAAAGGAAATCAAAACAACAAAACCCTCTTCTTTATAAACGGCCGTAGCCGCGCCTCCCCGTTTCTCAAATAATCACCCCCTTCTTATACACCTTCCTTTTCTTTTATTTCATTAATCAAAGTATCAAAAAATAAATTATTCTATGAAATATCTTGCATGCAAGTTGATGTCGTCATCAGTATCTTTCCCGAATAGTATTGCCACCTCGTTCTTCCAATGAAATAATAAACTCCCCTTATTTCCAAAATCTCCCAAATGAAGAAAGAGTTATTTTATTTCCAAAATAGTCACGTGTAAATATTCCTCAATTAATTCTTCACATGACAAATAAATTATCTTTCTCGGTGGAATATATTTGTAATAAAGTAAGAAAGATAAAATAGTTCCCATTTTCAGTTTCCATGTGCCAACCCCACTTTGATTTCAATTCCTTTGCTGCGTTTTTGCCTCGCCTTTGAAACAATTCTATGTTGCTGATATATATGGAGATACCAGGCCAGCTACATTTTGTCATTTTTTGTCATTGTAGTTGCTGATATATGGAAATACCAGGCCAACCCATTTCATCATTGTGGTTGCTGATATATGGAAATACCAGGCCAACCCGGCTGTTGATACATGGAAATACCAGGCCAGCATAATAAGTGCTGCTGATATATAGATATACCAGGCCAGCATAATAAGTGTTGTTGATATATGGAGATACCAGGCCAGCATAATAAATGTTGCTGATATAGAAATACCAGGTCAGTATAGTAAATGCTGTTGATATATGGAAATACCAGGCCAGCATAATAAGCTGCTGATACATGGAAATACCATGCCAGCATAATAAGTGCTGCTGATATATAGAAATACCATGCCAGCATATTTCATCATTGTGGTTGCTGATATATGGAAGTACCAGGCCAACCACATTTTGCCATTTTCGTCGCAAACACCATTAAGTCTCACATTTTGCTGTTTATTCGCTGGATGATCGAATTCACTTGTACTTTCTACAAAAGCACTAAAATAGTATTAGTAACTAAAATATTTTATCCCAACTAATATAAATATGGGTATAAAATGTAGCATTTACATGCTTATCACTGGCTCTGAGGATTAGTTTGCTCGAAACGCAAACTTCAATATTTATAGACCAAGGAAGTTTGGACACCAAGGAATTTCCAAAACCGAAAATATTCTCAAGATATGCAATACATTACCAAATTCGGTTTCCATAATTCCTGGAAATGCACTGTCCAAATATTGACCAAAATCTCTTAGAAAATCTCCAACTAGTAAATGCACATTACTAATTTCTATTTTCCAAATATAAAATTTAAAACATTAATTAAAAGATTCTCCATTTATTTTCGATCCGGGATTCTCCTTTAGCTATTAAGGAATAACTTTGAACAATAAAAGATAAGCGTTACTGCACATGTTCAAAGTATGTTGACGTCTTTACTTTGTAAGTCCTTTTTCATACTTACAATCTTGGAAACGATTTGCCACACTTCCAAACAAGTTTAGAATTGGTTCATCTGACTTCCAAGAACTACGTGATTTATTATCCTATCAAATCACCAAACATAGGTTTCACGGTTCTACCAAAACAAGTTTCGGTTCTACCTCCATGTGGGTAGTAGAATTAGCCACGTTAGTTACCAAAACTTGGTTGACTAGGTACTAGGATCGGTTTCCACATATATATGGTATCTAACTTGTATTTGGTGCACATGTCCATAGAATCGGTTCCCAATGTCTAAAAGCGTGTTGCACATGTTCATAGGATCGGTTCCCAATAATTAGAAACTTGCACCTCTTACAAGGATCGATTCCCCTTTTGTGATCGGTTGCACCTCTTACTAGGATCGGTTCCCCCTTGCCTAGAGTTGGTCATGCCATACAACAAATCGATCATACCATCTCAGGTGATTACTTAAGATCGGTTTCACTAATAAATGTCATACCAATACAAAAGTCAAGGCTTGTGAATAGTTTTTCCAAGAACATAAGAAAGTCATGAGCGGTTATACTAAACAAACATATTGGTAATTCAAAAGTTTTGCAATGAATAACAATACCAATAAGCCTAGCGATTTCCCTTTCGATTCATAAAACAAGTTTATGAATTGTACTTCCTTTAAACGAATGTAAAAACATTGTTTCCTATGACAAAATCTTCACCCATACCCATACATAATCACCATAACATTCATACGATTATGTCGATGTCTTATATACGAAAATCAAAAGATAAGCGTTATACTTCGTATTGTATTCCTTAATACTATGTCTAACTAGAGTATAATCATTCATAGCTTCACAGTTATCTTTTCAATATGCACGATTTGAAAGATACGTTAGGGAATGAAACAGTTCAAGTCAAATATTACTAACCTCAAGTGGAAAGTTGATGTCGTCGTTGTAGCTCCTTACTTCTTCACATACTTCAAGTCTTCACGTAATACTTATAATGTCTCATATCCTAATAATTTCAAGCTAACCTATACGAAGTTGACTCTAGTAAATAATCAAGTGACCATTTAAATGAGTTTTGATTCACAAAAATATGACAACCAAACTTGGCATACCAACGCTTGGTGGGTTCAACCGAGCTATGCTCTAACACAATGTGCAACTCCCAAGTTCAAGAAACAGAACATCATCTAATTTGAAAAAGAGGGGGTCTAACAACCACACCCAATATTTCTCTTAGAAATCTGTATGTACAAACTCCAATATACTTTCAAGAGAATCAACTAGACAGTCATACTCAATCTTTAGAAAAGTATATCAAAGAGTTTATATCTCAATTTCTCAATTCAACCCGCAATCAAACAAATAGGAATTTTCGAGCCCGATTGAATAAGAGAAATAACTTGGACGGTATCACAAACCAATATCCAAGTGTCAATCAATTCAATCAACAACCCAAAGTCCGGAGAATTGGTTGAACTTAACGCACAACCTGTGATATTTCAATTATATTAACAAATATAATGCAGAAAAGAAATAACACAGACACCGGAAATTGTGTTAACGAGGAAACCGCAAATGCAGAAAAACCCGGGGACCTAGTCCAGCTTTGGACACCACACTGTATTAAGCCGCTACAGACACTAGCCTACTACCAATGAACTTCGGGATGGAATGTAGTTGAGCCCTAATAAATCTCACACTTATCAAGGTACAATTGCACTCCTTACGTCTCTGAACCCCATCAGGATTCTACGTACTTGATTCCCTTAGCTGATCTCACCCACAACTAAGAGTTGCTACGACCCAAACTCGAAGACTTGATAAACAAATCTGTCTCACACAGAAAGTCTATTGAGATAGATAAATCTGTCTCCCACAGAAATACCTATAAGTTTTGTTCCGTCTTTTGATAAATCAAGGTGCATAGGAACCAATTGATAAACCAGACTTATATTCCCGAAAAACATCCTAGTATTATCAATCACCTCACAATAATCTTAATCGTATGGAAACGAAACATGATATTGTGGAATCACAAACGATGAGACGAAGATGTTTGTGACTACTTTTTATCTTGCCTATCGGAGATTAAATCTCGAGAAAATCCTAGAGAAGGTAATACTTAATACGATAGAAACCTTCAAGATCAGAACACGCAACTACAGAGAAAATAGTTGGGTATGGCTTATCAATCCCAACGAAGTCTTCAAGTCGTTAACCTACAGGATTTTGGAAAAAACCTAAGGTTAAAGGAGAATCGACTCTAGTCGCAACTAGTATCACACAGGAGGTGTGGGGATTAAGTTTCCCAGTTGCTAGAGTTCTCCTTTATATAGTCTCCAAATCAGGGTTTGCATTCTAAGTTACCTTGGTAACAGAGCATTCAATATTCACCGTTAGATGAAAACCTGATTAGATTCAAGATAATATTTTTCAACCGTTAGATCGAACTAGATTGTTATACACAAATGAAATGTATCTTCATTTAGATATGAGTAACCGTACCTCAAATGACTGTCTCACACAAATCATGTAAGATGTTACCAGCGATTTTCACATGATCATCTTTTGACTTTCGTCAAGAATATAAGATGAACTTGGTTAAAGCGAAAGCTTATCAACACATATTTCGATAAATATGTAAGCGAGTTAAACTCAGCTCGAAATATCAAAGGTGTATAAATCGAATACTATATAGCTATATGACTTTTGTCTCAAGTAGGAGATAGAGTATAAATAGACTTTCCGAGCGATAGATGAGTTTCAGTCTCCACATACCTTTTGTTGATGAAGTTCCACAAGCTCTCCTTAGTAGTTCTTCATCTTCAATTGATGAACGCCGTGAAGTCTAAAGCTCAACTACATAATCTATCCTAGTCCGAGACATCGCTATAAGTAGACTAGAAATCAAGAATTATAGTTTTGATCACTAAACTTGACAAACAAGCTTGAGATAGCAACGCTTGCGAGTTCGACCGAGAAGTGCTCTAACAATCTCCCCCTTTGTCAATTTTAGTGACAAAACTATCAATATATATGGATTACAAAATAAATATAACTTTGTAGCTTCTCATCCAAATGCTTGATTTCCTTGGTTCTTCAACATTACTCGAAATCTTCGTCACTTCCAAGTACTCCAGTGATTCTGAACGTGTTCAACTCAGCATCATAGTTGTTGAAGATCCGTAGCCATAACAATGAGAAAAAAAGTTGCTCTTAATCATTGTTATACAGTGTCATAGTATTATTACACAACATCAAAGTTCAATTGTATCACAACTTTGACAAAAATACTATGGTGATATATATCACCCCCCCCCCCCCTTAGTCAATACTTCATCTCACAATGAAAACCACTCCCCCTTACATAATGATCCGTAAACCATATGTATTTGTAGTGTGAACTACACATTAATTCTCCCCCTTTTTATCAATATAAATTGGAAAAGGTACGAAAACTAGTGGGATCCTAATGAAATTTTCATAGAGATACTTCATGACAAGAGAACATATCAACTTTGTTTAGATGCAATCATATAGTCGAAACTAAGTGCATTCATTAAGGAGTTTATAAAGATATAATAAAACTCCTACAGTGTTCCAAAGTCGCACTCCCCACAAAGATTTGGCAACTAAGCACAAGTTCAAAAAAGAACTCTCCCCCATTAAATGTCATTCCCGAAAGAACAACAAGAGCGACCTTACTTTTACAAGAAAAGAAGGATTTCATCGAACACTAAGATACTTAACAGAAATTCAATTACTAGAAACAAATGCAGAATTGAAGCAACACTAAACTGGAATTCCAAACTCAATTGCCCAAAAGATCGAGATAAGTGCAGGGGCAAGAATTATGGAAAAACTAATGAATCATATCAACACCAATAGACTGCCGTAAGTGTTGAAATATAGCAGTATCTAACGGTTTGGTGAGAATATCAGCCAATTGTTGTTCGGAAGGCACAAATTCCATTTTGATGATACCATTTTCATAGAGATCACGAATAAAATGATATCTTATATCAATGTGCTTAGTTCTTGAGTGCTCAACAATATTCTAAGTGATGCGAATCGCACTCGAGTTATCACAAAAGATCTTCATTATTCAAGTGTCAATTCCATAATCAGCAAGCATTTGTTTCTTCCATAGAAGTTGAGTACAACATGATCATGCAACGATATATTCTGCTTCACATGTAGAAAGGGATTGTGAATTTTGTTTCTTCCTATGCTAAGCTACAAGATTCAATCCTACAAGTAGAAACCCCCTGATGTACTCTTTCTGTCTTTCACGCATCCTGCCCAATCAGCATCCAAATAGGAAGTAAGATCAGTGTTAGTATCAAAAGTGTAAGATAGACCAAACCCTACATTGTGATTAATGTATCGTATGATCCTTTTTACAGCTGCAAGATGAGATTCCTTTGGACTGGCCTGAAACCTAGCACAACAACCAACACTAAAACCAATATCATGTCTAGTAGCTGTAAGATATAAAAGACTTCCAATGATAGATCGATAAAGTTTTTGATCGACATTTACACCTTTCTCATCTCGATGTAGTTTACCCGTGGTAGGCATAGGAGTTAGTTTTGGAGTTGACTTATCAAGACCGAACCTTGTGACAAGATCTCTTGCATACTTTTCTTGAGATAAGTAAATTTCATCCTTGTGTTGTTGAATTTGGAATCCCAAAAAGAATTTTAATTCACCAGCATTGCTCATTTCAAACTCCTTACCTAGTGAGACTTGAAAATCCTTTGCAAGTTTTTCAGATGTTGATCCATAAATGATATCATCTACATAGACTTGAGCAATGACAACATCTTTCCCACTCCATTTGGTAAACAATGTTATATCAGCTCCATCTCTCGAAAAACATTTCTTAAGAAGAGAAGTGGTTAGTTTTTCGAACCATGCACGAGGTGCTTGTTTTAACCCATATAATGCCTTGTTGAGCTTAAGGACATGATCTGGGAAATCAGGGTTTTCAAATCCCTTCGGTTGAGCGACATAGACCTATTCCTTTAAATTTCCATTTAGAAAAGAGGATTTATGTCCATTTGAAACACCTTAACCTTCAGGAAAAAAACATGAGTTAATAACAAAAGAATGGGCTCAATGCGTGCCACAGGAGCAAAGGTTTCGTCAAAGGAAATTCCTTCAATCTGTGAATATCCTTGAGTGACAAATCTGGCTTTGTTTCTGACAATGCTGCCAAATTCATCAGACTTGTTCTTGAATATCCATTTAGTACCAGCAATATTGATATTTGAGGGACAAGGTACGAGCTCCCATACATCTTGTCTTTGAAATTGATTTAACTCTTCATGCATTATTCACCCAAAAGGGATCAAGAGCTTAATCAATGTTTCTTGATTCTACTTGCAATAGATAACAACCAAAATTGCAAATATTTTGAAGTTGTCATCTCGTCTTAGCAGTAAAATCTCTTCCTCCAGTAATACTGTTAGTATCATGATTCCGTTGAACCCATAGGTTCCGCGGAGGAGCACATTCTTGTTCAACAGGAACAACCCGACTAGGGATTTTCTCCTCATCACTAGAAACATCAGGATCAATAACTGTTGGAAAAACTTCTACTGATTCTGGAATTTCTTTGACTTTCTCAATTGTCTCAGTTGGAGGCAATTCAGCTAGAGAGTCATCATGATGAAAATTACTTAGATCATCAATGCTAACATTTGCAGATTCCACTATGACTTGGGTTCTGAGATTAAAACTCGGAAACCACGACTGTCAGATGCATAGACAAGAAAAATACATTCATTGCTTTTCGAGTCAAACTTCCCTTTCTGCTCACGATCCTTTTGAATGTAGCACTTACTGCCGAATACTCTGAGATACTGTAGGTTGGGTTTCTTACTGTACCACAACTCATGGGGAGTGTTTAAGGTCTTTGGTCGTAAATAAAAACGATTGATCAAGTAGCAAGCTGTAAAGACTGCTTCTTCCCAAAACCTTAACGGTAAGTTTTTGTTATGGAGCATTATCCTTGCCATTTCCTGAATGTTCCTATTCTTCCTTTCTGCAACTCCATTAGCTTGTGGAGTAATGGGTGGTGAGTATTGTTGAATAATTCCCAGATTATCACAGTATTCAAAAACTTTGGTGTCTTTGGATTCAGTGCTACGATTGATTCTAATTTTCTTTAGTTTGCGACCCTGTTCGTTCTGGATTCTATTAACAAGAATCTTGAATTCACTGAGGGTTTCATTCTTATGAGCCAAAAACGCCACCCAAGTGAACCTGGTATAATCATCTACCATAACCAAAGCATACTTCTTTCCATCCACCGTTGGTTGTTGAATTTGCCGAAGAGATCCATATGAATTAAATCAAGTGGTGCTTTAGTAAAGATATTTCGAGATGATTTATGTGGAACTTTCGTTTGTTTACCCTTTTGACAGGCACCACAGACACCTTCAATCTTAGCATTGATTTTGGGAACACCTCTAACAAGTTCTTTGTTAGTGATCTTAGTTAGAAGTCGATAATTGATGAGACCAAAACGCTCATGCCAAAAATGTGTAGATTCCACCTTAGTCAAATTGCAACAATTGCTAAACTGAATATCCAAAAGATAACAATTATTTTTACCACGAGATCCCTGAAAAATTATTTTTCCAGACTTGTCTACAATGTCACATCCATTCGCATTGACCACAACTTTATGGCCTTTGTCGTAAATTTGACTAACAGAAAGTAGATTAGAAGTCATACCCTTAACATATACGATATCATGGATTTTCAGGAACGACAAGTAATTTAATCATCCCCTTCTTGCTTATGTAACAACATCTCCCATCTCCGAATGTTACTAGACCACCATCAAAGTCGCTTGTGTTGACAAACCACGAGAAATATCCAGTCATATGCCTGCTACATCCAATATGAAGGAACCATTGAAAGGGAGATGTTAATTTTAGAGCAAAGGCTCTATACTAGCACTACTAACCACTTTAGGCTTTCTTGTTAGTATTGAATGTCTTTTGAGAGAAGACAAAAGTTGTACAGCTTTCTTGTGAAGATCACTTGCAACTTTTAGTCTTTTCTTGAAAGGAAAACATACATGTTGGAAGTGATCATTAGAACCCTAAAACAAACACGTGCCAACATATTTATCCTTATTTGAAGAGTTCTGATCATCATCAGATTTCACAAATCCCAAACCTCGCTTATCACCTGACTTACGACAATTCTTCAAGGAAGAATTAAAGGAGTTTCCCAAATCTATCTAAGTCGTTTTGATGGATTTCAAATCCTTAAGTTTTGCAATTTCTGCAATAAGATCAGAGTTGATCTGGATTTGTTCAACCAACTTTTTCTGGAGATCAATTACCTCTTCAGAACGTTCTCGAAGCTCAGATTTTTTGATATAAATCTTGCAACGAAGTCCATCAATTTTCCTTATCAATTGTTGTTTCTCCCGACAAATATTATTGATGAAGTTTTTTTAGATCAGGATACTCAACCTCATCGATGGCTTCTAAAACACGCTCGAAGTTGAATTTATCCATTTCTGGTGAAGCGCTTTTACAGACATTGTCGTCCATAGTCAGATCTCTACAAACACGGACTTATGAGGTCTTAAACGTGTTTGCCCGCTCTGATACCAATTGAAAAAGCGGGGGTCTAGCAACCATACCCAATATTTCGCTTAGCTATCTGTATGGACAAACTCCAGTATACTTTCAAAAGAATCAACTAGACAGTCAGACTCAATCTTTAGAAAAGTATATCAAAGATCTTATATCTCAATTTCTCAATTCAATCCGCAATCAAACAAATAGGAATTTGCGAGCCTGATTGAATATGAGAAATAACTTGGACGGTATCACAAACCAATATCCAAGTATCAATCAATTCAATCAACAACCCAAAGGCCGGATTCAAGAACTGACTGAACTTAACGCACAACCTGTGATATTTCAATTATATAAACAAATATAATGCAAAAAAGAAATAACGCAAACACCAGAAATTTTGTTAACAAGGAAACCGCAAATGCAGAAAAACCCCGGGACCTACTCCATCTTTGAACACCATATTTTATTAAACTGCTACAGACACTAGCCTACTACGAATGAACTTCGGACTGGAATGTAGTTGAGCCCTAATCAATATCACACTGATCAAGGTACAATTGCGCTCCTTACGTCTCTGAACAAGCAGGATTCTACGCACTTGATTCCCTTAGATGATCTCACCCACAACTAAGAATTTCTACGACCCAAAGTCGAAGACTTCATAAGAAAAATATGTCTCACACAAAAAAGTCTATTGATATAGATAAATCTGTCTCCCACAAAAATACCTATAATTTTTGTTCCGTCTTTTGATAAATCAAGGTGCAAAAGAACCAATTGATAAACCGAACATATATTCCCGAAGAACAACCTAATATTATCAATCACCTCATAACAATCTTAATCGTATGGAAACGAAACAAGATATTGTGTAATCACGAACGATGAGACGAAGATGTTTGTGACTACTTTTTATCTTGCCTATCGGAAATTAAATCTCGAGTAAATCTTAGACAAGATAGTACTCAATACGATAGAAACCGGCAAGATCAGAACATGCAACTACAGAGAAAATAGTTGGGTCTGGCTTCACAATCCCAATGAAGTCTTCAAGTTGTTAACCTACTGGGTTTTAGAAAAAACCTACGGTTAAAGGATAATCAACTCTAGTCGCAACTAGTATCACACAGAAGGTGTGGGGATTAGATTTCCTAGTTGCTAGAGTTCTCCCTTATATAGTTTTAGAATCAGGGTTTACAATCAATGTTACCTTGGTAACAAAGCATTCAATATTCACCGTCAAATGAAAACATGATTAGACTCAAGATAATATCTAACTAGCCTACTCCAAGTTAAATTCGGTCTGGAATGTAGTTGAGACCTAACCAATCTCACGCTGATCAAGGTACAATCACGTTCCTTACGCTGCTAAAACCACGTCAGATTCTGCGCACTTGATTCCCTTAGCTGATCTCACTCACAACTAAGAGTTTCTACGGCCCAAAGTCGAAGACTTGATAAACCAATCTGTGTCACACAGAAAATTCTATGGAATAGATAAATCTGTCTCCTACAGATAAACCTATGAGTTTTATTCCGTCTTTTTATAAATCAAGGTGCACAAGAACCAATTGATATACCGGATTATATTCCCGAAGAACATCCTAGAAATATCAATCACCTCAAAATAATCTTAATCGTATTGTAGCGAAACAAGATATTGTGGAATCATAAACGATGAGACGAAGATGTTTGTGACTACTTTTTATCTTGCCTATCGGAGATTAAATCTCGATCATATCTTAGAAAAGATAGTACTCACTCACGATAGAAAACAGCAAGGTCAGAACACGCAACTACAGAGAAAATAGTTGGGTCTGGCTTCACAATCCCAATGAAGTCTTCAAGTCGTTAACCTACAGTGTTTTGTAAAAACCTAAGGTTAAAGGAGAATCGACTCTAGCCGCAACTAGAATCACACAAGAGGTGTGGGGATTAGGTTCCCCAGTTGCTAGAGTTCTCCTTTATATAGTCTTCAAATCAGGATTTGCAATCAATGCTACCTTGGTAACAAAGCACTTAATATTCACCGTTAGATGAAAATCTGACTGGACTCAAGTTAATATCTGTCAACCGTTAGATCGAACTTAGATCGTTACACAAATGAAAAGTGACTTCATTTAGATATGAGTAACCGTACCTAAACGTGTACACCTTTGTTGGCTCAACAATAGTTAACCGAAGTTAGCCATATGATCACTTTCATATCAACCACATTCATCTTAACCACAACTAGTTCAAATGACTCAAATGCAACTAGTTATAAAGTTGTTCAATTGTTTATATTGCCATAGAAGTATACAAGAAACAATTGAAAGAAAATCAGTTTGATTCACTCGAATCGATTCATGAACATTATAGCCACGGTTTGCAAATGATTGCATTCCTTATTTCATTAACGTATTGGTTCATGACATAACTGATTTTAGAACATAACTCACTCAAGTATGCAAATGGGTACGCATACTTAAGTATCCGAACTTGGATTGTGTTCGACAGTACGCAAACGGGTACGCATACTGTCACACATCCAAACTTCAGTTGAAATCAGTACGCGTACGGGTATGCATACCAAAGTTCCCCGGACTTCAACTGAGTTCTCCAGTACGCGTACGGGTACGCATACTCTAGCTCCCAGAGTTCACTTGACCTTTCCAGTACGCATACGGGTATGCATACTACACCGGTCTTGGATCAACATATATACAAGTACGCATACTATGTTTATAATCCAATTAAGGTTAAGTGTTCTAAACTCCATTTCAATCACTGAAACATTCTTAGAAGACGACAATAGCTGTCTCACACAAACTATTAGCTTCAAAGCAATTTTTAAGTGATTGAATGATCAATATGAAACATTCCGAGTCTACATCTAATGACTGTCTCACACAAATCATATAAGATGTTACCAGACGATTTTCACATGATCATCTTTTGATTTTCGTCATGAATATAAGATGAACTTGGTTAAAGCGAAAGCTTACCAACACATATTTATAGAAATATGTAAGCGAGTTAAACTCAGCTCGAAATATCAAATGTGTATAAATCGAATACTACATAGATATACGACTTTTGTTTCAAATAGGAGATATAGAGTAGAAATAGACTTTCCGAGTGATAGATGAGTTTCAGTCTCCACATACCTTTTGTTGACGAAGTTCCACAAGCTCTCCTTAGTAGTTCTTCTTCTTCTTCAATTGATGAACGCCGTGAAGTCTAAAACCCAACTATATAGTCTATCCTAGTCCGAGACATCGTTATAAGTAGACTAGAAATCAAGACTTATAGTTTTGGTCAATAAATGTTAGAGCACTGCTCGGTCGAACTCGCAAGCGTTACTATCTCAATCTTGTTTGTTAAGTTTAGTTGCCAAAACTATAAGTCTTGAATTCCAGTTTACTTATAGATAAGTATCGAATTAGGATAGAAAGTGTAGTTGAGCATTAGACTTCACGGCGTTCATCGATTGAAGACGATAAACTACTAAGGGGAGCTTGTGGAACTTCATCAACAAAAGGTATGCGAATACTTGAACTCATATATCACTCAAATGTCTATCTACTTTATCTCCTATTTGATATAAGAGTCATATAGCTATATAGAATTTAATAATGCACATTTGATATTTTGAGTTGAGTTTAACTTGTTTACATATTTCTCGAAATATGTTTTGGTAAGCTTTCGCTTTAACCAAGTTCATCTTGTATTCTTGGCGAAAGTCAAAAGATGATCATGTGAAGACCGCCTTGTAACGTCTTACATGATTTGTGGGAGACAGTCATTTGATGTAGACTCGGAATGTTTCGTATTGATCATTCGATCACTTGAAAATTTTTTGAAGCTAATAATTTGTGTGAGACATCTATTGTCGTCTTCCAAGAATGTTTCAATGGTTGAAATGAGTGTTTAGAACAATTGGATATAAGCATAGTATGCGTACTTGCATATATGTAATCCAAGCCCGGAATCATGGTATGCATACCCGTATGCGTACTGGTTGGTTTAATGAAAGTCCGGGAACCTTGTGCGCATACCGGTACGTGTACTGGCGTGAGGTTCAGGTCCGGGAATTTCTGCTGAGTTTGGTGGTATGCGTACCCGTTCGCATACTGGCGAACCCAAACTTAGTTCAGGTACTTAGGTATGTGTACCCGTATGCATACCTGAGTAAGCTAAGTTCTAAATCGATTTTTTCATGAACTAATACATTTATATAATAAGGAATGAAATCTTTTGAAAACCGTGGCTATAATGTTCATGACTTGATTCGAGTGAATCAAAATCGATTTTGCATCAATTGTGTCTTGTACACTTCTATGAGAATATAAACGATTGAACAACTCTAGAACTAGTTTCATTTGAGTCATTTGAACTAGTTATAATTAAGTGAATGAGGTTGATATGAAAGTGTTCATATGGCTAACTTCGGTTAAATATTGTTGAGCCAACAAAGGTGTACACGTTTAGGTACGGTTACTCATATCTAAACAAAGTCACTTTTCATTTGTATGTAACAAGCTAAGTTCGATCTAACGGTTGAAAGATATTATCTTGAGTCTAATCAGGTTTTCATCTAACGGTGAATATTGAATGCTTTGTTATCAAGGTAGCATTGGTTGCAAACCCTGATTTGAAGATTATATAAAGGAGAACTCTAGCAACCGGGAAACCTAATCTCCACACCTCCTGTGTGATACTAGTTGCGACTAGAGTCGATTCTCCTTTAACCTTAGGTTTTTCCAAAACCCTGTATGTTAACGACTTGAAGACTTCATTGGGATTTTGAATCCAAAGCAACTATTTTCTCTGTAGTTGCGTGTTCTGATCTTGTTGTTTTCTATGGTGTTTGAGAACTATCTTCTCTAAGATTTGCTTGAGATTTAATCTCTGATAGGCAAGATAAAAAGTAGTCACAAACATCTTCGTCTCATCGTTTGTGATTCCACATATCTTGTTTCGCTACCATACGATTAAGATTATTGTGAGGTGATTGATATTTCTAGTCTGTTCTTCGGGAATATAACTCCGGTATATCAATTGGTTCTTGTTCACCTTGATTTATCAAAAGACGGAACAAAACTCATAGGTTTATCTGGGGGATACATATTTATCTATTCAATAGACTTTTCTGTGTGAGACAGATTGGTTTATCAATTCTTCGACTTTGGGTCGTAGCAACTCTTAGTTGTGGGTGAGATCAGCTAAGGGAATCAAGTGCGCACAATCCGGCGTGGTTCTAGAGGCGTAAGGAACGCGACTGTACCTTGATCAGTGTGAGATTGGTTAGGGCTCAACTACATTCCAGTCCGAAGTTAACTTGGAGTAGGCTAGTGTTTGTAGCGGCATAATACAGTGTGGTGTTCAAATCTGGACTAGGTCCCGGGGTTTTTCTGCATTTGTTGTTTCCTCGTTAACAAAACTTCTGGTGTCTGCGTTATTTCTTTTCTGCATTATATTTGTTTATATAATTTAAATATCACAGGTTGTGCGTAAGTTCAATCAATTGTGAATCCAACCTTTGGTTGTTGATTAAATTGATTGACACTTGGATATTGGTTTTTGATACCGTCCAAGTAATTTCTTATTTGAATCGGGCTCGCAAATTCCTATTTGTTTGATTGCGGATTGAATTGAGAAATTGAGATATAACTCTTTGATATACTTTTATTAAGATTGAGTCTGACTGTCTAGTTGATTCTCTTGAAAGTATATTGGAGTTAGTCCATACAAATTGCTAAGCGTAATATTGGGTGTGGTTGTTAGAACCCCGCTTTTTCAATTGGTATCAGAGCAGGCGAACCCGTTCAAGACCTTACTAGTCTGTGTTTGTGGCAATCTGATTTGTATGGATAGTTGTGTATCTCAAACTCGCACGCATAGAAATGAGTCCTAAAAGTTTTAATTATACCAAATGTCTTGGTCTTACCTCCAAGGATAACTCCTTTGTTGATTCATCCTAATCCCGAGGTAGGAAGTTCTTGCTATCAGGTTCTGATAACATTTCCTCTGATGAAATATTTAGATCCACGTCTAAAACTGAAATGGAACACACCAGAAATCAAAAAAATTACAGCTGAGTCTATTGTTTTTCAAGATCCTAAGATAAAATCTCTTGAATAAAAACATGATCATCTTATTGATGAACTTGAGAAGTCTCTTGGTCGAGAACGGGAACTCTATAGCATCATTGAGTCATTCTCTAACAATATCGAAAAATTTGTTCAAGAAACAACTCTACAGCGTGAAAAGATTAGTACTCTTGAGGATATTGTTAAAGAAGATTCAATTAGAGAAAAACGTTTGATCAATACTCATTCATCATATTTGGATAGCCTTCATGTCAAAAAAGAGAAATTTGTTACTTCCCTTCTTCTAGCCCAAAAACAGTGCAAATTCTTGAAAGAGGAAAACTCTGTTTTAATAAGAAAATCTTTTGTGTCTTCCTCTAATTCTCAGACAGAGTTACAATACATGAAGAAAAGTCTCCAAAGGAAGTCCCTGTTAGGAAGTGTTTACACAACTTGCAGTCTTCTAATAGGGCTATGAATTTAATACAAGTTCAGTCCAATGTTTCTCTTCCACGAACCTGTTCTTTCTGTGGGAAAAAGAATCATTATGTTCAACATTGTTTTGCTAGAAAGAAAAATATTTCTGATCTTCAAAATATACTTCTTTTTACTGTCGACGGAGTAAGTTGTCTGACGACCTCTACAATGGATTTCATTCCTACAGAAAGCCAGAACTCTCATAAAAGGGATTTCAATGGTTTCTCTTTTCGGAATCTCTACAGGGATCGTGTTTCTCCTTTTGGTGAAAACTCTTACACCACAAAAATACGCATTCCCAGCGGTTATGAGAATAAATCTGGTAGATCTAAGTCTAGAAAGTGGAGACCTCTCTTCACTAATCCTCTGGAACCAATTTCTAGAGGTCCTAGACTTAATTCTCAGAAAATTCCCTCTAATGGGTTTTCTAAAACTGTTATGTCAAATTCTTTTGGAATTAGTAATAGCCGAAGGAAGACAAGAAATACTAGGTTCAAACTCTCAGATGATATTCACAGTGCATCTCTCAATACTCATGGTGGGATTACATCTCACCTTGTTGCTTAGTTCCCGGAAATTTCGTCCTTGTATCTAACTTGAGAGTTGCAAGGATGATATTTGTGAGATGCTCAAGTCTACTGTTGGTTCCCACCTGTCCTATGTTTGTTTGTGTTCCCCTTACATGAAGGTTGAGACACTTATTGACTCCCTGTAACCGATGTATCTCTTCCGTATGCTCTGATTAAATTGTTTAGTTATTGAGCCATGATGGTAACAGATATTTGAAAACAGAGGGTATTTCTTGTTGGATCTTTTCTGATCCATTAGTCTTCCACACCTAGTCCACGATCGTCTGTGTCCTTCTTGGGAGTTTTAGGGTTTTCACAACAAGGGTGTCCTTCTCTTGTTTATAAACAAACATATTTATTGTTTTGCCTTCCCTAATAATATAAAATAAATAAGTAATTGAGGACTCCTCAAGACCTCAAGAAGTGGTGAATCTTGAGATGGAAGAAGATATTAAAGGATGCGATTCTGTTCAAGAACTTGTCTTTAAAAATATGATTGAAAGGAAAAAGTATAACTCATGGATTGGAGAATCTGTCAAGGATTTAATTATTTTTCAGAATGTCTCGAGGGTCGAATTTGCAAATCTTCAAATGCAAATAAATCAGCTTATTGATGGTCAGACCAAAATCCTTGATAATCAAAAAATCTTGATCAGGAATCAAAAGAAACTCATCGTGGATTTTGTCAAAGCTAGGCATCGTGCCCGCATTGTTGATCGTAAAGTTATTGTTCTAACTCATGAACATGAAGTCTCCACGGTCAAAAGAATCAAGGATATCAGTGATACACTTTATGATGGACCCTTTCAGAGGTATGATGTTATCAAGGAAACTTGATTTTCTTTTTGTTTAGGAAACTTCTTATGAGAATTTATTCTTGTATTTTAAGAAGGATAACTAGGGTTTAGAATAGCAATTACTGTGTACACATAGCTATTTCCAACGAGTTTCATCTTGCAATGTTTTTAGATTTAATTATTTAAATTCTAAATTTTATTTGGAAGATGATTTTGCAGTATTAATCTTTATGGTTTTATATATTGCAACTTCTTATAGGATATGTGTGTTTGCGTCCGTGAACTATGATTGTCCTATATTTGCTCAAAAGTTAAGTCTATCATATGTCTTTATGCAAATATTGGTAAAAGATTGAATGAACTTTTGACAAATAAAAGTTAAGCCTATTATGTCATTATGCAAATATTGATGGAAGATAGGATGAACTTTTGTTTACAAAGATTAAGTCTATTATATGTCTCCATGCAAATAGTGACGAAAAATAGAATGAATCTTTGAATATTCTGCAGTATTGGTTTTCATAATCCACATCTTTGTGTAAATACTGTGCGGCGCCGTAAGTTTTCTTATGTTGAGCATTTCCGATTAAATTAATCATGGGTTCTCTTGTGGTTAATTTAATTGAGTATTTTTGATACAAATTCATGTTTCATGTGATTTGTTACTGTCCAACGAAATCCTTCTTTTCTTGTGAAACTAAGGGCGTTGTTGTTGTTCTTTCGGGAATGACATTATATGGGGGAGAGTTCTTATTTGAACTTGTGCTTAATTTCCATATCTTGATGGGGAGTGCGGCTGTGGAATATTATAAGGGTTATCTTGTATCTTTATAAACTCCTTGATGAATGCATTTAGTTTCGGCTATATGATTACATCTAAACAAAGTTGATATGTGGTTCTCTTTTGGTAATGAAGTATCTCTATGGAAATTTCATTAGGATCCCACTAGTTTCCATACCTTTGCCAATTTATATTGACAAAAAGGGGGAGAATTAATGTATAGTTCACACTACAAATACATATGATTTACGGATCAATATGTAAGGGGGAGTGGTTTTCATGTGAGATGAAGTATTGACTAAGGGAGAGTGATACATATCACCATAGTATTGTTGTCAAAGTTGTGATACAATTGGACTTTGATGTTGTGTAATGGTACTATGACACTGTATAACAATGATTGAGAGCAACTGTTTTCTCATTTTTATAGCTACGGATCTTCAACAACTATGATGTTGAGTTGAACACGTTCAGAATCACTGGAGTACTCGGAAGTGACGAAGACTTAGAGTAATGTTTAAGAACCAAGGAAATCAAGCATTTGGATGAGAATTTACAAAGTTTATTCATTTTGTAATCCATATGTATTGATAGTTTTGTCACCAAAATTGACAAAGGGGGAGATTTTTATAGCACTGCTCGGTCGAACTCGCAAGCGTTGCTATCTCAAGCTTGTTTGTCAAGTTTAGTTTCCGAAACTATAAGTCTTGATTTCTAGTCTACTTACAGAGATGTCTTGGTTTAGGATAGAAAGTGTCGTTGAGCATTAGACTTCACGGTGTTCATCGATTGAAGACGAAGAACTACTAAGGGGAGCTTGTGGAACTTTATCAACAAAAGGTATGTGAAGACTTGAAATAATCTATCACTCAAAAGTTTATCTACTCTATCTCCTATTTGAGACAAAAGTCGTATAGCTATATAGACTTCAATTATGCACATTTGATATCTGAAGCTGAGTTTAACTCGCTTACATATTTCTCTAAATATGTGTTGGTAAGCTTTCTCTTTAACCAAGTTCATCTTATATTCTTGGCGAAAGTCAAAAGATGATCATGTGAAAATCGCCTTGTAACATCTTACATGATTTGTGTGAGACAGTCATTTGATGTAGACTCGGAATGTTTCGTATTGATCATTTAATCACTTGAAAATTGCTTTGACATCTATTGTTGTCTTCCAAGAATGTTTCAATGGTTGAAATGGGAGTTTAGAACAATTGGATATAAGCATAGTATGCGTACTTGCATATATGCAATCCAAGTCCGGGAACCATGGTATGCATACCCATATGCGTACTGGTTGGTTCAGTGAAAGTCCAGGAACCTTGTAAGCATACCGGTACGCGTACTGGCGTGAAGTTTAGGTCCGGGAATTTCTGCCGAGTTTGGTGGTATGCGTACCTGTTCGCATACTGGCGAACCCAAACTTAGTCAGGGTACTTAGGTATGCGTACCCGTATGCATACCTGAGTAAGTTAAGTTCTAAAATCGATTTGTTCATGAACTAATACATTTATATAATAAGGAATGCAATCTTTTGCAAACCACGGCTATAATGTTCATGACTTGATTCGAGTGAATCAAAATCGATTTTGCTTCAATTGTGTCTTGTATACTTCTATGAGAATATAAACAATTCAATAACTCTAGAACTAGTTTCATTTGAGTCATTTGAACTAGTTATGGTTAAGATGAATGAGGTTGATATGAAAGTGATCATATGACTAACTTCGGTTAACTATTGTTGAGCCAACAAAGGTGTACACGTTTAGGTACGGTTACTCATATCTAAATGAAGTCACTTTTCACTTGTGTGTAACAAGATAAGTTCGATCTAACGGTTGACAGATATTAACTTGAGTCTAATCAGGTTTTCATCTAACGGTGAATATTGAGTGCTTTGTTCCCAAGGTAGCATTGATTGCAAATCCTGATTTGAAGACTATATAAAGGAGAACTCTAGCAACTGGGGAACCTAATCCCCACACCTCTTGTGTGATTCTAGTTGCGGCTAGAGTCGATTCTCCTTTAACCTTAGGTTTTTACAAAACCCTGTAGGTTAACGACTTGAAGACTTCATTGGGATTGTGAAGCCAGACCCAACTATTTTCTCTGTAGTTGCGTGTTCTGACCTTGCTGTTTTCTATCGTGAGTGAGTACTATCTTCTCTAAGATATGCTCGAGATTTAATCTCCGATAGGCAAGATAAAAAGTAGTCACAAACATCTCCGTCTCATCGTTTATGATTCCACAATATCTTGTTTCGCTACAATACGATTAAGATTATTGTGAGGTGATTGATATTTCTAGGATGTTCTTCGGGAATATAATCCGGTATATCAATTGGTTCTTGTGCACCTTGATTTATGAAAAGACGGAACAAAACTCATAGGTTTATCTGTAGGAGACAGATTTATCTATTCCATAGACTTTTCTGTGTGAGACAGATTGGTTTATCAAGTCTTCGACTTTGGGCCGTAGAAACTCTTAGTTGTGAGTGAGATCAGCTAAGGGAATCAAGTGCGCAGAATCTGACGTGGTTTTAGCAGCGTAAAGAACGCGATTGTACCTTGATCAGCGTGAGATTGGTTAGGTCTCAACTACATTCCAGACCGAATTTAACTTGGAGTAGGCTAGTTAGTGTATGTAGCGGCTTAATACAATGTGGTGTTCAAATCTGGACTAGGTCCATGGGTTTTTCTGTATTTGCGGTTTCCTCGTTAACAAAACTTCTGGTGTCTGTGTTATTTCTTTTTTCGCATTATATTTATTTATATAATTGAAATATCACAGGTTGTGCATAAGTTCAATCAATTGTGAATCCAGCCTTTGGTTGTTGATTAAATTGATTGACACTTATATATTGGTTTTTTATACCGTCCAAGTTATTTCTTATATTCAACCGGGCTCGCAAATTCCTATTTGTTTGATTGCGGATTGAATTGAGAAATTGAGATGTAACTCTTTGATATACTTTTCTTAAGATTGAGTCTGAATGTCTAGTTGATTCTCTTGAAAGTGTATTGGAGTTAGTCCATACAGATTGCTAAACGAAATATTGGGTGTGGTTGTTAGACCCCCGCTTTTTCACTAAACTTGACAAACAAGCTTGAGATAGTAACGTTTGCGAGTTCGACCGAGCAGTGCTCTAATATAATTCAATCATGCCCCTTTGTTAGAGCTATTTTGTTTGGTTTTTCTCTAGAAGCAGTGAACACAAGAATTAAAGCAGACTCTATAGCAAATTGGATTAAAGAGTGGATCACGGAACCAGACTTCATACAATTTTCGGACAAGATTGCAACCATTTCCTGGTTCATTTGAAGTATAGATGCTCGGTGGTGTTTGACAAAATCAGTCCAAATCCAAATAACCTAATAGAGCTAATCAAGAAATTCTTACAACAATATCCTGAAGAGAAGATCCAAAATAGTAAGATGATACAAAGAAGCAATGATTCCAAGGATAAATGGTCAGATTTATCCTCGAACTGGATAATATTTATTGATGATGCTTATAAGAAAGAAAATTCGTCCATGGGATAATGAGACATGCACATTTCAGCAGAGTCGGATTGGGCTTCCTCAGCTTTCATGCATAATCAAAAGCTTTACTAAAAAGCTTCTATGTGGCTAAGTGAAAATATTGTATCAAGTGTTACTTTAGTAACTGACTGCAAAATGTTGGCAGAGACAATCAACAAGACTTGCAAAGTACCTCCTTGGAGTGCGGAAAATACCATACAGACGCCTCTAACAACTCTGGATAAACTCCCCCAATCTCAGGTGCAGTACATAAATAGGAAACACAATTCTGCAGTATTGCAAAAGAAGCCCGTCTAAAGAATCTGCGGCATATATCAACCAAAATCCAACTAAGAATATCTAAATCAAGTGTTGATTCTAATATCTTTGATAAAAATGTCCTTGTAATGTATTACTCTTTTCATCAAAAAAATAATGAAATGCTCTCCCATATGTCCTGATTTTGGACGTCTATACAACCTCAAAACTTTCTCCCCGCTGCATTCCCAATTAGGGATGGCAATGGGGCGGGGACTTTGAATCCCATACCCTACCCCGTTCAAAAAACAAAAACCCATCCCCTACCCGTTTCCCATAAGAATGGGGCGGGGACGGGTATGGGGAATTCCCGTAGGGATGAGTTTCCTATGGGTTACCATAACATTACAATAAATATTTAAAATTTTGTAAATAATAATGATTTAAAAATAATTATAATGGTTCAAACAATGATACTAACCTACGCAGTGCATTTAAATTTTAAGTTTATAATAACCAACTAAAACTGAAAAATAAAGGAAACAATTGTTCCACAGTTAAGTATTATGGTTCCTTTTACTTCTTAGTTCCTCGTTATTAACCTTCTTCCTCCATGTTAATCATCTCATCATAATCTTCTTCGTTATCTTCCAAAAAGGTTCCTCAATCAGATATAATAGATTATGGTATGGGGCGGGTATGGGATGGGGACCTTGAATCTCATCCCCACCCTATCCCCGCATCACTTCTTTCGGGAATACCCCGTGCCTCGCCCCATTCCCCGTTTATTCGGATAAAACCCTAACCCGTAGGGGTGGATCCACATAGGGATGGGTTTGGGTGGGGCAAATTGCCGTCCCTAGCCCCAATATTGTAGTACGGTTCATTGGAATACAAAAGAACTATAATTTTGGGCATACCAAAATCTTCCAAGGCATACTGAATGAAGACAAAAAAGGTTGTGAAATAGCAAAATCAGATAACCCCTTAACCCAAAATTTTTTTAATGGCAAATCTGCCCTTTACGTATTAGTGTTAATAATCTTGATTAGTGATTAAATATTTTGTTTAGTGATTAAAATAATTTTCAGAATTATAAGAGTTGTTTAGATGAAAAATTTGAGGAGAAAGTGAGAAAATTCTAATTCTTGATTCATTGGAGGATGAGGAGGGTCATCATTCATCTAAAAAACCTAGGAAAATACATATCAACTACAACAATGATCCAGAAATGACTGATTTCTTAGATTATGAGAATGATTTTACACCCACTCAAACTCAAGCTCAAACTCAAACACAAACTCAAGATGATGATTTTTATGAGCCAAATCCTGATGATGAAGACATTGATGAGGAACCCAATGCTTCTAATACACAGGTACACTTATATCCTATACTTAATCTCACTTCTATAGCTCTCAATTATTAAAAGTTAGGTTTTTTGAATCATGGTTCGGCGAAACAGGTTGAGGTTCGGCTCACATCTATGAGACGAATCTACCAATTGATGAACGGTTCGGCTTACTGAATCTGTTTACTGCATGTGCCGAACTGTTTGCTAGACACTAGTTCGTCTTATATGAAAGTTTCATAGTAAGCCGAACAACATCCTGAATAGCTCGGAAAAAAAATAATTACCGGTTCGGCTTATATTTCGAAAATCGTATGAGCCGAACATCAATTTGTTATTTTTTGGGTTAAAATATTGTTATTGGTTCGGCACATATTGAGAATATCGTAATAGCCGAACCTCGTTAATGTGCTAGGTTCGGCACATATTATGATTATCGAATACGCCGAACCCCTATGCTCTATCTGTGACTAGGTTCGGCTTGAAATTTCATGAAATTTCATGCCGAACTGTTCATATACACTTACAAGAAGCTTTTGTGAAGAACAGTTCGGCTAAAAACGCAACTCAATTTTGAGCCGAACCCAACACTGTAACCGTCATTTAATCGATGAAAAACAGCAAATAGGAGATTGGGTTTGTAAAACTTGCTTTCTTATCCTCATTTCCGGAGTTGGAGATGCAGTTGGTTCAATTTCTGGTTCAATTGGTGGTTGATTTTCAGTTTCTACACCTTCATCTTCAATTGGTCCTTCTTCTTCAATTGATGGATTAGAAGACGATTTGGTTTGCCTAGTCCCTGCTTTTCTTTGTACGAGTCATTATGTGGTTGAGTTTAATCGACGATCAAATTTTTACGAATCGACAATTAATCACGATGATAAATTTTTTTTTCGCAGGAGGGGGAAGAGTTCGGGTAGAGGAGGAGGAGGAAGAAGAGATGATAAGGGAAACTGATTTTGATTTTTTAAAAAACTGATTTTAGATTTTTGTATTAAGGGTATATAGGTAATTGAACTACCCATAGAGTACCCCTTATAAGGTCACCCAAGAAGGGACTATTGTTTTGTATGCCTAAAAAGATTTTGGTATGCCCAAAATCAGGGTTCATACAAAACCAGGAGTTAGGTACTGGTTGGGCCAGTCAGGCTGTAGTGTGAAAAGTCCATCGAGATAAATATCGGGCCGCCCGACTTCTTTTCCTCGTCCTTAAATAAAGTTAGGGTTTCTCAGATTAGGGTTTCTCTTTTCTTTCTACTTCTACTATTTGTCTCGCATTTGTGATTTACAAGTCTTGCAGCAACTACCTACTACTAAGAGCGCATAGCCGATAAAAGTTCCATCACATCTACTTCTCCTTGAGCGACTAAAGATGGTGAGAATCAGTGTGTTAAATGATGCTTTAAAGAGTATGTACAATGCCGAGAAGCGAGGAAAGAGGCAAGTCATGATTAGACCTTCTTCTAAGGTCATCATCAAGTTCCTCATGGTTATGCAGAAACACGGTTCGTTCTGCTCTTTCTCTGTTTTGCTTTTCTTTGTCTTGTTGATTGAATGCTTTATCTTTTGATCAGTTTGAAATAAAATTTGAAAATCCTTTTCCGTGTTATTGGTTACAGGTTATATTGGAGAATTTGAGTACGTTGATGATCATAGATCTGGCAAGATTGTGGTTGAATTGAATGGGCGTTTGAACAAATGTGGGGTTATTAGTCCTCGTTTTGATGTTGGTGTTAAGGAAATTGAGCCTTGGACTGCTAGGTTGCTTCCTTCTAGACAGGTCAGTTTAAGAAAAGTTCAATTATCCCATGTTATTGCTGCATATTCTTTATTGCGTTTTCGGTTTCTACTATCCGGGAGGGTCCTGTGGTTTAGGTTATATTTCAACCTAATCTGACCACAAAGTTCTAAGTTGTCACAGTAATGTACTTTTGAGTCGGATTGGCTGATGTTTACTAACTCAGCTAGTTTTTTCTGGCGTGGTTGGTCTTTTAGAGCTCCTAACCATATGTATAGAGTTTCGAGTAGCAAAATTTATTGAATTCCATGGTCAAGGAATCTCTGCTTCGGTTCTGCATAGTTCTTGGAAGGGATTATAAATGTAGAGTTATAGCTGATCATATGATGTTTCAAGGAATAAACTATAATGTGATTCTGATGTTGACTTGAAATTGGAGAAAAATCCCTCCCCAGACTGTGTTTGCATTTTTAATTGCGCACGGCTCTCTTTATGTATACATCTAAGACTCAGTTCCTGAGACAAGGAGTATTAGTGTATTACTAATTAAAAGTGAATCAACTACAACTATGCACAAAAACATTTTTTTTCGTCTTTTTGGGATCAGTTCAGACTGTAATTCTATGCACTTGGGCATATTACAGATTCATTGTCGCTGATACTATTTGGACCTGTCCAGTTGGAGTCTAAATTTTGGCTGGTTTTAGAAGTTCAGCCATCTTTTGTTGGTCTTGTAGGAGTTTTAGAGTTCCTATTCACATGCCGAACTCTCTTCGTCAAATATCTATTGTTTTGACCCCCATTTTTTTAAATCTTGAAGTTGCATATGTGTTCATCCATATGTATGGTATATCTTAGCATCCGCATAGTTTTCTGTAGTAGATATTGAAATCTAGCTGACAATATGATGTTATAAGGAAAATCAATGTGATTGAGATTTTGACTTTGGTTGTAACTTTATGCAGTTTGGATATATTGTGCTAACAACATCTGCTGGAATTATGGACCATGAGGAGGCCAGGAGAAAGAATGTTGGTGGTAAAGTGCTCGGTTTCTTTTATTGAAATGCCTGTTCAAGTGCCTTGGTAGATCGAGTTTTGTTCGCAGAAAATTGAATATTGTCAGTTCTGTTTGAGGATGAGGGGATCCACAAGGAAAAACAAAAAACATCATTTTAATGTTGCCTAGTTTTGAATTAGTATTTTTGAAGTTGTTGAAATATTCTGTTGTTATACACCAGTGTGCTACTCAGTAAAATTTTATCAATTCGATACTTTGTTCTTATTGTTTGCTATCTTTGGTCGGAGTCTTGTCACATTTCTCACGTCTTGCATGAGATTCAGGGAAGGAGTTCTCTGTAACTCTGACATGCATTTTGAGGTATACTTGGATAGAAGCCGCCTCAGTTGCGGAAAATCTCCTAAATTCGCAGAAGGAAGCTGCTGTATGAACAAGGAACCTCCATAGAATTACAGTTCCATTTCATTCTGATGATGTGCATTACTTTATCAGTTAATGATATCACGGGAGAGGTGGTTGAACATTAATTCGTAGAGACAGTAGTAGGTGTATTGTAGGTAAATTAACTGTAGGTTTAGTTTGGCAGTCTATTTCAGCAAACAACACCTGCTGCTAAATGGACCATCAGCAATTCATAATCAGTATGTTTATTATGACTGTTGTTGTCTGGCAGTGCATTTCTAAAAATGTCCGGGACTTCTTTTCCTTTGGCTCTATGTCTTATCTTTACTTTAGTACTTTGTGGGAAGAAGTGTAGCTTTACCCAAAATCTGTTTTCTTTGCACGAGTGGGACTGTTTTTCCATATAGCTCCTATTCCTATACCGTGTTATGTTGTCCTTCTCCCGTAGTTCCAGTGTCCAAACCCTATCCTGCTTGCTGGTTCTCCACTATGTGCAGAATTTCAGATGCAAGTTGTGGTTGTGGACGTCGTGGACATTCCTCTAGCAAAAACAGCAGCCGTAGAAGTCAGGTTTGGTTTGAAGGTGTTAGCCAAGATGAGGCTTTCAGTTCAAGTCAATTCTTGAATCTTGACTTCACAGGCAACTCTAGAAACCTTCTTTCTTTCTTTCACCTTATTTGAAACTTCAAAGGGTTTGATATATCAGGCAAACCTAACTTGACCTGATCTGTTCTGGTCAAGCCAAAACAAGGGATTGATTAATTTCTGTATCCCTCCTTATCCTCTCAATAAGATCTGTAAACATAATTAAAAAAATCCTGAAAAATTATTGATGCAGAATATTACAAGAATTAAGTAGTATTTAAACCACGATTCAAGTGGGGTGTAATAATTCTCTAAAATTAATCTTAAAATTATACTAGTAATTTAGTTGACTAATGCACATGTGGCCTTTCAAATTCCATTCAAGTCCGTTTTTTCTTTCACTTTCTCAATGACCTGTAATTTGTTTATTTTCCTGCACTTCTACTTTATGTAAATTTTACTCTGTCTCTAGTCTCCAACCACTATTTATTTCCCCATTTACATCACAAGTTTCTCCTCCTATATATACATAGATTCTCCACTCATTAGCTCTACAATTCAATTTCAAAGCCTCTTTCCGTCTCTCTCTTTCTTTTCTTTCTCATTTCATTCAGCAATCATGAAGACCTTTGCAGCCTGCTTTCTTATCATCTTCGTCTCCGGCATCGGCATGGTCGTGTCCGACCCCGATATGCTCCAAGACATTTGTGTTGCTGATCGCACCTCAGGTAAATTCATAGTCATTTAATTCTTCATTTCGCTTCTTGTTTGTTGATCTATTAAATATATTAGTAATCTGAAGTTAATTGATTCGGGTTGTTGATTTAACAGCGGTTAAGTTGAACGGGTTTGCCTGCAAAGCAGCTTCAAATGTGACGGCAGAAGATTTCTTCTTCACCGGTTTATCTAAACCAGGTGTAGTCAACAACTCAGTTGGTTCACTAGTAACAGGTGCTAATGTTGCTCAGATAGCCGGTCTTAACACCCTCGGAGTCTCCATGGGACGTATCGATTACGTAGCTGGTGGACTTAACCCACCACACACACATCCACGAGCCACCGAGATTGTATTCGTCTTGGAAGGATCACTTGATGTTGGATTCATCACTACTGCTAATGTTCTCATCTCAAAGACAATCATGAAAGGTGAGGTGTTTGTGTTTCCTAAAGGTTTGGTTCATTTCCAGAAGAACAATGGTGAGAAACCTGCTTCTGTGATTGCGGCTTTCAATAGCCAGCTTCCTGGTACTCAATCACTTGCTATGACTCTTTTCGGCGCAACCCCACCTGTCCCTGATAATGTGTTGACTAAGGCATTCCAAATTGGTACCAAAGAAGTTCAGAAGATCAAGACCAAATTCGCACCCAAGAAGTAATCATTAAGCAGCTACAATTGAATTCATCATATTACTTGAAGTGTTTTACAATTGGGTTTGTTTTGTATTCCTCCTTTACAATTTGATTGACACTGTTGGAAGTGCAGTATGTATCTGCAATTGCATCGACTATATTTTTTTGTTTTAGGTTGGATTTTTATATTCAATTTATAGACAATAAATTGGTGTTTTACTGAACTCGATAATTGATTGGAATATCCGAATATAATCAACCTTGTCTGATTTCTAATTGATTGTCCGAGGAGATGACCGGAAAGTGGTTCAACCACTTGAACAGCTTAGAGTCGGTCAACACTGAAAGATTAGTAGCTATACAACACAAAAGTTGTGAATTGAGTAGTTCAAAGTGAAACCTTAGATAAGATAAAAATATTAGTTAAGCTTGAACATTGATAACAATGTGTTAAATGGAAAAGGAGGGTGTTAGTTGAGAGAGGAGAGTAATGATTCAAAATGAATGAGTTGTAATTGCATGAGGTTACACCTTCCAAAGTAGCAATCTTTTTTTTTTGCTTTACAAAGAAACTACTCATGACTGGTACTACTTTTGCAGAGGTGGGGAAATTGAAAATTATTCCCTCTCAGCAGAAGCCTTTTGTTGGTAGACTAGTATTACAAATCATTCCCTGAGCTCACAAGTTTTATCGGTTGGTTCCAATTTGATTCTAACTTCTAACCGTTATGCAACAATATGTACTTCTTCAAAATTCCCATGAGCTCCCACTGTCATACAACACTAGGAAGATGTGTTCAAACATAGACAGTACTCAGTAACCAAAGAAACTTACAAGACAACCAAAGACAATTCACAAGAGAGCAGTTCTTAAGCAGCACTAGAATTGCAGTCAAGCTACTAGCTAGTGATCAGCTACATGATACACATACAAACGAACCTATGCTTTATGCATACTTTGGCAACTTATTCTATGGTGCACCTGCAGACTGCAAGGAAAAGATAAAAGGGACCGATTTTTTTCTCTCTTTAATCAAATCAAAATCTTAACATGAAGACTATTTTTGTATTGGGTTCACAAACTACCAAATTATCTCAATTCCGTGAGCATCTACAGAATCTTCCTTTGTTTGCCTTATTCAAAAGTTTGTAACATGGCATCTTTCTTAAACCAATCAATTTTGACAGTGAAGCCAAAAGAAGGAAGAAGGTAAGACACATCCCTCCTACCTAGTATGTGCTAGCTTTGAATTTTGATTACTTCATGAATATCGTAATACTAACCCAATTAAGCTTCTAAGAATATAAGATCATTATACTAGTACTAAATTTTGATCAAGTTGACTCCGTATGCGGCATTATTACATCCATTTTGTTAACTTGGGCACAAATGGACTTGACATGTTTCATGCTTCTTTTATTTTTGTTTTGTGTCTCCAAACCAAAAACATTCCTATGTATATGTGCAGATTTTTCCCATGCATATATCTCACATTCAATCTCAAACTATGAATTCTATAACCCGCTTTCTCATCATTTTCGTCTTCAGCACCGGTATGGTTGCCTCCGATCCTGACATGCTCCAGGATATCTGTGTTGTTGATCCCTCTTCAGGTTATTACGTTCACATTATCTTGTTCAGTCATTACCAGTGTTTTTCCGTTCCTATGTTAGTCCGGTCAGGCCGTGTAGTTTCATTAACTTTCTCTCTTTTGAGTACTTCAAAATTTTATTTGAGTGTCAAGTTTATCGACTAATTATGACCCTGTTGTTAAATGACAGGTACTAAGATGAATGGGTTCGCTTGCAAAGTAGCTTCAAATGTAACAGCACAAGATTTCTTCTTCACTGGTATAAGTCAACCAGGCAATATCACCAATGCTTTTGGCTCACTGGTAACAGGTGCTAATGTCGAAAACATACCAGGCCTTAACACCCTTGGTGTTTCTCTCTCCCGTATCGACTACTTAGCCGGCGGACTTAACCCACCTCACACTCATCCAAGAGCCACTGAGATTGTATTCGTATTAGAAGGATCGCTCGATGTTGGATTCATTACCACCAGTAATACATTCATTTCTAAGACCATAATGAAAGGCGAAGTCTTTGTGTTTCCAAAAGGTTGGTCCATTTCCAGAAGAACAATGGTGATGAACTTTCTTCAGTTATTGCCGCTTTCAATAGCCAGCTCCCTGGTACTCAGTCTATCGCTATGACTATTTTCGGTGCAAAGCCAGTTGTTCCAGATAATGTCTTGGCTCAGGCATTCCAAATTGATACCACAGAAGTTCAGACAATCAAATCAAAATTCGCACCCAAGATGTAATAATGTGTGATGATTGAATGCTGGATCAATCTGAATTCACTTATAATGGAACTGTTGGAGCTAGGGCAATATTTATCTGAATTCTCACTGTTTTTTCTCTTCTGGCTGCTGTTCGAAACTTGTGAAGTACTATTATAAGTATTGCAATATCAAATAAGAAACTTGCCATTTCACATTCATTATTAATCTTTTATTTGAAGCATACTTTCATTATTAAACCTGCAGCCTTTCGTGTCAGGCTAGTGCAGCATTTCATTATTAAAGTCATGAATAAGTCATAAGATCAAGCAAAAAGAAGGAAACAACTAGGAAGAAGGTAGGTAGGACACGTCCCTCCTTTAACCAGTGGCAGACTGGCAGTATATGCCGGCTTTGAATAGTTAATTCTCATACTATTCCTCCTACCCCAAATAAAAGCTATGAATATGAGAATGGAAAAGTCTTTTGTTCTCAGTTTCACCACGGGTTCATCTGTCCACGATTGACGATTCTGTCAGTTTCAAGCTTCTTTGATTTTTATTCTCTTTTCCTGTCCACTCTTCCTCCATTTCTATCACAAGCTTCCGAAAACATTTCTTCTATATATTAGATTTTTATCCGTCCTATATCTCACATTCAAATCTCACAAACTTTCTCCTTTTTTCTCTAATTTCATTCAGCATTTAATTATGAAGACTTTAACAACCTGCCTTCTTATCATTTTCTTCTTCGGCACCAGCATGGTTGCCTCCGATCCCGACATGCTCCAAGACATCTGTGTGGCTGATCTATCTTCAGGTAACTAGCTACATTAATTCAATTTTGCTCATTCTTTGGTACTTCAAAATTTTGTTCGACTAACTATGGTCTTGTTAACAGCTGTTAAGATGAATGGGTTCGCTTGCAAAGCAGCTGCAAATATAACAGCACAAGATTTCTTCTTCACTGGTTTATCTAAACCAGGTAATGTCGCCAATGCTGTTGGTTCAGTGATAACACCTGCTAATGTCGAAAAGATACCAGGCCTTAACACCCTTGGTGTTTCTATTGCCCGTGCGGATTACTTACCCGGAGGACTTAATCCGCCACATGTTCATCCACGAGCCACTGAGATTGTGTTCGTCTTAGAAGGATCAATCGATGTTGGATTCATTACTACTGGTAATGTACTCATCTCTAAGACCCTAAAGAAAGGTGAGGTCTTTGTGTTCCCAAAAGGTTTAGTTCATTTCCAGAAGAACAACGGTGATAAGCCTGCTTCGGCTCTGGCTGCTTTCAATAGCCAATTCCCTGGTACTCAGTCGATGGCTGTGGCTCTCTTCGGTGCAAAACCAGCTGTTCCTGATAATGTGTTGGCTCAGGCATTCCAGATTGATGCCACCGAAGTTCAGACAATCAAATCAAAGTTTGCACCCAAGTAGTGGTAACATGAATTGGTTTCTTCGTCGGATTGGATCAAACTGAATTCCTTATAAATAAACTTGTTGCAGATGGCAATATGTATGTATCAAAATTATAAAGACTGTTCTTTTTTTTTCCGCTTTTGATTGGTTTTTGCATTTCAATTTGGAGAAATTGTTTGATATGAGAAACATGTAAACAATAATGAGAAACTCACCAATTCACCCAATATAGCCTCTCCAGCCATTTCTCAGAGAGGCGTCCATCTTTGGATATTTCGATTCTCACACGACTTGCCCAAACAAACAAGGATCAGTACTTTATTTTCCAAGAAACAAGCAAATGCTAAAAGAAATAGCATTTCTCAAGTTGCAATTAGACCGACACATAGATACATTTACACAAACAAACTATAATTATGTACTCAACCATCAAGAGATTGCTAAAACTACGAATCCTTTTGTTGTTCTTGCGCCACAGGCTCGAGCACAGCAGATAATGGATTCACCATGGGAGGACCTTTTTCTCTGCGTTCAAGCTCATTGAGCTGGAACGTCATAAGCTTATCCCAATTTCCACCCTCAAATAATACTCCAGCTTTACCGTCAGTAATTCTCTGTATGATCCCAGTATACATATAAAATGGGTTCTTAGGATTCTTCACAATTGCTATCATACCAGGCATCAAAAGTGGCAATTGTGGTGGTTTAATCTTTGACGATGAACTTGTTTGAATTGCTCCTCCTGATGAGATAGGCCTTGTTTTTTTAGGTGGTGGTGGATTTTTCTCAATGAAGCTTCTTAATCCTTTCTCTCCACCTGGGAATCCACCAGTTAGGCCTAGTAGCTCCTTGTCGAAAGCGTCATCCGGAACGTCTAATGATACGGACGCTGTCTCATCAGTAGAAGATGCAGTAGTAGTTGAAGGTGTCAGATTTTCTTCATTTTCTTGTTCTTTGGGAGGAGTAGTTTCAGAGACTACTTCAGTGGGAGTTGTGTTCATCTTCTTGAGTTGTTCTTGCAGTGATTTTTCTCCATTCAAGAGACCTCTACCGCCCATGATTTCAAAGAGGTTGAATTTGGAGATGGGCTTTATTTTAAAAGTTTTGGAGGGAATGGTTTGGAGTGATCTTGGAGATGAGGAGATCAGGTTGTAAAGATGTTGGGTTTCTCCAAGATAAGACGATTTCTGTAGCAGAGAAGGAGTTTTACAGCTTGGTAGACTCATGAAGGAAGACGAAGAAGAAGCCATTGGTTCACTGCTGCTTACAGAGAGAGGGGGAGGGAGATTTAATGTGTGTTTCTCAATTGTTTTTTCTCAGCCACAAAAGTTCTGTTGTGAATCCTTTTGATATAATTGAAAGATAATTGGATGTTTTGGATATCTATCCCATTGGCTTGGATACACCTAGTACGATAAGCATCACTTGCCACTTTCAAGCATCATGCCACTGGGTCCCTAATATGCTGCTCCTATTGGCTCACTTATATTCGGGTGGTGTTTACATTAAACTCTTCCGGTATAGATAGGGCGTTTATCCTTATTGCGGAGGAAGAAGCTCAGAGAGTCTTGAATTGGGCAAATATGAAGAAGGCTACAACAATAGTTGATGGTAATATATCGAAGAGTAGTAAATTTTGTGGTCCTTTACAACCACATAAACCCAGTTTTAAATGAAGTTTTAATGCTAGTAATCCGTATGATGCTTGAAGTTTGTGGAAGTTATAGGTTTTTACAGTTTCCTGTAAGGGCCTGTTTTGCCCATTTCTTTTAATTTTTAGATATTTAGAGGTTTTGTCTGCCTTTATTTTGAACGCGTAATTGGGGGATACTTATATTAATTGGGGGCAGAGGAAAAAGACAAAAACGGGCCTGTTTTGCCCATGTATTTTAACTAATTCCTAATGTACTCCTCACTAATCATGTTCAGTGGTTAAATATAATTAGGTAAGTTAATAGATTAGTTTGATGATCATTAGCATAAATCATTATCATTGAATTTGTTGATGCAACAACATTAAATCAAGATATTTATGATCATGAAAGTTCCGGTGAAGAACCAACCCAGAAAAGTAAACTAACTGAATATACAAGTGCTCCAATTAGTATTGAAATTTGATTTTTTTTCATCGAATCCGCCATTGTTACGCCTGAAAAACTCTGTGTCGGGATGGTAAAAGTATGAATACCATGTCGGAAGGGACCAAATCGGCATGGTATTCATACTTTCACCATGCCGATACACAATATCCTCCAATTTTGAAATCTTAAGTACCCCGCCGACAGAGAAAGTTCATTATCGAGTGTACCGTGCCGGTTTGAGGACAAAAACATACAGAAAATCTGTCTGAAATAGCAAGTATCGGCATGGTATTCATCCTGAAAAACCATGCCGGCACCAGTATTGGCATGATATTCATCCTGAAAAACCATGCCGGCACAAAAAACAGTATGGTATTCATCATGAAAACAAGCCAAGAGCGGATTAAAACTGAAACTGAAAAGTTTCAGTTTATGATTCTAACCCAAACGAAGTTTTTAAACAACAACAACACTTTAAACATGATTGGGTATCATGTACCTTCTCAATGAAGCAATTTCTTCTTCTTCTTGCTCAACAACAATTCAATTTAACATATCTTTAAGAACTTGTTAGGATTTGAGTTTGATTTTTAGTTTTAAATTTTAATTTAGATGGAAGGGTATTTTAGTATTTTCGTCCCAAAAAAACACACCTCTTAGCGGACACTATTGGATGGGGTTAGTAATTCATATCCCCCAATTAATATAAGTATCCACCAATTGCGCGTTCTTTATTTTCTCTAAACGGTCTGGGACCTTTGGGCCCCTTGGGTAATTACTTGTAATGACTGTTTTTGGCTTTAATATTATGACTTAGCTAAAAATAAATAAATAAATAATAATAATAATAATAATTGGCTCATTGCTAAAACCCGTGGATTTGGTGCCACCACATCTACTCCATCTATACGGCGGATGCTAGATTTCCATCGGCGTCCAACCCATCACCCACAAATTTCATATCTGCAGGTGGGCGGATAGTACGGTCTGAACGTAATTGAAATTAGTATTTATTTCTTTTTTTAGTAAAAGAAAATAGATAATGAAAAACTAACTCAGTTTTACAACTTAAAATATTCTGATTTAAAGAGAATTAGCAGGCTATTACAGCATATGCTATATACAATGTCTTTCCATCGACTAAAAGTAAAAGGTTCTCGAATATAAAAGAATATGAATTTATGTTTGAGGGAAGATCCCTTCACACTTTTGTTCTCACACTATCTCACATTTAAATGTGCTTCTTTGCGAATCAAAACCAAATGGTATCGTTTTTGAAGCTAATATTTCGGGGATATGTTCCTCTTGCAAAGTTCTACATCCCTGCAAAAATTGAATGCATTCCGAGACGTATAATATCATCATCTATGACTTTGAAAATGAGCCGTTGAAAGAAAATTGAATTTTAACCGTTGAAATTAAGATTGGTAGATGATGTGGTTTAGTATTTCAGAATACGCTCATTTTTGGCAGGAACGTAGAACTTCGTATGAGGAATATATGCCTAGGATAGTAGCTTCAAATATGTTATTATTTGGATTTTATTCGTAAAAATGACATACAATGTGTCAGATAATGTGAAAATATTTATATTTTAAAAAAATTGAAGATACTCGAAGATATGGAGCTTTTGACGTACTTTAAGTCGTTGAAGACAAGTCACAAGTGCGTCAGTAAAAAGCTATGAATAACTAGGTAATAAATTGTAACTTTCAGACCAACAACTATCTATGGGAGGTAGGGGAATAAATTCCCATTAGGGAAGATTGGATCCCCCAATTTTACCAATTTCTTCTATGAAATAGAGCTGAGTTTGGGTCTTGTTGACGGAGTGGCGGTTGGATTAGCACTGGGGCTAGTCCAACATGTTAGGTCTTCTCAGGGGGTGCCTAGCTGTGCCGTAGTAAAAAAAAAAGTTGTGACTCTCTGACATGAGCCATTGATTTTGTTTCAATCTCCTAGAATATCTACATGTGATTGTAAGAGAAAGCACTATGGTACGGACTCTAAAACAGTATTTTTCTTTCAAAACGAAAGACCATGATTTGGATGGGCTGATACCAGCATTATTAGAACTAATACTGTTTTAGCCGATCTAACAATTATGATCGCTTAAGATGTTTTTGTCCTATATAAAATGGTATCATCCCCTAGTAATGCTGGTATCAACCCATATAAATCATGCAAAAGAGAGTCTAGCTGAAGGAGTGTAAAGTCTACTGTGGGATAGAGGGATAATAGACTACGACAAACTTTTTGGCTTAGTTTCATAAGGCAACCGTTTACCATTTTTTTCATAAGGCGATCTTGTTTTTTTTTTTTTTTTTTTTTTTTTTTAATTTCATGAGGCAAACTGTTTGCCTTTTTTTATTTTAGTTTGATAAGGCAATCAATTTATTTTTTTTCGTTCTAGTTAAATAAGGCGAATTGTTTGCCGTTTTTTTTTTCATTTTAATTTCATGAGGCAAACAATTGTCAATTTTTTTCATTTTAGTTTATAAGGCAGTCTGTTTGTCGTTTTTCTTTCTATTTTAGTTTCATAAGACAAACTGTTTGCCATGTAGTGAAGACTTTCACTCACTTCTTCAACTGAAAGAGAAGGTGATTGAGATTGGGATGAAAGAGAGTTTCCCTCCACCCATAATAAGACCAAATTTGATCAAATCTTTCATTTTGAAAGATACTGTTAACCCTCATAGTCCTTGCTCTAAGGATTTCAGGAAGGAGAAATTTGGGCTCAAAGCCGAAAATGAATTTATCTTCTGTTTTTAATCCTGCCTCCTTGCCACGTATATGAATTTTTAGTCAAAAAGAAAAACAAACAAAATAAAAAGAAAAATCGTGCGCACAATATACTATTATCATCGACTCGTTACGATATTAAGTACAAGTGGTATATATCCCATAAAACATCCCCAAAAACCGTTATCTGAATATCATTGGAAATATGTTCGAACTTATGTAAGACACGTGGATTTTTTATTTCTGCCCCACTCAGAAAGCAACATGTTGGTTTCGCAAAACCGAACGGTACATATAAAGGAAAGCATAAAACGAGGATTTCAGCTGTTGCGCATCCGAAGTGAAGTGCTTCTTTCTCTGCAACAAGTAAGAAGGTATTGTCTCTCCCAACCTCTTCGCTCTGTCAATTTATTTTCCATGACTATCTCTTTCATCTTTGCAATTTGATTTCCCTGAAAATGGGTTTCTGGTTTTGCATGGATTTCCTTCATTAGAGGTAAGAAACTTCCCTACCTCATGGTGAATTCGTCCTCTTTGATTGAAATTGCTGATTAGGGTGTGTAAATTGGATTGCAATATATAGTTATATATCTTAAGGTGTCTATGAATGATTAATGATCATCAAGTTAAAGTTATTGATTAGGAATTTAGGTTTAATATTTGGATGCCCTTAAGCTAATTGTTAAAATGTCTGTTAGAATCTCATTGAAGATTTTATAAAAGCAAAACAGTGCTCATGAGATACTTCTTGGATTGAATTCAATTTAGTACGTGATAATATAAATTTAGTACGGGTACGGGTTGTGATAATCAGTACGGGTACTGGTTGTGATAATATAATTGTAGTGGGATGGTATATTTTGGCTTCTACCGTTACTAGTAGTAGACTAGTAGTGGTAATGTTGCTGTGAATCAATATTAAGGGATAGTAGTATGTGATATACTAGGCGGAATCCCTGTTAAATCACCTATAGTGAACGTTATTCATTGAAACATCTATAGAAAAAGGCAAACTCTTTCAATTGCCAAGGTAAACAAGTTTGATTTTTCTGTTGGATATAGTAATATTTTTGTTTGCTAATTCCTTATCCAGGCCTGTGTGTATGCTTTATATGTTGTCAATTAATGTTTTCATGTACAATAATTTGTTCTATAGAATTTCTGATACATTGTGGGTTCAGCTGTATAAGTTAGTAGCTTAGAGGCCTGTCGAGCGATAACAATAGTCTTCTCCTTCGTTTACTTGCTCATTTCCTCCCCTAGAACCTCACTGTATTCTTCTGGGTGACTTAAACTACAGGTGTCTAGTTTGCTCCTATTGCTGCCCGCTTTGGTATAGGCTGTATTAGATTAATCTCAATTCATCTAGCTGATGGTTCCATAACGGCAGAAAGTAGGTAGGTTTCTTATTTGTTCATCTTGTGATGCACAAAGGGGATTCTAGTTGTCTTGGTGAGAAAATCGCTAATGCGCAACTATGTTCTATTACCATTGTCATGATTGTTGGCTTTCTGTCGGGGTTATGTCAAGATCCCCATTTCAGCTGGTTTTTATAACTAGGTGTTTAATTCGTGATTTTATTATCATGGCTTTTCCCCACTGAAATCCTGGATTATGCTCAGCTAGCTAGCTAGCTTTACCTCCAGAGTCATCCAAAGGAATTTCTGCCTCTTAAAGTTTGTTGAGATAAAGAAGAAACATTATTTTTTTGTCATTTACTTAATCTTACTTTTAAACTTTGGGATATAACTCTTAAAGTAAGAACTTCTACCATAAATAGTGTGGAATATCAAATGTCTACTAATCATACGTCGTACAAATGTAGTTTTAAATTTTCACTATTTGATCTGTTATTATGCAAACTTTTTGATGAGCTTTTGTGTTTTTCTCCAGGAACAAGAGACCGGAATTTAGTACGTGAAAGAGGTATTTTCTAAAGCTTACAGGAAAAGAACATTACCTTTTATCTACTATTGTGATTCATTACTTGCCTTACCTAGTTACCTTAACATCATATGCACTGTTACGGATAAAGTTTTCGTGACAAGATTTAGTTGTGTGTGCATTTCTTAACTTGTTTTTGCATTTAGCCTTTATTTCTCCTCATTGCTTATTCTCATTTTCAGTCGGTTTATATTCACATGAAGTTACAGTCTTAAAAAAAAAAAAAAAAGGCAGACCAAATATATTATTGCAGTTGTCTTTTGTACTTAGTTCGGCGCCATCCTAAACATCCCGTCGATTACCTGATGCCGGAGTAAATACTCAAATACACAAGTAAAGAACTTTGTTAGAGCACCGCAAAAAAATAAATAAGATCCTTGGAAATCTCTGCTACGTTTTTATCAGGTGATGATGACTTTAATTTTGTTTTTATTGATTGGTGTGATTTATTGATTATTAGTTAGTGATAATGGAGGAGCAATTCATACTAAGAGTTCCACCATCCGTGGCTGAGAAAATCGAACTTCTATTCAATGAGAATTCTGCTTCTACTTCTGAAGATAAAGCCTCCTCCTTGGATATATCATTTTTAGGTACATCCTCTCTTAATTGATTTATTTTAGATTCTAGACTTGGGTGATACTGGTATTTGGTGAGCTAACTGTGAGATTTTTGGTTCAAACGTTGAATAAATTTCAAAAGGGAATTCTATGTGCCTGTGGCTAAGTGGAGCATGTATCTGAACCACACATATATCGAACTGAAAGCACGAGGACTTTTAAGTCACTCGTTTGGATGACTATTAGAAAAGGCTTCTCTGCTAATAGTTGCAGCTTACTTATGCTGGTGCGTCAAGAGCATAGATGTTGTATCTGTTAGTATAATGTTGACTGAAGTTGGGGGTTTCTGAAGAATCTGTTTGCTTGCAAATGTTCTATGGTAGTCTTAGCTATATATGTCATTGTAGCTATTAGTAGTAACCTGTTATTCTGCTCAAGATATTCATCCGACGTTGTCAGTAGCTGGCTTTTTAAGAAAAGCTATTTCAGTTATTTTATAATTGTGGATTGGACTGGAATGATTATCATATATGTTTGAATGCATTGCTTGAGTTGCTTCTCATTTTCTCATAGTTAATTTAATATTATATCTCTGACACCATCTGACAATTAAAATCGGCAGTAATCATCTTATTGTAATTCTGGGTGATTGGGGAGATAGAAATAGTAACTGCTGCGAGGGTTGCCGATGTTTGGCCTAATTCCGAGCAACAATGCAGTGAGTTGGAAGAAATTTTGATGAATTTGGTAGAAATTCTATTGACTAACTAGTTAATTCCTTTTTGCTGAGGGGATAATATTTAGTGACTGACAGGCGTCACTTGTAGTCACCACAAAAGGGCCTTCGACGTCATCCAGTTACTTCTTTAATGTCTTTGTACATTTGTGGTTCATTTAAATTCTGACTTCTATTCTGTGTTACTGTCACCCATCCACTCAATATCTCTTAGTGGCTGTCTTCTTTTACATTATGTTGTCGTTGCCATTGCTGGGTTTGAAAAGTTATTGAGTTTGAAGATTCTAACGAACACCTTCATTTGTAGAGGATGGAAGGACTGGTACATTTGCTATTGGTGACGAACGTTTTCCTGCCTCACTCTTGGATCTTCCCGGCGTTGTTGAGTCGTACAAGACTTATGATGATACTAATCTAGTCAAGACTGCTGACATTGGTCAGGTAATACCAATTGCATTTGCTCACGTATCGTTATGGTGGCAGAGTCATTGGTTTCTTTTATAATATAAAGTTGACCTGCAACAGATAATTATGGTTAGAGAAGAGGGAGACCATTCTCCAGATGGGGTGGAGTATAGACATGGGCTCACCCCTCCAATGAGGGATGCTCGGAGGAGAAGATTTCGCAGGGAACCTGATCTAAATGTGAGCGACAATCTCATGACTTACTAATTCCAACTTTGCTCCGACTTTTGAAGTGTCTCCCTCTGCAACTTGTGATGTGTAATTATCACTAATGTTGTTTAATTTTGCAGCCTGAGCTTGTCCAGAGGGTAGAGAAAGATCTGTTGAACATTATGGCTGGTGGAACAGCTGGGAATATCGATATCCTTTTCTTACATTTTTGGTTGTACTTCTATTGCATTTCTGGTTATCAAAAAGATTCTCGCGTGAACGGTTCTTGGAGTTTGCTTAGATTAAAACTCTAGCGGTGTACGCAGATTGAACATGCAGCTAATTTCATGCGTCTTTTTGGTATTGATTGTGACTTATTCCTTGACCTCTAAAGTATTTTCACATGTGGAGCAAGAGGATGGTGGGGATGGAAATGCACGTGGAGCAGATCGTGGAAAAGCTGCTGCTCCTCCACCCGGAACAACAGCAGCAGCAGCAGTAAAACCGCCAGAGAAGGAGGAGGATCAAAAGATCAAGGAAAATGATCGAGAGCCAAATAGGAGCGACGACAGTGAAGAAGATGATGACGACTCGGATGATTCGTTGTGATTAACTTTCCGAGGTACTGGGGGTACATAACAGTTACTCTGCATGTAACATATTACAGTAGCCCAATGGCTAATGTTGGGCAAGAGAAATGATTGGGCCACTAGCTAAAATTATTCTGTAATCATGATCTAGTGTATTTTAGGCATTATGGCAAACTCCTAAGTCCTATCTCAATCAATTATTGATTAGTTTTGAATTAGTAGCTAGTGTTGTCATGTTAATCTTGCAACTATACGGTGGGCGGCTGGGCGCTGTGCAACTACTCCGTACATGTTCAGCCTATATCATCATTGATGTCCTGCACTCTCATAATGAGGTGAATCATACATAAACAGTAACGTACACATATACATTAATCTTCGCTGTCCAATCAAGTACGTCAGACACACCACGTCAGACACACCATTAATCTATATAGTCGGTGCAATATATATTGAGCCGTATAGACGCATCATGGCATGGGAACAGAATCAATAGAAATACGAAGCGATAAGATGAAAGAAAAATGGTATTCCCCCATGAGACAAGCCACAAAATATGGCACAACTTGCTGCAAATGGAGACCGTACATTGATATATCATACGATCCATATACGTACGTACATGTTTGACTTGATGAAAAGAGGGGCGATGGATCGGGCTGGGAATAAAATAGCAGGAGAGAGGACTGTTTGGTACCGTACTCATCATCAATTCCTCCTTGTTATGTGCTTTTTGCATGTTCAGAAGTAGCCAACAACAACATTGAGCTAATATTTTATAGAGTCCCGAGTCCCATCAACGTACCTAAATCAAGCTAGCCACTGTCCATATGCAGTAAGTAATACTACGCCTATACGAATATATATGGCCTAGCACTTATCTATCTCATTTTTTATTATCAATTACGCGTTAATTTATACTGTATTTTATATGGATATATTTACGCATAGCTATAAATATAGATGCTCTTGCTCATGAACACACCAACAAGATATCTAACATTGCAATTCAGAGCAATTCAGAGAGAGAGAGAGAGGGGGGGGGGGGGGGGGGGGGGGGGGGGGGGGGGGGATGGAGAGAAGCAGTCAAGTAGCCTTAGAGGAAGTAGTACTTGTATTGTTCAGAAGATTATGATAAATTTGGTACTGGTAGTAGTACTGCTAATGGCCTCTAATTTTAATGGAGCTTTTGCAGCTAACTGGCAACGTGCTCATGCTACATTTTATGGTGGAGGTGATGCCTCAGGAACCATGGGTGAGTTATATATCTGATCAGTATTTCTCCATTCATTAATTTAGTAGCTATGATGCCCAACTGCAGTTTTTTTGTTAGGATAATATTGATGAACCGATGCATGTTTGGCTGCAGGGGGTGCATGTGGTTACAGGAATCTATACAACGATGGTTACGGAACCAAAACTGCTGCTCTGAGCACAGCACTCTTCAACGGCGGCAAGACATGTGGTGCTTGTTATCAGATGGTCTGTGACGCCTCTCAGGCACCCAAGAATTGTAAAAGGGGAACCTCTATCACCATAACTGCGACCAATTTCTGTCCACCAAACTACGCTCTCCCAAATAATAATGGTGGTTAGTGCAATCCACCACTGAAGCATTTCGACATGGCTCAACCTGCCTATGGAAAAATTGCCATTTATAGAGCAGGAATCGTTCCTGTCCGTTTTAGGAAGTAAGCAGCTCATATGAATGCATATTCGTCATCTATCATACTGATGAGCCACACTTAAACTTAATTAGTTGGTAATTCTAATTGTTTGATCTCTATTTTGCAGGGTTAAGTGCACAAGAAGGGGAGGAATGAGATTTACAGTAAACGGCAGGAACTACTTTGAACTGGTGGTGATTAGCAACGTAGCCGGAGCAGGTGACATATCAAAAGTGTGGATCAAAGGAACAAAAAACAAGTACACATGGATTCCCATGACAAGAAATCGGGGTGCAAACTGGCAGAGCCTTACTTATCTCACCGGACAGACCTTATCCTTCAAAATACAGACCAGCAATGGTAGAGTCCGCATTGCGTATGATGTTGCTCCTTCTAATTGGAGGTTCGGACAGACCTTTACCAGCAATGTGCAGTTCTAATTTTCTGGATAAATTCATCTTGTCCTGTAACTCTTTGTATCAATAGAAAGAGCATTATAAATGTTGTAATAGTATAGATTCCTTAGGTTGTGGCTAATTATATTTTAGCGCCCACCTGGCTAGATTAGTAAACATAAGATTAGATAACTCAATAATTGAAAAGGATGGGGAGTATGGAAATGTATGTGGCTCAAATACTTCTCCTCCTACACCTGCAACAGCAGTAAAAGCATTAGCAGCAAACCACCAGAAGGAGGTTCCACAGGGTAGGGTGAACGATAGACAGCCGAACTGGAACTACGATATGAGGAAAACAATATGATGGTACCTAACAGCTACACCATGGCCGACCGAACGATGTTTCAGATGAAAAAAACATGTAATGAATAGAGAAGCTTAATTGCAATTGTTTGATCCACTCTAAAATCATTTTGTAATCATGTGCTTAATAATTTAATGGAATATGAGCTTTTTCATTTCATCTAAGAAGTTGGGTGCCAGTTAAAATTCCTGCGCATATGGAAGAATGATTTTTTTAGGGACCATGGTTTTTTTGAGGGGACCATGGTTTTATTAGGCCACCTTCCCTATAGTGATAAGGGGTGTCCTAAAATGTTGAAATGACTAACCTATCCTTAACCTAATTTAACTTAAAACCAACCTAATAACCACCTATATATATATAACCACCACCACCTCCTCCCACCACCACCGCCCATCATCGCCGATTACCACCACCACCACCTCCGATTATCACCACCACCAACCACCGATTACCACCACCACCTCCTCCCACCACCACCACCACCGCCTATTTAAGAAATGTAACAACATCAATGCAATCACAATTAAGTTCGGTTACATAATAATTTTATCGAGTATAAAAGACGCCAGGCACAACCTGATTCTGCCATGGGACCACTCCGGAGGTATTTTTCAACAAAACCCTTCGCTTTAATTTGATTTTGATTTCTTCAATCGAATATAAATCATCAAAATAGGGTTTTAATAGGAGTTACAGAGCCATGTTCGGTTAGGTCGATTTTCCAAAAAACCCTAGTTTACTAACCGAACTTCTTGAAAATGAAGAACACGAAGAACAGTTCGGTTCTATTGGATTTAAAACTAAGTCACCGAACTCTTTGTTCGGTTGTTTCGCAAAAAAATTTAAAATTACAAAGTAACCGAACTCCACCCTTAGAACCGGAAAAAAAAAAACAAATCCAGGCTAACCGAACTGTGTTGTTGTGGCCACTATGTTGAGTTCCAAAATACCCGAACTTAGCCAATAGAGTTCGGTTTGTTCGCAAAAAATTTTAAAACTACAAAGTAACCGAACTTAGCCAATAGACGCTGAAACTTCACATTTTTGTTTGTTTGTTAAGTTCGGTAACTTGACAATTTTATCGCAGAAACCGAACTCAGAGTTCGGTTGGTTAGCTGTTAGGTTCAAGTTTGCGAAAGAACCGAACTTTGTAAACTACTCTTATATTACGTAAAGTTCGGTTAGATCAAAAGTGCATGCAGTTTGCGAACCAACCGAACATAACGCTGTAACTCCTAGAAATTATTAGAGAGTTCGGTAACCTGCGTGTTTGGAACAAGTAACCGAACTACACTTTCAGATGAGTTCGGTTACTTGTTCATCTCACGGGGCAACCGAACTACATCTTCAGATGAGTTCGGTTACTTGTTCTTCATATAAAGTAACCGAACTACAGCTTCAGATGAGTTCGGTTACTTGTTCTTCATATAAAGTAACTGAACTGTTCAAAAACCAGTTCAAATCCGGATCATTTTGAAGATTAACAAATATTCTAGGAGAGGATGGAGATGAATAATCAGATGAGTTTTCATCATTTGAATACTCAAACTTAGTGAATTGGAAAAAAAAAATTATTTTCCATGTTTTTCTCCTTCATCTTCTCTAACTCTACTCTCTCAATAATTCTACTCAACTAATAATAAACCCATCTTTTAATTTAATCTCACTAATTGTTTTTAACTAAATCATTCACTAATCATAACCTAAAATTAATTAAGAGGGTAAATTAGGTATTAAATAAATAACCAGATATGTGGTGACCTAGAATTACTTCTAATACCTTTATCAAAATAAAAACCATGGTCCCAAAAAAAACTATGGTCCCAAAAAATGGTTCATATGCAAAGGTCAAAGAAACGGATGCATTAGTTAAGGGCCTGCAAAAAGTAAAATCTAAAAAACCATGAAACCTGAAAATTCACAAGTGGAGTTGACCATCTGTTTTTTTTACCCAAAACATGTGTTGATATCAGTTGCACTTAACACTGATGAGATGCAATACCATGACCCGAATTCACAATGTCGATCCAGTACTGAATTAATATATCTTATTACCGATCAACAATTAATAATTTCTACTAATATGCATTGATTAGTTTTAGTTGTAGTGCAGTAGTGCTGCTGATAAGGTACAGCTGCTATGTAATTAGTAGGTACATGTGCAACAGATATGGTCATTGATACTGTGTCTTTTACCTGGATCAATTTTGATAATGATGATGGTGGTTGGTGAGTAATTTGCATACCGGCCAGCTGCCTGGTAATCCAACACTGCATGCAGGAATGAAGACCTAGCTGACCTAATCCAATACGTCAGATATTCGGTGCAGAATATATTAGCCGTATAGGCTCCATGATATGCATGTGACAGAATTAATATACTAGTACGGAATACACGAGCTAGTTCTGGAGAAGAATGTGAACTATAGAATGGAAGGTAAACGTCCCCATATGACAAGCCAGAAAATGTGGCACAATTTGCTGCATGATGGGATCGTTATCTATATAATATGCTAGCTAGAGGGTTGACCTGAAGAGAGGGACAAACAAATCGAGCTGGAAATAGAATTTCGCCAGACGCCAGAATGCCTAAAATCGTTGGGCGAAATTTTCAGTCATCATAAAACTTCTCCGCATTTTCAGCTTTTGCATGTTCAGCTCAAGAGCTGCAAGCAACAAACGTTAAGCTGATTATTCAACCAAGACTTCCTACCCAGTACCTAAATTAAGTAATGCAAGTACCACTAATAATTCGTATATATGACCTAGCACTTATATACCTGTTTCCAATTATCATTTATCAATAATGAATTTCTTATCTATATGTTACTTATATAAATACATTATCAACAAGAAGAGCTAAGACATCTGAGTTTCTAGCTAGCTATTGAGAGAAATAAAGAGACAGAGAATGGAGAAGCAGTTGAGTATAGTTAGAGGTACTACTAGTACTTTGTTCAGGATGAAGATACCTGTGGTACTGGTATTTGTGCTGCTACTGTCCTTTAATTTTGATGCAGCTCATGCAACTAATAATTGGCTCCGAGCTCATGCTACGTTTTATGGTGAAAGTGATGCCTCAGGAACCATGGGTGAGTTGTGATATTATCGTATCTGGTCGTTGTATCCATCTAACTGACTACTTTGTCCAATGCATATATTTGTCTTAGATTATTTGGCTCATTGATATATGAATATGTATAAATTCTGCAGGGGGTGCATGTGGGTACACGAATCTATACAATGATGGATATGGGACTAATACTGCTGCATTGAGCACAGCACTCTTCAACGGTGGCAAGTCATGCGGTTCTTGTTATCAAATTGTCTGTGACTCCACTCAGGCTCCCAGAAATTGTTTAAAGGGAACATATATTACCATAACTGCAACTAATTTTTGCCCACCAAACTACGCTCTCCCAAATAACAATGGTGGTTGGTGCAACCCTCCACTGCAGCATTTCGACATGGCACAACCTGCCTTTGAAAAGATTGCCATCTATAGAGCAGGAATCGTCCCCGTCCTCCTCCGAAAGTAAGCTTTAATATATACATTCGCTAGTTAAAGAACGAACAAGAGAGAGGAGAGCACAAGCGGAAGCATAAAAGACTACATTGATAATAATTCGATGTGATAACATTCATGGCTCAACAACCTATTTATATTGTTCACAAACTTGACTACCACTCAAGACACTTTCCTAACTAAGATCAAACTCTAAGCATGGGCACTTTCCTAACGTAAACCAATTTCCTAAAATACAAAAGACTTGTTTAACAAATAAACGTGTGTTACTTAACACACGTACTGTATGCCTTAACACCCTCCCGCAAGCGTAACGGGTGATCTTGAACCGTGAGCTTGAACCTGACATCAAGAAATTTCAAAGCAACCATAGAACCGGATGTGATTGAGTGAGGTTGAAGAAAAATTGAAAAGATGACATAATAGAAGATTGAGAAGAAGAAACAATAGATGATATTAAAGAAAGAATAGTAGATGATTAAAAGATAGAGAACGTGATTAATTAAGTAAAGAAGGTTAAAGAATAAGGGAGGCCGTGTAGTAGAACACAAAGTTGAGAAGAAAAAAGGATCGAGTAAATAAGGTAGTTGGGGCTAGTGAAGAGGGAACAGATTAAGTGGAGGTACGTATACCAAACAGATGGGAGATCAAGATTAATACGATAATGAAAGATTAACATGGTAGTGATCAAGATTAAGGAATAAGTGGTAGAAGTCGTGACAGAATAAGAAAGAGGTATGGACGAGATGTACTGTTGTGTAGAAAGAATAAGAATGGGAAACAGGTGGTAGTGATAAGAAGTTACAAGTTTGGTAGTGTGCTGCGAAGTCGGATATGGAAGAGAATACAGAGAAGATGACGGAGGACTCGACGTTAGCTTGTTGCCGATGAAGGCTCGAGTAAACAGAGTCACAGACGATGACGGAAAGGAGTATATGGACTGAACTTTGGAGTTTGGTGATCGTGGAAGCTGAAGTAGATAATGTGGTTATGGTGGAGATATAAACAGAGAATAGAGCTGGTAGTTGTTGGCAGTAGTGACGAAGGAGTTAGAATATGTCATGGTGATCGACAGAAGATAAAGAGAAGTGGGAAGCTCGAACTGTTGTTGTCGTCGGCTTGGCTGCAGTGTATGATGAAGTTGGTGGACTTAGATGCTTTCGATGGAGAAATTGGCTTGATGCCATTGATGTATCAGTGAAGATGGACAGCGAGGATATGGCTATTGAGAAGAGCTGGGAAGAACAAGAGACCTTGCTGCCAGTAATGGTGATGATGGAGAAGCTCGTGATAATCACGATGGTGCAGTGAAGAGATGAAAACAGGAAATGATGACATCCATAGCAGTGGTGATTGATGGAAGACGAGTAGAGGAGTAGAACTCAATTGTTGTGATGACATTGATGCTGGAAGTTGTTGATGGAAGACACGGTGATGATCGAGTTTAGTTGTGTTGTACGGGATGAAAGGGATATAAAGGCAGTAACAAGGGTTTTGTGTTGTGGTTGATGGTGAAGACATGAATGGTTGGCAGTAGCGATGGAGTTTGAGCATCATTGGCGATTGACGAACAGAGAAGAAGTGATGCTCGGACTTGGAAGTTGGCTCGAGCTTGGTAGCGAAGATGGAGCTGATGTTGGATCTAAGCTAATGGCGGTGACAATGAGAGATTAATGCTGATAAGATTGAGAAGAATTATTAAACACGGACGTGAATAAAGAATTTGATAATAAAGAATTGAAGAAGAAGATGCTAAAAAGAAGATGAATGGGAAGTTTAAGTTTTCTGTGTATGAAAAGAAAGTAGAGAAAGAGAGAGAAGGTGAGGATCGAAACTTGCTCTGATACCAAGTTAAAGAACGAACAAGAGAGAAGAGAGCACAAACGCGGAAGCATAAAAGACTACATTGATAATAATTCGATGTGATAACATTCATGACTCAACAACTATTTATATTGTTCACAAACTTGACTACCACTCAAGACACTTTCCTAACTAAGATCAAACTCTAAGCATAGGCACTTTCCTAACGTAAACCAATTTCCTAAAATACAAAAGACTTGTTTAACAAATAAAGTAACACACGTACTGTATGTCTTAACATCGCTGATCCGAGTTAACATGCTATATTGGTGTACCCAAAAAAAAAAAGTGCTTGGTTTCTAATTCTGAAATGTATGTTGCAGGGTTAGATGCAGAAGAACTGGAGGGATGAGATTTACGATAAACGGAAGGAACTACTTCGAACTGGTGGTGATAAGTAATGTTGCAGGAGCTGGTGACATAACAAAAGTGTGGATTAAAGGTTCCAAGGACAAGTACACATGGTTACCCATGGCAAGAAATTGGGGTTCAAACTGGCAGAGTCTTACCTATCTCACAGGGCAGAGCTTATCCTTTAAGATTGAGACGAGTGATGGTAGACAACGCATTGCCTTTGACGTTGCTCCCTACAATTGGTACTTCGGCCAGACATTCTCAAGCAATGTTCAGTTTTAAATATCTGCATTTCTTTTTCTTTTTAACTTTCCTATGTATAGTGGTTACTCTATATGTTGAAAAGGGTAATACACGAAGGGTGTATCAGTATAGGTTTCTTGGATTGCGGCTAATTATGTAGCGCCCACCTTGTGAGCTGGTGCAAGTAAGAGTAAGCAAAATGATTGAATTTTTCAATCTCTTGTACTTATTGGAGATCCTGTTGTGTGCCATTAATGTAAAAGTTGATCACATTTTTTCTACACCCATTTATTGGAAAGAGTAACTGAGCTCATCAAAAATATAGCATAACTCAGTGGGTAAACAGAGAAAGTTAGTAACTCGACCAGAATGGATCAACCAGTGGAGGCTAATTAGATAAAACACTGAATGAGGACCATATGTGCAGCTCGAGTCTGTTCATTTCTCATTGCGGTTAATTTATTAGTCCTCCCAAATGTAATCTCTTCCGAAATAGCAATTCCAGACACCCTCAGCAAAATTATGTACCCTTGATGAGACGATTTGTTGTTCCTCTTCTTCAAGACAATCACCAACAGTGTTATCATTACTAATGTCATTTTCAGTATCCCTTTCTACCTCCTGTTTCTTGTTCCCTTTCATAACTACCTTCACTCTCAAATGATGACAATTTTCATTCTCTAAATGTTTATCCAGTTGACCATCTACTAGTGCAGCAGGACTTGCTTCAACAACATCCTCCATGAAGAAAGTAAATTGATTACCGTAACTTCGTTGTTGTTGATGGGCTTGATCTCCTCTCATTTCCTCTTCAAAATTTGTAAATCCTCTATCCCAGTCAACGTGGTGATGACAATTCCCTGATGACAATAAGAACTGATAAGCGACTGTAATGCATATCCCAGTGGAGAAAAGGAGGGGAAAGAAGAATCTGAAAACCTCTAAAACCTGGGGGCATGTTAAGATCACCACAACAGTCGCAAGAGTTGCACAGAAAACAAGGAACACTATGATGCTAAGGCTGTTCCAGTGAACAGATTGCCTAATGTGGCTTCTGATAGTTTTCAGACCAAGTAAGTTAGTCCTCATACTGGCTAAGCTTTGAGTAAGGATGTTAGTAGGAAGAGGAGAATGGGGTCAGATGTGTTATGAAAGTATAAACACTGCTAAGAAGTTTTATAAACTTGACAAAAAGTACCAAAAGATATGAACTTCTTTCTTTCTTTTCGAGGCTTTTTGAATTAGTGGAAGCTGAGTTGTGATCCAAAGAACATTTTGCTTTTCTTTTAAGAGAGATAGACAAATACATATTAAATACTGCAAAATAGTTTACTTTGCAAAAACAAATGGATAAGCAGATGCTGGGAATTTCTTCACATTGAAGCCACAATTGTTCCATACCGTGTTACTACAAATGAAGAAGGATATATATTCATGGATGGAGTCATGGACAACCAAAAAGAAATGCTCTTTATCTAATACTAGATCTACTCTGATCTAGTAATGAAGCCATCAAGAAAACCAAAAGTTAATATCCCACTGAATACACATTTGGAGATGGTTACCCACGAGTCCACCACTACCCATTAAGATGACTTCCAATAGAGAAAATTTCAATTGCTAAAGATCAGATACAGAAATGGCTAATTAAGATCCTTCCATTACAAGGGAATATATTCAATGTAATCAATCCACAATACAGAATAATACAGATTAAAACCTAAAAAGAAACTAGACGGTTAATGGAACTAGCCATTCAGACTAAAAAAGAAAATAACAAAAACAAAAGAATATAGGGAATATAACGTGAAATGCAGTACAAGCACCATCCGTACACAACTAGGCATTACCACGAGTTCCACATCCTCCAATGGTCAGCTTCCATATACTCACTGATTTTGATCGGTGATGCCTGTACGGCGGGAAAGCAGCACTATCCAGATAGAATATCAAGGAAACGCTATCAAATCCATGTTAACCCATTTGAGAGATCTGTTTACTGTATAGCTTTTATACTAAGCACTGCGAGCAGTAGATCGAGAAACCATTGTCAGCCCATGAAATTAAGGGTGTGACGGGGCAGGCAACTCGAAAGACGAAACCCACATATGAGCTATCTCCGCATACCACGTTGGCGTTCTCGTCTACGGAATCGCTCAAGCATGAATTGATCTGTTGCAGCTTGCCTCCGACCTGCTGCATCTGTATTAGCCGTGTCCGTAGGTTTTGTACTAGCATCATTATCCTGTGTGCTTTTATCCTTGTACAGCTCTGGATGTTCTGCACAATAAAGTTTTGATGCAATTCAAGGGCAAGCAAAGAACTCAAAAGTAGGAACACCTATTGTATCCACTTATAAGTAACTTCTACAATTTTATAAATTGTGTGATAGATGTCCACAAAATAGTTACATAAAAATAACTACACGGGATTTTTGAACAGCCAAGATACACACCTTTCCGAAGTTTTTCTGCATAGTCCTTGCCACGTTGGAAAAAATCTGCACTATAACTTGCGGGGATGCTCGACTCTGTCTTCGACCGGCCAGCCAGCCTCTTTTCCTGCAAAAGCTTTTTGGCAGCCTCTGTTTCTTCAATATTCCTCAATTTGTATCTACAAAATTAGAAAAAAAAAAGGACTTACCTATCAAACACAGGGGAATAGACAAACTGAACTGATCATCAATTAGAATGAATTAACCAGGTATCAAACATGGTAATGTGGCATGCTCATGGTCTAAGCTGAACTGTTATGAATGACCAAAAACAGACAAAGAGCAGAAAAAACATACTCAATGGGAAGCTGAACTTCCGCTATCCCAGTAGTCCACTGAGTAGAGCTTTCTTCTGAGTTCCTCTTTTTCACCTGAACAAAAGAGAAGCTTAGTGGTGTACACTACCTAACATACTATGATCCTTGTCATATAGTAGAAGGAAAACATGAGCATCAAGATATCATACTACAATGCTACAGCACGATTCAAAACTATTTTAAACTGGATCAGGATACTGGTTCAACATGCATGTTGCTGTACAAGGAAACAACTTTGAACTTTGAGTGCCAAGAAACAGACCTAACCACACTACTGGGACTCGTTGGACCAAAACAATTAGGATAATAACTTCAAAAGCTCGCACTAAATCAAACTATTTATAGCTTCATATATGCATCTTTTGGAACTGTGACTCAGCTGTGAGTTCAACTTAAGGTGGAGTAATCTCTTAAATCCATTCCACTTTCAGCAGCAAAATTAGAGCGCAAACAAGCGTGTGCAGTTGTTATCTCTATTCCATTACTTACATAGAGGGAGAAGGACTTGAGTCTCGGAATCGAAGTTATATATAGATTAAAAAAAATAGCAGTGTTCTTGTCTAAGTCACAGTTTCAGTGTTACGTCCCCCCATCGTTGAGTTCTCATCAACTCGATGTCACTCATGTGCTTAAAACTAGCTGGTATACTGGAATGCACACAAAGATCAAAAAATTCATTGAAAAAAAATATAAGTCTAACCTAACATACTAGCATGATCCACAATGAAATATTTTCTAACAATCAGATTACAATATCTTTAACTCACCTTAAGATGGTCCGGAATAACATATAATTCATCCTCAGCACGTTTTAAATCATTCTCAACTTTATCAACATCCTCAATTTGCTTCCCCTTATTCTTTGCCATTTCTTGTTCAATATACTTTACCCTGTTCATCGGAGAATCACAGAATCACTCACTAAATACATATGCATAAATCATCTGAAATAGGCAGCACAATGAATATATTCTTACATATTTGGATCTTCATCCAATACAGCAGTTTCCTGAGCAAATGTATCTTGTAAAACCAAGTCTTCCTCTCCATCTCCTCCTTCATTACTTTTTTCACTTTGCTTTGGAGCAACACTATCTGTCTGTAAACTCGGTAAGGCTGGAATCCCTGATTTCCTCTCCCTTTGTTTCTGAAGAAATTTAATTTCCTCTAATGCCAATCTGAAAAATTAAAACCCTAAACCCATTAGAAAACACAAATATATGTGAATACAAAGTATACCCATATATAGTAATCAATCAGAAATAAATTACCTACAAATTACATCAACTTGTATGCAATTAAATAAAAAGCCCTAGGTGTTTGTTTTTGAATGAACTAAAAAAGAGGTCAGGAATGGACGAAAGTTACCTACTTTCTTCTTCATCCTCTTCTTCTTCTTTGGACTGTTTCTTCTTAGATTCTTCATCTTCTTCGTCTTCGTGAGTTCTTTTCCTTCTGAAGTTCTTCGTCTTCGTCGACATTGATTCTTAGAGTTGTTAGAGAAAGAGAGAAAATCCTTCTGAAAGTTTTTTTAGCTAAAGACACGTACGATACGCTCTTACACTCCCAGGGATGAATATATAATTCTAAAATATAAAGGAGTGTAGTATAAATAAAGTAGTAAATACTTGGATGTAGTTTGAAAATTACACCGGAAGCAACAAAAAAAAAAAACAAAAAAAAAGGTTATTGGGATGGATATTTACATGGTTATTCTCACAACCATTAATTTTTCATATCAAATCCAAAAGATGATTTATTTTAAGCCAATATTTTTGGCCAAATGTTCCGTTCACAAAACTTATATTCTTACCAAAAATTAGAGTAGCATTTTGAGAACATCACTATTGTTGAGCTATGCTTGGTTGAATCAGCCTGTACAGAAAATCGTACCTAGTAAATCGCAGAGAAAAAAATCGTGAACTTGTATGGACAATTCCTTGTACAATTAATAAGTATAGATCATAGATCAATAGAAAAAGATCTTTTTACCTGATTGTAAAACAAGGTCGACTTATTATGTACCCGAACGTACACAGACCGAATTCTAACAAGAGCAAGTCTTGTAATCTATATTTCTAGAAATGAATCCGCATAACAAATCTTTTAGGTTCTATATATTTGAGCAAAAAACTGTCTGGGTTGATTGACGTACTACTTGCGATATTTCAATTATAGAGATAAACAATATAATGTGGAAAATAGATAACACATGACACCAAAAAATTTGTTAACGAAGAAACTACAATCTTGTAGAAAAACTACGGGACCTCGTCCAGTTTGAAAATCGCATTGTATGAAGCCACTACAAGCACTAGCCTATTATCAAATTTCGGGTTAGAATGTAGTCAAGATCAAATCAGCACTCCAACCAAATTAGCTTCAGTTATGCTCCTTTAAGTGTCTTTGATATTGCAAGATGCTACACACTTGATTCCCCTAGATGACATCCTTTACAGTCCTAGGAATTGCTTCAGTCGCAATGAAGACTTTTAATTATTCTGCCTCTAATGGCGTACTGTTTTTCTTCGGGAAGATATAAATCAAGGTAATTGACATATGATTTATAATGAGGGATCTTCAAGGATAAAAAAATATATATCAAGAAAACCTCAACAATTAAGATAGCTTACTCTCTTTAAAAGGTAATAAAGATGCCTAATCGATACTACCTCACAAGATCAATCTAACTGATATGAAACTATGAAACGAAAAGAACTTTGTAATATTTATCAATCTTATTCTATGATCCGTATTTCTTGAATGGTCGTATACCAAAAGAGACGAACCTAGAATAATCAAGAACTACGATGATCAAGATTTGATTCCGGATATCAAGAACTATCAAATAAAAGATAGTTTGACCCGGCTTCACGAATACCTTAATGAAGAATTCAAAAGTCGTAACCTAATACAGTTTTACAAGGAAACCTAGGTCTTTAGAGGGAGATTCTAGACGCAACTAAGAAACGGTGTACCATGATTAGGATTCTAGTATACAAAGGGTCCTCTATTCATAATGATGGACAAGGTTAGGTAGCTTACAATCAAAGTTGAGTTCACTAATTAACTAGTTTCCATATTTACGAATTACTTTAACACCAAGTAAGCTCAACTTCTCACTGTATAGATTAATCATATAAGCATGTGAGAAATTTGCCTTGAAATGCAAAGAAGAATGTGCACCCGAGTATTTTCTGATATGAGATTTTTGCACCAAAATATTATCCTAAGAACAATGGCTAAGTTGTTCTAAACCATCAACCAATCATGAAGCTCGATGATAACACTGTCAAAATCAGTTTGTGTACTCAAGTTATAAATAGTGTCTAGGAACCTCTTAAAATCAACTAGTTCGTTTTCTGACTAAATCAATTCGCATACTTGAGGATTTGAAAGTGTCTAGGAACATGTCAAAAATAAACCAGTTCGTGAACTGATTAGTTTGTGTACGTGAGTTAATAAGATATTTATTTATCAAGAATATCATCAATAAAGTCAAAATTCAAGTATTAACCAAATCAGTTCATGAACATGAATATAATTTCATGTCTCCTATGAATTTCTTACACAATTATGATATATTAAACAATAAATTTTTCTCAACCTATTATGCGATAATTTTTTATAATTCTCATTGCTCGAAGTAATTCGATATTTATCAATAATTAGTTTAAACTCGAAATTTATTCTTCGAAATTTTGTTCATAATACTAGAGTCATACTATATTGTGTCAGTAAATAGAATGGTGGAAAATATGAGGAAATAGGGTAGTCAGTCTTCACATATCTTTGTTGATGAAGTCCCCGTAGATGTCTCTGTTGTTCTTCAGTCTTCAATCTTCTAGATCGATTGGTGAATTCTGATAGCCAATAACCATGCTTTATTCCTAGTAAGGGACTAAATTTAGTAGACTATAAATCAATACATGGTTTTGATCAACTAAATTTGACAACAAATTGTGAGTTTAACAGACCGGTGCCCTATATTCTCCCCCTTTGTCAACTTTAGTGACAAAACTATCAATTATGTATGGATTCAAAAATAAATAATTTTCAACTCAATCTCCACAATGCTTCTTGACTTATTTAATCTCCAACACTCTTGAATTCTTTGTTCTTCAAGCTCTTCAATTATTATACATATGATCGTTAAGCACCTTGTTGTTGAATATCTGTAGATTGGTAATAACTTTTAAGAATACTTAAGTTAGAGAATTTAGAATGAACAATCAATCTACTCAATGATTGATACGCCAGTGCATAGTATTTTTACCTGCTTTAATATCCATTGTGCCAAAATTCAAAACACTACTTGTTTATCTTTATAATTGTATTTATATAAGTAGTACATATTCAATCTTAATAAATACATCCATATTAATTGTGAGAGACTCGTTCGTGTAGAATTCGTATCTTGAAAGATAAATAACAAGTTTCATACTTGGCATAATTCCGATTGGATTATTTGGATACCACTAGATTGATCTTGGATATTGACTTTTGGGACCATCCAAGTACTTTTCTTAACAATCGGGTTAACTTTCTGATTGAGAAGAGATAGAGATATAAACTCTATATACATATTGTCAAGGATCATTAAGTTGGTTTACTTGCGTTTGTATTAGGTTTTGTCCATATAGGTTTCCGAACGAAAAAGTTGGTGGTGTACTTGGTATACTCTCCTTTTCAATTGGTATTAGAGAAGGCAAACACCTTTAGACCTAACAAGTCTGTCTTTGTGGTGATCTGAATTATGGACAAGAGTGCAATCTCGATTAACGTACCACCAGCGTTCGATGGAAAAAATTGCTTATGATGTTATATAGCTATGCGATCCTTCTTACAAGTTTGTGATTTCAAAATATAGGTTCTTGTTGTAAGTGGACACAATCTTCCAATGATTGGAGAAGGGGCAGTTGTTGTTCCGAAAGATATAACTACATATAGTGATGTTGAAATCAGTGATGTTAAACACAACTATGATGGGTTGAACCCTATTATCCATGCCATAAGCCAAGATCTTCAACATCATGTGTCTATGTGCACTAGATCAAAGGATGCTCGGGATATATTAGATATCGTATTTGAAGGGAATACTACAAAAAAAGAATCCAGACTTCAAAAGCTAACTTCTGACTAGGAAAACCTTCATAAGGCAGATGAAGATTCGTTTGTGAAATTTAATTACAATTTGTCTGAAATATTGAATGCTTGTCGTGCATTAGGAATGATTATTCCTAAAAGAGATATTGTGATGAAAATATATTTGCCAGCTCGATATGAGTCTAAGAAATATGCCATCACGGAAGGAAATGATCTTACTACACTTTCCAGAAACATCCTTATTGAAAAGCTAGAGATTTTTGATCTCGAATGCGGTACTAAAAGAGTTATTCATACCAGATCATGTAATGATGTTATTATTACTGATGATGACTCTGAAACTCTCTATCCTGAACTAATTGTTAAAGAAGATGATAATAACTTAAACTCTACTCTATCATTGTTTGCACAACATATTAAGAAAACTCTTAGACGAAGAAAGAAAATATCTTTAAAATTCTTCCCAAACAAGTAGGACAGTGAACGCTAAAGTTTGAATCAACAATGACACTTATCACTGTTCTGAGTGTTTTGGTCATGGACATCACATCTCTGTTTGTCCAAATAAGGAATACTGTAAGAAAGCCAAAGCTTTTATGGCCACTCTAGACTATTATCCAGATGTTGAATTTTCATTCAAGGTTGAGCTTCTTGCTTGTTTTGCTGATGATCATATTCCTACCTCTAATAGTTCTGACCGTTCCCTGTAAGACAATCTTCCTGCCTCAGAAGAACAAACCAGTCTCTTGATTGAATAGATTCATTCGGTGAATATTAACGTTCAACTGGAAAATGCATTTATATTCAAAAAGATTGAAGGCATATAATATGAGCTAGACAAAATGAGAAAGGAGCAAATAAGAACTCATCTCTAGCCGAGAAGAATACCAGTTCATCTGCAAGGACTTGAAACCATTTCTCAGTTTTCCCTATGTAAATAATGAGATCATTATGATGATCAATATGTTTTTAGAATCAGAGACCAAGGAAATCATTGTTCTCACCCTCCACAATCTTGGAAGAAGAATGTTGGTGAGAAAGTGAAAGAGACAATCCTTTCAAAGGAGATTGTAAATATTATACTTAATATTTGGATCTTTATTAAAGTCATAAGAATAAGTTGCGGAACAAGAAGATATTTTCAAAGCCTTCGGGTAAACTAGATCTTACAGTTTATCCCTTGGTTCATATAAAAAGACCTCAATTGAATAATAACTTCCCAAAAAACTTTTATATTCATGTAAAACCTCCTAACCCACCACTATGTGGGAGGAATTTTTCCTTGTAATTATCTTGCGGTTAGTCCTCATCTCTCTTGGGTCAGAACTACAACCTAAATAGGGTAGAAATATCTGAACTAACTCTCCGATCTGGCTCTCTGCAAGACAAGTTTTTGTTTACCAAGAAAGGTCTAATTGTAGAGTTTTTCTCTAAACATTATTAATTCTACAAGTTTGAATATTCTCAATTTCTGGTTCGGGTAAGGTTAAAAAGGAAAATAGTTTGTGTACAAGATTTTACCATATTAGGCACCACAGTTCCGTAACTTAGCTGAAAGAAAATTCGTGAACTTAAGAACGTTATAAAAAGGGATTAGTCTACTCTCATTCCTTCTTAGAATTTATTGCATAAGAAAAGCCTTCAAACATGTCTTCTTTTTCTTCTGGTCTAACTTCAACAAAGAAGATAATTAATGTCTGGACTATATTGTTTCCTACTAAGAAAATTCTCTTTGAATCTCATGATAATGATTACAGTCAAGACAAAGGCTTTTCTTCACTTTGTAATATTTTGTCAAACTCTCAACTTAATGAGTTTACTCTTAAGATGAATCTAATGCTTAAAAAATTTGCATTAAGTGAAAATATGCAATCTTCCTCCAAAAGATTTGAAGGCAGAATTGAGAACCTTGAATCCCTGATAAATCTGATCAAGGAAGAACTTGAAGCATACAGAGAGGTTGAAGATTACATCTGTACTCCAGATTAAGATGCCTTTTTCAATCGTTTATTTTTACTTGTTAAGCCATTGCAGGAATTTATTCTTATTGTTTAAGGAAGAACACTAGCTTTTGGAGTATTTTTTATGTGTGACGTTAGCTATTCCAAATACTATCATCTTGCATGATTAAAGTTTATTTAATTAAATTTTATTTTAGAAGATGGCTTGCAATACCTAATCTTCATCATGGCTTATATATATTGCTTATTTTGTGAGGTTTGTTCTTTGCTATCATATTATATTGATTAGAACAAGATATCAAATTTATTCTCATAGGCTAAGCTCTTAACTCTTGATAATAGAGGAGTAAACTATTTTTAGAATTGCAGTATTGATCTCTCCACGATTGCACTTTGTGAATGTACTGCTACAGGATTTTGTAAGATGTTCTATAGGAATATCTTTTCCTCTTTGGTTGCATAACTGCCAATAAATAAGTGATGAACTTTAATCTCTACATCCGTACATGGCTAGGGAAGTTATAATTCTTATGTTGAGTCATATCGCATTAATTGTCCTCTTTGTTCGTAACTGGCGTAGAGAATAGTTTATGTTGATGATTATTATTCTCACGAAAATTTTGTATCTTAGTGTCTCTAACATTAAGATCGGTATTTTTAACTTATTTGCTCGTAAGTGGCGAGAAGAGAGAAAATATTGGATACAAATTTACTTTGTTTGTAATTGGCGAGTAAATTTGTTGATATCAAGGAAAATCCTTCTCTTGTGATTAACGTAAATGTCGTTCATGTTGCTCTGTGGGAATGGCATCAACTAGGGGAGAGTTCTTTTGAACTTGTGCTTAATTGACATATATTTGTGGGGAGAGAGGATGTGTAAGTTGTAGAGACGCTTGTACCTATATATACCCTTGACGAGAACGCCGAGTTTTCTTGGTGAAATTATCTAAACTAAAAGCTGGTATGTGTTCTCAATTTTTAGCACTTTTTTGTATAATTTATTATGATCCCTGTTTTTCGTCTTTGTCAATTTTGTTGACAAAAAGGGAATTATTAAGTATCTTACTACAACATATGGATTTTTGGAGCATTATGTAAGGGGGAGTGGATTATGATCCATAGGTTTTACCTATTCTACAAAAGATTTATGTATTGACTAAGGGGGATAACATATCATCGTAGTATTGTTTCAAAGTTTTGGTGCAATTGAGCTTTGGAGAAGATAACAATACTATGTTTCTGTATATAACAACCATTGAGTGATTTTTCATTTTGACAAAGTTCTATTTGTGTATTCCCATAAGTTGTTATCGCTACAAATATCCAACAACAAAGGTGTTGAACGAACACATGCAGAACCATTGAAGAACTTAAAGTAAGAAGAATTCAAGAGCTTGTTAAAGAACCAAGAAATCAAGCATAGTGGATTTTCAGCTGAAAGGTCATTTTATTTTCAATATATATATATTGAATAGTTTTATCACTGAAATTGACAAAGAGGGGGGGATTGTTAGAGCATTGCTCGGTTGATCCCACAAGTTTTGTTATGTCAAGTTTATTGTCAATGTTAGATGAACAAAATTATATCTTGATTTCTAATTTACTAAGTCAAGTCTCGGGCTAGGTTTAGAATTTGGAAGTTGAGTATCATACATGACCCTCGAAGACTGAAGATTGACGAAGATATTTGGAGAACTTCATCAACAAGGTATGTGAAGAGTGAACCATTCCATTTTACTCACTATATTATCATTTTATTTATTTGAGACTATGTCATATGACTCCTAGTAGATTTATTGCAAAGAAAAAACTTCGAGTCAAGCTTGTCTTGTTAAACATCTCGAAATATGACTTAAGCATTAGATGTTTAAAGGTCCTTAACAATATTAGTTCGAAATAATTTATTATTCAAGAATTGATTTTGCGGATCAATTTGAAAATTGTCCAAGCAATGATTTTATCATTTGGGGATGTTTCAAACATCAAAAGAAAAATTCAGAACTTCTGATATTTTAACTCAGGGTAGGATGGAAAACCAGTTCGAAAACCATAGATATATGAGTTTCTGAAATACAGGAAAGTTGGCGAACCAGTTCGCAAACCATAAGTTCAGACCGAGACTATTCACGAACCATGGTGATCTGAATTCTTAATATTGGCGTAAAAGGCTGACAGTTGGGGAACCCGATTCATGAACCGTGTCCATCTGAGTTCTCGAGCTGAGTAGGATTGCCGAACCCGGTTCACGAACCGTTGCACCCTTATTCGTTAACTATGCCTTACGGTTAACAAATCGTTTCACCAACGGTCCCATTAAAATTTTAACAGATGCTTAAATACTTATTTTTGTAAATATATTTAGCATTGCTATGACTCTCATAAATACCTCTAAGACATCATTGATCACTAAAACACTTGTGTATGTGCATCATGATTAAATTATTAAGTGTTTAAAAGAACATCAAATTGCTTATAGTTCATAAGGCATACTTGCCAAAGAACAGTCATTATACACGGTTCCGTACCAGACCACTATGTATATTCTTCTATGTGATTTTAAGACAAATTTCACATGCTTACTACCCTGATTAGAGTTTTATCTACACAGAGAGTGTTTGATTGAATCTTAAGTTATCTTAGCTTGAATTCTAAGCAATCCTCAGTCTTGAACATCTATAGATAGAGATTCTCTTCCAACTGGGAAAATCAATCCCTGACACTTTTGTGTTCTAGTTTATAGCTAAAGTTATCCTTTATTGACCTGGGTTCCCTCTAAAAAAACATAATTAGGTCTACGACTAAAAGACCTAGCTTTAGGGATTCGTGAAGTCATGTCCAACTATCTTTTATCTTGATAGTTTGTGTATCCTAATCTTGTTGTTTTGTTATCAAGGTTTTGTAATCTCTTGGAGGCAAGATAGACAAGAATCACAAAGTTCTCTTCGTCTCAGACTTTGTGATCCTCAAGATAGATATTTGAAAAATATCTTAATTGATTAGTTCAAGATTGTTCTTGAGAGGTGGTTAAAGATCCTGGTTTCTCAACTAACTGAGCTGAAGTGTTTCAGATTATGAGGTTTGCAAGATTTGTCTATTGCAAACAGATTTCCAAGCCTTCATATGTGATCTAAAGGGAAATCAAATAATCAAAAGTTTTCATTTAGGTTGAAGCAACTCTTAGGCTGTAAAGGACGTCAGCTAAGGGGGATTGTTAGAGCATTGCTCGGTTGAACCCACAAGTTTTGTTATCTCAAGCTTATTGTCAATGTTATATGAACAAAACTATATCTTGATTTATGATCTACTAAGTCAATTCTTGGACTAGGTTTAGAATTTGTAAGTTGAGTATCAGACAAGACCCTCGAAGACTGAAGATTGACGAAGACATTTGGAGAACTTCATCAACAAGGTATGTGAAGAGTGAACCGTTCCATTTTACTCACTATCTTATCATTCATTTATTTGAGACTATGTCTTATGACTTCTAGTAGATTTTATTGCAAAGAAAAAACTTCGAGTCAAGCTTGTCTTGTTAAACATCTCGAAATATGACTTAAGCATTGGATGTTCAAAGGTCCTTAACGATATTAGTTCGACACAATTTATTGTTCAAGAATTGATTTTGCGAATCAATTTGAAAAATTTCCAAGCAATGATTTTATCATTTGGGGATGTTTCAAACATCAAAAGAAAAATTTAAAACTTCTGATATTTTGACTCAGGGTAGGTTGGAAAACCAGTTCGAAAACCATAGATATCCGACTTAAGCATTGGATGTTCAAAGGTCCTTAACAATATTAGTTCGACACAATTTATTGTTCAAGAATTGATTTTGCGGATCAATTTGAAAATTTTCCAAGCAATAATTTTATCACTTGAGGATGTTTCAAACATCAAAAGAAAAATTTAAAACTTCTGATATTTTGACTCGGGGTAGGTTGGAAAACTAGTTCGAAAACCATAGATATCTGAGTTTCTGAAACACATGAAGGGAACAGTAACCATAAGTTCAGAACGAGACTATTCACGAACCGTGGTGATCTGAATTTTTAATATTGGTGTAAACGGATGACAGTTGGTGAACCCGGTTTATGAACCGTGTCCATCTGAGTTCTCGAGCCGAGTAGGATTAGCGAACCCGGTTCACGAGCCATTGCACCCTTATTCGTGAACTATGCCTTACGGTTAACGAACTGTTTCACCAACGGCCCCAGTAAAACTTTAACAGATGCTTAAAGACTTATTTTTGTAAATATATCTACCATTGCTATGACTCTCATAAATACCTCTAAGACATCATTGATCACTAAAACACTTGTCTATGTGCATCATGATTAAATTCTTAAGTGTTTAAAATAACATCAAATTGCTTATAGTTCATAAGGCATACTTGCCAAAGAACGGTCATTATACACGGTTCCGTCCCGGACCACTATGTATATTATTCTATGTGATTTTAAGACTAATTCATGCTTACTACCATGATTAGAGTTTCATCTAAACAGATAGTGTTTGCTTGAATCTTAAGTTATCTTAGCTTGAATTCTAAGCAACCCTCAGTCTTGAACATCTATAGATTGAGATTCTCTTCCAACTGGGAAAATTAATCCCTGACATTTCTATGTCCTAGTTTATATCTAAAGGCGTCCTCAATTGACCTAGGTTCCCTCTACGAAACATAATTAGGTCTACGACTAAAAGACCTCGCTTTGGGGATTCGTGAAGTCATGTCCAACTATATTTTATCTTGATAATTCGTGTATCCTAATCTTGTTGTTCTGTTATCAAGGTTTTGTAATCTCTTTGAGGCAAGATAGATAGAAATCACAAAGTTCTCTTCGTCTCAGACTTTGTGATTCCTCAAGATAGATATTTGAAAAATTATCTTAATTGATTAGTTCAAGATTGTTCTTGAGAGGTGGTTAAAGATCCTGGTTTCTCAGCTAATTGAGCTTCAGTACTTATGAGGTTTGCAAGCTTTGTCTACTGCAAACAGATTTCCAAGCCTTTATATGTGATCTAAAGGGAAATCAAATAAGAAAAAGTCTTCACTTAGATTGAAGCAACTCTTAGGCTGTAAAGGACGTTAGCTAAGGGGATCAATTGGGTAAAGCCTTGCAAGGTTCAAGATATGTAAGGAGCGCAACTATAACTGAATCGCTTAGAGGGTGGATTCGGTCTCAACTGCATTCCAGTCTGAAGTATGATATTAGGCTAGTATTTGTAGCGTCTTAATTACAGTTTGGTGTTAAAATCTGGATGAGGTCCTGAGGTTTTTCTGCTATTGCGGTTTCCTCGTTAACAAAACTTATGATGGCTTGTACTTTGCCTTTTTCACATTATATTGTTTATCTTTATGATTGAATTTACACAAGTAGTAAGTATTCAATCTTAGTCATGTCCATATTTATTGTGATCGATTACGAGACTCGTTCATGTAGAATTCGAATCTTGAAAGATAGATGACAAGTTTCATGCTTGACACAATTTCGATTGGATTATTTGGATACGAATAGATTGATCTTTGATGATTTAGTGAGAGGGTGTAGTACAAAAAAAGACCAGTAGCATCTGAAACTTCCTAAGAGAAGACAAATCTAGAAACTAAGTAGTAAGGTACTTTGATCAAATTATTTCTTCCTGATTGCAGAACTTAACCATATATTTTATATTAGTTTTTGGTAGAAGTGTGTGCATAACATCTTAAATTCTCTTTATGATTTATACAGATGTCTAGAGTGTGCATTTTTAGCGTTGTCATGAATATACTTGATTCCTAGTTTGTCTTTTAAGTTTTAAGTCACAAGGGACCAGTTCTGTCCAAGCATTGACATTCGCTTCCCCAACTTGCTTTAACTTTCGAACTCGGTGATCATTGTTGAAACTATGCACATTGGCTTTTCTGACCCATACACTTTCATTTCAGCCGCTCATACCAAGTCTGCGCTTGAATTATATCTTTAATGTCTAAATTGTATATTATATTATATTCTCATTCAATTTGTCACTCTGAATTTCTCAACTAATTGTTATCTGTTCTATTGTGCAACTACTCGTGATAAGGTCGCAAATATATGTCACACTTCTGAGGTTATAATTCTTACATCAAATACCATGTTGTTGCTCGCCGAAAGTTCGTTTCCAGCGCTTTTGAGGACATCAAATCCTGTCATACAATACCCATCTCACAGGTCAGTCATGTGAGTTTTTTTATTTTCTTCGTTTGGCTTATGATAACATATTCACCTTTTCTTAATTAAAGCTTGGGATCGCAAAGGTCACGGGGGTTTAAACTAATCTAACAACAGTGCAACTACTCAAGGAAGATTATGGCCATCCGTGTTTCATGTGCGAACTGACCCTCGAGAACCCGAGGTACCACCTTTAAAAGATGTCTTATATGTTGAGTTTAATTTCATTATTTTGGTTCCTTTTATTGTCTTCCTAATTCCCATCTGAAACCTTTATACGTCACCCTCAACCAAAGAATTCTCCTGAAATCTGGATGAGCATGAAATCAATCTGGTACGTGTGGATGTCGTTGTGACGGGTGCATATGTGAAATATTATCGGAGTACACACTCTATCATGCCAATATCCCTTCCAATCCAAATAGGGTTTTTCTTAATCCAGTTCATGTTAATTATTTCACTCTGCCTTTGCCCATATAAGTAGTCGTTGTCATCAACAAGTGATGTGAAAATCTATTTCAACTAGACATTCTAGAAGTGACAGATATTAGAGAAAGTTATTACAAACATGGAGAAAAACTGATGCAATATAAGTGTGCGGGTCCTGCCAACACAAACCATCCTGGGAAGTTACACTACCCACCAAAAAAGGTCATCCCTCCGCCGACCTTTCAGTGTTCGACATGATGCGATGAAAATTTAGATGCATACATGTTGTATTACTTTTATCTTTCTTTTTTTCGTCTTTAAAGTATTGCACTAGATATACTAAAAAGGACAAAACTATACATTATTTATCTCTATACTTCCACACCCTTGATTAAGTCTACACATCACTAACTCATGTCCCTGAAACAAAAAGAACCTGATGATCAATATAGACAAGGAAAGTTAAAATAAAAATACAAATATGACAATGACAAAATACAACCCACAATAAAGCTAAAAACAACATTTATTATTTTGGGTTAACAAAACCCTACATTTATCTTCTCTTTTCGGGTTTTTTCAGTTTGAATTTGTTTTCCCCTAGATTTAAGAACCCTCAAATACGGTTTCCCTGCTCTAGTATACTAATCGATCTAATCAATTTTATAAAACCGTAATCTAATTCCCAACTTATCTCTATATTAGAGACTGCTCGGTTGAACCCACCAAGCGTTGGTATGTGAAGTTTGGTTGTCATATTTAGTTTTAAAACTCGAGTCACTTAATAAGTGAACTTGAGTCATCTTTGTTAGGTTAGACTAGGAACAATAGAAATGTTGTGCTCCAGTTACTCTCGAAGATCTGAAGATGTATTGAAGACAACGAAGGCATTATCCTTCAGCTTGAGGTTAGTAACTACAAACTTTACTTGTTCCATTTCTATCTAGTTTCTTTTAAGTCGTTTGAAGATTTAAAACATAACATGCAACATTATATATGATACTCTAGCATTAGAATTGGTCATATTATTATGATCAAAGTGTCAAGGAAGTATATACCATTTGTAGAATACTTTGATATGATATATTGAATTACTAAATACAACGTTTATCTTTTGAACTTCATAAATGCGACATCGACATAATCTATGTAACTCTTATTACTGGATTGTGTATTGAATATATGTGTGCTTTCATCCTAAGAAACTATGTTTAATTATATTGGTTTAATGAAGTAAATATACGAACTTGTTTCATAATCAAAAAAAAAAATCAATAAGTATTTTAGTCCGTTTTTCACTGAAGATTTATTGGATGACCAATTCGTACCTAATGAGGGAATTAAGGTAGAACCATTCGTAACTTATGTTGAGAATCAAGGTAGAACTAACCCCTACCTATCTCGTAATACATAATAGAACCGAGCCTAGCTTTTATTAGGAGTTATGGTTGAACCAATACCTACCTATATTGGGAGTCTGGTAGAACCGATCCTAGCCTCTGTTAGGAGTCATTGTAGAACCGGTCCCAAGAGTCTCTACTAGAACAGATATTGTTACAGCAGTGCTCGATCGAACTCGCAAGCGTTGCTATCTCAAGCTTGTTTGTCAAGTTTAGTTGTTAAAACTATAAGCCTTGATTTCTAGTTTACTTATAGCTATGTTTCGGATTATGATAAAATGCGCAGTTGAGCTTTAGACTTCACGGCGTTCATCGATTAAAGACGAAGAACTACTAAGGGGAACTTATGGAACTTCATCAACAAAAGGTATGTGGAGACTTGAACTCATCTATCACCCAAAAGTTTGTTTCTATTTTATCTCCTATTGAGACAAAAGTCGTATAGCTATATAGACTTTACATTATACGCATTTGATATTTTTAGTTGAGTTTAACTCGCTTACATATTTCTCGAAATATGTGTTGGTAAGCTTTCGCTTTATCAAATTTCATCTTTTATTCTTGACGAAAGACAAAAGATGATCATGTGAAAATCGCGTGGTAACATCTTATATGATTTGTGTGGGACGGTCCTTTGATGTAGACTCAAATGTTTCGTATTGATCGTTTGATCACTTTAAAATTGCTTTGAAGCTAATAGTTTGTGTGAGACAGCTATTCTCATCTTCCGATAATATTTCAATGATTAAAATGGGAGTTTAAAACAATTAACAATTGGTTGGATATAGCATAGTATGCGTACTTGTATGCTAACTGTTGCAAGTGTATTCCAAGTACTGGAATTTAGTATGCATACCCGTACACGTATTGATTCAACAGTTGAAGTCCGGGAACTATAGTATTGGCAGGCCTCAAAGATATTATATTTAAATGCAAAATGTTCCCCGGCAGCGGCGCCAAAAACTTGGTGGGCCCGGGGATGCGTAAAAAAATTAAAGCGAAATGAAACGCGGGCCTACAGTAATACCGCAAGTGCACGGTCGTCAGTTGTAGCTCGTGCAAGTACGGGTCGATCCACAGAGACTGGGTGTGTTTGGAGTGTTTAGCTATTTTGGGTTCTAATTTGCTATTGGGCTTTAGGTATCAAAGGGGTGTGGCACCAATGGGTTATGAATACCTTTTGAAACTGTTGGGCTTTGAATACCCTTTGAGTAAATTGGGCTTAATGGGTTTGTTTTTATCAATGAAATGGTTTTGGGATCAGTGGGCTTTTGGATTGACTGTGAACTTATGGGCTTTTGGTCTTTTGAATTGCACTGGGCCTTGGGATTAAACCTGGGCTTTTAGCCTTTGGTTTCAATGAACTGAACTTGGGCTCAGTGTTGAAGTGAGCTTTGGGCTCAGTTGGCTTGTACAAGGATCTGGGCTTGACATTGACAGGCCTTAGGCCTTAACCTGAACTGTAGTCTTTGCTGAGCCAAGCTCAGTTGCAGCAGCAGCAGTGGCAAGAGGAAGGAAAGCAGCAACAGCAACAGGGTTGCAGCAGCAGCTGCACAAGCAGTGGAAGGGAGGCAGCAACAGCAGAGTTGCAAGGCAAGGAGAAGAAAACAGTTGGGCAATAATACAGAGGCAGTTAGCCTAAGTCAAAGACAATGGAGAAAATTTACAATGGAAGCAACACAGGGCAACACAGGGCAAAAGCAACACAGGGCAAAAGGATTATGAGAAGGTGACAGAACACAGCAACTACAAGCAGAGAACAATGCAAGTGAACCAAGGCCTAAGCCAAGGGCAGGGGAGATGAGAAGCTAACGGTGATGACAATGCAAGGCCAAGGCAGTGGCTCTAGGCATACAAATGGAATGGAAAGAGAATTAGCTTGCTATGAGCACTAATTTCTCTCATTGCTCAATCAAAACAATGCATCCTAAGCATACAAATGGAATGGAAAGAGAATTAGCTTTCTATGAGCACTAATTTCTCCCATTGCTCAATCAAATCAGTGCACTGAGGTTTCTAGCCTAACATTCCACTAAACATGTATCACATAACAGGTACATTAACATTACATGGAACACAAACATCAACAGGAACATGCACTAGGAAAATTGAAGAAACTAAACATCACAGTGAACTAACATTAAACACAAAACTAAATTGAGATTAGAAACAAACAGAAATTATAAGAACATAAACTAAATGAACATGGAATTAAACATGAAATGAAACAGAAATTGAAAATTAACTAAAATTGATTTGAAACTGAATTTGAACATTAACAGAACTAAGTTCTGGACACTGGCTATTCCAGCATAACTTTTACATCACACCACAGTCCCTATTTATACCCACAGACCCAATTTCCGAAATTTACAAAATTAGGGTTCCTCCCCAAAAATCCCCAAAATCAAACAGAAATTAGGTAAATTATTTCTACCTAATTTGACAGTACAAATCAGACCCATATCTTCTATAATGCTCCTCCATGCTTCTCCCTAACAGTAATTAGAGTTTACTCGAAAATCCCCAAATTAACTGAAATTAGGGTTTGGGTTTTTCTTACCTTGATGTGACAAATCTCCTCAATTAGCATCGACCCATGTCTTCTCTGCTTCTCCTGGTGCCTTTCCCATACCTTGATTTCTTCTCTAGCTTCACCTAATTCTCTACCATGTCTATCAATGCTTTTTCTCTATTTTCAAAACCCTAGACTAGGGGAAAACAGTGTAAAGAAGTGAGAGGCATGTTAGAGTGAGAGGGGTTTCGGTGGTTGAGCAGGTGGAGAGTTGGTGGTAGCGGACATGGAGGTACGGCGGTGGTGGCAGTGGAGTTGGTGGTGTACGGTGTGGAGAAGGTGGTGGTGCGGGTAGAGGTGAAGAAAGAGGAGAAGAAATGATTAGGGTTTCTTTTGTTTTTTGGGTTATATATCCTAGGGTTATTTCGGTGTGATGCGGGTTTATAGAGTTTTGATGTCTAGCAATGCGAAGCCGTGGGATGTGAAGATGGTAGATAGATCCAACGGCTTGATTGAACGGAGCATGTATCGACCGTTAGATGTATAATACATCAAAATTAACGGTGCAAGATGGAGTTAGGTGTTGTAGTGTTAAGCGGAAGTATCGAGGTTTGATGCGCAGGAAAAGAAGCGACCGTAGGATCTAAATGTGATCTAATCTGAAGGTTTGGAATTTAGGCACTATGGTGTTTTTCAGGAGCTTCAGATTTTGATGCGCGATGAAGGAGAGACCATCGGATGATGAGATGGATCCAATCCGACGGCTGAGAATGGAGGCGGGTATGGATATAGAAAATGGGTTTGGGTAAGGTTTTTGGGCCTTGGGTATGCCAAGCCCATATCTTCTTCAAGAACAATTCTTCCTTCTTGAGCCCATTCCTAGCTTTTTGGACTTGTGCGCACCATTCTTTGCGGCTTCCTTGCATAATTTCTTCCGGATTTTCACTACTCTTCAACTCTTTTCCGCTCCGCAAGTCATCCAGACTTTATTTATTACCTAAAAATGCAAAATTAAGTAAGAAAAATATTTATTCTTGAAAACAATGAAAATACAGAATATGGGATAAAATGTAGAATTACTGCACAAAAGATGAGTTAAATGCCAACAAAAAGGGATAAATATATACATTATTTGGCACTCATCAAATACCCCCAAACCTGAATTTTACTTGTCCTCAAGTAAAACAAAACTAAGGAAATCCTAACTATACCACTGTCGCTGGTCTCTCGAATGCATTTAGCGTATGCACTAAGCCTTTTAAACCACTAAGTGTCCGTAGTGGACGAGTTGAAGTCTCGTGAAGGTTTGCTTAGAACGTACCTACAAAGTTCTAGGTCAAAATATAAGCTCAGATTCCATCAAATGTGACATGTGCAAGTCAGTTTAAGCTCACAGCAAAATGGAGATGTCAATCTAGCTATCGAAGGCACAATCCTAGCACTGATAACAAAAAAAGACATGTGATAAGAGTGTAAAGTGTATCTACACATGTGTAAAGAAAGATCTGAAGTTATGACTACTAATCACCAAGAGATAGTTTCTCAGGCTAAGAACCAAGGTCGAAATCTAGCTAGCTGTCCGGACTTTACGAGAATTGTGAATGAGTTGGAGGTATTTCACAATTACTCGCGTTGTACATCAATGGCATACACCCTCCTTGCTTATTACAATGAAACAACAAAATGACTATTTACATGACTCTTATTTACATTGACTACTCTCTTTTATTTTTGGAACAAGAGAGAATGGAATTGATAAACACTTGATTTTTTTTCTATATTTTCTTTTTTTTCTTTTTTTTTTTTGGATAAGGAAACACTTTTGATACAAATACAAAAGGAAACAAAAGATTACATGACACTTTGCAAGAGGTAGCCCTTTTTGATGCACCCAGTTAAATTCGATGGTTGTCTTTCTTAATGTAACCTCCACCTTCTATCCCAACCAACCAAAGAACAAGCTAGTCAAGTTTCGTTCAGTATTCTAAAGTGATTGGCAATCGTAACTTCCTATCAAACACCTTGAAGATCGAGGCCATACATGTATTGGTAGATCGTGCGCGTGCAAATTTCTTATCACTATGTGAATTGTGCTAGAATCAGGGTGCCTAAATATCTAGACTAAGACTCCTAATAATTACATATTTGCACAAGAGTCAACATTTCAAGGTAAATGAGCTCCATTTTTATGTTTTTTTTAATTTTTAATTTTTTATTTTGATTTTTCAATTTTTTTTGGAATTTTTCAATTTTTTCAAAAAGGAAGGAGTTCGTTTTCAATTATGGCAAATTATCATGGTATCTACTCTATACCCCCAAACCTAAACTAAACATTGTCCTCAATGTTTCAAAATATGGAAAGAATTATAAAACATATGAAGAGGAACATGCTGAGTAGAGTAAAAGGAGAGAGAATACCCGATTTCGGCGAAAGCAGAATTAAAACTCCGTTATTCAAGGCAAAAATCCAACATATTTCAGCCGAGATCATATTGGATTAGCAAAATATATACAAAAGGAACAAAAGGGTTTTTAAGAAATTTTATCTACTGGATTATATACAAAAATTCACCATACACTAACAATCTAAAGAGTTGAGGATCAACCCAAAAGACAAAGTGTAAGGTTTCAACAGCTTCACACAATAATAATATGGTAGGCATGCAAGTGAACGTGAAATGTGAAACAAAATGAGCTACCCCCAAACCTGGATTTTACAGAAGATATAGTTTTGAAAACAAAATCTCGCAGTTTGGGGGTTCATCATGCACAAGGTCTAGCTCAAATGAACTGTGCTAGGGACGGGCAAACATGCAATTCCAACTGTGGTTCCTCAAAGATATTATACTTAGAAGCAAAATAGTCCAAGAGGACTTGGGAAGCACACAGTTCCAAACCTAGGTTGGGCATTCTCAGAAAAATTGGTTTTACAATATGGTACAAACCAAATCTAGGTTGGGTGGAAGGCCATCAGATTGTGACTTAGGTAGAAGAATAGGCATATCATTATCAATCAAATCAAAATTCTAACTCATCTACACATGTCACATCATGCTCACAATCATCAATCAAATTGGCAAATCACAATCAGAATCATCAACATCATCAAAATTTATTCTCATGCATCGGCAAATCAGGAGAAATATCACAATGTGACCTAGGTAGAGAATCAGACACATCAAATATATTTTCATGCATATTAGTGTCTACAGAAGATTCAACTATTCCTATGTCATGCTCATCTTCACAGAATAATTGTACGAATCCCATGTCAATATCAAAATCATATGAATTACAATGAGTATTAGAAAAAACAACATTCATGAAGGTCGAGGGCGAGAAGCCATATGTTTTTGAACCAACAGGTTCCACAATATTTTCATGTTCTTCTAACATATCATCATAATCATCATCATGGTAGCATGCATATTGGTCCTCATTAACAGTGGTGGTGTCATTAGTCGATTCATGTTCCTCTAAATTAGGTTCATATTCAACATTATTTACATGAATGGGACTAGACACTTCATTAGGGACAACATACATTTCCTCATGAATTTCCTCCTTTGTGTGGTGAAGCAAAATCTGATCTAAATGTGCATGAATTCGTGATGTAGATCTATCATAGTCTTGCTTGCAGAGTCTTAAAGCTTCTGTGGTGGAGTCTAAATTCATGGGAGTACAAAATTCTTCATGTTCAAATTGTGGTGAATGGTACATGTGTGCATGGTCATTAGGGTTTACAAAATATTGATCGCAACCCTCAAAGGATTGATTATGGTCCCAATGACTACCATTCTCATAATTTATGGGCATTTCATACCTTGGATTTTCTCTACATTGCCTAAAATTATGCAAAATATGACAATTCTCAACAGGGTGGTCTAAACTACCACATGCGGGACATGCATAGATTTCAGGTTGCCTAAGAAAATTAGATGTGACAGATTCCTCATGTGATTGCATTTCTAAAGCTGTGATTCGAGCTTCTATTTGATCCATAAGTGATGATTGTGTGAGTGAGGCACTAGCAAAATGTTCATTTTCACGTTGCGATGAATGATGCATGTATGAATAGTCATTAGGGTTCATGTATTGCGGCTCGGGACTTTGAAAATGTCCATAATAATTCCTATGACTATTGACATCATGGTCCGTGGAAGGTTCATAACGTGGCACATGCCCATAAGCAAGTTCTCTAAGAGTTTTATTTCCATCCCCAGGAGCAGACCAAAATCCAGACATGATTGGCTCAAAAGCTAAGTAACTATGTTACAAAGCCCAAAATTTGGTTTTTAATGGGTTTGGATTTTTGGGAAAAATTTGGTTTTGGTGGGAGACATTTGAAAATTTGGTTTTGAAATGGGAGTAAAATAAAACTTTTGGTTTAAGATGGGATAAAGAAGAAAAATTTGGTTTAAAATGGGAGCAAGTAAAATTTGTTTTTGAATGGGAGAAAAGTAAATTTTTTTTTTTTTTTTTTTTTAAAAAAAATAAAAATAAAATTTGGTTTTTGAATGGGAGCAAGCCCACTGTTTGTTTTGTATTTGCTTTGGCTCCGCTTGGTTGAAAACTTTTGGTGGAACTGAGTCCAAAATCTCGGCCTAGAATTTGGGTACTCGGCCCACTAACGAGTTCAACTAGCGTGATCGGTCACAAGCTCAGCTGGGTTTAAACCCAGAATACAAGATACAAGTCCAATTTAAACAAGCTCACAAAAATTAAATACAAGCCCACAAATTAAACAAACAAGCCCACAAATAAATTATTACAAACCCAACAGAAAATAAAAGAAGCCCAACAGGTTCAGAACAGCAGGTCCAACAGCAAATGAAGTGAAGCAGATGCAGATGCAAATGCTATGCAGTGAAATGCAAAAATAGCTAATAAAACACAAGAAAAACACAGCACCAATCCCCGGCAACGGCGCCAAAAACTTGGCAGGCCTCAAAGATATTATATTTAAATGCAAAATGTTCCCCGGCAGCGGCGCCAAAAACTTGGTGGGCCCGGGGATGTGTAAAAAAATTAAAGCGAAATGAAACGCGGGCCTACAGTAATATCGCAAGTGCACGGTCGTCAGTTGTAGCTCGTGCAAGTACGGGTCGATCCACAGAGACTGGGTGTGTTTGGAGTGTTTAGCTATTTTGGGTTCTAATTTGCTATTGGGCTTTAGGTATCAAAGGGGTGTGGCACCAATGGGTTATGAATACCTTTTGAAACTGTTGGGCTTTGAATACCCTTTGAGTAAATTGGGCTTAATGGGTTTGTTTTTATCAATGAAATGGTTTTGGGCTCAGTGGGCTTTTGGATTGACTGTGAACTTATGGGCTTTTGGTCTTTTGAATTGCACTGGGCCTTGGGATTAAACCTGGGCTTTTAGCCTTTGGTTTCAATGAACTGAACTTGGGCTCAGTGTTGAAGTGAGCTTTGGGCTCAGTTGGCTTGTATGAGGATCTGGGCTTGACAGTGACAGGCCTTAGGCCTTAACCTGAACTGTAGTCTTTGCTGAGCCAAGCTCAGTTGCAACAGCAGCAGTGGCAAGAGGAAGGAAAGCAGCAGCAGCAACAGGGTTGCAGCAGCAGCAACAGGGTTGCAGCAGCAGCTGCACAAGCAGTGGAAGGGAGGCAGCAACAGCAGAGTTGCAAGGCAAGGAGAAGAAAACAGTTGGGCAATAATACAGAGGCAGTTAGCCTAAGTCAAAGACAATGGAGAAAATTTACAATGGAAGCAACACAGGGCAACACAGGGCAAAAGCAACACAGGGCAAAAGGATTATGAGAAGGTGACAGAACACAGCAACTACAAGCAGAGAACAATGCAAGTGAACCAAGGCCTAAGCCAAGGGCAGGGGAGATGAGAAGCTAACAGTGATGACAATGCAAGGCCAAGGCAGTGGCTCTAGGCATACAAATGGAATGGAAAGAGAATTAGCTTGCTATGAGCACTAATTTCTCCCATTGCTCAATCAAAACAATGCATCCTAAGCATACAAATGGAATGGAAAGAGAATTAGCTTGCTATGAGCACTAATTTCTCCCATTGCTCAATCAAATCAGTGCACTGAGGTTTCTAGCCTAACATTCCACTAAACATGTATCACATAACAGGTACATTAACATTACATGGAACACAAACATCAACAGGAACATGCACTAGGAAAATTGAAGAAACTAAACATCATAGTGAACTAACATTAAACACAAAACTAAATTGAGATTAGAAACAAACAGAAATTATAAGAACATAAACTAAATGAACATGAAATGAAACAGAAATTGAAAATTAACTAAAATTGATTTGAAACTGAATTTGAACATTAACAGAACTAAGTTCTGGACACTGGCTATTCCAGCATAACTTTTACATCACACCACAGTCCCTATTTATACCCACAGACCCAATTTCCGAAATTTACAAAATTAGGGTTCCTCCCCAAAAATCCCCAAAATCAAACGGAAATTAGGTAAATTATTTCTACCTAATTTAACAGTACAAATCATACCCATATCTTCTATAATGCTCCTCCATGCTTCTCCCTAACAGTAATTAGAGTTTACTCGAAAATCCCCAAATTAACTGAAATTAGGGTTTGGGTTTTTCTTACCTTGATGTGACAAATCTCCTCAATTAGCATCGACCCATGTCTTCTCTGCTTCTCCTGGTGCCTTTCCCATACCTTGATTTCTTCTCTAGCTTCACCTAATTCTCTACCATGTCTATCAATGCTTTTTCTCTATTTTCAAAACCCTAGACTAGGGGAAAACAGTGAAAAGAAGTGAGAGGCATGTTAGAGTGAGAGGGGTTTCGGTGGTTGAGCAGGTGGAGAGTTGGTGGTAGCGGACATGGAGGTACGGCGGTGGTGGCAGTGGAGTTGGTGGTGTACGGTGTGGAGAAGGTGGTGGTGCGGGTAGAGGTGAAGAAAGAGGAGAAGAAATGATTAGGGTTTCTTTTGTTTTTTGGGTTATATATCCTAGGGTTATTTCGGTGTGATGCGGGTTCATAGAGTTTTGATGTCTAGCAATGCGAAGCCGTGGGATGTGAAGATGGTAGATAGATCCAACGGCTTGATTGAACGGAGCATGTATCGACCGTTAGATGTATAATACATCAAAATTAACGGTACAAGATGGAGTTAGGTGTTGTAGTGTTAAGCGGAAGTATCGAGGTTTGATGCGCAGGCAAAGAAGCGACCGTAGGATCTAAATGTGATCTAATCTGAAGGTTTGGAATTTAGGCACTATGGTGTTTTTCAGGAGCTTCAGATTTTGATGCGCGATGAAGGAGCGACCATCGGATGATGAGATGGATCCAATCCGACGGTTGAGAATGGAGGCGGGTATGGATATAGAAAATGGGTTTGGGTAAGGGTTTTGGGCCTTGGGTATGCCAAGCCCATATCTTCTTCAAGAACAATTCTTCCTTCTTGAGCCCATTCCTAGCTTTTTGGACTTGTGCGCACCATTCTTTGCGGCTTCCTTGCATAATTTCTTCCGGCTTTTCACTACTCTTCAACTCTTTTCCGCTCCGCAAGTCATCCAGACTTTATTTATTACCTAAAAATGCAAAATTAAGTAAGAAAAATATTTATTCTTGAAAACAATGAAAATACAGAATATGGGATAAAATGTAGAATTACTGCACAAAAGATGAGTTAAATGCCAACAAAAAGGGATAAATATATACATTATTTGGCACTCATCAAGTATGCATACCCGTATGCGTACTGATTTCAACTGAGTTCGGTTACGAACGACAGTATGCATACCCGTTTGCATACTGGAGACCAAGACCAAGTTTGGGAACTCTAAATATGCGTACCCGTTTGCATACTTGAGTGGTTAAGTTCTAAAATCGGATATTCATGAACAAATATATTTATGTAATAAGGAACGCAATCTTTGCAAACTGCGGCTATATTGTTCATGAATTAATTCGAGTGAATCAAAACCGATTTTGCTTCAATTGTGTCTTGTATACTTCTATGAGAATATAAACAATTGAACAACTCTATACCTAGTTTCATTTGAGTAATTTTCAATCTAGTTGTGATTAAGATGAACAAGGTTGATACGAAAGTGTTCATATGGATAACTTCGGTTAATTATTGTTGTTGAGCCAACTAAGTGTACACGTTTAGGTATGGTTACCCATATCTAAATAAAGGTACATTTTTTGTGTAACAAGCTAAGACAATCTAACGGTTGTAAGATATTAGCTTGAATCTAATCAGGTTTTCATCTAATGGTGAATATTGAATGCTTTGTTACCAAGGTAACATTGATTGCAAACCCTGATTTGAAGACTATATAAGGGAGAACTCTAGCAACTGGGAAACCTAATCCCCACACCTCATGTGTGATATTAGTTGCGACTAGAGTGGATTCTCCTTTAACCTGGGTTTTTCTAAAACCATTGTAGGTTAACGACTTAAAGACTTCATTGGGATTTCGAAGTCAGACCCAACTATTTTCTCTGTAGTTGCATGTTCTGATCTTACTTTGTTCAATCGTATTGAGTACTATCTTCTCTAAGATTTTCTCGAGATTCAATCTCTGATAGGCAAGATGAAAAGTAATCACAAAGATCTTCGTCTCATTCTTTGTGATTCCACAATATCCTGTTCCCCTACCATACGGTTAAGATTATTGCGAGGTGATTGATATTACTAGGTTGTTCTTCAGGAATATAGGTCTGGTGTATCAATTGGTTCTTGTTCACCTTGATTTATCAAAAGACGGAAGAAAACTCGTATGTATTTCTGTGGGAGACAGATTTATCTATTTAATAGACTTTTATGTGTGAGACGAATTTGTTTATCAAGTATTCGACTTTGGGTCGTAGCAACTCTTAGTTGTGGGTGAGATCAGCTAAGGGAATCACGTGCGTAGAGTCTTGCTGGGATTCAGAGGCGTAAGGGACGCGACTGTATCTTGATCAGTATGAGGTTGGTTGGGACTAATCTACATTCCAGTCAGAAGTTAGCTTGTAGTAGACTTGAGTATGTAGCGGCTTAATACAGTGTGGTGTTCAAATCTGGACTAGGTCCCGGGGTTTTTCTGCATTTTCGGTTTCCTCGTTAACAAAATTTCTGGTGTCTGTGTTATTTCTTTTCCGCATTATATTTCTATATAATTGAAATATCACTGGTTGTGAGTAGTTCAATCAATTAGATAATCCAACCTTTGTTTGTTGATATAAATTGATTGACACTTGAACATTGGTCTTTGGCAAGTTGTTTCTCATAATAATCATGCTAAAGGATTTCTATCTGTTTGATTTGCTGATTACGTTGGGAAACAGAGGTATAACTCTTGGATGTATTTTCCTTGATTAAGTCTGACTGTCTAGTTGATTCTCGTGGAAATATATTGGAGTTAGTCCATACAGATTGCCTAAATGAACTGGGTGTGTTTGTTAGACCCCCGTTTTTTCAATTGGTATTAGAGCAGGCAAACGCGTTTAAGACCTTATAAGTCTTTGTTTGTAGCAATCTGACTCTATGGATAGAAGTGTATCTCTATAAAAGTACCTCCAGTCTTCGATGGCTCGAATTACTTATGGTGGAAAATTTCTACGCGTGCCTTTGGTATGCGTTCCTTTCTTCAAGCGCGTGATTTTCAATCACGGGTTCGTGTAGTTAATGGCTATGATCCTCCGGTTGTTGCAAAAGGCGATGTAACTGTTCCAAAGGATATTGGTGCATATGATCCTGCCGAGATTCTCGCTGCAACGGAAAATTCTGACAGATTAAATGCTATCATCCATGCCATTACCCCGGATCTTCAGAACCATGTGACTATGTGCACTAAGTCTGAAGAAGCCTTTGATATCTTAAAAACTGTACTTGAAGGAAATTCCTCTGAGAAAGAAGCTAGGCTTCAAAACCTAAATTCGGATTGGGAAAACCTTCGTATGGCTGATGAAGATTCATTTGATGAGTTTAATCACAAAGTTTCTGAAATTATTAATGCATCTTTTGCATTGGGTACGACTATTCCTGCAAAGGACATTGTGATGAAAATTCTCAGATCATTGCCAACCAAATATGATTCTAAGAAACATGCCATCGTTGAAGGAAATAACCTTGAAACACTTTCCATAAACTCACTCATTGGAAAGTTATGAGTTCTTGATCATGATCAGAACACAGCCAGAACATCCGCGTTCAATGATGTGTCCAACTCAAGTAGTTCTCCTAGATTATCTTGGGTTGATGAATGTTGTTCAAATCATATTGAACCTAACAGGTCATTGATTTTACAAAAGATCAAGGATATTGTGAGAAGAAGCAAAAGATCTAAGGAACATATCTCTCTCTGATGCTTCAGATGATTCAATACAAGGAAAATCAATTCAGTTGGTCAATCCGCATACTTCCGAAGTTTGCACAGAAATTTCAGCTTTCACAGCGGAAACTTCTTTTAACTCAAATTCTGATTCAGAGTGCGAGTCTAACACTGATATTTTAGAATTCTTGTATAAAATGGAGAAATCCATCAAGAAAATCTTCAACTAAAAATGAGGTTGAAGAAACTTGAATCATCACTACAGGTGAAAATCTTGAGATTGACTGTCTTAATGATGAATTCACCAGAACCCTATCTTTAAAAGAAAAAGAGATTAATCCTCTTAAGTATGACTTGCAAAGGTTATCTGGAAGTTATGACAAGATTTCAGCAATGTTATTCGGTCAGAAGTCTTTTGAAAACACAAATGGTTTAGGGTTCAAAAGCAATACTGTCAGCACAAATAATTCCTTTGTTCCGGCCAATTCTGGAATAATGGGTGTTAAAAGTCGTGATAAACAGGAGTCAGCTCTGCAATACGAAAATTCATCTCAGAAGTGTTTGTTTTGTGGATGCAAATCATGTTCAAAGTAAGTGTTGGAAATTCAAGAGGAACAACAAACGAATTGCCAAACTTCAGAATGACATGCAAACAATGAATCTGGTTTTGGGTAATCAATATGGAACTCCTGAAGACAAGAAGAAGTCTAAGAGAACTAGAGTCATACGAGGTAAGAAATTTGTTTATGCAACATACCTTAATAAGTCGCCATGTGACACAAGATGTGAGTATTCTGCTCACTCTATTACTATCTAATTATAGTGATGTTGGCATCCTCATTATTAACTTTAGAATATGAGGATTGCATCAAGGTTGCTCAAGTATTGTATAGTTGTTAATTTCTTATCCTTGGTAGTTCAAGATTATTTAAGTTAAGATTTTCAATTGAATATTTTCTTATCAAAAATAGATAATGGATCGTGAACCGTGAAGACTTTTTCACAGTTTATGTTTAGGGTTTACTTATCGGGTACTCTATTTATATTCATTTGTGATCAAAATGCCATTCACTCCATTCTCTTTGAAAGATACAGTATCATGGCTCATGTAACTAGAGGTACCACAAAAAGGGATGCAGTAGAAGCAGTTAATGTGTATCTTTATGAAGGAATCCATTCCTCAAGGAAGAAAAAGGAGAAATCTACAAATGATGAAAAAGGTTCTTCCTCTTAACTGTTTTTTGTCTATTTGTCTAGATGATAATAATTTTAGGGCTATGATGAAGGATTTCATCATCAAAAGAAAAGATTAAATTCTCAAATCTTGCTCTCTTTGGAAAGGATAACTCACTATGAACAAATGTTATCTACGACAAGGAACACCTTGTGTGAACCGAAAAGAGAACTTAGTGAGTTAACTGATATTTCTGGAGATATGGAGGAATTAAATGATCCCATAATCAATGAGTTCTTTAATAATGAGAAGGAATTCTCAGTAGATTCCCTGAGAAAGCTCTACAATGTCTAGGAAACTTCTTATGAGAATTCATTCTTGTGTTTTAAGAAGGATAACTAGGGTTTGGAATAACATATATTGTGATTACACATAGCTATTGCCAATGATTTTCATCTTGCAATGTTTTTAGATTTATTTATTTAAATTCTAAAGTTTATTTGGAAGATGATTTTGCAGTATTAATCTTTATTGATTTTATATATTCCAAATAATGTTTTGGGATATGTGTGTTTGCATCCGTGAACTATGATTGTCCCATATATGTCAAAAGTTAAGTCTATTATGTCATTATGAAAATATTCATGGAAAATAGAATGAACTTTTGATGTCAAAGATTAAGTCTATGGTATCATTATGCAAATATTGATGAAAAACAAAATGAATCTTTGGATATTCTGCAGTATTGATCTTTCCCTGATCCACTTCCATGTGAATTAGTATTGTACAGCTCCGTAAGTTTTTTTATGTTGAGCATTTCCGATTAAATTAATCATTGAGGTTCTCTTGTGGTTAATTTAATTGAGTTTTCTGGATACAATATCATGTTTCATGTAATTATTAATGTCCAACGAAATCCTTCTTTTCTTGTAAAAGTAAGGTCGCTCTTGTTGTTCTTTCGGGAATGACATTTTACGGGGGAGAGTTCTTAATTGAACTTCTGCTTAATTGCCAAATCTTTGTAGGGAGTGCGGCTGTGGAATATTGTAGAAGTTATCTTGTATCTTTATAAACTCCTTGATGAATACACTAAGTTTCGACTATGTGAAATCATCGAAACAAAGTTGATATGTTCTCTTTTAATCATGAAGTATATCTAAGAGAATTTCATTATGATTCCACTAGTTTTCGTACCTTTGCCAATTTATATTGACAAAAAGGGGGAGAATTATTGTGTAATTCACACTACAAATACAAATGGTTTACGGATAATTATATAAGGGGGAGTTGTTTTCATTGTGAGATGAAGTATTGACTAAGGTGGAGTGATACATATCACCATAGTATTGTTGTCAAAGTTATGATACAATTGGACTTTGATGATGTGTAATAATACTATGACACTGTATAACAATAATTGAGAGCTAATTTTTTCTCATTGTTATAGCTACGGATCTGCAACAACTATGATGCTGAGTTGAACACGTTCAGAATCACTGGAGTACTTGAAAGTGACGAAGATTTTGAGTAATGTTGAAGAACCAAGGAAATCAAGCATTTAGATGAGAATCTACAAAGTTTATTTATTTTGTAATCTGTATGTATTGATAGTTTTGTCACTAAAATTGACAAAGGGGGAGATTGTTAGAGCACTGCTCAATCGAACTCGCAAGGGTTACTATCTCAAGCTTGTTTATCAAGTTTAGTTGTCAAAACTATGAGTCTTGATTTCTAGTCTACTTATAGCTATGTCTCGGATTAGGATAAAATGTGTAGTTGAGCTTTAGACTTCACGACGTTCATCGATTGAAGACGAAGAACTACTAAGGGGAGCTTGTGGAACTTCATCAACAAAAGGTATGTGGATACTTGAACTCATCTATCACTCAGAAGTCTATTTCTATTCTATCTCCTATTGAGAAAAAAGTCGTATATCTATATAGACTTTACATTATACACATTTGATATTTCGAGTTGAGTTTAACTCGCTTACATATTTCTTGAAATATGTGTTGGTAAACTTTCGCTTTAACCAAGTTCATCTTTTATTCTTCACGAAAGTCAAAATATGATCATGCGAAAATCGCGTGGTAACATCTTATATGATTTGTGTGAGACATTCATTTGATGTAGACTCAGAATGTTTCGTGTTGAACTATTGATCATTTGATCACTTGAAAATTGCTTTGAAGCTAATAGTTTGTGTGAGACATCTATTCTCGTCTTTCAAGAATGTTTTAATGATTAAAATGGGATTTTAGAACAATTAACCATTGATTGGATATAACATAGTATGTGTACTTGTATGCTAATTGTTGAAAGTGTATTCCAAGTACGGGAATTTAGTATGCATACCCGTATGCGTACTGATTCAACAGTTGAAGTCCTGGAACTATAGTATGCATACCCGTATGCGTACTGATTTCAACTGGGTTCGGTTATGAACAACAGTATGCGTACCCGTTTGCATATTGGCGAACAAGACCAAGTCCGAGAACTCTAAGTATGTGTACCCGTTTGCATACTTGAGTGGTTAAGTTCTAAAATCAGTTATTCATGAACAAATACATTTATATAATAAGGAATACAATCTTTGCAAACCGTGGCTATAATGTTCATGAATTGATTCGACTGAATCAAAACCTATTTTGCTTCAATTGTGTCTTGTATACTTTTATGAGAATATAAACAATTGAACAACTCTATAACTAGTTCCATTTGAGTCATTTTTGATATAGTTGTGATTAAGATGAACAAGGTTGATATGAAAGTGTTCATATGTCTAACTTCGCTTAATTGTTGTTGATCCAACTAAGTGTACACTTTTAGGTACGGTTACCTATATCTAAATAAAGTTACATTTCATTTGTGTGCAACAAGCTAAGACAATCTAACGGTTGAAATATATTAGCTCGAATCTAATCAGGTTTTCATCTAACGGTGAATATTGAATGCTTTGTTACCAAGGTAACATTGATTGCAAATCCTGATTTGAAGACTATATGAGGGAGACTCTAGCACCTGAGAAACCTAATCCCCACACCTCATGTGTGATACTAGTTGCGACTAGAGTCGATTCTCCTTTAACCTAGGTCTTTCTAAAACCATTATAGGTTGACGACTTAAAGACTTCATTGGGATTTTGAAGCCAGACCCAACTATTTTCTCTGCAGTTGTGTGTTATGATCTTACTTTGTTCTATTATATTGAGTACTATCTTTTCTAAGGTTTGCTCGAGATTCAATCTCTAATAGGTAAGATAAAAAGTAATCACAAAGCTCTTCCTCTCATTCTTTGTGATTCCACAATATCTTGTTCTGCTACTATACAGTTAAGATTATTGTGAGGTGATTGATGTTACTAGGCTAGTCTTCGGGAATATAAGTCCGGTATATCTATTGGTTCCTGTTCACCTTTATTTATCAAAAGACGGAACAAAATTCGTAGGTATTTCTGTGGGAGACAAATTTATCTATTCAATATACTTTTCTGTGTGAGACATATTTGTTTATCAAGTCTTCGACCTTGGGTCGTAGCAACTCTTAGTTGTGGGTAATATCAACTAAGGGAATCAAGTGCGCAGAGTCCTGTTGGGATTCAGAGGTGTAAGGAACACGACTGTACCTTTATCAGTGTGAGATTGGTTAGGGCTCAACTACATTCCAGTCTGATGTTAACTTATAGTAGGCTAGAGTCTGTAGCGACTTAATACAATGTGATGTTCAGATCTGGATTAGGTCTCGTTTTTTTTTTGCGTTTTCGGTTTCCTCATTAACAAAATTTCTGGTGTCTGTGTTATTTCTTATCCGTATTATATTTTTTATATAATTTAAATATCACAGGTTGTGCGTAGTTAAATCAATAAGATAATCCAACCTTTGGTTTTGATATAAATTGACTGACACTTAAACATTGGTCTTTGGTACCGTTCAAGTTGTTTCTTTTCATAATAAGGCACACGATTTCTATCTGTTTGATTTGCTGATTACATTGAGAAACAAAGATATAACTCTTGGATGTATTTTACTTGATTGAGTCTGACTGTCTAGTTGATTATTTTGGAAATATATTGGAGTTAGTCCACACAGATTTCCTAAACGAAATATTGGGTGTGGTTGTTAGACTCCCGCTTTTTCAGACACCGTTTTATGTTTTTAACATAAAAATTTAACCTAAAATAACTTTTCGGTTTGTATATCACTATAGGGTTTTTAAAGATACCGAAAACATATTTGGTTAATGTGGAAAGTTCCAGAATGTCAACATTAGGTATTTGAACATCTTATATATTGATTGTTCAAATATATTTCTTGATACACAAGGTATATTATAGATATTAGTTGTAATTTAACAAAACCGAAAATATGTTTGTATTGCATCTCATTGAGAATTTTTGGAATTTGGTAATTACTTGGAACCAAGACTACCTTAGTCTATAAATATGGAAGTTTGTTCAAATTACAAACTCGATCTTTAGACGTGCAAACTTCATCTTTGTTGTTTTCGGTGGAGCTGACTACTAGTTTTACTTGTAATACTATATCAGAGAGGAAATTACCCTAATTAGGCAATAGTTTACGTCCACTCATTTAAAGTCTTATGTGGGATCGAGAAGCTCTATTAGTACCGTTGGTGGGAAACTAAAATATACATTATTATATTAATTTTTGATTTGATTGACTAACGGTTGTTGTATCTTTGATTGCACCTAGTTTGTTTATTCAAGGTTCTTTCTCTTTTGATATAAGGACACTCAAACTAGATAAAATCTTTAACATTTCTACATATTTAAGTAATTATAGATTTAAGATAGATCTATTGATTTGTCGTTGTTAAAAGACTCTTATGTGCGACAAATCAATAGAGGAATCAAGTTTATTTTTGCAGGTTGTTACTTTAAATATTAAATCGAAGATTGGAGATTTTGAAGATTTGAAGACTCTGTTCTTGTGTTTTTGATCTTGACATAATTTTCTGTGACTTGATTTTCCAGGATAAAAAGGTTGTTTATTTCAGTAAACATAAGCCTTTAGAGATCTACAAGGTATTTGTGATTTTATCATAAACCTTGTAATTAAGATTGATTATTTCGGTAGTCATTGTCTTGTTAGATCGCGTAACCTAGGAGCTCCGTATATGGTAACAGATCTTAAAAACTAAAGATTTGTAACTGTGCTTTTATCATATATATTTCGGTATTGTGATTAAAAGTGAGTTTGTTTATCAAACAATTTTGATCCTTTACAATTTGGAATACGATCCAAAAGAATCTTGTCTTACCAGTTGAAAGATTGGTAACAAAAGTTTTTTTCAAACATTAAGAAGATCTAGTAGATCTTGTCTTAAAGAGAACATCTGTTCTGCTAGGATATCTAGTATTGTAACGTCTATTGAGAACTTAGGTTCTGCTAGATGTTATCAAAACAAGAATATTGCTGAAGCTGAGTAACTAGGATCTTAGATTGCTTGGTCTCGTCTATACGAAATTTCAGGTTTACTTTTTGTAGCGTCTTAATTCATTGAGTATTCAAAACTGGACTAGGTCCCGAGATTTTTCTACAAGATTATAGTTTTCCTCGTTAACAAAATTTTGGTGTGTGCTCTGTTTTGTTTCCTCATTACAATTGTCCTTATATTATAATTAAAGTATTTGCACTCGCACGATTGATCACGTTGTTTAAGATAGTCTTTAATCTTTAATAGATCGAAAATATTATACAAGGTGTGTATAAATAGGTTGATCCAAAAAGATTGTGGTGTATTTGGTACACTCATCTTTTCAGGGGAGCAATTACCCATAATGATACTACCTCCGTCCCACTATTAAGTGACCTACTTTATAACTGAATTTAGTTATAAAGTAGGTCACTTAATAGTGGGACGGAGGGAGTATTTAATTAGTGCAATAAAATGAAATCGTATTTAATTAGTGCAACAAAATGAAATCAAATTTGAAAATCAACCAAGTTATAATCAACACATCCAAAGATTGCTAAATTTTTTTTTTGGAGATAACAATCAGATGATCTTGTACAAGAACCTAACTTTTCCTCTTTGTCTATAATGGGGCTAAATTACTGAAAATGTATCCAGGGTAGATAATTAGTTAATGATTCATAATCAAATCAATATCGTCTTTTAATTCAAAAGGTTTAATAACTAAAATTGTAAGAGGATGATGGAAAGTGGAGAATATTATTTACACACGTCAATGAATGTTCATGATATTTTACAACAGTTATATTTAATTTTAGGTTGGGTTGTGTTCAGTCACAAAATATTCATACCAAAAAGGAATTATTTACAACGGTGATATTTAATTTTAGGTTGGGTTGTATTTAGTCACGAAATATTCATACCAAAAAAGAATAAAAAGTTACAAAATTTTTTTTTAATGAAAATGCAAATTCTATTAATCAAATAACAGAGTACAAGAGATATATAATCTAATTTTTGACAAAAATATTGAAAATAACACTAGATTTTGAAACTCTTTGCTAAATATTGGAAAACATGTGCCTAAGATGCTTTATCCGAGCTTATTTAACAATGTAATCCGTTGCATAGTTATATTTCCTGTTTATATACTTTACATGAGCCTGTGGAAGATTTTCCAGTATTGAGATAGTTTCCTGAATGGTATTATCTGCGTTCCAAGGAGAATCTTTGCATGTCTTGTTGATCGTTTCCGCCAGTGTTTTGCAGTCCATTTCTATCGAGATACTAGATAATATATTTTCACTTAACCATGAGGAGACTTTTAACAAGGCTTTTGATTTTGCATGAAAAGCTGAGGAGGTCCACTCCGATCCCGTTGCAATATGCACGAAAGATTCGTTGTCCACTGAGTAAAGTAGAAAGGCATATCCCATCGTTGAATCTTCTTTTTTAAAATCCGCATCAATAAAGATTATCCAGTCCGACTTTAAGTCAGACGATTTTCCCTTGGGGATATTTCTTTCTCTGTTCTTCATTTTTTGTTGGATCTTTCCTTGAGAATTCTGGTGCAGGAATTTATTGATTTGCTCTATGAGTTGGTTCGGATTTGGAATGATTTTTTTGAAAAGCACCGAACATCTATACTTCCAAATAAGCCAAGATATAGTTGCGATTTTATCTGACCATTGTATGAATTCTTGATCCGCGATCCACTCATTTATCCAATTAACTATGGAGTCCGAACCAATTCTCGTATTCACTGCTTCAAGAGAGATACCAAACCAAATGACTCTTGCAAATGAGCAAAACCTAAATAAGTGTTGTTCTGATTCTTGCTCATGTGAATCGCACATTGGACACTCTGTGTTTATGTCTGTATTATGAGCTCCGAGTCTTGAATTCGTTGGGAGGGCTTTTTGAGCTAATTTCCAGACAAATAATTTGATTCTCGAAATTACTTGTATCTTCCATAATTTTTGCCATAGAAAGGTATTTAGGCTATTGTCTTCTTGGTTTTGATTTATGAGAAAGTTATACACATTTTTTGCCGAGAAGATTCCCGAGGGATGATGCTACCATCTTATTTTGTCTTGTTCTTGTCTTTTCGGAGAAATTGCTAGAATCTTAGCTTTTATATTTGGTTCGAAGTAGGTATTGAGCATGTCTTGATGCCAAATATCTTCAGGAGTTATCAACTCATTTACCCTCTGCGAAACATGGTCTTGAATATTAATGGGTTTTTGAATAATATATGTATTAGGCACCCATTTGTCTTCCCAATTTTTTATAAAAGCTCCATTTTTTACTTACCAGACAAAATTACCTTTAATGAGCTCCAGCCTTTTTTTTATGCTAATCCAAATCCATGATAATTTAGAAAACCTAGAGAATTCCAGAGAATGAGAGTTTGGGAAGTATTTTGCTTTGAGAAGTTGAGCCCAAAATTGATCTTGGTCTGAAATGAGACGACTGGCTAGTTTGGTTAGGAGAGCTATGTTAAATTGGTATGGATTCTTGATACCTAGGTCCTAGACCCCCTTGAAAAATAGGCTTGCATATGCTGGCCAGGCCTTTATATAGCCGTCGGGTTAAGCCCGAGTGAAATAAATTTATGTTGTTTACTTACCGTGAGCGCCCCTCCGATAAGTTTTCTTTTTTCTATGGTTTTGCTTTTTCTATGGTTTTGCTTTTGGGCTTTTTAATAAAGTGGCCACCTTTTCGACACATAATTAAGAAAGTGGCCGTTTTTTTGAATCTTTTTATAAAATAGCCGAGATAGAATTTTTCCGTCCCGTTTTAAAAAAAAAACAGTAATGGCAGTTAAGTTAACACGAGTCAAGGGTATTTTAGACCTTTTATAACCTAGTCATTCCGCGACTCGGCCGTGTTAGAGAAAAGCACTCATCTTCTTCTTCTGTTCTTCTCCTGTAATTTTTCATTTCCATGGAACGCTAGCAAATCATTGAAATCAAACCAAATTGAACAGAAATCCAATGAATGATTACCCAAAATTTGTCTACGTCTCCCGAATTAACCTATCTTAATTGAAAAAAAAAATCATCTAAGAAATGAACAATTATGAACCCTTACTCGAAACCAACAAGAACCCATCTCTAAATTCTTCAAAAGCCCTCAATTCATCTCTTTTAATTCGTCTCTGGATTTAATTCGTTTCATAATCTCAAATCAACATCATCCCATCTGTTCTTCTTTTTATAAGAATTGCAGCAGAGCTTCTTCCCAAACCCGTGACCATATTCATCATCATGACCTCAATCTTCTTCTTAATCTTGATTCACTAGAGCATCGAATCCCCATATTCAGAATCTCTCCATCAAATCCTTCGATTCCCCCAAGATATGAGATCGATTCGACAGCAGAAACAACAATTCTTTACTTTTTTCTCGAACTAACAACAACCCAAGCTTAAATCGGAAGTCTAGAGACCACCAGACCCGATCGACTTCACTTACTCTTCTCTCAATTCTCTGTCGGTTCCTCGATCTGGTTTGGGGTAATAATAGCAGCAACTGCTGTTCTTTCTTTTCATCTCATTTTAAGGGAACTGGAACAATGAATGAATGAATGAGATTTACACATCTCTCGATTTAGGATATGATAGTAATTTCAGCACAAAAATTGACTAAGTCCGCTTGTTGGACCATTTTGGTGGGATCAGGTGAAAAACTTAACGGAAAGGCCAGTTTATAAAAGTTTTAAATTTTTTGGCCGGCTTATTAAATATATGGATGGAAGCTGGTCAATTTATTAATTTGCCGTTTGCTTTTTTCTTTCTTCTCCATGTTTTTGCTATGGGCGCCTCCAATTGGTTACCCCTCTTTCGTTGGATCTTTTCTTCGTCTCAACTCTACAAGTATCTTGTTCACGTTTCTATAACTAGCGGCTAACTTTGATTAGGGTTTTAGGATTTTGAAGAGATGAAGGAGGAGAAGATGAAGTTACTGTTCCCAGCTGATAATCCACCACTTTCAGTCATCGCTGCTGCAAAAATATCTAACGTTGCTGTCTTAGCGGATTCAAGTCTTCCTTCTGGTTCTAATCCATGTTTCGTCTTCTCTTCTTCTGGGTAAATCTCAACTCTTCTTCTGTTTTTACTACATCTTTGTCTTGATTGTAGTATACGCCTTCACGTGATTTAATTAGGGTTTTCTATTGTTATCTGTATGAAATTGCTCAGAACGTACAAACATTATCCTACTGTCGATAACCTAATATCCTGGTTTCTGAATTGCATAGATCTAGTATTTATGGAGACAGTTGAATAGCGTTTTAGGTTTTGAAAAGGAAATGTATAGCTATCTTTCTCATCTTGGGTATCCATTAAATACTCCATATTTAATCTGGTTATGGTTGATTGGGTTAATTGAATGTTAGGATTGATTCTCAGGCTATACATAATTGACATATACTAATCTCGCATGTTTTAGCTCTTCTTTGGTAATTATCAGTTCGTTATTATAGCAATTGCTGGATCAGCTTTCCATACTTAATAGTGATTCTTCTTCACCTTATATGGTGTTTCAGATTGAAATTGCAAGGGACTAATGTACTGTTACGTTATCTTGGTCGTGTATCATCGTTACCTAACTTTTATGGACAAAATGCATTGGAATCTGGCCAGGTAATACTACTTTGTTGCGTAGAATTTTCTTTTGATTTCCAGAATACAGATTGTTGACATTAGTTGATGTTTCCAATTGCTTTTGGTCTCTTGTGTTTCAGATTGACGAGTGGTTAGAGTATAGCTGTGTCTTATCAGTAGGTTCTGAATTTGAGAATGCATGCAAGCATGTGGATAGTCATCTGTCTGTGCGGACTTTCTTGGTTGATCATAATTTGTCAGTTGCAGATATTGCAATTTGGTCAGGTCTTGCAGGTGAACAATTCATACCCAGGTTTATTATTTGGTTACAGTTTTTTTTTTTTAAGTGATATGATATGTTTATCTTTATAGTCTATTTTGTTGTCAATTACAGGCAGTGGACAAAGATGGGAGAGTTTAAGGAAGTCGGCAAAGAAGTACACGAATTTAATTCGCTGGTTCAATTCGATAGCAGAAGAGTTTAAGGAGTTGCTTGATGAGGTTTTATCAGCATATGTTGGGAAACGAGGGGTAGGGAAACCAGCTGTGATCAAGGCAAAGGAAACAGAACAGAATGTTAAGGCGACAAATACAGAGACAAACGATAAGGGGAAAGCTGTTAGTCGGGCTACTATTGAAGTGGACCTTCCTGATGCTAAAGTTGGAGAAGTATGCTTACGATTTGCCCCAGAGCCCAGCGGGTTTCTTCACATTGGGCACGCGAAAGCAGCACTCCTCAACTTATACTTTGCACAGAGATATAATGGTCGAATAATTATCCGTTTTGATGACACAAATCCTTCCAAAGAGAGCAATGAGTTTGTGGAAAGTCTACTGATTGACATCAAGACCCTGGGTATCAAATGTGATGTTGTTACCTACACATCTGACTACTTCCCTCAGTTGATGGACATGGCTGAGAAGTTGATACGTGAAGGTAAGGCATACATTGATGATACCCCACGAGAGCAGATGAAGATAGAAAGGATGGATGGAATTGAATCACAATCTAGGAGTAATACCCCAGAGAAAAATATGGAATTATGGAAGGAAATGATCGCAGGGTCAGAGAGGGGTCTCCAGTGCTGTCTTCGGGGTAAGTTAGATATGCAGGATCCAAATAAGGCACTCCGAGATCCTGTTTATTACCGTTGCAATCCAGTTCCTCACCATCGTATTGGTAACAAGTATAAGATATACCCAACATATGATTTTGCATGTCCATTTGTCGATGCAATTGAAGGTATTACACATGCACTCCGTTCTAGTGAGTATCATGATCGCAATGCACTGTATTACAGAATTCTTGGGGACATGGGACTACGGGGGGTTCAAATTTATGAGTTTAGCAGGTTGAATATGGTGTATACGCTTCTTAGCAAGCGTAAACTTCTTTGGTTTGTTGTAAATGGTAAGGTTGACGGATGGGATGATCCTCGTTTCCCTACTGTGCAAGGAATCGTACGTCGAGGCTTGAAAATTGAGGCATTAATTCAATTCATTCTTGAACAGGTAAGAGCATTTTTCACTAAGATTTTTGAACTTGTGTTTGGTAGAGTTTGTTTTCCATGAATTATACTGAGATTGCCATATATGGGGGATAGAGACTGAATGTTAATACTAATAGTTATATCACATTATTTTCCAAAGGTTAATATTTGCTTCATATTTTAAATTCTTGGTGTAGGGAGCATCGAAAAATCTCAATCTCATGGAGTGGGACAAACTCTGGACAATTAACAAGAAAATAATTGATCCTGTTTGTGCAAGACACACTGCTGTCCTTGAAGAACGCCGTGTGATGCTGACCCTGATTGATGGACCTGAAAAACCATTTGTCCGTATATTACCTCGGCATAAGAAGTTTGAAGGCGCTGGTACCAAAGCCACAACGTACGCAAAGAGAATTTGGTTGGACAATGCTGATGCTTCCCTTAGAACAGTAGGTGAGGAAATCACACTGATGGATTGGGGAAATGCAATTATCAAAGAAATAGAGAAGGATCAAGACGGGATTGTCACAAACATGACTGGAGTTCTTCACCTTGAGGGATCTGTTAAGACCACCAAGCTGAAACTTACGTGGCTAGCTGAAATGGACGAGCTCGTGAATCTGTCATTGGTCGAGTTGGACTATCTCATCACAAAGAAGAAGGTACATGTGTTGTTATTTGGTTTCTTTTTAATGTTGGTTGAATTTACTATGTGGTGATGATTGATATACTTTTTATTATGGTTATGGTTATTGCAGCTAGAAGAAAATGAAGATTTCATCGATGTGCTAAATCCTTGCACAAAGAAGGAGATTCCAGCGATTGGAGATTCCAACATTCGTAATCTGAAGCAAGGAGAGATAATACAACTGGAGAGGAAGGGATATTTTCGATGTGATGTTCCTTTTATTAGACCCTCCAAGCCTGTAGTTCTGATTGCAATTCCAGATGGTAGACAACAGAAGTAAACCTTGTGAGGTAGAAATGTGGTCATGGATTAATGAGATTTGTCAACCAGGCTGTTTTATCAGTTTTACTTTCTTTCTTTTGTCCGTTTTCAATTAAACTAGTGATTTACTGTGAAACCCGTTATAGGGGCTGAAGGATTTATTAGAGGTACTGAAACATGATAATAATGTCCCTCTAGTTGGTTAAGGGGTATTCTATTGGTATAGCAAAATGACTAGATTACCCTTTTCACCTTAAATGGACTAATTTACCCTTACTTTTTTAGTTAAAAAGACTTAATTGTACTCCCCTATTTTTAAACCTAATGAATCTGAAAAAACCAAATCAGTTTTTTTTTTCATCTTCTCTTCTCCTCCTCCCATCAACCGTAACCTCCATTAAAACTGAAATTTTCCTCGTCCTCGATTAATCGGCGATTTGAAAAATTGATAATCGTTGATTGAAAACTATATTAGAGATGCCGAAGAAGAAGGTTGACGAAGATTGTAGCCGTTCTAATCAACCACATCCTCCAATAGGTCAAGAACATCAATTTGAAACTCCTCAACCGTCAAAATCAACTGGAATGACTTATATGAGGTATGTTTCGAAAAACCCAGTTAGGGTTTTGTTTATTGTGTTGGATTTAAGTTAGTTTTGTATAAAAAATTAGGGTTTTGTATCAAAATTGAAATTCAAATTTCTGGTTGTATGTGAGTTACGGTTGGTAACGACTCAAATACGAGTCCTAACTGTAGATTGGGTTGATGATACGGTTGGTTTTAACTCAAATACCAACCGTAAGTTCTTAGTTTTGAGAAATATGTTCAGTTACGTTTTTATTTTCAACCGTAAATAGGGTTACGGTTGATGTCGATAATTGAATTACGAACCGTAACTCTTCCTGCATGTTTAAAAGTAGTTTTACGATTTATATTTGCATCACATTTATCAACCGTAACTCAGTTCAGTTACGTTTTTATTTTCAACCGTAAATAGGGTTACAGTTGATGTCGATAATTGAATTACGAACCGTCACTCAGTTACGATTTGTAACTCGAACAACCAAACCAACCGTAAATCATCCTGTGTCTTAAGAATTTATCAGATAATGATTTACGGTTCAAAAGTGAAGTTGACACACCAACCGTAAGTTAGTTACGGTTGGTCTCGATTCCTTAGTTACCAACTGTAATTCGTCACTTTCAAACCGTAAATAAGCATGCTCACCAAATTGTTTTTGTTTTTTGTTTTCTATATTGTTTCTTCTACCCTTAGTAAATCAATCAATTGTAATGCTTGTGTAGGAATCCTTATAGGGTGAAGAATAAGAGAGGAAATAACTTAACCCCAATTGATCATACGCCCACCCCTCGCGGTGACAAGCATTTAAGGTAGATAATAGAGGTATCCACAAGAATGAGAAGAGGAAGAATAAATTTGAAATTAGGTTGAGAGAACCACCTGTAGCTCAATCTGGAGTTGATTTAAAAGGAGTGGAACCTAATGATCAAGAAGAGGTCGGAGTCGAAACTAACCGTGAAGGCAACGAAAATGAAATTGTAGCGGAAGAATCTAATGATGATGAAGATGAAGAAGAATCTAAAGAATCCGATGATGATGAAGAGGAGGAAGAGGAACCAAATGATGAAGAGGAGGAAGAGGAAGAAAATGATGAAGAGAAGGAAGAGGAAGAAAATGATGAAGAGGCAGAAAATGCCAAGGGAAAAGAGGTTGTTGTAGCTGCACCTCTAGTGAAAAAAAAGAAGCCGAGAAAGGATCCTGCATCGAAAGGTATGCATATTCCTGAAGGCAAGGAGTTGTTGCCACCGAAGAAGAATAAAAGACCTTGGGGAGAGGCCCCAGATAAGTCTTCAATCTTATTTGGTTATGCCGGTTCCCGGGCTGCAAAAGTCTGTGAGACTATGATATGATTTTTCTTACTTTTCTTAAAACATTGAGTTTATAACTTATTTTGATTCATTTTGTTTGTTTATTTCAGTTCATCAAAATATGTTTATATTTTTTTATATTTGTTCTTTTGGGACCAAGCAAGGGCGAACAAATTGGTCAAGCGTCAAAGGGCTAAACATTGGCCATTAAGTGAAGAATGTGCTTCGGTTCGCAATCTAGTGGTTAGTACAGGATTAGGCCTGGAATTCTTCATACCCAATCAGAGAGTATGATAGTGTTGTGGTCTCTGCCTTCAGGGAAACATATTGGATTGAAACCGATACGTTTTATCTTCCATTTGGAGAGATGACAATAACACCGGACGATGTGAAGCAAATTCTTGACTTAGAAGTCGAAGGAAAATCTGTGGCAGAAGGTTTCGACAACAACATGTCTTGGACTGACCTTTACATCCTTGTTCAAGAAACACTTGGGTGGAGAGAGACGAAACCGAGATGGAGTTTCGGTTGGCTGCTGGTTATGACCCAAGTGAACCACATAAACAACCTATCATCAGAAAGCTTTTGTTAAAGAATCTGAAGACAAAGTTTAGACGAACGCTCTTAAAGGAAAGTGCAGGCGAGGTGATGGATGAAACAAGAGTTAGGCGTACATCCACAACGTATTTGTTGTATTCTCTTGGGACCGTATTCTTTCCCGATAACTCGGGAAATAGGGTGAATGTTCATTACCTCCAATTGTTGAATAATTTGGACAACATCAAAAATTATTCGTGGGCCACTGCCACCCTTGCATATTTACTTGACAGCCTAAGAAAGGCCTCGAGGGTTGGATCTACTGAAATTGTCGGGAATGTTGCGCTTCTAATGATAAGTTTGGTTACATTTTTATTATATGATAGTTTGTTATATTTTTAGTCATATGCCAATTGTTTAAATTAATTTTTTTTGCTAGGCATGGGTTATTGACCACTTTGCGAGCCTAAGACCTCCTACTGAATGGGAAGAACATGATTATGGCCATACTGGAAAGAAGTTCAAGTTCACTGGTAGACAACAAAGGAACAAAGAGGATAAGCTCATTCGAGTGAGGCACGAAATAGATGCTTTCACTGTTGAAGATTTTATCTTTGACCCTTATTTTAGGATCCAAAATGGAGTTGATGTTCGTTAGTTCACAGAGACCGCAAGCTACAAGAGACCATTGTATCATTCCACATGTTACGTTATGACCAATCCTCGTCGAACTCTACGTAAAATTGGTCATATTCAAGAAAGGGTTATCAAGGAAAACTCCATATTATCCAAGCAAGGATCCGAGACAAAAGGCCCCACCATTGTACTCAACTACCGCCCAACTCCGACGGTTGATGCTTGGAACAACTACCATCAAGAAAGATACTAATTCGCAGCGGGAGAGGCAAGAGCTTGTTACAACACGAAAGAAGCCTCTGATGATTACATGGATTGGTAATATCATTTTGGTCATCCTCATGTGATCAATAATAATCCGTAGGCCCATCCATATATTCAAAAGGCTATATCACAAAGGAAGGAGGTCGAGGAGACCGAAGAGAAAAATGGTCTATTTGGTATGACTTGGAAGAAGCTATATTTCATGTCGGTACGTAATTTTGTTATCCTCATGACTTTGGATTTTAAGATTAATATATATTATGAAATAATCTCTTAACACTCTTTTTGATATGTGAATAGAAAGAGAGAGCCCAAGGTTTGGCAAATAGCTTGACTACATGCATCCGTAGTAATGGTGTAATCAAAGTTCTTCAACAAAAGATCTTACAATACCAAATAAGGAACATGCATAATCCAAACAACATAAGGGTGTGTTGGCAAACTCTCCGGTATAGGGTGGTTATGACTACCGCATACAACTTTCTCCAAAAACCACCTTTTTGTCGCGTTCCTTCTAAATTGAAGCTTGAAAGGGCATCGGCTCTTCTTAGTGAAAGTAGTATTCCTCCTCTTTGTCTTTGCTTCATGCACGGTACCTTTTTTTGTGTGACTTTTATGTTGTCCATTACACTCTCAAACCATTTGAAAGGTGTTGTCATCAGTGAAACCATTACAAACTATGATACACATAATCAACTGTCCTCGTTCTCTAGCCCAATGCTTTGCATCATCTTTTTCCTCCCATGTCTCCTCGGTTAAATAGTGAAAGCTAGAATCTTCGATGAGAAGTTCATTTGCTAGAGGTTGTTCATCAATTAGGGGAGGTACATCCACGACCTGGACAAAAATATAATCACACTAGTGTAAACGAAGCAACAAGACGAAAACATATATAGAGGTACGCTTGGTAACGACAAAGGAGAAACAAAACGTAACACAGTTACGGTTGGTAACTATAATCCTAAATGAACCGTAACACAGCTACGATTGGTAATGGTAATCTTCTAAGGAACCGTAAATACATCAAAAGTAATTTGAAAACGTACAGAGTTATTTACGGTTAGTAAAAATATTCTATTACAAACCGTAAGTAAGTTACGGTTGGTCTCGATTCATTAGTTATCAACCGTAAATAGTGCAGTAAATACTTCCATGCACATGATGAGTTACGGTTGGTAACTACTGAACGATATAATCAATCGTAATGCAGGTACGATTGATTTCCAAGATTTCGTTACCAACCATAACTGGTTTTACGAATGGATTTTCCCCCAAATTTAACCAGTTACGGTTGGTATTTGATAATTTATGAACCGTAACTAGGAGTTACGGTTGGTCACGAGCTCAATACCAACCGTAAGTTCTTCTGAAAATTTAGAAGTTTGATTTTTTACGTACTTTAGATAATTTTGAGCGACAAAAAGCTTATGAGAACTAATTTAGACGTATACCTGGTCATTTTCAGGCTCTGGTTCTTCACTTTCTTGGTTAATTTCTTCAATTGATTGAGATTGACTTTCACTTTGGGTTGAAACATCTCTACCATCTAACAAATACTCCATATCTGGATCTCCATCAAGAGGTATGTAGTATCAGTTTTCTCTATAATTCACCCATCTCAAATTTGCCACTGGAATCACTCATTTTGGTTGAGTGAATCAAAACCTAGGGTTTCACAAATATCACAAAAGTTTTTATTTTCTTCTCCTCTAAACTTTTGTTTTTTTTTTACTCTAAAAATCTGATTTTGTTTTGATTTAGAGTTAATATAAGTGAAAATTAATCATTAACACTAAACTAGATTATCAACACTAAACTATGTAAGGGTTAATTAGTCATTTTCAGTTTATTTTTTTGGATAAGGGGCACTTGACTTTACCTTGTAATGACCCTTTTTGTCCTATTATGTTCAGTCCCTCTAATAAATCCTCCATCCCCTATAACGGGTTTCTATTATTGAGGACTGGGCACAACTGAACAAAAGTAATCCATACGTGATTTATATCTTGTTCAACACCATTGCACATTATGCATTTAGTTTGGGTGGCAAGGGCAGAACCTCTCTTGTGCAGATTGTCTGGACGCATTATTCTCCAGTTGTGTACTATTCTGTGTTTCAAACTTAACTACATATGACATCATCATTTCTGCTTCATGTGAGAATTTTTTATACATGAAGTGCAACAATGCATCCTAAAGATCTATAACCACCTGAGAAACCAGTACCATTGGATAAAACAATCATGTTATAGGGGCAACAAGTTTTATTAGAGGGGCGAAAGCTAATAGGACAAAAGGGGTCATTACATGGTAATTCAAGTGCCCCTTATAAAAAAACCTGAAAATGACTAATTAACCCTTAGTGTTGATAATCAAGTTTGGTGTTAATGATTAATTTTCACTTTTATTAAAAGAAAAAAATCAGATTTTTAGAGTTAAAAAAAACAAAAGTTTAGAGGAGAAGAAAAGAAAAACTTTTGTGATATTTGTGAAACCCTAGGTTTTGATTCACTCAACCAAAATGAATGATTCCAGTGACAAATTTGAGATGGGTGAATCTCTATATGATAGAGAAAACAAATACTACATACCTCTTGATGGAGATCCAGATATGGAGTTTTTGTTAGATGGTAGAGATGTTTTAACCCAAAGTGAAGGTCAATCTCAATCAATTGAAGAAATTAACTATCAAAGTGAAGAACCAGAGGCTAAAAATGACCAGGTATACTTCTAAATTAGTTCTAATTAGTTTTTTATATGCTCAAAATTATCTAAAATACGTAAAAAAATCAAAACTTTTAAAATTTCAGAAGAACTTACGGTTGTAATTTAGCTCGTGACCAACTGTAACTCATAGTTACGGTTGGAAAAGTATCGAATATCAACCGTAACTGGTTCAATTTGGGGGGAAACCCAAACGTAATACCAGTTAGGGTTGATTAGTCGTTCAGTCGTTACCAACCGTAACTCTTCATGTGCATGGAAGTATTTACTGCACTATTTACGGTTGATAAGTTGTAAATCGGAACGAACCGTAATTAGTATTACGGTTTATTGTGGAATTTTGTTTCCAACCGTAAATTATTCTGCATGTTTTCAAATTACTTTTGATTTATTTATGGTTTGTAAGTAGATGATCGATACCAACCATATGATGGATACAGTTCGTATTGGATTATAGTAACAAACCGTAACCTATGTACGGTTGGTTTCTCCTCTTTCGTTACCAACCGTAACTTCATATATGTTGTCATTTTGTTGCCTCGTTTAAACTAATGTGGATATATTTTTGTCTAGGTCGTGGATATATCTACCCTAATGGATGAACAACCTTTAGCAAATGAAGTTCTCACCGAAGATTCTAGCTTTCACTATTTAACAGAGGAGACATGGAAGGAGAAAGAAGATGCAAAGAAGTGGGCTAGAGAACGAGGCAAGTTGATTATGTGTATCATATTTTGTAATGGTACCACTAATGAAAGTATCTTTCAGATGGTTTGCAAGTGTAGGGGACAACATAAAAGTCACGCAAAAAAATGTAACGTGCATGAAGCAAAGACAAAGAGGAAGAATACTACTTTCACTAAGAAGACCCGATGCCCCTTCAAGCTTCAATTTAGAAGGAACGCAGCAAAAATGTGGTTTTTGGAGAAAGTTGTTTGCGGTCGTCATAACCACCCTATACCAGATAGTTTGCTATCACACCCTTATGCTGGACGCCTTACTGAAGAAGAAGAGATGATCGTAGAGTCAATGACACAAATTCGTATGAAGCCCATTGATATCCTCGCTCACTTAAAACAAAGAAACCCACAAAATGCTTCTACTTTGGCTAACATCTACAACGCAAGATCAAAGTTGAAGAAGAAAAAATGGGAACAAAGGGACGAAAAGCAATAATTAAGGCATTTCGGGGAGACGCGAATAAAACATCTTTTATTGGCTCATCCTATGTTTGTAAAGTTGGCACAGTGCTCTCATCAAGTGCTTCTAATGGATTGCACATACAAAACCAACAAGTTGGATATGACGTTGTTGAACATTGTCGGGCAAACTTCTACCAATGCTCCTTTTAGTGTTGGTTTTTGCTTCCTGAAAAATGAGATCGAAGAGAGCTATGTGTGGGCATTAAAACAAGTGAAGTTATTCTACGTAAAGGGATTTACTCCAAAGGTGATTATCACCGACAAGGAACAAGCTTTGTTGAATGCAAAAAGAGGGTTTTCCCGGAAGCTCATAACCTTCTTTGCACGTTCCACTTGTGGAATAGTATTGAAACTAAGTGCATGCGCATTGTCCGTCCAACCAAAAAAAGCGAAATGGATAGAATAAAGAAACTACCGTTACATCAACAAGAGGAAGCCAAAGAGAAATATAAGAAGGATGACAAGTTGGCAGAACTAAAATGGTATAGTTTCAAAATGGAGTGGAGAGCCTTGACACATTTTTATCACCGTGGATGAATATGTGGATATAGCTCGTATGTTAGTGACTCATTAGAAAAGAAGTTATCCAAGTGTTGTGAAGTATTTGTTGGATAATTGGTTGGATCCGCACAAAGAGAAGTTTGTAGCGGCGTTCACTAACCAATATAGGCACTTTGACAACCATGCTACAAGTACGGCGGAGTCATCTCACAACCGGTTGAAGAAGAAACTTCATAGTTGTAATGGTGGGTTAGTTACGTTATTTGAAGCCATGGATGCGTATTTCCGCCGTTTTCACGATAGATTTACAGAGTCTTTTGAAAAAAGCCGAAGTAAAAAACACACCAAATGGTTAGACAATTCGTGGCTAAGGGGAATTACATTTCAAGTTTCGCACCGCGCAATTGATAAGATAATATATGAAGTACAACATTTTGAATTGGGGGATTATGAAGAAGAGTGTGTTTGTCCAAACATGATAAGTTTGGGACTCCCATGTAGGCATGTTATAGCCACATACCAAGACAAAGTGATCCCGGTTCAAGATGTTGATCCCTTTTGGCAACAATTATCATTCCATGAAAAAAATATTTGATCAAGATTTTGGAGGAATGTTTGGCGATACCGAGATTGGAAAAGCTCTAGCCGATAAATATGTTACACTAAGCCGGGGCCAAAGGCAAATATGGTTGAGTAACTTGAGAGATTTCGTATATCCACAATTTAGGTATGATATCAAGGAACCATCAAAGGGGAAGAGTAAGGGGAGTCCTCCTACCAAAAAAAAAGCTATGCAGGAAATAAAAAAGCAAGGGAATTGGCGGAAGAATCAAAGAAAAGTGGTTGAGAAATGAATATGAAGCGGAGGATGAGATGGAAGAGGATGTTCAAGGTAGAAACAAATGAAAAAGAGGTCAAGCGGATAAAGGATAACCAAGCCGTCGAAATGTCTAAGAAAAATGTATCGAGCTTCCTACTCAAGAAAGTGCAACAAGCAAAATTGATTTTAAAGGAAAAGGTCCGGCATTTCGCTACAAACAACAACAAAGAAGCAAAGTTGTTGCTAAAGGAAATGGTTGCTAAGAAAGTAGGAAAAAAATGATGGAGTTAAAGGTAAAGGTTCCTATGTCGGTTCCGAGGTTTCCTCCCAAGATAGTTCAATAAAAAAAGTTTTTGGTAAAGTTGGTCTTAAACAATTAGCAAGGAACAATGGAAATAGTCCGATGGTTGAAAACATTCCATCAAGTGGTGAGAAGGAGAAGGTGACGCTTCGTATAAAAGGAGTGCCTAAACCACCACCTAGAGATGAGAATGGTCGATATATCCGGAACTATTACATTCTCTATGAAAGTTACCTTCTTTTTTTAGGTTCCACTCCTTCTAAATGAACTCCAGATTCAGCTTCAGGTGGTTCTCTCAACCTAATTTCAAATTTATTCTTCCTCTTCTCATTCTTGTGGATACCTCTATTATCTACCCCTAAATGCTTGTCACCGCGAGGGATAGACGTATGATCAATCGGGGTTAAGTTATTTCCTTTCTTATTCTTCACCCTATCAGGATTCGTACACAAGCATTACAATTGATTGATTTACTAATGGTAGAATAAACCATATAGAAAACAACAAACAAATTTTTTTGGTGAGCATGCTTATTTACGGTTTGTAACTAATGAATCGAGACCAACCGTAACTACCCTACGGTTGGTGTGTCAACTTCACTTTTGAACTGTAAATCATTATCTGATAAATTCTTAAGGCACATGATGATTTACGATTGGTAACTAATGAATCGAGATCAACCGTAACTACCCTACGGTTGGTGTGTCAACTTCACGTTTGAACCGTAAATCATTATCTGATAAATTCTTAAGACACATGATGATTTAAGGTTGGTAAGGTTGTTTGATTTACAAATCGTAACTCAATTACGGTTGATAAATTTGATGCAAACATAAATCGTAAAACAACCTTGAAACATGCAGGAAGAATTATGGTTCGTAATTTAAGTATCGACATCAACCGTAACCCTATTTACGGCTGAAAATAAAAAATGTAACTGAACATATTTCTCAAAACTAAGAACTTACTGTTGGTATTTGAGTTAAAACCATCCGTATCATCAACCCAATCTACAGTTACGACTCGTATTTGAGTTATTACCAACCGTAACTCTCATGCAACCAGAAATTTCAATTTCAATTTTGATACAAAACCCTAATTTTTGATACAAAACTAACTTAAATCCAACACAATAAACTAAACCCTAACTAGGTTTTTCGAAACATACCTCATATAAGTCATTCCAGTTGATTTTGACGGTTGAGGAGTTTTAAATTGACGTTCTTTACCTATTGGAGGATGCAGTTGATTAGAACGGCTACAATCTTCGTCAACCTTCTTCTTCGGCATCTCTAATACAGTTTTCAACCAACTATTATCAATTTTTCAAATCGTCGATTAATCGAAGCGATGAACAATGGAGGTTACGGTTGAGGAGGAGGAGAAGAGAAGATGAAGATGAAAAAAAAACTATTTTGATTTTTTCTGATTCATTAGGTTTAAAAATGAACGCGCAATTGGGGGATATCAAAACTAATTGGGGGATATGAATTACTTCCCCCAACCAAAAGTGTCTGCTAAGGGGTGTTTTTGGGGCGAAAATACTAAAACACCCTTTGATTAATTAAAAAACATTCTTTACCCTTCCCACAAAATAAAAAACTTAAAATCAAAACCAAACACAAAATCAGTTATCCCCCATTTGAGTGCCGGCATACTCGTGTGTTAGGGTTAGGTTTTGAAGAAAAAAAATTCTTCCATCTTCCTCTCCTCTTCTTCATCGTTCTTCATATACTCTACGATTAATCGTTCAATCAAAAATTTCTTCGTCGATTAAAACCAACCCATAAGAATGCCTCCACAAAAGAAATCAGATGCCCAATCGAAATCAAAATCGATTGCTCAACAAAAACAAGAAAAAAAGATTGCTTTGATTGCTCAAGAGCAAGAACACGAAGAACAAGAGTTATCGGACGATCAACTACTCAGAAATATGGCTTCTGTGAGAAGGTAAGTCATTCAAAACCGTTTAATTAGTGTTTCAATCGATTTGTAACTATGAGTTTAGGTCAAAATCGCAAACCCTAACTGAAACAGTTGAGTTTCAGTAGCTTCCGGCATTCAATTTACTATGAATACCACACCGGAATAATGTAACGGCATTCAATTTAGGATGAAGACCACACCGGAACTGTGTTTCGGCATTCGATTTAGGATGAAGACCACTCTGGAACCCTGTTACGGCGTTAAAATTAGGTTGAATACCATGCCGGCATTGAGCTTCTAATAAACAGAGAACCCTAGGATTTTCTTATGGGTACCGGCTTAGAATTTAGGTTAGATTCCATGCCGGTAACTTGTTACAGCATGTGTTTGAATTTTACATTTGTGCCGGCAAAGGTGTTTTCGTATCCAGGAACTTCTTAGACATTACCGGCATGGTAAAGTTAGGAGTGAACCATGCCGGTTTGGATATTCCATGGAATATTCGGTGGTAGGTAAAAAGTTATCTGCGTGCCGGCATGGATGTTTTGGTTGAAGACCACGCCGGCAATTGTTTCAAAATGGGGGATATTTTTCGCTGGCATGGACGTAGTATGAATACCGTGTCGGTTCTGCTGGTGTCGACATGGTATTCATACTACGAGTAATGCCGGTACCAAGCTTTTTCAGAGAAAAAATGGCGGTTTCAAAAAAAAAAAAAAAATCAAATTTTCGACCTCTTGGCAGCATTACCTGTGTGTTGGGGATGTTTGTATGTTGAACTTGTTTACTTTCTTGGGTTGGTTCTTCAATAAACACTTCATGCTCACGAAAATCATATTCCAAGGGTGTTGGTTCATCATATAAGTCCAATTGTGAGTTGTTATCATTAACCGAAGATTGAAGATATGTTTCTTGTTGTAGTTGAGCTAAAGATTCAGCAGCTGCAATTCTCTCCTCACAATCTTCCATTTTCACAAAAAAGTTTCCACTCAAAAATATTTTTCCCTCCTTCTACCCTCACCTCATTTTACACAAATTCAAATAAAAATACACACTAATCTATCCCCCAAATACTTAAGATTTTACTAATTATTATTAACCATTAAACCTGATTAGTGAGGGCTAGATTAGGAATTAAAAAAAAATTACATAAGAGGTGACCTAGATTTGATATTTGGATCCAGTTTTTGTCATGCAGCTATATCCCCCAATCGCGCGTTCTTAAAAATCGGGAGGATAATTCAGTCTTTTCAACAAAAAAAGAAAGGGTAAATTAGTCCTTTTAAGGTGAAAAGGATAATCTAGTCAATTTACACCCCTATAGGACATCCCCTAACCAACTAGACGGACATTATTATCATTATCACACTTCCGCCCCTCTAATAAAACCCTCCGCCCCTATAACAGGAATGAGATAAAAGCCCAAACAAAGAGGTGAACACAGAAAGATACTGGATTCCTATCAATATTTAATTCCTCCCCAGTCAACACTTGCTACAGAATTACTGCAATGGTACTCTTTCATTTTCCTTTACAAAGAAGATATGATATGTTTAGAGACTGGGATGAAAAGTGATTTTCTTACATTGTTCCATGATCTTGCCATCCGTCCACCTCCATCTAGACAATAGGGATATTGAATCCTAAGCTAAAATAGCATAGTTTTAGTTATCAAGGACAAGGAATATGTCCACCATCCCATCAGATGACGTCAAAATCATCATCTACCAAATCTTTCAATTCTCCGAAGCCGTAGTTCTTCTAAAGAGAGGTTTCCACTGCGAGACCTATTTGACGATGACTGAGTAGAAAATGCTACGCTGTTACTGTTGTTATCTGTTCTTCCACTGCCACACATCTCGCAAACATTTAACCTGTCAAAATTATCGTAAGTGCAAGCTGGACATCTCCATGAACCACCGGTAACACTCCTCCCTGTCCGACTTCCACCACCACCAACCCGTCCTCTGCCAGAAATATGACGTCGACGTAATCTAAACAAATTACGGGCAAACTTAAGTGGCCAGCTCAATATACCCATGGCACCTCTTATAATTGTAGTAAGCGGATCTGGACCTTGATATGAACCTTTCAATCGAAGATAGAGAATCCCTGCGAGTATTCCACCAAGGTGACCCAAGAATGACACATTTGGCACAAACATCTGTATAAGGATCAGTTCCGCCCATGCTGCATGGCGTGCAGGTACCATGAGTCCATACACATTAGTGTAGTTATCTGATTGGGAATTGAGGACAACTTTCATTGCAAAGAGGACTCCTGAGAACCCCACCGAGTATTCATTCTTGAAAGCTTGTTCATAATCAAAAAATAGAAAAAGAGATTTCGCAAGAAGTAGCGTGGTTCCTTGGGACATTGCAAGTAGTGCAGCAACCATTGATGCAAACTCAATGCTCCCCATTGAAGTTTCCAACTGGATCCCCTTCCACAGGAGTGACATCATGTTGAAAACAAGGTGCGACTCACCCAAGTGGTAAAATGCTGACAAGAAAAAACGCTTAAGGTCCCTGTCCTGCTCAAAAAGAAATGTATATATATATATATAAGAACCAAAAGACATATTACACCAAATGCAATGAGAGCATAGAAGATTTAAGAGGCCAATACAGAATAAAAATTGCATGGATAATATGTAATAACTAATAAGAGTCACATCATTACTAGAGGACACATTCTAAAGCCCTAACCTTGACCTCTGTAGATGCCAAGTTTAGATCTTACAAACCTGAACTTGTTCCATATGAAGACCACAGACCTCCTAGACTACTTATAATCCAGGAAACCTACTCTGAAAGTCTATTAGCTGAAGAAGTGGACATGTCAAATGCCTTTTGGTTTGTTGCCTAGATATCATATTAAAGCAATAACTGTATTTTATTCAGGCTTACAGTAATTGAATGGCACATCAGGAAACCAAAGTTAGAACCCTAAGAACCTGCAATAGATCTTTCTTGACTAAGTCTGAGGGTCTTAACAAACTCAGGATAAACAAGAGAAGCCATGACATGATATAGCCAACAACGGTACCAAATAAATTCATAAATTTAAACGCTTATATACATTGGTGATTGGTAGTATGCATCCTGCAAATATTTCTTGCTTATTTGTTTTCTTGCTACACTAGATTGTCTTTCTCCCAACACATTGCAAGTATGTATTTCTAATTCACAATAATTGGATCATTGAAATGTATATTTAGGGTCTTCGTCCTAGTCTATATGACCTAATGGGCTTCGAAAATTTCAAAAAAGTATGGAACTTTTCGCTAGTAATACCAACTCTAGCATATTTGATCGTCAAGCAATCATACTGAAATAAAATTATTTCCCCCCCAAGATTTCTCTAAAATAACACACTTCAACACCCCACCAATCATTCACATACCCACACTAAAAGTGAGTGGACAACTCAACACCCCACCAAACGTTCACACACCCACACTAAAAGTGACTGGACATCAAATGCGAACTGTGCTGGCTATGGAATGATAATTTCTGATAGCAAAGGATACCAAGTTGCAGCTAATGCAAGAACGACTAGGACAACAGTAATAGAGCAAGCAGAAGCTCACGCTCTCTTAACTGCAGTAGAATGGTGCAACTTAAAGCTGGGGAAGGTGTATTTGATGTTGTCAATGGTTTTGCTGAAATAAAACGAGAGCAGTACCAGGGATTGCAAATATCTAGCTTCTATTTTTTGGGCAATCTATGTTTACTCATGTAACCAAAAATGGTACCAGTTTCCTCCATACTTCATAGCAGGAAAACTGAGTACCTATGCTTGTTGTGATATGTTTACCTGTCAATCAATGAAAAAGGATTTTGTTTTTGGCCAAATAATAAACACACAAACAAACAGGTAATGCCACTTATGCAATTGACCTAGATTGAACAGTATCTCTCAAGAAAACACTATTTCTCACAGGAAAACATACAAACAACTTTACGGGTTCCTTGAATTTGACACAAACAAACCCAATCTTCTCCAATTGTACCCCTAAAACTATAAAACCTCCAAATTTGACACCCAAAACCTAATTCCAGAATTGGGTTCTGAAAATTTACAAGAAATTAACAAAAGAAGCCAGGGAGAATGAATAAAAAGTACTTACCCTTATGATGAGGCGAGGATTGAACCAGACTTGATCAATAGATGGAAGAAGTGTATGAAGAATACCAGGTCTTAGGTAGATTAGAGTATTAGCTACTATTAATCCAGCAGTAACAGGAGGTTTAATTGGTAATCTGTAATATTCATTCACAGCATGAAGAGCTAACAATGGTATCATCCCTCTTGTTATACCTCTTCCACTTCCGACATTTCTATTCATTTTTCTTTCTCTTTTTATTTCTTTCTTCTTCTCTCTTTGATCTGGAAGCAGGAAAAAAGCAAACACTCTCAGATAAATTCTGGTTTCAATAACGAAGGAAGAAACAAGAAGCACTGGACAGTTCGAGTATCTTCTTCTTCTCTTTCAAAGGGGGTTTTATTGCAGATCAGAAACTTCAAGACGTAGACGTTTAAGTTAAACAAAGAACATAATAGGAGAAATTGACAATACTATCCTCCGAGCAAATGACGGCACCGCACAACCGATGAGCACTCGGTTAAGAACCCGGCCTTCCGTCGAATCAACAAATGATTAGTCGCGACACCATTTGCATGTCTTGTATCAGTTGAACCATGTTAAACCATCATTATTCTACGTTACAACAAGAGAAAACCGGACAGAAATCCCGAGAACTCTTTTTGAGCAAGTGATTTAATCTCAGATGAAAGTCATTCGCAAATTATGGACTCTAGCTTTTAACTTTTAACTTCTAATCTTTGATCTAATCGTGGGAATTCGCAAAACAAAAATTATGGAAGATTTAAAACGGGCGTGTTACAAATATCAATGATTTTTTATTAGCAATGTAGTCATCTTGTTAAGTCGAATTAAACATGTAGGTGTTCATTTTCAACAGTGTAGAAACGGACCAAACTAGTTCCACGGATGGTAAAGTGGCAAATCTGTCCTTGCATTACATTTCAATTATTTACAGGTGTATGGGCAGGTCAATGTTCCGTTCTCACCAAGGAAAGGATTCATTGTTGACCTTCTTCCTCCCCACGGCTTCTTTTTCTAATACTAGTAGTAGTTGATTATTTCCTTAACGGTCCGCATGTTAGTCATGAATCATGATACCTTGGGTTATATGAATTTTTTTTCCATTTCAGAAATCATCGAACATCTACTGAGCGTTTTTCTGGTTTCCCTTAGCCAGGAACTGAGAGGAAGAAGTATAAATGAAATTAGGGTTTTTACGTAACATAAATAAATAAATAATTGGAATTAGGGTAGGCAAGCAAAGTGACTTTTTTTCTAATAAAAGAAGAAAACCACCAAATGATTCATGGATATCAACCGTTTTGGAAATCGAAAACTATTGAAGAATTTTTTAAGATCATTATGAAACGACAGTCCGCTTTGACTTTGTCAAAATATTAAGGAGACCATAATACTTTATTTGACTACCCTTAATTATTTACCTATTTTATGTTAATAGAAAATGCAAGTATTAAAAACTACCTAAAATTGTTAAGAAGATTGTAAATATTTATGGAGTATAAACTCTTTAGGGAATTTAATTCTTGGAGCCAAATATATTGTTTTTTAAAAGGACTGAAGGATATATTTGTTTCCTTAATTGTACAAATTCCTTTAATATTTTAGATTAGGTCCCATAAATATGTATTTATGAGTATAAAAAATTAAAGGCTGTAATAGAGAGTTCATTGTAAAAATATGCTTATAAACAGAAGCTGGACACAATTTTGAAACTGGCGGAAAAGGAATAGAAGACGATCTTTTTGAAACAGAGAGAGTAATTTATTTATTTTTTTGTGAAGAAAATATTATTTTTTTTGTATTTATATGCTTAGAAATCGAAAACCATTGAAGAACTTATTAAGATCATTATACAATTGTTTTTTTTTTCTTTTCTTTTTTTTGAAGAGAATATATTTTCTTATTTAAATGCACCTCGTTAGAATTGAAGGATAATCTGATATATATTTATGTATATATATTTCATTACTAGACCACCAATAATTACATAAGATATTGGATATTGACGCAAGTCATGTGCAATTGATTTTGCAGTTCTAGACATCGGTACAAATTTTGTGTTTAAATAACTCTTTATACTACCACGAATAGAAAGGATTATTGCTATATGCTCCAGGTGATATCATTCATAACACCAGCGATAGCAAAGGGGTACAGTAGCAGCGTCTCCTTCTAGAATCACATTGGGCACCTGCTACACTATAACTAATTAACCAGTTAAATATCAAATATGAATGTTTTCCACTGTCATCATAAAGTGAGACTGCACTAAAAAAAATTGTACCACTTACCAAATGGTTTCCAGAAGAGTCAAGTATTGTTATACCGCAATCGAAAGTTGAATCAACATTTACCTTAATGTTAGAGCACTGCTCGGTCGAATTCGCAAGCGCTGTTATCTCAAGCTTGTTTGTCAAGTTTAGTTGATCAAAACCATATACTTGATTTCTAGTCTACTTATACATATGTCTCGGATTAGGATAGAAGTGCGTAGTTGAGCATTAGACTTCATGGCGTTCACCAATTGAAGAAGAAGATCTACTGAAGAGTTTGGAGGAACTTCATCAACAAAAGGTATGTGGAGACTAAAACTTATCTATTACTCAGAAGTTTTTTCTATTCTATCTTCTAAAGAGACTAAGTCGTATAACTATATAGACTTTGCATTATACACATTTGAAATTTCGAGCCGAGTTTATCTCGTCTATATATTTCTCGAAATACGTGTTGGAAGCTTCTTAGCTTTAGCTAAAGTTCATCATTTACTTGACGAGTTTAGTTGTAGACAATTTATTTGTTGGAAACTAAATATTAAGTCAAGATGATCATGTGAAATTACCTTAAACATCTTACATGATTTGTGTGAGACAATCATTTGATGTTAACTTGGGAAGTTTCGTATTGATCGATTAATCACTTGAAAATTACTTGAAGTTAGTGGTATGTGTAAGATTACCATTGTAGTCTTCTAAGGATGTTTCAATGATTAAATGAGAGTTTTAGAACTACTGCCAATGTCTGGTTATAACACAGTATGCGTACCTTGTATGCAAAATGTGAATACTAGTTCAGGCCCGGAGCTCTTGTTTGCGAACGGGTTTAACTGCCAAAGGTCTGGAACTGTGGTTGGCGAACGGATAAGACTAGGTAAGTGCGGAACTGTGGTTCGCGTATTCTGTTTGCAAACATAGTGGTCAGGTTCTAAAATCGGTAAGTATGATAATTCATACTCATGAACTCAGGTTCGTTTGCGAACTCAAGTCCCTGGAACTTGTTTTGCAAACCGTGGCATTATGTTCATGAATTGGTTCTTGTATAAGTACTTTGTACAATTACAAACCAAACCGAATATGTTTCAAATTGTTCATGGATATTTCTATGAGATAGTGAACATTTGAAAAACTCTCTTAAAGCACATTTAGATTCATTTGATTATCTATTATGATTGATTGATCATCATATTTGATCTAGAAGTGTTAGATGAATATGGGTAAATCATAAGTGTTCATATGGCTAACTTCGGTTAACTATTATTGATCCAACGGTTATACACATTTAGGTATGGTTCATCCATATCTGATTATAAGTATATTTCATTTGTGTGTATCAAGCTAATACCATCTAACTGTGGAGATTGATTGCTTATTTTCTAAGAAAACTTAGCTTGAATCTTAAATCAAGAGTTTATCTAACGGTGAATGTCAATTGCTTTGTTACGAAGCTATCTTAGCTTTGATTGTAAGCAACCCTGATTTGAAAGACTATATAAGGGAGAACTCTAACATCTGGGAAACTCAATCCCGACTAGGGATGCACATGGACGGGTATTAGCTAAAACCAACCTCGCACCCACAGACTACGGGTTTTTATTTTCATAACCAACCCCTCACCCAAAAACAACGGGCGAGTTTTGTTACTCACCCACTACGGGTTGGGCGGGTTTGGGTTTAAACCCGCATAAACCCGCTTTTTATTCAATAATCACGCACGCATATGTTTTAAAGTTTAAATAAACCACTTATTTAAGTTCTTGATAACTTAAAAAAACAAACCATAAACATAACTACTAGTGTACGGTTGAATCTACTAGTACCACTAGGGAAAGATGGTTATCTATCTTATCTACAATCTACTAGTACCACTGGGGTTTTGATAACGGACGGCTAGGGTTAGTTTTATCAATGGTGTATATTTAGCGGGTTTTTCGGGCGGGTTTGGGAGGGTATTATCTAAAACCAACCTCACACCCATAGACAACGGGTTTTTATTTTCATAACCAACCCCGCACCCACAACGGGCGGATTCAGATTAAAAAGACACGGGTTTAGCGGGTACGTGCGGGTTTGGGTATGATGGGTGGGTCTTGTGCAACCCAAATCCCGACATTCTCGTGTGTCCTAGTTGCAAACTAGAGTCGATTCTCAATTCCATTATTAGGTTAACGACTTGAAGACTTTATTTGGGATTCGTGAAGCCAGATCCAACTATTTTCTCTGTAGTTACGTATTCTGATCTTACTTTTTCTATCGTATTGAGTTTAATCTTCTCTAAGATTTTCTCGAGATTTATCTCCGATAGGTAAGATATAAAAAGTAATCACAACAGTTCTTCTTTTCAGACTCTTATGATTCCGCAATAACTTCTTCTGCTAATCAATTAGGTTATATGAGGTGACTAATATTTCTAGGTTGCTCTTCGGGAGTATAAGACCGGATTATTAGTTGAGTTCCCTGTACACCTTGATCTTTATCTTAAGACGAAAACAACAACTAGAATAGACTTATCTGTAGGAGACAGATTTGTTTATAAGTCTTCGACTTTGGGTCGTAGCAAATCTTAGTTGTGGGTGAGATCATCTAAGGGAATCAAGTGCGCAGAGTCCTGCTGGGATTCAAGAGGCGTAAGGAACGCGACTGTACCTTAATCGGTGTGAGACTTGGTTATGGCTCAACTACATTCCAGTCTGAAGTTAACTTGTAGTAGGCTAGAGTCTGTAGCGGCTTAATACAATGTGGTATTCAAATTTGAACTAGGTCCCGGGGTTTTTCTGCATTTGCGGTTTCCTCATTAACAAAATTTCTGGTGTATGTGTTATTTCTTTTCCGCATTATATTTGTGTTAGAGCATTGCTCGGTCGAACTCGCATGCGTTGCTATCTCAAGCATGTTTGTCAATGTTAGTAATCAAAACTATATGTCTTGATTTCTAGTTTACTTGTGACTAAGTCTCGGTCTAGGATAGTTAGGAATAGTTGAGCTCCAAACTCCATGGCGATTATCTTACGAAGACGAAGAACTACTCAAGGAACCAGTGGAACTTCATCCGACCAACAGGTATGTGGAGACTTGAACTCATCTGTCACTCAAAAGTCTATCTACTCTATCTCCTACTCTTGAGACAAAAGTCGTATAAGTATGATAGTTTTCATACATACACATTTTCTATTTCAAGCCGAGTTTACTCGCCTATCTTTTTCTCGAAATATGTGTTGGTAAGATTTTGCTTTAACCATCTTCATCTTTACCCGTGACGAAAGTCATGATGACGTTTCAATCTTGAAAATAGCTTTGATGACGATAGTCGATTCTTTACGTCTAACGACTATTATAACATTACAGAAAAATGTTTCAATGATTGAAATGTAGAGTTGAGATTACGTAACGAACTATGGATATAAGCATATATAGTGTGTTCGCACATTAGTGTATAAATCCATGTGTCGGAAACCAAGTGCGTAAATATGTGTGCATGTGGTATTGGTGAAGGAGACAGGTTGGGTACGCGTACTCGTACGCGTACTGGCGGAACTTTTCCTCCCGAAAAATTCTGCTGAGTTTGGAGTTTACGAACTCATAAACCAGTCACCTTAGGTATGCGTACCCGTACGCGTACTGGCGAAACTTTTCTACCCAAAAAGTTCTGTTGAGTTTGGAAACCAAAACTAACTCAAATCCGGTAGCTAAGGTACGCATACCCGTACGTGTACCCAAGCTGGTTATATTTCTCAAATCGCTAGTTTCATGAACTTAAACAATAAATCAATAAGGAATGCAATCTTTGCAAACCGTGGCTATATTGTTCATGAATTGATTCAAGTGAATCAAACCGATTTTGTTTCAATTGTGTCTATGTATAAAGATCTAAGCAATTGAACAACTCTTGAACTAGTTCTTATGAGTCATTTGAACTAGTTATGAGAAAGATGAATACGGTTAATATGAAAGTGCTCATATGGCTAACCATTGGTTAACTATTTGTGTGTAGATGGGGAAAAACAATTTGCTGGTTTTTAAGGAATTGAGGAGACGACCGTACGGAGGAGACTCCTCGAACCGAGCGAAATGTTAAACCTCACACAGATGCACCGCTGCAAAGGGGGTGCTTTAGATTCGAGAGATCAATCTGTAGTACTCCGGCCTAAATCAAGACAATGACCGTTCCAGAGTAAATTCGGTCACAAGAGAGGATGGGTTGATCTGTAGGAGGGAAGCTGAGAAATGTGTGGAATCAATGGTAATCAAAGATTTTGGGTGTGTAAATTCCGAATACGATAAGCTCTGAGTGATTGAAATTGCTCAATTGAGAGTAGTTGCTCAATTGATGAGTTGATGATCTCGTGTTGTCGATGAGACGTGAGATTGATGATACTGATGATGATTCAATCATGATTCAGAGACTTATTTATATTGCTGGAATTGTAGACACCATGATTCCATGAAATGTGACAGTTGATGGAATCAAGGAGTGGGGAAGTGGAGATCGTGTTTGAAACCAGTAGCTCAACATGTGGAGACTTGGTCGATTTTCCACCCACTACCTCGTGAATTCCTTCAAATGATTTCACGACTTGCTCACATTCCATCGTGTGTTTGAACACACGTGTCGTAGACCGCCATACCAAAACCCTAAGTGATATCCCCCCAAGTGACACGATTGACGTCTCGTGGTTTGTTAGTCAATTGATGACTTCGTGGTTTGATGGGACGATGAGTCCATGTAGTCGTTAAGTTGAACATGATGTTCTGAAACTCGTGAATTGAATATGTCATGAGACAGAGGTATAGTTCTTACGATGAAGTGAGCAAGTATTGCTCATTCTGTGGATCGTTGAATATTTATTGTTGAACCAATATTCCTTGGTTCGAACAAATATTTATCATCTGAGCAAGTGTTTCTCATGTGATGAATTGTTGAATATTTGATCGTCTGAGCATGTGTTACTCGTCTGATGGATTATTAGCAGCGTACCAAATATATTAATTAGAATACTGGTCAGTGAACCGAGCATAATTAATAAAATTAATGACCATGAGGTCGTCATAAAATTATTAAGGTTAGAATCTGGAATGACGATCCTTGGATTCAGAAACCCTAATTTGATCAGTTGATGATCAATTCATGGTTCGTCAGAATTTCAACCATGGGACGAAGGAGGGAGCGATTACATGGGACCGTGGATCAACCATGTAGTGTCCATATGCTCTCGTGAGCAAATACGAAGAACTCCTGAAGAGTTGACGATTTGTTGGTGAAAGAATGATTAAATTGCTGGTTTAATCATTTATTCGAAAATGCTCGTCTGAGCCTTAGGTGAGAAAACCTAATTAATTATGACGAGGCGAGGGACCGACCATGGAGTCATGAAACCGGCCCTGGGTTTTCCCGTGACCGCTTGACGATCACTTCATGAAAATCCAAAGTGTTTGGGAGAGTTTTGGACCTAATACGAGCAATTGTGCAAATTAGGTCAAAACTGTGAAAATTGATGGGACCGGATTCCGTGAGCCAAAGAGCCAATATTGGTCGGTCAAGATAGCGTGCTCGTGTCCCCAAGGCGTCCGCGTCTCAGTCCTGAGAATTTTTATATTTTCTGGCGTGTAATTGAGCATCCATTCGAGAAAATATGCCAAAATTAGGGTTTCGACGAAACTGAGGAAAACACCATGAGATGATGAAAAATAATTATAAAATAAGGAATGAGGCGGCGTGGGACCGCCGTGGTCAAGGCATGGTCGTCCGGCTGCGACCACGGTCTCGTGGTGCTTTTTCCTTAATTTTATAATATTTTGATGATTTTATGAAAAATTCATGAATTTTGAGAAATTTGATGAATTTTGGGAGTTTCCATGAATCGAAGGAGTTTTCATGAGTTCAAGGAAGCAAAAAATATTAAAATAATAAAACAAGGGCGTGTGGGACCATGGAAGGCATGGCCGGCTGGCTAGGGCCCGGTCCCACGAGTTTCCCTAATTTTATAATGATTTTATGAAAAATTCATGAATTTTGATAAATTTGATGAATTTAAGGAGTTTCCATGAATTGAAGGAGTTTTCTTGAGTTCAAGGAAGCAAAAAATATTAAAATAATAAAAAACAAGGGCGTGTGGGACCGTGGAAGGCATGGCCGGCCGGCTAGGGCCCGGTCCCACGAGTTTTCCTAATTTTTTTTAATATTTTAGGTATTTTGATGATTTGAGGGAATTTTTCCTAATTTGAGAGAAATACCATGAAATCAAGGAATTTGATGAATTCAAGGAAAACTAATAATAAAATAATAAAACAAAGCGGCGAGTGGGACCGGCTAGGGCATGGCCGGCCGGCCAAGGTTCGGTCCCACAAGTTTTCATAATTTATTTTATTATTATTTGATGATTTGTGCAAAAATACCATGAAATCAAGGAGTTTTTTCATGAAATTAGAGAAATAATAATAATAATAATAAAATAATAAAGAACCGTGGGTGTGGGGCCGGTTGGGACCAAGGTATGGCCGGTTGGCCAATGGTCACGCCCCACACTCCTTTCCTTAATTTTATATTATTTTTTATGGATTTATGGAAGTACCATGAAACCGAGGAGTTTCCTCGAGACGAAGGAAATTTTATAAAATGAGAGAATTTTCATCAAATCATGGAAAATAATAAAAATGCATTAAAAATATAAAACTGGCATGGGATTGACCACGACACGGTCGGTCGGTCGTGCGTCCGTGCTCCCAGCACCTTGGTCAATATTTTTAATTATTTATTATTTTCTTCTCTATTTTGCATAGGTTCATCGTTTCGTTGTATTTTTGAAATACTCGTTCGTGCGGTGACTGTTAGTGTATCATCGTTGAATACACCTTCACCATTTGAATCGGGGCTTACTTAGAGTTAGCTCAGACGCCCGGTTGTTGATTATTTATTACTAATTGTGGAATTCAGTGGAGAATAATTCACAAAACTGAGTAATAAGATGTTTATTATTAATTCATAGGATCAGCGGAGGATTCGACTACGAATTCGGAATAATAAAGTGAGCATTACCATTCCATGGGATCGTAGATTCGACCATAGAATCAGAGTAATTAAGGTTTATCTATTACCATTTATGAGACCAGTTATGGATTCGATCATGAAATTGGAGTAATGAGATAATATAGTTATTGTTATTCAATGAGATCAAGTTGTGGATTCGATCATAGAATCAGAACAATTGTTATTGTCATTCCATGGGACCAGTCGTGGATTCGACCATGGAATAGGAGCGATTGTAATTAGGAATAATTAACTTTGTGGCTCTATACTAGCAGAGCAAGCTGTCTAGGAGCATTAATTATCCTGATACGAGCTTGCCGGTAAGTCATATCCTTTATATAGTCAGTGTAAACTTGTTGTTTGTTCCTGAAGAAGTTATCGCTCTATACTAGCAAAGCAAGCTGTCTAGGAGACGTCCATCTCGTGATGCTATATAGAAATAATCACTGAAAGTATTCAGTATTCATGAGATATGCCGTTGTCCAGTCGTGAGACTACATATCTACATGTACTCTGAGAGAAAGTACTCTCCGTTGAGAATTCGATGAGAGACCCATGTCTCGATACTCATGTCTGATTGCTGAATCAGGGCTTCGTATAATTATGAGTTTACGAATTTAGCCTTTGTCGAAAATCCACCATCTACATTGTGAACCAACTAATTGTACATGTTTAGGTACGGTTACTCAAACCTAAATGAATACATTTCATATGTGTGTGTGGAAAGCTAAGTTTCGATCTATCGGTTGAAAGATATTAGCTTGGATAAATCAGGTTTTTCATCTAACAGTGAATATTGAATGTTTTGTTACCAAGGTAACTTGGATTGCAAACCCTGATTTGAAAACTATATAAGGGAGACGTCTAGAAACTGGAAAAACTAATCCCCACACCTCCTGTGTGATACTAGTTGGTTTTTCTAGAGTCGATTCTCCTTTAACCGTAGGTTTCTTCTCGAGACCCTGTCGGTTAACGACTTAAAGACTTCATTAGGATTGTGAAGCCAGACGAAACTACTTCTCTTGTAGTTGAGCGATCTGATTTTGCCATTTTATGTCGTACGAGTTCAATTGTAAGATTGGCTTGAGATTATATCTCCGATAGGGAAAGATAAAAATAAATCACAAACATCATCGTCTCATCGTTTGTGATTCTGCAATATCTAGTTTCGCTACCATACGATTTAGATTATTGTGAGGTGATTGATAATACTAGGCTGTTCTTCGGGAATATAAGTCCGGTTTATCAATTGGTTCATGTTCACCTTGATTTTATCAAAAGACGAAATAAAACTTGTAGGTTTATCTGTGGGAGACGTATTTATCTATTATCGTAGACTTTTCTGTGTGATACAGATTTGTTTATTAAAGTCTTCGACTTTGGGTCGTAGCAACTCTTAGTTGTGGGTGAGATCAGCTAAGGGAATCAAGTGCATAGTATCCTGCTGGGATCAAAGACGTAAGGAGCACAACTGTACCTTGAATCAGTGTGATACTGATTAGGGTTCAACTACAGTCCAGACCAAAGTTAGTTTGTAGTAGGCTAGTGTCTGTAGCGGCTTAATACAGTGTGGTGTTCAATATGGACTAGGTCCCGGGGGTTTTCTGCATTTGCGGTTTCCTCGTTAACAAAATTTCTGGTGTCTGTGTTATTTCTATTCCGCATTATATTTTGTTGTATAATGGAAATAATACAGGTTGTGCGTTGTATCGATCAATAGTGAAATCCAACCTTTGGTTGTTGATTGGATATTGATTGATCCTTGGATATTGTTCTTTGGTACCGTCCAAGTTTATTCCTTGTATTTGATAAAGACTCGCAGATTTCTATTTGCTTGAGTAAAGATCGAATCAAGAGAAGAGATATTAACTCCTCGATATACTTTCACCTAGATTGAGTCTGACTGTCTAGTTGATTATCTAGAAAGTATGTTGGAGTTATTCCATACAGATTGCTAATCGAAATATTGGGTGTGGTTGTTAGACCCCCGCTTTTTTAATTGGTATCAGAGCAGGCAAACACGTTCGAGACCTTACAAGTCTGTGTTTGTAGCGATCTTACTCTATGGACAGAGGTGCTATCTATATTAACGTACCACTAGTCTTCGATGACTCTAATTACTTATGGTGGAAAATTGCTATGCGAGCTTTTCTTCAAGCGCGTGATTTTCAATCATGGGTATATGTTTTTAATGGCTATGATTCTCCCATTGTTGCAGTAGGTAACGTTAATGTTCCAAAAAATATTGGCGAATACGATGTTGCTGAGATACTTGCTGCAAAGCAAAACTCCGACGGTTTGAATGCCATCATACATGCCATTACCCCAAATCTTCAGCACCATGTGCCAAATTGCACTAGGTCTAAAGATGCGTGGGATATCTTAGAAACCGTATTCGAAGGAAATACCAGTGAAAAGGAAGCTACGCTTTAAAACCTTAATTCCGATTGGGAAAACCTTCGTATGGCAGATGAAGATTCATTTGATGAGTTTAATCACAAAGTTTCTGAAATTGTTAATGCATCTTTTGCATTGGGTAAGACTATTCCTAAAAAGGACATTGTGATGAAAATTCTCAGGTCGCTACCATCTAGATACGACTCTAAGAAGCATGCCATCATTGTGGGAAATAACCTTGATACACTTTCCAGAAACACTCTGATAGGAAAGTTAAAAATTCTTGATCTTGACACAGGCAGAACGTCCGCGCTCAATGCTGTGACCAAAACAAGTGTATCCTCTCACTTGTCTTGGGCAGATGAATGTTGCCCCAATCATGTTGATCTTGATAAATCACTGATAATCATAAAGGTCAAGGATTTGATAAAGAGGAAGAATAAATGTGATGAATATCCATCTTCAGTTAATGTTTCATATGATTCAATAGAAGACAAAACTACTCTGGTTGTCTCGGATAAGTCTACTACAGATTCTCTCTCCACCTCAACTTCTGATTCAGAACTTGAGAATGACACAGAGCTTCTTGATCTCTTGAATAAAGAAATCCTTCAGGAGAACCTTAACTTAAAGTCCTCCTTGAAGAGAGTTCAATCATCACTTTAGGAGAAAAATACTGAGATAGAACGTCTTAATGATAAGTTCGTCAGAACCATGTCTCTAAAGGAAGAAAAGATTAAAACTCTCAAGTATGACCTGCAAAGGTTATCTGGAAGTTCTGACAAAATTGCAGCAATGTTATTTGTTCAGAGATCCTTTGGAAACACTAATGGTTTAGGGTTCAAAAGCAAAACTCAAAGCTCAAAGTTGTCCATTCCAACTAATCAAGGAACAACGATTGTTGATTGTTGTGTTAAACATGAAAAATCACATAGAGACGAAAAATCCTCATTGATTTGTTGTTTTTGTGGACATTCGAAGCATGATCAGGACTCTTGTTGGAGATTCATAAGGAGCAATAAGAGAATCACCAAATTTCAAGAGAACATGCATAATTGTTGATGGTGGATTTTAGTTCAGGGCTAAAATTATAAAACCAAATTTAATGCGCTGACATCCTGCAAAGGGTAAAGCCGTTTGATAAGTGCAGAAAACCTCTTCACTTTATTTATTCGAAGCGATTCAATAAATACACAAAATTCACCCAGAATGGTGCGTGCAACACAATCCCAAATATTCCATGAATTTTATTAGAATTATTAATTAATGCATAATTTTCCTAGTATTTCCCATGCTATGTTCTCAGCCGAACTCTCTTTATTGACATGACATGACGACTGAGTGTTCACTCTCAGCAGAGTAGCATGAATCTCCGTGCCAATATTGAGACATGCCTGAAATACCCACACAGGCTGCATCACTATCTGACAAAGAGAATTTCGAATCGACGCGCTTTGATTAAATACAGCTCGATCGAACGTATTTAATTCCCTTAAGGAAAATCTGGATTGTCCATATCAGTCTCAGAAACAATCGTGGCCACGCAAGTTGGACGCACAATTTAACAAGCCTAGCCAAACCCTGGCAAAAATAGGAAATTGTTGTGATGACCACCGACGGGCCTTTTTATGCCCTAGATGGTCGAACAATCACCATACTCCCCCAACACCATCAAACGCCAACCCAAAGTTGAGTGATCGCACTGTTTTGGGAGAAGCTCAACGAGCATAGACTGTTCAGGGCAGTCTTAAAACCATCACAACCGTCCAACTTCGCCAGCCTGGTTGGACGGATTAGATCATCCCATGAATGATCAGGGAAGTGTTAACGCACACGTTGGCGGGTCAACTTATCCTTCACCCGATCGGTTTTCTCACGGCGAGGCCATGGAGCAATGAAACGATTGCTCAAAACATGGCAAGCGTGATGCTTCTAAGGGTCGCGGAATTCCACTAGTGTCTTAAATTGATCACAACCATCCAACTTAGCAAGCCTATTTGGATGGCTTAGATCGCATTTAGGACCATCAGAAAGGTGCACGCAAGTTCACCGTCGACCCAACATGGGCCCCACGTGATCGATCTCCCCAAAGGAGGTCATGGCTTGCCAAAACGTTTGGCCAAAGTCACGTGTACGTGACTGATTCAAAACCCTAATTAGGGTTTGCGGCAATGCACATCTGACGTAGTTCGCCATCCATCTTCGCCATCCTAAACGGAGGGTGTAGATATAGACTCGGGGGATCCCAAGGGTGTCAATGTGATCACCATGGGACCACCTTTGCGTATGAAAGACCGGCCTATGCAGACTAGGGCCCAGCGCCTCGAAACGCACGCCCAAAAGGTGGCATGCCACACGACTTTTAAACCTTTGCGGCAATGTATTTATATCGCAAATCGATCACGACCACTCATCTTTTCCAGTCAAATTTAGTGGCCTAGATCGAATCTTTGTGTGACCGAGAGGTATAGGCATGCACGCCGGCGGACCGTCTCCACGCATGCCTAGTCGGTCCCACCAAAATTAGAGCCCATGCTTAGATCCGGTCAAGCCAAAGAGGGAATGTTGTGCACATATAAATCCATCAACAACAGTAAATATGTGTCGTAATTCATCTCGTACGTCCAACTTTGTCAGCTTGGTCGGACGGCTTGGATTAAAAATTAGGCGATCAATGAAGCGCCTCAATGATCACCGTCCGCCACTCTGTCACAGGGAGTGATCGACCAAATGGTGGCCTGCTCATGCGGCTTCCAGACGATCACTCGAAGATGGTTGGACGTGCTGCCATTTTAAGACACTTAATCCGCGACTTATTCAATCAAGCTTTAAAACAGCGATGCTTTATGCATATCGATTGTCTTGAGATGCTTGCTTTAAATCGATGCATTACATGCATCGAGCATACACGATATTTCATGAATATCAATTCCATAAATAACTCAGTTATTTAACTTAATAGCGTCGTATGCTATTTCCTGCGGTGGGTCCCATGACCTGACCCACTCATTTGAGACATCAAACATGTCACAAACTGGGGGATACTTACTAGGGTATTGGTCTGGCGGTTTACAGCGTGCGGCGTGCAACGCGCCCATTACGAGAACGTGTTAGGAGGCATGAACGGTTAACGATTATGAGGGAAGTGGGCAAAGGCGTGATCGTGTGACAATCACTTACACGACCCATTACTCCATCACTCAACTTCCTCCACTTCCTACGAGGTGAGGATTGCGCTCAAATGACTTGTATAAATAGGTTCTTTCGACCTATCTTCAAACAACACAGAAAAACCAAGTGTTGTCACAGTATCCAGAAAACACCCAGAACTGATAGCTTTCATTGTGCAAGCCAGTTCATCATTCTGATACAAGTCATAAACAGCCAACACCTTCACAATCTCAACACCTTCTTCACTTCCCTCCCTAAGATCAACCCCATTCACTTTGTGACCGAAGCAAGTCTGGAACGACCATTTCTTGGTTTAGGCCAGAACTATATAGATTGATCTCTCGAATCAAAAGCACTCCCGTGCAGTGCATTTGTTTAGGGTTTAGATTCGTTTCTCGTCCACACACCCAAATTTACCAAAAACCAGTAGAAACAGTTTTCACCCATAAACAATTGGCGACCACAGTGGGAGATTAATCTCTCGGTTGTGAAGTCAATTTCTTCAATACCCAATCCCATTTGGCTGATTTCAAAATGGTTGGTCTTAGGACTTCCCCAACAATTTCAAATCCCGGTCGAAGCTCCTCCAATGAAGATACCCCTCTTCCCAACAGTGTATCCGATGGTGTAACCGGAAGAATACCAACATTGATCGAGTTAGCATGGGTGCAGGAGATTCACACGAAGAACATGGACCTGATCAAAGAAACAATAAACGACATACTCGATATCCTCGTCAAGATGACATCAGATATGAGCGGTTCTCCTGTCACGGAGATTTCTACACTGGGGACTGATCCTCTCCCCGATCCTCCTCATGTCAATAGTTTCACTATGAACCAGAGGCCGGTGGATCAGGAAGCGGCTTCTCTAGTGGAAAGTTTATATGAACTTTTATACCTCTCGAAGAATCAGCGGGCGGAGACGTTTCCTGCAATCAACCAGATAGCTTTGGACGTGCATTTGACTCCTTTGCGCCCAGAAGCCTCAAAAACACCAGAGATGTCTGTGAATAATGTTACATTTACAGAAGAATACATGATGGCGGAAGAAGGTCACAACCGGGCGCTACACGTTGCACGCATCAAGGATTCAGAGTTCAGGAGGGCCCTCATCGACACGGGAGCGTCTTCGAATGTGATTACTCTCAAGACACTTGGGACGACCAAGGTTCTCCCAAGCAAGATCGTGCGACAGCCTACCACGATGACAGATTTTGAAGAAAACCAAACCAACACATACAGGTATGTCAATCTGAATTTATTTGTAGGGTTCGTCCAATCAAAAGTGAAATTCGAAGTCATAGAAAAGGAGCCGGACTACCATATGATACTGGGGAGACCATGGATTCATGACAATAGGATCGTCCCCTCGACGTATCACCAATGCCTGAAGACTATGCTGAATAAAGAAGTCGTTTGTATTCCTGCATCATTGTCTCCTTACGCACCAATATGTGGAATGGAATTGTTTGAACCAAGAGAAGCTCCACGCGAAAAATCAGACAAGGTTCATTGCCTCCCACTCCCCACGTGGGCGTCAATCCAGGAGGAGGACCGACTTGCATCATTGAAGGCTAAGCCCCATGATGCATCTTTACTGACATGGCGTTCCAATGCTTTTTCATCATGTGAATCCGCGGTCCGCGCTCACACTAAGAGGGAACGGAATTTTGTGGCAAGCCGTGACCAGAAATGGAAAACCGTGTATCGACGCCGCTGTTAGCAATTAGCATGGGAGACTGTTACCCAGTCTCTCCGCCCAACGGAATGCTACAACAACGACGAGCCACGAGAAGAAGTGTTAGATGCTCCACGACAGATTCAAGATGACACCAACTCCACAACTGATGAGCTTGAAATCGTTAACACCGGGAATGAGGAATCTCCTAGGCCTATCTCCATCAGCTCAACCTTGTGCACGGATGAACACACGAAGATCGTGAAACTTCTCAAAGAATACCGGGACATATTCGCTTGGACGTATGAAGACATGCCCGGTTTAGATGAAAAATTGGTCACCCATCATCTACATGTCATACCTAGATCCAAGCCAGTCAAACAATCTCCGAGGCAATTCAGGCACGAAGTAGAAGAGCAAATCAAGACTGAGAGTCAGAAGTTGTTAGCTGCTGGCTTTATTAAACCCATTCATCATCCGACCTGGTTGGCTAATGTGGTTCCAGTGAAAAAGAAAAACGGACAGATCAGATGCTGCGTGGATTTCAGAGACTTGAACAGATGCTTCCCCAAAGACGATTTTCCTCTACCTAACATCGACATGCTAGTAGATACCACCAGCAGACACGGCATGTTCTCTTCCATGGATGGATATAGCGGATATAATCAGATAAGGATGTATGATCATGTCGCAAGTAAGACAGCTTTTCGAACTCTTCTCGGACATTTTTATTATACTGTAATGCCATTTGGTTTAAAGAATGCTGGTGCAATGTATCAACGCGCTATGACGGTAATCTTCCACGACATGATGCATAAGCAAGTTGAAGACTATGTGGATGATATAGTAGTCAAATCAAAAGCTCGGCGGACCACACATGAGTCCTACGACAAGTGTTTGAAAGGTGCCGCGAATACAAGTTGAAGATGAATCCTCTGAAATGCGCTTTCGGTGTTTCTTCAGGCAAATTTTTGGGATTCCAGGTAACTGATGAGGGGATCAAAGTGGACCCATCCAAGACTCAAGCTATCCTCACGATGCCTTCGTCACGGACTGTGAAGGATCTCCAAAGCTTCATGGGCAAAGTGAACTACATTCGATGTTTTATACCTGGTTTATCCTAGCTCGTTGCTTCATTCACCCCCTTGCTGAAGAAAGGAGCAAGCTTCATCTGGACTGCATTACAACAGGAAGCGTTTCGGAAGATTCAACGAATATTGTCATCTCTAGCCATCATGAAGTCTCCCGTCCAAGGAAGACCGCTATGCCTCTACACTGCCTTCAGTGATACCGCTGTCGGGGCTTTGCTCGCTCAAGAAGACGACGAGGGAATCGAGCATCCTATATACTATTTCAGTCGAATATTGAGAGATGCTGAACTCAGATATGTTTCGACCAAACGTTACCCTGTTGCACCTGTTTGATAGGCATGTGGGCCCGCCTACTTCGCTCAACCGTGGGACTCATCATGCGTCTGCTTGATCGAACGTGGGCTTGTTGTGCCTGCTTCGGTTAAACGTGGGTCCACTGTGTGCCTGCTTTGGTCGAACGTGGGACCCGATGTAAGCATGCTTGCTTAGAACATGGGCATATGTGCATGCTTCAATTAAACATGGGTCCACCGTATACATGCTTCAAACATCGGCCATGTGCTTTGATGAGAGCCAAATATTGTATATATTGGCACCTTTTTATTGGCATTTAACTCATTTTTTGTGCATTAATTCTACATTTTATCCCATATTCTGTATTTTCATTGTTTTCAAGAATAAATATTTTTATTAATTAATTTTGCATTTTTAGGTTATAAATAAAGTTTGGATGGAATTACGGAGCGAAAAGAGCAGAAAAGTGGTGGAAGCCGAGAGGAATCACGCAAAGAAGCTGCGAAGAATGTTGTGCGCAAGACCAAAAGGCTAGAAATGGGCTTAACAAGGAAGAAATTGTTCTTAAAGAAGAAATGGGCTCAGAATATCCCAAGCCCAACTTATCTCCCAAACCAAAACCAAAATCCATAGCCCACTTCTCATGTAGCCGTCAGATTGGATCCTCAACTGAATCCAACGGTCGCTTCATCGCCGATACATCAAATTTGCTACAACCGCTTCACACCACAGCACCTAACTCCATCTTGAGCCGTCAGTTTCGTTGTATTTTTGCATCCAACGGTCGCTCATAATCTGTCTCCATCTCGTCGTTAGATCCGTTTCAGAAGTTATTATCCCACGGCTCAGCTTCGCGAAACATCAAAATCTTTATCCCTGCCTCACACCCAAACACCAAACTCATGTACACCCAAAATAGAGGTCGACCCAAACACACCCTAATCCCTAAACACATCGACCTTCTCTTTCTTCTCCACTCCGTCTTCATCCCATACCCTGTCTCTGCCGCAGACACCACCTCTGCCATCACCACCACCTCTGCCACAGCCACCCTACGACTTCCATAACCACTCTAACGAAACACCACCTTACCTTATATCTCTAGCCACTTATTTCACCAATTTCCCCTTTATCCATCTCTGAAACCCTAGGTGGAAAATTGGTAAAATAGGTGAGTCTATAGAAGTGATTGAAGACAGGAGAGGGAGCAGGAAGAACAGAGAAAGAATGGGTCGACGCTATAGGTAAGGATTATCCCATCCAATCAAGTAAAAATTGTAACCCTAGTTTACTGTTTCCATTTGGGGATTTGTAAGAACCCTAATTTTGTATTTTGGGGTATAAATAGAGATGGGGGTTAGTGTTGTTGGGGTATGCCTGGACTAGCCAGTGTACCACCAAGAGGCCTGGAATAGCCAGGACCTCAACTGTTAGTGTTGTTTCAATTTCAATTCAGCTCTGTTAATGTCAAATTCAGTTAATACTGTGTTCATTATGCTTTAGTTATTTTTCTTAGGTTTCAATGAAACCCTAACTTGTTGTTGTGCATTGCATTCTGATGACACTGCTTTTGAATGTTAATAACGCTCATGAAAGATCAAACTTAGTGCTGCATCATATTGCTCTCACATGGTATGTCATGCATACCTTGTAGTTAGGTTCACACTATGATGGTGGAAGTACAACTTATATCAAACCAGATTATCATTGATCTTTAGACTAATTGTGCTTTAGCTAGACAATTAGTACTTAGGAGATATGCCTTAGTTGTGTTAGGTCTTTCTAGTGGGGAAACACCTTAGACATGGGGAAGACATGAATCTAAACCCTTGTCTATCATAAGGACAAGAGGAGTGTACACAGAGCATGCTTAGTGGAGGTTAGTGATGAATTTGAAGCCTGAGTTTCACATTGTCATGCATTCTTTCTTTTGCCTTACACTGATGTGTAAAACTCAGCAGCTCACTGCCAGTTAGTTGTGGTTCAACACAAAAAATCAAAGCTCTCACTTTACTGCCTTTGCTTATTTTTGGCTCACTGCCACTGTCACTTACTGTCACTGTTTAGTTCTGTCTTGCTCTTGTTACACTTAGCTCACTGTCACTGTTAGAGAGTTAGCTTAGTTTCAACTTCAACTTTACATACCCAAGTCCCTGTGGACTGACCTGTGCTTGCACACTATCTACATTGACCCTGTGCACTTGCAGTAAAACATAGTTTGTAGGTTGTTTTCCCCTCTTACCATGCTTCGACTGAAAACCGGCCCTGATGTGTGCGCCTATTTCATTCGAATACCAGCCTTATGACCTTGATCAACTCCAGCTTCGTGGACTCGACCAACACCGGCATTGTTTGCTGACGTGGCCCAATACTAGCATTGTGACCTTGATAGGCCTTGACCAATACCGGCCTGACGTGACCTCAGCCTACTTGCGTGACGTGATATCAGTCTTGCTTGCGTGACGGGATATTAGCCTTGCGATCTCGACCAATACCAACTTCACGGACTGGGCAACATCGGCCTCGTTTGCTGACGTGGCTCAATACCATCCTTGCTTGCTTTGCCCGAACGTGGGACCCGCCACGTGCCTGCTTTGCTTGGGACCGGTTGTTGCCTCACCCAACACCATACTTTCTCCTTGACCAACACCGGCCTTGACTTGACGAACACCGGACTTGCTGACGGACATCGTTTCCTCGACCGACACCGGCCTTGCTGTCTTGTTTCGTTCGAACACCGGACTTGTCCCGTATACCAGCTTTGTCACTTCTACCAACACCGGCCTTGCTGCTGTGACCAACACCGGCCTTGCTGACTAACACCGGTCTTGTTAACCAACATCGGTCTTCCCTTTGCTCGAACGTGGCACCCAGGCGTGCTTGCTTTGCCCAAACGTGAACCTTGTATGTTCGAACGTGGTGTGGGTCCCGCTGAGAGCGTTGAAGCAGCTTCTGGAGCGAGCAGGTCCTGGAGAGCGTTGAAGTAGCTTCTGGGGGAGGGAGCGTTGAAGCGGCTTCTGCTGGAGAGAGTGTTGAAGTGGCTTCTGCTGGAGAGAATGTTGAAGCAGCTTCTTCAGGAGAGAGCGTTGAAGCAAGCTTCTTGTGGAAGAGCGGTGAAGCAGCTTCCTATTCATTTTGATTTACACTTGCGAATTACATGCTTCTTGATTGACCGTGTTGAAGAAGTCCCTGACTGACGGTGAAGGAACTTCATGCTGAGCCTCAGTCCCCAAGCGTGATTTACATGGTTCTATCTTGTATGGTCGGTGGGTTTACCATAATAAAGATATCACCATCTCTCCTCCGTGACTCTACTAGTTCTCCGTGGGAAAATAAAATATGCAGAAGTTCGAATTACCTCTGTCCGTAGTGGTTGTTGCTACGGTGAAGCTTGAACAATGATTCTCAACCGCAGCTGCGATCAGAAGAGACTGGGAGGAAGATGGCGCGAACTTGGCGGTCTTCATATAGTGGTAGAGCTCGTCTCGTTATTAGAGGGAGAAGCTAATGATAGAACCGATGGCTTCTTGATGTTGCCTCATGGAATGAAGAAGAGGGGGACAGTCCCCTGCCAACTAGTATCCATTGAGCTTTCGACTTGATAGATGTTGCCACGCTGGGTTCATGAGACCGTCTTTACGCCTGCGTTGCGCCTCACAGACGTCCAGGAATATCACCGGCCTTTGAAAATACTTCTGCACTCTTGAGTATATATTCGTCTTTGGATATCTTGGAACGATAGTGTGCTTGCATCTCTCTAAATTCACCATCTTTGAGATGGGACGTGCTAAGTGTCATACTCCTTTGCCATTATCATCGTCGGATAGTGTCTTTGAGGAATAGGGAAGTTCCTTCATGCGAATGACTTAACTAATGATGAAGCTCTTGACATGGAGAATCTGTATGTACCTCTTAAGACCCAGGTGCAATCTCCTTTGGTAACGCGGCTACTTCTTCTACGGGAGATGAAATTCTGAAAGCGTCTCTCATTGATGTTGTTGTCGTCGATCCAGACATGGAATATCTTGGACGTTGTTTCATCATTGTGGCGGTCGTGCATGTGCTACTGAAGTTGGAGTTGGAGTTGGCGATCTTGGACGCGCAGGATGTAGTATCTCGGTGGTTTTCCTCTTATTGCTTCAGCGGAACTTCTTACAAAGGATGAAGATTGTATTGCCCATTGGTGAAATATATATTTCCACGAACATTGTGAGGCTCTTCATTACTGGCAGGCTTGCTGTTTCCAGCAGAGCAGGTGCTGTCGTAATTGCACCATGCTCATACATCTTTATCTGGTTGTAGCCGCTATATCCATCCATGGAGGAGAACATGCCGTGTTCGCTGGTAGCATCTACCAACATGTCGATGTTAGGTAGAGGAAATCGTCATTGGGGCAGCGTTCGTTCAAGTCTCTGGAATCCATGTAACACCTGATATCGCGCCCGAATTGCCTCGGAGATTGTATGAATGCTTACACAACGTCGAGCTGATGGAGATAGGCCTAGGAGATTCCTCATCGTCGAGCTCATTAGTTGTGGAGTTGGTACCATCTTGCAGCTGTCGTGGAGCATCCAGCACCTCTTCTTGTGGATCGTTGTTGTTGTAGCATTCCATTGGGCGGAGAGACTGGGTAATAGTCTCCCCTACTAATTGCTAACAGAGGCGTCGGTATACAGTTTTCCCTTTATGGTCACGGCTTTCCACGAAACATGGGTTGTGGCTTCACCGGATGAAGAGGAATGCCTTGTCAGCAAAGGTGCGTCGTGGGGATTAGCCCTCAATGATGCAAGTCGGTCCTCCTCCTAGATTGACGCCCACGTGGAGAGTGGGATGCAATGGACTTCGTCTGATCCTTCCCTCGGAGCTTCCCTCAGTTCGAACAGTTCAACCCGCATATTGGTGTGTAAGGAGACAATGATGCAGGAGTATGAACGACTTCTTTATCCAGCATAGTCTTCATGCATTGGTGATACGTTGAAGGGACGATCCCGTATGTGCTGGTCTGATTTCCTTCAAAGTTTGTCATTGTGGTAGGATGCCATACGATCTTGCCTGAGTGAACCTTGTCCATCCTGAGGGTCTTGAGAGTAATCACATTCGAAGACGCTCCCGTGTCGATGAGGTCCCTCTTGAACTCTGAATCCTTGATGCGTGTTGTAACGTGTAGGGCCCGGTTGTGACTTTCTTCTGGTTGATTGCAGCAAAACGTCTCTGCTCGTTGATTCTTCGCATAAAATTTCCACTAGAGAAACCGCTTCCTGATCCACCGGCCTCCGGCTCATAGTGAGACTATTGACTTGAGGAGGATCGTTGTGAGGATCAGTCCCCAGTGTAGGAATCTCCATGACAGGATTGTTCATATCTGATGTCGCTTCTTTGATCAGGTCCATGTAGGTCCGCGCCGCTGAAGTACCTCTTTCTTAGTTGCAACCATATCCGTTTGAGTCTTAGCAAGGACTTCCTGCCTATCCATGCGATGGTATTGGGAGATGGTTCTCCTCTTTCTCCTCCAACTCCTCGTTCTGATGAAGGGGTGGAAGTTTTTGCTCTGGTGACCGCCGGAGGCGTTACACTTTGAGGAGATGCCGGGATTTGCGGCTGCTCTGGCTCTAGTGATGGGAGGTGTTACACTTACTGGAACATCTCCCGCTCCGCTGGTGCTGATAGTAGAGGAAGCAATTCCACGAGATACATTGATGGTATTGACTGGCTGCACGGTGACACCTGAGATATCAACACCGAGAGTGTTGTCAACGCTAGTCCCGTCAGGATTGGTCGCTGATCCAGACCTAAGATCCACCATTTTAGAAATCAGTAAAATTGAATTGGTATTGAAGAAATTGACTTCACAACCGAGAGATTAATCTCCCACTGTGGTCGCCAATTGTTTATGGGTGAAAACTATTCCTGCCGAATTAGGTAATTTGGGGTGTGTGGATGAGGAATGAATCTAAGCCCTAAACAAATACACTGCATGGGAGTGCTTTGTGATTCGAGAAATCAATCTGTACAATTCTGGCCCAAACCAAGAAATGGCCGTTCCAGACTTGCTTCGGTCACAAAGTGAAAGAGATGGGGTTGATCTTAGGAAGGGAAGCGAAGAAGGTGTGGAGATTGTGAAGGTGTTGGCTATGTATGACTTGTATCAGAAATCTGAACTGGCTTGCAGAATGTAAGCTATCAGTTCGGGTGTTTGAATAAGGTTGTATCAACACTTGCTTCTGTTTTCTTGTTCTTTTTTGAAAATAGGGAGGAGAACCTATTTATACAAGTCATTGAGCCTAACCCACGTCTCTCATGTGAAGTAGAGAAAGTGGAGTGATGGAGTAGTGGAGTTGAGTGTGTTAGTGTTACACGATCAGTCTTGACCACTTCTCCCATCATCACAAACCGTCCATGACTTCCTGACACGTTCTTGTGATGGCGCGTTGTGCGCTGCACGCTGTAAACCGCCAGACCAATACCCCAGTATGTATCCCCCAATTTGTGACATGATTGATGTCTCGAGTATTGGATCGTGGGACCCACAAAAAGTAGCATGTAATGCTAGATTAAATAACTAAGTTATTTAGGAAGTCGATATTTATGAAATATCGTGTGAATCCTATACACGTAATGTATCGAATGTATTTAGCATGAGTGAAGCATCGATGTTTTAAGGCTTAATGGAGTAAGTCACGATTAAGCGTCTTAAAATAGATGCATGTCTAGCCATCTTCAAGTGATCGTTTGGGGCTGCACAGGTAAGTCCTGACTTGGCCGATCACTTGGTGTGGTAGAGTGACGGATGGTAATCACCACGACACCACATTGACCAGTTAACTCCTGACCAGGGTTGTATAACCAAGCAGGTGAAGTTGAACGGACGAGATGATCTTTGAGACACTCATCTGCGACCGTTAGTGGAATTAGGGTTTATGAAGAGGTGCGCAAGCATCACTCTTCACCTTGGTCGAATCCAAGCTTGGGACACGATTTTGGCAAGGACGATTGGGCATGCGTATAGACGGCATGCCGGTGTACATGTCCATACCTCATTTTCTCGTGGAAGTGTAATCCAGATCGCTCAATTTGTCCGGCAAAGAGGAGCGGCTAGGATTGATTTGTGACAGAGATTTTGTGCCGCAAAGGCCGCGCGTCATGCCAACTTTGGGCGCGCGTTTCGAGGCGACCAAGCCTGGTCAGTCTTGGCCGATTAGTCTGGTATGCAGACGACGGCTGGTGTACACGCCTGTATTTCATTGTCCCATAGAAACATGATCTAAGCCACTCAATTTGTCCGGCAAAGTTGAGTGGTCGAGATTAGTTTACAATTGGGAGGTGTGACCACGCCTAGTTTGGGCGTGCGAATCGAGACAACCAGGCATGATATGCCTTGGCCGATCAGGTGTGGAGATAGATGGGCCCACGGTGATAACGTTGATGCGCACCGGACCTGCCTAGTCTATTCCTGGACCCTTCGTTCGTGCAGGAGAAAATGGATGCTTGTGATGATCAAACCCTAATTAGGGTTTCACCGGCCGTGCGTCATGCCTTGTTTGGGCGCACGAACTGGAACGATCAACTATAGTTGGTCCTGACCGATCGGTCATGCGTGTAGGCGGGACCACGGTGATTGTGTTTACATGTTCTGGGCCCTTTGAATCTACATCTACACCCTCCATCTATGCATGCGAAGATGGATGGTTGAGACTGCTTCGCTACACATGTAATGTGACGCAGACCCTAAATTAGGGTTTCACGTCCGCGGTGCTTTGGCTGGACGATTTGGAAAGCCATGCTACCCTTTTGGGGAGGCCGACCATGCGGGGCCGCATTGGGTCGGTGGTGAATACTCCAATACCTGCTTTAGGGTTATGGATTCGATCTGAGCCATCCAATCATGCTGGTGAAGTTGAATGGTCGTGATCGTTTCTGAGACTGATATGGACAGTCCAGATGCTCAATCGGGCTAGTATAACACTCCGAGAGTTATGACATGTACGGGTATTTCGTACATGCTTCATTATTAATGCTTGGAGATTCGTGTTGCTCTGCTGAGAGCAACAATCAGTCGTCATGCCGCACCAATGATAAGAGTGGAGCAGTACAGGAAATACAAGGCTGGTCAAATGTAGGATCACAATCTCGCAACAATTATGTCTCAGCGAAATTATCAATGGTACAGCACAATAGCGTCGCAGAACAATTTCAGAAACGACGTCAGCAAGGATCATGAGAAAGATGTGATAGTCCTGCGAAAATTAGAGAGCTTGCGAAATTAACATTTGTAAGGTTGCGAGAATGTCGCAAACCACATCCGAAAATAAAGGACATATTAGCTGTCATCCACTATGTATTTCCTTATAAATAGTCATTCGAGTTGTAAAGGAGAGGGAGATCTTTTTTGAGTAAGAAACAAGTAATAGGAGAGAGAAAGTTCAGAACAGAGATCATTCTTGACTTCTTTATCTTTCTTGTAAGAACATTCAAAATTTAATCAATAAAATTGAGAGTGTAAACCTAAAAATGAGCTGATCAACGATGAAATCATATGAAGGGTGTAGTGTAGGATTTCCTGCAACTACATAATGGCGCTAGAAACAGGGAATTGAAGATCGAAAGTTGAAGATTGTTGATTGAGAATATTCAAATCAAGAAAGTGATTAAATAAATCAGTGAATCAGTTAGAAGAAAGATGAGTAGAATTAATGAAAATTGCAAAAGATTGGAGTGTAATATGATAACAAAAAGCTTGATTAATGAATTCCATGAAAACATCAAAGGAAGAATACATAAACGAAATTTTGAAGGAAAGAAAGTTATGGCGGTAGAAAAAACATCACCCTTGAAAGATTGGGAAAGGCAAAAAATTGCATTCGTGGCGGAAGAAATACCAAAAGAAAATTTGAACCATAAATCTCCGTTGGTCATTACAGTGCCTATTACACGAAAAGAGAAGGAGACAACAATAAAATCCACAGGAGAATGGATGTTGAACAGAACTTTAATCAATACAGGAAGTTCAGTTGATATAATATTTTATCATGCATTCCGGGGAATGGGATTTAAAGACGAAGAAATGTCCAGTTCAACATATTTTGTTCACGGCTTTGGAAAATCCACAACAAAACCTAAAGGAGAAATAGTGGTACGAATTCCACTTGGAAAAATCGAAACACATGTAACATTGTGCGTGGTGGATATGGAATCGCCATATAATATGTTATTAGGAAGATCATGGATACATGCGATAAAAGTTGTGGTATCAACGTTGCATCAATGTATTAAATTCCCCACTCCAAATGGAATAGGTGAAATCAGAGGAAATGTTGACAATGCGAAATTATGTCATCAAATTGAAGTAAAACATTATGAAGAACAAGCAAAAAAGAAACAATTTCGCAGAAAATTGGCAAAAGAAGCAAAGAAGGAAGAAGAATTTAGAGTATATATGATAAGGGCAAAAGAAGGCAAAGGAATACCCAGCGAAATTTCGGAAGAAGGGGAAAGACCCATAAAAGCAATAAAAGAACCAACACCAATGGGAGAACCTAAACCCAGTTACACTGCCGCAGAACCAACAAAAGAAGTAAATGTTGGGACTGTAGAGGAGCCTCTAATATTGAGAATTGGAACCAAAATGGATATAGAAGAAGAAGAAAGAACTGTTAACTTGTTGCGAGAATATAAAGATTTTCGCAGGAACATGGATGAGATACCAGGAATAGATCCATCAATTGCATGCCACAATTGGAGATTAACAAAAATGTGAGACCATTTAAACAGAGAATAAGAAAAATTGCAACAACTTACCATTCCCAAATAGAAGAAGAATTACAGAAAATGCTTGAGGCAGGAATATAAGAGAAGCTAAATACCCAGAATGGATAGCGAATATGGTCATTGTCCCAAAGAAAAACAAAGGAATCAGGATTTGCATAGATTTCACTGATTTAAACAAAGCTTGCCCCAAAGATAGTTTTCCGTTACCAGATATTCCTCAAATGGTGGAATCCAGCGGGAAATGATAGGGTATCATCTTTAGATGGTACAAAGGGTATAACCAAATCCCTCTCGCTGAAGAAGATCAAGAACATACTGCTTTCTTTGCCCCTAGAGGTTTATATTGTTACACGAAAATGCCATTTGGTTTGCGAAAAGGGAGCGACATACCAAAGAATGGTAGAGAAGGTGTTCGCAAAATGGATACAAAAACATTAGAAGTATACGTGGATGACATGTTAGTAAAGAGTAAAGAAGCTAAAGACCATGTACAAGACTGAGGGAGATTTTTGAACAAATGCGGCAGTATAACATTAAATTGAATCCTGAGAAGTGTACTATTGGAGTTGCATCGGGAAAATTTTAGGCTACATTGTATCAAAGGAAGGAATACAGGTTGATCCAGAAAAAGTGCAAGCAGTTCGTGACATGCCAACACCAGCAACAATAAAAGATGTACAGAATTGAATGGGCTTCTAGCTTCGCTGGGGAGATTCATTTCGCGATCATCAGACAAATGCAAATATTTTTTCGATATACTCAAGAAGGGTGAAATTTAAATGGACGATGATGAATGTGAAAAGCTTTTCAAGGAATCAAAGAACATCTTATGAATACAACTATTTTACAAAAGCAGAATCAGGAGAAGAATTATTGATTTACCTTGCGACAACGTCGCATGCATTAAGTGTTGTGTTATTGCGAGTAGACGCAGGAGTGGAGAAACCCATTTATTACATTAGCAAAACTTTTAATACGCTGAGAAGAATTACTCAAAGATTGAAAAGTTAATCTTAGCATTAGTTTATGCATCATTTAAGCTCCGCATATACTTTCAAGCACACAAGATAAAGGTATTAACAAAAGTACCAATTGAATCAGTGATGAAGAATTCTAAAAGATCAGGAAGGTGGAGAGATGGAATGCACAAGTAGGCCACTTTGATATTAAATATGAAATTTTGTCTTCACCAAAATCACAAGTTGTTGATTTCTTGGCAGAATTTCCTTTAGAAGAAGATGAAGCAGTAGAAGAATAGAAGAAATGATGGATGTAGAAGAAGAACATGGAGATCCAAAAGATTTATTAACAGAACCAAATAGATGGGAATATTGGTAGATGGATCATCAAATGGAGAAGGAAATGGAGTTGGAATTGTTTTAATTTCGCCAGAAGGAATAAAGATGGCTTTTTCATTCAGATTGGAATTTGCATCCACTAATAATGAAACAGAATATGAAGCTGTGATACATGCCTTAAAATTCGCAATAGAAAAAACTAGAAAATGCCAGGATCACTAGTGATTCGCAGCTAGTTATTCGCCAAATAAAAGGAGAGTATACTACAAATGAACCATCCTTGAAGAAATACAAGAAGCTGGTTGAAGAATTGTCAGCGAAAATCCCAAAAATAAAATGGAGGCACATTTCAAGAAAGGATAATAGACTCGCAGACGCTTTTGCTTTCATCTCAAGCATGATGACAGATCCAACTGCGAGATGCATAAAAATACAAACACTTCTGTCACCATCAATCAATAAAGAAGAGGAAGATGTGGATGTGATGATAATAGATAATGAAAAGAAGAACAAATAAACAATGTCGCAGACTGGAGAATGGAACTTCATGCATATTTGGCGAAAGGAGAAACACCAAGAAATAGATTGGAAACACACAAGTTAAAAAGCCGAGCAACGAATTATGAATTAAGAGATGGGTTGCTATACCGAAAATCCTTTAGTGGACCATCACTCAGATGTTTGACACGAGAGGAAGGAGAAAAGTGTGCTGAAAATGTTACATAGTGGAGATGCTGGCAATCATAGTGGAGGAAGATCTTTGGCACATAGAGCAAAAATGCAAGGTTATTACTGGCCATACATGCATGAAGATGCAAAACAAATATCAAGACGTTGCGAAGATTGTCAGCGGCATGGAAAGAAAATACATGCACCAGGAGCACCATTGTCATCTTCAACCAGTGTGTGGCCCTTTGGAAATGGGGCTTAGACATTGTGGGGCCATTTTTACCAGGAACTGGACAAAGAAGATACTTAATAGTCGCAACAGATTATTTCACAAAATGGACAGAAGTGAAGGCAGTACAACATATTCGCGACAAAGATATCTTTACATTCATATTCGAAAATATCATTTGCAGATTTGGAATTCCTGCACAGTTGGTATCTGATAATGGGAAACATTTGAGGCAGAATATAGAAATGTTACTTAATGCATTCAAGATAAAATGTGGAAAGTCACTCCTTTGTATCCACAAGCTAATGGGCAAGTAGAAGCAACAAATAAAACAATTGCAGATATATTAAAAGAGAAATTGGAAGGACATCACAGAGCATGGTGCGAACAAGTACATAATGCAGTATGGGCTTATAATACAACTAGAAGAGAAGCTACTGGAATGTCACCTTTTTGTTTAACATACGGAGTTGAAGCGGTGTTACCAACAGAAGTTGTTATTCCGACAACAAAAAGAGAAGCTTGGGAGAAAAATCTTAGTGCGGGCTTAATTTTAAACAAACTTGATGAATTAGAAGAAAGAAGAGAAAAAGCTTTACAACATATGGAGAATTATCAGCGAAGATTAGCTCGAGAATATAATAAACGTGTCAAAATACGCGAATTTCAACCAGGAGATTTAGTTCTGCGAGAAACACCAATATATCAGCGAGAAAATGGTGGAAAATTAGCGAAAAAATGGGATGGACCTTACATCATTAAGGAGATAGTTGGAACAGGAGCTTATAGATTAATGGATCCAGAAGGAAGAGATGTTGGTCATAGATTAGACAGACCATGGAACAGGTTGTTTAAAAAGATATTATCGTAAGAAGCTTTGAGAAGTTATGGAATTCTGAAAGAATAATTGCAGATTACTCATATCAAAACAAGATCATGATGTGCGAAATTTCGCAGAGATAATCACAGAACAATGACATAAAAGAAAGGGGCGAACCTTTATGGCGTACACCCTAGTTCGCGAATAAAATTTCGCAAGAGGCAAATGTAAGACCTAAAGTACGTCATATTAGGGGGTACCTGTTGCATGGCTCAGGGAAAGGCTACACCGCCACCGGAACCTGAGTCATGGAGATTTGGGGTCAATAAAGCCCATCCGGGAGAGGCACCTTGGATTCTCACTTAAGCATATGACTTAGGTTGGGCGACTAAGGTAATAAGGACTCCCAAGGAGTGCAGATCTGATCAAGGCGCCGAGGTACACGGTTGAGTCAAGAGTGCCAGGGCGTTTGAAGCGTCCTTGCCATTCTTGACAAGTCTTGGCTATACTGCACTCGGCCTGAAGAAAACCCCACTTAGGGTGCAGTCTCGTAACCATAAGCCCTATAGGTAAAAGGGATAAGAGGCTGCGAAAACAACTGGTTGTTGTTAAGACTGGATGGGAGGAGCTAACCTTGTATGGTAGAAGTACGCCTCCTTGAAGGGGCAACCAGGGGGAGATAAGGGCGGCACCCTCCATTAGGGAGCTGATAAGTGTCTTAAGACGCAAATGTCATGAGGCTTTTTATTCGCAAGGATATTAAGGCTTGTCATATTTGTGCAACAATCCTGAAGAGGCAATAATACAAAAGAAAAGGATAAGACGAGATCAATGGGTTTTCGCATGAAAGTGCGAAGACGTCCTGCGATTTCGTCGCAAGACGGCAATGTCATGGGGCTTTATTTTCGCAAGAATATTTAGGCCTGTCATATTGTCGCAACATTCCTGAAGAGGCCATAATACAAAAGAAAAAGTTAAGACAAGATCAATGGGTTTTTGCATGAAAGTGCAAGGACGTCCTGCGATTTTGTCGCAATGACAAGAGTGGCATAATAAGACCTTTAATTAGGAAGGCAAAATAAGACCATATGATAAAACAAATTAATTATAAGTATTCGTAACAGATTATTTTTTGCAAGAAAGATAATGAGAGGCAAGTATGGGAATCAATACACAAGAAGCATTATCTTTCTTATCAACAAAATATTAAAAGGAAAAGTTGACTCCAAAGTTGGTTGAAAAATGTAACTCTCAAAAGTGATAAAAATAAGACAGTTCAAGAAAACAAAGCTAGATAAGAAGCTCAAGCTTCATATTAATTCAGTAGCAGGAGATGACAGAAATTCTTCGCCAATATTCTCGCAAGCTCTCCTTCATTTCGGTTTTGATCTTCGCCATGACTAGCATCTTGATTATCGCCAGCAATTACTTCTTCAGGAGAAATTTCTTTCTCATTCTGATTAACACCAGCAGATACTTCTTTAGAAGGAACCTCTTCTTCATCTTCCAAGAAATTATCCTCTGCACCGCTTTCGTAATCATAATCACTATCAGCAGGACGAGGAACTTCATCATCATCTACTTCTAAAGGATCAATTGATGTAGGAGGAAGAGAGTTGGACAATAAAATGTCATTTACAAGGACTTCAGCCCGGAGATGAACTTGGCGAAGAAGTGCTCTTGATGATTCCTATCTTGAATATCCTTAAAATAAGCAAGATAATCAAGTCTTCTTTCTGCTCGGTCGCGAGAACCAGTAAGGGTAGAGACGAGCAATGCATTTTCTTTGCGAATTTTGGCATATTTAGCCTCCAAAACAGAAATAGAAGAATGAAGATTCTTCTCAGACTCTGCGAAAATAGAATACAAAATTTATTAAGATAAGGAATTCAGAGAGATATGACAAAGAAAAGATAATTAAGGCAGTCAAACTATTATGACTACCTTCCTTTTGCGAAATAAGGTGTTGAATCAAGGATAGACAACTATTCTCCCAATGGTCCATTGCGTCATCAAATTTATCTCCAACTAAACCTTTAAGTCGAGACTGAAGATTTTTCTCTTTAGAAATAAGAAAGGCATTTTTCTTCGCAAGAGAAGAATAAGATTCTTCTAATTTGGAATATTGTTCTTTAAGCTGATTGCCTTTACACTTAAAGCTATTCTACCTTGAATGAGTGTATCTCTTTCAGCGATAGATGTTTGTTACTTCTTTAAGTTCATTTCTCAAAGAGCGAAGAGATTGCTCTTGGTCAGCACATACTTTTTGGAGAATACTAAGTTGTTGCGAAGATATCGCCATCTTGTTTAAATAAGTTCGCTTCTCTTGAGATAAGGTTTTATTCTCATCTGATAAAGTTTCCATCCCTAAATTAGCTTTAGTTAAAGAATAAGAAAGACGAGATACTTCATTACTTAATAGTCTTGTCTTTGAACTAATTGGGTATTTTCATTGGTAAGATTATTTATCTGATCAAGAGAATATGAATAGAGGTTATCTAATTGGTTATATTGATCCATCAAGATTTCTTTATCAACACGGGCTTCTTCAACAGGATTCAAATTGATATCTCTCCATTATTCGTTTCTGTTTAATGCTTAACATGCGAAAGAGGGATTTAAAGGATAATTAAACATGGGAAGGATAAAACCATCAAAAGGCAAATTAAAGACATAGATAAGAAAATCATACCTCTAATTCATCATTCTTCTTGCGAAGATTGTCACGATCCAGCAAAACATTCTGAAGCTTCTGATTTTCAAGACGAAGAGCATTACATTCTTTTTTAAAGCTGTCTGCGAAGCAGCTCTGTCAGAACCCAAATGCTTGCTCAGAATTTCGCAAACATTAGACTTGATGGGATCAGTAGAAGACTTCTTCCATCATCCAGAATTTCAGATAAAACTTTGAGAAGCAATATCTATCCCTTCCACGGTTTCTTTCGAGAGAGAAGAGACTTGGGTAGAGAACTGGTAGAGATAGAAGGTTGAGAAACATTCTCAATGGGAAGAGAAGAGGTTTCATTCGCAGAAGGATCCACAAGGGGATTTCAATCATGAAAGGTCAGCTGAAGAAATGAATCAGAGGCAGCATTTTCGCGAATTGGAGATAAAGGTTTATCTTGCGAAGATGTCGCAGGAGATTTGGAAGAAATGAGTAGGTGGAAGGGAACAGAAGTTGGAACAGTTTTAAGGTGGCGAGATTTCTTGTGAGGTTTATTAAGATCTTTATCACCCTGCGAATTACAATCCAGATAAGAAACAGAGGCAACAATATTGTTATTAGAAAAAGATAGTGTTTCTTACTACCTTCTCATTCGCAGACTTTCTTTTATGCGACAACCTTATGCTGTGATTTGGGAATGTTAGGGTTCTGAACTGTAAATTAGTGTTGGAGCCGCTTTTGCTGAAATAACAAGAGTATGGGAATCACATAAACAACATCAAATAAGGCAATAAACAAGATCAATTTCAAATATATCAATTCAGCAAAACTCATAAAGAAGAAAAGAGAAGACTAACCTTGATGAATCCATGAAAAATAATAGCAGGGAGATTGTCTCGAAGAAAATTACGAACTATGAAGATCTAGTATGAAGATGAAGAAGAACTTAAAAGTTGAAGAAGAAAGAAGAAAAGTTGCAATAATGGAATTTGCAGAAGAACGATGAAGTTGCAGAGAAATAAAAAAAAAAGAAAAAGAGAGTGAGAAGGAATATATATAGAGGGAATTTTCCTCGAGAAAATAAACACGATTAATACGGAAAGATATAAGCGGTTAAAAGCAACGGTTACAAAAGACGTGTCGAGAAATAAATGGAAGAAAGAAACGTATGTGATAAATGCAGAATATAAAGAAGAGAACAGCTGCGGCATTTCTCACATCATTCTCTACTTGGTATAGAAGATATGAGAAGAGGCAAGATGTAGGATCATAATCTCGCAACAATTATGTCTCAGCGAAGTTATCAATGGTACAACACAATAGCGTCGCAGAACAATTTCAGAAACGACATCAGCAAGGATCATGAGAAAGATGTGATAGTCCTGCGAAAATTAGAGAGCTTGCGAAATTAACATTTGTAAGGTTGCGAGAATGTCGCAAACCACATCCGAAAATAAAGGACATATTAGCTGTCATCCACTATGTATTTCCTTATAAATAGTCATTCGAGTTGTAAAGGAGAGGGAGATCTTTTTTGAGTAAGAAACAAGTAAATAGGAGAGAGAAAGTTCAGAGCAGAGATCATTCTTGACTTCTTTATCTTTCTTATAAGAACATTCAAAATTTAATCAATAAAATTGAGAGTGTAAACCTAAAAATGAGCTGATCAACAATGAAATCATATGAAGGGTGTAGTGTAGGATTTCATGCAACTACATCATACATTAATAATGTTTTAAATTCACAAGGTATATGGGATTGTTGTTACATGCTCCATTTTAGGTGAATTGGTAAAATGGAGAAGTATTCATCACTTATCAGTGGCTTTATCCTTTGCAGGATGTCAGCGCATAAATTTGGTTTTACAATTTTAGCCCTGAACTAAAATCCACCATCAACACATACCTCGGATGCAAGTCGTGTACGTTTAGCAGAAGAGCCTGGCTGGTATGAAGAAGACGATCCACTGTTGTTCGACATGATGAAGAGATGGATTTTTTTACAAGAAACCCCTGTCACAAAACGATAAAGGCAGGTTTTAAATCCCTACATGTACATGTATGTCAAGGAAACCCTAAAGGAAGACCAAATCGTCTACGGCAAGGTTTATCTGATGAATAACTATTCAACACCGACCAAGTCGTGCTTTCTTCCAAACCCTAATCAAAGTCGGAAAGGTTGCTGGATATCTAAAAGGGAATGATTTGACTAGCTCCGGGACGTTTGAGGCGTATGGTGGTATTCATCTCTACGGTAAATATTTATTTACTTTAGCTTAATCGTTCTAGTATTCAAATTGTCACCATCTAAAGCCTACCGCGCAATAGTGTAACCATTACGTGCTAGGCAGGGGACTTAATGTTGATGGTGGATTTTAGTTCAGGGCTAAAATTGTAAAACCAATTTTAATGCGCTGACATCCTGCAAAGGGTAAAGCCGTTTGATAAGTGATGAGTGCGGAAAACCTCTTCACTTTATTTATTCGAAGCAATTCAATAAATACACAAAATTCACCCAGAATGGTGTGTGCAACATCAATCCCAAATATTCCGTGAATATTATTAGCATTATTAATTAATTCATAATTTTCCTAGTATTTCCCGCGATATGTTTTCAGCCGAACTCTCTTTATTGACATGACATGACGACTGAGTGTTCGCTCTCAGCAGAGTAGCATGAATCTCTGTGTGAATATTGAGACATGCCTGAAATACCCACACATGCTGCATCACTCTCTGACAAAGAGAATTTCGAATCGACACGCTTTGATTAAAGACAGCTCGATCAAACATATTTAATTCCCTTAAGGAAAATCTGGACTGTCCATATCAGTCTCAGAAACGATCGTGACCACGCAATTTGGCCGCACAATTTAACAAGCCTAGCCAAACCCTGGAAAAAATAGGCAATTTTTGTGATGACCGCCGACGGGCCCACTTATGACCTAGCCGGTCGAACAATCACCATACTCCCCCACGCCAACCCAAAGTTGAGTGATCGCGCTGTTTTGGGAGAAGCTTGACGAGCATAGACTGTTCAGGGCAGTCTAACCATCACAACCGTCCAACTTCACCAGCCTGGTTGGACGGATTAGATCATCCCATGAATGATTAGGGAAGAGCTAACGCACACGTTGGCGGGACCACCCGATCGGTTTTCTCACGGCGAGGCCATGAAGAAATGAAACGATTTCTCAAACCATGGGAAGCGTGATGCTTCTAAGGGTCGCAAAATTTCACTACTGTCTTAAATCGATCACAACCATCCAACTTAGCCAACATATTTGGATGGCTTAGATCGCATTTAGGACCATCAGAAAGGTGCACGCAAGTTCACCGTCGACCCAACATGGGCCCCACATAATCGATCTCCCCAAAGGAGGTCATGGCTTGCCAAACCGTTTGGCCAAAGTCACGTGTGCGTGACTGATTTAAAACCCTAACTAGGGTTTGCGGCGATGCACATCTGTCGTAATTCGATCATGACCATCCATCTTCGCCATCCTAAACGGAGGGTGAAGACATAGACTCAAGAGATCCCAAGGATGTCAACGTGATCACCATGAGCCCACCTTTGCGTGTGACCGGCCGGCCTATGCAGATTAGGGCCCGGCGCCTCGAAACGCACGCCCAAAAGGTGGCATGTTACACGGCTTTTAAACCTTTGCGGCAATGTATTTCTATCGCAAATCGATCACGACCACTCATCTTTGTCGGTTAAATTGAGTGGCATAGATCGAATCTTTGTAGGACCGAGAGGTATAGGCATGCACGCCGGCGGACCGTCTCCACGCATGCCTGGTCGGTCCCACCAAAATTAGCGCCCATGCTTAGATTCGGTCAAGCAAAAGAGGGGATGTTGCGCACCTCTAAGTCCATCAACAACAGCAAATATGTGTTGTAAATCATCTCGTCCGTACAACTTTGCCAGCTTGGTCGGACGACTTGGATTAAAAATTAGGCGATCAATGAAGCGCCTCAATGATCACCGTCCGCCACTCTGTCACATGGAGTGATTGACCAAATGGTGGCCCGCCCATTCGGCTTCCAAACGATCACACGAAGATGGTTGGACATGCTGCCATTTTAAGACGCTTAATCCGCGACTTATTCAATCAAGCTTTAAAACAGCGATGCTTTATGCATATTGATTGTTTTGAGCTGCTTGCTTTAAAGCGATGCATTACATGCATCGAGCATACACGATATTTCATGAATATCAATTCCATAAATAACTCAGTTATTTAACTTAATAGCGTCGTATGCTATTTCCTGCGGTGGGTCCCACGACCTGACCCACTCATTCGAGACATCAAACATGTCACAAACTAGGGGATACTTACTGGGGTATTGGTCTGGCGGTTTACAGCGTGCGGCGTGCAACGCGCCCATTACAAGAACGTGTTAGGAGGCATGGACGGTTAACGATGATGAGGGAAGTGGGCAAAGGCGTGATTGTGTGACAATCACCTACACGACCCACTATTCCATCACTCAACTTCCTCCACTTCCTACGAGGTGAGGATTGCGCTCAAATGACTTGTATAAATAGGTTTTCTACCTATCTTCAAACAACACATAAAAACCAAGTGTTGTCACAGTATCCAGAAAACAACCAGAACTGATAGCTTTCATTGTGCAAGCCAGTTCATCATTCTGATACAAGTCATAAACAGCCAACACCTTCACAATCTCAACACCTTCTTCGCTTCCCTCCCTAAGATCAACCCCATCTCCTTCACTTTGTGATCGAAGCAAGTCTGGAACGACTATTTCTTGGTTTAGTCCAGAATTGTATAGATTGATCTCTCGAATCAAAAGCACTCCCGTGCAGTGCGTTTGTTTAGGGTTTAGATTTGTTTCTCGTCCATACACCCAAATTTACCAAAAACCAGTAGAAACAGTTTTCACCCATAAACACCCTGATCCATATTTTATGTGTATACTACAATGCTCCATAAGGTTTTCTTGTGTTGAGCATAAAACAATTGAGTTGATCATTATTTTATGGTTAACATAGTCATAGCTCCGTAAGTTCTCTTATGTCGAGCATGTTCAATTAAATTGATCACTTTTGTTTTTAATTTGATTGTGTATTCCGATTAAGTTGATCATGGGTTTACTTGTGATTAGTTTAATTGAGAATTTTGGATATAGAAAATCATTTCATTATGGTTTTTGGTATCCAATAAAATCCTTCTTTTCTTGTAAAGTAAGGTCGCTCTTGTTGTTCTCTCGGGAATGACATCAAATGGGGGAGAGTTCTTTTGAACTTGCGCTTAATTTCCATATCTTTGTGGGGAGTGCGGTTGTGGAATTATTTAGGGGTTATCTTGTATCTTTATAAAGTCCTTGATGAATGCATTTAGCTTTGGCTTTATGATTGCATCTAAATAAGTTGATATGTACTTTTCTTTGGTCTTGAAGCGTCTTCGTGGAAATTTCATTGGGATCCCGTTTTCGTACCTTTGACAATTTTTTTGACAAAAAGGGGGAGAATTAATATGTAGTTCACACTACAAATACATATGATTTACATATTTTACGAGTCATTATGTAAGGAGGAGTGGTTTTCATGTTGAGACGAATGTATTGACTAAGGGGGAGTGATACATATCACCATAGTATTGTTGTCGAAGTTGTGATATAAGAACTTGATGATGTGTAATAGTACTATGACATTGTATAACAATGATCGAGAGCTTTTGTTTTCTCATTGTTATGGCTACGGAACTTCAACAACTATGATGCTGAATTGAACATCAATGGAATCATGGGAGTACTTGGAAAAGACAAATTTTTCGAGTAATGTTGAAGCACCAAGGAGATCAAACATGTGGACGAGAAGCTACAAAGTTTTATCTATTTTGTAATCCATATGTATTGATAGTTTTGTCACTAAAATTGACAAAGGAGAAGATAGTTAGAGCATTGCTCGGTCGAACTCGCATGCGTTGCTATCTCAAGCATGTTTGTCAATGTTAGTGATCAAAACTATATGTCTTGATTTCTAGTTTACTTATCACTAAGTCTCGGTCTAGGATAGTCAAGAATAGTTGAGCTCCAGACTCCATGGAGATTATCTTATGAAGACGAAGAACTACTCAAGGAACCAGTGGAACTTCATCCTACCAACAGGTATGTGGAGACTTGAACTCATCTCTCACTCAAAAGTCTATCTACTCTATCTCCTATTCTTGAGACAAAAGTCGTATAAGTATGATAGTTTTCATACATACACATTTGCTATTTCGAGCCGAGTTTACTCGCCTGTCTTTTTCTCGAAATATGTGTTGGTAAGGTTTTGCTTTAACCATCTTCATCTTTACCCGTGACGAAAGTCATGATGACGTTTTAATCTTGAAAATAGCTTTGATGACGATAGTTGATGGACTCATTTATGTGTCTATATTAGTCTCAATTCTCTGTAATATTAGTACTCGATTTTGTTTACTTTGATATTTTATGTCTTTGTAGGTGTTTTTTTTGGAGAAATAAGGTTTTGCGGCGAGATTAGCTAAATATGGCTGGCCTGGTACCTTCATGTATCAGCAGCAATTATTATGCTGGCCTGGTATTTCATATATATCAGCAGCATAGAATTATTTCACAGACGGGGCACAAACACAGCAAAGGAATGTCAAAGAAATATTGGTGGGGATGGTGGCTTCCACTAAGGCTATGAGAAAGTGGGAGACGTGACTAGTTTCTCAATTTACATCTTATTTTCATCACTCTCTTTCAAGCAAAAGCTACAGGCGAGAGGTGTTATGTTGTCAACAACACCATACTTGATGCCGAGGATAAAGACGCTCATGACTGCATGCTAGAACCATCAGCTCTTGTAGAGATGCAGAGAAGAATGGTTTGCTGCCGTGGGAACCACAGGCAGGGATCTTTTGGTGGATGAATGAGTAGAGTCCGCAGTCGAGTGAAGTGCGAGTTGTTGTTGCTGCCATGGCCCAGAACGTGGAAGCAAATACGTGATTATAGACGAAACATGGAGAGTGGACAGAAGTCATTTGGATTGTACACAGTGATGAACATTGGCGACTGTTGGTTGAGGATTAGAAGAGCTCGGGTTTGGCAGAGATGGTAAAACTGGTACTCGGAAGACTGCATATGTTGTCGCCGGACGAATTAGTGAACTGTTGGTGCTCGAATGGAGAAGATGAAGCAGCAACAATGGCAGTCGACAGTGAAGAAAGGCGCTGGTGGAATTTTGGTTCTAAGTGAAGTAAGGATCTGTGTGTTTGGCTAATGGCTGTGAATTCATCTTATGAAGCTTGGCATTTTGTTGGTTATCCAACAGCGACTGCACTGAGAACTTGGAAATGGACTGAGGTTGTAGCAACAAAAGCTCACTGTGGTGAGAAGTTAGATGGCTAGCGTCAGAAGGCAGAAACTGGAGCTCAGATGGTTGAGTTCGTTTGACCGGGCAGGGAGGTGTGACGGACAGAATGACCGATGGCCAGACTTGGTCAATGTTCTGATTTGGAATACGATGGTGCTGGAAAGGATGATATGGCACGCTTTCATTGATTGATAATTTACTTGTGACGTGAGAGAAAAGAGATGGAGTCCAAGGCTTGGGTCGAGTGAAGTGAATTGATGGAGACGAAGAGTTCACGTTGGAAGCAAACAAAGCATATGGGTATTATTGAACTGGGCCTGGCAGTTGGCTAGGTCGAGTTTTAGACTTTCCTAGCAGACATAAAAGGACGAGGAGAAAGAAAGAAAGGAAGGGGGGAAGCACAGAGAAACGGCGAGGAGCTGTAAACAGAGAGGAAGGCTGCCGCTGTTGCGGCTACACAGCCGTTTACGGTTTGAAGTTTTTGTTTCAATTCCATTTTTGCTTAGATATTTTAATTTTAATCTTTTTATGGCTTTTGAGAAAGCCATGGCTAGTTAGAACCATGTTAGGGTTTAGGTAGAACCCAATTTTATTATGAAAACTCTACATTTATATGCTTAATGATGAATTGAATGACTAGTAATTTATCTTCACAAAAGCTTGATATCTAATTGTTTATGTGATTTTGTTGATTATTTATGCTTTTCAATTGATATTTCGTACTTTGGTTAAATCCTTTGACGTGATATGCTTTAGGATTCATAGGTAATGCTTTAGAATCACTACCCATGAAGCGAAGAAAATTACAGCGGAGAAACAGTATTTGAAAAAGCATGAGTTATATTTTTAAGGATTAGTAGAGCTTGCATAATTAATTGGTGGAAACCGAAAACCCTAATAACCCATTCTCATTTGTTTATTGTTAAAATTATTATTATTTCATTTTGATCCGATCTTTTGAAAATCGTTAAAACATTACTTATTTGATTATTTAGTTTTGGTATTAGTTAGCAGAGTATTTCACACTCCTCGTGGGAACGACCTGTACTTGCCATTGTCTACTAGTTAGACGCTGTGCACTTGCAGTATTTTATTGTAGGTTTCCCAACCTACCAAGTTTTTGGCGCCGCTGCCGGGGAGTGGTTGCATAATACACTCTTATTGATACCAATTTTTGTATATAGTTTATTTTCATTTTTGTATATAATTTCTTTTTTTTTCTTCTTTTTATTTTAGATTTCTTTTAGTTCTTTTTATGCAGTTTGTTTGAATACTTTCCAGGTACCTTAGTCTGAAGTGCTATAGGCGAAAAGATGCACTCGCAAAGTTTTAGCAAGAGCCACTTGGAAGATACACTAGAGGTTTGCTTAGCTCATTTTGGGTATGATTTTGATGATGATAGTGTTATTTGTGAAGTCAATGCCTTATTAGACTCCACACCGCTGCTAGACACTAATAAATGGAATCCCAAACTAGAACCTCTAGTTTTGCCCGAGCTTCGACTAGTTCCATCAGTCGAGGAAGCTTCGACTTTGACCCCTAAGCTATCAAGTTATTATTGTTTTCATCTTGATAATATTCATACTGAAATCGTTGTAGATGATAGTGGGTATATGAGTCATGATATTATTGCTCCATTGAGCCCTTGTCCCACGACTAAAATTTCAGCCGCGGAAGTTATTTCCGCTGATTTAGAACATGATTTAGAGCGTGCCCCGCGAATAGAAAATGTAAAACAATCTGAATTTATTTCTTATGGGAGTGATTTACTTATCCTGTCCATGCATGACTTGAATATTACTTACAGATTTCTATTGGGAATGAACTTACGCATCCATTTGGAGCTTTATAGTGTTTGCAGGTGCATATTTTCAGCCGACCGGACTAATTGGGATGATCCTCAACTTTTCATACTTTATATATATGATTGGATGTCTACTCTGGGTACCAGCCCCAGCTTGTTTGGGAAACAAATACATTTCACTTCTTGGGAGGTAACCCAATCTCATGCAACCAGGTAATATCCTTCCGTAACTCTTTCACTTCAAATGGTAACAGTTTCTCCTTGTTCATGCTTTTAATTTCATCTTTAGAGCATTGAGGACAATGTTAGGTTTAAGTTTGGGGGTATGGGAGAAACTTCTTAGTTGCAGTATGAATAAATAAACTCCAGAGCCTAGAAATTTATGCTTATTTAGGATGGCACTAACCAATCTAAGTGGATGGAAGCATTTTGATTGTAGGAGTTTGAGGAACCAATCTGATTAGATGGAAACATCTAAAGAGTCTATTCATAAAAGCACAGAGCTCAGGTGTTAGAAATAACATGATAGTTTCACCATATCTCGTTGAGTCCTTTTCACTTCTATTTTTATTTTATTTTTTTTTAAACTATGTTTCTCTAAGTGATAGGTGGGGCCCACGATTCAAGTTGTTACCAATGCTAGGGTGAATTAGAGTGATTGAGATACCATGAAAAAAAAAAAAAAAAAAAAAAAAAAAAAAAAAAAAAAAAAAAAAAAAAAAAAAAAAAAAAAAAAAAAAAAAAAAAAAAAAAAAAAAAAAAAAAAAAAAAAAAAAAAAAAAAAAAAAAAAAAAAAAAAGAAGAAAAAAAAAAAAGAAAGAAAGAAAGAAAGAAAGAAATTGAGACCAGACCATTTGACCAAAAGGAATAAATTCAATAAAGTCGACCACTGGTACCCTTGTATATGCCAGTTGTGTTGACCTAGAGTTAGGTTATCGACCACTGGTACCCTTGTATATGCCAGTGTGTTGATATTAGTCAGACTAGTATCTCAATCCATTAGGATAGGTTCATTTTGGCGGAGGCCTTCAGACAGATATGGGAAACATCGTTCACTTAGTAAACATCAAAACCATCTATGTTTTCTATATCCATCTTCTTGATCTATCCATGTGATTAGTTTAGACTCCGAATATGATGTCCATAGTGCAACTATCTGAGTAGAGCTCTGTCACTTTATATGAATTTTAGTATGCTTGAGTGCAAACTCGTGTACAGCAATTGGAATTTCGCATCAGGGTACTTCTTCCTGTAGTCAATAAGTATGCCAACCAAGGAGATTCTTTAGTGCCTTCCAAGGTTCTGCGTAGATATCTAAGCTCTGGAGTATTAAGGTTTTGTGGGTACACCTCTGATAAACCCCCCGGAGACAACACTCCGCCACTAGGGCCACCTAGGGGTTCAAATGATTTTCCTTTCTAGAATAAATTTGCTCGAGGACTAGCAAATAATAAGTTTGGGGGTATTTGATGGACTCATTTATGTGTCTATATTAGTCTCAATTCTCTGTAATATTAGTACTCGATTTTGTTTACTTTGATATTTTATGTCTTTGTAGGTGTTTTTTTTGGAGAAATAAGGTTTTGCGGCGAGATTAGCTAAATATGGCTGGCCTGGTACCTTCATATATCAGCAGCAATTATTATGCTGGCCTGGTATTTCATATATATCAGCAGCATAGAATTATTTCACAGACGGGGCACAAACACAGCAAAGGAATGTCAAAGAAATATTGGTGGGGATGGTGGCTTCCACTAAGGCTATGAGAAAGTGGGAGACGTGACTAGTTTCTCAATTTACATCTTATTTTCATCACTCTCTTTCAAGCAAAAGCTACAGGCGAGAGGTGTTATGTTGTCAACAACACCATACTTGATGCCGAGGATAAAGACGCTCATGACTGCATGCTAGAACCATCAGCTCTTGTAGAGATGCAGAGTGCTGCCGTGGGAACCACAGGCAGGGATCTTTTGGTGGATGAATGAGTAGAGTCCGCAGTCGAGTGAAGTGCGAGTTGTTGTTGCTGCCATGGCCCAGAACGTGGAAGCAAATACGTGATTATAGACGAAACATGGAGAGTGGACAGAATTCATTTGGATTGTACACAGTGATGAACATTGGCGACTGTTGGTTGAGGATTAGAAGAGCTCGGGTTTGGCAGAGATGGTAAAACTGGTACTCAGAAGACTGCATATGTTGTCGCCGGACGAATTAGTGAACTGTTGGTGCTCGAATGAAGAAGATGAAGCAGCAACAATGGCAGTCGACAGTGAAGAAAGGCGCTGGTGGAATTTTGGTTCTAAGTGAAGTAAGGATCTGTGTGTTTGGCTAATGGCTGTGAATTCATCTTATGAAGCTTGGCATTTTGTTGGTTATCCAACAGCGACTGCACTGAGAACTTGGAAATGGACTGAGGTTGTAGCAACAAAAGCTCACTGTGGTGAGAAGTTAGATGGCTAGCGTCAGAAGGCAGAAACTGGAGCTCAGATGGTTGAGTTCGTTTGACCGGGCAGGGAGGTGTGACGGACAGAATGACCGATGGCCAGACTTGGTCAATGTTCTGATTTGGAATACGATGGTGCTGGAAAGGATGATATGGCACGCTTTCATTGATTGATAATTTACTTGTGACGTGAGAGAAAAGAGATGGAGTCCAAGGCTTGGGTCGAGTGAAGTGAATTGATGGAGACGAAGAGTTCACGTTGGAAGCAAACAAAGCATATGGGTATTATTGAACTGGGCCTGGCAGTTGGCTAGGTCGAGTTTTAGACTTTCCTAGCAGACATAAAAGGACGAGGAGAAAGAAAGAAAGGAAGGGGGGAAGCACAGAGAAACGGCGAGGAGCTGTAAACAGAGAGGAAGGCTGCCGCTGTTGCGGCTACACAGCCGTTTACGGTTTGAAGTTTTTGTTTCAATTCCATTTTTGCTTAGATATTTTAATTTTAATCTTTTTATGGCTTTTGAGAAAGCCATGGCTAGTTAGAACCATGTTAGGGTTTAGGTAGAACCCAATTTTATTATGAAAACTCTACATTTATATGCTTAATGATGAATTGAATGACTAGTAATTTATCTTCACAAAAGCTTGATATCTAATTGTTTATGTGATTTTGTTGATTATTTATGCTTTTCAATTGATATTTCGTACTTTGGTTAAATCCTTTGACGTGATATGCTTTAGGATTGATAGGTAATGCTTTAGAATCACTACCCATGAAGCGAAGAAAATTACAGCGGAGAAACAGTATTTGAAAAAGCATGAGTTATATTTTTAAGGATTAGTAGAGCTTGCATAATTAATTGGTGGAAACCAAAAACCCTAATAACCCATTCTCATTTGTTTATTGTTAAAATTATTATTATTTCATTTTGATCCGATCTTTTGAAAATCGTTAAAACATTACTTATTTGATTATTTAGTTTTGGTATTAGTTAGCAGAGTATTTCACACTCCTCGTGGGAACGACCTGTACTTGCCATTGTCTACTAGTTAGACGCTGTGCACTTGCAGTATTTTATTGTAGGTTTCCCAACCTACCAAGTTTTTGGCGCCGCTGCCGGGGAGTGGTTGCGTAATACACTCTTATTGATACCAATTTTTGTATATAGTTTATTTTCATTTTTGTATATAATTTCTTTTTTTTTCTTCTTTTTATTTTAGATTTCTTTTAGTTCTTTTTATGCAGTTTGTTTGAATACTTTCCAGGTACCTTAGTCTGAAGTGCTATAGGCGAAAAGATGCACTCGCAAAGTTTTAGCAAGAGCCACTTGGAAGATCCACTAGAGGTTTGCTTAGCTCATTTTGGGTATGATTTTGATGATGATAGTGTTATTTGTGAAGTCAATGCCTTATTAGACTCCACACCGCTGCTAGACACTAATAAATGGAATCCCAAACTAGAACCTCTAGTTTTGCCCGAGCTTCGACTAGTTCCATCAGTCGAGGAAGCTTCGACTTTGACCCCTAAGCTATCAAGTTATGATTGTTTTCATCTTGATAATATTCATACTGAAATCGTTGTAGATGATAGTGGGTATATGAGTCATGATATTATTGCTCCATTGAGCCCTTGTCCCACGACTAAAATTTCAGCCGCGGAAGTTATTTCCGCTGATTTAGAACCTGATTTAGAGCGTGCCCCGCGAATAGAAAATGTAAAACAATCTGAATTTATTTCTTATGGGAGTGATTTACTTATCCTGTCCATGCATGACTTGAATATTACTTACAGATTTCTATTGGGAATGAACTTACGCATCCATTTGGAGCTTTATAGTGTTTGCAGGTGCATATTTTCAGCCGACCGGACTAATTGGGATGATCCTCAACTTTTCAGACTTTATATATATGATTGGATGTCTACTCTGGGTACCAGCCCCAGCTTGTTTGGGAAACAAATACATTTCACTTCTTGGGAGGTAACCCAATCTCATGCAACCAGGTAATATCCTTCCGTAACTCTTTCACTTCAAATGGTAACAGTTTCTCCTTGTTCATGCTTTTAATTTCATCTTTAGAACATTGAGGACAATGTTAGGTTTAAGTTTGGGGGTATGGGAGAAACTTCTTAGTTGCAGTATGAATAAATAAACTCCAGAGCCTAGAAATTTATGCTTATTTAGGATGGCACTAACCAATCTAAGTGGATGGAAGCATTTTGATTGTTAGTCTCAATTCTCTGTAATATTAGTACTCGATTTTGTTTACTTTGATATTTTATGTCTTTGTAGGTGTTTTTTTTTGGAGAAATAAGGTTTTGCGGCGAGATTAGCTAAATATGGCTGGCCTGGTACCTTCATATATCAGCAGCAATTATTATGCTGGCCTGGTATTTCATATATATCAGCAGCATAGAATTATTTCACAGACGGGGCACAAACACAGCAAAGGAATGTCAAAGAAATATTGGTGGGGATGGTGGCTTCCACTAAGGCTATGAGAAAGTGGGAGACGTGACTAGTTTCTCAATTTACATCTTATTTTCATCACTCTCTTTCAAGCAAAAGCTACAGGCGAGAGGTGTTATGTTGTCAACAACACCATACTTGATGCCGAGGATAAAGACGCTCATGACTGCATGCTAGAACCATCAGCTCTTGTAGAGATGCAGAGAAGAATGGTTTGCTGCCGTGGGAACCACAGGCAGGGATCTTTTGGTGGATGAATGAGTAGAGTCCGCAGTCGAGTGAAGTGCGAGTTGTTGTTGCTGCCATGGCCCAGAACGTGGAAGCAAATACGTGATTATAGACGAAACATGGAGAGTGGACAGAATTCATTTGGATTGTACACAGTGATGAACATTGGAGACTGTTGGTTGAGGATTAGAAGAGATCGGGTTTGGCAGAGATGGTAAAACTGGTACTCAGAAGACTGCATATGTTGTCGCCGGACGAATTAGTGAACTGTTGGTGCTCGAATGGAGAAGATGAAGCAGCAACAATGGCAGTCGACAGTGAAGAAAGGCGCTGGTGGAATTTTGGTTCTAAGTGAAGTAAGGATCTGTGTGTTTGGCTAATGGCTGTGAATTCATCTTATGAAGCTTGGCATTTTGTTGGTTATCCAACAGCGACTGCACTGAGAACTTGGAAATGGACTGAGGTTGTAGCAACAAAAGCTCACTGTGGTGAGAAGTTAGATGGCTAGCGTCAGAAGGCAGAAACTAGAGCTCAGATGGTTGAGTTCGTTTGACCGGGCAGGGAGGTGTGACGGACAGAATGACCGATGGCCAGACTTGGTCAATGTTCTGATTTGGAATACGATGGTGCTGGAAAGGATGACATGGCACGCTTTCATTGATTGATAATTTACTTGTGACGTGAGAGAAAAGAGATGGAGTCCAAGGCTTGGGTCGAGTGAAGTGAATTGATGGAGACGAATAGTTCATGTTGGAAGCAAACAAAGCATATGGGTATTATTGAACTGGGCCTGGCAGTTGGCTAGGTCGAGTTTTAGACTTTCCTAGCAGACATAAAAGGACGAGGAGAAAGAAAGAAAGGAAGGGGGGAAGCACAGAGAAACGGCGAGGAGCTGTAAACAGAGAGGAAGGCTGCCGCTGTTGCGGCTACACAGCCGTTTACGGTTTGAAGTTTTTGTTTCAATTCCATTTTTGCTTAGATATTTTAATTTTAATCTTTTTATGGCTTTTGAGAAAGCCATGGCTAGTTAGAACCATGTTAGGGTTTAGGTAGAACCCAATTTTATTATGAAAACTCTACATTTATATGCTTAATGATGAATTGAATGACTAGTAATTTATCTTCACAAAAGCTTGATATCTAATTGTTTATGTGATTTTGTTGATTATTTATGCTTTTCAATTGATATTTCGTACTTTGGTTAAATCCTTTGACGTGATATGCTTTAGGATTGATAGGTAATGCTTTAGAATCACTACCCATGAAGCGAAGAAAATTACAGCGGAGAAACAGTATTTGAAAAAGCATGAGTTATATTTTTAAGGATTAGTAGAGCTTGCATAATTAATTGGTGGAAACCAAAAACCCTAATAACCCATTCTCATTTGTTTATTGTTAAAATTATTATTATTTCATTTTGATCCGATCTTTTGAAAATCGTTAAAACATTACTTATTTGATTATTTAGTTTTGGTATTAGTTAGCAGAGTATTTCACACTCCTCGTGGGAACGACCTGTACTTGCCATTGTCTACTAGTTAGACGCTGTGCACTTGCAGTATTTTATTGTAGGTTTCCCAACCTACCAAGTTTTTGGCGCCGCTGCCGGGGAGTGGTTGCGTAATACACTCTTATTGATACCAATTTTTGTATATAGTTTATTTTCATTTTTGTATATAATTTCTTTTTTTTTCTTCTTTTTATTTTAGATTTCTTTTAGTTCTTTTTATGCAGTTTGTTTGAATACTTTCCAGGTACCTTAGTCTGAAGTGCTATAGGCGAAAAGATGCACTCGCAAAGTTTTAGCAAGAGCCACTTGGAAGATCCACTAGAGGTTTGCTTAGCTCATTTTGGGTATGATTTTGATGATGATAGTGTTATTTGTGAAGTCAATGCCTTATTAGACTCCACACCGCTGCTAGACACTAATAAATGGAATCCCAAACTAGAACCTCTAGTTTTGCCCGAGCTTCGACTAGTTCCATCAGTCGAGGAAGCTTCGACTTTGACCCCTAAGCTATCAAGTTATGATTGTTTTCATCTTGATAATATTCATACTGAAATCGTTGTAGATGATAGTGGGTATATGAGTCATGATATTATTGCTCCATTGAGCCCTTGTCCCACGACTAAAATTTCAGCCGCGGAAGTTATTTCCGCTGATTTAGAACCTGATTTAGAGCGTGCCCCGCGAATAGAAAATGTAAAACAATCTGAATTTATTTCTTATGGGAGTGATTTACTTATCCTGTCCATGCATGACTTGAATATTACTTACAGATTTCTATTGGGAATGAACTTACGCATCCATTTGGAGCTTTATAGTGTTTGCAGGTGCATATTTTCAGCCGACCGGACTAATTGGGATGATCCTCAACTTTTCAGACTTTATATATATGATTGGATGTCTACTCTGGGTACCAGCCCCAGCTTGTTTGGGAAACAAATACATTTAACTTCTTGGGAGGTAACCCAATCTCATGCAACCAGGTAATATCCTTCCGTAACTCTTTCACTTCAAATGGTAACAGTTTCTCCTTGTTCATGCTTTTAATTTCATCTTTAGAACATTGAGGACAATGTTAGGTTTAAGTTTGGGGGTATGGGAGAAACTTCTTAGTTGCAGTATGAATAAATAAACTCCAGAGCCTAGAAATTTATGCTTATTTAGGATGGCACTAACCAATCTAAGTGGATGGAAGCATTTTGATTGTAGGAGTTTGAGGAACCAATCTGATTAGATGGAAACATCTAAAGAGTCTATTCATAAAAGCACAGAGCTCAGGTGTTAGAAATAACATGATAGTTTCACCATATCTCGTTGAGTCCTTTTCACTTCTATTTTTATTTTATTTTGTTTTTAAACTATGTTTCTCTAAGTGATAGGTGGGGCCCACGATTCAAGTTGTTACCAATGCTAGGGTGAATTAGAGTGATTGAGATACCATGAAAAAAAAAAAAAAAAAAAAAAAAAAAAAAAAAAAAAAAAAAAAAAAAAAAAAAAAAAAAAAAAAAAAAAAAAAAAAAAAAAAAAAAAAAAAAAAAAAAAAAAAAAAAAAAAAAAAAAAAAAAAAAAATTGAGACCAGACCATTTGACCAAAAGGAATAAATTCAATAAAGTCGACCACTGGTACCCTTGTATATGCCAGTTGTGTTGACCTAGAGTTAGGTTATCGACCACTGGTACCCTTGTATATGCCAGTGTGTTGATATTAGTCAGACTAGTATCTCAATCCATTAGGATAGGTTCATTTTGGCGGAGGCCTTCAGACAGATATGGGAAACATCGTTCACTTAGTAAACATCAAAACCATCTATGTTTTCTATATCCATCTTCTTGATCTATCCATGTGATTAGTTTAGACTCCGAATATGATGTCCATAGTGCAACTATCTGAGTAGAGCTCTGTCACTTTATATGAATTTTAGTATGCTTGAGTGCAAACTCGTGTACAGCAATTGGAATTTCGCATCAGGGTACTTCTTCCTGTAGTCAATAAGTATGCCAACCAAGGAGATTCTTTAGTGCCTTCCAAGGTTCTGCGTAGATAGCTAAGCTCTGGAGTATTAAGGTTTTGTGGGTACACCTCTGATAAACCCCCCGGAGACAACACTCCGCCACTAGGGCCACCTAGGGGTTCAAATGATTTTCCTTTCTAGAATAAATTTGCTCGAGGACTAGCAAATAATAAGTTTGGGGGTATTTGATGGACTCATTTATGTGTCTATATTAGTCTCAATTCTCTGTAATATTAGTACTCGATTTTGTTTACTTTGATATTTTATGTCTTTGTAGGTGTTTTTTTTGGAGAAATAAGGTTTTGCGGCGAGATTAGCTAAATATGGCTGGCCTGGTACCTTCATATATCAGCAGCAATTATTATGCTGGCCTGGTATTTCATATATATCAGCAGCATAGAATTATTTCACAGACGGGGCACAAACACAGCAAAGGAATGTCAAAGAAATATTGGTGGGGATGGTGGCTTCCACTAAGGCTATGAGAAAGTGGGAGACGTGACTAGTTTCTCAATTTACATCTTATTTTCATCACTCTCTTTCAAGCAAAAGCTACAGGCGAGAGGTGTTATGTTGTGAACAACACCATACTTGATGCCGAGGATAAAGACGCTCATGACTGCATGCTAGAACCATCAGCTCTTGTAGAGATGCAGAGAAGAATGGTTTGCTGCCGTGGGAACCACAGGCAGGGATCTTTTGGTGGATGAATGAGTAGAGTCCGCAGTCGAGTGAAGTGCGAGTTGTTGTTGCTGCCATGGCCCAGAACGTGGAAGCAAATACGTGATTATAGACGAAACATGGAGAGTGGACAGAATTCATTTGGATTGTACACAGTGATGAACATTGGCGACTGTTGGTTGAGGATTAGAAGAGCTCGGGTTTGGCAGAGATGGTAAAACTGGTACTCAGAAGACTGCATATGTTGTCGCCGGACGAATTAGTGAACTGTTGGTGCTCGAATGGAGAAGATGAAGCAGCAACAATGGCAGTCGACAGTGAAGAAAGGCGCTGGTGGAATTTTGGTTCTAAGTGAAGTAAGGATCTGTGTGTTTGGCTAATGGCTGTGAATTCATCTTATGAAGCTTGGCATTTTGTTGGTTATCCAACAGCGACTGCACTGAGAACTTGGAAATGGACTGAGGTTGTAGCAACAAAAGCTCACTGTGGTGAGAAGTTAGATGGCTAGCGTCAGAAGGCAGAAACTGGAGCTCAGATGGTTGAGTTCGTTTGACCGGGCAGGGAGGTGTGACGGACAGAATGACCGATGGCCAGACTTGGTCAATGTTCTGATTTGGAATACGATGGTGCTGGAAAGGATGATATGGCACGCTTTCATTGATTGATAATTTACTTGTGACGTGAGAGAAAAGAGATGGAGTCCAAGGCTTGGGTCGAGTGAAGTGAATTGGTGGAGACGAAGAGTTCATGTTGGAAGCAAACAAAGCATATGGGTATTATTGAACTGGGCCTGGCAGTTGGCTAGGTCGAGTTTTAGACTTTCCTAGCAGACATAAAAGGACGAAGAGAAAGAAAGAAAGCAGGGGGGGGAAGCACAGGGAAACGGCGAGGAGCTGTAAACAGAGAGGAAGGCTGCCGCTGTTGCGGCTACACAGCCGTTTACGGTTTGAAGTTTTTGTTTCAATTCCATTTTTGCTTAGATATTTTAATTTTAATCTTTTTATGGCTTTTGAGAAAGCCATGGCTAGTTAGAACCATGTTAGGGTTTAGGTAGAACCCAATTTTATTATGAAAACTCTACATTTATATGCTTAATGATGAATTGAATGACTAGTAATTTATCTTCACAAAAGCTTGATATCTAATTGTTTACGTGATTTTGTTGATTATTTATGCTTTTCAATTGATATTTCGTACTTTGGTTAAATCCTTTGACGTGATATGCTTTAGGATTGATAGATAATGCTTTAGAATCACTACCCATGAAGCGAAGAAAATTACAGCGGAGAAACAGTATTTGAAAAATCATGAGTTATATTTTTAAGGATTAGTAGAGCTTGCATAATTAATTGGTGGAAACCGAAAACCCTAATAACCCATTCTCATTTGTTTATTGTTAAAATTATTATTATTTCATTTTGATCCGATCTTTTGAAAATCGTTAAAACATTACTTATTTGATTATTTAGTTTTGGTATTAGTTAGCAGAGTATTTCACACTCCTCGTGGGAACGACCTGTACTTGCCATTGTCTACTAGTTAGACGCTGTGCACTTGCAGTATTTTATTGTAGGTTTCCCAACCTACCAAGTTTTTGGCGCCGCTGCCGGGGAGTGGTTGCATAATACACTCTTATTGATACCAATTTTTGTATATAGTTTATTTTCATTTTTGTATATAATTTCTTTTTTTTTCTTCTTTTTATTTTAGATTTCTTTTAGTTCTTTTTATGCAGTTTGTTTGAATACTTTCCAGGTACCTTAGTCTGAAGTGCTATAGGCGAAAAGATGCACTCGCAAAGTTTTAGCAAGAGCCACTTGGAAGATCCACTAGAGGTTTGCTTAGCTCATTTTGGGTATGATTTTGATGATGATAGTGTTATTTGTGAAGTCAATGCCTTATTAGACTCCACACCGCTGCTAGACACTAATAAATGGAATCCCAAACTAGAACCTCTAGTTTTGCCCGAGCTTCGACTAGTTCCATCAGTCGAGGAAGCTTCGACTTTGACCCCTAAGCTATCAAGTTATTATTGTTTTCATCTTGATAATATTCATACTGAAATCATTGTAGATGATAGTGGGTATATGAGTCATGATATTATTGCTCCATTGAGCCCTTGTCCCACGACTAAAATTTCAGCCGCGGAAGTTATTTCCGATGATTTAGAACCTGATTTAGAGCGTGCCCCGCGAATAGAAAATGTAAAACAATCTGAATTTATTTCTTATGGGAGTGATTTACTTATCCTGTCCATGCATGACTTGAATATTACTTACAGATTTCTATTGGGAATGAACTTACGCATCCATTTGGAGCTTTATAGTGTTTGCAGGTGCATATTTTCAGCCGACCGGACTAATTGGGATGATCCTCAACTTTTCAGACTTTATATATATGATTGGATGTCTACTCTGGGTACCAGCCCCAGCTTGTTTGGGAAACAAATACATTTCACTTCTTGGGAGGTAACCCAATCTCATGCAACCAGGTAATATCCTTCCGTAACTCTTTCACTTCAAATGGTAACAGTTTCTCCTTGTTCATGCTTTTAATTTCATCTTTAGAGCATTGAGGACAATGTTAGGTTTAAGTTTGGGGGTATGGGAGAAACTTCTTAGTTGCAGTATGAATAAATAAACTCCAGAGCCTAGAAATTTATGCTTATTTAGGATGGCACTAACCAATCTAAGTGGATGGAAGCATTTTGATTGTAGGAGTTTGAGGAACCAATCTGATTTGATGGAAACATCTAAAGAGTCTATTCATAAAAGCACAGAGCTCAGGTGTTAGAAATAACATGATAGTTTCACCATATCTCGTTGAGTCCTTTTCACTTCTATTTTTATTTTATTTTGTTTTTAAACTATGTTTCTCTAAGTGATAGGTGGGGCCCACTATTCAAGTTGTTACCAATGCTAGGGTGAATTAGAGTGATTGAGATACCATGAAAAAAAAAA